>NC_091477.1:104845140-106137588 GCF_036971445.1 Narcine bancroftii | reverse complement strand
TGACTAATTTTGGTGCAAACATGTTTTCTGTGTGACTTGAAATATTAACAGAGGAACAATTCCATTTTTTTATAGACAGAGCAAGTTGACAAGGCCTTCATTAATAAATGCTTTAGATGTTACCAAAGTTGGGTGTTTGCAACAAGGTTTACTGAATCAGGCTCACCTGGGATAGTTGATCTAGCATTTGTAATTGAGACTGGTGTAGGGAATAGATTTAAAGTTACATGAAAATTTCATAGAACTGGTGGTAATTGTCACAATAATGGCTTAGGAAAGTGTTGTGATACTTCTGTTAGAGAATGGGCAGTGCCAACTGCAGTAAACTATTTAACTATTTTTGACATTTATAATGGTTTACAGTATTAATTACTCATGAGAGTCAAACTAGTTGATCTGTGCTACTTTATTTCGTTCTGAGAAGTGTACTCTCTAATTAATGGATGATGCATTTAGTACTTACAAATTTCAGTTATAGAACTGACAGCAGTTGTTGGAGACGTGGTAATTTCAGTTGTTGTTGGAGCTGTAGATGTCTGCGATATTGCTGTTGTGCTTGAGGTCTCGGAAGTGAATGGTGACGTGGATGATGATGTTGGAGCAGGGGATGTAGTTGTCGTAGGAGAGTTTGTTGATGCTGAATTGAAACATTAACACACCATATTGTTATTCAATTAATTGATTTTTCCTCCTTTATAAACTCAATATATTGAGTAAATGATACATGATCGAAATGTTGGTAAAACACCATATTCTTTACAGAGATATTTAGAGACTGAAGTAGGGAATAGATATGAAGTTACATGAAAATTGCATAAAACTGGTGGTAATTGTCACGATAAATGCATAGGAACTTGTTGAGATACTTCTGTTAGAGAATGGGCAGTGGCAACTGCAGTAAACAATTTAACTATTTTTGACTTTTAGAATGGTTTACAGTATTAATTACACATGAGAGTCAAACCAGTTGATCTGTGCTACTTTATTTCGTTCTGAGAGGTGTACTCTCTAATTAATGGATGATGCGTTTAGTACTTACAAATTTCATTTGTAGAGATGACAGCAGTTGTTGGAGACGTGGTAATTTCAGTTGTTGTTGGAGCTGTAGATGTCTGCGATATTGCTGTTGTGATTGAGGTCTCGGAAGTGAATGGTGACGTGGATGATGATGTTGGCGCAGGGGATGTAGTTGTCGTAGGAGAGTTTGTTGATGCTGAATTGAAACATTAACGCACCATATTGTTATCTAATGAATTGATTTTTCCTCCTTTATAAACTCAATATATTGAGTAAATGATACATGATCGAAATGTTTGTGAAACACCATATTCTTTACAGAGGTATTTACAGATTGGAGTAGGGAATAGATAAGAAGTTACATGAAAATTGCATAAAACTAGTGGAAATTGTCACAATAAATGCATAGGAACTTGTTGAGATACTTCTGTTAGTGAATGGGGAGTGGCAACTGCAGTAAACAATTTAACTATTTTTGACTTTTATAATGGTTTACAGTATTAATTACTCATGAGAGTCAAACCAGTTGATCTGTGCTACTTTATTTAGTTCTGAGAGGTGTACTCTCAAATTAATGGATGATGCCTTTAGTACTTACAAATGTCAGTTGTAGAACTGACAGGAGTTGTTGGACTTTGAGTTGTTGTTGAAGCTGTCGAGCCCTGCGACATTGCTGTTGAGCTGGTGGTCTCGGAAGTGAATGGTGACGTGGATGTTAATGTTGGAGCAGGGGATACAGTTGTCGTAGGAGAGCTTGTTGATGCTGAATTGTAACATTGACACACCATATTGTAATGGAATAAATTGAATATTCCTCATTTATAAACTCAATATATTGAGAAAATGATACATTATTGAAATGATTGTGAAACACCATATTCTTTACAGAGGTATTTAGATCGATTTATAAATGCTTTCACAAATATTTGTAAATTTTGATGATCCAAACGAGTGTGCTTGTGTCAGCTGTATTCACAGTGGGTGTAGTTTGAATTTGAGTAATTTAAATTAATGGAAGTGAAAAATACCTATTTAGATCATTATTAATTGCAACAAGAAGAGATCAATTACGTGGTTTGTTGATGAATTAGTTGTGGCAAAAATGATTGAAAACAGAACTGATGGAGTAGGAGTAGATCATGTGGCCACAACTGATTTTCAAGGTTTTTCATGATTTGAAACGAACCTAAAATGCAATCAAGTTGCTTCATTTTCATTGCGAAGGTGGCAATACTAAAGACAAAGAACACTTTACTCAGCACCATCTTCCTCCACTGACTAATTTTGTTTCAATCATGATTTCTGTGTTACTTGAATTATTAATAGAGGAGTGGAGCTCTGTGTGGTTGGTGTAGTCAATGACTCCGTAGAGATTGCTGTTGTAGATGTTGAAGATGTAGAGGGAGTATTGTTGTAGCAGGAGAGGTTGTCACAGTTTTAAACATCGTTATTCAGCATTGAATATTATGTTTAATGAAATGACTGTTGTTAACTCACAACATTTATGCTCATGTTAAAATACTGAATGTTCCAAGTTGACAAGGCCTTCATTAATAAATGCTTTAGATGTTACCAAACTTGGGTGTTTGAAACAAGGTTTACTGAATCAGGCTCACCTGGGATAGTTGATCTAGCGTTTGTGATTGAGATTGGTGTAGGGAATAGATTTAAAGTTACATGAATATTGCATAGAACTGGTGGAAATTGTCACAATAATTGCAAAGGAACATGTTGAGATACTTCTGTTAGAGAATGGGCAGTGCCAACTTCAGTAAACTATTTAACCATTTTTGACTTTTACAATGGTGTACAGTATCAGTTAGTCATGAGAGTCAAACTAGTTGATCTGTGCTACTTTATTTCGTTCTGAGAGGTGTACTCTCTAATTAATGGATGATGCGTTTAGTACTTACAAATTTCATTTGTAGAGATGACAGCAGTTGTTGGAGACGTGGTAATTTCAGTTGTTGTTGGAGCTGTAGATGTCTGCGATATTGCTGTTGTGATTGAGGTCTCGGAAGTGAATGGTGACGTGGATGATGATGTTGGCGCAGGGGATGTAGTTGTCGTAGGAGAGTTTGTTGATGCTGAATTGAAACATTAACACACCATATTGTTATCTAATGAATTGATTTTTCCTCCTTTATAAACTCAATATATTGAGTAAATGATACATGATCGAAATGTTTGTGAAACACCATATTCTTTACAGAGGTATTTACAGATTGGAGTAGGGAATAGATAAGAAGTTACATGAAAATTGCATAAAACTAGTGGAAATTGTCACAATAAATGCATAGGAACTTGTTGAGATACTTCTGTTAGTGAATGGGGAGTGGCAACTGCAGTAAACAATTTAACTATTTTTGACTTTTATAATGGTTTACAGTATTAATTACTCATGAGAGTCAAACCAGTTGATCTGTGCTACTTTATTTAGTTCTGAGAGGTGTACTCTCAAATTAATGGATGATGCCTTTAGTACTTACAAATGTCAGTTGTAGAACTGACAGGAGTTGTTGGACTTTGAGTTGTTGTTGAAGCTGTCGAGCCCTGCGACATTGCTGTTGAGCTGGTGGTCTCGGAAGTGAATGGTGACGTGGATGTTAATGTTGGAGCAGGGGATACAGTTGTCGTAGGAGAGCTTGTTGATGCTGAATTGTAACATTGACACACCATATTGTAATGGAATAAATTGAATGTTCCTCCTTTATAAACTCAATGTATTGAGTAAATGATACATGATTGAAATGTTTGTGAAACACCATATTTTTTACAGAGTAATTAAATCTATTTATAAATGCTTTAACATATATTTGTACACTTTGATGATCCAAACAAGTGTGCTTGTGTCACCTGTATTCACAGTGGGTGTCTTTGAAATTTGAGTAATTTAAATTGATGGATATGAAAAATTCCTATTTATAACAGTATCACTTGCAACAAAAAGAGAACAATTGGAAAGTTTGCTGATGGATTAGTTGTGGAAAATATTACTGAAAACAGACCTGATGGAGTAGGGGTAGATCATATGGCCACATTTGATTTTTAAGATTTTTCATGATCTGAAACGAACTTGAAATGCAATCAAGTGGCTTCTTTTTCATTTCTGAAGGTGTCAATACTAAAGACAAAGAATACTTTTCTCAGTACCCTCTTCCTCCCCTGACAAATTTTGGTGCAAACATGTTTTCTGTGTTACTTGAATTATTAACAGAGGAACAATTCCATTTGTTATCGAGAGAGCATTTGCAATTCCCATATTTCTGTTATTGTGGAACTGAGGTCAGGTGTGGTAGATAGAATAGTGTCTGTTGATCCTGGAGAGGTGGAGCTCTGTGTGGTTGGTGTGGTCAATGACTCTGTAGAGATTGCTGTTGTAGATGTTGACGATGTAGGGGGAGTATTGTCGAAGCAGGAGCGTTTGTCACAGTTTTAAACATCTTTATTCAGCATTGAATATTATGTTGAATGAAATGACTGTTGTTAACTCACAACATGTATACTCATGTTAAAATACCGAATGTTCCAAGTTGACAAGGACTTCATTAATAGATGCTTTAGATGTTACCAAAGTTGGGTGTTTGAAAAAAGCGTTACTGAATCAGGCTCATCTGGGATAGTAGATCTAGCATTTGTGATTGAGACTGATGTAAGAAATGGATTTAAAGTTACATGAAAATTGCATAGAACTGGTGGTAATTGTCACAATAATGGCATAGGACCGTGTTGAGATACTTCTGTTAGAGAATGGGCAGTGCCAACTGCAGTAAACTATTTAACTATTTTTGACATTTATAATGGTTTACAGTATTAATTACTCATGAGAATCAAACTAGTTGATCTGTGCTACTTTATTTCGTTCTGAGAAGTGTACTCTCTAATTAATGGATGATGCCTTTAGTACTTACAAATTTCAGTTGTAGAACTGACAGCAGTTGTTGGAGACGTGGTAATTTCAGTTGTTGTTGGAGCTGTAGATGTCTGCGATATTGCTGTTGTGCTTGAGGTCTCGGAAGTGAATGGTGACGTGGATGATGATGTTGGAGCAGGGGATGTAGTTGTCGTAGGAGAGTTTGTTGATGCTGAATTGAAACATTAACACACCATATTGTTATTGAATTAATTGATTTTCCTCCTTTATAAACTCAATATATTGAGTAAATGATACATGATCGAAATGTTAGTAAAACACCATATTCTTTACAGAGATATTTAGAGACTGAAGTAGGGAATAGATATGAAGTTACATGAAAATTGCATAAAACTGGTGGTAACTGTCACGATAAATGCATAGGAACTTGTTGAGATACTTCTGTTAGAGAATGGGCAGTGGCAACTGCAGTAAACTATTTAACTATTTTTGACTTTTATAATGGTTTACAGTATTAATTACTCATGAGTGTCAAACCAGTTGATCTGTGCTACTTTATTTAGTTCTGAGAGGTGTACTCTCTCATTAATGGTTGTTGCCTTTAGTACTTACAAATTTCAGTTGTAAAACTGACAGCAGTTGTTGGAGATGTGGTAATTTCAGTTGTTGTTGGAGCTGAAGAGGTCTGCGATACTGCTGTTGTGCTTGAGGTCTCGGAAGTGAATGGTGACGTGGAGGTTGATGTTGGAGCAGGGGATACAGTTGTCGTAGGGGAGCTTGTTGATGCTGTATTGAAACATGGACACACCATATTGTTATTGAATAAATTGAATATTCCTCATTTATAGACTCAGTATATTGAGTAAATGATATATGATTGAAATGTTTGTGAAACACCATATTCTTTACAGAGGTATTTAGATCTATTTATAAATGCTTTAACAAATATTTGTATATTTTGATGATCCAAACAAGTGTGTTTGTGTCAGCTGTATTCACAGTGGGTGTAGATTAACTTTGAGTAATTTAAAGTGATTGAAGTGAAAAATTCCCATTTATATCAGTTTCACTTGCAACAAGAGGACATCAAATGGAAGTTTGCTGATGGATTAGTTGTGGGAAAAATGATTGAAAATAGAGCTGATGGAGTAGGAGTAGATCATATGGCCACAATTGATTTTCAAGATTTTTCATGATCTGAAACTAATCTGAAATGCAATCAAGTTCCTTCATTTTCATTTGTGAAGGTGGCAATACTAAAGACAAAGAACACTATTCTCAGGACCATCTTTCTTCACTGACTAATTTTGGTGCAAACATGTTTTCTGTGTGACTTGAAATATTAACAGAGGAACAATTCCATTTTTTTATAGACAGAGCAAGTTGACAAGGCCTTCATTAATAAATGCTTTAGATGTTACCAAAGTTGGGTGTTTGCAACAAGGTTTACTGAATCAGGCTCACCTGGGATAGTTGATCTAGCATTTGTAATTGAGACTGGTGTAGGGAATAGATTTAAAGTTACATGAAAATTTCATAGAACTGGTGGTAATTGTCACAATAATGGCTTAGGAAAGTGTTGTGATACTTCTGTTAGAGAATGGGCAGTGCCAACTGCAGTAAACTATTTAACTATTTTTGACATTTATAATGGTTTACAGTATTAATTACTCATGAGAGTCAAACTAGTTGATCTGTGCTACTTTATTTCGTTCTGAGAAGTGTACTCTCTAATTAATGGATGATGCATTTAGTACTTACAAATTTCAGTTATAGAACTGACAGCAGTTGTTGGAGACGTGGTAATTTCAGTTGTTGTTGGAGCTGTAGATGTCTGCGATATTGCTGTTGTGCTTGAGGTCTCGGAAGTGAATGGTGACGTGGATGATGATGTTGGAGCAGGGGATGTAGTTGTCGTAGGAGAGTTTGTTGATGCTGAATTGAAACATTAACACACCATATTGTTATTCAATTAATTGATTTTTCCTCCTTTATAAACTCAATATATTGAGTAAATGATACATGATCGAAATGTTGGTAAAACACCATATTCTTTACAGAGATATTTAGAGACTGAAGTAGGGAATAGATATGAAGTTACATGAAAATTGCATAAAACTGGTGGTAATTGTCACGATAAATGCATAGGAACTTGTTGAGATACTTCTGTTAGAGAATGGGCAGTGGCAACTGCAGTAAACAATTTAACTATTTTTGACTTTTAGAATGGTTTACAGTATTAATTACACATGAGAGTCAAACCAGTTGATCTGTGCTACTTTATTTCGTTCTGAGAGGTGTACTCTCTCATTAATGGATGATGCGTTTAGTACTTACAAATTTCATTTGTAGAGATGACAGCAGTTGTTGGAGACGTGGTAATTTCAGTTGTTGTTGGAGCTGTAGATGTCTGCGATATTGCTGTTGTGATTGAGGTCTCGGAAGTGAATGGTGACGTGGATGATGATGTTGGCGCAGGGGATGTAGTTGTCGTAGGAGAGTTTGTTGATGCTGAATTGAAACATTAACACACCATATTGTTATCTAATGAATTGATTTTTCCTCCTTTATAAACTCAATATATTGAGTAAATGATACATGATCGAAATGTTTGTGAAACACCATATTCTTTACAGAGGTATTTACAGATTGGAGTAGGGAATAGATAAGAAGTTACATGAAAATTGCATAAAACTAGTGGAAATTGTCACAATAAATGCATAGGAACTTGTTGAGATACTTCTGTTAGTGAATGGGGAGTGGCAACTGCAGTAAACAATTTAACTATTTTTGACTTTTATAATGGTTTACAGTATTAATTACTCATGAGAGTCAAACCAGTTGATCTGTGCTACTTTATTTAGTTCTGAGAGGTGTACTCTCAAATTAATGGATGATGCCTTTAGTACTTACAAATGTCAGTTGTAGAACTGACAGGAGTTGTTGGACTTTGAGTTGTTGTTGAAGCTGTCGAGCCCTGCGACATTGCTGTTGAGCTGGTGGTCTCGGAAGTGAATGGTGACGTGGATGTTAATGTTGGAGCAGGGGATACAGTTGTCGTAGGAGAGCTTGTTGATGCTGAATTGTAACATTGACACACCATATTGTAATGGAATAAATTGAATATTCCTCATTTATAAACTCAATATATTGAGAAAATGATACATTATTGAAATGATTGTGAAACACCATATTCTTTACAGAGGTATTTAGATCGATTTATAAATGCTTTCACAAATATTTGTAAATTTTGATGATCCAAACGAGTGTGCTTGTGTCAGCTGTATTCACAGTGGGTGTAGTTTGAATTTGAGTAATTTAAATTAATGGAAGTGAAAAATACCTATTTAGATCATTATTAATTGCAACAAGAAGAGATCAATTACGTGGTTTGTTGATGAATTAGTTGTTGCAAAAATGATTGAAAACAGAACTGATGGAGTAGGAGTAGATCATGTGGCCACAACTGATTTTCAAGGTTTTTCATGATTTGAAACGAACCTAAAATGCAATCAAGTTGCTTCATTTTCATTGCGAAGGTGGCAATACTAAAGACAAAGAACACTTTACTCAGCACCATCTTCCTCCACTGACTAATTTTGTTTCAATCATGATTTCTGTGTTACTTGAATTATTAATAGAGGAGTGGAGCTCTGTGTGGTTGGTGTAGTCAATGACTCCGTAGAGATTGCTGTTGTAGATGTTGAAGATGTAGAGGGAGTATTGTTGTAGCAGGAGAGGTTGTCACAGTTTTAAACATCGTTATTCAGCATTGAATATTATGTTTAATGAAATGACTGTTGTTAACTCACAACATTTATGCTCATGTTAAAATACCGAATGTTCCAAGTTGACAAGGCCTTCATTAATAAATGCTTTAGATGTTACCAAACTTGGGTGTTTGAAACAAGGTTTACTGAATCAGGCTCACCTGGGATAGTTGATCTAGCGTTTGTGATTGAGATTGGTGTAGGGAATAGATTTAAAGTTACATGAATATTGCATAGAACTGGTGGAAATTGTCACAATAATTGCAAAGGAACATGTTGAGATACTTCTGTTAGAGAATGGGCAGTGCCAACTTCAGTAAACTATTTAACCATTTTTGACTTTTACAATGGTGTACAGTATCAGTTAGTCATGAGAGTCAAACTAGTTGATCTGTGCTACTTTATTTCGTTCTGAGAGGTGTACTCTCTAATTAATGGATGATGCGTTTAGTACTTACAAATTTCATTTGTAGAGATGACAGCAGTTGTTGGAGACGTGGTAATTTCAGTTGTTGTTGGAGCTGTAGATGTCTGCGATATTGCTGTTGTGATTGAGGTCTCGGAAGTGAATGGTGACGTGGATGATGATGTTGGCGCAGGGGATGTAGTTGTCGTAGGAGAGTTTGTTGATGCTGAATTGAAACATTAACACACCATATTGTTATCTAATGAATTGATTTTTCCTCCTTTATAAACTCAATATATTGAGTAAATGATACATGATCGAAATGTTTGTGAAACACCATATTCTTTACAGAGGTATTTACAGATTGGAGTAGGGAATAGATAAGAAGTTACATGAAAATTGCATAAAACTAGTGGAAATTGTCACAATAAATGCATAGGAACTTGTTGAGATACTTCTGTTAGTGAATGGGGAGTGGCAACTGCAGTAAACAATTTAACTATTTTTGACTTTTATAATGGTTTACAGTATTAATTACTCATGAGAGTCAAACCAGTTGATCTGTGCTACTTTATTTAGTTCTGAGAGGTGTACTCTCAAATTAATGGATGATGCCTTTAGTACTTACAAATGTCAGTTGTAGAACTGACAGGAGTTGTTGGACTTTGAGTTGTTGTTGAAGCTGTCGAGCCCTGCGACATTGCTGTTGAGCTGGTGGTCTCGGAAGTGAATGGTGACGTGGATGTTAATGTTGGAGCAGGGGATACAGTTGTCGTAGGAGAGCTTGTTGATGCTGAATTGTAACATTGACACACCATATTGTAATGGAATAAATTGAATGTTCCTCCTTTATAAACTCAATGTATTGAGTAAATGATACATGATTGAAATGTTTGTGAAACACCATATTTTTTACAGAGTAATTAAATCTATTTATAAATGCTTTAACATATATTTGTACACTTTGATGATCCAAACAAGTGTGCTTGTGTCACCTGTATTCACAGTGGGTGTCTTTGAAATTTGAGTAATTTAAATTGATGGATATGAAAAATTCCTATTTATAACAGTATCACTTGCAACAAAAAGAGAACAATTGGAAAGTTTGCTGATGGATTAGTTGTGGAAAATATTACTGAAAACAGACCTGATGGAGTAGGGGTAGATCATATGGCCACATTTGATTTTTAAGATTTTTCATGATCTGAAACGAACTTGAAATGCAATCAAGTGGCTTCTTTTTCATTTCTGAAGGTGTCAATACTAAAGACAAAGAATACTTTTCTCAGTACCCTCTTCCTCCCCTGACAAATTTTGGTGCAAACATGTTTTCTGTGTTACTTGAATTATTAACAGAGGAACAATTCCATTTGTTATCGAGAGAGCATTTGCAATTCCCATATTTCTGTTATTGTGGAACTGAGGTCAGGTGTGGTAGATAGAATAGTGTCTGTTGATCCTGGAGAGGTGGAGCTCTGTGTGGTTGGTGTGGTCAATGACTCTGTAGAGATTGCTGTTGTAGATGTTGACGATGTAGGGGGAGTATTGTCGAAGCAGGAGCGTTTGTCACAGTTTTAAACATCTTTATTCAGCATTGAATATTATGTTGAATGAAATGACTGTTGTTAACTCACAACATGTATACTCATGTTAAAATACCGAATGTTCCAAGTTGACAAGGACTTCATTAATAGATGCTTTAGATGTTACCAAAGTTGGGTGTTTGAAAAAAGCGTTACTGAATCAGGCTCATCTGGGATAGTAGATCTAGCATTTGTGATTGAGACTGATGTAAGAAATGGATTTAAAGTTACATGAAAATTGCATAGAACTGGTGGTAATTGTCACAATAATGGCATAGGACCGTGTTGAGATACTTCTGTTAGAGAATGGGCAGTGCCAACTGCAGTAAACTATTTAACTATTTTTGACATTTATAATGGTTTACAGTATTAATTACTCATGAGAATCAAACTAGTTGATCTGTGCTACTTTATTTCGTTCTGAGAAGTGTACTCTCTAATTAATGGATGATGCCTTTAGTACTTACAAATTTCAGTTGTAGAACTGACAGCAGTTGTTGGAGACGTGGTAATTTCAGTTGTTGTTGGAGCTGTAGATGTCTGCGATATTGCTGTTGTGCTTGAGGTCTCGGAAGTGAATGGTGACGTGGATGATGATGTTGGAGCAGGGGATGTAGTTGTCGTAGGAGAGTTTGTTGATGCTGAATTGAAACATTAACACACCATATTGTTATTCAATTAATTGATTTTTCTCCTTTATAAACTCAATATATTGAGTAAATGATACATGATCGAAATGTTAGTAAAACACCATATTCTTTACAGAGATATTTAGAGACTGAAGTAGGGAATAGATATGAAGTTACATGAAAATTGCATAAAACTGGTGGTAACTGTCACGATAAATGCATAGGAACTTGTTGAGATACTTCTGTTAGAGAATGGGCAGTGGCAACTGCAGTAAACTATTTAACTATTTTTGACTTTTATAATGGTTTACAGTATTAATTACTCATGAGTGTCAAACCAGTTGATCTGTGCTACTTTATTTAGTTCTGAGAGGTGTACTCTCTCATTAATGGTTGTTGCCTTTAGTACTTACAAATTTCAGTTGTAAAACTGACAGCAGTTGTTGGAGATGTGGTAATTTCAGTTGTTGTTGGAGCTGAAGAGGTCTGCGATACTGCTGTTGTGCTTGAGGTCTCGGAAGTGAATGGTGACGTGGAGGTTGATGTTGGAGCAGGGGATACAGTTGTCGTAGGGGAGCTTGTTGATGCTGTATTGAAACATGGACACACCATATTGTTATTGAATAAATTGAATATTCCTCATTTATAGACTCAGTATATTGAGTAAATGATATATGATTGAAATGTTTGTGAAACACCATATTCTTTACAGAGGTATTTAGATCTATTTATAAATGCTTTAACAAATATTTGTATATTTTGATGATCCAAACAAGTGTGTTTGTGTCAGCTGTATTCACAGTGGGTGTAGATTAACTTTGAGTAATTTAAAGTGATTGAAGTGAAAAATTCCCATTTATATCAGTTTCACTTGCAACAAGAGGACATCAAATGGAAGTTTGCTGATGGATTAGTTGTGGGAAAAATGATTGAAAATAGAGCTGATGGAGTAGGAGTAGATCATATGGCCACAATTGATTTTCAAGATTTTTCATGATCTGAAACTAATCTGAAATGCAATCAAGTTCCTTCATTTTCATTTGTGAAGGTGGCAATACTAAAGACAAAGAACACTATTCTCAGGACCATCTTTCTTCACTGACTAATTTTGGTGCAAACATGTTTTCTGTGTGACTTGAAATATTAACAGAGGAACAATTCCATTTTTTTATAGACAGAGCAAGTTGACAAGGCCTTCATTAATAAATGCTTTAGATGTTACCAAAGTTGGGTGTTTGCAACAAGGTTTACTGAATCAGGCTCACCTGGGATAGTTGATCTAGCATTTGTAATTGAGACTGGTGTAGGGAATAGATTTAAAGTTACATGAAAATTTCATAGAACTGGTGGTAATTGTCACAATAATGGCTTAGGAAAGTGTTGTGATACTTCTGTTAGAGAATGGGCAGTGCCAACTGCAGTAAACTATTTAACTATTTTTGACATTTATAATGGTTTACAGTATTAATTACTCATGAGAGTCAAACTAGTTGATCTGTGCTACTTTATTTCGTTCTGAGAAGTGTACTCTCTAATTAATGGATGATGCATTTAGTACTTACAAATTTCAGTTATAGAACTGACAGCAGTTGTTGGAGACGTGGTAATTTCAGTTGTTGTTGGAGCTGTAGATGTCTGCGATATTGCTGTTGTGCTTGAGGTCTCGGAAGTGAATGGTGACGTGGATGATGATGTTGGAGCAGGGGATGTAGTTGTCGTAGGAGAGTTTGTTGATGCTGAATTGAAACATTAACACACCATATTGTTATTCAATTAATTGATTTTTCCTCCTTTATAAACTCAATATATTGAGTAAATGATACATGATCGAAATGTTGGTAAAACACCATATTCTTTACAGAGATATTTAGAGACTGAAGTAGGGAATAGATATGAAGTTACATGAAAATTGCATAAAACTGGTGGTAATTGTCACGATAAATGCATAGGAACTTGTTGAGATACTTCTGTTAGAGAATGGGCAGTGGCAACTGCAGTAAACAATTTAACTATTTTTGACTTTTAGAATGGTTTACAGTATTAATTACACATGAGAGTCAAACCAGTTGATCTGTGCTACTTTATTTCGTTCTGAGAGGTGTACTCTCTAATTAATGGATGATGCGTTTAGTACTTACAAATTTCATTTGTAGAGATGACAGCAGTTGTTGGAGACGTGGTAATTTCAGTTGTTGTTGGAGCTGTAGATGTCTGCGATATTGCTGTTGTGATTGAGGTCTCGGAAGTGAATGGTGACGTGGATGATGATGTTGGCGCAGGGGATGTAGTTGTCGTAGGAGAGTTTGTTGATGCTGAATTGAAACATTAACGCACCATATTGTTATCTAATGAATTGATTTTTCCTCCTTTATAAACTCAATATATTGAGTAAATGATACATGATCGAAATGTTTGTGAAACACCATATTCTTTACAGAGGTATTTACAGATTGGAGTAGGGAATAGATAAGAAGTTACATGAAAATTGCATAAAACTAGTGGAAATTGTCACAATAAATGCATAGGAACTTGTTGAGATACTTCTGTTAGTGAATGGGGAGTGGCAACTGCAGTAAACAATTTAACTATTTTTGACTTTTATAATGGTTTACAGTATTAATTACTCATGAGAGTCAAACCAGTTGATCTGTGCTACTTTATTTAGTTCTGAGAGGTGTACTCTCAAATTAATGGATGATGCCTTTAGTACTTACAAATGTCAGTTGTAGAACTGACAGGAGTTGTTGGACTTTGAGTTGTTGTTGAAGCTGTCGAGCCCTGCGACATTGCTGTTGAGCTGGTGGTCTCGGAAGTGAATGGTGACGTGGATGTTAATGTTGGAGCAGGGGATACAGTTGTCGTAGGAGAGCTTGTTGATGCTGAATTGTAACATTGACACACCATATTGTAATGGAATAAATTGAATATTCCTCATTTATAAACTCAATATATTGAGAAAATGATACATTATTGAAATGATTGTGAAACACCATATTCTTTACAGAGGTATTTAGATCGATTTATAAATGCTTTCACAAATATTTGTAAATTTTGATGATCCAAACGAGTGTGCTTGTGTCAGCTGTATTCACAGTGGGTGTAGTTTGAATTTGAGTAATTTAAATTAATGGAAGTGAAAAATACCTATTTAGATCATTATTAATTGCAACAAGAAGAGATCAATTACGTGGTTTGTTGATGAATTAGTTGTGGCAAAAATGATTGAAAACAGAACTGATGGAGTAGGAGTAGATCATGTGGCCACAACTGATTTTCAAGGTTTTTCATGATTTGAAACGAACCTAAAATGCAATCAAGTTGCTTCATTTTCATTGCGAAGGTGGCAATACTAAAGACAAAGAACACTTTACTCAGCACCATCTTCCTCCACTGACTAATTTTGTTTCAATCATGATTTCTGTGTTACTTGAATTATTAATAGAGGAGTGGAGCTCTGTGTGGTTGGTGTAGTCAATGACTCCGTAGAGATTGCTGTTGTAGATGTTGAAGATGTAGAGGGAGTATTGTTGTAGCAGGAGAGGTTGTCACAGTTTTAAACATCGTTATTCAGCATTGAATATTATGTTTAATGAAATGACTGTTGTTAACTCACAACATTTATGCTCATGTTAAAATACCGAATGTTCCAAGTTGACAAGGCCTTCATTAATAAATGCTTTAGATGTTACCAAACTTGGGTGTTTGAAACAAGGTTTACTGAATCAGGCTCACCTGGGATAGTTGATCTAGCGTTTGTGATTGAGATTGGTGTAGGGAATAGATTTAAAGTTACATGAATATTGCATAGAACTGGTGGAAATTGTCACAATAATTGCAAAGGAACATGTTGAGATACTTCTGTTAGAGAATGGGCAGTGCCAACTTCAGTAAACTATTTAACCATTTTTGACTTTTACAATGGTGTACAGTATCAGTTAGTCATGAGAGTCAAACTAGTTGATCTGTGCTACTTTATTTCGTTCTGAGAGGTGTACTCTCTAATTAATGGATGATGCGTTTAGTACTTACAAATTTCATTTGTAGAGATGACAGCAGTTGTTGGAGACGTGGTAATTTCAGTTGTTGTTGGAGCTGTAGATGTCTGCGATATTGCTGTTGTGATTGAGGTCTCGGAAGTGAATGGTGACGTGGATGATGATGTTGGCGCAGGGGATGTAGTTGTCGTAGGAGAGTTTGTTGATGCTGAATTGAAACATTAACACACCATATTGTTATCTAATGAATTGATTTTTCCTCCTTTATAAACTCAATATATTGAGTAAATGATACATGATCGAAATGTTTGTGAAACACCATATTCTTTACAGAGGTATTTACAGATTGGAGTAGGGAATAGATAAGAAGTTACATGAAAATTGCATAAAACTAGTGGAAATTGTCACAATAAATGCATAGGAACTTGTTGAGATACTTCTGTTAGTGAATGGGGAGTGGCAACTGCAGTAAACAATTTAACTATTTTTGACTTTTATAATGGTTTACAGTATTAATTACTCATGAGAGTCAAACCAGTTGATCTGTGCTACTTTATTTAGTTCTGAGAGGTGTACTCTCAAATTAATGGATGATGCCTTTAGTACTTACAAATGTCAGTTGTAGAACTGACAGGAGTTGTTGGACTTTGAGTTGTTGTTGAAGCTGTCGAGCCCTGCGACATTGCTGTTGAGCTGGTGGTCTCGGAAGTGAATGGTGACGTGGATGTTAATGTTGGAGCAGGGGATACAGTTGTCGTAGGAGAGCTTGTTGATGCTGAATTGTAACATTGACACACCATATTGTAATGGAATAAATTGAATGTTCCTCCTTTATAAACTCAATGTATTGAGTAAATGATACATGATTGAAATGTTTGTGAAACACCATATTTTTTACAGAGTAATTAAATCTATTTATAAATGCTTTAACATATATTTGTACACTTTGATGATCCAAACAAGTGTGCTTGTGTCACCTGTATTCACAGTGGGTGTCTTTGAAATTTGAGTAATTTAAATTGATGGATATGAAAAATTCCTATTTATAACAGTATCACTTGCAACAAAAAGAGAACAATTGGAAAGTTTGCTGATGGATTAGTTGTGGAAAATATTACTGAAAACAGACCTGATGGAGTAGGGGTAGATCATATGGCCACATTTGATTTTTAAGATTTTTCATGATCTGAAACGAACTTGAAATGCAATCAAGTGGCTTCTTTTTCATTTCTGAAGGTGTCAATACTAAAGACAAAGAATACTTTTCTCAGTACCCTCTTCCTCCCCTGACAAATTTTGGTGCAAACATGTTTTCTGTGTTACTTGAATTATTAACAGAGGAACAATTCCATTTGTTATCGAGAGAGCATTTGCAATTCACATATTTCTGTTATTGTGGAACTGAGGTCAGGTGTGGTAGATAGAATAGTGTCTGTTGATCCTGGAGAGGTGGAGCTCTGTGTGGTTGGTGTGGTCAATGACTCTGTAGAGATTGCTGTTGTAGATGTTGACGATGTAGGGGGAGTATTGTCGAAGCAGGAGCGTTTGTCACAGTTTTAAACATCTTTATTCAGCATTGAATATTATGTTGAATGAAATGACTGTTGTTAACTCACAACATGTATACTCATGTTAAAATACCGAATGTTCCAAGTTGACAAGGACTTCATTAATAGATGCTTTAGATGTTACCAAAGTTGGGTGTTTGAAAAAAGCGTTACTGAATCAGGCTCATCTGGGATAGTAGATCTAGCATTTGTGATTGAGACTGATGTAAGAAATGGATTTAAAGTTACATGAAAATTGCATAGAACTGGTGGTAATTGTCACAATAATGGCATAGGACCGTGTTGAGATACTTCTGTTAGAGAATGGGCAGTGCCAACTGCAGTAAACTATTTAACTATTTTTGACATTTATAATGGTTTACAGTATTAATTACTCATGAGAATCAAACTAGTTGATCTGTGCTACTTTATTTCGTTCTGAGAAGTGTACTCTCTAATTAATGGATGATGCCTTTAGTACTTACAAATTTCAGTTGTAGAACTGACAGCAGTTGTTGGAGACGTGGTAATTTCAGTTGTTGTTGGAGCTGTAGATGTCTGCGATATTGCTGTTGTGCTTGAGGTCTCGGAAGTGAATGGTGACGTGGATGATGATGTTGGAGCAGGGGATGTAGTTGTCGTAGGAGAGTTTGTTGATGCTGAATTGAAACATTAACACACCATATTGTTATTGAATTAATTGATTTTCCTCCTTTATAAACTCAATATATTGAGTAAATGATACATGATCGAAATGTTAGTAAAACACCATATTCTTTACAGAGATATTTAGAGACTGAAGTAGGGAATAGATATGAAGTTACATGAAAATTGCATAAAACTGGTGGTAACTGTCACGATAAATGCATAGGAACTTGTTGAGATACTTCTGTTAGAGAATGGGCAGTGGCAACTGCAGTAAACTATTTAACTATTTTTGACTTTTATAATGGTTTACAGTATTAATTACTCATGAGTGTCAAACCAGTTGATCTGTGCTACTTTATTTAGTTCTGAGAGGTGTACTCTCTCATTAATGGTTGTTGCCTTTAGTACTTACAAATTTCAGTTGTAAAACTGACAGCAGTTGTTGGAGATGTGGTAATTTCAGTTGTTGTTGGAGCTGAAGAGGTCTGCGATACTGCTGTTGTGCTTGAGGTCTCGGAAGTGAATGGTGACGTGGAGGTTGATGTTGGAGCAGGGGATACAGTTGTCGTAGGGGAGCTTGTTGATGCTGTATTGAAACATGGACACACCATATTGTTATTGAATAAATTGAATATTCCTCATTTATAGACTCAGTATATTGAGTAAATGATATATGATTGAAATGTTTGTGAAACACCATATTCTTTACAGAGGTATTTAGATCTATTTATAAATGCTTTAACAAATATTTGTATATTTTGATGATCCAAACAAGTGTGTTTGTGTCAGCTGTATTCACAGTGGGTGTAGATTAACTTTGAGTAATTTAAAGTGATTGAAGTGAAAAATTCCCATTTATATCAGTTTCACTTGCAACAAGAGGACATCAAATGGAAGTTTGCTGATGGATTAGTTGTGGGAAAAATGATTGAAAATAGAGCTGATGGAGTAGGAGTAGATCATATGGCCACAATTGATTTTCAAGATTTTTCATGATCTGAAACTAATCTGAAATGCAATCAAGTTCCTTCATTTTCATTTGTGAAGGTGGCAATACTAAAGACAAAGAACACTATTCTCAGGACCATCTTTCTTCACTGACTAATTTTGGTGCAAACATGTTTTCTGTGTGACTTGAAATATTAACAGAGGAACAATTCCATTTTTTTATAGACAGAGCAAGTTGACAAGGCCTTCATTAATAAATGCTTTAGATGTTACCAAAGTTGGGTGTTTGCAACAAGGTTTACTGAATCAGGCTCACCTGGGATAGTTGATCTAGCATTTGTAATTGAGACTGGTGTAGGGAATAGATTTAAAGTTACATGAAAATTTCATAGAACTGGTGGTAATTGTCACAATAATGGCTTAGGAAAGTGTTGTGATACTTCTGTTAGAGAATGGGCAGTGCCAACTGCAGTAAACTATTTAACTATTTTTGACATTTATAATGGTTTACAGTATTAATTACTCATGAGAGTCAAACTAGTTGATCTGTGCTACTTTATTTCGTTCTGAGAAGTGTACTCTCTAATTAATGGATGATGCATTTAGTACTTACAAATTTCAGTTATAGAACTGACAGCAGTTGTTGGAGACGTGGTAATTTCAGTTGTTGTTGGAGCTGTAGATGTCTGCGATATTGCTGTTGTGCTTGAGGTCTCGGAAGTGAATGGTGACGTGGATGATGATGTTGGAGCAGGGGATGTAGTTGTCGTAGGAGAGTTTGTTGATGCTGAATTGAAACATTAACACACCATATTGTTATTCAATTAATTGATTTTTCCTCCTTTATAAACTCAATATATTGAGTAAATGATACATGATCGAAATGTTGGTAAAACACCATATTCTTTACAGAGATATTTAGAGACTGAAGTAGGGAATAGATATGAAGTTACATGAAAATTGCATAAAACTGGTGGTAATTGTCACGATAAATGCATAGGAACTTGTTGAGATACTTCTGTTAGAGAATGGGCAGTGGCAACTGCAGTAAACAATTTAACTATTTTTGACTTTTAGAATGGTTTACAGTATTAATTACACATGAGAGTCAAACCAGTTGATCTGTGCTACTTTATTTCGTTCTGAGAGGTGTACTCTCTAATTAATGGATGATGCGTTTAGTACTTACAAATTTCATTTGTAGAGATGACAGCAGTTGTTGGAGACGTGGTAATTTCAGTTGTTGTTGGAGCTGTAGATGTCTGCGATATTGCTGTTGTGATTGAGGTCTCGGAAGTGAATGGTGACGTGGATGATGATGTTGGCGCAGGGGATGTAGTTGTCGTAGGAGAGTTTGTTGATGCTGAATTGAAACATTAACGCACCATATTGTTATCTAATGAATTGATTTTTCCTCCTTTATAAACTCAATATATTGAGTAAATGATACATGATCGAAATGTTTGTGAAACACCATATTCTTTACAGAGGTATTTACAGATTGGAGTAGGGAATAGATAAGAAGTTACATGAAAATTGCATAAAACTAGTGGAAATTGTCACAATAAATGCATAGGAACTTGTTGAGATACTTCTGTTAGTGAATGGGGAGTGGCAACTGCAGTAAACAATTTAACTATTTTTGACTTTTATAATGGTTTACAGTATTAATTACTCATGAGAGTCAAACCAGTTGATCTGTGCTACTTTATTTAGTTCTGAGAGGTGTACTCTCAAATTAATGGATGATGCCTTTAGTACTTACAAATGTCAGTTGTAGAACTGACAGGAGTTGTTGGACTTTGAGTTGTTGTTGAAGCTGTCGAGCCCTGCGACATTGCTGTTGAGCTGGTGGTCTCGGAAGTGAATGGTGACGTGGATGTTAATGTTGGAGCAGGGGATACAGTTGTCGTAGGAGAGCTTGTTGATGCTGAATTGTAACATTGACACACCATATTGTAATGGAATAAATTGAATATTCCTCATTTATAAACTCAATATATTGAGAAAATGATACATTATTGAAATGATTGTGAAACACCATATTCTTTACAGAGGTATTTAGATCGATTTATAAATGCTTTCACAAATATTTGTAAATTTTGATGATCCAAACGAGTGTGCTTGTGTCAGCTGTATTCACAGTGGGTGTAGTTTGAATTTGAGTAATTTAAATTAATGGAAGTGAAAAATACCTATTTAGATCATTATTAATTGCAACAAGAAGAGATCAATTACGTGGTTTGTTGATGAATTAGTTGTGGCAAAAATGATTGAAAACAGAACTGATGGAGTAGGAGTAGATCATGTGGCCACAACTGATTTTCAAGGTTTTTCATGATTTGAAACGAACCTAAAATGCAATCAAGTTGCTTCATTTTCATTGCGAAGGTGGCAATACTAAAGACAAAGAACACTTTACTCAGCACCATCTTCCTCCACTGACTAATTTTGTTTCAATCATGATTTCTGTGTTACTTGAATTATTAATAGAGGAGTGGAGCTCTGTGTGGTTGGTGTAGTCAATGACTCCGTAGAGATTGCTGTTGTAGATGTTGAAGATGTAGAGGGAGTATTGTTGTAGCAGGAGAGGTTGTCACAGTTTTAAACATCGTTATTCAGCATTGAATATTATGTTTAATGAAATGACTGTTGTTAACTCACAACATTTATGCTCATGTTAAAATACCGAATGTTCCAAGTTGACAAGGCCTTCATTAATAAATGCTTTAGATGTTACCAAACTTGGGTGTTTGAAACAAGGTTTACTGAATCAGGCTCACCTGGGATAGTTGATCTAGCGTTTGTGATTGAGATTGGTGTAGGGAATAGATTTAAAGTTACATGAATATTGCATAGAACTGGTGGAAATTGTCACAATAATTGCAAAGGAACATGTTGAGATACTTCTGTTAGAGAATGGGCAGTGCCAACTTCAGTAAACTATTTAACCATTTTTGACTTTTACAATGGTGTACAGTATCAGTTAGTCATGAGAGTCAAACTAGTTGATCTGTGCTACTTTATTTCGTTCTGAGAGGTGTACTCTCTAATTAATGGATGATGCGTTTAGTACTTACAAATTTCATTTGTAGAGATGACAGCAGTTGTTGGAGACGTGGTAATTTCAGTTGTTGTTGGAGCTGTAGATGTCTGCGATATTGCTGTTGTGATTGAGGTCTCGGAAGTGAATGGTGACGTGGATGATGATGTTGGCGCAGGGGATGTAGTTGTCGTAGGAGAGTTTGTTGATGCTGAATTGAAACATTAACACACCATATTGTTATCTAATGAATTGATTTTTCCTCCTTTATAAACTCAATATATTGAGTAAATGATACATGATCGAAATGTTTGTGAAACACCATATTCTTTACAGAGGTATTTACAGATTGGAGTAGGGAATAGATAAGAAGTTACATGAAAATTGCATAAAACTAGTGGAAATTGTCACAATAAATGCATAGGAACTTGTTGAGATACTTCTGTTAGTGAATGGGGAGTGGCAACTGCAGTAAACAATTTAACTATTTTTGACTTTTATAATGGTTTACAGTATTAATTACTCATGAGAGTCAAACCAGTTGATCTGTGCTACTTTATTTAGTTCTGAGAGGTGTACTCTCAAATTAATGGATGATGCCTTTAGTACTTACAAATGTCAGTTGTAGAACTGACAGGAGTTGTTGGACTTTGAGTTGTTGTTGAAGCTGTCGAGCCCTGCGACATTGCTGTTGAGCTGGTGGTCTCGGAAGTGAATGGTGACGTGGATGTTAATGTTGGAGCAGGGGATACAGTTGTCGTAGGAGAGCTTGTTGATGCTGAATTGTAACATTGACACACCATATTGTAATGGAATAAATTGAATGTTCCTCCTTTATAAACTCAATGTATTGAGTAAATGATACATGATTGAAATGTTTGTGAAACACCATATTTTTTACAGAGTAATTAAATCTATTTATAAATGCTTTAACATATATTTGTACACTTTGATGATCCAAACAAGTGTGCTTGTGTCACCTGTATTCACAGTGGGTGTCTTTGAAATTTGAGTAATTTAAATTGATGGATATGAAAAATTCCTATTTATAACAGTATCACTTGCAACAAAAAGAGAACAATTGGAAAGTTTGCTGATGGATTAGTTGTGGAAAATATTACTGAAAACAGACCTGATGGAGTAGGGGTAGATCATATGGCCACATTTGATTTTTAAGATTTTTCATGATCTGAAACGAACTTGAAATGCAATCAAGTGGCTTCTTTTTCATTTCTGAAGGTGTCAATACTAAAGACAAAGAATACTTTTCTCAGTACCCTCTTCCTCCCCTGACAAATTTTGGTGCAAACATGTTTTCTGTGTTACTTGAATTATTAACAGAGGAACAATTCCATTTGTTATCGAGAGAGCATTTGCAATTCACATATTTCTGTTATTGTGGAACTGAGGTCAGGTGTGGTAGATAGAATAGTGTCTGTTGATCCTGGAGAGGTGGAGCTCTGTGTGGTTGGTGTGGTCAATGACTCTGTAGAGATTGCTGTTGTAGATGTTGACGATGTAGGGGGAGTATTGTCGAAGCAGGAGCGTTTGTCACAGTTTTAAACATCTTTATTCAGCATTGAATATTATGTTGAATGAAATGACTGTTGTTAACTCACAACATGTATACTCATGTTAAAATACCGAATGTTCCAAGTTGACAAGGACTTCATTAATAGATGCTTTAGATGTTACCAAAGTTGGGTGTTTGAAAAAAGCGTTACTGAATCAGGCTCATCTGGGATAGTAGATCTAGCATTTGTGATTGAGACTGATGTAAGAAATGGATTTAAAGTTACATGAAAATTGCATAGAACTGGTGGTAATTGTCACAATAATGGCATAGGACCGTGTTGAGATACTTCTGTTAGAGAATGGGCAGTGCCAACTGCAGTAAACTATTTAACTATTTTTGACATTTATAATGGTTTACAGTATTAATTACTCATGAGAATCAAACTAGTTGATCTGTGCTACTTTATTTCGTTCTGAGAAGTGTACTCTCTAATTAATGGATGATGCCTTTAGTACTTACAAATTTCAGTTGTAGAACTGACAGCAGTTGTTGGAGACGTGGTAATTTCAGTTGTTGTTGGAGCTGTAGATGTCTGCGATATTGCTGTTGTGCTTGAGGTCTCGGAAGTGAATGGTGACGTGGATGATGATGTTGGAGCAGGGGATGTAGTTGTCGTAGGAGAGTTTGTTGATGCTGAATTGAAACATTAACACACCATATTGTTATTGAATTAATTGATTTTCCTCCTTTATAAACTCAATATATTGAGTAAATGATACATGATCGAAATGTTAGTAAAACACCATATTCTTTACAGAGATATTTAGAGACTGAAGTAGGGAATAGATATGAAGTTACATGAAAATTGCATAAAACTGGTGGTAACTGTCACGATAAATGCATAGGAACTTGTTGAGATACTTCTGTTAGAGAATGGGCAGTGGCAACTGCAGTAAACTATTTAACTATTTTTGACTTTTATAATGGTTTACAGTATTAATTACTCATGAGTGTCAAACCAGTTGATCTGTGCTACTTTATTTAGTTCTGAGAGGTGTACTCTCTCATTAATGGTTGTTGCCTTTAGTACTTACAAATTTCAGTTGTAAAACTGACAGCAGTTGTTGGAGATGTGGTAATTTCAGTTGTTGTTGGAGCTGAAGAGGTCTGCGATACTGCTGTTGTGCTTGAGGTCTCGGAAGTGAATGGTGACGTGGAGGTTGATGTTGGAGCAGGGGATACAGTTGTCGTAGGGGAGCTTGTTGATGCTGTATTGAAACATGGACACACCATATTGTTATTGAATAAATTGAATATTCCTCATTTATAGACTCAGTATATTGAGTAAATGATATATGATTGAAATGTTTGTGAAACACCATATTCTTTACAGAGGTATTTAGATCTATTTATAAATGCTTTAACAAATATTTGTATATTTTGATGATCCAAACAAGTGTGTTTGTGTCAGCTGTATTCACAGTGGGTGTAGATTAACTTTGAGTAATTTAAAGTGATTGAAGTGAAAAATTCCCATTTATATCAGTTTCACTTGCAACAAGAGGACATCAAATGGAAGTTTGCTGATGGATTAGTTGTGGGAAAAATGATTGAAAATAGAGCTGATGGAGTAGGAGTAGATCATATGGCCACAATTGATTTTCAAGATTTTTCATGATCTGAAACTAATCTGAAATGCAATCAAGTTCCTTCATTTTCATTTGTGAAGGTGGCAATACTAAAGACAAAGAACACTATTCTCAGGACCATCTTTCTTCACTGACTAATTTTGGTGCAAACATGTTTTCTGTGTGACTTGAAATATTAACAGAGGAACAATTCCATTTTTTTATAGACAGAGCAAGTTGACAAGGCCTTCATTAATAAATGCTTTAGATGTTACCAAAGTTGGGTGTTTGCAACAAGGTTTACTGAATCAGGCTCACCTGGGATAGTTGATCTAGCATTTGTAATTGAGACTGGTGTAGGGAATAGATTTAAAGTTACATGAAAATTTCATAGAACTGGTGGTAATTGTCACAATAATGGCTTAGGAAAGTGTTGTGATACTTCTGTTAGAGAATGGGCAGTGCCAACTGCAGTAAACTATTTAACTATTTTTGACATTTATAATGGTTTACAGTATTAATTACTCATGAGAGTCAAACTAGTTGATCTGTGCTACTTTATTTCGTTCTGAGAAGTGTACTCTCTAATTAATGGATGATGCATTTAGTACTTACAAATTTCAGTTATAGAACTGACAGCAGTTGTTGGAGACGTGGTAATTTCAGTTGTTGTTGGAGCTGTAGATGTCTGCGATATTGCTGTTGTGCTTGAGGTCTCGGAAGTGAATGGTGACGTGGATGATGATGTTGGAGCAGGGGATGTAGTTGTCGTAGGAGAGTTTGTTGATGCTGAATTGAAACATTAACACACCATATTGTTATTCAATTAATTGATTTTTCCTCCTTTATAAACTCAATATATTGAGTAAATGATACATGATCGAAATGTTGGTAAAACACCATATTCTTTACAGAGATATTTAGAGACTGAAGTAGGGAATAGATATGAAGTTACATGAAAATTGCATAAAACTGGTGGTAATTGTCACGATAAATGCATAGGAACTTGTTGAGATACTTCTGTTAGAGAATGGGCAGTGGCAACTGCAGTAAACAATTTAACTATTTTTGACTTTTAGAATGGTTTACAGTATTAATTACACATGAGAGTCAAACCAGTTGATCTGTGCTACTTTATTTAGTTCTGAGAGGTGTACTCTCTCATTAATGGTTGATGCCTTTAGTACTTACAAATTTCAGTTGTAGAACTGACAGCAGTTGTTGGAGACGTGGTAATTTCAGTTGTTGTTGGAGCTGAAGAGGCCTGCAATATTGCTGTTGTGCTTGAGGTCTCGGAAGTGAATGGTGACGTGGATGTTGATGTTGGAGCAGGGGATACAGTTGTCGTAGGAGAGCTTGTTTTTTTTTTTTTTTTTTTTTTAATTTTTTATTTTTCACACCATAAATCACAATAGCCATGATATACAATTTTTCTTTTCCACACATTTACAGTGACTTTTTCTCCCTCCCCCCTCCCTCCTCCCAAGCCACCCCCCCATCCCTCCCCCCTCTCATCCATTTTAGTTATACAATCTAGGTTGCATTAATTCAGTTAGACAATGTTGTCATTCAACAAAAATACACCAGAAATTCTACTGAGTCCATTTTTTTCTTCTCTTCTCCTTCCATCAACTTAGGTAATGTTTGTTCCCGGTAGGTTTTCGCTATTGTATTTAATGTAAGGCTCCCATACTTGTTCGAATATTTCAATATTATTTCTTAAACTATATGTTGATGCTGTATTGAAACATGGACACACCATATTGTTATTGAATAAATTGAATATTCCTCATTTATAGACTCAGTATATTGAGTAAATGATATATGATTGAAATGTTTGTGAAACACCATATTCTTTACAGAGGTATTTAGATCTATTTATAAATGCTTTAACAAATATTTGTATATTTTGATGATCCAAACAAGTGTGCTTGTGTCAGCTGTATTCACAGTGGGTGTAGATTAACTTTGTGTAATTTAATGTTATGGAAGTGAAAAATTCCTATTTATATCAGTATTAATTGCAACAAGAGGAGATCAATTGGAAGGTTTGCTGATGGATTAGTTGTGGCAAATATGACTGAAACCAAAACTGATGGAGTTGGAGTAGATCATATGGCCACAATTGATTTTCAAGATTTTTCATGATCTGAAACGAATCTGAAATGCAATCAAGTTCCTTCATTTTCATTTGTGAAGGTGGCAATACTAAAGACAAAGAACACTTTTCTCAGGACCATCTTCCTCCCCTGACTAATTTTGGTGCAAACATGTTTTCTGTGTTACTTGAAATATTAACAGAGGAACAATTCCATTTTTTTATAGACAGAGCAAGTTGACAAGGCCTTCATTAATAAATGCTTTAGATGTTACCAAAGTTGGGTGTTTGCAACAAGGTTTACTGAATCAGGCTCACCTGGGATAGTTGATCTAGCATTTGTAATTGAGACTGGTGTAGGGAATAGATTTAAAGTTACATGAAAATTTCATAGAACTGGTGGTAATTGTCACAATAATGGCATAGGAAAGTGTTGTGATACTTCTGTTAGAGAATGGGCAGTGCCAACTGCAGTAAACTATTTAACTATTTAAATAGTTTGTGAAGGTGGCAATACTAAAGACAAAGAACACTTTTCTCAGGACCATCTTTCTCCACTGACTAATTCTGGTGCAAACATGTTTTCTGTGTTACCTAAATTATTATTAGAGGAACAATTGAATTTTTTTATAGACAAAACATTTGCAACTCACAGATTCCTTTTGTTGTGGAACTGAGGTCAGGTGTTGTTGATATAGGAGTGTCAGTTGATCCTGGAGGAGTGGAGCTCTGTGTGGTTGGTGTGGTCAATGACTCCGTAGAGATTGCTGTTGTAGATGTTGAAGATGTAGGGGGGAGTATTGTCGTAGCAGGAGAGGTTGTCACAGTTTTAAACATAGTTATTCAGCATTGAATATTATGTTGAATGAAATGACTGTTGTTAACTCACAACATGTATCCTCATGTCAAAATACCGAATGTTCCAAGTTGACAAGGCCTTCATTAATAAATGCTTTAGATGTTATCAAAGTTGGGTGTTTGAAACAAGGGTTACTGAATCAGGTTCACCTGGGATTGTAGATCTAGTATTTGTCATTGAGACTTGAGTAGGGAATACATATGAAGTTACATGAAAATTGCATAGAACTGGAAGTAATTGTCAGGACAAATACATAGGAACTTGTTGAGATATTTCTGTCAGAGAAAGGGCAGTGCCAACTGCAATCGAATATTTAACCATTTTTGACTTTTATAATGGTTGAAAGTATCAATTACTCATGAGAGTCCAACCAGTTTATCTGTGTTACTTTATTTTGATTTGAGAGGGGTACTCTGTGAGTAATGAATGATGTGTTTAGTACTTACTAATTTCAGTTGTAGAACTGACAGCAGTTGTTGGACTTTCAGTTGTTGTTGGAGCTGTCGAGCCCTGCGATGTTGCTGTTGAGCTGTTGGTCTCAGAAGTGAATGGTGACATGGATGTTGATGTTGGAGCAGGGGATGTAGTTGGCGAAGGAGAGCTTGTTGATGCTGAATTGAAACATGGACACAGCATATTGTTATTGAATGAATTGAATATTCCTCATTTATAAACTCAATATATTGAGTAAATGATACATGATCGAAATGATTGTGAAACACCATATTCTTTACAGAGGTATTCAGATCTATTTATAAATGCTTTCACAAATATTTGTACATTTTGATGATCCAAATGAGTGTGCTTGTGTCAGCTATATTCACAGTGGGTGTCTTTTAAATCTGAGTGATTTAAATTGATGGAAGTGAAAAATACCTATTTATATCAGTATTAATTGCAACAAGAGGAGATCAATTACGTGGTTTGCTGATGAATTAGTTGTGGCAAAAATGATTGAAAACAGAACTGATGGAGTAGGAGTAGATCATATGGCCACAATTG
The DNA here is from genome assembly GCF_036971445.1 of Narcine bancroftii. Lineage (NCBI taxonomy): Eukaryota > Metazoa > Chordata > Chondrichthyes > Torpediniformes > Narcinidae > Narcine > Narcine bancroftii. The sequence goes on along the minus strand of NC_091477.1, from coordinate 106,109,025 downwards.
ATTTTCAAAGTTTTTCATGATCTGAAATTAATCTGAAATGCAATCAAGTTCCTTCATTTTCATTGTGAAGGTGGCAATACTAAAGACAAAGAACACTTTTCTCAGGACCATCTTCCTCCATTGACTAATTTTGGTGCAAACATGTTTTCTGTGTTATTTGAATTTTTAACAGAGGAACAATTGAATTTTTTTATAGACAGATCATTTTCAACTCACAAATTCCTGTTGTTGTGGAACTGAGACCATGTGTTGTCGTATAGGAGTGTCTGTTGATCCTGGAGGAATGGAGCTCTGTGTGGTTGGTGTGGTCAATGACTCTGTAACGATTGTTGTTATAGATGTTGATGTTGTTGGGGGGGATTTTCCGTAGCTGGAAATGTTGTCACTGCTTTAAACATTGTTATTAAGCATTGAATATTATGTTGAATGAAATGACTTTGTTATTAATTCACAGCATGTTTCTTCTTTTATTTGGCTTGGCTTCACTGACAAAGATTTATGGAGGGGTAATGTCCACGTCAGCTGCAGGCTCATTTGTGGCTGACAAGTCTGATGCAGGACAGGCAGGCACGGTTGCAGCGGTTGCGGGGGAAAATTGGTTGGTTGGGGTTGGGTGTTGGGTTTTTCCTCCTTTGTCTTTTGTCAGTGAGGTGGGCTCTGCGGTCTTCTTCAAAGGAGGTTGCTGCCCGCCGAACTGTGAGGCGCCAAGATGCACGGTTTGAGGCGATATCAGCCCACTGGCGGTGGTCAATGTGGCAGGCACCAAGAGATTTCTTTATGCAGACCTTGTACCTCTTCTTTGGTGCACCTCTGTCACGGTGGCCAGTGGAGAGCTCGCCATATAACACGATCTTGGGAAGGCAATGGTTGTCCATTCTGGAGACATGACCTACCCAGCCCAGTTGGATCTTCAGCAGCGTGGATTCGATGCTGTTGGCCTCTGCCATCTCGAGTACTTCGATGTTAGGGATGAAGTCGCTCCAATTAATGTTGAGGATGGAGCGGAGAGTGGAAGCATTCTAGGAGCCGTAGATGATGCCGGTAGCGGACCCATGATTCGGAGCCGAACAGGAGTGTGGGTATGACAACGGCTCTGTTTACGCTAATCTTTGTGAGGTCTTTCAGTTGGTTGTTTTTCCAGACTCTTTTGTGTAGTCTTCCAAATATGCTGATATTAAAGAGCAGAAAGTTCCAAGTTGTCAACGCCTTCATTAATGAAAGCTTTAGATGTATCAATTTTGTGTGCTTGAAACAAGAGTTACTCAAACAAGTTCACCTGGGATAGTAGATCTCATATGATTCATTGAGACTGGAGTAGGAAATACATCTGAAGTTACCTGAGAATTGCATAGGTAAATGTCAGGTCTTTTTCCAAGGAACATTTTTGTGAGACATTCAGTATGATCGAAAATGGGACAGTTCAAACCGGAGTGTGGTATTTACCATTTTTTTATTTTGCTCATTCACAATCTCAGTGGCTCATAAGAGTCAAGCCAGTTGATCTGTTTTACTTCATATAATTACTGACGTTGATAATCTACTGGTCACCAACATCGCAATCATAATCCAAATTTTATTGTTATGAACAATCACAAATGTTTTGATTTGCAGTGACATCATAGCGACCGACATTTATATAAAATCCCCCTCATATCAACAACATCATATCGTGCACGAAAAGGAAGACTCTGCCTTTGTTTCATTGATTATTCAAGAATATGAAGGCAATTAGGAAAAAGCTGTCCTTGTGCCACTGAGAGTTCGTCTTTAGGCTTCTGTAGCTTTTTTCCCGATAGTAGCAGAGTGAAGAGGCCATGATCTGGGTGGTGGGGGAACTTGAAGATAGATGCTGCTTTCTGAAGGCTACTTCCTCTAGTAGATGAGCTGGATGTAGTGAAGTCTGATGCTCGTGATGTTGCAGGCCGAGTTAACAACTCTTTGGAATTTTTTCTTGTCCTGAGCATTTGCACCCAATAATAGACAGTGATGCAACCACCCAGAATGCTCTCCATGGTACACCTGTAGAAGTTTTCAAGAGTCGTCAGTGACATGCCAAATCTTCTCGAAAACCTCATGAAGTATAGCTGCTGGTGGCCCTTCTTCGTGATTCCATCAACATGGAGGCCCCAGGACAGATCCTCAAAGAAGTTGACTCTCAGGAATTTAAAGTTCTTGACCTTCTCTACTATGAGAACTGGGTCGTGTTCCCCTGACTTCCTAACATTGTTAACAAGGTTGTTGGTGTGACACCATTAAATGAACTGATCTATCTCCCTCCTGTACATTCCTCTTTGCCATTTATGATTCTGCCAACAACTGTGGTATTAACGGCAAATTGGAATTGTGCGTGGCCACAGAGTCATAAGTGTATAATGAGAAGAGCAGTGGGCTCAGCCCACAGTCTTCGGGTGCGCCTGTGTTGATAATCAGTAAGGAGGAGACATTGTTTCAAATTCCTACTGACTGATGAGGAAGTCAAGGATCCAATTGCAGAGGGGGTTGCAGAGGCCCCTAGTTCTTGACCAGCACTAAGGGAATAATGGTGTTGAAGACTGAGCTGCAGTTGCTGAAGACCAACTGTATGAATGAATTTTTGAGCTAGTGGCCCATAGCTGAGTGGAGAGCTAGCAATATTGCGTCTGCTGTTGAGTGATTGTGTTGATAGGTGAATTGCAGTAGGTCCAGACCTTTACTGGCCATGATCAACCTCTCTAAGCATTTCATCACAGTAGAGGCATTGAGGCAGCTCATTCTGCTCTTCTTGGGTAACGGGATGATTGATGCCCTTTTGAAGCTTGTGGGAACCTCTGATTGCAGTAATGAAAGGTTGAAAATGTCCATGAACACTCTGGCTAGTTGGTTGGTGCAGATTTTCAGTACCCTGCCAGGTACACTTCAGGGTCTGGCGCCTTGTGAGGGTTCACCATATTGATTGATGTTCTGATGTCAGCCTCAGAGATAGATATCACAGGGTCCTCAGCCTTTGCAGGGATTTTTGTAGGCACTGTTGGGTTCTCCTTTTCAAAGCGGGCATAAAAGGAATTTCAGCTCATTGGGCAATGAAGCATCACAGCCATCTATGTTGTTCACCCTCACTTTGTGGGCTGTAATGTCTGCACTTCCTGCCGTGGCTGGCAATATCTGTCTCAGTCTCTAGCTCCCTCTGAAATGGCCACTTTGCTTCAGAGACGGTCTTCCACAGGTCGTACCTGGACTTTTTATATAGAGCATTATATACTTATAAATTCTTGTTGTGGAACTGAAATCAGTTGTTGCAGATGTGTTAGTTTCACTTATTGGTGGAGGCGAGGAGCTCTGTGTTGTTGCTGTGTTTGCTGTCTCCAGTGTGAGTGCTGTCAAGTTTGTAAAAGTTGGAGCACGAAATATAGTTGTTGAAGGAGAGATAGTTGTAGTGACATTGAAACATGGTTTCTGTGGTGATACGACCACTAGTCTACTGCAGGGGACGATCCCTGTACCTGCAGAAGGACCATCTGGGGGCTGACTCCACCTGGCCGGTTGTCAATCAGCCGACCCAAATATAAGCCTGAGCTCGGCCACTCCTGAGCCAGTCATTTGGGAGGCGCCACAGCTGAAACTGGTGTGTACAGACTTATAGCAGAATAAAGCCTGTAGAACAGTCTTTTGTGTTTTGTGTCTGCTTGCTGCTACCACAGGGCATCACAGATACTGTTAGGTCTGCTTTGTTCATGAATGAGTGAGACAAACACCAGACTGAGTTGAAATCAGGGTTCTTTGTTCTTTATTACCGGATTGTAACACTTGCAACTAACATTGTTAGTCGGAGAATGCATTCTGCCGTTATCAGCAAAATGGTGATTTTTTATACCCTTGGATACATGCTTAGAACATCATCATATCATTACTTGTCCAATGACTAAAACTGTTGCTATCCTTTCCCTGCTAGCTTCCTGCCTCTCAATCCATCAATGTCTCTCTTATCTTGTAAGTACAAGGATGCATTCACATCTTGTTACAGCCCTGTACAGGGTAACTCCTTACACATTCCCATCTCATGATGTTTTACCTTACAATACTCAACATTGATATTGCATGAAATGATTTTTTTCTCCCTTTTTCACTCACTACATTTAATGCATACTCAAGTGTCTAGCTAATATTAGATTCCGTAAAGAAATTATTGGACATCTTTGTACATTTAGGAGATAAGCAAGTGTGCTTGTATCAGCTGAGGTCATAGTGGGAGTAGTTGAAGTTGAAAATGTCAGAAGTGAAACATTACAATTTGCATTATTTGTTACAGAAGATCAATAGGAAAGTTTGCAAATGGAATAGTTGTGACAAAAATGATTGAAAAATAAATAGGAGCAAGAATGGATCATTTGCAAGCAATTGATTTTCAAGATAATTCACAGTCAGAATCAAACCTGAAATTCAATTTGTCTTTTTTCTTTTGTGTAAGTGATGCCGCTTTAGTTGCCCATTCAGAGCCAGCTCTTCAGCGCTTGACATCCTGTTTTGAGGAAACTGCCAAAATATTTGGCTTGGAAGTCAGCCTGAAGAAAACTGAGGTCCTCCATCAGCCAGCTCCCCACCATGACTACCAGCACCCCCACATCTCCATCGGGCACACAAAACTCAAAACGGTCAACCAGTTTACCTATCTCGGCTGCACCATTTCATCAGATGCAAGGATCGACAATGAGATAGACAACAGACTCGCCTTTGGAGTGTCTTTGGAAGACTACACAAAAGAGTCTGGAAAAACAACCAACTGAAAAACCTCACAAAGATAAGCATATACAGAGCCGTTCTCATACCCACACTCCTGTTCGGCTCCGAATCATGGGTCCTCTACCGGCATCACCTACGGCTCCTAGAACGCTTCCATCAGCGTTGTCTCCGCTCCATCCTCAACATCCATTGGAGCGCTTACACCCCTAACGTCGAAGTACTCGAGATGGCAGAGGTCGACAGCATCGAGTCCACGCTGCTGAAGATCCAGCTGCGCTGGATGGGTCACGTCTCCAGAATGGAGGACCATCGCCTTCCCAAGATCGTGTTATATGGCGAGCTCTCCACTGGCCACCGTGACAGAGGTGCACCAAAGAAAAGGTACAAGGACTGCCTAAAGAAATCTCTTGGTGCCTGCCACATTGACCACCGCCAGTGGGCTGATAACGCCTCAAACCGTGCATCTTGGCGCCTCACAGTTTGGCGGGCAGCAACCTCCTTTGAAGAAGACCGCAGAGCCCACCTCACTGACAAAAGGCAAAGGAGGAAAGACCCAACACCCAACCCCAACCAACCAATTTTCCCTTGCAACTGCTGCAGTCGTGTCTGCCTGTCCCGCATCGGACTTGTCAGCCACAAACGAGCCTGCAGCTGACGTGGACTTTTTACCCCCTCCATAAATCTTCGTCCGCGAAGCCAAGCCAAAGAGAAGAGAAGTGTCAATACAAGAGACATTGAATTAATTTCTCACCACCTTCTTCCTCCACTTACTAATTTTGTTTCAGTCAAGTGTACCTGTCTTATTTCTTAACAGAGTGTGAGATTCTATGATTCATTGACAGAGTATTTACTACTCAAAAAATAGTTGTTGTGGATTTGACATCAGTTGTAGATGTAGAAGTGTCATTTGTTCCTGTAAGAGTGGAACTCTGTGCTACTGTTGTGCTTGTTGTCTCTAATAATTGAAGTTGTATTGGGGATAGTAAACACAGAAACATAGAAGATAGGAGCAGGAGTAGGTCATTCGACCCTTCGAGCCTGCTCCGCCATTCAACGAGATCATGGCTGATCTTAAAGTTCAGTACCCCGTCCCCGCCTTCTCTCCGTCACCTTTCATACCCTTATACTGAAGAAATAGATCTAATTCCCTCTTAAATATATTTAATGAACCTGCCTCTACTGCCCTCTGTGGCAATGAATTCCACAGATTCACCACCCTCTGGGTATAGAAATTCCTCCTCATCTCGGTCCTAAATGGTTTGCCAATTATCCTCAAACCATGGCCCCGGGTTCTGGATTTTCCCATCATTGGAAACATCCCATCTGCATCCACTCTGTCCAGTCCTGCCAGAATTTTATAGGTCTCTATGAGATCCCCTCTCAATCTTCTAAACTCCAGCGAGTACAATCCCAATTTGCGCAATCTTTCCTCATAAGTCATTCCTGCCATTCCAGGTATCAGCCTGGTGAATCGCCTCTGCACTCCCTCCATTGCAAGAACATCCTTCCTTAGATAAGGTGACCAAAACTGCACACAATACTCCAGGTGGGGTCTCACCAAGGCCCTGTACAGCTGCAATAAGGTATCCTTGTTCCTAGACTCAAACTCTCTTGATTTGAAAGCCAACATACCATTTGCCTTTTTAACCGCCTGCTGTACCTGCATGCTCGCCTTCAGAGACTGATGTACAAGTACCCCTAGATCTCTCTGCACTTCCCCATCTCGTAGGTAGAAGTTATATCTGCATTTGAACATGGATACTCAGTGTGAAATATCACATAATATAAAATATCTTTGTTGTAAACTCACAACATGGAAACTCATGATGCACAGTGGAAATTTCCCAATGACAGCACCTATATGTTCAAGGCTTTAGTGTTTATTGTTTCAAGCAAAAATGACTGGGCAACTGCCCATGTGATTGGAGTTGTAATGTGGGTTAGTGAAACTGGACTAAGTTGCATTACATACAACTGGAGTTGATCGACAGGAAATTTGCAAAGGAACTAATTGTGAGTTGAATGATAGGAAATTCAACTGTTATAATTGGAGTGAACTATTTACAAGATTTTGACTTTGGTAATGATTCACTTTCTCAATGCCTCAGGAGAATTCATCCACTTAATCTGTGAAAGCAGAGCGAGGGAAAAGGAAGGCAAGAGAGGAGGACTCTAGGGAGAAATCAGGATAGGGACAGGGAGGTGGTGTGGCTAACAGAAACCGGAGAAGTTCATGTTTCTGCCATCTTGTTGGAGGGTTCTCAGATGGAAGATGAGGTATTGTTCTATAATAGGACCACTGGATTCAGTACATACAGGGTTAAGGGTCATCTACTGCATCCAGTGCTCCCATTATAGTTCCTCCACATCAGAGAGTCTGGACTTTGTTGAGCATCCTTACTCTGTCCTCTCCAATAACGGGGATCTCACAGTAGCACCCCAATTCAATCCCCCAACCCATTCACATGCCAACATGTCTGTCCATGATTTCATGCAGTGCCATACTGAGGCTACCCACAAAATGGAGGAACAACACCCTCTCCCCGATCAATTCACATCTTTCCTCTCTTGTCCTCTTATAGATTTCCAATCATTACCTTTTGTCTGTTGTCCTGTGCTTCCCCCCTCCCCCCCCCACCTTTTTTTTTCCCTTTCTCCCTCAGCCTTTTTATTCAGGTGGCTGCCTGCCTGCTTTCAACTCTTACCCTGAAGAAGGGCTCAGGCCCGAAACATTGGCTATTTATCTTTATCTACTATGGACACTACGAGACCTGCTGAGTTCCTCCAGTATTGTCGAGTTTTACTACAAGCAACGTTTCCAGACATTTGTGCTCCTTTCTAATGAGCTTTCCTCCTCGACTCCCTGGGCCAGAGAGTTCAGGAGATTTAGAACATTCAAAACATCAGTCATGATTGAAGAACAGATGCAGACATCTTCAAAAACCAAATCCTACCAACCATACCACTAGTCTCACTCACTGCTGTCATTCCTTGTAGAGCCAATATTGATATGTTCCATCAGATCCTTAATCCAATCTTCATACACAGCTCACAAATTATGCATTCTGCCATGTATTAAGTCTGGCAACCTAGAAAATTCCAATTAATTCTTTTGCATGCTTCCGTTTATTTGTGTGAAAAAAAATTGATGCATAATCTTAGGTACAGAAATGAACCAACAGAGGGCCAGGTGAGGTGCAGTAACCAGGGAAAAGTTTGATCAAGTTCATGCTTATTATCCCTTTATTGTTCATCTACAATCCACTGAAGATAATTGTATCTTGAAATTTGCGCCATCATGGGTTTTCCAAATCATAACCTCTTCTTCCAGGTCACCACAGAGTTCCTCTTGTTTCTCCTGCCTGCACTAAAACTAGGTACTGGGCAGTAGAGTCACTATCCAGACGACAGGGAATGTTAGGTCAGTACCTGGTAGAGCTTAGTGATGCTCAATCCATGATATTAACCATTGTTTGACGAAGTCAGTGAAGTTGTCATTGCCAGTACAGATTCTTGTTTTGTCGATGGTTTATACTATTCAAATGATGATTTTAGATCTAAAGTATAGAAATTCACTTATGCTCAAATCATAAAAGAGCCTGTTTTATTATGATGTGAGGTGAAGTGCCCCCAGTAATTCTGGAAACAACTGTATAAAATGGATGGTACAATTAGTTTAGCCATTAGCCCAATACTTCAACAGTGCCAGTGACCCGGGCTTCAATCTGTCACTGTCAGTAAGAAGTTTGTACATTCTCCTCATGAACGCATGGGTTTCCTTGCATATCCCAAAGACGTATGGAGTTAGTAGGTTAATTGGGCACATGGGTGTACTTGGACAGCGTGTGCTCGGGGGTCGGAAGGCTCTGTTACTGTACTGGGTCTATATAAATAAATAAATAAAGACCTCTGGTATGACTGTTAAGAGTAGTTACAACCTATAATAAACCAAACAACTTCAGTTAGTAGGTAGTTGAGATATTGTTTTCACTTGGCGTCAATGCCCCAGTGTAAGTGAAGCAAACGGATCCATTTCTGAATTGCTGCTCTGTGACCTCAGCTAGTGAATGGGTAATGCTGACTAGCATGGGAAGACAAGACCCTTACCCCCAATTAATTAGTCCACTGAATCTCTTCACCTACTTCTGCATGAAGAAGAACAGATTTCCAACTGAAGTACAAGGAGAGGATGCAAGGAACTAGATATAACTACTCACCACAAATGTTTCCACTCTGTCATACTGGGCAGGAGAAACGCTCTAGCCAGCCATTTCCTCTTGTAAGGACCACAAGGGTTTTGAACAGGCTGAACTCAGAACTCATAAACCGTCTTCAAAATGGGTTTTTCTACAAGTTTGCCAGCTTGCCATTTTGCAGTCTCAACTGCTACTGTAGAACTGACTTCTCTCTCTCTCTCTCAAAGAGAAATCACCTGTTTGATTGTTTATTCTCCCTCTCTCCTTGCAAAAACCATGTGATTTCTTCCAGAGCTCCAATTTTTGAAAGATCTTATCAGTATATCTGAGTCTGGACTTTATTCCATTTATTCCATTCCTTGTGAAGTTCTTTCCAAACCAGTTTCATTGCCTCTACAAAGCCAACTTGTGACACAATGTCTCACTTCAGCAAAGCTCTTGCATTTTAAATGAGATGTCTTTTGTGAAGTGTTACTCTGTGAAGTATAATCTAAACTAAATCCCCACAATCTATCTCTTTTAAAGACATATCTTACCCATAATTATTCTAACATATCCTGTAACAGCTGCGAGCCTCTTTGAATCTATTCCACCATTCAATTGGCAAATATTTGTCCTTGGCCATTTTCCAAAACTCTCTTTATTACTTGGTACACTTTATATCCAGAAGTTTATCAATCTCTAATTTGAACAAATGCAATGACTGAGCCTCCACTGCTCTCCAGGATAAAGAATTCTATAGGTTCACAAACCTCCAAAATGAAGATATTTCTCCTCCTCCATTCTAAATAATCTGCTCTTTTTTGAAGACTGTGATCACTGGTTTACAGACTTGTTGACCAGGAGAAGCATTACCCCCACATTCATCTCGGCAAAGCTTGTAAGAGAATGAAGCAGTACACATGACACCACTTTATTTTACCAGTCCAGATGTGGACTACTGTATATATAATTTAGAGTTTGGCTTTGAGATCCACACATTATTAGACAATGATTAGAAGTGGCTGTGTGCAATTTTTTCCAGTCAGGAGGCAGACACTGGGTATTAAAACAATGGAGTGTTAGTATTAATAATGGCATGGGAGAGTCAAGCAGAAAGGGGATGTTGGTTTCTATGTAAATTCCCAATCACAAATTTAGGTTCTGTAATACATTGTGATGTGCAGTTTTTCTTGTGCTTGATGTCTTTTGGTTCCCATTGGACAGTCAGGAGGGGATAAACAAATGAACAGCACATGGCTCAGACTTCTTTGCATTTTATACTAAAAGTTATTGTTGAGGTGATAAGTAAAATTGACCTGGACTGGGTTCTGCAAATCTCCTGAACATTATTTTGGAATTCATGAATGACCAGTTACATTCATTATTGCAATTAAACTGCCATAGCTCAAACAAAACTGCAACTGGGCTGGTCACAATTTGAAGGTTTAAAAATGACATTAATTCTTATTTGGAATGCAATTCAATTGGAGATGAATAGAAGGCTAATAGAGCCATTGCACTTTTAAGCCTTACAGAGTTTCAAAAGCCTAGTTGCATGAAAGAAATTGGGGTATTTACCTACTGCAGAACTTATTAAAACAGTACCAATTATTTTCAAGCACAAGCCAATTCTGTTTTCAGAATTAAAATGAAAAAGTTTATAACATGATTGCATTGAAATATCTGGCAAGCTCCTCTGATCTTGGTGCATTCAAGCTCCTCTGATTTTGGTGATTTCAGGATGGGATGACTATCTCAGTTTCCCTGATCTTACTGTGAAAATGACCCATGCCCGGGCGGCTTTCAACAACATCGGACAGGAAACTGCTTACCCTGGAGGGGGTCCGATATGGGTTAATCTACCCAGCCTAACTAGGGATCACTTTCAGTGATGAGGTGAAGGATTTCCTCTCAGCTGAAGAAGTGAGAGTATATGTCAAGGTGTTGAAAAACAACTGATTAAAGCGCAGGTGCAGTGGGGCGCTGCCACTTGTTGCACGTTCTTATAGTAATCTGCAATTAACAAACATTAAGGTTGTTAAGCAGAATTCCAATACTTACATAATTTGGCAATGGTACCGTTAAATATATACATGGACCTATGGACTCATTGGCGTAGAGCCAACCAAAGTGCCTTGCAATGTGCCTGTGAATCCAGTTCAATATTCAGAGGAGGGATAGCTATGCTCTTTTCTATTGAAGCTCACTCTCCGAGTCCTTGACATTTAGAGACAAGAACACTTGGACTATGTGGATGTAAAGTGTTGTTCCTCCCACCTTAGTCTTAATATGGGAACAAGTGTAGTAAGTATGTGGGCGTGTATCCACTTTTGTTTGTTTATGTTGAGGGGGAAGTTTGAGGGGGGGGTGGAAACACCTTGGTGTTTATACTCAATTAGGATGCTAAGGCCCATAAAATCTAAATGTATAAATCAATGAATGCAAGCACTCCCAGCGGGAAGGCATCTGTCAAATTTCTCAGTCGGAATATCAGAAAAATAGGAAGTCCTATCAAAAGATCAAAGGTTTTCTCACATCTGAACCAGTTAAAACCTGATATTGTATTTTTGCAGGAGATTCACCTTCACAATAAAGACCACAAGGCTCCGAGATCCATGGGTAAGTCTGGTTTTTCATTCCAATTTCAATTCTAAATCACTAGGGGTAGCTATCTTAATAAATAAAAATATCCAATTTGTACTATCTAATGTGATACCAGTCAGAAATGGTAGATATATCACAATGGCAGGTAAGTTTTTGTAGAAATAGGTGCTACTAGTCAATGTTTATACACCCAACCTCAATGATTTCTCATTTGCCAAACAGCTTTTATGTAGGCTTCCCTTGTTAGATATCCACATGGTAATTTTGGGAGGGATTTAAAGTGCATTATGGATCCGCATCTAGACTGATCTAATCCCTACAGCACTTCCCATTTTACCATGGCCAGATCGTTTTCTGATTTGATGTTACATAATGGGCTGATTGACCCTTGGAAATTTTGCAATTCTTCAACTAAAAATTGTTTATTCCTTTCCAAAGTTCACAATTCATACTCTAGGATAGAATTTTGTTTGGATGACTATCTCAATCCATGGATAGTTTTCTCGGATTATTCCAGTATTTTGATCTCTGATCATGCACCTTTGTTATTAGACCTTCAACTACCTAATCATCCCATTAACCCACCATGATAAAAACTTAATTCTCTTCTTCTGGCAGACAAAAAAAATTTATGAACATATATCAAGCTCTATCAGTGATTTTCTTTCTCGTAATAAAAATGAGCCAACTCCTTTTTCGTACTTTAGGAGTCACTTAATTTTTATTTGAGGTGTCAAATAATTTCATACTCAGCTTCATTAAATAAGAAACACACTGTCAGGATCAATGCTATGCAGTTTGTCCATCCTCAGCATTATACAAACAAAGATTTGATTTGCAAGTGGAATTTTATCTTGTATCAACAACACAGGCAGAGCAGTTATTAATGCAAACTCGTGAGTCATATTACTAACATGAGGAAATGGCAAGCCACCTATTGGGTCACCAATTCAAAATGTCAGATTGCATCGATTGATACCCCAAATTAGAGACTCCTCCAATAATGTAACATCTGACCCACGGATATTAATGTTGCCTTTAAATCTTTCTGCTTATCACTCTACAAATCCGAATATGCTTCTGATGACACCAAAATGAACTCATTTCTTAACAATCTTACAACTCTGGTCATTGGCACCAACCTGGTTAAAGAACTAGACATCTTACTCACTTTGGATGAGATTACACTATTGATTAAAGCAATGCAGTCCCATAAAGCTCCAGGCACTGATGGATTTCCAATGAGTTTTATAAAAATGTTTAATGATAAATTAGCTCCATCAATGTTTAATGAAGTGAGGTGTTTTACCAACTACTTTAATCCATGCATCAATAATTTTCCTCCTGAAGAAAGACAAGGATCCCACGCAATGTGGCTCTTATAGCCAAGGTCATAGCATCTCAACTTGAAGGTGTGTTACCAAAGATCATATCCAAAGAGCAGAACAGTTTCATAAAACAGTGTCACTTGTTGTTTAACATCTGTACATTCTTCAACATTATTTACTTTATACACTTGACAAAATCTCCAGAAGTTGTAATTACAATAGATGCTGAAAAGGTCTTTGATAGGGTGGAGTGGAAGTATCTTTTTGCAAAATTTTGCATTGGAACACAGTAACCGACAAGGATATTCCCTATCTCTTCTTATTTTAGCCATCGTAATCAAACTATTATCAATCACGTTATAGTCTTCCTCTACCTTTAAAGGCATTGTCCAAAATGGACTGGAAAAGAGAATTTCACTGTATGAGTGAAGGTACAAGTGTGCTTCCTGCTGTTTGTAACAGACCACAGAGAAGCACTTCCTTCATTCCATCAATTTTGGAGGAGTTTGGCTCTTTTTCAGGTTATAAATTGAACCTTCAAAAGAGCAATTGTTATCCCATCAATGGAGCTGCTCTGCGACTTAACCAATCAGACCTGCCTTTTCAGTTTACTTCTCTTATTGACCAGGTGAAATCAGATTTTCAGAGTTGAAGCAATTTTCCCCTATCACAAATGGGCAGAGTAAATATAGTCAAAATTAATATATTTCCAAGATTTATTTCAAATTATTCCGTTATTTCTATCAAAAAAAATGTTTTGCCTCACTGAATAAAATAATTTCCTTATAGGTTTTGAATGGGAAAGCTCCAAGAGTTCAAAAAGCATTATTGCAAAACTGTAAAGTTAACGAAGGACTTGCTTTTTCCAATTTCCAATTTTATTACTAGGCAGCACATATGCATAAGCTCAATAACTGGGTGGATTCACCTAAGCTCTCCTGGATAAACTGGAAGAGTCGTTTTGTATATCGTCGTCTTTAGCTGTCATAGTATATTCTTCATTGTCCACAAAACCCTCTAACCACACCAACAACCCAGTTGTGCTCAATATTGGTAAAAATGGTACCAGATTAGATGAGGGCAGTGCCATCAGTTCAGGGTCACTTAAAAAACAATCATTTATTTTCACCTTTAGCCACTGATCCTTTTTTTTAATATATGGCAAACTAAATGTATAGGCACATCTAGGGTATGGCAGCCAGGGGGGGCCATATCCTAGGGGACAACTCGAAGGGCAGGGTAGGGACACTGTCCTTACCTCACCCGCCCAATATTGAACTCCCAGGTCCTGAGCCCAACAAACGATCTCCGTCTGATAAAGAATTTCGAGGAATGGACGATATTCTTACATTCTTTAATGACACGGTCATATTTTGCTTTCTTGTGAAAATCCCCGCTCCTGCCAGCAGTCCAACGTCCCCGCTCCTGTGGCACCCCAATGTCCGGGATTTTCCCAGGCTGATCTCAAATGTTAACCCAATTGTGTGTAGAAATCGCCCAAATGGCAATTTTGTTTGTGAATTTTTAACAGGGGAAGGGTGTGATTTCAGTGCTTACCAGAGGCGCTGTTTAATGATTCAAATGTCTTCAAGATCTTTCTACAGAGGAGTATTTAGCAGCTTCAACTCTCTGTCACACACACATGGCTTACCAGCATCACACTTACTTCATTACTTTCAGATTCGATATTTATTTCAAAATCTTTCCCAAACTTCCCTCAATTCCCTGCCAAACAACCCTAGGAAAATCTAGGATCAGCTAATCCAGGAGTGAGACGAACAATTTCAAAAATTTATAATTCTATCAATTAAAAGTCATTCACTTTTCAAGATAAAGACAGAATGGTAGCAAGAATTGGAAATGGAAATCGAGAAGAAACTGTGAGAAAAATGCTATTGTTAGAATTTGCTCTACCACCTCCTGTGCTCGCTTGGGACTTATTCAGTTCAAGGTGCTGCACAGGCTTCACTTTTCTAAATCCAGACCGTCAGCAATTTATTCCAAAATAGAGAACAAATGCAACTGGTGTAATGGCTTCCCTTGCCACCTAGTAAGTCCCATTTTTTTTAACGGTGCCCCAAAAATACAAAGATTCTGGAGTGGGAGTCTTAAGAACACTATCTGAAATATTTAAAGTCAATTTACAACCCTGCCCATTGACTGGAATATTTGCAATTTCTGACAACTCTCTATATTCCTTGCAGAAAGGCACAATAGCATTGACATCCCTATTAGCCAAGTGTCTCATCTTGTTACACTGGAAGTCTGATAGGGTTCCTTCCATTGCACAATGGATTAACGTTATCAGTTTCTTTATTAAACTGGAGAAAATCAAATACACGTTAAGAGAGTCAACTGGAAAATGTGTCCATAAATGGCATCCCTTCATGTGTTATTTTTCTAAATTATGAGTGCTTTTGGAGTAAAAGTCTGTCAAATGGTTGTACCAATACAATTAGTAATATGACACTAATTCTGTCAACAAAGATGCCAAGGTGGTGAGCGAGTGGGGGGTGCTGGTGTGAATCTGAGGGTGGATGAGGACAGTTGTGTATATGTGTGTTGGTTTTTCTATTTTAAAAAAAATAGGAGCACAATGTGCATCTGTATAATGTGTATGAAATTGTTTTTGATGCTCAATAAATGTATTTTGAAAAAAAAACATAGAATACTATGGCACGGAAACACAACCCTTTAGCCATCTAGTCCATCCCAAGCTATTATTCTGCCCCCAGAAACTGATCCATCATTGTGGGGATGTTTATCACGATCCTCTCTTGGCCCAAGTAGATTTGACTTTTAAATCAGTCTGTGGTAGTGACCTTGGACGTTGGAAGCAACGATACCAAAGAGTTAGGACATCCTGATCGAACAGGAGGAACTATGCAGAACTCAACTAGTGCTTTGACGGAATACAAGTGTCAAAACAGGAAGTGGACCTCCTCCCTTACACATGCTAATCAAATTCTATGGAAATATGCTTAGAGCCATAGAATCAGAGAACACTACTGAACAGAAAACAGGCCCTTCAGCCCTTCTA
This sequence comes from Narcine bancroftii, assembly GCF_036971445.1. Taxonomy (NCBI): domain Eukaryota; kingdom Metazoa; phylum Chordata; class Chondrichthyes; order Torpediniformes; family Narcinidae; genus Narcine; species Narcine bancroftii. The sequence continues at coordinate 106,093,159 of NC_091477.1, read as the reverse complement.
GTCTGTGCTGAACTATTATTCTGCCTAATCTCACTGACATGCACCATTCATAGGCCTCCATACCCCTTCCATGCATGTACCTGTCCAAATTCTTCTTAAATGTTAAAATTGGACCTGTATTCACCACTTCAGCTGGCAGCTCATTCTGCACTCCCATCACTCTCTGTGTGAAGAAGTTCCCCCTAATGTTCCCCCTAAACTTTTCCCCTTTCAACGTTAACCCAGGTCATCTGCTTTGTATCTCACCTAACCTCAATGGAAATGCCTACTTCCATTTACTCTATCTATACCCTTCATAGTAGTTTTGCATATCTGCATCAAATCTCCCCTCATTCTTCTATACTCCAGGAATAAAGTCCTAACCTTTTTAACCTTTTAACTCAGTTTCTGAAGTCCTCTTACTTTTGGAGCCTCTTTTAAAGAACAAAACAATGTAAGCTACCCTCCGATCCTCACCTCACCTCATCTATGGCTAATGGTATTTTGAATACTTCTGCCAGAGCCCCTGCAATTTCTGCACTAGCTTCCCTCAAGGTCTAAGGGAAAATCTTGTCTGGCCCTAGGGAATTGTCCACCCTTGTTTACTTTAAGACTGCAAGCACTTCCTCCTCTTTAATCAGTTTAGGTTCCTTGACTTCACTCCTTGTTCATTTGCTTTCCTAGACTCTGTGACAGTTTCCTGAGTAAATATAGATGCAAAAAAACAATTTAATATGTTTCCCATCTCTTCTGGCTCCATACAGTACATGACCAAACATTCTGATCTTTAGTGGGACCAATTTTGTCCCTTACTATCCTTTTGATTTCAATATACCCGTAGAGATCCTTAGGATTTTCCTTCACATTGTCTGCCAAAGCAACATCATGTTTTATTTTTGCCTTCCTGGTTTCCTTAAGTATTTTTTGCATTTTTTACACTTCTCAAGTACCTCATTTGCTCCTTGTTGCCTATACCTGCTGTATACCTCTCTATTCTTTTTAACCATATCCCAATATCCCTTGAAAACCAAGGTTCCCTGTGCCTGTTAACTTTGCCTTTAATACAGATAGGAACATATAAACATTTTACTCTCAAAAATTTGCCTTTAAAAACCTTCCACTAACTGAACATAGAAGCATAGAAACATAGAAGATAGGAGCAGCCTGCTCCGCCATTCAACGAGATCATGGCTGATCTTAAAGTTCAGTACCCCGTCCCCGCCTTCTCTCCGTAACCTTTAATACCCTTATACTGAAGAAATAGATCTAATTCCCTCTTAAATATATTTAATGAACCTGCCTCTACTGCCCTCTGTGGCAATGAATTCCACAGATTCACCACCCTCTGGGTAAAGAAATTCCTCCTCATCTCGGTCCTAAATGGTTTGCCTATTACCCTCAAACCATGGCCCCGGGTTCTGGATTTTCCCATCATTGGAAACATCCCATCTGCATCCACTCTGTCCAGTCTTGCCAGAATTTTATAGGTCTCTATGAGATCCCCTCTCAATCTTCTAAACTCCAGCGATTACAATCCCAATTTGCGCAATCTTTCCTCATAAGTCATTCCTGCCATTCCAGGTATCAGCCTGGTGAATCGCCTCTGCACTCCCTCCATTGCAAGAACATCCTTCCTTAGATAAGGTGACCAAAACTGCACACAATACTCCAGGTGGGGTCTCACCAAGGCCCTGTACAGCTGCAGTAAGGTATCCTTGTTCCTATACTCAAACCCTCTTGATATGAAGGCCAACATACCATTTGCCTTTTTAACCGCCTGCTGTACCTGCATGCTCGCCTTCAGAGACTGATGTACAAGTACCCCTAGGTCTCTCTGCACTTTCCCATCTCTTAATCTATTGCCATTCAAATAGTAATCTGCCCTCCAGTTTGTATTACCAAAGTGGATAACCTCACATTTATCCACATTGTAGTGCATTTGCCATGTATCTGCCCAGTCCCTCAATTTATCCAAATCACACTGGAGCTTCCTGACCCCCTCTTCCGTGCACACAACCCCTCCTAGCTTAGTGTCATCTGCAAATTTGGAGATATTACATCCAACCCCCTCATCCAGATCATTAATGAAAATTGTGAACAGCTGGGGTCCCAGTACAGATCCCTGTGGCACCCCACTGGTCACTGCCTGCCACTCAGAAAATGAGCCATTTATCCCAACTCTCTGTGTTCTACCTGCCAGCCAGTTCTCAATCCACATCAATACTTTTCCCCCAATCCCATGAGCCTTGATTTTGGAAGCCAGTCGTTTATGCGGGACCTTATCGAAGGCCTTTTGGAAATCCAGGTACACCACATCCACTGGCTCTCCCCCATCTATTTTACCTGTCACCATCTCAAAGAATTCCAATAGATTTGTCAAGCACGATTTACCTTTTGTAAATCCATGTTGACTCTGTCTGATCCCTTCTCTGCTAGTCATATGTTCCGCTATTACATCCTTAATATTGGATTCCATCATTTTGCCCACTACTGATGTAAGGCTCACCAGCCTATAATTCCCCACTTTTTCTCTACCCCCCTTTTTAAATAGTGGGGTAACATTAGCTACCCTCCAATCCATGGGTACTGATCCTGAGTCTATCGAGTTCTGGAAAATAATTCTTAAAGCATCTGCTATCTGAATGGCCACTTCCTTAAGTACCCTAGGATGTAGATTATCAGGCCATTGGGATTTATCTGCCTTCAATCCCATCAATTTCCCCAAGACCATATCCTTAGAGATACTGATTTCTTTCAGTTCCTCCCTTGCATTAGTCTCTATGTTTCCCAACATCCTTGGGAGGTTATTTGTATCCTCTCTTGTAAAAACAGAACTAAAGTAAGAATTTAATTGGTCTGCCATTTCCTTATTCCCCATTATATATTCCCCTGATTCCGACAGCAAAGGACCTACTCTGGATTTCACCAATCTTTTCCTCTTGACATATTTATAAAAGCTTTTGCAGTCGGTTTTTATATTTGCCGCAAGCTTACTTTCGTAATTTATTTTTGACCCTCTTGATTAATCCCTTTGTCCTCCTTTGCTGCATCTTGAACTGCTCCCAGTCTTCGGTTGTGGTACTTTTTTTGGCCAATTGATATGCTCTCTCTTTGGACCCAATGCTGTCTCTAATTTCCCTTGTTATCCACGGTTGAGTCACCTTTTTTTTGTTTCCTTGCCAGAAAACAACTTCCACTATCTCCGCTTTCCAGATCCCTTTTCATTTGCTTAAAATTGGCCTTTCTCCAGTTTAGAATCTTAACCCAAGGATTAGACCAGACTATCCATAATTATAATGATCACAAAATGTACATATTTCTGTCACCTGTCCTGTCTCATTTCCCTAATAGGAGATCCTGTATTGCATTCTCCCTAGTTGGTACTTCTATATACAGTAGTCCCCCTTTATCTGCAGGGGATATGTTCCAAGACCCCCAGTGGATGCCTGAAACTGCGGATAGTACTGAACCCTATATATACTATGTTTTTTCCTATATGTACATACATAAATACCTATGACAAAGTTTAAATTAGGCACAATAAGAGATTAACAACAATAAATAATAATAAAATGGAACAATTACAACAATATACTGTAATAAAAGTTATGTGAATGTACTCTCTCTCATCTCCATTTAATATTTTGAGACCACGGGACCGCAGGTAACTGAAATAATGGAAAGCTAAACTTTACTGAACACATTTGTCAAACACCAAGCCATCACTCCCTTTTACAGTTTGGGAGTCCCAGTCAATATGTGGAAAGTTATTCAAAGATGCTTCATGGACAAAGATCATGCTCTGAACCCAGTGATGCTCCAGTGATCCTATCTCTACTTGAAGCATTGTCCTAGCGAATGACTTGTCCATTTACCAGAATGACAAATTTCCTCAACCACAGCCAGAGCATATTCTGATCCAAAATTAATATTGTCAACAAATGCTTCATCCTCAAGTAAGAAAATCTTTAATATTGCATTTTTTTTTCAGTGCATTCTCAATTTTTAAATGTTTCTGTATTCTTGTTTTCAGTTTGGGAGTCATAAGATTTAAATTTCCTTGCAATTAATTTATTCCTGCAGTAGGATGTCCAGTTCTAGACCATGGTATTATTTAGTAACTAAACAGGAAACACTTTGCTTTCAATGTTGCTTCCTGAAACTATCTTGTTTACTCCCTTAATCCGTTCAAGGGGTTTACAGTGGTTCATTGTTTGTAGGCCATCTTTTTATGGCACATTCATGAATTTACAACAGTACAGGATCATTTGCTGTCCAATGTATGTTACTCACAGGTGAAGTGTCTGGATGATCAGATGATGTATCATCAGCACTTGGCCGTTCTTCAGCAGTCACCTTTGTTGCAGGAAGACAGCTGAGAACTATTTTTTTCATGGAATTTCCCAGCTTAAGAACAATCGCATATTCAGATGCTCTCAAAATTATTATAAAAGGCGATCTTTGAACTGGTGGGAAACCAATTGAGACATTGGGTTTGCTCCATGGAATAGCTTTTGTAATCTGTACATATGGTGGAAAGACATACAGGTATTTATGGAACTGCTGCATTCCAAACATTGCGGATAAACCCTTTATCACAGCAGAGAATAATTTTTCTCTGTGGCTGTCAGCATTCTGAAGCCAAGTTACATTCAATACAACACCAGCGGCGAAAGTCAAGCTAAAATTAATTTTATATCTGTTGAGGAATAGACTAGAACATCAGCAGACACGTTTGGCTCTTTGGGAGGAAGGCTGGATTACAGCACACAATTTGTGAGTTAACGTGCACTCTGTGATGCTGTATGGATTCATCCTGTCGCTGCACATTGACAACCATGGCTCAGGGCCACCAAACCATTCACATGGACAAAGAGAAGGTGGAAAAATCAGAAAATTATCTGCTCAAAATAAATACAACTGGTTCTCACATGGTGGCCCATGGTGACAAGCCAGTGAGTTTTCCATGATATCTCTGCTTTTAACAAATGACCAAGAGAGTTTGTGTCGCACTGTGTCCTCAGTTTGCTGAAGACAAGTGTAAGCTTTCCCTGAAACAAAATGAGATCCAAGATATTTTGTTTCCAGCATTTTGTCCTCTAATTAATGGTGCAGCTGAGAAGGCTGTTCTAAACTTCAGGGAAGAAACAAGATTTTATTTTAGTCCTCCCACCCTTCTATAGTCAAGGGAGAAAAGTCTCAGCCGATCCAGCCTTTCCTTATAACTCATGCCCTCCTGTCCCACTAATGCCTTGTACAGTTGTAAGATGATGTCCCAATTCTTGTACTCAACTCCCTGACTAAAGAAACAATTTTTCATCGTCCTGGTCACGATTTTCAAGAAACTATATACCTTTACTCCTTGGTCACTCTGACGACACTCTCCAAACCCCTACCATTTACTATGCAAATCCTGGCCTGGTTTGACTTATCAAAATGCAAATCTCACATCTGTCCAAGTTACTGAAATACAGCATCTTGCACTGATTGCATCTTGCACAGGAAAAATGACCAGGGCAAGTCGGATTACTTGTTCCCAATGATGGGGGAGACGAGGACTAGAGGGCATAGTTTAAGAATACAGGGTAGGCCCTTTAGGACGGAGATGAGAAAACATTTTTTTACCCAGAGAAGTGTGAATCTGTGGAATGCTCTGCCACAGAGGGTGGTAGAGGCAGATTCGCTGATTATGTTCAAAAGAGAGTTAGATAAGACTCTAGTGGGCAAAGGAGTTAAGGGTTATGGGGATAAGGCTGGAAAGGGGTACTGATGGTAGTGATCAGCCATGATCTGTAAAATGGCGGTGCTGGCTCGACGGGCCGAAGGACCTACTCCAGCTCCTATTGTCTATTGTCTATTGTCATTCAAGCAGAGTTAAGGTCTGAAATTCTCTTCACTGTATCCATTTTATGCTAACCCAATTTCTCCATCTCTATCTCCTCACAGTGAAAAACAAATAAAGGAAGAATTTTTAGAAAAACAAAATCATCCACTAGTACCATCACTGGTCATAATTTAGGATTCATAGACACAAAATTCCAAAGCTGATTTTGCTACCAAACTATTCTGCAGGTGTTTCGGCTTGTAGGTAAAATGCTTGAAGCATGTTGTACTTCATAAAGTTGTCTATTAACAATCTGAATAGATTATGGGTAGGAAATTTCAGTGCTCTTAAATTTGGCATTTTCATAGAACACCTGCTACAAGCCACAAGTGCACTTGCCCAGGAATTAAAATGTACTAATCAATAGGAAAACTAGTTCTATTGAGAAGAACAGAGGACAAGGTTTGGTTCACTAAGAAAGATACTAAGATTGGTCCTGGGGATAGAGGGTGGGATCCAGAAAGGATCGAGGCCTGAGATTAGGAGGGAGGAGTGTTCAGAAGGATTAGAGCCCCAGTGTATGATCACTATGGAATGTCAGTAACGGAGTGAGTTTGGGCCTCATTCAGAGCAACAGGAATTACTGGTATGAGTGAATCAGATGATTGGAATCCAAATAGGATTAAGGCTAGAGGAAATCAAAATTCAAGCCATTGGGAAGTCATGGAAGGGTAAAGACTCAGAGGGGCCTTGTCAGATTACTGGCTTTGCAGTGAGCAGGGGTTGGTTTCATGTGGAGGGGTTGGTGAAGTATGACCTGACACGTGCCAATCTGGTGCTGACTGAATGAAACATGGTTGACCCAGGAGTGCTCAATGGTAGTCGTTCTTAGCACGATGTCGTCTAAGCGTTCCCATGATATTCTAAAAGTGTTTTTTGATGGAAACTAACATCATCATGTATGAAACTGATACAGAACTTGCACCAGTCACGTAAAGTTGAAATCAAACATCACAGCAATCCTATTATTGCATTCACTTTGGGGAAAGTCCATTTTCAATTGCATTTTGCTGAAAATATCAGCTGTATACCTTTCTGTAAATGATTGAAAGCTCCCCAAAATTTTGATCGCCTCACATATATTTTCCCATTCTTACCCCAAATGGGTTTAACAATATAGCACATTGTATTTACCATTCCAATATGTGTCATCATATACTGGATGAAACACATGTACCAGTATTTTAAAGTCAATCCTAAATGAGGTTTTTAAATGCTTTGAACTTAAACCAGTAACAATGGTTAAAATCCGAACTGCTTCCAAAACGGTTCCTAATTTAAAACTAGGTTAAGTGGAATCTCAACTGTTAAACCTTTTATTCTGTGGTAAACACATGGCACAATTTTTATTCAGAGCTGAATTACATGAGAACCCAAGGGTGCCGTGCAGGCTGCCTTCAGGAGAGTGAATCCAAAGAAACTTTTCAGTCTGGATGAAGTACTGAAAACCTGTGCTGACCAACTTGCCAATTTATTCATGGTTATCTTCAATGTCTTACTCTGGCCTCGATCATACCGAAGAAGAGGGTGGTAAACTGGCTATGTGACTACTGACCAGTGGCATTCACATACACAGTGATTAAATGTTTTGTGATGCTGACATTGCAGCATATCAGTTCCTGGATGAGCGGCAACATGGTTCATTCCAATTTGACTGCCATAGCAATAGGTCTATGGCAAATGTCATCTCACGGGTCTACACAACCAATATGTGGACAGCAAAGATGCTCTACAGCTTCGCATTCAACACTATCATCGCCGCAAAACTGATCAGCAAACTTCAAGACCTGGGACACAAAACCCCAATGTGTAATTGGATCCTGGATTTCCTCACCTTCAGAGCCCAATCAACGAGCATTAGTAAGAACATCTCTTCCATAATCTCCATCAGCACATGGTTGCATCCTTAGCCTCCTGCTCTACTTACTCTACACTTATCACTGTGCAGCTTGGTATGACAACAGCATCTACAAACTTGCTGATGATCCGTGGTAGTGGGTTGTATAAAAAGGGGCAATGAATCAGCTTACAGGAGGGAGATTGAAAACTTGGCTGAATAGTGCACCAACAACAACCTCGCTCTCAATGTCACCAAAACCAAGGAGCTGATTGTGAACTTTAGGAAGGTAAATCCAGAGGTGGACGAGCCACTGATCACTGGGGAATCAGAGGTGGAGAGCAGTTCATGGGAGTCACTATCTTGGATGATCTTTCCCGAACCCAACCCACTAATGGCATAGTGAAGAAAGCATGTCAGCACCTCTACTTCCTCAGGAGTTTGTGGAGGTTTGGTAGGACATCACAAACCTTGGCAAACCTCTACAGATGTGTGGTGAAAGTGTGTTGACTGGCTGCATCACAGCTTGGTGTAGGGCACAATGAGTGGAAAGCCCTGCAAAAGGTAATGGAGACAGCCAGTACATCACAGGCTAAACTCTTCTCACCATCAAGGAAATCTATATGGAATGCTGCCATTGGAAAGCGACAACAGTCATCAAGGATCCACTTCACCCAGGCATGTTCTGTTCTCACTGCTACCAACTGGAAAGAGATACAGGTATATGTGCCACCAGGTTCAGGAACAGTTGCTACCCCTCCACCATCAGATTCTTAAATAACAAACTAATTTTAGGACTCTGCACATTATTTATTACTGAATATGTTATTTTTCTGTATTGCACTACTTGTTTACATTTCTTACTTTGTTAAATTTCTCTTTGTATACATATCTTGTCTTGAGTACAGTTTTTTGCATGACTGACTGGGCAATCCTACAAACAACATCTTCTGATGAAACAAATAGCAGGTCATATCATATACATATCACAAATATATGCATATAAATGTAAATCAAAAACGTATCCATATTCTCTATTTAAAAATATTTCTTAAAAATAATTCTGGATAGACAATAAATAAAACTCCATTAGACAATCCCTTAGCCTAAACAAAGGGTAGATTCTGTCTAATTTAATGATATGATTTGTGACAACCATATTTAAACCTATATTTGACAAATTAATCTAAAAAAAGGATTAAAAAGAAAAAAAACCTATATCTAATCTATCCACTCCCTCTAATCAAGGTTACCTTGTAAAAAAGGATGTTAAGATATGGATCAAATAGCAACCTTCAGACATTAAACAGAGAATCACCGGAGCATCCAGACTTCTTAAATCTTCCAATTATATAGTAATCTATGAATGGGCCCCACATCTTTTCAAAAAGAAACTTTCTATCTTTAATGTCACATCTAATTTTCTCCAAGCTTAAATAGGACATAACATCACTGTGTATAAGTCAGTGAAGAGTCATCTTCCCATTTCATTAAAATTGCTCATCTAGCTATCAACATGATAAAAGCTAAAACTTTCTCCTGGGATGCTGATGTATATCTTTTAGGTGAACTAGGCAGCCGCCTAGGATGCAGACCTCAGAGGGGTGCTGTCAGAGTGGCCAGACGTCAGTTTTATACCCAACAGTCCGGCTTTTGACTTTGAGGCCAGATTACTTTCTTCCTCTCCATGCCCTTTAACCCCAGGGAGTGGGGGAAAAAGAGACAGGTGGTGGGGGGGGGAGGGGGAAGCAGAGACCAGGGAGTGGGGATTAAACAGAGACTGGAGGGGGAAAACCATAGACCAACTGCCTCTCGGACTGGGACGCATGAGTGCTCTGCTCCTTGGCCCAAGCAGTTGCTTTGTGTTTGAATTCCAATATGCAGGCTTTTTAGCACACTGGTTTGAAAACTTGGAATGTTTTTAAAACCTTGGCACTCTTTACTTATGCCGAGCAACACATTTGCAGAGTGCCCTGAGTAACAAGAGGTGATCAGGGTGCTCGAGGCCCTGTCCAGTGAGTGAGGGGCTCGGGAAGGAGAACGGGAGAGCAGCTTCCCAAGGGAGGGAGTGGGGGGAGATGCAAATACCCTCGCTTGCCCCTGGCCACGTTTGCTTGTTGCTGGTCGCGCGTCCCTCCTTCTCTCTACCCCCTTACCCTGGTCTCTGCTTCCCCTCTCTTCCCCAGTCTCTGCTCCCCCCCTCAGTCTCTGCTTCCCCTCCCACCAAGTTTCTGCTTTCCCCCCCCTCAGTCTCTGTTTCCCCCCTCCTCAGTCTCTGTTCCCCCCCCCACTCCCCAGTCTCTGCTCGCCCCCCAGTCTCTGCTTTCCTCCCCAACAGTCTCTCTTCCTCCCACTCCCTGGTCTCTGCTACCCCCTCCCTGGTCTCTGCTACCCCCCTCCCTGGTCTAAGTCTCTGCTTTACCCCTCCCTCCTCAGTCTCTGTTTCCCCCCCCTCCTACACTCCCCAGTCTCTGCTCGCCCCCCAGTCTCTGCTTTCCTCCCCAACAGTCTCTCTTCCTCCCACTCCCTGGTCTCTGCTACCCACCCCCCCCCCGGTCTCTGCTACCCCCCTCCCTGGTCTAAGTCTCTGCTTTACCCCTCCCTCCTCAGTCTCTGCTCGCCCCCCAATCTCTGCTTTCCTCCCCAACAGTCTCTCTTCCTCCCACTCCTTGGTCTCTGCTACCCCCCTCCCTGGTCTAAGTCTCTGCTTTACCCCTCCCTCCCCAGTCTCTGCTCCCCGCCTCCCCAGTTCTCTGTTCCTCTTCCCCAGTCTCTGCTTCCTCCCTTTCCTGGACTCTGTTCCCCCCCTCATCTCTACTTCATCCCCCACTGCCCAGTCTCTTCTCCCCACCCCCCCAGTCTCTGCTCCCCTCCTCCCCAGTCTCTTCTCCCCCCTCCTCAGTTTCTGCTCCCCCCACCCCCGGTCTCTGTTCTCCCACCTCCCAGTCTCTGCTTCCACCCCTCCCCAGTCTCTGCTCCCCCCTCCCCTGGAATCGTTCTCCTGCCTGGTTTCTGCTCCCCCCCTCCCTGGTTTCCATTTCTTCCCCCACCTCCCCAGTACCCACTCTCCTCCTCCCTCCCCGGTCTCTCTTTCCCCTCCCTGGGCCCCATTCTCCACCTCCCTCCATCCCTGGTCTCTGTTCTCCTTCCCCAGTCACCTTCACTCCCTTCCCGGTCCTCGTTCTCTCCCCTCCCTTCCTGGTCTCTGTTCTCCCTCCCCAGTCCCCATTTCCCCCTCCTCAATCACCATTCTCCCCCCCCTCCCTGGTCCCCATTTTCCCCTTCCCCACTTCTCCCCCCTCACTTCTTCCTCTACCCCAGTCTCTGCTCCTGCACTTCACAACATTCCCAGACCCCACAGTCCTTCCACAGTCCCTGGTCCCCCCTCCCTGGTGCCCGCCTCCCTGGTTCCCACTCCCCATCTCCCTGCTTCCCCCCTCCCCCCCACCTCAGAGTTCCAGTCAATGCTAAACCCTGGATGGATAGTTCCAATTCCCGCGGCAGCATCTGAACATTCGCAGGTAATACAAATTTTTGGGGAGTGGGGTGCAAGTAGTTGGCCTTGCCTAGGGCGAAAAATTGTCTGGCACCAGCCCTGATGACCAATAATTCTCCCTGGCTTGCAAGGAAAAAAAAACAGAGGGTTGTATGTGATGCCATGTGTGTACTCTGACAATAAATCTGAACTTTTTGAACTTTTGATGTTAAACAATATGCTTTTCGTACTGTACAACCATTGAAGAAATTACAATGAATTTATTTCCTGTTTCATGTCCAATTTAATTGTATCCATTCTGATCAGATTGTCAGTCCAGGGGTATCAATTTTGTAGAAATGACAATTTTGGAAAGGAAATGAGGAAAGAAGCTCGAAGAAAAGTATGATTAATTTTGGAATTAAATCATGTTTAATTGTGCTACTACAATAATAAAACCGCACCTAATATTTTAGGCACTTAATTCTGCAGCAGGTGAACAGGAATAATTGCAGATGCTGGAAAACTGGAACAATATACATGATGTTGGAGAAACTCAGCGGGACAGGCAGCATTCAGGGACAGTCAACATTTCAGTCTGAAAGCATTTCATCCAGACTGCCAGAAAAGAAGCAGAAACACGATTAAAAAGGTGGTGGAAGGGGGATGAGTCTGAACTGGCAGGTGATAGGTGAATGCGGGTGGGAGGGGAAGAAATGAGAATAATGGAAGAAGCCAAGAGTGCCAAGGAGCACAAATGGGTGTAGTTACCACTATTCAGGAGAAATTGCTGATGGTGAATAAATTATCTGGATGGGATGGGCTACACTCTAAGGTTCTTAAAGAAGGCATTTTGGAGGCTTTGGTAGTGATTGTTGAAGAATCACTGGATTCCAGAGTGTTCCAGGTGGACTGGAAAGTTACAAATGTCTACTCTACTCTTTAAGATGGGAGGAAGACAAAAGACAGGAAATTGTGGTCCAGTGAGTTGGACTTCGGTGGTTGGCAAGATGCTATAATTAGAGTAACACAGGGACAACAAAGATTTTGCTTCCTGAACACTTCTGGGTATATTTTATGGATTTTAGACTGCTGATCACAACAATCACCTTAAAATTTCCTTTCATGTACTTGTTTTCAGATGTAACCAATTTTTGTGATTTTCCCATCATATTTTAAGTCTTTAGGCATAGAAAACTATGAAGTGCAACGTGTCCTTGAAAATTAATTTTCTGCATTCACTCTTGGATTTCTTCCCTGCTGATCTTGGTGCATTCAGTGATGAACATGGTGGAAGGTTTCACCAGGACATTGTGACCATGGCAAAATGGTATCAGGGAAACTGGAGTCCATCAATGAGTATAGTTGGATACTGACATCAAGATGCTGAAAATCAGCTGCAAAGTATTTTTAGGACAGTTCAACTAACATAATGTGTCAGATCATTGCACGATTAAACATACTAAATTTAATAAAACTTAGTGTAATGTTTATCCAACTTCCTACACGATACAAGCAAATATGAAATTATCTTTGTGTTCAGTTTGAAGTTGTCTATCAGAATCTCCAATTTCTTTTCAGGAAGCAAACCTTTTGAAAATAATTTGCTGTCCAGTGTAATTGGAGGCACACAGTAAAATAGGCAGACGTCAGTGTGTTTTCCTTAAGGGGAAATCTTGCTTGATAAACCTATTGGAATTCTTTAAGGATATAACAGGAAGGACAGACAAATGAGAATAGTGGATGTTCTTAGATTTTCAGACGGCCTTTACCAAGGTACCACACTTTAGGCTGCTAAGCGAGATAAAGGTCCATGGTATTATAGAAAAGAGATCATGATGGATAGTAGTTAAACAGGAAAGTCTGCAGATCTTGTGATTGTAATTTAACACACAAACATGCTGGAAAAACTCAGCAGGTCATGCAGCATTCTTCATGTAACAAACCAATGTTTCAGGTCTGAGCTCTTCATCAAGGTATGATCAAAAAGCTTTTTCCCCTGCCACACCCCACACCATTTTATTCAGGCACCTCTGATTTTTTGCTCATACCTTGATGAAGGACTTAAGCTCTAAATATTGGTTATGTATCTTTTCCATAACAAGAATGCTATGTAACCCACTGAGTTTCTCCAGCACTTTAATGTATTAGAAAGCATAGATAGAAGCATGGATAGAAAGCATGGATAGAAGCATGGATAGAAGCATGGACAGAAAGCATGGATAGAAGATTGGCTGACTAGCAGGAGGCAGAGAGTGGGGATTAAAGGAACCCCTTCTGGTTGGCTGCCAATGGTGTTCCACATGGCTTAGTGTTGGGACCACTTCTTTTCACATTATACAGAATTTAAATGATTTGGATGACAGAATTGATGGTTTTGTTGCTCAGTTTGCAGTTGATACAAAGAGGAGGGGAAAGTAGCATTGAGGAAACAATGAGTCTGCGTCAGGAGATTGGGCAAGGAAACACATTGTGCACATTGGTGAAAAGAATAAAAGTGTATACTATTTTCTAAATGGGCAATGACCTGAGAAATCAGGGGTGCTGAGGTACTTGGAAGTCCTCAGGCAATATTCCCAAAAGATTAATGTGCAGGTAGAATCTGTGGTATGGAAGGCAAATGCAATGTTATCATTCATTTCAAGAGAGATAGAATATAAAAGCAGAGATGTAATGCTGAGGGTTTATAAGGCATTGGTCAGGATTGTAAGCAGTTTTGGACTCCTTATCTAAGGAAGGATGAGTTGGCACTAGATGAGGTTCACTAGGATTATACCAGGAATTAAGGGTTATTTTATAAGAAGTGTTTGATGGCTCAAGGTCTATACTCACTGAAGTTTAGAAGGATGAGGGGAGATTTCATTGAAATCTATCAAATATTTAAAGGACTGGATAGAGTGGATGTGGAGAGAATGTTACCTATAGTTGGGGGCGTCTGGGACCAGAGGGCACATCCTTAGGATAAAAAAAATGCCCTTTAAAACAGAGAAAAGGAGGTATTTCTTTTCCCAGAGAGTGGTGACTCTATGGAATTCATTGCCATGAATGGCAGTGGAGACCAAGTCATTGGATATATTGAGGTAGATAAATTCTTGATTAGGAAAGGAATCCTAATTAGGAGAAGGCAAAATGGTGTTGAAAAGGATAGTAAATCAGCCATGATGGAATGGAGGGGCAGACTTAATGGGCCGAATAGCTGAATTTTGTCCTTATGGTCTTATAGTCATGGAGATAGGAAGAAGAGGCAGAGGGCTAAGGAGAGCACAGTAGATGATGGAAAGAAGGTGGGTGGTGGGGAGCTATAGGAAGGATGGTGTGGGCATTGGTCTGGTCAAAACATCGGGTAATCAAAATCAGATATTGTCCTGAAAATGCCATGAAATTCATTGAAATCTGATGGCAGAAGGGAAGAAGCTGTTTTTGTAATGTTGGGTGTGTGTCTTCAGGCTCCTGTGCCTCCTTCCTGATGGTAGCAGTGTGAAGAGGGCATGGCCTTGGTGGTGAGAGTCCATGAGACTGCTTTCTTGAGACACTGCCTCTTGTAGATGTTCTTGTTGGAGTGAAACTGATGGCGCTAGTTGAGTTTTTTTTTCCTGTCCTATGCATTGGCACCTCCATTCCAGACAGTGATGCAGCCAGAATGCTCTCCATGGTACACCTGTAAAAGTTGCTTGAGTCTTTGATAACATACTCCTCATGAAGTATAGCCACTGGTGAGCCTTCTTCATGATTCCATTGGCATGGAGGCCCTAGGATGGGACTTCAGAGATGTTGACACACAGGAATTTAAAGTTCTTAATCCTTTCTACTGCTGACCCCTGAATCAGACCAGTTCATGTTCTGATTTCCCCTTCTTCAAATTCACTATAATCTCTTTGGTTTTGCTAACATTGAGTGCAATGCTGTTGTTGTGACACCACTCAACCAGCTGATCTATCTCACACCTGCGCACTTCCTCATTCCCATCTGTGATTCTGCCGACAACCGTGGTGATATCAGCAACTTTGTAGACAGGAATTGAATCATGCCTAACCACACAGTCATGGATGTAGAGTAAGTAGAGCAATAGACTAAGCATGCATCCCTGAGGTGCACCTGTGTTGTTTGTCAGTGTTTCAGATTCATACTGACTGTAGTCTTCTGGTGAGGATGTCAAGCATCCAGTTGCAGAGGGAACTGCAGAGGCCCAGGTTTTGAAGCTTGTTACTGAGGATATTATAGTGTTAAATGCTGAGCTGTAGTTGATGAAAAGTAGCCTGAAGTACGTGTTGCTGTTGTCCAGGTGATCCAGTGAGATATCATCTGCTGTGGAGTGATTGTGGCAGTAGACGAATTGCAGTGGGTCCTGATATTTACTTAGGTATGAATTAATTCTGGCCATGACCAACATCTCAAAGTATTTCATCACAGTCGATGTGAGTGCTTCTGGGTGACAGTCATTGAGGCCACTCCCTCTGCTCTTCTTGGGCACTGGTATAATTAATGCCCTTTTGAAGCAGGTGGGAACTGAAGACTGCAGCAGTGAGATAGTGAAAATGTCTGTAAATACTCTAGTTAGTTGTGTGGCACAGATTTTCAGTACCAAGGTACATTATCAGGGCCTGACACCTTGCGATGGTTCACTCTCTTGAAGGAGGTTCTGATGTTGGCCTCAGGGACAGATATTACAGGATCATCAACTTCTGCGGGGATTCTCAATGGTACTGTTGCATTCTCCTTTTCAAAACGAGCATAAGAGGTGTTCATCAGGTATAATGAAGCATCACAGCCATTTATGGTGTTCAGCCTTGCCTTGTATGATGTAATAGCTTGCAATCCATGCGAGTATATGTCTGTCTCTCTCTTCCCTCAGACTTGTCTCTTTTCTGCTGAGATAGCCTTCTGAAAGTTGTACCTGCACTTCCTGTAGACATCCGGATCACTGGTCTTAAACGCCATCAACCTTGCCTCACCAGGTTTTGAACCTTTTGATTCATCCACAGTTTCTGGTTGGGATACTCCCAGTATGTGTTTGTGGGTACACACTCATCCACACAGGCCTTGATGAAGTTGATGACACCTGTGCCATATTCATTCAAGTTTGAAGATGATTCTTTGAATATGGTCCAGTTGGATTCAAAGCAGTCGCTTCTCCACCTCCCTCGACCATGCTTCACCACTGGAGCTGTGGTCCTCAGTCTGTCCTTTTATAGTGGGAGAAGAGGTACAGCCAGGTGTTCAGACTGTTCAAAGTGCAGTTGTGGGATGGCTTGGTAGGACTTCTTGATGGTGGTGTAGCAGTGGACAACTGTGTAAAGGAGAAAGGAAAGAGAAGGAGGAAAGGGGCCTGATAGATTAGGGAAAACAAGGAGGTGCTGAGAAAGTAAATGAATATGGTTGGCTGTGTTGAGCAAGAAATGTGAAAGATATGAGCCAAGTGCAGCGATATCTCAGTACCAACTCTTTTACTCAAAACCGAAAACCCGTTATTCAAAAACACGCACCCTTTCCCTTTAACCCCTGCGTCCAGCTGGGCAGAATTGATATGGGCTTCCCATGCATTTAAAACCCCACTAGATACCGTCAGTTGTTTTCCTGTCCATGGCTACTGGGGCCGGTTCACTTGCTGCGCAGGTAAGCCATGCTATGTAGGTGCCACACTACAGGAGTGTGGTTATTGGAAATTGGAGAAGTTAATGTTAATGTCATCCAGTTATAGACTGCCAAGCTGTTGTTCTAATTTGCATGTGGTCTCAACTTGGCAGTAAAGTATGCCATGGTCAGACTTGTCTGTATGGGAATGGGAAATGGAGTTAAAATAGTTAACCACTGGACAATCTCACATCTAATACCTAAACTTAACCAAAAGAGTTTGAAAAGAAAACAAAAACTGCAGCTACTAGAAATCTGAAAGAAAAACAGTAAATTCTGGAATGCCTGTGGGACAACCATTAACTGCAGAAAGAGAGAAAGATGAACTTTTTTTCCAGTATTTTCATTATTTAACTGAAAGTATTTTTGGAAGAGAAATTGAATGGATTTCAAAAATGGAAAGCCTCAGTGATTTCTGGCTTGAGAGATGCTGAGGTGAGCAAGGATCTGGATAATTATTCAGTCGCACAGGGCCTTGGTGAGGCTACACCATTTGCATTGTGCAGATCTTTGATCTCCTCCTCTGAGGAAGGGCATTCTTGATATTAAGGGAGTGCAGCAAAGGTTCACCAGGCTGATTCCTGGGAAGGCAAGACTGACATATAGGGAAAAACCCAATAGACTATTGTTATTCTTGTTGGAATTTAGAAGAATGATAGGGGATCTCATAGAGACACATAAAATTCTAACAAGACTAGATGGGTTAGATGCATGGAGAATGCTTCCATTGTTGGGGTGGTCCAGAACAAAGGGCCTCAGTCCAAGGATAAGGCATGAGCCATTTTAAGACTGAGATGAGGAGAAACCTCTTCACTGAGCTTGTGGAAATCCCTGCCATGGTAAGTTGCTCACATCCATTCATGAGATATATTCAAAAGCAAATTGAATGTGACCCTTGTGGCTAAATGAATTAAGAGGCATGCAGAATAGGTGACTGAAGTTTGTGATCACTTATGATTGCATTGAGAGATGGTGCAGCCTCAAAGACTTGAATGGCCTACTCCTCCACTTATTTTCTATGATTGTATGATCCTTCTAAACCTTTCCCATCCTTAATCTGTGCCTCCTCGTTCTGTATAGATAAGGTACTCCTGAGATCCTTTTCAACTTTACTTTAAACTGATGCCCTCTCATTTTGGAAAAAGGATTCTGCCTATTGCCCTTATCTATGCCCCTCTGTAGGGTCCTCCCATGCTCCATTTTTCAGCCTATCCAGTCTCCCTTTATAACTCAAGCCTACCAGTCTGGGAAACAATCGTGTGAAAATATTCTGCCCCTTTTACAGCTTAATGGTTGCTTTCATGCAACCAGATGACCAGAACTGCAGAGAATATTCCATGTGGTCTCACTCATGTCTTGTATGGTGGTAACCTGCCCTCTCTGGTTCAGGTCACCACTTTCACGGACCAATGCTGTCCCTCGGTTCGTCTGTTCTACAAGAAAGATACTGAACACCAGTAACATCAGCTGTATATATACACTTTGAAAAGAATGTTGATCAAGAACAACTAAAGACCACAATCAGTGAAGATTGGTAAGAATACCTTCTCCACAATCTCCATCAATACCAGAACACCATAGGGCTGTGTTCTTAGCCCTCTGCTCTACTTACTTTACACCTACAACTTGTCTAGCTCAGTATGGCAATAACTCCATCTACAAATTTGCCATTGATCCATAACAGTGGGTTATACAAAGGATAGGGATGAGTCAGGATGGAAATTGAAAACTTGGCTGAATGGTGTACCAATAACAAGCTTGCACTCAAAAATGTTGACTTCAGGAAAGGAAAGCTGGAGGTGTACAATCCAGTGGTCATTGAGGGATCAGCAATGGAGAGGGTGATAGGTTCTTGTAAGTCACCATCAAGGAGATTCTTTCCTGGACCCAAGACACCAAAAGCATCATGAAGAAAGCACATCAGCACCTCTACTTCCTCAGGAGTTTGTGGAGGTTTGCTATGACATCAGAAACCCGACAAATTTCTACTTATGTGTGGTGGAAAGTGTGCTGACTGGCTGTATCATGTCCTGGTATGGGAACTCCAATGCCCTTGAGCATTAAGCCCTCCAGTAGGTAGTGGACACAGCCCAGGACATTACAGGCAAAATCTTCCTATTATTGAGTGCATCTGCAGGGAAGCAGCAATCATCAAATACTCACACCACCCAGCACACACTCTATTCTCGTTGCTGCCATCAGAAAAGAGGGATGGGTACATAAGACTCACACCACCAGGTTCAAGAACAACAGCCCCTCTACCTTCAGAATCCTCAAATGACAAAGTCAATCAGAGACTCATTTAAGGACTCTTACTTGTGCACTTTATTGATTTTCTTTCCTCTCCCTGTATTGCACAGTCAGTTTGTTTACATTTGCTATCTGTTTACAGTTCTTTTGATTGTTTACATGTTTATGCTATGTACAGTTTATTTTTTCCACTACCAATTCATGGTAATTCTGCCGCACCCGCAGGAAAAAGGAATCCCAAGGTTTTATGTGATGTCATGTATGTACTCTGACAATAAATCTGAAATCTGAAAATCTAAAGTCATCCTAAATCAGATTATTTTTTAAAAATGATATAGGACAATAAAAGCCCCTTCTAGCCCATGAAACCCATGCCACCCAATTGAACTCTTGTGGTGGTACACCACCAGCCTACTGCAGGGGACAACCTCTGTACCTGCAAGAGAGTAAGGGGACAGGACAACACCTGGCCGGCTGTCAATCAATTGGCCAGAATGGATCAAGCCCCACCCGGTCAGGTCTCAATCACCCTCCAGGATATAAGCTTGTGCCAGCCTCCTGAGGCCTCACACAGAGTTGCTGCAGCCACAGCCAGCCTGGCTCTGTGGAAGTCTTTGTGGATTAAAACCTGTTGTACAGTCTTTACCTTGTGTGTGTCTGATTCTGTCTAACAGTGCACACAACTCTGTCTTTCAACAATCTGAAATGATGCTATTTCCTTCCATGAATGCTGAGCCATCAAGATTTCCAGACAATCAGAGAGAAAATTATAAGCCATAAAGATGTAATGTGAAGGCCCATCTCTTGTTCTCAGTGCCTTGGCCTAAGAAGGAAAGCATGTCAAATACCTTCTTCACAGCCCGATCCAACTATGTGACCATTTTCAGATGACAATGAACTTGTATCATAACTTCTCTCAGAACATCAATGTTCCTGTGTTCCCTCCTATTTACAGTATATTTCATGCCAACATTTTCACCCCAAATTGAATTTCCTTATGCTAGCTTCCATCAAATTCTATCTGCCACTGCTCTGCCTAACTTTCCAGCCGTTCTATGTACCTCTGTATCCTTAGACAACCTTCTTCACATTTTACTACCTTATCTGTGGCATAGGTGAAGAATATACAACCTCCTCAACTACAAGGGAAACAAACCACCACTTCTCATCACAGTGAATTGAGATTCACTGGTGGTGAGTTGTGCTGATGGTTGGCTCTGCCTCCCAGCTCCACCCCCATCTACCTATATATAATCTTGATTTCCCGCCTAAACCCTGAGTCCTTCTGAAGACCACTGTAAGACCCTACCCTTAGTTATAAGCTAATAAAATTGTAGCACGAATGAAAGCTCTCATGACTGGAAGGAGAACAGTAAAGGGCCTGTTACTGTGCTGAATGTCTATTTTTTTAGATATGTTTAAATTTATTTTATTTTTTAAAATTTAGAAGTGTCAGGAATGGTCCAAATGAATTTCACAGCAGGATAGAGGTATGCATCAAAGTTAATAAAATTGAAAAGTTCTGCACAGATGCAGGAAGTATCCTTCCCAGAACAATGATATTCCAGAATATCAGCTAACCTTCCACCAACTCTTCCACCAACATCATCCTGAAACCTTTAACTATCCTACTCACTCACATGATCAAGTTCCACATCATTTGCAAAACTTAATAATCATACATCCTACATTTATAACTAAATTATTAATGCATGCTTAAGGGTCCCAGTTCAGATCTCATACTGGTCACAGACTTCCAAGCATATAAACAACATTCCACCATCACCCTCTCAGTATAATGAAACTTCCAGAGTCATCCTGCTTTTGATAGAGTTGGAGTTGGGCAAAAGAGCAAAGAAATTCAAATCATCGTGTCCATTTTGCAGCAGTTAGCATTGTGCTTCTACAGCACCAGCCATCTGCGTTCAAGTCCAGCGCTGTCTATGAGGAGCTTGTACGAACTCCCTGTAACCTACATGGATTTTTTCTGCATGCTTCAGTTTTCTCCCACTTGTCAAAATGCATGAGGTCAGTATGTTAATTGGTTGTAATTAGACAGCATGGATTTCATGAGCTGGAAGTCCTTCTACTGTGCTGTGCTGTATCATTAGGCACTTTCAGGTGGCCAGAATACCCCGATGTAAAGCCGCATATTCTATTCCATGCAGCTCTCAGGGTACCCACCTGAAAGAGCAGGAGGCGCCTCCTCCGGGAGATATAATCACTGGAGCACTGAATGCAGCCGCCTGAAAGCAGCTGCTAAGAGGATAACAATCAGCTGGTGAGCACCAGACAGCCCCCCTCCCTGCTGCCCCTGCCTCCCAGCGCGGGACATCAGGGCAGGGGCGACCGGTGTGGACACCCCAGCCCTGACGTCCTGCGCCGGCCGCCCCAGCCCTGATGTCCCGCTCCGGCCATCCCTGCCCTGACGTCCTGAAGGGACAGGAGCTGGTGTGTGCTCCGAGCACCTCTCCTGCAGCTGTCCCTTTCAGGGCTGCCACCTGAACAACCATTCCACAGGTCTGCATCTGCTTCTACAGGCGCATTCTTGGCAGAGAATGCACCTGAAAACTGCTATTAAAAACAAATGAAAATAGGAATTATAGAGATGGAAATCTCAAGAGGGGCACTTTTCTGCCCATTGCTCAAGCTCACATGATAAAAATTTTCAGTATGTTAAGTACTCAACCCTCAGAGGAAAGAATTACTCCATCTACCTGGAATCTATTTTAGCTATAGCTCCATCTTTTTTTCTCCCTCAGAACTATTGTGGTAAAACTTAATGATGGTGCAATTCGATTTTAAAAAAAGTTCACCATCCTTGGTATGTGTAGATTAGTCAGTTTCTAAACTTCCGTTTCGTGCTATCATGAAAAGCACAGAGATTTTATCTACCCAATGTATCATATGTACACTCTGCACTGAGAAACTTTGTATAGTTGAGCCTGTTGGAAACAGGTTGGCAATGGGTATATCTTGAAACTCATACATTTACAAAGGCATTGCCAACTAAATTCACACTTAACCAGAAAGAAATGAACTAAAATACGTATTGGCGGCTACATATAAGCTCTTGGGAGAATATTTGCCTAATTATAGCATTACATAGGGAATTTATAGTTTCATTTCATTTCTTGAAAATCTATAGTATATTATATAATAAAGTTCAGATTTATTTACCTGTCGTGTTCTGTTGGTAAGTCACTTCAATTGTAATCAGTATAAGAAAGTAATGCATCCACACCTTTGCTGTCTCCATGTTGTTATTTTCTTTGTTTAGCTTTTGCTTAGGATGACTTTTCAGTCTCAACTAACTTTCTTAATGATTCAACAGCAGTCACCTTTCAAACTAAAACTTCCGCAAAAAAAGTCCTCCCTACTTTGGAATTTTGCCAACATATTATTTTTCTGAATGTTTTTCCGGGTTTAGTTCACCTCATATTTCAAAGCTAGGAGATCATGCAACCTCTGATCTCTCACCACATTAATTTGTAGTTATTACCTTCTTATGCATAATTTTGAAGCCAGCCAGATGGTATACATGTGGTGACAAAAATACCCAGTATTCATTTTAATTTTTCAACTTAATACCATTGCTTGAGATGTTATACATGTATGAGAATAGTAATGAACTGGTTGAATATCAATTTTAAATATCTTGACTAGAGAGCAGTTGTATTTTTTTATATATGTAATAAAAAAAAATTTGCCTATTGAAAGCAAGGCATCCCAAAGTACTTTACAATTAGACCATTTCTGAAATGAAATGACTGTTGTATGACAACTAATTTATACATTAGCTCACATAAACTGGAATATGTTAATGACCAGATGATCTATTTACTTCAAAGTATTGCCAAAGAATCTTCGGTCTGTCTGAGACAACCAGTCAATGCCCCCAAGCGAAAAACCCTACAAAAGGTAGTGAATACAGCCCAGGATATCACAGGTAAAGCCCTTCCCACGTTCGAGAACATCGACAGGGAACTCAGCTTCAGAGCGCAGCAGCATCATCAAAGATCCACACCACCCAGCACATGCTCTGTTTTTGTTGCTAACATCAGCAAAATGGTATAGATGCCACAAGTCTCGCACCATCAGGTTCAGGAACAGCTGCTAACCCTCCATCATCAGACTCCTCAATAACAAACTCAATCAGAGACTTTTTATTAGACATACAGCATGGTAACAGACCCTCTTGGCCCACAAGTCCGTGCCACCCAATTTATACCCAATTAAACTACACCCCTGGTGCATTTCAAATAGTGGGAGGAAACTGTGGAGCCCTTGGACAAAATCCACGCAGACATGGGGAGAATGTACAAACACTTTGCAGGCAACGCAGGATTCAAACAGTGGTCCTGAACGCTGGTGCTGTAAAGCCGTTGCGCTAACTGTGACACCAACCGTGCCACCCTTATTTAAGGACTTTTGCACTTTATTGATTTTTTTCTAACTGTATTGCATAGTTAGTTTGTTTACATTTCTTTATTGGCTTACAGGTGTACACTGAGTCAATTTTTTATTTTGCACTGCCAATAAGTGGCAATTCTGCCTCACCCACACGAAGAAGAATCTTAGGGTTGTATGTGATGTCATTTATGTACTCTGACATTAAATCTGTATAAAATAAAAAACACAGTGAGACCTCTGCTTAATGCTTCATCTGAGAGTACGTGTACATCTGCCAATCCTGCACACCCTCTCTGCTGCATTTTGACTACTTCTCGTAAAGGATTTATGACTTGAAATCTGAAATCTCCAGATCACGTCACTTGAATTTTGAAAATGCCAGGTGTCGTAAGAATTCAATGTAGACCAGTGTTATTTTGTTATTATTTTATAAATTAAAAATACAACCTCTTACTAGTCAGATTCTTAAAATTGGATTTCAGCCAGTTCATTACTGTTCTCATATTTATGAAAGACTGCAGATGCTGGAACAATGAGGCAACACAAAATGGGGTAGAAACTCAGCAGGTCAGGCAGCCTCCATGGAAAACTTCTAACCTACTGAGTTCCTCCAGTATTTTGCGTGTTTCCATGGAGGCTGCCTGACCTGCTGAGTTTCTACCCCATTTTGTGTTGCCTCATTGTCCCAGCATCTGCAGTCTTTCTTGTTAGACCAATTGAATAATAGTTTTCTTTTGATTTCAATTTTTTTCTCTGTTGTTTGTGTTGTTTGTTTTTATGCCTTCTTTGTCGTAAAATAATCTGTGATTGGATTTATAGGCTTTAAATGATGGCTAAAAAAACCTTAAAACATGTTCATAATTTGCACACCTATTAATTTAAATTATGCCACTACAGAATTTTTTACAGTAATATATAATATAGTACCTTATAAAATGGGGCCTTTTCCGGCTGGGTCTGGTGACTAGTGGTTTTAACATAACATAACATAACATAACAATTACAGCACAGAAACAGGCCATTAGGCCCTTCTAGTCCGCACCAAACCAAACACCCCTTTCTAGTCCCACCTCCCTGCACAATGCCCATAACCCTCCATCTTCCTCTCATCCATAGACCTGTCCAACCTTTTCCTAAATAATACAATTGACTCCGCCGCCACTATTTCTCCCGGAAGATCATTCCACACGGCTACCACTCTCTGAGTAAAGAAGTTCCCCCTCATGTTACCTCTAAACCTCTGCCCCTTAATTCTTAACTCATGTCCTCTTGTTTTAAACTTTCCTCCTCTTAACGGAAATAGTCTATCCACATCCATTCTGTCTATCCCTTTCATAATCTTAAATACTTCTATCAAATCCCCTCTCAACCTTCTACGCTCCAAAGAATAAAGACCCAATCTGTCCAATCTCTCCCCATACTCCAGATGCTTAAACCCAGGCAACATTCTGGTAAACCTTCTCAGCACTCTCTCCACTCTGTTTATATCCTTCCTATAATTAGGCGACCAGAACTGCACAGGGGTGCAGGGGTGAGTGTTGGGTCTGCTAGTTTTCATGATGACACTTATTGGAGGTGTTAAGGACAATGAGGAAGGCTTTCAAAGGTTGCAGGATGATCTGAACCAGCTGAAAAAAAGTGGGCTGCAAAATGTCAGATGAAATTTAATGCAGATCAATGAGAGGTGTTGCAGTTTGGGAGGACAAACCAAGGTAGGACATACACTGTACACAATAGGGCATTGAGCATTAAAGAGCAGAGGGATCTGGAAAGACAGATACATAATTCCCTGACAGTGGTGTCACAGGTAGGTAGTGTCTGTAAGAGTTAAAATGAATTATAAGTTGCAAGCAGCTAGATATTGTGTACACATTCTTTGAGTATCTCAGTAGTATCAGTCTTTGAGCCAAGGTCTCTTTCTGGATGTTTAAAATAAATAATTTAATTTGAATATGCCTTTGTACAGTTTAGAACTAGGGCAAAAATGTAGATGCTCCAGATAATTCTTTGACCATTCTTTTCAATGTATTGACATTTTATTGTCCATTTTATTAACTGTTTTAAGTATAGTTTAATTATTTTATCAAAGTTCTTAACATGTAAAGTTCTAATAAACAGTGAAAAACTCAATGCAACTTTAGAACAGACTTTTCATTTAACAAGTCAAAACAACATTGATTTCATGAAATTATAAAAGGAGAGAATCACAAAGAAAGCTTTTGGCACATTAATGTTTCAAAGCAGTGAGTATAGGAATTGGGATCTTATGGTGAAGCTGTAGAAGACATTGGTCATGTCAAATTTGGGGTGTTGAGTGCCATTTTGGTCACCAAATCACAGGAAAGATGTCAATAAAATTGTAGGGATGCAGAGGGTATTTATAAGGATGTTGCCAGAACTTGAAGAACCAAGTTACAGGGAAAGGTTAAACAGGTTAGGACTTTATTCCCTGGAGTGCAGAAGAATGCAGGGAGATTTGATAGAGGAATACATAATTATGATGGATATAGGTAGAGTAAATGAAAGCAGCCTTTTATCTATTGAGGTTAGATCAGATTAAAAACAAGAAGATATGGCTTAAGGATGAAAGGGAAGGAAGTGACTTAATTTTGACATTTAAGAAATATTTGGACAGGTACATGGATGGGAGGAATATAGTCCAGTATAGGTCAGTAGGGCTAGGCAGAATAATGGTTTGGAATAGCCTAGAAGAGCCAAAGGTCCTTTTTCTGTGCTATGGTCCTATATTAATGATTTAGATGAGGGAATTAATGGCTTGTGGCCAAGTTTGCAGATGATACAAAGATCAGTGGAGGGGTAGGTAGTGTTGAAGTCTGCAGAGGCACTGTCTGTACGAGCATACACTTTGGTCAAAGGAGTAAAGGCATAGACTATTTTCCAAATGGGGATCCAATTTGGAAAGTGGTGGTCCAACAAGACTTTGGAGTCCTAGTGCAGGATGCTCTAAAGTTAAGCTTACAGATTGAGTTAATAGTAAGAAAGGCAAATGTAATGCTTGCATTCATTTTTAGAAAACTAGAGTATAAAAGCAAGGATATAATGCTAAGACTTTATAAAGTATTGATCAGATCATATTTGGAGCATTGAGAGCAGTTTTGGGTGGATATTTAAGGAAGGATGTGCTGGGATTGGAGAGGGGCTGTACTTGCGAGAGTTCAGAAGAATGAGGGGTAATTCGTTGAAATCTATTGAACATTGAAAGGGCTGGATAGAGTGGACATGGAGAAGATCCCCTTTATAGGGAGAGACTAATCCATAGGGCACAGCCTCAGAATAGAAGGATCTAACTTTAGATGAAGAGAAATTGATTGGCCAGAGAGAAGGCCAGCCAGTGGTGGAAAAATGGATCAGCTCATAATTAAAAGGTGGAGTAGACTCAGTGGGATGAATAGCCTATTTCTGCTCCTATCTCTTATGGTCTTATTATCTAAATTCCTCAGCTATGCATGACGAATTTGCAAAATTCATTGCCGCAGATGGCGTGGAGACCAAGTCATTTAAATCAGATGTTGATAGATTTTTGATTGATAGTGGTGTCAGGGAGAATGCAGGAGAGTGGAATTCACAAGGTCACAAGATCACAATATAGAGCAGAAGTAGACACATTGGCCCATCAAGACTGCTCCACCATTCTAATCATGATCTGATCCTCCTCCCAATCAGACCCTGGCTTGTCCCCATAACTCTTAATACCTGTCAATCTCTGCCTTAAATGTACCCAACAACTTTGCTTCCACAGTCAAAATTGTGGTAACAATTTCCACAAGCTCATGACCCTCTGACTAAAGAAATTTTTACACATAACCATATAACCATTTAACATCTGTTTTAAATTGACACTTTTAATCCAAAAATAATGCCCTCTTGTCGGAAACTTCCCTACCATGGGATATAGCCTTATCTGCTCTATCTAGGCCTTTCAGCATTCAAAATGCCTCTGAAGTCCCCCCTCATCCTTCTATACTCCCACAAGTACAGTCCAAGAGCCATCAATCATTCCTCATATACTAACTCTGTCATTCCTTATTTCATTCTAATAAATCTCTAATCCTCTTCAACACCAGCATGTCTTTTCTCAAATAAGACGCCCAAAACTATATGCAGTACTCCAAGTGAGGTCTCACCAGTGCTTTATAGAGTCTCATCATTACATGCCTGTTCTTGTATGCTGTTCCTTTAGAAATTAATGTAAAATTACTTTTACCTGCTTTGACCTGGAGGTCAACCTTTATGGTATCCTGCACGGGGACTCGCAAGACCCTTTGCACCTCAGAATTTTGAATTTTCTACCTATCTAAATAATATTCTGCCCATCTATTGCTTCTACCAAAGTGCCTGACCGTGCACTTTCTAACATTGTATTTGCCCATTATTCCAATCTATCCAAGTTTTTCTGCAGCCTTTCGATATCCTCAGCACCACCTCTCCTACCACCTATTTTGGGTATCATCTGCAAATTTAAATGCAAAGCCATAAATACCATAATCCAAATCATTTATATATAGCGTAAAAAGAAGAGGCCCAACAGCGACCCTTGCAGAACACTGCTGGTAACTGGTAGCCATCCAGAATAGGATCCCTTTATTTCTACTCTATGTTACCTGCTGATCAGCCAGTGCTCCACCCATGCTGGACTCCCATCTTATTTAGCATGGAAAAATACATTAGGCATGATTCAGATGGTGTGCAGACTTGAATGGCCTAATTCTGATGGTCTTATATGAACACAGAATATTAGCTTCTAATTATAGTAGCAAGATACTTGTTACTGGATTACCTTCCAGAGCACAAAGACGCGAGTTCAAGTCCCACTTTGATCTCTGAAGAATTTAAGTTCAATTATGTAAATAATTCTGGAGTTTAATGAATCTAATCGCTGTTGTATACCAGATTGTCGTTACAACTATCTGTCCTTCAGGCAAGGAAATTAAATGTCTTTACCTATTCTTGCCATATGTGTTTCTGGGCCCATCATTCAACTGGCTCCTCAAATCACTGAAAATCCCATAAAATATAAATGAATGCTGCAGATACCAGCATCTCCAGTCTCCTGTATGTCTCTACATAATGCTGAGTGCACCGAATACGAGTTGCAAACTCCATGGATTCTAAAATATCGCAGTCTTCTCTGAACTAACTATGAGGCCCCTTAATTTGGTGTGGGGTGGGGGGGCGTGGTGATGGGTGAATGAAAAGAGTTGAAATTGGCCATCATCTGTAATTTCTTCATGATAATTATGAAAGTCTGCAGGCACCTTGGATGAAGTAAAAACACGACGCTGGGGAAATTCAACAGGTCAAACAGTGTACTTGAGATAGCAAAGATAAAGACACAGAACCAATGTTTCAGGCTTGAGCCCTTCATCAATTTTATACAAGTCAAATTTTGATTTTTATTGAAAAGTTAGCAAAGGAAAAATAGTGGCTCAAGATATTTAAAATAATTGGAAATGGTAACAACTCCACAGAGCAGAAACTGTGAAGTTTGATTTTTTTTTAATGATGCAAAATGGTTGAAACCCCTTCTGACCCATGAAAACCATGCAGCCCAATTATACCCAATTAATCTATCAAATCCATATAATCTTTGAGGGTGGGATGAAAGTGGAGCACCCAGAGAATGTGCAAACTCTTTACAGATAGCTCTGGATTTGAACCTGTGTCACTGGCGCTGGAATAGCAATGTGCTAACTGCTACACTAACCGTGCTATGAAATAATTCATGGACTGTGCCCGACTTAAGACAGTTGGTAGACAGTATCATTGTTGTTTCATTCAGCTCATATTCCATGAGATAGGGAAGGGGAAAATAATCAGTCTATTCTATTCAGATCACTAATCGGTTATTCAAGGCAGGTGTGCTTCTGCAGGTGATTGATGAGTTCATATTGGAACTGATTGTGATAGTTCTCAATGTCAAGATTCAAAAAAGTAACAATGCATACATGGTAACAGACTGGAGAGTAGCCAATGTTGGTGGAATTCTGGATCAGTAATTGTCTGTTCAGGAGAGATACTGAGAAAGTTTGAAGTTACAAAAAGACTATTTACTGAAAGGATCAAAAGGTTTTTGTCAACCTCGGGATGTAGGACAAAGCTTATTATTTTGGCTGATCATAGTAAAAGCAGCTAAAATATTCTTTGTAGCTTAAATTTAATTTCATAGAGGTTGAAGTATTTTGCAGTGATATGATAATCTTAAAATTGACAGCTCCATATGGAGAAATGCAAACGTAAATGATCACAACAACTGATGATGGTGATGTTATGAAGAACAGGTACATAAATGGCCAGGAAGTAAAGCATTGATAATTGACTGGCTTTGTCATGCTGCTGAATGCCCAGTAATGATTAACTTTATTTCAGCTTCTTGAGGACAATTGCTCTTTGAAACCATTTCAGATATAGGTATGGTCAGGTGTCATACTTGGAAAATAAGAATTAGAAAAACTTTTCCCACCAGTTAATGAGGTAAATTATTCATTCAGAGAATGAGGCGCCCACTGGGTTTAAATAACTGAAGTAAAATCAGACAATGCTACAAAAATATCAGCTGGTCAGGCAAAGTGGAAGGAGAAACCAAAGTCGATGACTTTTCATCGAAACGGAAAAAAGTTAGAAATTTTGCGCATTTTGAATTGCAGGGATGTGGGTAAAGGTGGAGAGACAAAAGGAATGTCTGCAATGATAAACTCTCCAGGGTAACTTGGTACCTGTGTCAATAATAATTACCCTAACTAATCTAAAAGATCGTAAAATGGTGGAGCAATCTTGAAGAGCCTAACGACTTATCCCTGCCTCTATTTCTTTGTGTTTGTGTGTGGGGACAGCTTGAAGAGGGGCTTGGCCTAATTTGTATCTATACAAATTTGTATCTTGCTACTATAAACACAGTCATTCCCTCAAAAATGAAGGTCCAGGCTTGCTTGGCAGATGGCAAAAGATGCGGGGCTACACAAACATTCCAGCACATCCAACACTCCGTGATGTGTCAGTAGGCATCTTGATTAGGTGGTCCAATTTTATACCCATCATGATTTCACATTTAGATGATTGCTTGTGCTATCTGCTTCAGATGAAATAGATTTTTGCATGCTTAATTCCCCTCCCACCAAAAGAACTGGGCTAAGCTAACCAATTTTCACCATTAACCCTGAATTAATATTTTACTTTATACCACTGACTGACAGAACAAACATTCTCAGCTGTACCAGGAAATACACTCATTCTTCTCAAGATTTTACCCAGTTTGTTATGATTAGAGTGAGGCGGATGATGTTTGTGATCATACACCATCATGTTGAAATAATGAGCCCACACTTGAAGTTGTCAGCCAGCAAAGAGAAAAGTATTTATTACAGTGTTATCAGGCTTGATATAGACACACAACATGTGACTGGCGTCATGACATCTGAAGTGCTAATAACCTCATAATGTAGCTATGTTGAGTAGGCCAAGGCATCTCATACAGATGCTGCTGAGTCACTATGCCTCGTGGTTGTAGTGGCTGGTTGCCAGTAGATAGGAGGTTGTTGTGTCTAGCTGTCACAAGACAGGAGCTGTTAGCGCTGGTTCTGCCCACTGCCTCCAAGTGTATCGCTGCACAACTCCCCCCAGAACCAGCAGTAAGCAACCAACTGGCTCAGCGGATCTGAATTAGTGCGGTCGTTCCACCATAGAACTGAGCAGGGAGAGTGAAACTGACTTGCCATTTGTGGCACACTTCTGGAGCATCGTGTATGAAGGCTACTGGGGGAGGAAGTGATATGTACCATACACCCTAACGGGGCTCAATCAAGTAGAAAGCTGCAAACAATTATTGATAACATGAATAAATACAGTAGGAATCATGTGAGACACTTAATGCATGCAAAAGGTAATCACAGACGGTTGCAAAAAGTTAGTTTATTACTGATAATTACAGTAATTACAGCACATGAGAAATCCAGAACAGTATCAAACATTTGAGACACATTACCAAAACTGAAAGTCCATGCTGTAAGCAGGTTGTTGGTAATTGTGAGAGTCTATAGTGCCAATGTCAAAATCTGGTAGGAAAGAGTTAACTGTGGAAAGTCAAGTAGCAGCTAAAGTCTGCAATGGCACACAGGAGCTGATAGGTGGCGACCTGCGGAGCGACTATCTGTTGCTGCTTAATGTCTGTAGTATCATACAGGAGTTGACAGGTGGCGCTGTGCTGAGCGACTGTCCATTGCCGCTGAAAGTCTGCTGGCTGGCTAATGAGCCAATAAGCAGTGTTATGCTGAGCAGTTGTGTGCTGGAACTGAAAAACCTGTACTGTCTGCCTGGTCAGCAGGAAAAGGCCTCAGTAGCATCAACGATAGGTATTAACCTGTGAACTAAAGCATTAAAAAAGCGGCCTGTCTCACTGAATCTTCCATCGGGGGGGTGGCTGGCTGCCCCCTGGGTCGCGTGATCTTGCCTCAGGGGAGAAAGTGGTTGTCCCCCAGATCATAGGCTTCTTCTCTAGAGGAGGAGTTGATAGTTGTTCTCTGGTCGAGTGGTCTTCCTTGGGGGAGACTAGTGAAACCTGGAGGATGTTCCCTCTAGTCACAGCTGCTGAGATGCAAACCTCCTGAAGTTTGAACAGGCAAGTTTTAAATGTCTTTGCTGCCAGCTGCAGACAACTTGCTGATAAACAACCACTTCAGTGGTAATAGAGTGCAGGGTGCGGTAACATTCCCGAAAAATTGAGGCTCTACTGATGTGCTGTGTTGAGCAAAAATATGCAGCCTTTTGACGTCTGAGGACAGTTTAAAATATTGCCGATAAGTGTTTCCCTGACCTTGTAACTCATTGGCCAGACTTGTTCATGAGGCACACAAGACATCAGCTTGGCCTACTCCAAGTCACCGAAGTGAGTGAATAGGTTGTAAAACAGTCTTTCAAACATCCAAACAGTTACCTTCTACAATGCCCCTTTCTGTTCATTCACTCGACCATGGAAGGAAGAGAGACTGGCCTCCTGGTTATTTATTCGCTGACCTGTGATGTGGCACTGATTAAGTTGCAGTCATTCATAGCTACGGTCGACTGGAGCAGTGTGAATGTAGGTTCAGCTGGGTCATGTAGACCAACATTTGTTTCTGGCTCATTGGAGCATTACTGCAAGCAAGTGATTCGAGCTTGGGCTTGCAGAGTGTCTGTCAAGCGTGTCCGTTATTTATTGTTGGCTCGTTGGAGCGTTGCTGTAACAAATTAATTTGTGCTTGGCCGTTGAGCATGTCCCTTATTTATGGCTGGCTCATTGGCACATTGCTGTTAAGTGTGTCTGTTGTAGGGTCTAGCTACTGGCTAGACCCATCGGGGTCACCATGGTGACAGATACACATTCATGTTGCTCATACACCATCATGTTGAAATAACAAGACCACACCTGAAGTTGTCAGCTCGCAAAGCGAAAAGCATTTATTACAGTGTTATCAGGCTTGATATGGACACATAACATGTGACCTGGCATCATGACATCTGAAGTACTAACGACCTCATGACGTAGCTACGTTGAGTAGGCCAAGGCTTTTCAGTAGGCCTACGGGTGCTGCTGAGCCATTTTGCATCGTGGATGTAGTGGCTAGTTGCCAGTAGATAAAGGTTGCCATGTCTAGCTGTCACAAGACAGGAGCTGTTAGCATTGGTTCTTCCCACTGCCTCCAAGCATACCACTACAACAGAATATATTTGTTACAATGGTTAAAATGAAGAAAAATAGATTTCTTTTGTATAATGTAGTTGCATTGGGCACGCAGTGAGCAAAAAGAACCACACAAATTTGAAAGTGAGTTGAACCAACTGACTTCAATAGAACTCTCGCACATATTTAAATCCCTTGGATCTCAATGAGGCTTGAGACTCCCGGGACTTTTATGATGTCAGCGACCAGACTGTGGGCTTGCCCCACACCCGGAGCTATTACAGTCAGATCTGCTACAGACCTGTTGCATTGGTGAGCTGTCACATGATTTCCCCTCCCACCCAGAATCTCATTCAGAGATGTGGAGTCCAAGGCGAACAACTCTTTAGTCCATTTGGGTACCTGACCTCGTCGGCGTGAGGGTGGCACAATCACAGGGTGTTCCAGGTCAAGGAGTGCCAGCTTGAGATGGTCAATGATGAAGGTTTCTATATGGCCGCTCACATCGAGGACGCACATGGTTCCGGTCTGATGCACCATCTTGTCCAGATCCTTATACAGCCACTGGAGTGGAGTCCAGTGCATGTTCCTGTGGATGAAGACATAGTTGGAGTCCCAGAGGACCTAGGGGACAAAGGAAAGTGTCGGGCCTGGCATGAGGTTGGAATAGCTAATGTTCCTCCCTTTTCTTGGAGTCTTATGCCATGGGTGTCTCCTCTGTGCCACAGGCTGCTGGCACAAACTTGCCTGGAAGTGGAGTGCCATGTACCAACTCTGCTGAAGGCATAGCTAAGTCTACTTTGGGAGCCATGTGGATGCCAAGAAGCACCCATTGGAGCTAATCCACCCAATCCAGGTCTTGGAGGTGCACCATCAGGGCCAACTTCAGGAGCCGGTGGAAATGTTCTACTAGGCCATTGAACTGTGGATGGTAGGCCGTAGTGTGGTGTAGCGGGTCCCAAGTAGCTGTGCCAGCACTGACCATTGGGTGGACATGAATTGTGACCCCCCC
Source organism: Narcine bancroftii (assembly GCF_036971445.1). Classification (NCBI taxonomy): domain Eukaryota; kingdom Metazoa; phylum Chordata; class Chondrichthyes; order Torpediniformes; family Narcinidae; genus Narcine; species Narcine bancroftii. The sequence goes on along the minus strand of NC_091477.1, from coordinate 106,059,005 downwards.
CCCCCCCCCCACCATCTGAGATGATGTTGGCAGTCAGGCCAAAACATGCAGCCCAGCTTGCAATGAGGACTCTGGAGCAGGACTCCATGGACATATCAGTGAGCGGTACAGCTTCTGGCCACCTGGTGAACCTGTCAACCATGGTGATAGGTACTTTTCCTCCTGAGAGAACGGCAGTGGACCAATGATGTCCACATGGACATGCTCAAACCTCCTGTGCATTGGCTGGAAGGGTTGAAGGGGGGCCTTCATGTGCCTTTGGACCTTGGAGGTCTGGCAGTGTGTGCATGTCCTGGCCTGGTGCCTGACCTGCTTGTGTAGGCTGTGCCAAGCAAATCTGCCACCAGTTGGATGGATGCCTGAATAGATGGATGGGCCACACCATGTAGTGCCTCGAAAACACAACGCCTCCAAGCAGATGGAACAATGGGCCAGGGTTGGCTGGTGGACATGTCACAGAGGAGTTTGCTGCCTGTTGGGCCAATGGGGATGTCCTCAAGTTGCAGGCCAGAGACTGCTGTGCGGTAGGCCGACATTTCTTCATCCAGCTGCTCTGCCTTGGCGACCACCACGTAGTCCAACCCTGGGGACAGGGAATGCACCAAGTGGATGGAGGTAGGAGACAGTGCGTCGGCCATGATGTTGTTTTTCCCTGGAGATGTATATGATGGTAGTGGTATACTCTGATATGTATGATAGGTGGTGTTGCAGCCGGGTTTGTGGTCCGTGAAGACCGTGAACTCCTGCCCCTCCAAGGAATACCGAAAGTGCCAGATGGTGAGGTAGAGGGCTAGCAGCTTCCTGTCGAAGGTGTTGTATTTCAGTGCCAGGGGTTGCATGTACCAGCTAAACAATGTGAGTAATATTGAAATATTTGAACAAATATGGGAGCCTTACATGAAACACAATAGCGAAAACCTACCGGGGACATTCACTACCTAAATTAACAAAAGGAGAAGGAAATGAAAAGAATTGACTCAGTGGAATTTCTTGTTTATTTTTATTGAATGACAACGTTGTTTGACTGGTTTAATGTATCCTAGATTTTGTACTTTAAATGGACGGGAGGGGGGAGGTAGGGAGGGTGGGATGGGAGGAGGGAGGGGGGGAAGAAAATGGCACTGTATATATTTGAAAAGGAAAAAGTATGTATCTAGGTTAATGTGGTTTATGGTGTGAAAAAAATAAAATAAAATAAAAAAAAAGAATGTGAGTGGTTTCCACTGACCCTCAATTTGTTGTTCCAGCATGCCGCCGACTGCTGAGTTGGAAGTGTCAACCATGAGGACTGTTGGCACATCCAAGATGGTGGTGTTTGCAAGGGCATCCTTCGCCTTGAAAGCTGCTGCTGACTCCGTATCCCATGTGATTTCCTTGGCCTTGCCAGACATCAGGTCGAGCAGGGGTCACATGATTTGGGCTGTCACATGATTTGGGCTGCTGACAGTAGAAATCGGTGGTGAAAGTTGATCATGCCCACAAACTCCTGTAGACCCTTGACTGTACTGGGCCTGGCCAACTGGCATATGGCCTCAACTTTCGACGGCAAGGGAACCGCTCCACACCAGTCGATGAGGTGCCCAAGGAAATTAATGACCGACAGCCTGAACTGGCATTTCGTAGGGGTTGAGGGCCAGCCATATTCACTCAGGCGGCAGCAGAGTTGGCCCAGGTACATCAATGCTCTTGGTGGGAGTGGCCGGTGATGAAGATATCATCTATTTAGATTGTAGCATGAATAACTGGAAAGAGAACATTAACTTTTATTAGCTTATAACTGAGGGTAGGGTCTTCAGAAGGGCTCAGGGTTTAGACGGGAAACCAGGGTTATGTCCGTATGTAGTTATTGGTGTTATTGATATCTATTATCTATTTATTTATTTATTCATTGATTGACTGATATTTATTTATTTATTTCTAAGGTTCTATCTATTTATTTGTATCTATCTATTTATTTATTTATTTTTTCTGGTTGATTTTGAAAGTCAGGTGGGGGTTCTAGTGTGCAGGCACTTGACGTTGGTTGGGTAGTAGAATTTAAAAAGGGAAGGACAGCTTACTTTACTGTTCACTTGGTGAGGAGCCTTCAGCTGGGTGAGTCTGGTGACTGCTGGTCATTGATTATTGTGGGAGGGATTGATTGGGTAATTAAGAAAATTAGCAGGAACCAATAAAAAGGAGGGTTCACTAAAGGAGCAGCCCAGTAAGTGAGTGGCTTAGTAAGACTTCAAGGCTTTGGCTTGAGAGGCTTCAGTGAGCAGAGGCTGAGGAAGAGCTCCCCATGGGGTAAGGTTTGGTAAGTCTGTTTTTAAAGCTTATCTAAATTATTTTAATTTAAATTGAAGAGCAGGTGATGGAGGCAGTTGAGTGTTCTGATTGCAGGATGTGGGAGGTCAGGGTCAGCACAGATGTTCCTGAAGACTACACCTGCAAAAGGTGTGTCTAGTTGAAACTCATAGAAGACTGGAGTTGCAGCTGGATGAACTGTTGGTCATAAGGAAGGCAGAAGCAGTGATAGATTGGAGTTATGGTGGGGGCAGTCATCCCCAACAGTTAGGAGTCAGGGAAATGGGTGACTGTGGGGAAAGGGGGAGATAGTGCAGAGAACACCTGTGGCCATTTCCCTGAAAAAAAAGTATACTGCTTTGGATACTGTTTGGGGGGGGGGGGGAATGATCTACAGGGGCTAGACCCTTGGCTCAGAAGGGAAATGGGGTAAAGTGTAGGGCTTGTAGTTGGGGGAGCAGATAGGAGGTTTACTGGACAAGATCAGGGATTCTGGTTGGCATGTTGCCTCTCAGGTGCCAGAGTCAAGGATGTCTCTGATTAAGTCCACAGCATTCTGGAGGGTGAGCAGCCTGAAATCATGGTCCATGTGGCAACTAATTACATAGTTAGATGTGGGGATGAGACCCTGAAAAGGGAGTACATAGAGTTAGGGAAGAAGTTGCAAAGCAGAACCTCAAGGGTGGCAATCTTGGGATTGCTGCCTGTACCACCTGCTAGTGAGGGTAGAATTAGGAAGTTGTGGAGGATGAATATATGGCTCAGGAGCTGGCTTAGATTTCCTGGGGCAAGTCTGACCTGTACGAAAGGGACGGGCTACACTTGAACTGGCAGGCAAGTTTGTTAGAGCTGTTGGGGAGCATTTAAACTAGTTTGGCAGGGGGGTGGGAATCTGAATGCAAGTATGGAGAGTAGGGAGAAAGAACACCTAGACTGGAAGGAATGGAGGGAACAGAACAAAAATATAAATAAAGGAGGGAGGAAGGTAAAGGTCCTTGGTAACGAAAGGAGTTTATCTAGAGGACAATCTCTCAAATGCATATATTTTAATGCCTTGTAAATAAGGAGGATGAATTTAATGCATGGATGGCCACATGGAAATATGATACTGTGGCTATCAGTGAAACTTGGTTGCAGAAAGGGCACGTTTGGCAGTTAAATATTCCAGGATTCTGTTGTTTTAGGCATGATAGAATTGGGGGGGGGGGGGGAATAAAAAGTGGAGGAGTTGCATTGCTTATTAGAGAGAACATTACAGCAGTAATGTGGCAGAATGATTTGGTGGGATTGTCCAGTGAGGCTATTTGGGTGGAATTGAGGAATGGCAGAGGCATGAATACATTAATATGAGTGGGCTGAGGGCAGTAGAGGAGCAAATTTGTAAGGAGATGGTAAATGTGGAAGATTTCAACTTTCCAAACATTAACTGGGACACCCATACAGTAAGAGGGCTGGATGAGTTTAAGTGTGTTCAGCTAAGTTTTCTTAATCAATATGTAGAAGAACAGGCTTGAGAGGGGGCAGTATTGGATCTCCTATTAGGGAGTGAGATAGGTCAGGTGACAGAGGTTTGAATTGGGGAACTCTTTGGGTCTTGTGATCTCAATACTATTAGTTTTAGGGTAATAATGGAAAAGAATAGAGGTGGGCCAAAGGTTGAGATTCTTGATTGGAAAAGAGCAAATTTTGAGGGGATGAGAAAAGTTTTGGAGAGACTGGATTGGGATAAGATATTTTCAGGGAAGAATGTAGCAGATAAATGGAAGATGTTCAAAGGAGAAGTTCTGAAAGTGCAGAGTTGGTATGTCTCTGTGAGGATTAAAGGAAAGGTTAGAAACTCTAGGGAGCCTTGGCTTTCAAAAGATATTGGGAACATGGTTCAGAGGAAAAGGATGTGTAAAACACGTATAAACAGCAGGGAATGGATGAACTGTTTAAGGAATATAAGGAGTGTATTTTGAAAAACAAGGAGGAAATTAGAAGGGCTAAAATGAGATATGAAGTTGCTTTGGTGGGAAAAGTAAAAATAAATCCAAAGAGTTTCTATAGGGACATTAAAAGTAAAATAGTGAGGGATAAAATTGAATCCCTTGAAGATCAGAAACCAGAGGAGATGGGTGAAATTTTAAATTTATTTTTTTCTTCAGTATTCACTAAGGGAAAGAATGTTGAGCTAGATGAAGTGAATATATATATATATTGACAGAAATATTAAAAACTTCACTGGCCACGGGGGATGTGCCGGAGGACTGGAGGGTGGCTCATGTTGTTCTGCTGTTCAAAAAAAGATCCAAAAGTAAACCTGGTAATTATAGGCCTGTAAATCTGATGTCAGTGGTGGGTAAATTAATGGAAAGTGTTCTTAACAATGGTATATCCAACTATTTTGAAAGACAGGGATTGATTCAGAGTGGTCAGCGTGGTTTTCTACATGATAGAGCATGTCTAACAAACCTTGTAATTTTTCGAGAAGGTTACTAAAAAAGGTTGAGGGGAAGGTGGTGGATGTTGTCTATTTGGACTTCAGTAAGGTTTTTGATAAGGTTCCCCACAAGAAGTTTGTAAGGAAGGTGGAAGCAGTGGGTATTAATGAAGTAGTGAAATGGATTCAACAATGGTTGGATGGGAGAAAGCAGAAAGTAGTGGTGGAAAATTGTTTGTCTAATTGGAGGCCTGTGATGAGAGGAGTGCTTCAGGGATTGGTACTGGGTCCACTGCTGTTTTTAATATATATTAATGATCTAGATGATATGGTGGCAAATTGGATTAGTAAATTTGCAGATGATACAAAGGTTGGCAGTGTTGTGGACAGTGAGGAAGGTTATCAAAGCGTGCAGAGTGATATAGGACAGTTAGAAGAGTGGGATGGAAGATGGTGTTTAATGCTGATAAATTTGAGGTGCTACATTTTGGTAGGACTAATCAAAATAGGACATGCACGTTACATGATAGATAATTGAGGAGTGCAGTGGAACAAAGGGATTTAGGAATCATGGTACATAATTCTCTGAAAGTTGAATCACATGTGGATAGGGTGGTGAAGAAGGTATTTAGTATGTTGGCTTTCATAGATCAGAGTATAGAATACAGGAGTTGGGATGTCATGTTGAAATTGTATAAGACATTTGTGAGGCCAAACTTAGAATATTGTATGCAGTTTTGGTTACCAAATTACAGGAAGGATATTAAACTGTATAGAGTGCAGAGGAGGTTTACAAGAATGTTGCTGGGAATTCAGGGTTTGAGTTAAAGAGAAAGGTTGAGCAGGCTGGGTCTTTATTCCCTGGAGTGTAGAAGGTTGAGGGGTGATTTGATAGAGCCCTTCAAAATTATAAGGGGGCAAGATAGTCAATGTGGATAGGGTTTTTCCCACTGAGAGTGGGGGAGATTCAAACAAGAGGGCATGGATTGAGAGTAAAAGGGGAAAAGTTTAAGGGAAGCATAAGGGGGAATTTCTTCACACAGAGGGTGGTGTGGGTATGGAATTAAATTCTGGCAATGGTGGAAGAAGTGAGATTGATAATATTCAAAGTAAGTTTGGATAGGTATATGAATGGGAGAGGTGTAGAGGGTTATGGGCCAAATGCAGGTCATTGGGACTAGGTGAGAGAAGATGTTCGGCACAGACTAGTAGGGCCAAACTGGCCAGTTTCTGTGCTGTAAATGGTTATATGTAGGTAAATAGGGGCAGAGCCAGCCATCAGTATAACACACCACCAGTAAATCTCAGTTCACTGCATTCACCCTTTCCTGCAGAATTTAGGGTCTGCGGATGAAGACAGAACATCTTTTCTTTTATATTTAAAAAAAAAATATTTGAAAAATATAGATATTTACAAATTTAAGCAATCTAGGGGCCAGGAGATCCTGCTGGAGCACCTAATCATGAGAGGGCCTCGGTCTCCTGGTCCCCTTGTGAGGGTGGAGTGGTGGGTGAGGTCTCCAGCTCTACAGTGGAGGGGGATGCACTTTCTTCCTGAACCAGATTCCCTGAGGCCCTGACTGGGGTGGTGGGAATGAACTCCATGGCTCATGGGGCACTTGAGGCAACGGACCCTCTGTTCCAGTGGGTACCAGGACCCTGATAGAGATAATGTCCTCTCTGCCATCCGGTTATCCCACATAGGCGTACGTGGGTTTGGCATGGAGCAGTTTCACCATTTCCACCGGAGCATTTGTCTTGCTTCTCCTTGTGTGCTTCCTGACGAGGACTGGACCAGGAGTGGTGAGCCAGGTTGGGAGTGTAGTTCCTGATGCTGATGTCTCAAAATTGAATAGGAGCTAATGAGGAGTAGCATTGGTTGTGGTACATAGTAGCAACTGGATGGAATGGAGCACCATGGGGAGAACTTCCTGCCGGTGTGAGTCTGGAAGGTCTCTTGACTTGAGGGCCAGTTTGACAGTCTTCCAGATTGTGGCGTTCTCCTTTTCAACCTGCCCATTCCTCAAGGGGTTGTAGCTAGTAGCATTTCTGGATGTGATGCCCCAAGCCAGCAAGTACTAATGTAGCTCTTCACTCATAAAAGATGAGCACCAGTCACTATGTATATAGCTGAGATACCTGAACAGGGTGAAAATGGAATCTAGGGCCTTTCTGACTGATGAAGTGGATGTGTCTGGACATGGGATGGTGAATTGGAAGTGGGAATAGTCCTCAATGAAAGAGGAAGAAAATGTTCCTGTTTGTGGAGGTGAGAGGTCCCTTAATATTGACACTGAGCAGTTCAAAGGGTCTGGATAACTTAATCAGGTGCACCTTTGCGGGGCAGTAGCCTTGCACTCTGCACTGACCTGGTCATTTCTCTGACATCTTCCATGGAGTAGAGCAGATTGCATGCCTTGACAAATTGAGCCATGCTGGTAACCCCTGGATGGCAGAGCTCATTATGTAGAGGCTGCAGTTGGCCAGTGTGTGCAGAGGCATAGCTTCCTCTGGATAAGGCATCTGGAGGGTCATTAAGGGCTCCTGGCTCATAAGCAATGTCATAATTGTAGGTGAAGAGCTCAATCCTCCACCTAGCAATTTTGTCATTTTTGATTTTGCCCCTTTTGACATTATTAAATATAACTGTGATAGAGAGCTTGTCAGAAAGGAGTGTAAATTTCCTACCAGACAGGTAGTGCCTCCGGTGCCTTATGCCTTCTACAATGGCTTGAATCTCCTTTTCCACAGAGGGGTTTTGTAGCTCGTGGCCTTGCAATGTCGAGGGGGATGGGGAGGGGGATGCAAGCAGTCTGCCCACCTGGTTGAGGGTAGTGGCCAGGGCCACGTCCAAAGTATTACTTTATACCTGGAAAGGTACATTCTTGTCCACCACGTGCATGATGGCTTTCACAATGTGGTTTTGGAGGTAGTTAAAAGCAATTTGGACTTCGGCCTAGAGGGGAAAAGAAGTGGATTTAAGAGGTTGAACCTTATCAGTGTATTGAGGGATCTACTGGGCCTAATATGAGGAAAAGCCCCAGGCATCTCCTCAAAGCTTTTGTGGTCCTAGGAATGGGGAGCTCTAATGGGGGCGCATCCTATCGAGGTCGGGGCCAATGATGCTATTCTCCACCACATCGCCAAGGATAGCCAGGCATTTAGTCCTGAACACACTTGCTAGAGTTATAAGTCAGGTTTAGGGCTTTTGCTGCATGGATAAAACTCTGAAGGATGGTGTCATGGTCCACAGATGCTGATGTTATCAAGGTAGGGGAGAGTAGCCTTCAACCCATACTCATCGATATTCTGTCCATCTGCCTCTGGAAGATAGAAACCCTGTTAGTAATACTGAAAGGGACCTCCAGAATTGATAAAGACGACCGTTGGCCTCAAATGCTGTACATGGACGGTCTTCGAAACTGATTGGCAACTGGTGATAAGCAGCTTTCAGGTCAATGGTTGAATAGACCCGATACCTAACAATATTATTTTACATATCTGCATTTCGAGGGAGGGTGTAAGCATCCAGGATTGTGTACCAATTAATAGTTTGGCTATAGTCAATTACTAGCCTGGATTTGTTTTCCCCTTTTACTACCACCATTTGTGCTAGGTTCAATGATACCTTCATTGAGTAGATGTTGTGCTTCAAACATTATGAAATCTTATCTGCTGTGCTGTACCCCCTGCTCTTGGTGGGGGGGGGAATTGATATTCAGTGTGGAGAGGCTGCTTGAGGGTTCTGATTTTAGAGGCCTTCCATTCCAAACATTATAGGGGGAGGGCTGGTGTAGGAAGTTGATGATGCAGCCTGCTGTTTCTTGGTCGAGTGAACCAACCACATAGTAGTACTTTGTGGCATCCGAGATGATTTGCCTGACCTGGAATTGGGCTTCGAGGTCCAGAAAGTCAGCAACTTCAGTGAAGGTGCATTTTGCATGCTTGGGTCAGTATTCATTGGGTCCAAGTTGGGGGTCACCATTGTAGTTGCATGAAGCACGCAGTGAGTGGAAGAACCACACAGTCTAAAGTGAATTGAACCAACTGAATTTAATAGAGCTCTCTCATTGGCTTAAATATCTTGGAACCTGATGACATTTGTGACTCCTGGAACCTTTATGACATCAGCTGTCTGGCTGTAGGCTTGTCCCGCACCTGGAGCTCTCAGTCAGATCTGCCACAGACTTGCCCGCGACTCTGTGCTGGTTCGCCTGTTGCGTGGGTGAGCCACTATAATTGCATATTTTTAAAGAATTTGATTGGGCAAACAAAGTTCATTTTTGCCCCAACAAAAATCTATTATTTTTAAAACTCATAGACCTTTCTATGAGTAAATTGTCAGAAATACATTGAAATTTGTTCTACAGCCCTGACTTGCAGATGTGTGGCAATTTAGATGCCAAAAATCTGAAAGCAAAAAGCAGGCAAATCTGCTGCTTTGTGCAAACTGCAGAATTCTTTATTTCAATGACATAGTGTGTCGATCAAATAAATCATTGTACATACCCCACTGAATTTCTGATTCAATAAATAATGTGGCCAATGGAAAACTATTTAAACCATATGTTTAATTTCAATCTTTGAAGGGAGTCGGTTGAAGATGATCTCACACAAGTTCAGAAGGACATCAAAAGTGAAGGTAAGGCCACTTGAGAATAAATGAGGCAATATGCGCCTGGAAGTGGAGGGGGTTGTGGGATCTTTGCTTCACTATTCACCAAACAAAGACCTTGGTCAAGGTGATGTTAGAATAGAACAAGCTTGTATACTTGATAGATCATGTTGAATTTAAGAAAGAGGAAGTGCTGAGAATCAGTTGTAGATGATCTCACATAAAATCAGGTTACATGTTACCGAATGAGATATACCAGGGTGTATATTGCCCAATTCCATGTCAGGCAAATCATAACGGATGCCACAAAGTACTGCTATGTGGTCGGTTCACTCGACCGACAAGGGAAGGGAGGGATGATTGGCATCCATTAGCAGGGGCATTGGCAATGATCTTTGCCTCCTCCTTGGCCATAGGGGAGGTGCTAGAGAAATGGTGTGATAGTCTGTGCTGTCAAAAACAGAAAAATATACACAGAGCCATAGAGCATACAAACACATTTATGAAGTTATACTAGCGAGAATAAGTGATATTAACTTCAGGTAGACAATAACACCCTTGTCAATTTTGAATCTCATTCAAATATCAGAGTGAAACATCACTGTATTTTTATTATTTTTGACATCCTATCTCTTACAAGTTGGTAAGCATATCTCTTTGAATTCATTTGAAGAATAATATGCCAGTTCCTGGCTAACACCAAATATTGTGTCCTGTCTTTAAAAAAAAAAAATAAAAAAAATGGTAACCATTGACATCAATCTGCTATTCACAGGTACAATCAATGTTGTTGAAACTTCATAATTGTAAACAGATGAACCCCTGTCTAGAAGGTCTTGTCTCTAATTCACTAACATCCTTATCTGATGTATGAGTTTCAAGATTTGATTAACACATAAATCAGATGTCTCGGGAATTAATTGCACTCTTAAGATTCACAAAGAAGAGGAAAAGACAGATTAAGCTTGGTGGTGAGTGGGAGACATTATTGGCGCCTCTTGTTGAAGCGTGGAGCCTACTTTGATATGCTAACTTATGTTTTGACAGTTGTTAGCTGCATGGTAAGTATTTATGAATGAAGTGGTTTTATTTTGAAAGATTCTACTTGATTGCTTCTTTGTGTTAACGTGTGACTTTGAATGGCCCTATCTAATTGGTAATATTTTAATCTGGGTTGCTGCTTTGACAATTTTGGTTTGATTGTCCAAGCGATTGATGCTTCTGTTACCTGATTTGAACTATGTGCATTTTAATGTCTTTGAATGGTCAGTGAAAAGTCTGTTTATAGGAGGGTTTGTGGTACTGTTTTTAATATGCATACTGTGAATCTTTTGAATCCTTGGATTAATGCAGGAATTTATTAATAAACCTAACAATGATTGTTTCTTGATCACTCAAAAATAGAATAGTTTACAATGGAGAATGGTAAATGTGGACCCCTCTTTTTTAAAAAAAAAACCTAATGGGGAGGATCCTAGGAATTATAGACCAGTGAGTCTTGGGTCAGTGGCAGGCAAACTGTTAGATAGGATTCTTGAGGACAGGATTTATGAGCATTTCATGAAGTACAGTCTTCTCCGAGATGGTCAGCATAGATTTGTAGGAATAAGGTCATACCCGGAGAAATGTGAGGTGTAACTGGAGTGTGTAACAGTATTTTAGGAAGGTCAAAATTCTTTATCAATCTTATTGGTTTTTGAGAAAATAATTATATGTATCTATATATTTGATATTAAGTTCAGGTAAAAATAAATTAAAATTACAGATGGTAAACAAGATGCATATGATCCATGTAATCAATTTTGTATAAAAAGGAAAAGAAAAAACATAATGTAATTTCTAATCCCAACCTATTATCTGGGGGATTACAATCAAATCAGGTGTCGACTACTGATTTCAATACTAATAGTTCAAAAAAAGAAGAAAAAGAGAAGAAATGAAAAGAAAATAGAGCAAAAATAATTGAAAAAAAGAACTCCAAATAAAACTTTTCTCATTTTATTAGTTGAACATCTAATTTTTCTAGACATATTCCATCAAATCCAATAACAATTGTATATCTGTGGGAGGGACATCTTTCCACTGCAGCGGAATGAACCTTCTAGCATTCAGGGAAGCAAAAGCAACTACACTCGATTGATATGGAGTTAAAATTAAGTCCATTGGTTCTCTCATTCCAAAAATAGCAAGAAAAGGGCTCCGAGTGATTTGTGTCAAGAATTAAAGATAGGGTAGAAAATGCGTCTTTCCAATATTGCCAGAATATATGATATAAAATGATATAAAGTGCCTTACTGAGATGTACACTTATCATGTTTAGAGGATATATTAGGGTAAATTTAGCTAATTGAACTTTGGAATAGTGGGCTCTATGGAAACTTTAAATTGTAATAAGGAATGTCTAGCACAGAAATAGGATAAATGTACATTTTTCAAAATACACTCCCATGTATCTTCAGGAAACAATTGTTGAAAGTTATGTTCCCAAACTTTCTTAATGCTAGATAAAGGACCTGTGCTAAATCTCAAAAGTAGTTCATAAATGGTTGAAAGCAGTCCTTTCTGAATAGATCTAAAATTGTATATTTTCCAGATCAGATTAAAATTAAAGTCTTGGGGAAGTCTTTATGTTGGAATTTAGGATGCGCCTAATCTGTAAATAGCAAAAGAAGTGTTGATTAGGTAACTTAAATTTGGCAGACAATTGCTCAAAGGAAGCAAAGTTTTGTTCGAAATACAAGTCCAAGAATACCTAACATAGACCACTGAGTATATCCAATGTCTTGAACCGAGAGTTTTTTTAATTATGTAAAATTGGTTGAATATTTTTAAAAAGTCTGCGATAACCAAAATGCTTTCTAAATTGCAACCAAATACTCGAAGTACGTCCAACTACCAAATTATCAGTTAGTTTGGAGAGCGAAAAAATATTGAGATAAGAGAATGTCTTTTAATAGATTTAATCTCTAAATCAATCTATACTGAGGCATCTGAATATTCATTATAGTGTATCCAAATAATGATGTATCTAATGTTTGCTGCCTAGCAATAAAGTCTCAGATAAGGTAATTCCAACCCCCTGTTTCTCTTAGTATTTTGAAGGTTTTTTCAAATGGGATTGCTTATTTTTTCATATAAAAGAGGAAATAATTGAGTCTAATGCAGTGGTTCTCAACCTTTTTCTTTCCACTCGCATACCATTAAGTATTCCCCATGCCATGGGTGTTCTGTGATTAGTAAGGGATTGCTTAAGGTGGTATGTGGGTGGAAAAAAGTTTGAAAACCACTCTTTTAATCCTACCTAATTGACATTATGTGCACAGTTTCATAACTCCAAAGGAAATGGGCCAATGACAATTTTTTTCAAGGAAATTATTCAAGTAACAATTGGGTCTAGAGCAGTGATTTTCAATCTTCCGTTCCCACTCGTGTACCACCTTAAACAATCCCTTACTAATCACAGAGAACCGATAGCATAGGGATTACTTAAAATGGTATGTGAGTGGAAAGAAAATGGTTGAGAACCACTGGTCTAATGAATCAAAAACCAAATTTAGGAACAAATACTGGGACAGCTTGAAAAACATACAAAAACTGAGGCAGGACAATATCTTAATAATATTAACCCTCCCTATCAATGTCCTTGAAAGAGGAGACCATTGAGACGAGGATTTCTTAAACATGATTTTTAAAAAGTAAGAAAACTTTCCTTAAAGTTGGTGATCTTTCTAGTAATACTTAAATCATTGAATTGATTTTTAACAATTTTGAAAGGGATTGAGAAATCAAGAGTAGGAAAAATCCAAAGGAAATAATTCGCTCTTCTGCAAATTCAATTTATAACCTGACATTTAACCAAATTGACTAAATGATAAGATCCTTGGAATTGAACAATCAGGACTGGGAATATATAGTAAAAGATCATCAGCATAAAGAGATACTTTATGGATAATTCCAGCTCTGGAGATTCCTAAAATATTAACTGATTGCCAAAACGCCCATGGCTCCAAACCAAATTAATTAAGTGAATTCAGAGGACTACCCTTGACTGGTTCCTTGAAATAGTTTGAGGTTTAGATTTAATTAAATTAGAAAAAATTGATGCTGGAGGGGATGAATATATTAATTTAGTCCAATTCACAAATTGGGAACCTAGATTGAATTTCTCCAATATACAAAAAGGATATTCCCAATCAATCCTATCAAATGCTTTTTCAGCATCTAGAGAAAGAATACATTCAGAAGATGAGATAGTAGGGGAATAAAAAATACCTAAAAGTTGGCGGACATTGAATTGTGCATAACATCCTTTGATAAATCCAATCTGATCCTTAGATAAGGAGATGTTGTAGTTTGTAGTCTGTAAGCTAAGATCTAGGATAAAATCTCTCAAGGTTGCCACACAGGTTGATGGGAAAGTTAAGAAGGCCTATGTATGATGGTCAGGACATTGAGTTCAGGATTTGTGAGTAATATTACAGCTAGTGAGACCTTAGAACCTTTTTTTGTGTTCAGTTCTTATCATCTCATTACAGGAAGTATGTGTAAGCTATGGAGAGGGTACAGAAGAGATTTACCAGGATGTTGTCTGATTTTTCTCTATGGAACAAAGTTACTTAATAGAGGTCTACAAAATTATGAGAGTCAAAGGTAAGGTAGACACCCAGCACCTTTTTCCCAGCGTAGGAGTAGCAAACACCAGAGAACATCTGTACAAAGTTAAGGAAGGAAAGTTTCAGGGAGATGTCAGAGGTAAGTTTTTTTATATGTAGTGTGCCTGGGATGCCTTGCAAGAGGTAGTGATGGAGGCTGGAACAATATAGGCATTTAAGAGACTCCTAGACATGAGGATAAAAGAAAAATAGAGGGTTATGGGGTAGGGAGAGTTTAATCTTTTTTTGGTAGGTTTCTATAGATTGGCACAAAATCATGGGCTTGTACATGTTGTATGAAGCTACATAATTGCCACAGTAACAAGAATCTACCAGTCACTGAGTCAGAATTGTTGGCAATTTTTATATGCAGAAGTGGTGCTCCCTCTACCTGTTTGAGGCACTTCCATGCCTGGTTTTGCCAGTATTGGTTTACTATTAAGTTAATCTGAGTTTGAAACATTAGTGTCACATATACAAGTACAGATGCACTGACATTCTTTCTTGCTGCAACTACACAGGTATGTCAAGGACACAACAATGCTACGCATGTAATTAGCACACTGCATCATCAGACAAAGAGTTACAAATGTCAACTCTTGACATCTTTAACTGTGAATTAAATATTCACAGTTAAGGTTAGTGGAAAAAAATTTGATGCTTCAATTTTAATATGGGAAACAAAGCTATGGTGCACACCATGAATTCTGGTCCAACAAATTTTGATTGATCTTGCAATTAATGCAATCTGCACCGTATGCCAATTTCATGAACTATGACATCATGATGTCTCAATTCCTATCGGTATAGCCAACCAAAATATTAGTCAGGACCATCAAAAGTGTAGCACCTTTCATGTGCAGTAATGATACAGGAAGTGAACAAGGGAGATGAAAGCAGATCATTGTTGTTATAGATAGAGAATTTAGGTTAAAAAGGGCTTAAGTTAAAATGTGATGATTAATCATAAAAGGGGAAGCCAGAATAGACAGGGAGCTTACCATAAAAGTTTAGCTGGACAATGTTATAATAAACAGAGATCTTTCATGGTCACAAAGAGACATGTAGGAGCCAAAGATTGATAAAAGAGTGAAAAACAGAATTTAGTGTGTGCAGAGTTCGTAGTGTACGTGACTAACATGATCATTACAAATGCAAGTGTACTTAGAATGATTTTGCAAAAACTAACCAATTAAAACAGTGTTAAAGAGGAGGGGAAGGACAAGCAAAAAAGGTATAAAAATCAATGCACTGTATGTATCGGGGCTTGACTTGGCGAGAAGCCAGTTGAGTCCAACTCTGCAGACTTGTAAATAAAGCTTGTCGTGTCGCCGACTTTAAAGAGACTCATGTGTGAGAATTTGTACTTCTGACAATTGTGTTTCATCCAATTTAATTATTACTGATGCAACAACTTTAAAATAATAACTACAATTAACCTGTCTGAGTAAATACTCAACTATGCTGGACAGTTCTTGTTAGTCCGGTTTTACATGCTTGTGTTCCCAGAAATGAGGGTGAAAAAAATCAACAGTGATGAGACATTACTGTAAGTCAACATTACAGATACAATCATACCAATTATTTTCAATGAGTTACATTGTACAATTGCTAAGAAAACAAAACAAATGACTTGCTGAAGGGCATTTTTCAGTATCATAAGCCTGCAAGTTAGGTTGGTATATGCCCCACTCTTACTGTTATAGCATTTGCAATTGGAGCCTCATTTAGTCCTTTGGCATTTTGCTTTTACTAGTAATATCAGTATTTATTGGCACTGCCCAATTGCTTGAGAAAGGGATGATTAGTGACCCTCTTGAAATGATGCAGTTCTTTTGGTGAAATTATTCACAGAACTTTGTTGGTAGGGAGGTCCAGGAATTCAACCAATAACAATAAATGGATGGGAGTTTCAAGGGAAACTATAGATGATGTCCATATACTTTGTGGTCCTTGTACTAAGCAGTTAAAGTTCCATGTCTGATCAGTGCCATCAGTCACTCTGTCAATAACTACATGGCACACAACATGAGCAGTGCATCAACAGTGAATGGTTAGGATTCCAATCAAGTTTTGTGTGGATGATGGGAATTGCTTGATGTGGTTTGACCACACCTATGCAGACAAGTGGAACCCATTTCATTGCACTCATGACTTGTGCTCTGTGGATGGTGGAAAAGACTTGTGATATCAGGAAGTGAGTCACCTGGCAAAAATGTCAAGTTCTGGCCTGCTTTTTTAATTGTAATAAATCACATTTCTGTTCTGAGTTTCCACTCAATGATTACCTTGAGCATACTGCTGGTGGAAGATTCGAAGATTGTAATGTCATTATGTGTATAGGTTGTGTAGTTCCATCCCCTACTGTTTGATATGATCATACATGTGTGGAAAGTAGTATTTGTTATTTGCTGCATACTAGCCATTACCTTTCTCCCTCGACTCTTTTTCTGATGCCTCCTATACACACATAATTTCTACCCTGCCCTCACCTTCACACGGTCAATCTCTGGCTCTTTCCTTCCTTTCTGGATTACTGTCTCCATTTCAGGAGAAAGGCTAACGACGAACTCCATTGCAAGGATACTATCTCCCACAATTTTCTTGACTAGCACGTCCTCTAGTGTTTGATATTTTAACCCAGGGAGAAAGATTTTGACTCTCCACCCTACCTATACATTTTCTATTTGTGTTAACTTCCACCTGGTCATCTTTCAGCCTTAGATCAAAGATAAACAATCCAAGTTTGTCCAACTTTTTCTTACAGCTAACTTACTCAATTCAGGCAACACACTTTATTTATTTATTTTTTATTTATATATTTAAAAAAAACACTTCTGGACATCCTTCCAGAACTGCACACAAAATTCCAAGTGTGGCTTCAATTTTTATATAATTGCAGGATAACTTTCTAACTTTTATTCTCATTACAATGACCGATGAAGTCACGAATGCCATATGGATCCTTTAAAACCCTATCCATTTATGTTTCCACTTTCTGGGAGTTAAGTTGGCACCCTTCGATCCATCGGGACATCAGTGCTTCTAAATGACCTACCATGCAGTAAAGCACCTGTCACTCTGTCTGCTTTTATCATTATTTGGTCATACCCTTCCTACCCCTGCTTTCTTTTGCATCCATAAAGCAAAAATCCATCAGTCATTTATTTATGCACATAACTAAATGTAGGCTATAAACCCTATTTCTCTCAGATGAACCTTAGCAAAACAAAACTGAGAAAGAGAATGCAACAAGAACTACTGGAGGCAATATTAAACATTTGTGCCTATATGTCCAGAAACAATTTCTGCTGTAGCAGTTTTGAGTCAACACCATCTATACTGAGTCATTTTACATCAGATATGATCAAATGTTATAATAATGAACACGACAACTTAGATTTTTCTAGCCTTGTACAAGACTTTTTTATATCCATAGTTATTAGTGCACCATCCAGGGAGGGATGGAGGAACCATTTGCTGATCTCCTAGGAAAAGCGGGGTGGTGTTAGTAGCGGTGCACAGAAACGACCCAATAGCATGCAGAGCTTTGGGCAGGATGTCCTCCCAGCGAGACTCTGGCAAATTTCTGGAACTGAGGGCTAGAAGTGTTGCCTTTCAGATGGTGCCATTCTCCCTTTCCACCTGGCCATTACCTCTGGAGTTATAGCTGGTGGTCCTGCTGGTGGCTATGCCTCTGGCCAAAAAGTACCTTTGCAGCTCCTCACTCATGAACAAAGTTCCCCGGTCACTATGAATGTAGTCGGGGTACCTGAACAGAGTGAAGATACTTCTCAGGGCCTTGATGACTATAGCCGAGATCATATCCGGGCAGGGAATTGCAAAGGAGATCCTGGAGAATTCATCCACCACCGTCAGGAAGTAGGTGTTCCTATTTGTGGTCGGGAGGGGAGCCTTAAAATTGACACTTGAGTCATTCGAAATGATGGGTGGCCTTAATGAGGTGTGCCTTTTCTGGCTGGTAGAACTGGGGCTCACACGGCGCAGATTTGGCAGCGTCTAGTCGTGGACGGAGTACAGGAGGCTTTGTGTCTTGAAAAAACGGTACAACCTCGTAACTCCAGGGTGACACAGGTTGTCGTGCAAGATCTGGAGATAGTCAAGATGCACGCTGGTGCATGTCTCTCAGGATAGGGTGTCCGGGGTGGTCATTGAGCTTACCCTGCCAGTATAAGATATCATAGTTGCAGGTGAAAAATTCAATCCTCCACCTCGGAATCTTGATCTTGCTCCATTGTTTGGCATTGAACAAGAAGGCCTCTATGCTCTGGTCAGTCAACAGGGTAAATCTCTTACTAGCTAGGTAATGCCGCCAATGGCGCGCCGCCTCTTGATGGAGGAGTGCCGGAGTTCGGGACCGTGCAGGGTGCGGTGAAAAAAATGTTTCTGGCCTGCCTGCCTGTTTTAATGTGGCGGCCAGTGTGAAATTGGAGGCATCGCTTTCCACCTGAAAGGGGATGGTTTCATCCACAGCATGCATTGTGGCCTTAGCGATGTTTCCTCGAATTTGGTCAAAAGCAGCCTGGGCCTCTGCCGATAATGGAAAGGTGGTCGTACAGATTAGGGGGTGGGCCTTATTGGCATAGTTGGGCACCCATTGTGCATAACATGAGAACAACCCCAAGCACAGGGAGCTCCATGAGGGGTCGCATGCTGTCAGGGTCGGGGGCAATGATACCATGTGCCACAACGCATCCAAGAAAGGCCAGGCGTTCAGTGTTGAACACTCACTTGTCCTTGTTGTATGACAAGTTGAGAGACTTGGCCATACTCAAGAACTTTGTGAGATTAGCGTCGTGGTCCTGCTGGTCATGGCCTCAGATGGTGACATTGTCGAGGTAGGGGAACGTTGCCATCAGCTTGTGCTCCTCCACCATCTGGTCCATTACTCTCTGAAAAGCAGAAACACCATTAGTAACCCCAAAGGGCACCTGCAGGAAGTGGAAAAGTTTCCTGTCCACCTCAAAACGCGTATAGATTCGATCGGCTGGAGAGGGGAGTTGATGGTAAGCCAACTTAAGGTCAATGGTCGAAAAAAATTCTGTACTTAGTGACCTTATTGAACAAGTCGGCTATCCGGGATAGCGGGTATGCGTCCAACTGGGTGAGGCGGTTGATGGTCTGATTCTAATCAAAATCCATCCGGGGTTTGCCCACCCCTCTGACCACAAAGACCTGCGCCCTCCAGGGACTGGTGCTAGGGGCTATGATTCCCTCTGCCAGGAGTCACTGAACCTCAGCCTGGATGAACTGCATGTCCTCCGAACTATAGCGTCTACTCTTGGTGGTGGTTTGCAATCTGGGGTGAGGTACATGAACAGTGATTTGGAAGGGGCACCCCGAGAGTGCTGAGGCTGCAGGACGGTGCTGGAGACTGGGTGCTGAGACAGCAAGATGGTGCCAGAGGCTGAGTGCTGGGACCATAGGGTGGTGCCGGGGACTGGTGGTTGTGAACAGTCAATGGTGGTTGGGCCCCCGAACACCATCGTCATGCTCCTGCCCTGACTCTGAAAGTCAAGGCCCAGGAGGATTGGCGCACAGAGGCGAAGCAGAATTAACAATACAAAATCACCCTGCACCAGATACTGGTCTGTTGGTCCCTTGCAGCCATTGAAACTGTCCCAGTCATGGGTCAGACCAGGAGGGAGTCTCTGGACCACATCGAGATGCACAAAACTTTGTGCTACCGCTAGCGAAAAGACAGTTCATTTTATGCCCATTTACCTCGATCCACATCATGGAGTTTGAGATCAAGTGAGGACTAGCTTGGTTCAGAGTCACCGATGCCAGGATAGGCATTCCTTCATAGTCATCAGAGGGGAGGCCTTCCAAAGATGGCGACCTCCATGTTGACTATGCAGTGTTCGATGAGGAAGAAGGTGGAAGCTGAGTCATGGTGATAGGAAGTGACATCATCCGGGCAGTAGACCGCGGTGCTGAGGTTGGGAGGTGTGGCTGACAAAATGGCGCTCCCCTTACTGCACATGTGTTCAGCGCCGGAAGCTCCTCTGGAATGCATACCGCACTGCTCCCGGACTGCGGTCAGGACCTACAGACCTCTGGTAATGGCCCTTCATCCCGCAGCCTGAACACATAGCCCTCCTCGCAGGGCAGAGGCATCCCAAATGCTTGAACTGCCTGCAAAAGTTGCATCTCGACGACGCCGTCAGTGTAATTGCAGCCATTGTCGGGTCAGTAACAACCAATGCTGAGTCCCAGGCCAAAGGCCCTCGTGGTGGAACATATGGAGATGGCCTGCTTCTGCCCGCAATAGACACCGCCTGGCGCTGGGCTGAGTCTAAGGTCCTGATCAAATTGATAGCGTTTTTGAGTGGGAGTGGGTCCTCCTCGAGGAGTCATTGCTGGATATAATCTGACCTCCGACCCAACAAGCAGGTGTTGAATCAGTTCTTCCACGTGCTGAGTTAGTGATATAGTGGCAGTGGGTTCCCCCAAACAGTCTTTTCCCAGTAGGACCAGGGACTAGACGAACTCTTCAGTGGACTCACCAGGCTGTTATTTTCAGGATGCCAGCAGATAATAGGAGTATACCACGTTCACTTTAGGCTTGTACTGTGCCCGCAGCTCAGCCATCACCACCTTGTTGTAGGTCACGCCACTATGGATGGCCAGGAAGGCCCTCTGGCCCTCATGCAAGGATCTTTAACTTCTTTTCGTCAGAGTCGACCAGCTCAGCAGCAGCATCGAGAAAGTTGTTGAAGCAGTTCACCAACTGCTCAAAGAGCACCGAAGGACCTGGGGGTCAACTTCCAGCCGTTCTGGGCGCAGAAATTTCTCCATCACTGGAGACCTCCAAAATCTAGTACAATAAATTGTTGGGTGCTATCAGTAGTCCCAATAATGACACAAAGACTGAGGAGAACAATAGACTTTATTGTACTAGAGACTGCTGGCCCGGATCCAAGGCTAGGAAGGAGACAGGACACGACCTTTATGGCCTGGGGTCACATGGGGAGGACTAAGGGAGGAGCCAAGGCAGGAGGACACAGGATGGTGGACCAGCAGTACAATAATCATTATCACTACATACGTTTTTGTTACTAGGTGAGCCACACTTGCTAGTGATAGGGGTGGGAGCTACTATTTGTTTAAGCCTCATTTCACAATCAAGAATTACAATTATCAGTGATTTATTGGGAGGTGTGATTGTTGGTGATTTATTTACAAGCAAAACGTGATTTGTGCGCTATTGCTCTGTGTGTGTGTGTGTGTGTTCCCCTTGGTGAATTCCGGATATGGTGCTACTGCCTGAGGGCTACACAATCCACCATGCTGACCAGTCAGTGGTGTCAGGGACAACCAAGGGAGATGATGTTTGTGCCATCGTCATTGTGGTGCATAAATGTGACAGTTATGTCCCAGTCCCGATCTAGGAGGTAACACCGAACTCTGTAATTGGAATATGGATTTCCTCACGACAAGACCACAATCAATGAAAATTGGTAAGAACATCTCTTCCACAATCTCCGTTAGTACCAGAGCACCACAAGGCTGTGTTCTTAGCCCCCTGCTCTACTTTTTTATGCCTACAACTGTGTGGCTTGGTATGACAATAACACCATCTGCAAATTTGTCGAATATATCACTGAAGTGGGTTGTACAAAGAAAGATGATGAGTCAGCGTACAGGAGGGAGATTGAAAAACTTGGCTAAATGGTGCACCAACAACAATCTTGCACTCAATGTTACCAAAACTAAGGAGCTGTTTGTTTACTTCAGAAAAGGAAAGCCAGATGTATACAATACAATGATCACTGGGAGATTAGCGGTGGAGAGGGTGAGCAAATAAAAGTTCTTCAGAGTCACTATGTTGGAGGATCTTTCCTGGACCCAACACACCAATGCCATTATAAAGAAAGTATGTCAGTGTCTCTACTTCCTCAGGAGTTTGCAGAGATTTCGTATGATATCAGAAACCCTGAAAAATTTCTAGAGGGGTGTAGTGCAAATTATGCTGACCAGCTACATCATGGTCTGGTATGGGAAAACCAATACCGCTGAGCCTAAAGCCCTCCAAAGGGCAGTGGACACAGCCTAGGACATCACAGGCAAAACCCCTCCCCATTATTGAGAACATCTACAGGGAGCATTGCTGTCAGAGAGCAGCAACAATCATCAAAGACCCTCACCATGCAGCACATGCTCTGTTCTCACTGCTGCCATGAGGTAAGAGGTATAGGTGCCACAAGACTCACACCACCTGGTTCAGTAACAGCTGCTACCCCTTCTCTATCAGGCTCAACAATTAACTCAGAGACTCATTTAAGGACTTACTTGAGCACTTTATTGATTTATTTTTTTAAATTCTCTCTGCATTGCACAGTCATGTTTATTTACATTTATGTTTACAGTTCTTTATTTGCTTACATGTATATGCTGTGTACAGTTTTTTTTTGTATTGCACTACCAATTAGGGATAATTCTGCTGTGCCTGTGGGGAAAAAAAGAATCTTGGGGTTGTATGTGATGTCATATGTTACTCTGACAATAAATCTGACATCTGTAAAAACTAAACTGGCTGGCTAATTTTGACACTTTCTCTGAGGCAAGAGGCATGGACCAGGGAATGGAAACATTTCTTCTAAGGAACAGCAAACTCCTTCACTAACCCTGTCTTCCTGCTAACATTACCAATTTAACCTATTTGAACTGATCGAATCTTTTGGTCCATTCTTTTCACTAAACCCAAGGTACTTTTTATGCTAAATATAGTTTCATAAAGCTATATACATCATGGAAACTGACCCATCAGTCTAACTGATCCATGTTGTCCATCTGAATTAGTCCTATTTGTTTAATAATGTGTCTAGCCCATGTCCCGCCAACCCTTTCCCATCTATGCATCTGTCCAAATGCATAATTGTACTCACTCATTTCCTCTGGTATATTGTTCTTCTCTTTAAAAAGTAGTCCCTTGGATCTTTTTTAAAATCTTTTCCCCCCTCACCTTAAACCTATGTCCTCTAATTTTAGATTCTCCTACTTCAGGGAAATGACTATGTCTTTGACTTATCGAGATCCTTCATGATTTTGTACACTTCTATAAAATAATCCCACAGTGGGGGGAAAAAAGTCCCCTTCTATTCCTGCCTCTCCAATAAGCTTCTAGCCCTCTTGTCATAAGCAAAATTTACTTCAGCTATTATAACATTTCTTTAATCTTTTTATTGATTTTTGTATTATAAACACATGCACGTGGAACATACAATAAGTACAGAAAGTAACAACACTTTATACAAAGCTATTATAATCAATTCCCATTTCCTTAATCACTTCTAAACCCTAAATTAAGGAAGGATATGAAATATTTTATTAGAATATATATCTTCCCCACTACCTGAATCAGAGTTGTATGGCGAAGAGATTAGTACTCAGCTACTGAAAAATAAAGCGTGATAAAAGAACATAAAATTATCAAAATTGTTATTGGTATAGAAGTTCTGAAAATAGTTCACAAATGGTCCTCATGAAGAAAGTAGGTCACTGCCTCTACTTTATATTCATATCAGTTAGAACATTGGATAATCTCCAAATTAAGGCAAGACATAATTTTACATAACCATTAAGCACGTGTGAGCGGAGCAGGATCCCTCCACCTAAGTAATATCGCACATCTTGCCATAATGAAAGTAAAAGATATTATTTATCGTTTAGTTGCCGTTCTCTCCAGTAGTGCCAAAAAGAGCATCTATAGGATTAGGCTCTGTTTAAGTCAAGAAAATTTGATGAAGTCTGAAAAACCTCTGTCTAGTATCTTCTAAGGTTCAGACATCCAAAACTTGAATTAATGTAGCATCCCCATTATTACATCTGTCACAATGAATCTCAATAATATTCAGATATGGAGCATTAGGAAACTCAGATAACTGAAAGTGAAAAACGTTTCTCATCTGCAAATACCTTTTTTTTTTAAAAAAATGAATTTGGATAAAGCAAATTTGCTTGCCAATTGTTCAAATGAAGTAAGACCACTAAAAATAAATAAATCTTTAAAACTTGTAATACCTATTCTATACCTGTCAAAGAAGTAAAATCATTTATAGAAGGTTGAAAATAGTACAGTAACTAGATAAAATACGACTGAAAAGAGGAAAAACTGCTTAAAAATATTTTCGGAACTGTAATCAGATTCTCACTATGTTTAATGACTGGATTATCAATTAACTTAAAGAAAAAGGTAGGGCATATCCAAGAAGAGCAGTAATGGAAAATTTTCATGCTAATTTATAACTCCAGACTGACTCCTGTTGGGCAATCCAGTAGATTATTGTAATATGTCCAAAATGTGATATTGTGTATGATAATTGTCCAATATTAAAATCTAAAATTGGGTAAAGCCAAACCTCCATTTCGTTTAGACTTTTGAAGGTGGATTTTATTTAAATGAGAACATTTATTCTTCATGCCTATAAAATAGAATCAAATGAATCAAAAACTTCTCAATGATAAATAGCAATAATCATAAATATCAAGGTGAAGCAGACAATGGCATGTATTAATGTACAGAGGGGCAATTATTCTTTGGTGATTCCATCTAAATGCATTCAACTATTGCACTTCTCTCCCACATTTCATGCATTGTCTTCAGGTGCAGAGTAAAATCTATCCAGCAGCCAAAGCCTTTACAATTGTTTTGTGCTAACATTCAGAGTTGAATTTTCTAAGTACATGCTTTCATTCTCAGAAAATTACAAAGAATGGCAAAAAAATTAGATAATTTGACATATTTTGTTCTTTCTGTTTCACTCTAAATTCTAGCCATCTCTCGGCGCAACTTCGCTTTGCCATTGGCTCGGTGGTTTCAAGATTGGATTCAAGTAAGTGCTGAGGGATAGTATATACATGTTAGATAAGCATATTAAAACTGTATCTATTTATTATTCCTAGACTCTATACAATATATTTGTACATCTCTTGAACACTCTATGTATAGCACCTTCAACCAACATGATCATTTTTTGACCAATACTTGTTTCTTATTCTGCATTTTCTTGGTTCCCAGCAGTTCAGATTTTTTTTCTGTTCTCTCAACCTCTTCTCCTTTCCTACAACTTAAAAAATATATGTGACTTATAAGTTCCTCCAACACTTTTATATATTGATTTGTTTTCTCCATTCTAATGAAATGTCAACAACCTGAAATATTATTTCTCTCTAATGCTTTCTCTTGACCTATGTTTTTGCATATGAGAACAACTTGAACTTTTTGTCCAGATGCTTGTGGAATGATTATTATTCTTCTTTCTTTCTTTGGCTTGGCTTCGCGGACGAAGATTTATGGAGGGGATTATTATTAGGCACTTAAAGAAGAACAAACTCTTCATTATGTAAAACTGGATTGGAAATCTCCTCATTATGACTTGATAGGCAACAACCCTGATCGCCAACCACGCCAATCATCTCTCCAAGCCTTTTCCAGTTCCCTCAGGCCTAAATCCATCACACGTCTCCTGATCTGTACGGATTTCCATGCACCCCTTCCACCTATCCAAGTCTTCTTTCCAAAATGCTCATCTTCCTTAAAAACCAGTTTCTCACTGTCTGCCTGACATTCAGTGGAGTAAAAGGAATTACAGTAACTTGAGAAAGGAATTGGTCCAAGTAGGTTGGAAGGAGGCACTGGTAGGAAAGACAGCAAATGAGCTATAGGTGGATTTTCTGCAAGAAATGGGGAAGGTGGAAGATAAATACATATCAAAGCAGGAAATATTTGAATGGAAAATTATTTCAACTGTGGCTAACAAGGGAAGTCAAAGGCAACATAAAAGCAAAAGACAGGCCATTTAGAGAAGCAAAAATTAGTGGGAAGATAGAGGATTGGGAAGGTTTTTTTTTAAACTTACAGAAGTTAACTAAAGAACCATATAAGGGGGTAAAGATGATGAAAGTAGACTAGCAAATAATATCAGAGGATACAAAAAGCTTCGTATATAAAGAATAAGAGAGAGGTGACAGTAGAGGAAGGAACACTAGAAAATTACACTGCAGAAATAATAATAATGGGAGACAGGAAATGGCAGAGGAACTGAATGAATATTCTGCATCAATCTTCACTATGGAAGTCACTAGCAGTGTTCCAAATGCCGTAGGGTATCAGGGAAGTGAATGCAGTTACTATTTCAAAGGAGAAGGCGCTCAGAAATTTGAATAGTCAAAGGGTGGATAAATCTCCCAGACCAGATGGATTGAACCCTTGGGTCCTGATAGAGGTAGTGGTAGAAATTGTGAACGTATTGGTAATGATCTTATGGGAATCAATAGATTCTGGCTTGGTCCTGGAGGACTGGAAAATTGCAAATGTCACCCCACTATTCAAGAAGAAATGAGGCAACATAAATGAAATTATAGGCTGGTTGGCCTGACATGAGTGGTTGGTAAGATGTTGGAGTCGATTGTAAAGGTTATGGAGCACTTGGAGGCATGTAACAGGATAGGCCAAAGGCTGCAACATTTCCTCAAGGGAAAATTGGCCACATGGTTGGTGTGCCAGTTAGTGCAATGCCTTTACAGTGCCAGCAATTAGGAGCAAGGTTGAAATCCTGCACTGTCTGTAAGGAGTTGTATGTTTTCCCTATGTCTGCATGGGTTTTTACCAGGAGCACCAGTTTCCTCCCACCCTTCGAAACATACCGCGGGGGGGGGGGGGGGGGGGGGGGGGGGGGGGGAGGTCATTAGGTGTAAATTGGGTGGCATGGACTCTTGGGCTGAAATGGCCTGTTACTGTGCTGTATGTCTAAATTTTTTGAAAAATTTAAAAACCTTTGAGGAAGTGACAAACAGGCTGCATTACAGAGATGCTGTGAATGTTGTGGATTTGAATTTTCAGAAGGTATTTGACAAGGTGCCACACATGAGGCTGCTTAACTGGTATAACAGGAAACATACTAGTGTGGGTAGGGTAGAGCATTGCCTGATTGACAGAAAGAAGAGTTGTAATACAAGGATCATATTCTGATTGGCTGCCAGTTGCTAGTGGTGTCCCAGAGGGTTGGTGTTGGGGCTGCTTCTTTTTGTATTTCATATGAATAATTTGGGTTCTGAAATGAACAGCTTTATGGCCAAGTTCCCGAATGATACGAAGGTAGGTGTAGGTAGTGTTAAGGAAACATGGAGGATATTAGGAGAACTTGCAGATTAGGAGATTGGGCAGAGAAGTGGCAAATTAAATACCATGCACTTTGATGGAAAAAATAAATGGACAGACTATTTTATAAATGGAGAGAAAATTGAAAATACCCAGGGGCAAAGGGACCTGGGAGTCCTCGTGCAGGATAACCTGAAGGTAAACTTGCATGTTGAGATACTGGTGAAGACGGCAAATACAATGCAACATTCATTTCAAGAAAAATAGAATTTAAGAGCAGGGATGTGATATTGAGGCTTTATAAGGCACTGGTGAGACCTCACTTGGAGTATTGTGAGCAATTTTGGGCTCCTCATTAAGAAAAGATGTGCTGCCATGGCAGAGGGTTCAAAGAAGGTTCACCAGGATGATTCTGGGAATGAAAGAATTATGTGAGGAGTGTTTAACAGCTTTTGGACTGTATTCATTGGAATTTAGGAGAATGAGGGGGGATTTCATTGAAACATTTTGAATGTTGAAAGGTATGGACAGAATTAACATGGTGGGAGAGTCTTGGACAAGAGGGTACAACTTCAGGATTGAAGGCATCAGCTTAGAACAGAAATGCATAGGAATTTCTTCAGGAAGAGGGTGGTAAATCTGTGGAATTTGTTATCATAGGTGGTTGTGGAGGCCAGGTCATTGGGTGTACTTATGACAAAAATTGATAGGTTTTTGACTAGCCAGAGCATCAAAGGTTATAGGAAGAAGGCCAGGCAGTGGGCTGAGTAAAAATGGATCCGCTCATGACTAAATGCCAGGGAAGACTTGATGGGCTGAGTAGCCCATTTCTGCTCCTCTATCTTGTGGCCCATTTGTGGTCTTAGCCTGAAATCTGACTGGCGTAACCCTGATCACAACTGTCTGTACACTACAGGTCCTGATCAGTCCGACAGTCAGAGATGCTCTCAGTTTTAACCCCTAGAGTCAATATTGGTCCCGGCCACGCATTTTTTTTTTATTGTTCAAGGTGTTCAACATATTCTAAACATTTGTAGAATTTTACTATTCAAAAATGTGTCTTTTTCAATTTTAACACAGGATATATAATTGACAAATATTTTCCAGAGCATACCTTTCAAAATGATGAATTGTCAGGTGAATCTGTTGTTCGAGAATTAAGTGAACTTTCTTCCTTATTTGTTGATCATCCAAATTCAGGTCCTTGGTGGTGACAATAAATCGCATGATAATTTTTTGTTGTGCTGCGCATAATGTAAAGAAGTAATTAATGACTGAAGTAAGTTGCAGTTAGAACATTCTTAAAGTACTATGTTCTGTGAATGTGGGAGATCCTATGGATATAGACAAGATGATCAAATGCTACAATACCCACTATCACCCCCCCCCCCCACCCTCCAGAACTATCAACCAAAGGAAAATTTCACATACATTGGCTATTATGACAACTCTAGTGGAAAGAAGAATTGTGATTCTTTTCTACTATGGTTGATGGATTTATTGTACAAACTGAACAAATGGCATTAGCTTTATTACCATTACTACAATTTTGTTGTGTGATGATATCAACTCTGTCTTGAACAGTGAGACCACGGTCCAGCCTTTCTGAATGTTTTTGGCATGAGCAAGTATCACCGAGTGAATCCCTTTCCCAATGCAATGGTTGAGTGACAATTTCGACAAAGATTAATGTGCTTTGATTTTTAAAATTAAATGTAGACATACTGGCTCTTTTGGCCCACGAGTCTATGATGCCCACTTTACGTCTAATTAACCTACACCCTCGGTAAATTTCTAACAGTGAGAGGAAACCAGAGCCCCAGGGAAAACACGCTGACGCGGGGAGAACATACAAACTCCTTACAGACAGCGCGGGATTAGAACTCCAGTCCCAATCGCTGGTGCTGTACAGGCGTTACACTAACTGCTGCACCAACCATGCCTCTCTGGTATCTTTGAGGAATAAAATATTTATTTTGATTTGTCAAGTCCTAAATTCCTCTATAAAAATATCAGTAATATATTCAACACTCATTTTTGTTACTTTTCTAAGTTATCACATAATTATGGAGAGTGTTGTGATGGTGGTTTGCAATAAATGGCTTTTTAAGGTGCAATAATAATGTTAATAGTCATTGGATCATTTGAAATTTGTCCATATATTTCATGAATCTCCACAGGCCCATAGCATAATATCTCTTTGTTTTATTTCTGGATACTTCTCTACATGACAAATTTAAAGTTTACTCTGAGAGCTCCCTCAGTCTAAGGTGTAAATACACATGTGAACATTTTTAGTTTGAACTCCAACGTGGCATTGTAAAATTAAATTTAAATACATTTGGAATGAAAAGATAATTTCAATAATATTGACAATAAAGCTGTCAGATTTTTAATAAACAGAACAACTTCACAACATTCCAGAAAAAATGAAGATCTGCTGCCCTTAATTAGTGTCTCTAAAACCCAAAAATGAGATTGACATGAAATGGTCCTGAGGATCAAATAGTTTTATCAAACTGTGACCAAAACTCTAAAATAGAAACATGGATTTTGTTGTCTCTACATCAGAAACCTAACATCATTTTGGGTATCTGATTTGGTACCGACAAGGACACAACCAGTTTACTACTTGAATCCTCCTTATTAACATGTGGGAGGTCATCCAAGTTGAGATATCTGAAAGGAACATTAACAAAATGTCCAACAGAAGCATATGACTCTGGTACTTTCCCTGGGGGTCTCCTGTGCAGCCAATTGCCTAATCAGGAATGACAGCATAGTAGAAAGCTCCCTCATTCTGAGGTACAATAACACATATGTACATATGGAATCAATATTGAGAACCACCTTGTGTTGAATCCTCCTGCCTTCATGGAGTCTGGAGGAATTAATCCAGGTAGTACTTGATGTTGACTTTAAACATTTCATGCCATTGTCAAACAGATATGAGGGAAAACTTCTACTGACTTCCACTTAAGCAGTACATCTTTGAACATGACTTGAAATCTGCACTGAGGGCACAGAGTACACTGGAGTTCTTCAATTATCATTGTTTAGAATTGCTCAGTAGCACACCCAGCCACCTATTTCTGAAAGGCAGAGTTGTCAGGCTGGAGCAAATGGCGAAAGAATCAAACAAAGGGGAAATGCTACTTTATTTTAACTAAATTACCAATAACTAATGTTTCTATTGTCAATAGTATTGAAGGATAGACCTAGAAGAGGTGAATTCCCAAATTCACAGAGAATAGCCAGCATCAATTATATGAAATCATTATCTTATTACTCCATAGTATCAACAAGTCATTCCATGACGATATTAGGGCTATTGTCCAGTATGATGGCAGATCATCAGAATCCATCATTATTCGTAATGCCTGAGAGCAAGTATAGAGGTGCAAAAGATCTTACTATGAGATATGCTCTTTGCCACTGAAGCTGCTATAACTTGGCACACCAAGTAGCAACTACAGACTCTCATGAACTGCTTCTCTAAGGCATCCAAGGACCGAAAGCCTAAAGAAAACAAATATCCTTGTGGGAGAATCAAACTCGCTACAAAGACCAAGACTGCTGTGCACAATGCATGTGTTATCAGCACCCTTGTGCATGGTAGCGAGACTTGAACCACCTACTCCAAGATGGAATGGAAACTCCACAGTTTTCAACTGTATAGCCTTTTCCCCATCCTCTGCATCACCTGG
Organism: Narcine bancroftii; assembly: GCF_036971445.1. NCBI lineage: Eukaryota > Metazoa > Chordata > Chondrichthyes > Torpediniformes > Narcinidae > Narcine > Narcine bancroftii. The sequence continues at coordinate 106,028,197 of NC_091477.1, read as the reverse complement.
AAAGACAAAGTCCCAAATTCTGAGGTCCTCTCCCATGCTGGACTTCTCACAATGTTCACACTTTTAAGACAAACTTCATTGCATGAAGGATGGTAGATTGCCAAAGGACGTTCTCTGCGGAGAACTAGCAATAAGCAAAAGGAATGTTGGTAGACCCCAGCTTCACTTCAAGGAACTCTGCAAGCATGACATGACAGCTTTAAAATCAACACAGTGTGCTGGGAGGATACAGTAGATGACCACAGCAAATGGCAAGTTACTCTTCATCAACACCAAGAGCGAGGTGAAAGAGTGATCTTGAGTCATTTTGAGGAGCGAAGAGCACAGCGGACAGCAATTGAATGATGCCCTATATTTTCGGCAACTGTGACAGAACTTATGATTCAGGATCGGCCTCCATAGCCACAGTTGACGCTGCTAAACAAACCAGTGACTACCAGAGGAGTAATACCCATGGTCGATCACGACCAATGGAGGCAGAGACAGAGAGAGAAAACATCATGCTAAATGAAATAGATTCAGAAAATATGTCCTGATTTAAATATTAGCCACTATGGATGTATCAACAGCTGCCTGATTTATTGAACTACAACCCATATACCCGTAATCCAGCATATCCATGTCTTTTTTTTTAAACTTTCAAATCAGCCCTGGTTCAATGATGAGGACAAGAGAACATTTCAGGAACAGCACCTGGCCCACCCTGGTGAAACAACAACACGGAATTGTATGTACAGAAGCAACATGAATCAGATTATAATTAAGTTCGTCCATCCTGTAGGAAGTGGTGGAGGACAATTTAAAAATTAAAAGGAGGTTCCAGGTACAAACCTCCAAGAGCAACTAAATTGACAATGTAAGTTGTCAGTGTCACAAGAATGGAGGATTAAAAAGTAAAGATCACATCCAAGAAATGATACTGTGTTGATTTCACATATATTGTATCATGTCAGCCCAGGAGAAAGACATCAACTTCTGAATTATGCTTCATACATGTTCTGATTCCAGCAATTCCTGGCATTGATGAGCTTTGTACAATTACAACCACAATATCTGGATTATTGTTTTCATTGCAATCGAATACTAACTTTTGCCACAAAAATCTCTCATCTGATTGATAACCAAAATGAGTAAATTAAGAACTCAGTGTGGAAAATGATGCATGAATCCTAATATCCTCAGATGAAATGGTAATCTGCTTGACATTAGCTAATTTAAAGCTATTTATCACAGGTGGATGATTGTCTTGAATGATGTAAATGGGAAGTCAAATTCAGAATGTTTATATTTAAATGTTAAAGATATCCAACGATGCTGAGTATGTTACTTGCATAGTAAAACATTTCATTTGATAAGAATTATGCAAATAAACAGTAACATCACAAGATGAACTGTACAATTGAAGCTGAAGATCTAATGAAAGCTGCAAATCTGCAATAAAAATTTATAAATATATTGATGCAGACTTGTTCACAGTTTGATATGTCGGCCACACCTTCATCACTATTTGAAGAAGAAGGTCCAATCACTCCTTACTCAAACTGCTGGAAGACCTCAGCCAGTCAGACAGTATTTGAGGATGGAGAAACAGTTAACAATTTGCAACAATGACCTTTCCACAGGTTTAGAGATTTCGAAGCAGAATGGAGATGATTTAATTTTTAAATTTAATTTGGAGATACAACATGGTAACAGGCCCATCCGGCCTGTACTGTCCAAATACACCCATGTAGCCAATCAGCCTACCAACACCAAATGTCTTTGGAGCATGGGACAAAACAAGAGCACCAAAGGAAACCCATGTGGACCCCATACAAACTCCTTGCAATCAGTGCTGGATTGGAACCTCAGTCATTGTGCACTAATTGTGCTGCCCTTTCATAAGTTGAGACAGATTTGATGATAATGAGCAAGAGTTCAAACCATTAACATGTTCTGCAATTTCTACTCAGTTTTAGTGGCATTGATTGGTAACTGGAAGTAAACTAAAAAATTGATGACGTAGACAAGCATTTCATCCAATTCTGAAATGAAAAATACCCCAATTGCCCCAGAGAGTTAGGCTAACTGATTACACTGGACAACAATTTTCTTACAAAAGATTTGCTTCCTGAAAAAATAATTGGGGATTATGATACTTAACTTCAATCTGAACATAAGATAATTTCAGATTTTCTGTATCACGTAGGAAGTTGGAGAAATATTAAATTAACTTTTATTGAATTTTTCCTGTTTAATCACGTAATGACGCTGACACATTCTGTTCGTTCAACTGACCTAAAAATGTTTTGCTGCTGATTTTCAGTTGTACTCAGCATCTGATGCCGCTCATATCAGTGTCCAACAATAGTCGATTAGCATTGATAGATTCCAGTTGTCCTGATACCAATTTTCCATAGTCGCAATATCCTGGTGACATGTTTGTCACTGACTGCACCAAGATCAGCAGGGAAGTCCACGTACGAATGCAGTAAATGGATCTTGAAGTAGACTTACAATATGACAGAATATAACAAAAATAGGTTAAATTGGGGGAAAAAATGGTCTGTGCTAGGTACATTTGAAGGAGATTTTTGAGATCAGCAGCCCAAAATCCATAAAATTCACCCAAAAGTGTTCAAGAAGAAAAATCTTCATTGTCCAATGTTATTGAAGGGAACAAAAACTTGAAGACCACCAGATTGAACGGAACAATCAGAAATGCTATCATTCAATCATCAAATGCAGAGAATTTACATGTTTAAAAACTTCTTACCATCACAAGGTGAAGGATTTAATTGGAAGTTGGTACTGTAGCCTGTGTTACAAACACACACAAAGCCTCCAAATGTGTTGATGCATCTTTCTCGACAATTTGAGGTATTGGTTGAACATTCATCAATGTCTGGGGAAAATGGCCAATATTTAATTTTAGGTCATAAACTTGAACAATGTCCAATTTCACATTTTTAAATCATCGTCATGCTATTTTGTGTGTCACATTACTCATTCTGGTGAATAGAAATTTTATTGATTTTGTTTTCCTTCAAAGTACTTAGTCTGTATAACAGAACTTAATATTTCTCCCTAACATTGAATAACTGTAATAATTTTAATGACGCCTGCAATAAAATCAACTCTCTCATGGAAATTCACAAAAAATAAGAGTGAATCTCCTATCAATCATTATGTCAGATGAACTTTGCTGAGTGAAAATCTGAAGATTGTGTAGGACAAATAGTACCTATTTTCCTAGTAATTTTGATGCACCCCTGGATGTATTAAATAGGCACAGCAGTAAAATACCAACTACTCTTCCGGTCATTGGCTCCCAGTCACAAGAGACATAACTTCCCAACATGGTATTATGTATTTTCTACATTGAAAATGTACATTGAAATGAACTTGGGCCACTATGGCATGATATCCAGCAGTCACACGTCTAATGAGACCTATGCAGTGGCAGAAAGAAGGGAGAAACGAAGTGGGTAGAAACAGGAACTTATAAATTGGAGAGTAGAAGATAGATGGACCAACAGACTAGTTAGTGAAGAGCAAGATCATAGACAAGCAGATTGGATGGTGGGGGAGATAAAATCAAAGGTTATCATCTTGGCTGCAGCAGGAGGAAATAGGAGACTGTCATATTGAATAGTATGCCCAATGGAATGAGAGAACCAGATACAAAGGACAAGGAAGTATAGGCTATAAGTTTAGAGTAGGAAGCTGGTAATTTGGAGACAGATTGGAGACTTGGTGGGGGGTGGTTGATAGGAGATGTGATTTAGAATGGTGGGAGTTGGGAATGAATTGATGATTTATTGATTGCAAAATGATGTGCTAAAATTGTAGGTCAGGGGTATGAAAAGCAGTGAGGTAAGTGATCTATATCCAGGAAATTGGAAAGTGCTATGTGCTCTGGGAGGCCAGCAATTTAGGAAGCAGGCTTGGGTACTGAGAATTTAGTTGGCAATGTTGAAGATATGGGTGGAGAACATGGGGAAGATAAATGGGAACAAATCAGATGGTCAGAGCCATATCTGTGTCATGGTCAGGCTTGATAGTGCACCTGAAGGGGCATAGGGGAAATTATGACTGTGGGTCAGGTATCCAGAAGCAAGATCACAGCATGGCAAAATTGTGTGGCTGAAACAATCCAAATGGTGGCAATAAAATCCAAAGATAGAGTTGATTCACTTGGGAGCAATACCTGGCTGGCACTGAGTCAATAAAACTTGGCTCATTGCACCTGAAATAAATTTAATTTAAGTTTCCCTGATGTAATATAACGTGATCTTTGAGTGCTCAGTGGCATTATCCACTGCAGAATGGACATAAGGTGACTCAAGTACAAGGTGCCAATCAAGTTCCCAAAGTGGTAAAAATGACCCAGAAATAAACATGCTTCTTTTCTCCCCCAATAAAAAAATGAATTGCATAATTGTGAAAAAAATAATTATTCAAATGAGTTTCTCATCAATAGATTTGAAATCTTTATTTGCAGAGTATCTATGTGGTTGAAGTCTTACCACACTTGAAACCTTCCATTAGCGTGATGCAGATTTCATTGCAGTAAGCCACATCGGTTGTACATCTTGCAAAGTCTGGAGAGAAAAGGACAATTATTCTGTGGTGTGGCATAAGGCTATTTGCCTAGAAATTCTGGCACATTATCATTGATATTATTCTTTCCTATGTTGGCACATTCTTTCAAATTAAATCATGTGCTTGCCACAGATCTGGATGCATCATTTATTTTCATATTTCTGTGCGCTTTCAAAGGTAAATAAGAAGTTGTGTTTTCCTTTAAAATATAAAATTGCAATTAAATTACACACAAAAGTTATAAACCTTATTGATGTGGAAATAAAGTTTAGAACTGCAGACAGATGAGCTAAGTAGTAACATCTTCATGGTTTCAGTGTAATTTTCTTTTGCATTAACTTTTGTAAAATGGAAACACGTAGGTGCACAATGAGCAATTTATCAACCTTTCCCAAAGAGATTCTAGGTATACATTTGTATATAAGAATAGGGATAGAGTGGGGCTTCATGAGGGGAATTTTAAAGGGTAGTAATATCCAGGTGGTTAGGAAGCTGAAGAAAAAAATTCCCTTTATTGTCTTCTCGAGAGCCAACTAACACAACAGCGAGTTTCTATTTATTTCTATTCCTATTCATCATCCAGAATATTCACTGAATATAACTTTGTTCTTGATGAGAGGACAATATCAGGAAACTGTAGTAAGAGCTGTCAGCGCAGCTGTGTTTTTTAAAAAAATAAAAATAAACTGCAAATTGCAAATAATCCCCAGATTACGTGAGGGTTCTGTTCCTGAAAACTGTCCATAAACTGATTTCTCTGCAAGTCAGAAAAGTCTAACTTTATAGTAACCCATATCCTAACTCATTGTGTACCCAGTCATTAATGAATTGCTATAAACATTTTACTATTATTATAATCTTCAAAAATCCTTTAAACTGTATGAAAAAAGTTTGCTTGAAATTTTCAATCACTTATCTTCATACACAGTTAATAATGTGAGGAGGGCTTGTATTTTACAATTCTATTTAAATTGTTAAATATTGGTGCTTTAATACAAATTATACTGTAAATAAATACAAAAGGCATCTGGATGTGTTATATTCTGCTATGGCACTGTATCCAGTGAACATAGCTATTGATGGCATTGTCCGATACTCACCAAATCTTGACAATATCGAATTAACAGTCATTGTTGTAGAAGTAATGGATTTTTCTGTTCATGGTTGAGTAGAAATGCCAATAGCAATTGGTATTGTTGTACCCGTTGTTACTGAATTCAACAGTTGAAGTCGCTGTGACCATCTAATGTAACATCTGTAGTGCTAATGCTATTAAATATTGTCACTTCTGTGAAATTTCTACAGATCGTAAATAAAAAGAGCTTTTTGAATACCCCTTCAATTCTGGTACAATTTACATAGTTTCCAGTGTAAGCAGGGTGAGATAATGCAGCATATATTGACCAAATCTCACCAATTCCTAGAGTTGCGAATTCTCTTTCTGAGAGTTGAGGGGGAATGCCAGTAGCCGTTGGTGTCACTGAACTTGTGGCTCCTGAAGTGGACATGAAGATAGGTGTGGTAGTTATTGATTGTAGAAGTGTTGTAGATGTCTCAGCATTAGCACTCATTCCAGGAGCCATTGTTGTAGCTGCCAAAGGAACAAGGAACTTCAGTCATAAAACAGGTGTCCTTGAGAAATAATTTATTTGTTCTGTTTGACAGATACTGTGCAGCAATGAAAATAATAAAGAAAATAATTTGGATGACCCTGTATTTCTGTATGAACAATTTATGGTTAGTCCTATTTGTAGTGATTACAAGGCAGCACACTATCACACATAATCTTCTCAGAGGCTATACATTCAGCTATTGGGAGTAGGAGACTGCAGTTACCCAAGCATTACAGAAAATGGGATACTATCATTGATGCTATGATGAAGGTAATATTTTCTTGTGTTGAGAGGTAGATGGCAAAGGGAGGAATTTCACTGGTAGAGTCAACACAGCTAAAACCAGAATACAACGCTCAGCAACATCTGTTTTAAAGGCTGAGAATCAAAGTTTATTTAAAATTGCAGCAAACCCGATTACTGCATTTGCAGGAACATCCCAAAGGTAAGGAGTGGAGAAAGTGTGTTTACCGCTTGCTGCTGACATTGAGGTGAACGGTGTCATGGAGGTTGTAACTGGAATTGTATTTGTTGTCATTTGGTTGGAGCTTCCTGTGGATGTTGACTCTGTTGTACTGCTTGTGGCTGAAGAAGATACAAGGACAGAGCTGTAAACATTAATTATACACTTATAGGCAATGAGAGATCAGTAGGAGGTTCAGCAGGAGTGGTTACAGTAGATGTGACCTCCTAAGATAACATCTGTAAGTGTTAATGCTGTTGAATGTTGTCACTTCTGCTGTTTTCACTGATCATAAATCTTCTTTGACTTGTCTTCGCGGACAAAGATTTATGGAGGGGGTAAATGTCCACGTCAGCTGCAGGCTCGTTTGTGGCTGACAAGTCCGATGTGGGACAGGCAGACACGGTTGCAGGGGAAAATTGGTTGGTTGGGGTTGGGTGTTGGGTCATAAATATAACCTTAATAAATACCTCAATTCTGATATCATTTACAAGTTTTGCAGTGTAACCCGGACAAAATGACTGTTGATTTGCTGTTAATCAGAAAAGTTGACAGTTGCCAATTATTGAAGTGCAATACACAGAAGCGCTGGAGAAACCCAGCAGGTCATGTATCATCTATAAGAAGTAATGGGTAGGCGACACTTCAGGTCAGAATACTTTGGAGAACAGCAGGGAAGCAGTGAGGGAGACTCTTCAAGAACATAAATTTTCCCTTCTTTGCCCATGAATTTTTTTGATTTTTTTTATTTCAAATCCTGAGGCTTCTCTACCAAATATATTAACTTTATTTGCCCAATTTAGCCAGTTTTCAGGTTATACATTAAATCTGCATAAGAATGAACTATTACCCTTAAAGGGGTCTTTTTCAAGATATTCCAATTTCCCTTTTAAGATAGTGAAGGACCCATTTAGATATCTGGGAAATTACAGTTACTAGGTGTTATGAAAACTTATTGAAAGAAATTTTTTGGTATTATTTAATCAGACTAAAGAATTGTTATTGGGATGGTCATCCTTGTCTATTACACCGATTGGACATATCAATTTGATTAAAATGATAATTTTACCTAAATTTTTGTCTCTTTTTCAATCTTTACCATTTTTCATTCCGAAATCCTTTTTTTAATTCATTGGATTTCTTTGTATATATACCAAGTAAAACAACCTCATATAAATAAGACTGAAAGGAATCGGGGATTATCACTTCCAAATTTCAGATTTTATTATTGGGTGGTCAATATATGTGATTTACTCTTATTGTCACATTCTGATAAATTAGTCGACCACCCATCTTTGGTAGAAATGAAATTGAATTTTTCTAAAAGCTCATCTATGTTGGCAATTTTAGGTAAGTTTTTTTACCCTTTACCTTTTCTAAATTGACAGATACTCCGATAGAGACATAGGTTGAGAATATTGGCACAATTTAGGAAATTTTTGTTATATCATAGTTTTTTCCTTGCCACCTCTATTATAGATTATCATCTTTTTTAACCTTCTTTATTAGACATGGGTTTTAAGGAGTGGTACAGATTAGGTATTAAAAGTTTTTAAGGTCTTTTTATTTGAGATAATTTTGTTTCTTTTGAACAATTGACAGCAAAATTTTAACTTTCTAACACATTTTTTCAGATATTTTCAAATTAGACATTTTGCTCAGTCCAAACTTTCTAATTTATCTCAAATTCCCGAAGTAAATATTCTTGATTTACTTTTTGATTTGTAGTTTTTGGGTGGTGGATGAATATCAATTATTTATAATAACTTAATGGACTTGAGAACAGCCTCAGTGACTGGGATTACAAATGACTGGGAACGTGATTTGAATATATTATTTTCAGATGACACCATTTTTAATTTGATTAACGAGTCCTCATTTTTTGCACAACATTGTATGTTGCGATTTAAGGTGGTGCATAGAATACATCTGCCTAAAGTTATCTAATTTTTATTCTGATATTGATCCACTTGGTGATAAGTAAAAAAATCTTTGAAGCTTCATTGATTCTTATGTTTAGGGAGTGCCCTATTAGAAAAATTTGGGGAAAATATTTTCCAAACTTTATCAGTGATTCTTAAGATCAAATTACAAACATGCCCTTTAATTGTTTTTTTTCCTTGACTTCAACCCAATAGTGTATCTTAGCTTTTACCTTGTTGATAGCTAAAAGAACAATTCTGATGAAATGGAATGCTAACTCTTTGCCCACTCATCCTTGATTACATGATTTCATGTCTTACCTAATGTTGGAAAAAATTAGATATAATAGTAAAGATGTAAAGTTTGAATTTGATTAGATGTGGGGCCTATTCATGGATTGTAATCACAATTTGAAGATTGAAGGTGTACAGATGCTTCGGAGACTCCCTGTCTGGTATCTGAAAGTCGTTATTTGATTCACATCTATATAATTTATATAAGTTAACCTTGTTTAGAGGGAGGGTTGGATTATTCAGTGTTTATTTTTCTTTTTATTTGTAGAGATAAACTAGGTAAAGATGGGTTTAACTGTGTATCATTAATATTGATCATATCACAGAATAAGATGAAAATACCTGGGAAGTATAAAATCCCTTTTTTAATATAAGGGAATTTTAATTATCTCTTATTTATTTTCTATTCAACCTAATATTGGCCATATTATGAGGATAGGTTAACTCAATATAATCATAGGATTCGATGTTTTGAATGAAATGTTAAGTAAATAGTTATGGTTATTTTGATTTACAATTTTTGTGTGATATGTATATATGATGTGATTTATGTTATTAATAAGAAGACCATGTATAAAGGGATTTTTCTATTAAACTCAATAAAAGTATTTAAAAAGAGGGGAAAAAAAGAAAATGTTGGTAACTTGTTGAATTTTTCAAGCAGTTTTGCATATTCCACATCTGTTTCATATTCTCCAACGCTCACCAATTTCCAGACTTGAACTGATGGTGGTTTTTGCAGCTGTTGTGGATTCTCCTGTTGATGATTGAGTGGAGATGCCAGTAGCTGTCGGTGTCACTGTGTTTGTTGTTCCTGAAGTGGACGTGAAGATTGGTGTTGTGGTTGTTGATTGTAGATGTGTTGTAGATGTCTCAGAAGCAGAATTTATTCCAGGAACCATTTTTGTAGCTGCCAAAGGAACAGGTACTTCAGTCATGAAAAGGGAGACCTTGAGAAATGATCACTGATGTTGGCAAATAACCTAACAATGAGCAATAAAGCAAACAATTGTGATGAATGTCTTTCTGTATGAACACTTAAAAGTTGGACACATTTGTATTGATCAGAAGGATGTACATACTCAATCCTCTCAGAGTCAATACATGCAGCTATTGGTAGAGCAGCACACTGTCTCCACTGTTGGATCAGTGTGCAGACAGATAACCGAGCAATACAGAAAATTCACTCTGTGATGCTATCATTAATGCCATGATTGTGTTTGGAAAATGATGGCAAAGGGAGAAATTTCATTGTTAGGGTAAATGTATCAACGTGATAATCATGCCCAGAAATTCCTGCCAGGGAAGGGCTGAGTATCAATGTTCATTTAAAATTTATTGCAAACTATCTTCTGGTTACTGCATTCATGGAAGACCCCGCAGGTAAAGAATGAAGAAAATGTGCTTTCTACTTGCTCCTGACATTGAGGCAATGGGTGTTTTCGAGGTTGCAGCTGTAAATGTACTTGGTGTTGCTTGGTTGGAGCTTCCTGTGGATGTTAACTCTGTTGAGCTGCTTGTGGCTGAAGAAGATGTAAAGACAGAACTTTAAACGTTAATTATACACGTGTAGACTTTGAGAGATTGGTGGGAGGTGCTCCAGGTGTGGTTGCAGTTGATGAAGGTACTAATCCTGTTAAATGTTTGTTGAGTTTCTACTGATATAAATATAATGAGCATCTTTAAAACCTTTTCAATTCTGCTATCATTTACAAATGTGGCATTTCTTGTCCAACACTTACCAATTTCCAGAGTTGTGGAACTGATGGTTGTTGTTGCAGCTGTTGTGGATTCTCCTGTTAATTGAATGGAGATGCCAGTAGCTGTCGGTGTCACTGCGTTTGTTATTCCTGAAGTGGACATGAAGATTGGTGTTGTACTTGTTGATTGTGGATGTGGTGTAGATGTCCCAGTATTAGCACTTATTCCAGGAGCCATTTTTGTAGCTGCCAAAGGAACAGGGAAATTCAGTCAGAAAACTTGAGGGGGGGAGAGGGGACATGTGGGAAGGTAGAGGCGGGAAAGAGGATCTTGGGAAATAATCTATTTGCTCTGTTTGGCAATGACTCTATTACAATGATCAATAAAGCTATTGATCCACAATTGTTCGTTTTGGGGAATTTGGCTGCCATAAATGTTAACTTCCCCAAAATTAAATCCAAATTTATTAAAATTACTTTGTCAATAGCCAGGAATTGTAAAGCGGTATCATGGAAATTCGATTCCCTCTTACGTAGTGACCATTGGAATATGGAAATGCAAAGTTGTATACCCCGGAGAAAATTACTGTACTTATATTCATTTCTAAGATTATAACATATTAATAGATACTTGGCAGCATTAGTTGAATTATTTAAATGCTTGTGTAGTTTAATCTATTTATTAAATATTTTATTTAATTTTTACCCTGAACCCCTGACAGCGCCATTTTGGTCGTCTGCCCCGCTGCGTGGCTTACAAGCGGGGCCAATTCGCCTGCCTAGTGGTGAGCCGCCACACAGCCACCCCCCCCCCCAGAACCGGCGCCAATGTCCTTTATCGCCGGGCGGCCTTACTTCTTGGGCTGGGCTACGACAACGGGCTCGGTGGGATCGAGGTGCGCTGGCTTCAGCCTGTCTACGATAAACAGCTCCCACCTGCTGCCAATGTCCAGCATGAACGTAGAGCCGGAACGCTGTACAACCCTGTATGGCCCCTCGTACGGTCACTGCAGAGGTGCTGCGGTCAGGCCCCGCCAAACGAAAACTTGGTCCGCGGACAGCAGTTCGCCGGGAACGTGAGACAGGCGGGTGCCATGCCTGGGCGGCAGTGGGGCTTTGAACAAGTCCAAGCGTGCCCTAAGGTGAGGAAGTAGATCATGCGGTGACCACTGGGGATTGTGAGGTGCGTTGACGAACTCACCAGGTAGTGCCGGCGGCGCACCGTAGACCAACTCAGCTGATGACGCCTGCAGATCTTCCTTGCGAGTGGAGCGGATACCCAGGACCACCCAAGGTAGTTCGTCTGCCCATTCTGGACCGGTGAGGCGGGCCATAAGTGCTGACTTAAGGTGGTGGTGCAGACATTCGACCAGTCCATCAGCCTGCAGGTGATAGGCCATGGTGCGGTATAGCTGGATCCCCAACCTGTTGGCAAGCTGTGCCCAGAGCGCAGATGTGAACTGGGCACCCCAATTGCTGGTGAGGTGACCCGGGACGCCGAACTGGGTGACCCAATCGTGCAACAGTGCTGAGGAGCAGGAGGTGGTGGAGACATCTGGCATCGGGATCGCCTCGGGCCAGCGAGTGGTGCAGTCCACCATCATAAACAAGTAACGGTTGCCCTGGGAAATGGGTAAGGGCCCGACGATGTCCACGTGAATGTGGCTGAACCATTCCTGGATGTGCTCGAACTCCTGTACAGGTGCCCTGGTGTGCCTGTGCACCTTGGATGTCTGGCAATGGGTGCATGTTCTGGCCCAGCCCGCGATCTGCTTCCGCAGCCCATGCCATAAGAACCGTTCTGCCACCATCCGGACCGTGGACCTGATGGACGGATGTGAAAGGTCGTGGATGTGACGGAAGACCTGCCTGCACCACTGCTGGGAAACCACTGCTTGTGGAGTGCCCATGGAGATATCGCATAGGATGGTGCCTTCGCCACTCGGAGTCAGGAGGTCTCGGAACCGCAAGCCAGTGATGGCGGTCTTGAAGACCCTTGTCTCCTCATCAGACTTCTGGTCCCAGGTGAGCTGGTCGAAGTCAAGGCCGGGCGTCAGCACGCAGATGGCCATTTGTGAGAGTGTATCGGTAACCACATTGTCCTTCCCCGCCTTGTGCCAAATGTCAGTAGTAAACTCTGACATGAAGGAGAGGTGACACTCATTGTGGGCCGACCAGGGATCCTTTGCCATTGCGGGCACCTGGGTGAGGGTTTTGAGGTCGGTGAAGATGGTAAAAGTCCTCCCCTCCAAAAAATAGTGGGAATGCCACACTGCCAGGTACATGCCCAGTAACTCACGGTTGAAGGCACTATACTTGTATTCTGGTGGGCAGAGCAAGTGGCTGAAGAATGCCAGTGGCTTCCAATGTCCATTCACCTTCTGCTCCAGGATGGCACCGACTGCTGTGGCAGAGGCATTGACAGATGTAGGTCGATGTGCGGGTGGGTGAGCATGGTGGCCTTTGCGTGGGCGTCCTTGGTTGCCTCGAATGCGGTGCAGGCTTCTGGGTTCTAAGCGAGTGTTTTGTGCTTGGCTGCAATGAGGGCGAATAGCGGCTGCATGATGCATGCAGCTCCTGGGATGAAGCAGTTGTAAAGGTTGACCATACCCACGAACTCTTGTAGCCCCTTGAGGCTGTCCAGGAGTGGGAACTCCCTGATAACGGCGACCTTCGCAGCGGTGGGCATGGCTCCTTTGGCCATGATGGTATGGCCCAGGAACTGCATGGACTCTTTCCCGAACTGGCACTTGGCCGAGTTGATGGTAAGGCTGAAATCAGCCAGCCGGGAGAAAAGGACACATAGGTGGGCCCTGTGTTGCGCCTGGTCCTTGCTGGTGATGAGGATGTCGTCCAAATAAATAAAGACGAAATCCAAGTCCCTGCCCTCAGAGTCCATGAGGCACTGGAAGGTCTGAGCGGCGTCCTTGAGCCTGAACGGCATGCGCAGAAATTTGAACAAGCAAAAGAGGGTGACGATGGCCGTCTTGGGTATGTCCTCAGAGTGCAATGGGATCTGGTGATATCTGCGCATCAGGTTAACCTTTGAGAAAACCCTCACACCATCCAAGTTGGTCGTAAAGTCTTGGATGTGAGGGATGGGGAAACGGTCAGGAACTGTTGCCTCATTGAGCCATCGATCATCTCTGCAGGGATGCCACCACTGGAGGCTTTCAGGCCCAGGTTGAGCGGCGAGGCCCACGGGATGTCGGACCGCTGAATGATCCCCAGTTCCAACAGATGTGAAAACTTCTCCTTCGCCACCTGGAGCTTGTCAGGTGGAAGCCGGCATGCCTTGGCGTGAACCGGTGGGCTCTGGGTGGGGATGTGGTGGAACACCCTGTGGTGCGGCGAGGCAGCGGAGAACTGTGGCTTGAGAAGTGTCGGGAACTCATCCAGGATTCGCTGGAACTCTTTTCTGGGTGTGCCGATCGTGGCCATCTGCGGTTGCTCCGAGTGGGAGGCGAACGGCCTGGAAGGTTTGGGCGTCCACCAGAAGCCCATGTGCAAGGAGGAAGTCTGCACCCAGGATGGCAGTCAGGAGAGATGAGACAGTAAACCTCCACGCGAAATTTTGTTGGCCGATCTGGAAGTGGACTGTCTTGTCTCCATACATCTGGATTTCTGTTATGTTGGCCATACGAAGGGAAGGTCCACGAGGTCAGTTTCTGGACTCGACGGCCATGGCCGGGATGACGCTGATCTGGGCTCCAGTGTAAACAAGGAACTGCTGACTGCTGACTGAGTCCCGTAGGTAGAGGAGGCTGTGTCCTTGGCCACAGATTCCTTGGAATGAGCAGAGCTGATGATACTTCTGAGCCTTGGCTCCCCAGCGTTGGTGGTAGAAGCAGAGGCCTGGAGTGGATGCTGTGGCCTTGGTTATGCTCTTGGGGGCCCCTGCAGAGGCTGGATGCTCTACCGCAGCGCTAGGGGCGGGCTTGGCGTGGTCGTGCCCATGCCTCGTGACCTGCTGGACCGCTGAGTCCTCCGGGAATCATGCGACCCATAGCTCTTGGGCCTTCTGGGTGACCTTCCTCAGGTCTGTGAAGCTCTCCTGGACCAGCAGTGGCTGGATGTCCCTGGGCATATGGTCGAGGAAAATGCGCTCAAAGAGTGGGCAGTTGGTGGGCTCACCCATGAGCATCTTGTCCATCAGCTCTATTGGGGACCTGTCCCCCAGGGCAGTGAGATGCAGCATCCAAGTGGCATGCTATTGTTTGGATAGTCCGAGGGATCTGGTAAGCACTCGCTTGATGGTCTCGTATTTGTCTTCGGCGGGTGGGTGCTGAACGAGATGCAGCACTCGTCTAGCGGTGGCCTGGCCCAGGGCAGCGACCACATGGTAGAATTTGGTCGTGTCAGACGAAATCTGGAGGAGGTGAAACTGAGCCTCCGCGTGGCCGAACCAGGTCTCCGGCTCTTGAACCCAGAATTCAGGCAGTTTCACAGCTATAGCGCTGATCCCAGGCTCGCTCATGATGGATTCAAAGACGTTTGAACCAGTCGGGGTCACCAATTGTAGCGGCAGCTACAATGCTCCTGCAATAACACACGCAACCAGATGGGTTGAGCTCAGTGAGCAGACTAGTTTATTGCAGGCTGCTGAGCTATACTTATACTTCCCAGCCCGGACCTGGCTGAGAACCGCGCTGGAGGGCGTTGACGTCACCCAGGCGTCATGTGGTCTCCCAGCGCAGGCTTCTGAGCTCCGTGCTGAGAGGAAGGGAAAACCCCTGACGGTGCCATTTTGGCCAGCTGCCCCGCCGCATAGCTTACAAGCGGGGCCGGGTCGTCTGCCTAGTGGTGAGCCGCCACAATACCTTATTTAGTAATTTAATTTTTTTTTTCTTTTCCCCCCTTTGTCTAGTTTCTTTTTATGAAGGGGTTATTTCTAGACTTAATGTGCATTTTAAGGATATAATTTTTTTGAATATTTGCATATATTCATATATACATTCATTGAATCCTTATTGTGTATATTATTTCCTTAAAAATGAAATACAATATAATTTTTAAAAATGTGCCATAAAGCAAACAATTCTGATGAACAAGTCTCATCATGAATAATTTAGGGTTGGTCAGATTTGTAATGATTACAAGGCTGCAAATTATCACACATAATCCTCTCAGAAGCTACATGCAGTAATTTGTAGAGCAGGACACTGTGTCAATTAGTGCTTCAGTGCAGACACAGGTACTCGAGCATTACAGAAAATTCACTCTGGGATTCTATCATTAATGCTATGATGAAGGTGATATTTTCTTGTGTTGGGAGGGAGATGGCAAAGGGAGGAATTTCATTGGTAGGGTCAACACAGCTGCAACAATAATAATTATCCTTAGCAACATGGGGCAAGAAAAGGCTGAGAATCAAAGTTTAATTAAGATTGTTGCAAACTATCATCTGGTCACAGCATTTGCAGGAACATCCCACAGGTAAGGAGTGGAGAAAGTGTGCTTACCGCTTGCTGCAGACATTGAGGTGAACGGTGTCGTGGAGGTTGCAGCTGGAATTGTACTTGTTGATGTTTGGTTGGTACTTCCTGTGGATGTTGACTCCACTGGGCTGCTTGTCGCTGAAGAAGATGCAAGGACAGAGCTGTAAACTTTAATTGTACACTTGTAGACAATGAGACATCGATAGAAAAAAAGTAAATCACAAAACTGTGAAGACACTGTGGTTGAAGTAAAAAGCACACAATGCTGGAAAAGCTCAGAGGGCTAACGATGTCCTTTATGTAGCCCTTCATCAAAGTAGAAGAAAATGCCGGCAAGCATAAAAACAAAGGAATGCGGGGGAGTGGCAAAGCCAGGAGATGATAGGTGGAGAAAGGAGGGAGGGGACAGCAGCAATGAGGGGGAGGAGGGATGGCTGGATTGATGGAGGAACTGGAAAGACGGAAAGACAGGAAAAGAGGGAGGGGAAAGAAAAAGCAAGCAGTTTTAGAAGAAAGCAGTAAAGTCGATGTTAATGCCATCTGGCTGGAGAGTGCCCAGCCAGAATATAAGGTGGTGTTCCTCCAATCTGCAGGTGGTCAGGGTAGGATAGTACACAAGGCCATGCACAGACGTAAGCGCGAGAGAGTGACTTGGAATTGAACTGGTTGACCACTAGGAGGTCACTGCGGTTGCGGATAGAGAGGAGGTACTGAGCAATGTGATCTCCCAGTCTGTTTCCAGTCTCTCCCCTGTAGAGAAGGCCCCAGACTGGGTTGGGGGTGGAGGTGTGGGCCCAAGTGTTGCACCTCCTGTGACATAGGGGAGGGTACCAGGGATGCGATGGAGGGACGGGATGAGTGCATGAGGAAATCACAGAGGGAAATGTCACTGCAGGAGGCCAAGAAGGGAGGAGAGGGAAAAATGCATCTGATGATGGGATCCTGTAGTAAGTGCCAAAAATTCTGGCAGATACTATGTTGGATGCAGAGGCTGATGGGGTGCTAGGGAAGAGTGAGGGGGAATTCTATGTTTGTTGCATCTGGGGGCAGAGGGGGCCAGGGGAGATGAGTGGGAGGTGAAGGAGATCCGGTGAGGTCTGAGTTGCTAGTGGTGGTGGGGAAGTAAGATTTGTGTAAGAAGGCAAACATTTTGGAAGATCTGGACTGGAAGACCTCATCCTGGGAGCAGATGCAGCAGAGACAGAGAAATTGAGAGAAGGAGATGAAATCCTTGCAGGTAACTGGGTGTGAGGAGGTGTAGTCTAAGTAGTTGTGGGAGGAGGAGGGCTTGTAGTATAGGTCAGTGGCCAGCTGAACTTTTGAGATGGAGACAGAGAGATCCGGGGTGGGGAGAGTGTTTTCATAGATGAATGAGGTGAGTTTGAGATCAGGGTGGAAGTTGACCACGAAGCAGATGAAGTTAACAAGCTCATCATGGGTGCATGAGGCCCCCGTTCTCCCCCCCCCCCCCGCCGCCGATGTAGTTGTCGATATACCAGAGGAGAGGGGTCTTGCCTGTTTAGGCTCGCAGCATGGATTGCTCCACAAAGCCCACAAACAGGCAGGCTGAGACCCATGCGAGTCCCCATGGCTACTCCTTTGATTCGGAGGAAGTGGTATGAGTTAAAGGATTTAAAGGAGACAAGATATTGGTAGATGTACTCGGAGCAGTTGCAGTGGATGTGATTATCTCATATAATATCTGTAGGTGCTAATGCTGTTAAATGTTGTCACCTGCTATGCTTCTGCTGACCATAGATACCTGAATTCTGATATCATTTACAAATCTTTCTGTGTAACAGGGCAAAATATCTGTTGCATCTACAGTTAAATGGGAGAGTTTGCAGACACCATTATTAGAGTGCAATACACAGAAGTGCTGGAGAAACCCAGCAACATCTATAGGACATAAACATAAAGGGTAGGTGATGTTTCAGTTCAGAACACTTTGGAGAACAGCAGGGATTGCCTAAGGGAAGCACTGAAGGAGACTCTGAAAGAAAATGTTGGTAACTTGTTGAATTTTCCAAGCAGTTTTGCATATTCCACTTATCTGTTCAATATATTCGCCAACACTCACCAATTTCCAGACTTGGGGAACTAATGGTGTTTTTTTCGGATGTTGTGGATTCTCCTGTTGACGATTGAGTGGAGATGCCAGTAGCTGTCGGTGTCACTGTGTTTGTTGTTCCTGAAGTGGACGTGAAGATTGGTGCTGTGGTTGTTGATTGTGGATGTGGTGTAGATGTCCCATCATTAACACTTATTCCAGGAACCATTTTTGTAGCTGTCAAAGGAACAGGTACATTGGTCATGAAACTTGAGAAATGATCTCTTTGCTATTTGACAAATACTCTATAATGAAGCAATGAAGCAAACCATTCTAATGAATGAGTCTTACCATGAATAATTTAAGGTGGTCATATTTGTAATGATTACAAGGGCTCACATTATCACACATACTCAATCCTCTCAGAGGATCGACTTGCAGCTATTAATAGAGCAGGACACTGTCTGCATTTTTGCACCAGTGTGTACATAGATACCCAAACATTACAGAGGGATTCTATCATTAATGTTTTGATGGAGGTGATAATTTCTTGTGCTGGGAGGTAGATGGCAAAGGGAGGAATTTCATTGGTAGGGTCAACACAGCTATAACAATAATAATTACAGTCAGAAATGTGCCAGGGAACAGCTGAGAATCAAAGTTTATTTAAAATTATTGCAAACTATCACTTGGTCACTGCATTTGCAGGAACCCCGCTGGCAGGTAAGGAGTGAAGAAAATGCGCTTACTGTTTGCTGCTGTCAGTGAAGTGATTGGCGTCGTGGAGGTTGCAGCTGGAAATGTACTTGTTGTTTGGTTGGAGCTTCCCATGGATGTTGATTCTGCTGTGCTGCTTGTCACTGAAGATGTAAAGATAGAGCTTTAAACCTGAATTATGCTCGTGTAGAAAATGATGCATCAGTAAAAGGTGCGTCCAGAGCAGTTGCAGTAGATGTGACCATCTAATATATCAGTAGGTGCTAATGCTGTTAAATATTGCTTCTGCTATGTTTCTACTGACCATAAATATAATGAGCTTCATAAATACCTCAATTCTGATATAATTTTACCAGTTTTGCGGCGTGACCCAGGAGAAATAACTGCTGTGTCTGTGGTTAAACGGGAAAGCCTTCAGAAGCCATTGTTGGAGTGCAATATACAGAAGTGCTGGAGAAGCCCAGCAGCTCATTTAACATCTATAGCAGGGGCCCCCAAACATTTTAGTCCATTGACCCCTTCATGGAGCCTTTGATCCCTCATCGACTCCAGGCATCGGTGTTCTTTATATGTCAGGTGCGGGGGTGGTGGCGCTGTCTGGGGGGGTGACAGTGTTATCCGGGCGGGGGGGGGGTGGTGTTGACAGTCCTCCCGTTCACTCTCTACTTATTAGATGACCGAAGTCAAATAGTACATGGCAGCAACCAATGCCAGCTCTCACAAGAGGTTGGCCCTCCCTACCATGGATGCAATTTTCCATAGATACGCCCCGACTTTTGATCCAAAAAGTTCAGTTGACCTCCTTTCAACCCCCAGGCATTTAATGGCCCCTTGGATAATCACATCAGTCCCCTGGGGACGATATTGACCACTTTGGAGACCCCTGATCTATAAGAAGTAAAGGGTAAAACACTTCGGAGAACAGCAGGGATCGCAGAAGGGATCCAGTGAGAAACTCTTAAAGAAAATGATCTAACTTGCTGAGATTCTCCAGCACATTTGTGTATTGCACTTAACTGTTCCAAATATTATCCAACATTCATCCATTTCCAGTGTTGTGGAACTGATGGTTGTTACAGATGTTGTGGATTCTCCTGTTGATGATTGAGTGGAGATGTCAACAGCTGTTGGTGTCACTGTGCTTGTTGAAGTGGGCATGAAGATTAGAACCAAATGATGTAAAAGCACTACGTTTGATCCTGAGGCAGCTCTCATCAGTTTGGCTGAATTTTACATTGGAAGATATCAAAGTTTATGGAGATGGAGTCAGAGAGATCTGGGATGGGGAGAGTGTTGTCATAGATGGATGAGGTGAGTTTGAGATCAGGGTGGAAGTTGTCCGTGAAGCAGATGAAGTTAACAAGCTTATCATGGGTGCATGAGGCACCCCCCCCCCCCCGATGTAGTTGTCAATATACCAGAGGAGAGGGGTCTTGTTGATTGTGAATGTGTTGTAGATGTCTCAGCAGTAGCATTTATTCCAGGAGCCATTGTTGTAGCTGTCAAAGGAACAGGTACTTCAGTCATGAAATAGAGGACCTTGAGAAATAATCCTTTTGCTTTGTTTGACAAATGCTGTGCAACAATGAGCAATAAAGAAAACATTTCTGATTAACTTGTCTTTCTGTATGAACAATTAAAAGTTGATTGATCACATTTGTAGTGATCACAAGGCAGTACATTATCACACATACTCAATCCTCTCAGAGACCCTTCCTTCAGCTATTTTGGTAGAGCACTCAGAACACTGACTACATCGTTGCATCAGTGCATAAGCAATTTCCCAAGCAATACAGAAAATTCATTCTGGGATACCGTCATTACTGCCATGGTGGTATCTCCTACTGTTGGGAGGAAGATGGCAAAGGGAGGAATTTCATTGGTAGGGTCATAAAGCAACATGATGATCATGCCTAGAAATAACTGCAAGGAAAGGTCTGAGAATCATTGTTCATTTAAAATTTGCTGCAAACTATCACCTGGTTACCTCATTCATGAAACACCCCGCAGATAAAGAGTGAAGAAAGTATACTTACTGTTTGCTGCTGGCATTGAGGTGAACGGTGTCGTGGAGGTGGCAGCTGGAAATGTACTTGTTGATGTTTGGTGAGAGCCTCGTGCGGATCTTGATTCTGATGTGCTGCTTGTCGCTGAAGAAGATGTAAAGACAGAACTTTAAACATTAATTATACATGTGTAGACGATGAGAGATTGGTAGGAGATGCAGCAGGTGTGGTTACAGTAGATGCCACCACCTGTAGGTGCTAAGCTGTTAAATATCTCTTCTGCTAGGTTTAGATTTAGACATATAATAAGGTAAAAGCCATTTTGGCCCAGGAGTTCATACTGCCTAATATACACACAATTAACTTACACCCCCACTACATTTCAAATTCTTGGGAGGAAACCAGAGTCCCCAGGGAAAACCCATGTAGAGTTGGGGAGAGCGTATAAACTCCTTACAGACAGTGCAGGATTTAAACCCTGGTCCTGAATGCTAACACTGTAAAGGTGTTGTGCTAACTGCTACACCAAACATGCTGGCCAGAGCGCAAAAGCAGTCCCACTCTCCCACAAAAGTTGTAGTCAAGTATCCCGCATTTGGGGACATCTCAGGCGTCAGCACACCCAAAGTGAAATGAGATAGCCTTGACCTGGGAGATTGGCCATCCTGAGCACTGATTCTTCCCTGCCAGGTAAGTTTCCACTGACCATAAATATAAAGAGCTTCTTGAAAACTCTTTATCATCAACAGAAGAATCTGCAACAATGATAATCAACAGCCATAACACCAATCTTCATGTACACTTCAGGAACAAAAGCACAGGAGAACCAACAACATCTGCAACAACAACGGTCAGTTCCATAAAACTGGTGATTGGTGACTGTGACCAGGTCAAGGTAAATGTTGTATTTCTTGTCCAATACTCACCCATTTCCAGAGTTATGGATTCTCCTGTTTGTGATTGAGTGGAGATGCTGTTTATGTTACTTTATTTGTTGTCCCTGAAGTGGACATGAAAATTGGTGTAGCAGTTGATTGTGGATGTGTTGTAGATGTCTCAACAATAGCACTTATTGCAGGAGCCATTGTTGTCACTGTCAAACTGACAGAGAAATTCAATCTAAGAATAGAAACTTGGAAGTTATTTGCTTGCTCAATTTGACAAATACCGTGCAACAATGAGAAATTAAGTTTGAAGTGATGCACTTGGGAAGCGCGAACATGAAGGCAGAGTATGTGCAAATTGATAGGGTGAGCTGGCCTTCATTGGTTGAGATTGAGTTCAACAGCCATGAAGTAATATTGTAGTTCTATACAACTCTGGTTGGTCAACGCTTAGAGTATTGTGTTTAATTCTGGTCACCTCATTACAGGAAGGATGTTAAAACTTTAGAGATGGTGCAGAGGAAATTTACCAGGATGTTGCCTGGATTGGAGAACACATCTTTTGAACAAAGGCTGAGCTAGCTAAGGATTATCTCTTTGGAATGATGAAGGATGAGAGGTGACCAAATAGAAGTAGATATAATATGTGAGGCATAATTATTATGTGGACAGCCAGGACTTTTTTTCCAAAGGTGGCAGTAGCAAATGCCAAATGATATTTGAGTGGAGGAAAGTTTAGGGAAAATGTTAGAGTAATTTTCTTACCCTGAGACTGGTGTGTGCCTGGTGGGTAATGCCAGACATGGAGGTGAAGATTGGTACAATAGCACATTTGAAAGGTTGTTAGATAGTAAATGGAGATATATATACATACAGGAATGTGGATATAGGGTTATGAAGGATTTGATTATTGTGGAGTAGATTTATATAGGTCGTAACATCAATGTGGGTTGAAGGACATGTACTATGCTGTAATGTTCTATACTCTGTTCTAATACTGAATATGTGGGATTCAGGATGAAAGATCAAAATTATGGTTGGAGGCAGAATGTGGTAGTGAGGGTTTTTCTAATTGGAGGTCTGTGACCAGCAGTGTGACTCATGGATTTGCCTTTTATTGTTTGCCAATATATTTAATGATGTGGAGGAGAATATAGATGCCATGATTTGTAATTTTTGTTCAAATTGATAATGAAGAATGGCATCTAAGATACAATAAGATCTAGATCAACTGGGGAAATGGACAAGATAAAGGATAATGGAATTTAATGCAGACAAGTGGAAAGTGCTGCATTTTAGGAAGTTAAACAAGGCCAGTACATTCACAGTAAATGAATGGACCTTGGGGCGTGTTATTGAACAGTATGATCTTGAGGTACAAGTGCATTTTTCCCTGAAAGTAGTGATATGGGTAAACAGTGCTAGTCTTTGTCAGCTGTGGCACTGAGTGTGGGAGTTGGGACATAATGTTACAGGTGGTCAAACATTCAGATTGTTATTAAGATTAATAACAATCTGCGATGTGTTGCAGGGATCAGTGTAATTTGTCATTTATATTAATGACTTGGTCTCCAAAAATGGAGACAGCAAATATGTTTATATGAGATTACAAAAGGAGAAAGAGGAACTAGGAAATTGTCCCAAGAATGGCAGATGGAATTTCAATTGGACAAGTTCAAGGTGATGCTGTTTGGTGGGTTAAACTAGGGCGATACTTGGATAATTAATGGCAGGGTTCTAGAGGGTTTTATAGAATAGAGGGACTTGTGAACATAGTTACATACTTCTATGAAAGCGATGACAGGTAGACAATGTGATGAAGAAGCCTTCATTGATCAAGGTATTGAGTACAGAAGTAATGACACTCTGTTACAACTTTAAAAGATGTTTGTGAGACTACACTGCTCTGGTCACCCGATTTATCAGAAAGATATTAAACTGGAAAGGGTGCAAAAAACAATGTTAACAAGAGTGGCAGGCTTGAACTACAAGGAGAGGCTGGATATTCTGGGACATTTCTCCTTGAAGCATAAGGCTCAAGAGCAGCTTCACAGAGGTTTATAAAATCATGAGGGCAGAGATAAGTTAAATAGTGGTAGTTTTTCTCCCGGGTAGGAGAATACCATGCCTATATGCAGGCATTGGTTTAAGGAAAGGGTGAAAAATTTAAAAGGGACTTTTTCATGCACTGCAATAGATGATGGGTTTAAGAAACAAGCTGCCAGGGATAATGATAGAGGTGAATACAATGGTTACATTTAAAAACATTTAGACAGGCACATGAATGGGAAAGGTTGTGAGGGAGATGGGGTGAATGGAGAGAAATGGGGAAAGCTTGGGTAACTGTGTGTATACATACTTATAGTTTAAATTAAAATAAATGGTTTGTATAAATGAAAATAGCAGATGCGACAATTGGAATGGAATTGTAGTTTATTTCAAGCAAAACACAAACATGTTGGAAAGGCAGCAGGTCATGCAGCAGCCATAGGAGGTAAAGGGTAACCAATGTTTCAGGCCCGAGTCCTTAATTATGGTATTCTGAGTTTCTCCAGCACATTTGAGAATTGCACTCAACCTCAGCTTCTGTAAATTTTATTGATTAACCTTGTTTTATATTTTTGGTCAAAAAATTGGTCTGTTATCAATATTTTTTGCTGTAGATACCTTATAAACTTTTCAGCACTTAAGAGCCATCTTGACCAAAGAGTGTGCAATAACAATGTCATTCCTATTTTGCAATGTGTTTGGTCTGCTTTGTTCATGAATGAGTGAGACAAACACCAGGCTGAGTCGAAATCAGGGTTCTTTGTTCTTTATTACCGGATTGTAACACTTGCGACTATCAATGTTAGTCGGAGAATGCATTCTGCCGTTATAAGTAAAATGGTGATTTTTTATACCCTTGGATACATGCTTAGAACATCATCATATCATTACTTGTCCAATGACTAAAACTGTTGCTATCCTTTCCCTGCTAGCTTCCTGCCTCTCAATCCATCAATGTCTCTCTTATCTGGTAAGTACAAGGATGCATTCACATCTTGTTACTGCCCCGTACATTCCCATCTCATGATGTTTTACCTAACAGGAGTACAAGGACACCTCCCCTTCTTGTTACTGCCCTGTACAGGGTAACTCCCTACACATTCCCATCTCATGATGTTTTACCTTACAAATGGGAGAATATTCCTTTGATATAATCAGCTGTTACCATTATATGTTACAGTTGTTATTTACAACCACATGAACCATTAAAAGTCACACACATTGAGTCAGCTAAAATCGTGGTGAACTTGCAGAACAAGTTTAAGATCAGAATGCTGATATTACAAAATTGCTGTCAGAAAACCAACATGTTGAAACAAAAAGAAGAAGATCACACGGGTTTAAACAACCAAAAAGGTTTCACTACTAAACAATATTTGTTTAAAAATTGATATTGTGTGGTGGCACACATTCTCATAGCAAACTGGCCCCGCTTGTATCGTCACATGGCGGGGCAGCCATGGGGAACTGGCGCCATCAGAGGTTTCTCTCTGACTCCAGCAACCCTTCCAGCGCCCGCCCTGGGCAGCGATTATGACATCACAATGCACCAGGTGACTGAGCTCATGCTGCCCTTAAAGGGGCGCACTGAATTTGAATAAAAACAGTCGTTAATGACCCTCAATGTGGGGGCTGTGTCTCTCTCATTGCTCACACCACCACAATAGATAAAATGTTAATGTTTATTAGTCTTAATGCTAATGGGCTAAATGGGTAGGTGAATAGGAAGTAGGTCTTGGCATATTTAAAAAAAAAGGCAGATGTAGTCTTTCTACAAGAAAATTAGGAAATGCTAAATTAAAAAGAGGATGGGTGGGATGTAATATCATCTTAATTTGGATCAAAGGCAAAAGGAGTAGTGACTTTAGTTAATAAGAATATACCAGTAATAATAGAAGACGTATTTACTGACCAAACTGTAAGATTTGTAATGACACATTGTAACATTTATGCAGAATCATGGAAGATTATGAATATCTATGCCCAAAATTATGGAGATGAAGCCCTTATGAAGGGTATCCTTTTAAAAGCAGTAAAGGGAAAATAAAATACGTTGGTCAGTGAGATTTTAATTTCTGTTTGGATCCAGTATTGGATAAATCAGCAAGAATGGTAATGAGGACAAAAGCTGTAAAAATGACACTATCATTTATGAAGGATTTAAATTTGATTGATTTATGGAGGCAAATTAATCCTGTAGAAAGAGATTATTCATTCTACTCACTTAAGGATTCACTTAAGGATTAATTTATTTTTATTGTCTGCCCAGTTAAAAAGGAAAGTGATTTAAACTGAATATTTGGCAAGACTTCTATCAGATCACTTGCCATTAATTTTAACTATTGTGTAATGGAAAAACAAGAAACTATGTATAGATGGTGTCTCAATGCCACACTGTTGAGAAGGAAAGACTTTTGACTTTATTAAGAGACAGATAGAACTGTTTTGTGAAATTAATCACCCTTCCATAGATAATAGCTTTTTAATATTGGACACTCTTAAAATTTACTTAAGAGTTCAAAGTATTTCTTCTACAAATCTTAAAAGAGAATATAATACAGAATTGGATGGTCTGGAAAAAGAATATCAAAGAACAAGTTTGCAAGAAAAGTATAGACTATCAGAGAATAAAAAAAACTGAGATATAACACATTACAAATGTATAGAATGGAAAAAATATTAAAAACTAAACAAAAATATTATGAATTAAGATTACAGGCACACAGTCTCATCTTGGAAGGTAAAGGCAGACAAAAGCAGGAAAATTTTTATATGTGGTTGTGTGAAGGTGGGACCTTTTTGGCAGGATATTGTTGAAATATTAACAAGGATAACAGGGGTGGCCCTTGCAGACAACCCGAAGATTTATCTTTTACGTAACTATTGAAATAAATTAACTAAATTTCAAATTGCATTTGTTAAAATAGCCTTGCCAATGGCTAAGAAATGTATTGCAATCCTCTACATATAGCACGATAGACGGCAGAGATGATAGTGCAATACCTATGGAAAAGAATTACATATAATTTAAAGAACAAATAGAACATTTGTTAAGATATGGCAGCCATATTGGATCATATAGGGGCCCGATTGTAACTATAATAATAAAAAGGACAATAATGGATGCTGTTATAGTGTAAATTCATGGGACTTCCCCATATAGATTCTTTATAGTTAATATAAATGTGAGCCCTGATAGTGTGCAGATTTATATTTTGTAAGTGTGGAGGGGGGTGAGTGGTAAGGGGCTGGGGTTTTTTTTTGTTTTTTTTTAATGGGAAAAAAGTTTTGTATATCAAGAGATAGATATTGATAGATATATATATATTCAGGAAAAAAATAACATCACATGGACTAGCAAATAACTTGGAGGTGGAATGAAAAGAAACAACGTAACAAATCCCTTTAAGAAATAAGAATGTCCTCCTTTGATTTATTGTGAAATGTTTGAGACAAATGCAAAAACCAAGATTTAAAAGAAGTATGGTATAAGCTGACTTGTTAAAAAGGATCATTTCCACAAGTGGAAATATACATGAGACTGCAGATGCTGGAATTAAAGTTAAACACAATCTGCAGGAGGAACTCAAGTAGTATTAATGGGAGAAAAAGAATGGTCAGTTTCAAGTGAAACCATTTATTGAAGCTAGTTTCTTCTTCACTTCTCCAGTCTCGATAAATGGTTTCGGCTTGAAACATCTGCCATCTTTCTCTCCCACTGATACCGTTCAAGTTTCTCCAGCAGATTGTGTTTAGCCTCATTCCCATAGGTGTCATATTCCATCATGACATTTAAGTAGCAACTAAACAAGAACTTAGCAAAGCAAAGGATGCTCTGGACTTCATGTGGGTAAATAATATGTGTGGATAGGTACAAGGGGCAGTATTGTCAGGAATGCCTATTTCTGTACTGCATAACTCTATAACTCCAAGTTGAAAGAAAGTAGGAGCTGCAAAAGACACAATATTGCTCTAATCTATATGTGAGCACAAAGGGGAGTGGTTTACCACAGGGGAAAATATCCTACTTCCTCAAAAGGGAAGAGAGACATTGAAAGCACTGGATAGACTAAAGGACTGAGACCAAACTAACACACAGTGTTCTATGACTAGCATCTGTGTGCTGTTTGAATATTCTCATGAAACCATGCCCACATCCTAAGCTATACTGGTAGTTAAACTGACACCAGAATAGTTAGGTGATAGGAGAATTTGGAGGGTGGGGAGGGGTGTTGATTGGTGAGAGAGGTTACAAGAAAATAAGTAGAGAGGGAATGGAGCTGATGGGACTGTTCTAAGAAACAGCACAAATTTGATTGACCAAATAGTTTCTTTCTCTGTTCTCTCAAAATAATATAAACATAAATCATAGAGTATTGGAAGACATTGAAGGAACATTGAGAATCTCAGCTAATTATTATTAGGGAGTTTACTGACTGTGAGGATGATTTGGGATTCCCTTTCTCACTATTTGATATGTGAGGCTCAAATTAAGCTTTTTAAAATGAAAGATGTAGACATTGAGGTTCAGCCTCACCAACACCTTATGTAATTACAATAGTACTCTTCTCTCTTTGGCTTGGCTTCGCGGACGAAGATTTATGGAGGGGTAATGTCCACGTCAGCTGCAGGCTCGTTTGTGGCTGACAAGTCCGATGCGGGACAGGCAGACACGGTTGCAGCGGTTGCAAGGGAACATCTTTTGAGGGGGAGGACGTGGAGGGGGAGGACGTGGACATGTCCTCGGGCCTGCGCAAAGGAGCTTTTAGGTGGAGTGCAGTATGCGCAGTACTGGCCCCACCCTTTACACCCATAGTTCGTGTGCCGTGGCCGAGCAAGCTGGGATGTGGCAGCGAGGTCCTTGGGTCGTAGGTTTTATATCGGAGTGGCCTTCTAAACCCCAGCTTCCTAACTTCTTGTTGCACAGAGAGGACAAGGAGAACATTGGCCCCAGAGTTTCACCATCTGAAGTGAATTTACAAACTTCTAATTTAAAGATAAAAGGCACCCCCTCCCCCAATTTTGGAATGGAATCCACACTGTTGCCACCCATTATTTGTTCACAGTAGACCTCAGCTACAAATTCTACAGGAAATATGATGAATACAGAACCAAGATAAAAAGAACTCATATACACTGATTCTACAATATTCCCATTTTATTCTCCTCACATTTACAGATTCTGCCTCTCATTTACATACTCGGATCATTTTAGCCTACTGAACTACAAATGTTTGAGGCGTGGTAGGAAACTATTGGTCACATGGAAAATTCCATGCAGACAGCACTATGGGCAAGGATTGAAACCATGAAGCCACAGCTCCAGCAACTGTGTTGCCCAATTTGCAATATGGGTGATTGCTATGTATAATGCTCAGCCTTGCTACCTGCCTGGCATCCTTTTCCCCACTTAATTCTCATGCTCATTCATGAACTCACATTCAGCACAAGATATTTGGGATACTTTGTGCTGCCATTCATCTGTTTGCGATACATGAAACGTTATTCTTGGCTCCAGTCCCATCGTTGTGCTGCTACTCTGTTTTCCTAACTGCACTGACAGAAGCAAACAGTTCCTGACATATTTCTCACTAATTCCTTTCTTCTCAGCTGGTACAGACATCTGGACTTTTGTACAATTAGCAGGTAATGAGATCTGTCTGCAGGCCATTACAGATAATGGTGACAGGCATCCGATTGGGTTGTGATTTTGGAAGGAGTCAGTTCTAGGGAGCATCTTAGAGGGAGTGAAGTCAATCACAAGGCAATACTTCAATACTTTCCACAATCTGGCTTTCCTCCTTTCTTTAAAATTTATGCAATGTTAGTATTTCTCAAGTCCTCTGGAATTTCCACAGGCTTAAAATGTAGGTGGGGTTTCTGTTCCAATTCTATACCCTCTGATTTTGTTGTCTTACTGGAATGTTGTTTCTCCAGAAGGTGTGTGATTCATCATTTGCTTGATGATTCACACTACTTCCTCTGGGCTGGGGTGGGTATGATTTTTTTTTTTTTTTTTTTATTTTTCACACCATAAATCACAATAGCCATGATATACACTTTTTCTTTTCCACACATTTACAGTGACTTTTTCTCCCTCCCCCCTCCCTCCTCCCAAGCCACCCCCCCATCCCCCCCCCCTCTCATCCATTTTAGTTATACAATCTAGGTTGCATTAATTCAGTTAGACAATGTTGTCATTCAACAAAAATACACCAGAAATTCAACTGAGTGGCTGGGGTGGGTATGATTGAAGGAATCTCCTTCAGAACCTTGAGAAATGGATTCCAAGGCTCAATCTGTCATTTCTTAAGAAATGTCAACATATGTATGGCTTGGCGTGCTGTGGAATAAATTGCTCATAGCAAGAAAAATGTTTGGTAAGGATAAAGCTTGATTTCATTGATATCCTTTGATGGTGCAAACCTTCCTCTGTGTGTTTTAGCCCTGAGTTGTTAAAATCACTGTTCCTTCTTTTGGCACAAGAAGTTGTTTTGCAATTCACAATGAGTTGTCCCTTCCCAGATCATTCTCATCATATTTAATGTTGGTGGGTAGTCTATTCAATGGAGTTCATGTGCTCAGAGAAGCATATACTTTAAATAAGCTAATCTCAACAGGTGAGCCCTACAGCCCACCTTGTTTTCTTTCACCTCAGGTTTTTGATTTTTTTTGTGCAGGAGAGAATTTGACAAGAAACTAAAACTTGACTGCTCACAGGGAAGGGGGGGTGGGGGGGCCTGTAGCCATAGAAAGGTTGAGAATAGCTTCTTTTCATTTTCCAGAAACATTCATTGGGAGACGCACTTGAGGTAATTACGTTTTGCATTTCTTACCTATTTTCCCTTCTTATAAGGGGAAAAGTCTATTTGCATATTCATGTTGGACCTAACAAGGCATTGTTATGGGTTATATTAAATATAAATATACTTTTAAAAGAGATAGATTGTGGGGGTTTAGTGTGTAGATCATTTCACCAATAGAGTAACACTTACCAAAAGACATCTCATTTAAAATGCAATAGTTTTTCTGAAAGTGAGGCACTGAGGCACTAGTGCCTTTGCAAAAACAATGAAACTGCTTTGGAAGGAATTTCAGAAGCAGGTGCAAATGGATTGAAGCCCATGCTCAAGTGCTGATAAAAATCTTACAAAGATTGGGTTTGGAGCCTTAGAAATGGATGTTTGGGTTTTAAAAGCAGAGAGAGAGAGAAAGACCAAACAAGCTTTCTCTGAGAGAGAGAACTGAGTTCTGCAGTGGCTTTTGAGGCTGCAACATGGCAAGCTGGTAGGCTAGTTGAAAATCCCATTTTGAAGATGGATTGTAAGTTCAGCCTGTTCAAAACCCTTGTAGTCCTTATAAGATGAAATGTCTGGCTAGAGTGTTTCTCCTGAAATAAGGGAAACAAGAGGAACTCTGTGGTGCCCTGGAAAAAGAAGTTATTATTTGGAAACCCATGATGGGGTGTTTCTTCGGCAAGACACTGAAGTGGTTGATTGGAGGAAATCAGTTTGTATGTGTCCAATGAGCAACAAATCTCTCTCTGAAACCAATGGGAACCATTTACCTTTAAGCATCAGAACCTGGTGAAGATTCATAAATCTTAAATTTTGTGCACAGTATAAGAATTGCCTGATATCGGTGAACTTGGACAAACGAGAAGTGAGATTGGACTGTGAATCAAAGAACCTTCCTGAACATATACACATTACATACACTTACACTTAGAATTAGAAGGTGGTTAAGTTAGGTGAAGATGAGTTATAGTGTAATAAGAAAGTTTGATCCTGTTTTTATGTTTAAAGAAAATTAAAAGCAACTTTTGCTTAAGTAACCATTTGTCTTGGTGAATTTCTATTGCTGGTAGATTTTGAGGTCCTCTGGACTTGTAACAGCATTGATCTGTCCTACACTCAGTGAATATGTAGGTGCAGGATACCTGGGATTTTACTGTATATTGCATTAATGTGTTCTTTATCTATTTCCGCATCCAGGAAAAGTGCAGTCTATTTGGTTGAAACTGAAGTGTTGGTTTGTGATCTGGATCCAAACCCAGTGGCAATTTGGCTGGAACTGCTTTAATTAATTTATTTTGATTCCTTACGATTGCTTTTAAGTAAGAGAATTCAAATAAAAGAAAAATGAATATTGAATACTTACTAAACAATTACTGTTATATAATTACTTATCATCTTTCCACATGGTTACAGACCTGGAATTTCATACCACATATTAACTCACCTCTGAAATGTGAAATTCCAGGAAAATGATTACAGAAAAATTCCAAAGATAGATGAGCAGGGGTGTGGAGTGCTTCTCTGGCACTTCAGGGGACAGCTTGACATCTCTGGCACCTCCTTGTCACCGTTTTTGATGAGCTCAGGCACTTTTTAAAAAAATAACCACTGCACGCCTGGTCATCAGCAAGGGCTGATAGAGATAGCATGGCCTTGGGTCAATTAAAATGTGGCAAGAGTGAATTATTTATACATATTTATTTTATAATCTATTTTCATGTTAAATACAGCCAAAGTTCAGAAATCCATTGAAACTAATGCATAACCAGATTTATCCACTAAAATCACAGTTTTGCAGAAAGGGTACATTAGATTATGAAGATTGCTCTTCTTTGTTATCTACATTTAATAACTTAGGAAAATATGGGGGATATAATTGTACACAAGCAATTTAATCTATCACATTTTATAAAATCTTTTTTGTTAATTCCTTGAAGGGCTCAGACCCGAAATGTCAGCAATACACCTTTGACTTCTACAGATGCTGAAAGACTGGCTGAGTTCCTCCAGCATTTCAGTGTGTTTTTAATCACATTTTATAATCTGCTGATAACAGCTAATAATGAGAACAGATTTGTTTACCTGGTGTCTCCTGTCCAGGAATTAAGTCACAGATAAGCAGTAGGAGAAGGGAATAAGTCCACACTGATGCATTCGCCATTTACTGTACTCGTCGTTGTACCTGAGGAGACTTGTTTCCTAACAACGTTCAGCCCTTATTGATTCCGCCTCTCTTTGGAATTTTTCTGAGTGATTTTTTCAGGTAATTAATTTCACAAAAATAAACCAAAAATCTGTAGACTCCGTAGTAGAAGTGAAAACACAATGCTGGAGAAACTCAGCAGGTCAAGCAGTGTCCTTTATATACATATCCAATGTTATGGGCTTGAGCCCTTTATCAAGGTGTGGAAAAATGTCAGCAGGTGTCCAAACAAAATAATTGGGGAGGGAGGTGTGGTCGCAAAGGCAGAAGGTGGAGGAGGGAAGGAGGGGACAGCAGCAATCAAGGGGTGGAGGGATGGCTAGGTAAAGGGAGTGGGAGAGGTGGGAGGAGAACAGAAAAGGGGAAGGAAAGGGAGGAGGGAGAAAAGGAGAGCAGGTTAGCAAAAATTGGAGACGTTGATGTTAATGTCATCTGGCAGGAGAGTGCCCAAATGGAAAATCAGCTGTTGTTTCTCCAATTTGCAGGTGGTCTTATTGAGATAGTATAACAAGCCGTGGACAGACATGTGAGTGTGACACAACTGAAATGATTGGGTACTGGGAGGTCTCTGTCGCTGGTGTGGATCGAGTGAGGGTGATCAACAAAACAATCTCCCAATCTGCACCCAGCCTCTCCAATGTACAGAAGGCCACAAAGGTAGCACCGGATGCAGTAAATCTGTCATCCGGATACACAAGTGAAGTTTTGCTTCACTTGAAAGGCCTATTTGGGGCCCGGAACCATGGTGAGGGAGGAGGTATGGTTGCAAGTGTGGCCGCTCCTGCGGGCACAAGGAAAAGTATTGGGGAGGGGGTGCGATCGGTGGGGAGGGATGAATGCACAAGGGAGTCATGGAGGGAGCAATCCTGATGGAAAGCAGAGAGGGGAAGATGTGTCTGGTAGTGTCTGATCCTGTTGTAAGTGCTGGAAATTCTGGAGGATGATGTGTTGGATGCAGAGGCTGGTAGGTGAGGATGAGGGGTATTCTATGTTTGTTGCATCTGGGGTCAGAGGGGGCCAGGATAGTTCATCAGGTGAGGGCTGAGTTGATGGTGATGGAGGGGAAGCTACGTTTGTAGGAGAAGGGAGTTATTTCAGAAGCTCTGGACTGGAAGACCTCATCCTGGGAACAGATGAGGTGGAGACGGAGAAATTAAGAGAATGAGAGAATCTTTGCAGGGGACAGGGTGTAAGGAAGTGCAGTCAAGGTAGTTGTGGGAGTTAGTTGGTTTGTAATATATGTCAGTGGAAAGCTTGTCTCCCGAGATGGAGGCAGAGAGATCCAGGAAGAGGAGAGTGTGATCAGAGATGGACAAGGTGAGTTTGAGATTGGGGTGGAAGTTGGCCACGAAGCTCTGTGTCACACTCCCATGGTCACATGTCTGTCCATGATCTTATGTACTATCCCACCAAGACCGCCCACAAATTGGAGGAACATCACCTGATTTACCATTTGGGCACTCTCCACACAGATGGCATTAACCCCTCCCTCCTTCCCTTCCCCTATCCAGTTCTCCTCCCACCCTTCCCCCTCTATTCACCTAGCCATCCCTCCTCCCCTTGATTGCTGCTGTTCCCTCCTTCACCTATCACCACCAGCCTTTGTGACCACACCTTCCCCCAACTCTTTTTGTTCAGACACCTGCCAACATTTTCCATACCTTGATGAAGAGCCCAAGCCCAAAGCATTGGTTATGTATTTTTATCTTTGCTAAATAAAGGACACTGCTTGACTTGGTGAATTTCTCCAACATTGTTTTTACTTTTTTTAAGGTAAAGGTTCCATAATTGTCATGTAACACTTAATTTAAATGTAACATACATGAAATTCTTTAACTTTTATCTACTGTAAGGCAGGCAGAGAGTTGCCACTTTGTCCAGCACCCCTCACAGAAACCTACAGCTCCTCCAGTTCCTAGGCATTCTCCCCTCCAAGTATTGAACATGCTTCATTCTGAGATCAGACAATCTCAGGCATATTCAGGGTATTAAGTGCTGTACTTACTGCATTTAGTTACAGTAATTTCACATTTCAGTGCTATGAAATACCAGGTCTGCTACCATATAGAAATATAACTGATGAGAAACAATTCTAATAAACTGTACCTGCTTAGAAGCTCTTCAATATTCATTTTTCTTTAAAAACAGATGTAAGGAATTGAAAGAAATTAATTTAATCAGTTCCAACCAAATTGTCACTGTTTGGGACCACAATACAAACCATCACTTCAGTCTCAAACAAATAAACTACTTTTCTTGGATACTGAAATGGACAAAAACACATTAGTACAATATACAATGCCAACTTCGGACTAAAAAAAATCTGAAGAGTGGCTAAGATTTTTGAGAGATATCCATCATCGATATTTAAAGAAAAATTTTAAAAAATAGCAAAATGCTGGAAATCTAATATTAAAAGCAGAAAATGGAGGAAATGCTGTGCAGATAAGGCACGGTAGAAACCCACCAGAGAGCATATTTTCACAAACAACATTCTTGGAAGAGAGGAGGTAATAAAAAACTGAAGCCCAAAAAACTGCAGATGTTTAAAAAAAACACCAGCCTTGGTGACTATTTCCAATGTTTTCTGGTTTTATTCCAAAAATTCACAATTTTTATGTTCACTCTGGTTCTATCCTCCAGGAGAAAGCTTTTTCACTGAAAATTACATGGGTCTCTTATTGATCTAGTGCACTTTTCTAAGAATGAGGAGGATGTTGCTATGCTGGAAAATGTGAGGTTATACTTTCAGATATCACCTATCAGAAAAAAATGATCTGATGATACTCAGGAAAACAGCAGCAACTATGAAGAGAAAGAGAGGTTGAGGATTTCACTTTTGCAGTGATTGAGCAACTGACAACTAGAAGTGGGTGGGGACGGGGAATAGAGAGAGTCTGAGGTTTGTAAAGGGGATGATAAAGGAGCTGGAGAGGGAATATGAGAAAAAACAGAGGAAAAGAACAAGGGAACAGCTGTTTTAAGGAAATGGGAGTAAAATTATGTCACATATAGTAGAGAGTACCCAATTGAATTAGTTGGTGTCTGTATGTGTGTGTATCCCCTCATGTATATATGTGCTCAGAATGCTTCTTTTAGAGTGTGTGCATATGTGCTTAATCTCATGACTTTGTGGTACCTGGTGTGAAATGGCATTACATTAAAAGAATTCACACACAGGCATCCCGCACATGTCAAAAATGGAGTAAAATCATGACCCTGGACTATCTAAAAAGAAGACAATTTGTGACATTTTTCTAGCTGATCCATTCAACTAAACCATCTCCTTTGTGTCATTTATTCTCTTTGTTTCCATGTATTTAGATCATATGACTGTAGATAAAATTCACATAAATTCCCTGCATTGCTTTCATGGGTAAAAGGTAAAGGTTCCATTATTGTCATGTAATACTACATTTAGAATGTAACGTCCATGAAATTCTTGAACTTTTGTCTACCATAAGGCAAACAGAGAGTCTCCACTTTGGCCTGCACCCTTCGGGAGGATCACAGTGTAATTCCAAGACAGCGCAGTTCCTTGTTGGTATAACTTGACTTTTAATCCTTGCTCTTATTGGGTCCTCAACATTTGGAAAGCTTTGCCAGCTAGATTACTTCACCATGTGTTTCCCTTGTGTTTGTTTTTTCATTACCTATCTCTTGTTCAGGAAATTTGAAACAGATTGCGGTGTGATGTGCAAAGGTTTCTATATTGTGTGTAAGAGAGGATGTAAAAATGCAAAGTTATAATCTGAATAATAATCAAATTAAAAAATCATTAAAGATAAATGCAAAGGACAATTGACAAACCCCACTGAGACTTCTCCTGCAATTCAAACATACAACATAATTGTGAGAAGAATTATTGCATCTTGACTTTAGTTATTCAATTTTTAAGAGGAGTCCCTCTAAACTGTCAAATGTCTGTACATGTCCAAGTTGAAATCTTAAAGTAAATTCACCTTTCAATTCCATATCTTTTATCTAACTAGTCACATTTACAGTTGCTTATTAGCATCCCAATATTATGCCATGCGTAAAAGCCATTCTCAGGATTTTATTTGATCTTATTAAATGGTCAAAGAGGAATCTGGAAGTCTTTGTTTATCTCCCATGCCTGGCCTTGTTGAATTCCAGATGATCTGATGCAGTATTCCTGAAATGTTAATCGGCGAAGTCACAATCCAAGAGAAAGTTATCAAATTTGAGAAACCAACTAAAATCAGTTACCACTGCTATGTGCAACGGTTAGGCTACTAACTGGAATCATTTTCTGAGCAATTAATGCAAATATCCAAAATACTCTACGTTTATTTAAAATCTAAGTTTAGAAGCGTTCTGTTCATTCTTTGCAGTTAAAATGTGATTATCCACAAGATAGTATATAGAAATGATAACAAACAGAGTTGATGAATTTAATAAATTTTATCCAAAATCTCAAGAATGTGATTAATTGTATATAACAATGTAAAAATGTGGTTAAAAAGAAACCATACAATTGTCAGAAATTTCTTGGCAATGAACATCATAAACTCAATCACAAAGTACAATTTTTGTGGCATTGACTCTTTATGAAAAGTCTTTTACAAATTGAAGAATCTATCTCTATATATTGAGAAATTTATAAAGCAGTAACACAAAATTATCTGAGAATCATTACTAATTTTACGGATTAAAAATAGTGCTGCATAAATTCAACTGTTTGGTTCTCAGGCAGAAAATGATGCTGATGTAACATGATAAAGCCTAAATCGGTGGTTCTCAACTTTTTTCTTTCCACTCACATACCACCTTAAATATTTCCTATGCATAGGTGCTCTGTGATTAGCAATGGATTGCTTAAAGTGGTATGTGAGTGGAAAGAAAAAGGTTGAAAACCACTGGCCTAAATAATAATGAAGAATCTCTCAGTAGCATTGCTTAAAGGGCTATGTCGATTAGGCAAAGTAAACTTTTATGGGGAATGTACATTTGAACATCTGAATAATGAGTTTGGGAAGAAATGTTGGGATATTATAATGGGGGGGGGGGGAGAGCAATATAGATAATTAGAACAGATATAAGTAAGAATTAAAAGTGAACAAAAAAATGTTATTTCTGCAGAGGTTAAATAGGATAAATTCAAAGTTCAACAGGTGACAGTAGTGACACCTTGTGGCTCACTGTTCATTACTGCAATTAAATGATGACTGAAACTCAAGATTCCAGATTCTTTTATTGCCAGGTAATAAAACAGATGTAATATTAACTAAATTGCATTGATTCTGACATAAGGAAGAATATGCCAGTACCTCTGCCTATAGTAGTAGTAGTAGAGCAAGAGAAGGCTGGACTTTTTGGCCAACATTATGAAGGTCTTCAGGGTCAGAGGTGCAGTGGTACCGGAGTGCTGCTGTGGCACCTCATAGGGTGGCTCTTTGTTGCCATTTTCGGTGAGCACCGGCACCTACAAAATTAGCACTGCTCCCCTGTTCAGAAGGCACTGACCACACTTTGTGGTCCCCATCATGGGAGTGTCATCTTTCATGGAGTCCCAGATCAAGCCTGACTACTCTAATGGTGAGACAGGTCATTCATCCCCCTCAAATTCACTCTGACCATCAACCAAGCACTTACACTAATCCTTCACAAATCCCATTTTATATGCTACCCCAGCCACCTGCACACGAGTGATGGAGAGTCGCCAACTAAGCTAAAGACCTACGTATCCTCGGCTGGGAATGAAAACCAGAGAGTCCAGAAAACCGACACAATCGCAGGGAGAATATATAAGTTTTGCATGAGATCTGCCAGCCCCATAAAATGTGCCGGGCCCCTGACGACTGTGGACTAGATGGCATCAAAAATAAGGATGAAACGAAGAAGCGGATGTGATCTGTAATCAGCAGACAATTCACTTGTTTAGTTGCCAGGGCAGTATCTCAGGATTACCCATAATTCATGTCCAGGTTATTGCAGTCTTATTTTTAATTTAAAAGCATGATGCTTGTACAAAAGTTGTCAATTTTAGTGCCGATGTTGAGTTT
This sequence comes from Narcine bancroftii, assembly GCF_036971445.1. Taxonomy (NCBI): domain Eukaryota; kingdom Metazoa; phylum Chordata; class Chondrichthyes; order Torpediniformes; family Narcinidae; genus Narcine; species Narcine bancroftii. The sequence goes on along the minus strand of NC_091477.1, from coordinate 105,989,451 downwards.
TTTTAATTGTTTTGCTTTTGTAAAAGTGTTTTGCTTGCAGAGATTTGTGGATGAGGAAGGGCAGGTACTGAAGGGTAGTTTTGTTCTACATGACCTGCCTGGCATTCTACAATAGATCCAGTTCCTCTGACAAACATACCAGATAGTGGTTTCTCATTGAGAAGCTGATTAATGCTAATGGTAAGAACAGTTAAACTAAATATTACAGCAAAATATTCACCGCTCAATTAAAGCAAAGGTCAATAGAGAAAACAGCAAAATAGAACATAATATTTTGGTGTTTTCTTTGTGGTGGGCAGCAGGCATGTGAGAAAATGTTCTTAGTGTGTACAAGGCTGCCCCTCTCCCCCACCTTGGTTTCTATGATCACATTCTGTCCTGCTGACCCCAGCATACAGACCGCTGGCAAAACAAAGTCAGTTTGCAGGGAGATCACGATATGGTGGGGTGGGGGCAGACAGAAGCACCAAGGTCTGCTTTGAGACCATGGATTGGAGCTACATCAGGGAAGCAGCCACTTATAATGATCATGTGGACGTTGAGGAGTACACAGCTCAGTGACTGGCTACATCAGCAAGTGCATTGAGGTGGTCACAAAGATTAAATGTTTCTTAACCAGGGCTAACCAGAAACTATGATTTAATGCAGAGGTCCGGGCACTTCTCAGAGCTCGTGATGCCGCCTTCAGGACAGGAGACAAGATGGCACTAAGATCAGCCAGGACTGAACTCTCCAATGCTATCTGGAAGGTAAAGTGTGCATTTGCACAGAAGATCCATAGACAGCCCTGCAACACAAGGTGGCTGCGGAAAGGAATCAAGACCATAAAGAGTTTACAAGTCACCCTTGCAAGTTAAAGACAACAATACCTCCCTTCCAGACAGAGTGTAATCTTCTAGACATGGTTCAATGAGAAGAACAGGCTGACACCGAAGAAAGCTCTGTGTCCCACTGATGAACGATTCCCCTGCATAGCCATGGCTAAGGTAAGAAGAACATTCTCCAAAATGATTCTATGCAAGGCAGCGTGACCAGACCACATACCTGGTACTGAAGGATTGTGCCAATCAACTTATGGAAGTCCATAGGGACATCTTCAATATGTCACTGTAGCAGTCCATCATCCCCACAGGTAAGAAGACAGCTACCATCATCCGAGTACCAAAGAAGATGACAGTAACAGGCCTCTACAACTACTGCCCCATGGCATTGACCTCCACCATTATAAAATGTTTTGAGCATCTCGTGATAGAACACTTCAAAACACACATCCCAGAGACATCAGACCCATTTCAATTCACCTATGGAAGAAACCATTCCACTGATAATGTTATAGCCTTGTCCTGACCCACCTGGAGAACAACACCTCATTCACCCGACTGCTGTTCATTGACCAGCTAAGCATTTAATATGGCTATTCCCTGGAGGCTGGAGGAGAAGCTGTCCTTGCTGGGACTCAACACCCCTTTCTGTATATGGATTCTGGACTTCCTAGCTGAAAGACCACAGTCTGTCTGGGTCACTAGCAGAACTTCGAGCTCACTGAGCATTAGCTCACCTCAGAACTGTGTGCTCACCCCACTCTTGTTCATGTTACTGACCTACAATTGCAATGTCAGATCCAGCTCCAACAGGGTCATCAAGTTTGCAGATGACATAACAGTAGTTAGTCTCATCAGCAACAACGGGCCACACTATCGAGAAGAGACGGAAAATCTTGTGATATGGTGAGAGAGTAACAACCTGAGTCTCAATGTGGACAAAGTGAAAGAGATGATTGTGGACTTCAGGAGGACCAGGAATGGCCACCCTCCACTACACATAATAACTTAGTAGTTGAGAGAGTAGAGAGCACCAAATTCCCCAGAGTCCACTTAACAAATAATCTATCGTGGAGTCATAATATCTTCTCACTTATCAAGAAGGCGCAACAGCGTCTGAATTTCCTGAGAAGACTGAGTTGGCAAGGCTACCAACCACCATCATTTTAATTTTGTACAGGAGCCAACTGTATCACAGTGTGGTACAGTTGCTGTAAAAAATTGGATCAGAGGTCAATCCACAGGGCCATAAGGGTGGCAGAAAGAATCACTGGGGTCTCCCTCCCTCCTCACCCACCCATCGATGTGCTCAACTGAGATCATTGTCTGAAGAAGGCATGCAAAATTGTTGAAGGCACTGACCATACCACACACAGCACCTTTCAGTTACTCCCATTGGGAAAGAGATATATGAGTATCAGATCCAGTACCACCAGACTGAGAAACAGTTTCCCAAGGCAATGAGAATGCTGAACAAATGATGAAGCATTCATATAAAACCTCTGACTCTGTACTATTTATTTAACATGTTTTTATATTTACATTTGTTCTATACATGTATCACTTATCTGTATGGGTGTGATGTGTGTTTGTGTATTTTTGCACTGACCGGAGAAAGTTGTTTCGTCGGGTTGTACTTGTGCAATTGAATGATAAATATACTTGAACTCTATCAAACAAGAGTCTGCTTGTCAAAAATGCCACTCACAAAAAACTGGTGAGATTGGCTGCATTCTTTGTCCAGTTTCTATGACTGTGAATCAATGCTATTCATAACCCTTTGCAGCAGGTGTGAATTTCAAGGTTCATATGCATTCATTAAAATCAAGATCTATTTAAATGCTAAAGTTATAAAAAAATTCTGTAATAATTTGTCTATTGGAGAAAGGAGAAAATATTAATCATAAAATGATGAGATCCAATAATAGGCCAAGCATTATACATTCTGTATGGAAATGTCTTCTTGTGCAGTAGCAAATATGAATTACTTGCCAGCATGTTTTTTTAGAAGCAAAGGAACTATTGAATCAATGAGAAAGGATAGCAAATGATCATAACTTTTAAGAAGTTACTGAACCCGTTTTAATTCTTTCAACAACAATCTGAATATTCGGTTTTTCCAAGTTCAACTTCTTGAGCATCATCTGTCCATGTGTTGTGAACTGGTTTTTCTCTAGCCTGTACCAAAGAGAAACATTATAAGATGCTGAGGAGCTGTGTACAAATTCAAAGAACACATCTCAGAGAAACAGGCCCTTTGACCCATCTGTCCATGCCATCTATTCCGTCTGCCTAGTCTCATTGATCTGCACTCAGTCCATAGCCCTCCAAAACCCTCCCATCCATATACTTCCAATCTTCTCTTAAATGTTAAAATCAAACCTGCATTCACCATCTCCACTGGCAGCATGTTCCATACACTCACCACCCCACTAAGTGAAGAAACTCCCCCCCCCCCCCACCTAAACATTTCACCTTTCATTTTTAACCCATGTCTTCTAATTCTTGTCTCACTCAACTTCAGTGGAAAAAAACCTGCTTGCACTTACCCTATCTATAACCCTCATAATTTTGTATACCTCTATCAAATTTCCCCTCATTTATTGACACTCCAGAGAATAAAGTCTGAACTTATTCAACCTTTCCTTGTAATTCACCTGTTCATGTCATGGCAACATCCTTGTAAATTTTGTCTGCACTCTCTCAATCTCATTGGTATCTTTCCTGTAGGTAGGTGACCAAACTTACACAGATATTCCAAATTTGGCCTCACCAGTGTCTTTTACAACTTCAATATAACATCCCAACTCCTGTACTTTGTTATTCATAAATCAAACTACAGGTACATGATCCTTGGGGGACAGTGTGTTCCGAATTTCAGATTTTTCTGGATTTCGGAAAGCCAGATTTAAACCCACCCGAATTGTGCTGCCGTATCCACCCCCACCCCCTTCCAGTTACGCTACCGTCTCCTCCCCTCATCCGCCCGTCTCACACTGCTGGTCTCCCCCCCCCTTGCCTGCCTGACTCACGCTGCTGGTCTTCCCCCCTCTCGCCCCCCCAAGTCACGCTGCCGATCTCTCTCCCCACTTACCGGATTTTGGAGCTTTCCGGAACTCTCTTTAAAACCTGTAACACCACTTTCAAAGAATTATGTATTTGTAATCCCAGATCCATCTGTTTTGCCACACTCTGCAGTTCCTTCTTATTTACCATGTAAGTCATACCCTGGATCATTCTCCCAATATGCAACACCTCACACTTGTCCACATTAAATTCTATCTGCCACTTTACCCATTGTAGCACTGCAAGCTTTGAAAGCCTTCCTTGATCTCAATCTTAGTGTCCTCAGCAAATTTGCTTTTCCAATTTACCACATGATCATACACATAATTGATATAGATTTCAAACCACATTGGACCCAGCACCAATTTCCTGAGACACACTTCCAATCAGGCTTCCAGTCAGAAAGACAATCCTCTACTACTACCCTCTAGCTTTTTCCACAAAGCCACTGTCTTATCTAATTTATTACTTCATCCTGGATGCCAAGCAACTGAACCACCTCCCATGCCAGATCTTTCAAAGGCCTTATGAAGTCCATGTGGATAACATCCACTACCTTTTCTTCATCAAACTTCCTGGTAAAATCCTCAAAAACTCTATATGATTGGTTAGACATGGCCTACCACGCACAAAGCCACGTTGACTATCCCTAATCCAAGTACTTGCAGTTTATATCCAGTCTCTTGGAGTAGCTCCCAAACATTTTCCCATTCAGGCTCACTGGCCTATAATTTCCCAGCTTATTCTTAGATCCTTTCTTCAACAACACAGTGTTAACTATCCTCCAATTTTTCAGTACCTCACCCATGGCAAAGGACATTTTAAATACCTCTGCTAGGACATCTGCAATTTCTGCGCTAGCCTCCCTCAAGGTCCGAGGGAAAATCTTGTCAGGCCTTGGATCATATCCACCCTTTTTTGCCTCAAGACAGCAAGCACCTCCTCTTGTGTAACCTGTATTAGGTCTATGACCTCTCTACTGTTTTGCCTTGCCTCAATTTTATAGAATTTATGTCAGTCTCCTGAGTAAATACAGATGTAAAAACCTACTCAAGATCTCTCCCATCTCTTTTGGCTCTATATATAGATGATCACCCTGATCTTCAAGACCAATTTGGTTTCTTGCTATCCTTTTTTTCTCTCACATCTGTAGAAGCCTTTGGGCTTTATTTTGCCTGACCTGTCTTTTAGCCCTCCTGATTTCCTCCTTTTGGAAGGGGGTAGAAGATAGGTATCCATTCTTTATTGCTGCTTTCTGTGCTCCATTTTAAATCTATAGCTAAGAAGTTGCATCATTAACTGATAATATCATAACAGATGAATTAAAGCTGTTTGTGAAAGTTAAAAAAAAGATTAAAGTTGTATCTGCCCTCTACGCCCCCTCACCCCCCCCCCCCCCCCCCCCCACCACCACCAGGTCAGTTTCTGCAAGGCATATTCCATCAACTGATTGCAAGTTCTCAGTTTATCACTTCATGGGTGTCTCCAGTGCAGCTCACTCTAAAAATTCATTTCAAATTACAAGCTGCATTCTTCAGGTACAATGGAGCCACTCGACAAATGGGTGCTACAGAGGGGATTAGGTAGGACATTATTCCCAGGGAAATCTGAGCAGGCTGCTGAGGAAGAGGGACTGCAGGAGAGACATGGAGACCATTCACGCTACAGCAAGGCACATAGCCAAGGATGTCTCTAAATGGACTAGTAGACGCTGCATGCCTGCAGTTTCGGCAATTTACACTCATCACCGAGTCTTGTCCAAATGCTAAAAAAAAGTAGGTAAATTGTCCTCTAATGAATCCTTTAAATTAAATTTTAATCCACAATTATTTTTTTTATTTATTTAAATGTATTTATCTATTAAAGTTTAGACATAAAGCACAGTAACAGACCCTTTCGGCCAACAATGACGTACCACCCAATTGACCTACAACCCCCGGTATGATTTTTTGAATGGTGGGAGGAAACCAGAGCACCCAGAGGAAACCCATGCAGACACAGGGAGAATGTCCTTATGGACCCAGTCACTAGCGCTTTAACAGTGCTAAGCTAACCATGCTGCCTGGTTAGTCCCTGATAGTCTCCTGGTAATTTCCTGGTTAAAATTCACTATTGAATCAAGTTCCAACCTATTCCCATTATTTGCACTGGAGCAGTGCACCACTGTACTTCACTGCATTTTCTTTCTCTTCAGTGAATTGCTTGGCAAATGGGGCATGGCACGCACAAGTAATAAATGGATTCGAAACTCACCTTATAAGCACCAAGCTATTGCAAGTCAGAATGAAATTGCTGATGTTCCTTACAGATTTATCTGTAAACAAGTTTTCACTTAAATCAAGATGAGCTATTGTCTGGGTTGCACTGAGTGCTGCCAAAAACTTGAGGCAGCATGAATCAGTAAGAGATGTTTGCTTTAACCTGGAGGTCAGAAACCAAAATAAAATATGATTCAAGCATTACATTGGAATAAATGTAGGAGCAAGAAAGTATTTTGTTTATTTGCTTTATCAAATCAAATAAAGATTGAGGAGATGTGATGGATTTGTTATGAGTGATGGTGCTTGTGGATTTCTTTCTCGGCTTTTGCTTTGCTTCTTAATTTCACCACCTCATGCCTTTTTGGGTGTATCACATTCATATCTTAGTTTCTACTGCTGCATCACACTGGGTTCATATTCCTAGTCAGTATTGCTAAATAGCTCCAACATGAGCAGAAGGACAGATTCTGTGAACTTCATTGCCACTGAAACATATCACCTGACCAAAGACTCCTGATGGAGTAAATCACGAAAGTCTGCAGACACTTTTTTTGAAGTAAAAGCACAAATGCTTTTACTTATTGCTTATGCAGGTCAAACAGTTTATATTTATTTTGCCCATCTACTTTTTTTGAATCTTTAGCTAGACATTTGTACCAAGAAATAATTTACTGGAGCCATTTCATCTTTTGGATACAAGTGGAAACTGAGCAGGAATTCACCTGAGGATCTTATTATTCTTGATATTGCCCCTCTGCTTGTTATTAAACTTAAATGCAACCACTTGCTGATCTGTGAGGAGAGTGAATAGTTTTCCAGTGAGGTAGTGTCTCCAGTGACGTACTGCCTCCATGATGGTCTGGGCCTCCTTCTCAACAGAGGAATGGCACAGGAACAAGTTGTAAATTCCTCAATTTTACCTTAAATTTAAATTTAGACACGCAGCACAGTAACAGGACATTTCGGCCCATGAGTCTCTGCCGCCCAATCTACGTCCAATTAACCTACACCCCCAGAACATTTTGAAGGGTGGGAGGAACAGAAGCCCCGTAGAAAACCCACGCAGACACGGGGAGAACTTACAAACTCCTTACAGATTTCCTTACAGAAATCCCAATTGCTGGGGCTGTAAAGGCTTTGTGCTAACCGCTAAGCCAACCATGTCGCCCCAGTGACACACCAGAAGTCGGGATTGAACTAGTCTCCCTGGAGCTCTGAGTAACGGCATTCAGTGCAGTGTTCACATACCACACACTACCAATAAGAGGGGAGCATTTTCAAATTGGTCGAATGTGGCCAGTTCCAGCCAAGGAAAGCAGCATAGAATCAAAAAAACTATAATCCTAAAATTCATTCACAGTGACAGGCCTAAACTTGCTAGATTTGACTCTCAAAAATTCATTCCCGCGAAGTCAAAAGAATTGAATTTCAGAGAGAGACAGCATATACCATACTCACGCCACTGTTCATAGAATTTAGTGCTGTTGATCAGGGATGAATCTTTAGGCATATGCAGTACAATGTGAGGTTATTGGGCCCATTTTAGCTGGGACATATCTAGGAGTGCAACCCACTATGTTTCATTCCTCCGGTCTTTCCCCTTGCCCTTGTAAATGTTTCCTCTTCCCTTCTGAAAGCTAATACAGTAAAGATCTTTGAATTGAAGCAACTGGGGAAAGAAAATGCAGAAAATAAAGGAGTTTAAAAAAAACTAAAGTTTAAAATTGGCGCCCCCTAGCAGTCAGTTCGCCAATCCACACATCATAACCTGCAGGGACACAGTCCTTGTGCTGGACGTAGGGTGGCTCAGTTTTTGACTCAGGTTGAATAACTCCTTCCTATTTTGCTCTGGTTTTGTAATTTTGTGAATTGTAGAACTGAAGGCAAGTGACATGCAGTAGTTTACCTGGCTAGAAAACTGAGCAAATGACTTGAGACATGGTGCTGGAAAAATAGGGAGATGTGGGCCAGTTATGCAGAGTCTTTTGGTGATGAGGTTAAAAAGTCACATCTGTCAATAAAGTAAGGCAGCTATGTAGGCAGTGACTACTAACTCAATAAATTATGGAGAAAATCAATAGATTAAGCTCATAAGCAAAACTTAGCAGCTCTATGCCAAACAGATTTAAATGTAAGAAATGTGATTCATTCACTTGAGAGATAAAAGAATAGGTGCTCTCTCGATGAGAAACGGGAATGGAGAATGAATGATCCTCTGAATACATGCTTCACTATCTGGTGAATTGAACATGTTTTATGCTCGCTTTGAAAAGAACTCAACAGTACTAATGAGAATCCCTGCAGAAGCTCGCTTTCTCTTGCACTAATTTATTTATTTTTATATGTAATTTCTAGCAAAATTTGAACCTGTAATGCCAAAAAACAACAAATTTTGTGACATGTTCATAACAATAAATTCTTATTCTGATTCCAACATAGATTATATCATACTGGTACAGAAAATCATTAATAAGGCTAATGCAAAGCTTATATTTACATCTAAAGGACTGATGTTTATGGGCTACAAGTTATGCTGAAGTCAAATAAATCCTTTACATCTCTCCTGGAGTTTAATGAGGATTCTGGGCATCATTTATTGTAAATAAGCTAAACTGAATTTAATTTTTTTTTAAATTTAGATATACAGCCATTTCATCCCACAAGCCCATGCCACCTAATTACAGCCAATTAACCTACACCCTCTGGTATGTTCAAACGATGGGAGGAAATGGGAGCCCCAGGGAAAACCCACACAGACATGGAGAAAAGGTACCAACTTCTTACAGATAGCGCAGGATTCAAACCTTGACAACGATCACTGGCACTGTAACAGTGTTGCGCCAACTGCCTCACTTACCATACCGCCCCAATTGATGGCAACATTTGTGAGAATAATGAAGTAAAGGATGGAATTGGGGGAAATTAAGTTGATGTGCATTACCATCGAATTTCAGAAGTGTTTTTAATGAAGGACTGCATATCACAGAGTTAAAGCCTGCAGGATAAATGGGTCAAGGTGGGAAAGAGGCAAAATATCAACTTTACCCTTTTTAGTGCCCTAAATATATGCTGTGTTTAATTATAACTCACAACCAGGGGACACTTGAAGAGACACTATAATTACTGAAATGTATCTTTATAAAATTATTAGGGTGGTTTAACTGAACAAAAGGATGATGTGCCTGGATCATTTTTGATGGAGATCATGGGAAATGAGTCTTAACCTTAAAGTCTCTCTTCATAGCAGACACAAAAGACTGCTGGGATGAGGATGTAAAACATAGGGGAGGAAGAATACTCATCTACACTGTATCTACACTCATCTTCCACAGTCTTACCCAACCTCCGTTCCCACCTATCAAAACCTCCAAGTCACAATGAAGCAGGTGAACACAATAGAAGCAAAGAGCTGAGATGATCTCTGTAGTTAAAACTTAGTGCAGGCAGTCAAACTTAGAACTGGTCCACCAATAGACAAAAGGAGGACCCAAACTTCAATGATGGCTATCAGAGGTCAATCCATAGGACCAGAAGAGTGGCAGAGAGGGTCACTAGAGTCTCCCTCCCCCCCATTAACATCATCTACTGGAATTATTGTCTGAAGAGGGTGTGCAAAATCATTGAGAATCCCTTGCACCCTGCACACAGCATCTTTCAGCTGCTCTCATCAGGAAAGAGATGCAGGAGGATCAGAGCCAGCACCACCAGGTTGAGGAACAACTTCTTCCTATGGACAGTAAGAATGCCAAATGACCAAAGGAACTGCTCACACTAACCATCTGAGACTCTTATATTTATTTATTTATTTTATTTTGTATAAATGAACACTTGTCCTGCATATGTATTGTTTGTTCTGTATGTGAGTTATGTCTGGTTGGATGTCTGCGTGTTTTGCATCGAGGACCAGAGAACACGGATTTGTTGGTTGTACTTGTACAATCAGGTGACAATAAACTTGACTTTACATGTCCTCTCAAGGACACTTTAATTCATGTATTGTGGATGACTTTGTGCAGGATTTGCTCTTTTGTTTATTGTGAATAAAAAACATGAGCCAGAAGTTGAAAAGTGTTCCACCAATTTCATTTAGTTAAAATAAGTGTCATAACAGGGCACTTAGACAAATCTAGCTGAGCACTTTCTCGTAAGTGTACATTGACAACCAATGATCAATGAAATCATAAAAATGAAATGATGGACAGCTACATACCCGAGAGTTTCTAGTTTGCAGTGTGGGTTCTTCAATCCTGTAGACAGCGCATGCACACCTGAATCCCCCAGTTTATTCATGCCTAGATTTAGCTCTCTCAGAGACTGGTTTGTGACTAAGACATCAGCAAGTTTCACACAGCATGTAGGTGTTAGTTTTGTATCAGTCATCCTATAAAGAAAAATGTCAAAAGTAGATCCCAACATTGAACAAACATTATACATGTAATATCAGTGATTTAAATCTTATGAGACTAAATGCATCTTCTTTGACTATACATTTTGCTTCTTTTTCTCTTACTGGGCACTTATTCATCCAGAACCCTATTCATCAACACTCTCTCCCTCACTGTGCACCCTGTCTATTGCTAGACACGTTACACGTGCTTTCTCATACATCTATTCCCACAAATCCACCACTGTATGACCCATTTCTTGTTGTTCATCCTGTTCTTGCACCCCATCCATCAATGAGTCTTTTTTCTTGCCACACACTCATTCTTCCATCTTAGCTATCATTGTGTGTTCTATTCGTTACTGTATATCTTGCTTCTTCATCCAATCCAACATCACACCCTCTATTTTTGCACACCCTATCTATCAGTGTGCATCCTATTCCTGTCACCTCCCCCTACATGTTATTGATTGTCATGAATGAAATGTGCAGTGTTGCTCATCCTTGATTCAACCTAGTGCTGAAACCACATCCCTGATTCTACTGGACAATGGAAATTTGGCTTCGTGAACACTTGGGAGTATTTTTATAGATTTTGAACTGCTGATCTTGATAGTCACCTAACTTTTCCCATCACATACCACTTTTTAGATATAACCTATCTTGTGATTTTCTGTCATATTTTAAGTCTTCTAGTTTATTGCTTGCAGAGCATGCCTGGGAATGCACCCAGTGCATATTTATTTATTTTTTTAATTTAGACATAGAGCATAGCTTACAAACATTTCAGGCTACTCGTCATGTCACCACTCTGTGCCCCCTTGTTACTGGGGCTGGACTTCCAATGCCAACTTCAGAAAGTTACATTGAAATTCGATTGGGCCCTATCCCCCTCCCCCTCAATATCTGCAATGAACAATTCACAGACGGCCCCTGCATGCGACCTGTGGCTTCTTGACCCTCGAGGTAAACCCCCCCCCCCCCCAAACTGATTGCCAACCTCATCCCTGATTGCAAGCCGGTGGCCATCAGGAGTAGACGGTACTGTGCAGCTGACAAGACATTAAGTCGAAGGTTGCGTGAGGGCATCATCGAGACTAGCAATACCCCTTGGAGGGTCCAGATGGTTGTGGTAAAGAACAGGTAAAAGAATATGATAGCCATAGACTACAGCCAGACCATCAACTAGTACACACTGTTTGGTGCATACCCTCTTCCCCACATATCCAATATGGACAACTAGATCACACAATGTTGGGTATTCGCCATGATTGACCTGAAGTTTGCAATATCATCAGCTCCCGATTTGCCCAGAGGACCACCAGTATACTGCATTTGAGGCAGATGGCCGCCTCTACCACTTTCTCCAGGTCCCTTTCTGCGTCTCCAAAGGGATTTCCATCTTCCAGCGGGAGATAGACCACATGGTGGACCACTATAATCTGCAGGCCACCTTCCCATAAATAGATAATGTGACCATCTGTGGCCATGACCTGCAAGATCACAATGCAAATCTTTGTAAATTCCTCCAGATAGCAAAATGCCTGAATCTTACTTATAATAAGGACAAATGTGTGTTCCAGACAGCACAACTATCCATCCTTGGCTGCATGGTCAAGAACAGAGTCATTGGCCCCGACCTTGACTGCATGTGTCCGTTGCTGGAGCTATCTCTCCCACATACCTTCAGTGGGTCCCCAACTATGCAGACAAGATTTGCCCATTGGTCAAAGCCACCATGTTTCCCTTGCCAACAGAGGCCCAAGCTGCATTTGACTGTATCAAGGACGATATCGCCAATGCATCCTTGGCTGCCACACTCAACTAAGTGGGCAGACCCATCATCTTTTTCTCATGCATCCTTCAGGGCCCTGAAATTCACCATTCCTCTGTTGAGAAGGAGGCCCAGACCATTATGGAGGCAGTACGTCACTGGAGGAACTACCTCACTGGAAAACTATTCACCCTCCTCACAGATCAGCGAGTGGTTGCACTTAAGTTTAATAACAAGCAGAGGGGCAATATCAAGAATGATAAGATCCTTGGGTGGAGAATCAAACTGTCCACTTACAACTATAATATCCTCTACTGGCCAGGCAAACAACAAGCCGCTGAATACTCTATCCCATGGGACTTGTGCCAGCATCCAAATAGACAGACTGCAGACCCTCCATAATAACCTTTGGCACCCCAGAGTAATTAGGTTTTTCCATTTTATCAAAGCTTGGAACCTCCATTGAGGTAGTCCGAAAAATAAATAAAAACTGCCAGGCCTGAACCAAATGCAAACCACAATTCTACCAACCAGACAAGGCACACAAGATCAAAGCTACCCACTCATTTGAGCACCTAAGCATTGATTCCAAGGGGCCCTTCCCCTGCTCCAAACAGAATATCTATTTCCTTACCATCATCGATGAATAGTTCCATTTCCCCTTCACCCCCATCCCATGCCCGGACATGACTAAGGCCAGGTATCAAGGCCCTCCACAATATCTTCACACTCTTTGGGTACCCAGCTTCATCTACAGTGACCAGGGGACCTCATTCATGAGTGATGAGCTGCAGAAGTAGCTGCTGGCCAGGGGAATCATCATGAACGGGTCCACCAGCTACAACCCAAGAGGAAATGCCAAGTGGAAATGAAGAATTCCAAGATCGAGAAAACCTCCTCCTGGCACTGAGGTCACAGGGCCTCTCCATCTCCCAATAGCAAGAAATCCTCCCAGACACACTCCACTCTGTCTAGTCACTTTCATGTACAGCCACTAACAACACACCTCATGAACAGATGTTTGTTTTTTCTAGGAAGACTGCATCAGGGACTATGCTGCCTTCCTGGATTACCTCCCCAGGACCAGACCTGCTTTATAAGCACACCAGGCAACCTAAGCCTGATCCACTGGTTGAGAGGCTTTATCTCCTCCATGCCAACCCTCAGTATGCCTATGTGGTCTTCCCTGATGGGCACGAGGATCCAGTCTCAATCCGGGACCTGGCACCATTGGGCGGCCCTCCGATCACCACTGACCACCAACAGATGCTTTCCACCACTGCTCCCTTAAGGGTCCCTGACCACTCTCCACCCCCAGCTACTGTTATCACCCATAATGCACCAGAACCACACTCCCTTTATCCCTCATCTGTTTTCACCCCTCCCCCCAGACAAACTGTAACCAGTGTTGACCGGCCAACCCCACAAGCTAGTCAGGATGCTATGGCAGTGCCCCAAACATTACCATGTTGTTTAATGTGGCAAAGGAGACCCCCTGACAGATGTAATCTGTAAAATGTATACATGTATATCTGTCTCTTTTGTTTTACTCACCCTGCAGGACTCTTCTTAAAAAGGAGGGGTGAAAGTGGTAAACCACTATTATGCTATGATTGGCTGCTGCTGGCTGGACACGCCTCCCAAAACTGATCCTACCCATAGTCCTTTGCATGGCTGGACACGCCTCACAAAACTGATCCTACCCATAGCCCTTTACATGCTCCCCATTCCACTCTGCCTTGATCAGTCAATGAGGTTGATGGCTGTTCCATAGTCCATAGTTAATAAAACCCTGTCTATCAGTTTCACAACTTCAGTCTTTTGTGAATATTGATGGTGCATCAGTGTTTGTCTTGAAGTTGTCTATCATAATATCCAATTTATTTTCAGGAAGGAAACCTTTTGAAAAAAAATTGATGTCCAGTGTTTTTACTGCTGCTATATTCAATTATTCCTGTACATTCCGTGCAATTTAGTAAGTGTGTTTGCCTGCCCTCCTCCCCTGTCCCTCGTCCCCCCATCTCCCACTCCAAATTTCTGCCAATTGCTCTACATTGATGTTGAAACTTTCTCCAACCTTCAACTATCACTTTGTTCCAGGGGAAAAGCAACTTGCACTCTTTTTAAATGAGGCCCAGTTGCTGTAGGCTCTGACAGGAGTGAGTAATCTTATAAGCATTAATCAAGCAGAAAAGCAATGGAAAAATTGTTTTTTTTAAACTTTCCCAATCCCTTTGGCTTATTTTGGTCTTTTGAATGTGACCTCGCCTTTACTATATGTATCAGCTCCTTCAGTTAACTCATCCTTAAGCCTCCAAAAATTCCTTTTCTTTTCAAATCACTTCGTAATCCTATTTTCAAAATATCTTTTCACCTTCTTCTTTTCGGACTGAGCACCTAATCTCTTCAGCTGTGACTCATCATTGTTCTACCTTTATTGACATGCATATTAGATCAAGAATATGTGTCGAATAGTTGTTTCCATTTTTCTTGTGTACGATTGACCACCTTCCACCAGGTCTGTAATTAACAAAATGTTACACTATTCAAAGTTAGCATATCAATATTTATTACTGTGTTGCCATGCATACTGTATTAAAGTCCCTTCAATTACTGTGAAGTAATAACTTTTATCACACTGGTTCTCAATTTTTACTTACCACAATGATTGTATGGAGCAGCTTGGGTCCATCAGTGCTGTAGACCATACATTTATGCCTGCATCTTGAATAATATTGGAACTGAGATCCAAATGGGTCAGTGTGCAATTCATTCTGATGGCAGAACTGAGTTCTTCATAGTTTTTCTGTGACAAGTAATTGCTCGCCAACCTTTAGGTTAGAAAAAAAGTAACATTATAAACTCACAAGCAAGGAAATTAATTACTAACTTGAAAATTGGCAATGGTTAAAATATTCCAGAAATAGTATTCCAGAAATTATTTTAATTCACAATATTTGCTTGGGTACGTCCAACTGGTTAAATGACATTGGTTCATGATGCTACCTTGTAAGTGACATATTCATGCTGAAATTTCCATTATAGATATGAAAGCTGTAAAAGTAGGTCATTAAGCATCTAGCAAAGCCATTAGCCACTGGACACTAAAGTAGGGCATTAATTGATACACCCATAAATGATCTGGATGTTTAGGTTGTCACAATTCCAGATGGAAAGGTCAATTCGGTCAGAACCAAAGTGTGTACTTTATTCATTTTGCCCCAAAGAGCAGATTTCACACAGCCCCAGCTTTTAATAAGTTGAGACGTTTGTAAATTGTGTTGCTTTGAGTTATTGCATTGCAATTTATTGAACCAAAAAAAAATCTGATGTTGAATGTGGACCAGGCAGAGTGAAGCTGAAGAGCACCTGATAGGAAGATGGCGGGGCAGAGCTCTAATGGACGTGAAAGGGTAAAATGTCATGAGGGTTGAGAGAGGAACAGTGATGAGCAGGGTGGTGGGGACTGAGTGTGATGACATGATTGGATAGAGGGAGAAGTGAACTTCAAAATTTGCAGAGGTGCAAGATGTCAAGACAGAGTGGCAGGAACAAACTGAGATGCAAGGCAGCATAGTTTTTGAAGAGAAGCAAGAAACAACGCAGCGATTAACAGACTGGGAGGGCAGAGACATGAGGTGAGAGCGACCATATTGGGCTCGGGGGTCATGGTCCCCAGAGAAGTGAGATGATTCAGGTTGGTTTTGGCATACTGGTTATGGACCCGGCGGGGTGATGTTTAAGTAGACCTGAAAGGAAGACAACAGGGCCACTCAAGGAGATGCACTCAAGAGGATGTGGGAGTGTTGTGACCATCAGGTCATGCAAACTGAACAATTAGCAGGTTAAGATGGTGCAATTATCCAAACAATGCATAGCATTTATGGGAAATCTGGGAGAGGTGGGTGATTAAAAATGGACTGTGATATGTGTTGAGATGCAGTGAAGAGGCAGCGCATCAGCGAGGACAAATCATTGATATACAGAGAGGGCAAAGAGAAATAAGAGTGAATCACATTGGACTCAGCGATAGTTTTGTGGAAGCACCCAGAAATGGTGAAGGATCTCAACTGGTCTCACAGCATCTGCAGGGGGCTTCTCAGGGGTAATATATCACAGGGATGATTCTGATTAGTTCTGGCAAATGAGAGGAGGACCCGGCCGGTTGATGTTCAAACAGACCTGAAGGGGAACACGGCTGAGCAGCATACATGAAAGGTAAAAACTTGACAAGTCTAAAGGACTGAACCAGGAGCAGTGGGATGAGGACACGAACATCCAAATCACTTTTTCAGATTTCAGATCTATTGTCAGAGTACAAACATGACATCACATACAACCCTGAGTTCCTCTTTCCTGTGGGTGAGGCAGAATTACCACATTGGTAGAGCAAAAAACTGTACACAATGTTCACATGTAAACAAACTGACTGCAATAGGGAGAGGAAAAGCAATAAGGTGAAAATAAGAGTCCTTAAATGAGTCTCTGATTGAGTTTGTCATTGAGGAGTCTGATGGTGGAGGGGTAGCAGCTGTTATTGAGCCTGGTTGCGCAAGTTTTAGGGCACCTCTACCTCTTTCCTGATGGTAGCAGCGAGAACAGAGCATGCACTGAGTGGTGTTGTGGATCCTTGATGATTGCTGCTGTTCTCTGACGGCAGTGTTCCCAATAGATGTTCTCAAAGGTGAGGAGGCTTTTGCATTTAATATCCTGAGCTGTGTCCATTACCTTTTGCATGGCTTTATGCATGGGGCATTGGTGTCGCCATACCAGACAGTGATGCAGCCAGTCAGCACACTTTCCACCACACATCTGTAGAAATTTGCTCAGGTTTCCCATGTCATGCAAAACCTCCACAAACTCCTGAAGAAATCGAGGCTCTCACATGCTTTCTTCACATTGCCATTAGTGTGTTGGGTCAAGGAAAACTCTTCCAAGATGGTGACTCCCAAAAACACATTTACTTGCTCTTTGCACCTCTGATACCTCCTATGATCACTGGAAGGTACACCACTGGTTTTCCCTTCCTGAGTTCAACAATCAGCTCCTTGGTTTTGTAACACTGTGTGCGAGGTTGTTCTTGGTGCACCGTTTGAATAAGTTTTCAATCTCCCTCCTTTATGCTGACTCATCACCCCTTTTTATACAACTCATTTGTAGATGGTGTTGATGTTGTACAGTTGTAGGTGTAAAGCATTGTCACGATTGGATACAAGGAGAAATGGATTAAGAGAAGTGGACTTTCAAATGTGTTGAGGTGTAACGCGAGGAGAAGATGCAGTAAGAAGTGTTACGTATGAACAAGCTTGGAGGGCAGAGAAACGACGTTTAGTTCACTGGTAGTTTGCCAGAGACTAGCAGGAAGCAGTACCATGATACAGATTGGCTATGGAGGCAGCGCTGGTGTGAAGGCAGGAGGCTGCCACTCAGTGTGGCTGAAAGGGCAAAAGCCTAATGGAACATGAAGTTCTCAACCTTTTATTTTCCCACTCACATACCACCTTAAGTAATCGGTAGCCAACCATAGAGCACCTGTGGCATCCACTTGTGACTAAGGAAAGAAAAGGTGGAGAACTACTGGTGTGGTGTGAACCAGATTCTGGGATGAACAGTTTGATGGGGCAACAAACCACAAAAGCAATGCAGTAATGGGATACAAAGAAAGTTGCATGGTTGGAAATAGATTCTGAAATGTGTTTGGTGCAAGGTGAGGAGACAATCCATTAGTGAGGGTGGAACATTAACAGACTGGGAGGGCAGAAAGATATGAATACGAGGCAAGGACGAACCATTGTGACCCCTTAGCAAGATGATTGGGTTGGTTGCGGTAAGCAGGGTGCAGACCCAGTGAGCCAGAAAGGAAGGCGATGGCTGGGGGCGGGGGGATGCCAGTAGGGGAGAAAGGGAGGCAGCATGGTGGTGCGCAAGGGGACGTGGAAGGTTTTATAATCCATGAGGGGTGAACCAGGAGCAGAGTTAGACAATGAGATAGGGAAGCTATCCAACAAATCTGCGGCATTGATAAGATACAGAAAGCTGGGAGTGGACACAGGCACAAGATGACACGACTGCACATCTGCAAGGGTGAGACACTAACGTGTTGAGAGGGTGGTGAGAGATGGGACTGAGGCCAGAACAACCCAGGGGTTTTGGGTCATAGAGGCAGCATGAATTTGAATTGATCATGGATAATGGGGCAGATCTGAAAGGAAGAAAGCAGGGCATTTCTAAAATGGATGGGTAAGAGTAAAGGCCTGGTGAGGGGACAACCAGGTGCAGGGATGAGCAGTGTGTTGGGGATACTAAACGCCAAATGCTTTGTCATGATTGTACACAGGGAGAACTGGGTAAAGAGCAGTGGACTTTGAAACATATAGAGATGAAAGGTGACGAGACAATACAGCAGGCAGTGTTAAGCAAACTGAGAGGGCAGAGAGAAGTGAGTGTGTATGACCTTATATTCAGGGTCTTGGGCCACAGGGTCAAGCGAGAAACAACACGAGTGGGAATTGGAGATGGACTCGGCTGCCAGATAATTTGATGTATCTGTGATAATAACGTATTATCAGGAAAGAGGTAGAGGGGCCACAAAACTTGCACAACCAGGCTCAAAAAAAACGAATGCGCTGCTCTAAATGGAGATATGAAGAGCAGGGTGATTGCATGTGGAGAGCCATCTGCTTTGAGGTGTCAGAAGACGAGACAGCGCATCACCAGGGACAAAGAAAAGCGAGAGATAACCAGGTTGGATGCCGAGGATGCAGAGAATAATGATCAATCTGATTGGTCGTGGCAAATTAGGGGCGGAGCCGGCAGCTCAAGCGGACCTGAAAGGAAAAGACAGAGTTGCGCTTCAATGGAGGTGAACGAGGAGCAGGGATGATCGGCGCGGTGTAATGACTAAACATCAAATGCATTGTCATGGTTGGATACAGTGTGTAGAACTGCAGCAGGAAATGTGGAGCATGGACAAACAGAGGGTAGATAGGCGGCAAGCAACGCCGTTATTTACATTGGGTATGGAGGCGGCGCTGGTGTGAAGCCGATGCGTGAGGCTGCAGCAGAGCTGAGAGGGCGAAGGTCGATTGGACAACGTGAAAGGCCACGCGGTTATTCTGATTGGTCAAGGCGAACATGACGTGGACCCCGGCGCGGGTTGAAGCGGACCTGAAAGGAAGATGGCAGGGCGGCGCTCAAGTGGACGTGAAAGGGAGGTGGTGGCGCGGGGCTGAGAGCGGACCGGGACCAAGGAGCGGTGCGCGGGGATGGACTGGGAACGGGGGCTGCTGACCACCCAATGTACTGGCGGGAAATGTGTTGAGGTGCAAGATGACGAGATGTGCATCAGCGAGAGCGCGAAACCACGTTGGGCTCGAGGGTGATGGGCCACAGCGTGAAAAAAGCGAGATCCGCGTGATGGTGGCGAGCAGATGCGGACCAGGCAGGGTGAAGGTGAGGCGGACCTGAAAGATGGACGGCCCTGGCGGACGTGAAAGGGAAATCCAGCAGACGAGATGGGGTTGCGTCCCATTGGACCATGTTGGGAGAACGAGCGTGGATGGACTATGTGATGTGGCTGATAGCTAGCCAATGCATGAAGATGCGAGAAGAGGAGAGCTGGGTGTTTGGAAATGGAGCTGTGTAATACCTCCAGAGAGGGTGAAGCAGAAACAAACCAAGGGCAGGGCGAAGCGAGAGGGAACCGCTCTCGGTTCAGAGGTAGCCAGCCGCAGAGAGAAACGAGAGACAGCAGTCGTGGGAAACAGGGACCCACTCAAGTGGACCTGAAAGGAGTTCAGCCGGCTAATTACCATAGGTTTTAAAGAAGGCATTAAATTGGTGAACTGATAGACCTTTTTCTGTGTTATTAAAATTAAATTAATTAAATTCTCTAAGCAGATTACACAACTCCAAACTGTTCCCTCTATTCTAATAGATGCAATCAAAAGCGTAAATTCTTAGAGGAACAGTTTTTAGACACAATGGCATATTATTCCAATTCTTTAGTCCAGCACAATATGAAATAGTTCAAAGAGTTTGTGCAGAACATTTTCCATGAATTTATGGGGTGAAAGCTGATTAAGTCACAAACCTCCTTTTGAAATAACTTGATGGTAAGAAGTTTGTGTCAACAAATGTTACACATATTAGGATGGCACGGTTAACATAGCAGTTAGTGAAACACTGTTACAGTACCAGCAACTGGGGTTTGAATCCAATGCTGTCGGTAAGGTATTTATACATTCTCCCCATGTTGCTTGGGTTTCCTCCAGGTGTTCCAGTTTCCTCCCACCCTTCAAAAATGTTCCAGGAGTTTGTAGATCAATTGGGTATAATTGAGCAGCATGAGCTGAGAAGGCCTGTTACTGTGCTGTATGTCTACAGTTTAAAAATTAATTTAATATTACAAACTTACTCCAAACGTTCCAAAGGACAGCTGGGATTTTGTATCAGCTCACAGATCACGTCCACTCCATTCTCTTCCAGATAAGAACCCATCATTCCAAAGTCAAATGTTGAAGTATTATTTAATCTAAGCACAACATATTAATTATGGAATAAATATTAATAGTTGACATTGTTTTTAATACTATTTCAAATAGTAAATGTAGTCTCTGATATTAAATCAGAAGTACACAGTAAAGTCAGCCTTGAAATTCAGGCCTGCCCAAATTTTTGGAATCTAAAACACGAGAGTATCACTTGACGTATCAATTCCAAACAGTGGCGTATCTAGGTCAAGTGGTGCCCTAGGGCTGCCACTGACATTGCCCACCCCCACCCCGTCTTTAAAAAAAATGCACAAAGACCACCACCACACGCACACAGATTGTGGATAGAGGTTGCAACTCTACAAAGCAACATATTTAGGTAAGATTTTATTCTATACTTTTAAATACTTTGTTCAGTTTGTTGTTCCATTAAATAAAAAATCAGTGAGTATTTCTTATTTTTAAGTGAAGTAATGTCTAAATACATTAATAATAACACCCATCAATTCACAGAATATTTATTCAGTGAGGTATTAATTGGAAAATCTGTGTGGGCCGCCTAGCCTCCAGCACCTCATCAGGCCTCCAGAGCTGCTTGTCGTCACCAGCAGCTGAATGCAAAATCAATGGGAAAAAATGGCTGTCTTCCCTATCCATAATCCCCCATGCGGCTGGAAACACTATGCATTTCCCTGGTTGGTGCTGGCACTGGCAGAGCGGTTCCAGCTGCATGGGGGATTATGGGTAGGGAAGACGACCATTTTTTCCCATTGATCCTGCATTGAACCGCCACTAGGTGCTGCTTGTATCCTGGAGTGGCCTGATGAGATGCCGGCTGGGAGCAACATTCTGGGATGCTAAAGTGAGCCCTGGCAGCGCAGCTCTGCATCCCTGGGATGGAGATTAATTATTGGGCTTGGGATTCGGATATCAGGTGGGTAAGGCGAGGACAGTGACCCCTGCAAGTGGTCTCCCTGTTCTCTACCCCACCTGCCATACCCTAGATATGCCTATGATTCCAAGATAGGCCTGCTAAAGAATTTGGGCTCAATCACTGTTCAGTGAGTGAGCTGAGGAGTATCACAGGCAGCTCACAGGTCAACAGGATATAGACTTGAGCAACATGGTACCTCGTGATAAATAGTGTTATGAGGACACACACAGTACTATCCATGGCTGTACAGGCAACAGTGATACTTCTGTA
This sequence comes from Narcine bancroftii, assembly GCF_036971445.1. NCBI lineage: Eukaryota > Metazoa > Chordata > Chondrichthyes > Torpediniformes > Narcinidae > Narcine > Narcine bancroftii. The sequence continues at coordinate 105,967,449 of NC_091477.1, read as the reverse complement.
GTACAGGCTTGGTTCACGTTCTAAATTTTAAAGTAACAACCAAAATAAAACAGCAGATAACATTTCCTTGGTATGTTTTGATAATTCAGCAAGGTTGAAGAACAGCAACAACTCATATTTGGCTGGACAGTAAAAGATTATTCATCACTGGGATCAAGAACATTACCCTGATTAACAAATCCTAAGAGAATTCTATGAAATACATACTCGTATGGAGGACTTTTTTTGAGTGGTAGCTGCGCTGGGTGGGTCACGTCTCCAGAATGGAGGACCATGGCCTTCCCAAGATCGTGTTATATGGCGAGCTCTCCACTGGCCACCGTGACAGAGGTGCACCAAAGAAAAGGTACAAGGACTGCCTAAAGAAATCTCTTGGTGCCTGCCCCATTGACCACCGCCAGTGGGCTGATATCACCACAAACCGTGCATCTTGGCGCCTCACAGTTTGGCGGGCAGCAACCTCCTTTGAAGAAGACCGCAGAGCCCACCTCACTGACAAAAGGCAAAGGAGGAAAAACCCAACACCCAACCCCAACCCACCAATTTTCCCCTGCAACCGCTGCAACCGTGTCTGCCTGTCCCGCATCGGACTTGTCAGCCACCAACGAGCCTGCAGCTGACGTGGACATTTTACCCCCTCCATAAATCTTCGTCCGCGAAGCCAAGCCAAAGAAGAAGAAGAAGTGGCCAATACCAGAGGTCATTCAGGTGAATGGAGAAAAGTGTAGGGGAGAGATCAGAGTTGTGTCTTTCACTCAGAATGGTGGGTGCCTGAAATGCATTGCTAGAGTTGGCGGTAGAATCTATTATGGTGAGGATATTTAGGCACATGGATGTAAGAAAAATGGAGGGTTATGGGCTGTAAAGGTGGGAAGGGTTGATTGATTTGGGATAGGATTACATTGGATGACATAACAGTTTGGGCCAAAGGGCCTTTACTGTGCTATAATATGTTCTATGCCATTGTACTCACGCAATTTCTGCACATGGATGATTCATATGGTAGTTGCTACAGAGTAATGAACCATTGTTATTATACGACTCATCATAAGGACATACCCCAATGTTTGTAACTTGCAGCGAGGATCTTTCAATGCAGTGGACAATATTCGCAGTCCTACTTCACCTATTCTGTTGTTGCTGACATTCAGCTCTTGCAATGTCTGGTTTATTACAAGCACAGAGATCAGTTCCTCCCAGCTTCCAGTTGAGAGATTATTATTGCTCAATCTAAAGAGATTAAAAACAGTTAGCCTGTGAATTTGAAATTAAAATAATTATTTAATAATTGGCAAATAACATCATATTTACTTTAATATTAAATGTGACTTTTAAATTAGACTGAAAGAAATTCTATACATTCTAATTTTGTGAAAGCACCGAGCATGTGTTTTAATCTAAAAGAATAAGATTTCTTCCAATAAAAAAATAATTTTAAGAACAAGCAAGATAATTTACTATAATGTTTGAAAGTGACTAATAGTCCCATTATACACGTGAATGGATAAGACCAGTTTTATCTTGTGTATTGGAGGCACAGGGGAGACTGCGGATGTTGGAATGTAAAGTTGAGCACAATCAGCCTGAGGAACTCAGCAGGTCATGTGCTTCAGTGTGAGAAAAAAAATAGTCAACATTTTGAGCTGAAGCCCTTTATCAAGACTGGAGAAATTAGAAAATTATTTTTTTTTAAATCTGCTTGCATTCACCCTATCTATACCCTTTATGGTGTGTGACAAAATATGTTGTGTTTTATATCTCTTGGTGCCTGCCACATTGACCACCGCCAGTGGGCTGATAACGCCTCAAACCGTGCATCTTGGCGCCTCACAGTTTGGCGGGCAGCAACCTCCTTTGAAGAAGACCGCAGAGCCCACCTCACTGACAAAAGGCAAAAGAGGAAAAACCCAACACCCAACCCCAACCAAACAATTTTCCCTTGCAACCGCTGCAATCGTGTCTGCCTGTCCCGCATCGGACTTGTCAGCCACAAACGAGCCTGCAGCTGACGTGGACTTTTTACCCCCTCCATAAATCTTCGTCCGCGAAGCCAAGCCAAAGAAGAAGAGATATGATTTTGGGAGATAAGCGTGGCAAGTTTTTTTTTAGTATAGGTCACACTTCAAAACAGATCTCATTTAAAATACTGGAGCTCTGCTGAATCTAGACAGTCTGGCTCTGAGGGGCTTTGCAAAAGCTTTGGGGAGTGCCCAAGGGACTTCACTAATGGATTGTTGTTTTGAAAAGCAACAGATGAAAGAACTCGAAGGATTAGGATGGGAGTCGCAATCTGTCTGAGTGAAGGTTGCTGTTCTAAGAGAGTCACATGGTTTTGCAAGCAGAGAGAGTCAAACAGTTTTTTTTTCTCTGAGAGAGAATTCAGTTCAGCAGCAGCAGCTGGGACTGGAACAGGACAAGCTGGCAAGCTTGTGGAAAACCCCCATTTGGAAGATGGGTTGTGAGTTCTTAATTCAGCCTGGTCAAAGCCCTTTTGGTTCATGCAAGAGGAGAGGACTGGCTGCCTAATGTTTCACTTGAAATAAGAGAAACAAAAAGGAACTCTGTGGAGACCTTAAAGAAAGAGGTTATCATCTGGAAAACACAGATGGGGCAAGTTTCTTCAGCAAGACACTGACTTGGCTGATTAGAATAGATCAGTTTGTGTCCTGTGAATGACACATCTCTCCCTGAAAACTGACAAGAACCTTCCTAATCAGTAACCATTTTCCTTTCAAACACCAAAGTCTGGTGAAATTCATAAATGTTAAATTCTGTGTATAGTATAAGAATTGCCTGGAACCAGTGAACTTGGAGGAATGAGAAGCGAGATTGAACTGCAAATTAAAGAACTTTTCTGAAGTTATATACACATTACCTACACGTGCGCTTAGAATTAGAAGGGGGTTATGTTAGGTTAAGTAAGTTAATAGTGATAAGTTAGAGTTTGATTCTGTTTTCATGTTTAAAGGTAATTAAAAGCAACTTTTGTTTAAGTAATCATTTGTCTTGGTGAATATCTATTGCTGCTGGGTTTTGGGATCCTCTGGGCTCATAACAAGTGGCTCACCACGCAGCAAGCAAACTGGCTCCAGCAGTTGCGGGCAAGTCCGCAGGTAGTAGCATTCACAGGAACTCTCAGTGCAGGGCAAAGCCTCAGACTGGAAGCCAATGTCACTTGTCCCATAGGGCACAAGGGTCACTGGGACAAGCACAGGCCTCTTAAGCACACGATTTTGCATTAGTAAAGGAGTTGAACTGAAACTCCACTCAATTCAGCGTGTTTCTTTCACTTGTAGTGGTGACAGCCACACCTTCATAATTTTGTATACTTCTATCAAGTCTCCCCTCGTTCTCTGATGCTCCAGGGAATTCTTTATACCAGTTCCTCAAGTCCCAGCAATATCCTTGTAAATTTTCTTTGCACTCTCTCAGTCATATTGATATCTTTCTTGTAGATAGAAGACCAAAGCTGTTCATAATACTCCAAATTTGGCATCAGCAATACTTCAATAACTTCAACATAACATTCCAACTCCTGTATGCAATACTTTGATTTGTGAAAGTCAATGTGTCAACAAATTTCTTTACAACCCTATTTATCTGTGATGACACTTTCAAGGAATTATGTATTTGTATTCCCTGATCCTTTTGTTCTGCTGCACTCGTCAGTGCCTTACCCTTTACCATGCAAGTCCTGCCCTGGTTCGTCCTCCAAAGTGAAAAACCTCACACTTGTCTGCATTAAATTCCATCTTCCAGCTGATTCAGATCCTGCTGCAAGCTTTGGAAGCCTTCCTTGTTGTCCACTACACACCCCATACTTAGTGTCATCTGCAAATTTGTTGATCCAATTTAACACATCATTGATATAGAAGAAAAACAACAAAGGTCCCAGCACCAATCCCTGAAGCACACCACTAGCTACAGGCCTCCAGTCAGAGAGGTGATCAAGGAGAGACTAGATGCAGCTGGGTGGGCTGAGGGTGGGGTGTTGCAAAAGACAGCAGGAGAATCCAGTGGAGAGATGAGAGTGGATCCAAAGTAAGGGATGAGAATGGGCAGGGAGATGGATGGGTGTGGATGGAAAAGTGCACGGTAAGGAAGGCGGGTTGAGGTAAAGCAGAAAGGGTGCAAAAGAAAGGTGAGAACTCATTATCTGAAAAAAGAAATTTCATACCTTTGGGGTGTAAAATGCCCGAGCAGAATTTGAGCTTTGTTTCTCTAGTTTACACTGGGTATCACTCTGTCAACGGGGAAGTCCCATGACTGATAGCTCTGTGTGAGAATAGGGAGGAAAGTTGAAATGCATGCAGCTGGGAGCTCGGGACAACCACTGCGGACAGAACGCAGAGGCCCTGCAAAAGGGTCTCCAACTTTGGTCTCGCTGATGTAAAGAAAGCAATATTGGGAGCACCAAATGCCTGCTTCACCCTGTAAGACTCATCTTTGTCCATCAAGTGATACCTCCATCTGGATTATCAAACCCACGTGGGGCCTCTGTCCCATTCCTGCCACCCTGTTCTCTTTACATTAGCTTCGACATATCTCTAGTGACATTAAAGTACTTTGGTATGAAATGTCGACCAACCATTGTTTTTCATCCACTGAAGCTCCTTGCCCTGCTGAGTTCTTCCAGCAGATTGTGCTTTTTGTTGTGTTATGGGTACGTGCTAAATAAGCCTGCTATGTGTGCTCAGTGCCAAGTCACACTAAGATAACAGGAGAATAAAGTTGAAAGTGAAAATTTGAACCTCCGAATTCAGCCCTTACCAATAGAGTGTGGCGGCCCGCCACCACGGAGATCAAGCCGGCACATCACGCGGCGTGCATGGTAGTAAACAGCAGCATAACACAGTGTAACATGTCTCTTAACATGGCGAACCAGCGCAGTTGAAAGCAGGAGCAGTACAAGACCAACAGCCCTAAAATGGCGCTGGCCAAGCTGCCCAGCTAACAGAACAATAACAGGCTGGGAAACAAGGGTATTCACACACAAGAATGTTCCCGTCTGCTGATGTCAGCCAGTCAAACAAACGGTGAGAACTCCAAGTGTAAAAAGAAGCCTTTCCAGCCTCAATAAATCTCAGAGCTTAACCTTCCACACTGCGTGTGTGTGCGTGTTTCTTTGTAGCAATCAACTACAAGAGTACCATATCTCACCTTTGTTTTTATTTGCATAATCCTGGGCAATAATTTACCCCAATATAGTTTAGAGATAAAGATGACAATTATCTGGGTGAGATTAGTTAAAGATCACAATTGTATTACTTGGGATTATTTGCACAGCTGTTAAATAACTGCCATTCTGTAAAAGCAGGTACCAATCTTGGAAGGTTCTAACCTTTGTACATTAAATTGTTGATTAGTAATCATTGCAAATAACTGTATGGAGTGTTAGAAATGTGTTACCTAAATTTAACATGAAATTCGGTCAAAATTACTTTCAAAGTTTAGCACCACTACCATTGCTTTATTTTGCTATATAAGGAAACATTTGTAATTATACCTGCAGAGTATTTCACCTACTTCAGTTTCTGTAGTTTGCATCGAGGTTCCTTCAGAGATGCAGACAATATACATATCCCTCGATCTCCCAGATGGTTACCACACAGGTTCAGGTTTCTCAGCATCCTATTATTGCTCAAAATGAAGGACAGGGCCTCACAACATTTATGCGTGAGATCATTTCTTTCCAGCCTGTGCAATGGAGAAGGAATAAATATTCTTCAAATTGTGAATAATTAATTCCGACTTCTGTGGCCCAGTAATGGGATTCTGATGAAGCATTGAGAAGTTAGTAGATTATTAAGATTTGGGAACTCATTTTGATTGCAGCTTCCAATAAAAGGTTTGTTATATTTCACTGATCGATGGCTCATTTTTCTTTACCAAATGTTGCTATGTGGATAACATTGGCTAGGCCAGTGGTTCTCAACCTTTTTCTTTCCACTCACATACCACTTTAAGTAATCCCTATGCCATCGGCGCTCTGAGATTAGTAAGGGATTGCTTAAGGTGGGATGTGAATAGAAGGGAAAGTTGAGAATCACTGGTCTAGACCCAATTGTTACTGAAATATTTTGCTTGAGAAAAATTGTCATTGGCCCATTTCCTTTTGAGCTATGAAACTGTGCACATAACGAGTCAATTGGGTACAATTTTCAAACTTTTTCTTTCCACCCACATACCACCTTAGACAATCCCTTACCAATCCAAGAGCACCGATGGCATAGGGAATACTTAAAGTGGTATGTGAGTGGAAAGAAAAAGGTTGAGAACTGCTGGGCTAGGCCTTTGTTACTTTATTACTGAACATAAGAAAGAAATTAATTGATGGTTTCTTTATTAAATATCCAAGAAATTTAGGACATGACAGTTATTTCAATTGAATACAAGATCTGATTATTTAATATCTAATCTACAGGCTTGAAAATACAAGCATTTTCAAATAATCTGCATTTTAAATTAAATAACAAATACTTTGAATTTAATGCCCAGAAAGTATCGCAAATATACTTCAATTCAGAGAACAAGATTGATTCAATGTACAAGTTGTGTAAGAGACAAATTAGATGGAGCATTATGGTTTTCACTACTTACTCCAAATTTTGCAATTTACCATCTGGATGTTTGAACACTTGAGATAATATTTTGACTCCAGAATCTCCCAAATTAGATCCATTCATCCTAAGGGGAAAAAAATTGTAAATAAATTTGCAATCCATCTGCAACATTTATCAGAGATACTTAACACAATAAGTACTGTTGGCTTCTAGAGAAATAGAGGAAATAGGAGCAGGAGAAGGCCATTCAGCCCTGAGCATGCTCCACCATTCAATAGGATCATGACTGAATGGTAGAATGATTTCAGTAACTTCATCTTGTTTTCTCTCCACACCCCTTGATCGCTTTAACCTATAGGAGCACATCCAACTACCTTTTGTCTATTTTGAAACATGTGATTATTTTTATATACTCGTTCCATTATTATAGTGTCTGGAATATCATTCTGGCTTTCCCTTGAAGGTGTATAGTGAGAATCAACAGACAGAATCCACAATTAATTATTAGTTGATGGAAAGATTCAGCAGAATTGCATTGTTTTTCAGCAGTTGTGGTAAATGTCACAGATATAGCAGTATTACTTGATAAGAAGTCAAATTATATTTTACAATTGAATGAGCCAAGAAACAATACATATTAAATGTTTATTAAAAGCAGTAAATGCTGATAAAGCTCAGCCAGTCAGCATCGAAAGAGAAAGAGAGACAGAGTCAAATATCTCAGGTCACTGATGTTTACCACAACTCTACATGTATTTAACCCTGAACAAATTACATCAAGTGAGAATATAAGTGTAGAGCTCGTCGAAAGAATCAAAGTCTTGTTGATCCAAACCAAGGCTTTTATTAGCAAAAGACAGGAGCTCTTCACAGGTTGCCGACCAGTCCGGAATGATCCGACCTGGCTAGGGACACAACCCTTTAAGGCCCAGACAGTAGGCACGGCTAAGCTCTCAGCCAATCGCTGTAAGCACAGTCTAGATACTGTAACTATATACACTATATACATTGGTGATAGATCTGTACTATCACAATAAGTAACCAATAATTTTTTTTGTGGAAAAATTAAAGGAAAATCAGAGAAAGAGATACCAAGAAATAATAAATGAATGCTCAGCTTTTGATGCAGTTTCAAAGAAAACAAAATGATCAAATCACAAAGAACTACAGTCTACAAATTAATGTCATCGGAACAGGCCAAGCAAATAATGTTCTTAAAAATTACATAAAAGTTTCAGATACTTTTAACATGATCAAAATATCAGGTACAGATAAATACTTTTAATGAAACTGGTTTAATTTTATGAAAGATAAACGTTGCCAAAGTATATGTTATGTGCTATTTTCCTACTTTTTATTTTGATGTTCACTATTTAGTCATTGTCAACTTTAAGAAAGAAAATTATATTATGATAGTCACAACTTCAGGACATATTTAGTTTAGTTTATAACTAAAGAGGCATTTTGGAATTATAATTGTTTTGGTAAAGAGAATGCAAAAGTGAATTAATTTAGAAGCAAAGTTCCACAAAAAAAAGTGCAGAAAACTTAGTGATACTAACATTTTGTACTCTCAGTACCACACTGAAAATTCCATGGACTAACGTGGGAAGAGCATTATAAAACTCCATCAGTACTGTTCTAATGACATCTACAAGAGGTGGTGCCTTAAAAAAGCAGCCTCTATCCTCAAAGACCCCCACCACCCAGCCTATGCCCTCTTCACTTTGCTACCATCAGAGAAAATGTACAGGAGTTCAAAGACAAAGACTCAGCGGCACAAGGACAACTTCTTCCCTGATGCCATCAGGTTCCTGAATAATCAATGAACCAAAGACACTTTCTTACTTTTTGTGCTCTATTTTTGTTATTTATATAATTTAAATATAATGGTAGTTTATATAAATGTTTGCACTGTGATGCTGCCAAATTTTATGAATTGTTCGTGATAATAAATTCTGATTCTGATGATGCAGTTGCCTCCTGCTAAAATTCATTGCTCAATCAACTAGCCTCTCTGGTGAGGGGTTTTAACTTGGTCCAAATTATGGGCACTAATTCTCTGTGGAGTAGTAGCCACTAGGAATTGTGCTCAGGCTATTCAAACTGGATTTGTCTCCAGCATTGGTTTTCAAACTGCTCCCCTAAACTTTGCCGCAAGTTCTCTGTGATTTGTACGGGATTGCTTATGTGAATGGGAAGGGAAGGTTGAGAACCACTGCTCTAGACCCAATTGTTACTGAAATATTTTGCTTGAGAAAAACAGTCATTGGCCCATTTCCTTTGGAGTTGTGAAACGGTGCCATAATGAGTCAATTAAATATAATTCAATTCTCATACCATCTTAAGCAATCCTTTACTAATCACAGAGCACTTACGGTTTCAACAGAATCCTGTGTTTTACCACTTATGGCATAGGGATTGCTTAAGATGAAATGTGAGTTTGGGGGACAGTTTGAAAACCACTGGTCTGGAGAGAAGGAAAACTTCTATTTCATCTGTCGTTTTGGAGTTTAGTCCTGGAAAAATAAGTCTCTAAAGCATTGGTTTTCAAACTTCTTTTGCCATTCACATACTCTCCGATTAGTAAGGAATTACTTAAGGTGGTATGTGAGTGGGAAGGGAAGGTTCTAGACCCAATTTTGACTGAATTTTCTTTTGAGAAAAATGGTCATTGGCCCATTCCCTTTAGAGTTATGAAGCTGTGCACATAACGAGTCAATTAGGTACAATTAAAACAGTGGTTTTTCAAGCTTTTTCTTTCCACAATCTCAAAATAAACCTTTTATACTTGTATCAGGTCAGATAAATCAAAGGCTGAAATGGAATCATTTTCACTATTGAATACTAATTGAATTAAATCTCAAAAAGGGAAGCAAGTGTCCTTACTTTAAACTTGTAAAAGAAAGCAGAGCTGGAGCCAGTCTCCGAAGCCCAATGGAAGATATTTTGTGTTCAGATAAATTGAATGTCTCTCTATTTTTATCTGATGTTTGCAAGATGAGAGCCAGTGCTGAATAATCCATATGTGACAGAGTACGATAGGTGGCAGCATCGGTAGCCAGTATCTTGCTAGACTGCATTACAAATGAATGATCATGTAGTTCGATTAAACAATGCAGAAGAGTGAAGCATTTTTCTGGAGGAAGATCTTCTTGCAATTTTTGCTTCAAAAACTCAGTAATCCTTTTTATATCATCATGTTGAATTTCACAATGTGACAAGAGTCCTTTCAGGCTTAGATCATTTGTATTTGCTCCTAATCCACAAAGGAATCTGAGAAATAAGTCTAAGTGGCCCGTGGAACTTTTGAGAGCTTCTTTACATCCCATTTTAAAGATCTGGAAATAGCTGGGTTTTTCAAATCGCTTCAGTGACTTTGGTTTGGTTGATGGCATGAAAGGATTATATTTGGAGTTGTTAAATGAAAGAAAAACATATAAGGCAGCCAAATATTCCTGTAATGCTCCATGAACGAAAGAGAACATTTTCTTTGAGTTGTTTGCATTTTCCTTTACAACCTCTTTGCATAGTCCACTTTCAGCCAGGGAAGTATCAGAGTTGTATGTTCTTAAGTTATTCTCACAGAATATAAACATTTGGCTTCTCAGCAAATCAAAAGCCATTTTTCCTAAATTGATGATGGATTTTTGCTTTGATTTAACCAATTCAGGCCAAGTTTGCTCTACACCTCTTAAATATGCCTGACGTTGTTGTTCAAGGGAAAGGATATGTACCAAAAAGTTGTTGAAGATGGGTGTGGTTGTTGTGGGTATGTAAGCACCAAGCTCATGATGTTGAAATAATTTCAGAGCATCCTCCAAATAGGTTGACAAAACAGAGCAGAACATGGGCAGGTAACATAAAGGGAATAAACTCCTTTCTTTCTTCATAACCGAAATCATTTTCTCTGCTAGGTCCCTATTTTCGTACTTCTTGCAAAAATAGTCTATCTTCTCATGGTTGCGGAATCCTTGTATTTCAGTCAGTCTGTCAACATAACAGAGAGGTATCTGCCCCATGGCTGCTGGCCGGGTGGTTATCCAAACTGAAGAGGAAGGATGAATATTGCCTCTGATAAGGTTTGAGAGCAAGGATTCAAGTGACCGTGATTCATGTTCATCGTAGCAAGCTAGCTGGTTTTCAAAATCTAAAACTTGTCTCCTTTCATCTAGTCCATCAAAAATATATAAGCATTTGACTGAATTGCTTGAACAAATGTCTCCGCAAGACTGCATATGTGGATAGCAAAACTGGATGAGTTGCACCAGGCTTAATGTCTTCTGCGGCAATATATTAAGCTTACGAAACGGGAACATGAATACAAAATCAAATTCTGAGAGTGTAGAACCGGCAGCCCACTTGTGAATAAACTTTTCAATGCACACGGTTTTACCAATTCCAGCTATTCCTTTTGTAATAGTTATTTTGTGAGGTTTGCACTCTCCAGTTGCTGGTTTTAAAATCTCTGAGTAGTTAAGGAAGTGGATTGGCCTGACGTTCTGGCCCATGCTCTGGTGCTCTAAACTTTCGTGCTGCCACAGATGTGTATCGCTTTCAATGATCCATAGATCCGTAAACTTGTTAGATGCAGCCTCTCCTCTTATGCACACACACATTTCCTTCAAAACCTTGATGTGGGTTTTTTTGAGATCCAGAAGACCATCTCCTAAAATGAAAATAAAGATCAAAAGGAAACAATTCCAGGTGTCTATTCACCCTGAATTACATGTATTTAAATGATTGAGGTTGTAAACTTCAGCAATACATTTAACTCTTAGACAGTTAAAAGAAATCCCACAAATTTAAAAAAAAAACATTTTACCTTACAATGGACAGAAACACCAGTCTGTTCATTGACTTCAGCTCAGCATTTAATATAATCATTCCCTAGAGGCTGCTGGAGATGCTGTCCTCACTGGGACTCAACACCCCTCTCTGTTACTGGATTTACTAACAGAAAGACCACAGACTATCCGGGTTGGTAGCAGAACATCGAGCACCATCATGTTGAGCACTGGTACACCTCAGGGCTGTGTGCTCAGCCCGCACTCGTTCAAGCTACTGACCCATGACTGCATCGCCAGATCCAACTCCATCAGCGTCATGAAGTTTGCAGATGACACAACGATAGTTGGCCTCATCAGCAATAACGAAGAGTTGCACATCAGGTAGAAAATCTTATGATATGGTGTGAGGGTAACAACATGAGGCTCCTCATAGACAAAATGAAGGAGATGATTGTGGACTTCAAGAGAACCAGGAACGACCACCCTCCAGTACATATCAATAACTCTAGAGTAGAGTGTGGAGAGCCCCAAGTTCCTTGGAGTTCACTTAACTAGTAACCTATTGTGGACACAACATCTCCTCACTTGTCAGGAAGCCACAACAGTAACAGCACTTCCTGAGAAGGCTGTAGCGGGCAAGACTTTTGGCCTCCATTATGTCATCCTTCTACAGGAGCTCTATTGAGAGTGTCTTGGCTGGCTGCATCACAATGTGGTGCATTTGCTGCAGAGAAATGGATCGGAAGTCAATCTACAGGATCATAAGTGTGGCAGAGATCACTGAAGTCTCCCTCCCCCCCCCTCCCATTGACATGATCTTCTGGGATCGTGGTCTGAGGAAGGCAAGCAGTATCATTGAGGACCCCTTCCACTTTGCACACTGCATCTTTCAGTTGCTCCCATTGGGAAAGGAATACAGGAGTATCGGAGCCAGCACCACTAGGCTGAGGAACAACTTCTTCCCACGGGCAATGAGAATGCTGAACGACCAAAGGAACTGCTCACACTAACCACCGAGATTCTCATATTCATGAAACAATATTTATTTATTTATTTATATAGATGAATACTTGTCCGCCATGTGTATTGTTTGTAAGTGTGTTATGTGTGCTTGTTTGCCTGCATGTTTTGCACTGAGTGCCAGAGAAATATGTTTCATCAGGTTGTACTTATGCAATCGGATGACAATATACTTGACTTGAATTCAATTTTTCAAGATTAAACAGTACTTTATCATGACAAAAATGATTGGAAGCTCAGCTGATCCAAGTATGAAAGAGAAAATCAACAGCAATGATTGATGGTTCCTGTGAGACCACATTTACACTTCAGAATGTTTACCTAGTTTTTCAAGCAGCTGAAGATTTTAACTAAAAAGGTAACACTATAAAGAGAACAATACCATTAAGAGGGAATGATTATGATCTATAAGATTTGTTCTAGATTCTTTTTCTGAGATGTGATGCTTTTTGTACTTGAAAAATTTAGACACGGATCAATAACATTATGATTAATATACTCTTCTCTCTCTCTCCCTCAACAACTATTCTCAGGAATAAAATGTCCAATCATTACACATTATTCTTACCCCTATTGATCCCATTGTCCACATTGTCATTCAAATCCAGGTTGGCATCTGGAAAGTCATTCACAGACACTTCAGGAGGATTTGTAAAAGTACATTGATCTTCATTAACGGATGCCATGAAATGTTGAACTTCATCAGCTTAACAATGAAAATAAACATCAAAAGTTTAAAGAATCTTTCTTTGCAAAAGCAAAAGAAAAAGAATCAGTCAATTTGCACCAAGGTAAAATGTTGCAAATACTATCAGAATCAATATTTATCATCAAGAACAAATCTGAAACAAAAACTAAGGTTATTGGAGATACTCAGCAGGACAGGGAACATCTGGAGAGAGTGAAGCTGGATGAATGTTTTGTGGTGACCTTTCAAAGATCATTAACTCTGTTTCTTGCTCCTCAGATATTGCCAACCTTCTGCATTTTCATTTTCTGTTTTATTTCATTGCTATTCTTTTTTAGTTATTTAGGCAGAAGTTAGCTATTGTGCATCTCTTGATCTCATGTTTCTGACATATGAATAGTTATTTTATCTCAGAAATATATATTTTTTCCAAATTACAGTTATGAACATCATTGTGACCACATTGGTACATTGTACTCTCAGGAATACCTTTGATTAATGCTGGAGAGGGATGACAAACTTAGTCAAATGCAGTAAAAACCCCTTGTATTCAGCACCTATGTGGATTGGTAGATGTGAATATGCAAATTTTACAGTTGCTTGAGACTCTTAACAATAACACTTTTGCATTAAACCTGCATTAAGAATAAATAGCTTAAAAGACAGTGCAAAATGTAATTTGAAAAAAAATCAGTATTGTAGTTTTTAATTATATTGTTCACTTTAATTAGATAATTCCTGCGCCAACATCATAATTAACCACCTCCTCCCATGTTTACAGATAATCAACAATAACCTCGCACTCAAAGTCACCAAAATCAAGGAGCTGATTGTTGACTTCAGGAAGAGAAAACCAAATGTGTACAATCCAGTGATCATTGGGGGATCAAAGATGGAGAAGGGGAACATATTTAAGTTCTTGGGAGTCACTATCTTGGAGGATCTTTCCTGGAGCCAACACACTAATGGCATCGTGAAGAAAATATGTCACTGCCTCTTCTTCCTCAGGAGTTTGCAGAAGTTTGGTATGACATCTGAAACCCTGGCAAATTTCTACAGATATGTTATGGAAAGTATTCTGACTGGCTGCATCATGGTCTGGTATGAGGACACCAATACCCCCAAGCACAAGGCCCTGCAAAATATAGTGGTCATAGCCCAGGACATCACAGGCAAATCCCTTCCCACCATCAAGAAGATTTACGAGGAACACTGGCATCAGAGAGCAGCAGCAATCATCAAGGATCTACACCATCTAGTACACACTCTGTTCTTGCTGCTACCATCAGGAAAGAGGTACAGGTGCCAAAAGACACGCACCACCAGGTTCAGGAACAGCTGCTACCCCTCCACCATCAGACTCCTCAACAACAAACTCAATCAGAGACTCATTTAAGGACTCTTACTTTTGCACTTTATTGTTTGTTTTTATTTCTTCTCTCTGCATTGCACAGTGAGTTGTTTATATTTGTTTATATGTGTACATTGTGTACAGTTTCTTTTCGCACTACCATTAAGAGGAATTCTGCCTGGCCCACTGATGTGATGTCATATATCTACTCTAACAATAAATCTGAATGTGTATTTAATATACTTGATAAGATACTAATAAAAATAAGACTCTTACTAGGCAGGGATAGAGAGACACTTTGGGAGAGTCGCCCCAACGGAAAAAGGCTTCGGCTGGTTCTTCACCCTAGGGGATGCCATTTTATTCAAACATAACTTTATTCAAACTTTATTCAAACATCTGCTGCAGGCAGGGCATGACCGGGGTGCTCTACTGGCCGAATGTTTGTTCCCATCTTCACCAAAGTTTTGCGTGTTGCTTCAGAGAATATTTACTTTTACAAGTTGAAATTTTTATTTACACTTTTGTTTATTTTTAAAAATTTATATCTATTTATTTATTTATTTGTTTGTTTCTTCTGTGGGTATTTTTTACCAGTTGCTTGGGGTTGCTGGTTGCTTGAATTCTGAGTAACGGGCATTTTACCGTGTTTGACTGAATATGGAGTCATGAGACCCAGGAGTGCTCCTCCTAATTACCCAGTTTGTTGCTGGGTAGTTCTCTCCTGTACCTTTACCACGACTTTCATGCACCTGAATGGTATAGCTGGTTCACAACACATGACCTGATTCTGTGGAGGTGTCACTCAAAACCTATTCCCAACATCACACCAGGATCTTAAGGTGGCATTCCACTGTTTGAGATTTTAAATTTATACACACAGCATGGTAATGGGCCCTTTTGGCTCACAAATTACCTACAACCCCAGCTTGTTTTTTGAAGGGTGGGAGGAAACCAGAGAACCCAGGGAACCCCTTGGCAGACATGGAGAGAATGTACAAACTCCTTACAGACAGTGCCGGATTCGAACCCTGGTCACTGGCTCTGTAACAGGATTGCACTTACTGCCATGCAAACCTTGCCACTGTGGCCAGAATACTAACATAGTGAGAAACTCTTTAGAAGCCAAATCTGATTCTGTGTTTTCATGAAACCCATTTAAACATTGCAGACAACATTGAAGATTGTAATTATTTCATACCTGCTGTATATGCTCACTTTTTTTAAAACTTATTTTTTAACGTAATAGAACATTTTAAACCTACCTTCCTCCATATCTTCTACTGGTGGATTAGTTGTGCCAGCTCCTTTTCAATGTACCTGTGACATTCAGATAGCAGGTGAAGTGCCGGTCCTCTTGCTAATTTATATCCAAACTATCTTCACAAATCACAGCAAATGTTTAAAAGCAACAGAAACATAAACCTGGCAAGATTAGGTTGGCTATCAAAATGTCTGATTGCCATAATGTTCTTTCAGGCTTTCTCAATTCCGTGTAAAGCCTAAACATTATCCAATCTATATTTTATTAGTAACTGTTCTAGTTACTACTCCCCACATTACTAAACACAAAATCCACTCACTACTTGGTCTGAGTGCCCAGAAATGCAGAAAGTAACAAACGTATCCAGATCCACCATGGTTTCCAACCTCTTAATCACTGAAGACCCCTGTGTGAGGCACTGCTTGGAACTGCACTCAGTGCTTGAAGTATGAGCTCACCAACGACTTGTGCAGCCATATCTTGAGGTTCCAACTTTTGTACTCAATGCCCTGTCCAACAAAAATCAGCATACCAAACCCCTCCTTCACCATCCTGTCCACCTTAGCTTCCATAATTCCCATGGTAGAGTTGATTATAAACTGGAATATTCTGCTTCAGTAAGTTAGCACTTTCCCAATGGTGAGAATGGAGACAGGGATCTGAAACTACCTTCAACACCAAGGGCCTTTTCATTTTCTCTCCAGTTCCTGGCTGGGCCAAAATGGGGAAGGAATTTGTGAAAAATAATTTCTAAATGTTTTACTCCAAACAGATCAATCTGGCCCACCTCTCCACATGATCTTCTCAATGCATTTACAACAACTCAGTTGTATTTAAGAATCTGTCCAGTACTTCTTTAACAATCCTGGTTTATTTTGGATCGATTACACTGCCCAAATCTGATTCCCATCTCTCCCTCAATCTGTGTAGTCCAGATTTTAGTCTTTCATCTTGGATCATAGCATATATATTAACATATAAATTTGGTTCATTCCCCTTTCAAATTAGAACGTCCATATCTGAGCACATTGGTAGGACCATTAATGGTTCCCACTTTTCCCTCAAAAATGATTGCAATTGGAGATAGCACAACATTGTGCATTGGGTAAATTATATTTATTTTTAAGTCCCTCAAAAGATATAAATTTCCTCTGTTGATCATAACAATCTTCAATGCACCTGATACCATGTCATCCTCTATTATCCAAAGTCATGGGTATTAAACTATTTTGAGATAGAGGTAATCAAACAGGGAGCAGAGTGGTAGGATCGGTGCAAGGGGTGATGGTGGGCTGTTGGGGGGGGGGAGCTAGGTGATGGGATCAGTGTCAGGGTTGTTGGCAGGCTATCAGGAGGGAGTGGGGCAGTGGGGTTGGTGTTGGGGCGGTGGCGGGCTGTTGGGCGGGAACAGTGCGGTGGGATCAGTGTGGGACCTGGTGACAGGCTGTCAGGAGGGAGTGGTGGTATGGAGTGGGGCAGTGGAATCAGTGTGGGGGCTTGTGGCAGGTTGTCGGAAGAGAACCAGTTGGTGGGATCAGTGTGGGGGCTGGTGACAGGTGGTCTGATCGATGTGGATGCCAGGGGACAACTGTCGGGAGGAAGTGAGCAACTGAGATTGGTGTGAGAGCTGGTGGCGGGCTGTAGGGGGAGCAGGGCTACAGGACCAATGTGGAAACCAACAGCGGGCCACCAGGAGAATCTCCTGACAACCCACCACCAGCTCCCAATGATAGAGGAAGGCACGCAGTATCATTGAGGAATGATGCTAGCGACATTGATCACTATTACCACCTTAAATTCAGCTTCACATATCATACCAGGGAATATTTTTGAGCCAATTTTTGGGGAAGAAGTAGTTTCATATGCTGTAAAATACTGTAACTTGTATTGCATTTAGCATGTTTAATTGCATAATGATGCTGAAACATTGCGCGAGTTCAACTGCTGATTTTCATTTGTACTCAGCATCTGATACCTCTCATGTCAGTAACCAACAATAGTTGGCCAGCACTGATGGATTCCTGTTACCCTGAATCCACTTTTACATGGTTACAATGTCCTAGTGAAACCTTTCACCATGTTGGTCACTAACTGCACCAAGATCAGGAGGGAAGAAGTGCAAATGAAGAAAATGAATTTTCAGTGACATGGTTTTTGTATGCTTGAAGTAGACAAAATATGACATTTTTAAAAATCACAAATATCGGTTATATATTTTTTTTAAAAGGTACATAGTAGGACATTTTCAAGGTGATTTTCGTGATCAGCAGTCCAAAGTCCATAAAATACACCCAAAAGTGTTCAGTAAACAAAATCTTCATTGTCCAGAGTTATTAGTCCAGTAATTTAAATATGATGCCATATTTCTCCTTTTGAAGAGAATGAATGTGAGAGGAATGATGTGGGCAAAATTAATTGTGGACTTTTCAGAAGAGAAGGATTGGTGTGCAGGGTTGATTGGGAATCTAGGGTGCTGGTGGTGAGGTGCCTGAAGATACAAGCACCATTGAAGGAAGATTGGCTATCAGAGGAAGGATGAGAGGAAAGTGGGAAAGAGGAACAAAAGAACTGACTCCGGTGAATTCAATGTCAGGGAAGCAGGAATTTTGGAAATTGCAATAGAGAGAATGGAAGTTGAGTTCAGCAGGTGGAAGGAGATCTCTAGCAGATGAAGTCAGGATCATGGGTAAAGACCCGGCGTCTTTGGTCTGGAGGCTAGGAGGATTAGGACTCAAGTCTGTAAATGGGAAGAGACAAGTTGAAGCAAATGTAGTGAAACACGATAGGCTGCAGATGCTGTGATTGTAGTAAACACACCAAAAAGCTAGAGGAACTCAGCCGGGCTTCTCAGCATCTATAGGAGTCAAAGATTTGTTGCTGACATTTTAGGCCTGAACCCTTCCTTGAGGAAATTAAAAGCAGAAAAGGCAGAAGCAGGATATATCAGAAAGTCTCAGAATTCAAAGAATGGGGGAGGAATCCAGACCAACAAAAGGTGCTAATAGCATATGACTAATCTTGCAGGATTAATGTGAACATTTCAACATCTGAATAAATCTAATACTCACATCTATGGACAACCCAGAACAAAAAATCATAAGGGTACTAAATAAAAGGTTATTTTAAAATATTTGTTAAGCTGTTGGTTTAATGATTGAAAAATTATCTTCAATTGGCATGAGATGACAGGGTTTAAGTGAATATGAAAGTAAAATATGTGCTCCTGCACCAAGCATTTCACCAGTAAAGGAAGATATCAGGCATAGATAATCTCAGTGCCAAACCTGGCCATATGTTCAAGTACATTGTGATTTTATATTTGTGCAATTCTTAACATTGAAATTTAATAACTTATTGTTCTCTGGATTATTAAATAAAGTAGTGGCAGCATTGGACCTGTCTTTGACTCATTTTAAGTTACATTTGGTACAATGAGAAGGGTTCTTCCACAATCAGTCTAACAGGTCAACTCTAACATTCATATAAATAAAGTAGGAGACTAAAAGCACAATTACAAAGAATGGAGTTTCAATGTTAAAAAATGATCAATTACTACAAAGAACTAGGAGCATTGTTTCCCTTATCTGCATGTTAAAGTTCATTGTATTTGCATACTGTACATCGCCACTTGAAAATGTCAGTTGCCACAGTTGGATGAGGTTGTAATGGTTCCTTCTGCTTGTGTGGCTTAGTGCTGTTGCACACTGAGAAAGCTTACATTTCTTGGTCAATGTTTTTGGTCATCCCAGACCAAAATGCTATGCCCTTCACACTCCAGCTTGTTGTCCCTGCACCCAGATGCTCTCTGTGCAGGGCGCTGATATATGCCTTCTGCAACAAGATGGGAATCACAGCTCTCAGGCCTTTCATTACCATACCTTTCTCAATGAACAGCTCGTCACTGAACGGGAAGTAAGAACACACTACTAGTGGCAGTCTGTGCTACTTGTTCAGCCAACTACCCTTGATGTAAGTGCCAAGGGCCTTTAAAGTAGCGTCCTCTGCTACGCGTCTCCTTAGCTCCTCCAGGCAAGATGAGGATATATAACAGACTGTCATTATGTCAAAATTGTCCTCCTCCTCAACCTGTTAGAAAGCGGAGTCTCTGGGGGCATGAAGCAGCATGTCGGCGAAGTCCGTCTCTCTTCTGCACTTGTATACTAGGGTGATATTGTATTTCTAAAGCCTTAGCATCATCCTCTGTAACCTCGCTGGTGCTACATATATGGGCTTCTTCAATATTGTGACCAGGGAGTGATGATCGATCTCTATGTTCACTGGCTTACCATACCTGATCTCTGTATTGGTGAGTGACCTCAAAGCTTAGGCCGCAGGCTTTACATCTTGCATGCATGCCACACTGAACCCATACTGCGAGGTATCTCAGGTCAGCATTACTGGCTGTCAGAAGTCGTAATACGACAAAATTGGTGGGCATGACATGGTGCTTCTTTAAAGTGTCAAAAGTATTCTGTTGCTGCTCATGCCAAGTTCACTTCAAGTCCTTATGCATAAGCTCTCTCAGTGGAGCCATGAGTTCACTTGAGTTTGGGATGAACATGCCCAGATAGTTAACCATACCAATAAACCTCTGTATGTTTATTGCAGCTTTCCCCGGTACCGGCATCTCGTTGATTGCCTTCATTTTCAAAGGGTCTGTTTTCAGACCTTCGCTGGTAAAAAACGTGGCCAACATAGCTGATCTGGTTCAGTCAGAACCTACACTTGAGAAGGTTGAGCCTCAGGTTCACATTTCTGGTACAGTCAAGCACTCTCTTTAAATTGCCATCATGTTCCTCTATGCTCTTGCCAACCTCAAGTATGTAATCGACAATGATGGCACAGGGGTGCCCAGCAAAAATCTGTTCCATGGATCTCTGGAACACTTCACTGGCCGAATAGTTCCAAATGGCATCTGCAGAAATCTGTACCGACCGAAACAAGTTCTGAATGTGGTCAGTAATGATGATATGTGGACGAGAGTGATCTGGCAAAATAAATTCTTGGCATCTAGGACTGAGAATACGATTGTGCCAGTTATTTGTGCAGGAACCTCTTCCACGGTGCACATCAGATGGTGTGGTGTCTTCAGAGCTTTGTTGAGATCCTGAGGGTTAATGCATATCTGATGAACTCTAGCCCGCCAATCCAGAACTTGCACATGCACAGAACACTACTGTGAGTACAGTGTCTGCAATGCGATTGCAGTGGGTGCTGAGTGACTGGTCTATACTGGGATATCTTGAATTTTTGCTATAATCCTGTCTGGTGATTATGGAAATTTCTTGCGTGTAATGCCTAAAGACCAGTAGAAACCCACTGAAATTCTGGATAATTAGACATGCCCCCACTAATTTACCCATGGTTTAATTAACAAAGCAAATGATTCATCCTGGCCACCAAATATTAGTTGCATTCTCAATATCCTCTTTGAAACACACATCAAAACAAAATACAAAATCTTACCTTAATCCATGTGGCAAGAAAAGTGGCTCAAAGAAATAGCTTTGAAGGAGAAAAACAAGCCATATATGTAAATCTCGAGACAGGGTTCAACTCTATTTTAACTCTGTTTGTACTTTATAATTGTTCATTGTAAAGATTATTTATTAACATGCATAGGTTCAATGTATCTGTGTTGTAACAATAAAATGTCATAAATTACTTCGTTAGGGTGTTTCATGTATATTTTATACTTTGGGGAAAAATAGTTTCTCAAGAAGATATACTAGAAGTTGGCTTTGACCATAACTTCTTAAAACTGATATTTCTCTCTTTTTAACTTTAAACAATTTATTAAAGAGTCTGTAGAGCACGTCAAAAGAACCAAAGACTTTTTGACCCAAACCAAGGCTTTTATTAACTAGAAGACTGGAGCATATCACAAGTAGGTCGACCAGTCCAAAATGACCTGGTTTGGCTAGGAGCAATCCTTTAAGACCTGCCAGTAGGTGTGGCTACACTCTCAATCTCCACATCCATGGTGACCTTTTTGCCTGTCTTTGTTTTTCCCTTTTGTTGCATTAGGTCTGTATTCCTCCTGAGAAGCACCATGGACCCATCATGCTTCAAAACCACCTCCATGTCGAAGAGATCATCTGTGTCGTGCCTCAGTGACTACCGCTCTGTCATACTTGCATCCATTGCAATGAAGTGCTTCAAGAGGCTCATCATGGGGCATATCAAGCTCCAGCACAGGACAAAGGCAATCTCGAAAACAGGCAAATGAGCAGGAAATGCCACTGGTCAATACCAGCATCAGAATCCAACATTTCCACTGGGGAATGAAGTGAAATTTTTACGTTAATATTGGCCTCGAGTAAGAAGATCTGAGTCAGTATTAATAAATTGTTAAACCAGTTCAAATCCTTTTATGCTTGCAATGGTTCAAGCCTTTTAGTAAATTTGTTTTCCAAGGTGTCAACAAGTAGAAAATTAAAATTAATCATCTTTAATTTTATTGATGCAGAGATGAAAATCTTTGAACTTAACATTTTTTTTACTGAGGAGCAAATTAGTTTAACAAGAAACAATTATACAAATTGCAATAAAATAGTGGCCCTTGAGATGTAAATTGAGTTAATTAATAACCTTTACAGCATGCGTGAACGAGAATTATAACTAAGCTTGACAAATCTAGCCAGAGAAAAATATCTACATGTTCTTTCTAGACATCAGTGGCAAACTTCTTGATATTTGAACAAGTTGATGAATTGATTGGTTGTCTACTTGGTTAATACTTAAAAGATTACATTTCTTGAAAGAGTTCATCTTGTGGTAAGTTAAATCTTTGCTTTATTTACTTTTATTTAATCCATTTTATTAATAGAGGCTATTTTCTGAAGAGTTGTGTGTTGTAGTGCATGAAAATTACAAGACCATGGTACATTAAGCAGTTTTGGATGGAATTTTATTCCCACTCGTTGCAGGAGTATTTGGGATTGCAAGCAAACTGTGCAAAGAAATAGAATGATATTTTGCAGACGCTGGAAATCTAAATTAAAAATTGAAAAACTGAGAAATACCCAGATGGTCATGCAACATTTATGGAGAAAAAAAATGTCAATGTTTCAAGTCAAGGAATTTCAACGGACAATTTCATCAGGTCATCAACCTGAAATGTTAACCATTTCTTTCTCCAGAGCCTGATCTGCTGAGTATTTCCAGAACTTTTTGCCTTTGTTGCTCTATATCATCCTATCCAGTTGACTCAGACCAGAATGTAATTTTGATTTAGGATATCGATTGTACTCCAGGGGTACTGATAAAACATGGTGAGAAATTCTCTAAAGGCCACTTCATAAACCAAAAAATCCAAACGTAAAGGCAGAGATTTTCCTCCTTCACATCGGAAAACACCTTTATGAATGCTCCCCGACTAGCTCCAAGGTGCCAACTCCAATCCCTCTCCGAGGCAGAGCACTCCACCATACATCATAAATGTACTGCCGCTGCAAGTGGTCATTTGCCCACGACCCATCTCACTTTTCTCTCTCCCTCCATGACCCCCTCAGGGCAGGGGTGTCCGACGGGGCTGTCAAGACAGAGGCGGCCAGGCTGTGACATCTCCGCTGGCCACTCCAGCATCCAGCACCTCACTGGGCCACTCATTAGCACCACCAGTTCAATACATGGCAGAGCAATGGCTGTCTACCCTACCCATAATTCCCCACATAGCTGAAACCATTTTGAGAAACATAGAGCTGTTCCAGTTGCATGGGGGATAATGTGTAACAAAGTAGCCATTGCTTGGCACATATGTATGGTATCATGGCGCCCAGTAGCCATCCCTCCTGAATGTCACATCAAGACCCCAGCTGCCTCCAGGCTGAAAGAGGAACATCAGAGCAGGCTTTTCTGGGCCTATGTGAAATGTGAAGCTTTTAGCCAGCTTCCATGCAGAGGCCGACTATGAAAAGGCCTTAAGTTATGTATATAACTTTATAGGATTGGGGGCTTTGTATACGTTCCTTCAGATATATCACATAAATTATGAACTATTTTTGCCACTAATATTGCCAACCCAACCTTCTTCATTCCTTCCATTGACAAAACTGGATTAGAGCCCTTTCCTGTCTGGGTAACACACAGACCCATACAAAAACAAATAGCAGCCTCTTCCCACCAATCAAATGGGCATCAAGTTGCCAGTGAAATCAAATTATTTCAATGGACAAAGTCTGATGGATTCTGCCAAACATGAAAGCTACTGTACTTGAACATGATCATAAAACAATGCGAACTTCAATTCTATTGATCTGTTTTAGTTCAAAAAGATAATAAAGACAGGACAGTGACTAATATGAATGAAAACGTCTCCCTAATTTAAGGAGGCAGTCTTTGAGCCTGTTGTTTTATATTATGCACCAGATATTTTCCTCTCTAATTTCAGCCAGTAGAAGTTTACTTCCATTTTCATCTCTCCATTCATGAAGGGAATGTTGCCAGCCATCTCTGCACATCATCTGAAATCAGCTGTGTGGATGTGGAACTGATTTTGCCACAGCCCCGAGACCATCCCCTAGTATTCCCAACCATGGCCAGACACCGGGTAAAACTGAAGAAGCAAATCATGGGAATTCCAATTGCATGAGAGAGCCTCATAAGCCATTTTTTTCCTACTTTTAACCAATTATGTTGGCCAATCTCTTGATGTATTCAACTAGCTAATTGAATGGTCACCTGTCCTGGTGCTATGGTGTTGGGCAATGATAAGCTCTTGTTATTGGTAAGTTTGGAGTTCCCATGATGTTGCAAGGAATTTTTTTATATGTGCTGTTTTACCACCACTGAGAGGATATTGACAAATAATGAGACAATGTTGCTTTGAACTTCAGAACAAATCATTGAAGTGAACTGGAGCCATTATTAATTATTTACTGCCAACAGGTAAGAGTTTACAATTGTTGTGGTTCAAGGCCTTAAGAAATCAACATCTAAAATAATAGGGAATTATCTATCAATTCTCAGGGCTATTGTCAGTTGTTGGTATTTGCACTGGTTTTCAGGAAATTGATTGAGACACGAGATTGGTGGGGAGAAACACCAGATGGTCATTGACTAGACTATTCCAGACAATCAACAGGTTTACCCGGCTTGATGCATACCCCCTGCCCTATATTTCTGACATGGTGAGCCAGATCACCCAATACTGGGTGTTCTTGACCATAGACCTTAGATCTGCCTCTCACCAGCTCCCCATTCACCCCAAGGACTGACAGTACATTGCTTTTGAGGCAGATGGTCAACTGTACCACTTCCTGAGTGTCCCTTTTGGAGTCACAAATGTGGTGTCCATTTTCCAAAGGGAGATGGATTGAATCATGTACAAACATGGGTTGCGAGCCACTTTGACAAACCTCGATAACGTCACCATCTCTGGCCATGACCAGCAGGACCATGACAAGAATCTCCAAAAATTCCTCCACACTGCGAAATGCCTCAATCTGACATACAACTCAGGGACGTGTCTTCAACATGTCATCTGGCTATACAAGGCTTCGTTGTGGACAATAGAGCCATCAGCCCCAACCCTGACCATATGCGCCCACTGTTAGAACTCCCACTCCCTCACTGCTCCAACGCCTTGAAAAGGGGTTTTTCTCCTATTACGCCCAGTGGGTGCTCAGCTATTCGGAGAAGCCCTGTTCTCTCATCAGGGCCACCGTTTTCCCCTGTCAGCAGAAGCCCGTGAGGCATTCGACCTTATCAAAGCTGACATCGCAAAGGCCACACAGTGGATGAATCCATCCCATTCTAGGCAGAGACCAATGCATTGGACTTTGCCCTGGCCACCACACTTAACCAGGCAGGCAGGTCTGTGGCATTTATTTTATGCACCCTCCAGGGCCCTGAGATCTGTCACTCCTCCATCACGAAAGAAGCCCAGGCTATCATCGAAGCAGTATGGCACTGGAGTCATTACCTTGCCAGTGAGCATTTTACCCTATTGACTGACCAACGGGCAGTCACCTTCATGTTCAACAATCAGCAGTGGGGGTAAAAATCAAAAATGACAGAATCTTGAGGTGGAGAATTGAGCTCTCCACCTACAACTATGACTGTACCAGCCCGGAAACTCAACGAGACTGCTAACCTCCTGTCTGAGGGACATGTGCCAATGCGCAGATGGACCGGTCACAGGCACTGCACAATGGCCTCTGCCACCCTGGGATCACCCATTTCTTTCACTTCATCAAGGCCTTTAATCTCCTCTACCCCATTAAGGACATCAGGATGCTAACCAAAAATCGCAGAGTTTATGCGGAGTGCAAACCAGGCTTCTACCAGCCTGACAGGTCATCCCTGATCAAGACCATTCACCCCTTTGAATGTCTGAGTATGGAATTCAAAGGACCCCTACCCTCCATGAACCACAATGTGTACTTCATTAACATCATCGATGAGTACTCACAGTTCCCCTTTGTTATCCCCTGCCTGGACATGACTGCAGCTACTTGTTCACCATTTTCAGATACCCCCGCTACATTCACAGCGATATGGATTCATCCTGGACGGGAGCACACCAGTCACAACACCAAAGGAGGCCAACGGACAGAATGCACATGAGGGCACCTAACTGCACCGCACTGGGACTTCATTTTAAAAGAGGGGGTGAATGTGGTGAAACCACTATTGTGTATATAAATGATATGACCTTTTATGTTCGACCCTGCTCTCACTGGCCAGCTCATGACTCCTCCCCTTTTATGCCCCATAAAGGCTGTCATGCCACAAGCCTGCCCCCAGTTCAAGTCCGGGTCAGGGAGAACCAACAACACAAGGGATGCTGTCCATCTCTTGCTAATAAAAGCCATCAGTTCCACTAACTTCAGACTTTGTGGAATTGATCGTGCATCTCCAACTTCCGGCTTGATGTCAAAGTTGATGGGGTCATTGCCCTTCTCAAATATGCTTCCTTAAATTGGGTGGATGTTGGATGCTTGTGGAAACAATAACATCAAAAAGACAGGTGAGAACATCAGTAAAAGGTTTGAACTCCAAGAAACACCAAAATGCCCCACCCCCCCTCCTTTTCTGCGTTTTTTATTTATCCCTGTATTACATTTTATAATGCATGGTGTATTTTTGCAGTGCTTCACTAAATTTTGCTGGATAATAGTGTATCTATTTTGTGGACGGATTTATACCAATAAATTCCTGCATATTTTTAAGCTGTCATTTAATTGGCACCATTCAGAGGGACAAGATTTAAAAGTGCATTGAAGGTTTCATTAGTGCTACAGAGCTCACATAATGAAAACCCATCTATAAGGGCCTAAAAGAAGCCAAATTAGTAGAGTGGTGTCTTTCCAAGTCATGCAGAAAGTAAACTTTACAGTCGATCCGGTTCTTTTTCCTCCACCTCCTTCATTATTTTCACCACTACCTCCTCCTCCTTGGCCTGGCATTTTTCCTCCTCTCACTCTTCGTATTCTTCCTCCTCTCACTCTTCGTATTCTTCCTCCTCCTCATTCTTCATGCTCCTCCTACTGCAGGTATAAGCCAGATTGTGGAGGACATGGTTAGGAACATTAATTTCACTGAGCGATCCAAGCATCAAAGTGCTTGTTGGTGAGCCCCAGTGATTTGTCTGAAGTCTTCATTCTCCTATGTTTGCAGAAGATAGCAGTCGACTGAAGGACCATGCACCCAGGTAATAGCCAAGTTTCCGGCGCAACTGCTGAAATATGGTGGATGGAACAGAATGAGAAGGGACCCCCATTGAAACATTTCGAATGTGGAAAGGTTGTTTCCCTTGGTGGGAGTGTCTAGGACAAGAGGAGAAAACTTCAGGATTGAAGGGCTTTTGCTTAGAACAAGAGATGCAGAGGAACTTCTTCAACCAGAAGGTGGTAAATCGGTGGAATTTGTTGCCACCGGCCATCGTGGAAGCCAGGTCAATGGGAGAATTTAAGGCAGAGATTGATATTTTTCCTCCTGCTTACAAAATAGAAGATCTGAAAGCTTTGCTCATTACTGTTCAGATAGAAGAGTCTAGAACCAGAGGAGTCAGGTTTAAAACGGGGGGGGGGGGGGGGGGAGTGGAAATTAAAGAAGACCCAAAGGGTAAATATTTCACACACAGATGTCTTGCCAAATTTTGTTCTTTTGTTGATAACTCCTCAACTTCACTCTTTGCCGTCTGTAGATCCCTGAACCTGCTCATGTTGCCTGCTGCTTTTTACTTGAAGAAAGGAGGTGGAATTTCTATCAAGGAAAGTCCTTCCATTTTGTCATAAATACAGCAGTGGATTGTAATTGGTGATCTGAGGAATATCTACCTAAGAGGTTCAGAATCAATATAACTCTAGATCCAGGCAGAGATGTACAGTTCAAATTTACCTGTAAGAGGTGGTAAATCTCAGTGACAGCTCAGTTGGTTAATCACAGCCTCCAGATGTGTTCTAGTCCAAATTATAAGTAAAGAAATGATGAAAATGAAATAAAAGGATTCTTTAAAAACATTTTTTTTCCTTTGTGATTATTTTTCCTTTCAGAATTTTACATTTCGAATTCTGAATTGAAATAAAATTCAGACTTGCGCTATGGCAACAGGTAAGTCAATGAAGAATTCAATAAATATATTTATAAGACAATGTATTTGCCTATTAACTATGAACTTATTTGGAGTCACATAATGGAACTATACACATGTAGGTACTGTGACAGATTATGTTGTGTTTTATAATATATATAGATATGATTTGGGGAGATAAAGTGGGGCAGGTTTTTTTTAGTGTAGGTCACATACAAACACTTTAAAACAGATTTCATTTAAAATACTGGAGCTCTGCTCAAGCCAGACAGGGCAGCTCCTGGGGGCCCTTTGAAATTAAGAGAAACAAAAAGGAACTCAGTGGTGACCTGAAAGAAAAAGGTCATCATCTGGAAAACCCCGATGGAGCAAGTTTCTTCGGCAAGACATTGATGTAGCTGATTAAAAGGGATCAAGTTGTGTCCAAGAACAACAAATCTCTCTCTCTGAAAACCAACAAGAACCTTCCTGAGTGGTAACCATTTACCTTTTAAGCACCAAAGCCTGGTGAACTTCATAAATGTTAAATTCCATGCAGAGTATAAGAATTGCCTGATACCAGTGAAGTTGGAGGAATGAAAAGTGAGATTGGACTGTGAATCAAAGAACTTTTCTGAACTAACATACACAGACATGTGTGCTTAGAATTAGAAGGGGGGTTTAAGTTAGGTTAGTTAAATTAATAGTGATAAGTTAAAGTGTGATTCTGTTTCCATGTTTAAAGATAATTAAAAGCAACTTTTGTTTAAGTAACCATTTGTCTTGGTGAATATCTATTGCTGCTAGGTTTTGGGGTCCAGAATGTTAGTGGAAAATGTGCTTTTGAAGCTTCTTGGGGAAAATTGCAATGACTACAGAAAACTATAGGAATGCTTTGAACATAATCGGAAAGACAATTATTTCCTTGAGAATAATCCAGTTGCAATTAGATAATTTATTACTTTAAATTGTTAATATGATACAGGCAACAAAATTGAGACTCATCAAAAAGTCACTCATGGTGGAAAACTGTTTGCACCCAATATCCAAAATCAATCAGTATCCATGGGCAACAAAACTGTCGTCAACTACTTTGGAGGTAATTTCATTAATTATCAGCACATGTGCTTAGCGTACAATTGGATTTTTTCTACTTTTGGATAAATTATTCAAGGCACTTTTTCTTTAATTTCCAGGAACCACAAAAAAACTTACAAGTAAGTGTTAAAATTGCAAATTAGAACTATGATCTACAAATACAGAATATGTAAGCTTCTTTTTAACTAGAATCTTCTTTCTTTCTGTTACTTTCTAACCTATTGTATGTTTCAAATGTGACTTTATCAGCTCACACCTATCACAAGATCAACATCAAGCCAATCGACCCATCAAGTCTGCTCCGCAATTCCACCATGAGCTGAACTGTTCCAATTTCCGGCCTTTTCCCCAAATCCCTTGATACTGATCAATCTCCTTAAACTCTCCCAATGATTGGGCCTCCACAGCTTTATGTAGCAACGAATCCACAAATCCACCACCCTCTGGCAAAAGAAACCTCTCCTCATCTCTGTTTTAAATGGATACCCTCTAATTCTAAGACTGTGCCCTCTTGCGTGGACTCACCCACCAAGGGAAACATCTTATTTACATCTACTCTGTCCAATCCCTTCAGTATTGATCCCCTCTCATTCTTCTATACTCCAATGAATACAGTCCAAGAGCTGATAAGCACTTCTTTTGCAGATGTTTGACTTTATGCTCAGGCATGAAACATTGTTGTTCTCCAATTGATAATTCCCCATAAATTTGTGGTGCACTGTTAGCCAGGATCAGACACAACCAGAGATAAAGATTGTACAACAGGCTTTAATCCACAAAGACTTCCACAGAGCCAGGCTGGCTGTGGCTACAGCAACTGAGTAAGGCCTCGGGAGGCCAGCGCAGGCTTATATCCCAGAGGATGATTGACACCCGACCGGGTGGGGCTTGATCCATTCAGGCCGACTGATTGACAGCCGGCCAGGTGTTGTCCTGTCCCCTTACACTCCTGCAGGTACAGAGGTTGCCCCCTGCAGTAGGCCGGTGGAGTACCACCACAGGATCTAATTTCTTTTTTGAACCCCACCCAATTCATCAGACTGAATGTTTGATGCCGAGCTTCACATCGCACAGCAAGACAACATCTAAGAAAAGTAGAAAGTGTGGAGTCTCGGATCAGACAGGATCTGTGAAAAGAGGAGCAACTTCAATGATACATAGGACATAGGTCAGTACAGCACAGGAAGATGCCCTTTGGCCCTCCGTGCCTGTGCCCTCATTGACCTGTTTAAAAATACTTGCCTTGGAAATCATCTTTCAACTTCCCCCTCTCACCTTAAACCTGTACTCTCCAGTATTTGACACTTCTACCCTGAGGGGGAAAAAAACTGATTACCTCTCCTCACAGACTGAAAGGCTTTCATCAAAACTGGAAAAGTGAGAACATGTTTTTGTGATTGAGAAGGTAGTGAAAAGATAGAAAGGGCCAATGAATTATCTCAGAAAAACTGAGGCCAGGTTTGGACTGGGAATAAACTGCTTGTAAAGTTATCCACTGGATTGGTTTGTGAGGACATTTAAAGGGGGAAAAAAATACAAACAAAGGAATGTAAATGCTGTGAAATGCCGAGCTATTGGAAATGGCAACAAAATGTACCAGGGGTATAGGTCAATGGGGTGTAATTGGGCCGCACGGGCTTGTGGGCTGAAATGGCCTGTTATCGTGCTAAATGTCTAGATAAATAAAATAAATAGAACTAGTCAGTTCTTATCCAAACAGGGAGCACAAGTACCCAGAAGATATTAGATTTAATATTAAGTATAGAAAACTGCAACATGCACAGATGATGTGCTAAACAAAAAGATTGCATTGGAAATGATTATAAGCATGTTAGAGGCCTCAATCACACAGGAATGGGTGACATGTCAAATTCAACAACTTTAGAACTCATTTTCTCTCTTTTTATCAAAATGAGTCATTTCTGTTGTAGTGATCCATTTGAAATATTAAAACTGTGGTTAGTGCAATGTTATTACAGTGCCGACATCCCAAGTTTGAATCCAGCACTGTCTATAAGGATTTTGTACATTCTCCCTGTGCCTGCATAGGTGTCCTCTGGGTGCTCTGGTTTCCTCCCACCATCCAAAAACCTACAGTGTTTGAAGGTTAATAGGTGAATTTGTGTGGCAGAGGCTCATGGGCCAGAAGGGCCTGTTCCCGGCCTATATCTTTAAATTAAAAATGAAAATTTAGTTTGGCCTGAACTGCTGGGCATATCCTTCAGCTCTCCATTTAATGTTCATTTGTTTGCATTCTCTCTCATTGTCCTCATTTCACAATATTTAATTCTTTTTTGGCATTCACTCGCTCTCTAAATTCATTTAAAACCCCATCAATCTAATAACCTTATCAACAGTTTATCTCCAGTCACCCTGACTTCACTATATCAGAGATGATTCCCTTTGTCCTATCCCTCCCACCCTCTCTGTAACTTAATAATAACAACTTGTTTTTCTCTCTTTCCCAGTTCTGACAAAGAGTCTTTAACCTAAAATTTTACATTTCTCTTTCCATAGATACAGTCTGACATGCTGACTACCTCCACTGCTTTCTGATTTATTGACAGACTTCTGCATTTTTTTTTATTTTCAGACTTACTCCAAGTCTGCTTCCATCTACTTACATAAAGTTCTCACCTTTACCCCTACCTCATAGTCTTTGCTACCAAAATCCTTATTTGTGCCTTCATTGTCCAATTCATCTCCTGTAATGTGTCCCTTTTTCTCTCCCAACTTTGCCTGCACAAACAGGTCCTCAACCACATCTCCACTTCTTGCAAATCTTGTCAACATCCATGCCTCCCCAATCCACGATTTTTTTAAACTAGTCCTTTTGTGATCCTGACTCAAACTACCCTCCCTATCTTTTACCTCTATCCTTTCTAAATTTCTTGTGTTTTCCTTTTTAAAATTAAATGACCTGCCTCAATGCAAATTGTTGTGATTTTAAAAGAAACTACCTCTTTGGAACAGTTTTTCAGATTGCAATAACCATGTTTGACAGTTTATCCAAATTAAGCCTAAGCTATTTAGTGACATGCTTTTGAACACTACTTTTACCTTCCATCATAGATGCTGATTTGAAAAATCTCAAATTGATCCACAAAAATAAATTAAGAGATGAATTTCAGTACATAATAGACTATGGGGAAAAGGGGAGAAGCTCAGTCCTGCTGTCTCAACGTTTTGTGAATGTAAGCATCATTGAGGTTGACATGAGCAATGATAATCCTGATGAGGCTTCCCAAAAATTTATTGAACTTGATCACATTTTCAAGCCTTTGCCTGACTTGCCGAAAGCCTTCAAGACTGTAGTCACGAAGGGAATAGCTGGGATTGGAAAAACAGTTCTTGTACAAAAACTCACCTATGACTGGGCAACAGGTGCTGCATTGCGCGAATATGACTTTATCTTCAGGATTCCTTTCCGTGACCTTAGTTTATTGTCCACAGAGAAAAATGAAATTAGTCTACCTGATCTTGTCAAATGGTATTACCCACATATAAAAAACTGTGAAAGCATTTTGGCAAATGAGTCAATCCGTTCCATGTTTATTTTTGACGGCCTGTCAGATGGCGAACTGAACATAGATTTTAACAGATCCATAGTATGTCGGGATGTCAACACAGCTGTCTCGCCTGCTACTTTGCTCATCAACCTCATCAAAGGGCAACTTGTTCCTTCGGCTACCATTTGGATAACCACCCGGCCTGGAACCCGAAATGACATTCCTGATGTATACATAACTAGGATGACGGAAATCAATGGCTTCAAAGATCAAGACAAGGAAGATTACTTCCGCATGCGATGTAAAGAGAATCATCTGGCAGAGAGAATGATCCAAGTTGTAAAGAAACACAGGAGCTTATTCTTTATGTGCAAAGTCCCTGCTTTTTGCAGTACCCTATTTACTGTTTTGGAAGCTGTGTTGAGTTCTGCAGGAAACGATGAAGTACCCCAAACACTAACGGACGTCTATTCTCAATTCCTAATTTATCTGATTGTATACCAGCAGGAAAAGCATGAACATGTCAAGGGAGGTATGCGTGCTTACATCCTGAAGTCCAAAAGGGATTCAGTCTTTGCACTGGGGAAGCTAACTTTTGAAATGAGCTCCAAAGACAGTACCCAGCCAGTTATATTCACGGAGGAAGAACTGAAAGAGAACAAAATTGACCTGTCTTTAGTTTGTGGTGGCCTTTGCAAAGAGATTAGCATGAACAATGGTCAAACGAATTATGCTTTTGTCCATTTGGCCATACAAGAATATTTTGCAGCCTTATACATTTTCCTTTCTTTTTACAATGAAAAAAAGAATCCTTATGGAAAACATTTTAAGTTGTTTGACAAGCTCAGTTACTCCGAGATATATAAAGAAGCCTTCGAGAATGCAGTTAAAGGTAAGAAAGAATGCGGGGAATTTTTTATCAGGTTCCTTTCTGGACTGGGAACAAAAAAAAGTCAGGAGCTTTTAAAAGGGTTTCTGACAGATGACAAAGCCAAAGACGACTCAAAGAAGATTGCTAAATACTTGAAAAAGATTTTGCAGATGAATATTCCTCCCAAGCAAACCATCCACATTTTGCACTGCTTAAATGAATTAAATGACATCTCTGCCCTCAATGACATAAAGGCTGCCTTCAAGTCTGGAACCTTTACCTCTGGAACTCTCTCACCAGCTCAATGCTCAGCGCTAGCTTTATTTTTGCAAATGTCGGAGATGAACTACCAAGAATTGGACCTCTCAGTGTACAAACTGCCGACTGCTGGCATACAAAGATTGCTTCTCATTGCAAACTATTTCACAGAGATAAAGTGAGTATTTGCTTTAGTACATTTTATAATATTATCTTATGGATTTAAAGAAAAGCTGTAATTTTCTTGTTGTGCTGAGTCCAATTCATAATTCTGAACAATATCAGTTTGTCAAACAGTGACTCCAATCATTTTCTGTCTGCTTTGATATGCGTTCAATGTTCTAACACCAGTATAATGTTATTCTTTGCTTGACCTAGAACTTTACTATGGTGTTTAATCAATATGCACCAAAGTGCGTACAGTTTCTCTACTGCTAATATTAGGATAACCAGACTATAATTCTCCTTTCCTCCCCTTCTCTTTTCTTAACTAATGGATATACAGGTACACAATCCTTTATCTGGACAACTAAAATCCGGAAAGCTCCAAAATCCAGCAAGTGGGGAGAGACCGGCAGCGCGAGTCGGGCGGGTGAGAGGGGGAGACCGGCAACGCGAGTCAGGCAGGCGAGGAGCGGAGACGGCAGCACGACTGGAAGGGGGTGGGGATGGATACGGTAGCACAATTCGGGTGGGCTTAAATCTGGCTTTCCGAAATCTGGAAAAATCTGAAATTTGGAACACACTGTCCCCCAAGAGTTCCGAATAAGGGATTGTGTACCTGTACTTTTGCTAACTTCCATGGTGTGATAATAGTTGTAGAATTTATCATATTTTATAAAATTATAACCAGCACATCATTAATTTCATAACCATTTCCTTCAAAACTCTAGAATACAAGCCCTGATGATTCATCATCCTCATTAATTTCTGATTTCTCCAATGCTCATTCTTTACTGGTTCTAATTTCATTGGGCTCTTCATTCAGCCTAGACCTCCATTATTTCCCTTTATTAATGAAGTTGATAAATAAATTAGACATGTTTGTTTTGAAAGCCTGTGCCTAGCAAGGTTCTACAGGGATCAGTGCTGGCCCAAGTCTGATCTGTATCGATGAGTTTGAAGAGGAGATCATGTGTAATAAATCTAAGTTTATTAATGATGCAAAGCTGGGTAGCGTAATGACCACTAAAGTGGACCCACAGACACTTCACCAAAATACAGACAGGTTAAATGAATGGGCATGAATGTGACTGATTCAATACAATGTGGAAAAATGTGAGGTCAATGACTGGCAGAAAAATCATAAAGGAATAGGATTATTTTTAAATGGTGTGACAATAATTCTCATTGGTGTTTAAACATCTAGATTACCTTTATACTCAAATCATCTTAATGTTAAAATACAGGTTCAGCAAGAAATTAGGAATGCAAATAGAATATGGGTCTTTACACAAAGTCGATATTAGTGAAAATAGAGACATCATGATCCTGTTACACCATGCTCTAGTGAGACGTCATCTGGAATATTGTCTACAGGTCTGAACCTCTCCCTAAGAAAGGATGTATCACTCTTTTCAGTATTACAAAGAATGGAGTGAATACAGTGAAGGATCAGCAGATAGATTATTGGAATGGTATGGAGGAGTGACTAAGAAGTATAGCACCGTACTCTCTTGGATGAAAGGTGATGCCACTGAAATGTAGAAAATTATAACAAGCAGTGCAAGGGTAGATGCAGATTCAAAGATCACAGACATCAAAGAAGAGATCAGCCATTTGCTGGAAATAAATCTCTGCATGGTGACTCCTCAGAATTCTCAAGTGAGCTGTGAAGTGTCTGTCACTTGGTGCTTTCAAATGCAATTTAAAAAATCAGTAAACTGTTAATTTACTTAATTTTTAAATCAGGGACATGGCATTTGTGAAGGTATACAGCAATGACCTTATAGAATGGCAGAAGGGATAGCATGGCCAAAAGCTATTGTTCTTATGTTCTTCAGAGTCAAGATTAAGACCTTGCTGCCAAAATTAACTTAGGGTCTGGAAGCCATGTACAAACCCAGGAATTATAGGGAAAGGTAAAATTGAAATGCTGATGTAGTACAGTACTAAAAATTGTGAAATATGAATGTACTGTATTACATATTTGCAAATGTTCTGAAATGAGATGTAATTTTGAAAACAATGGAACACTTATTAAATTATGCCACTAAATCTATTCATATTTAGATTATCTGGAGCCAATATTCGAGATGCTGGGGTGAAAATACTCTCTGATGTGATGAAAAGCCAGGATTGCAAATTACAAAATCTGAAGTAAGAATGTCTAATTTGAAGCATATTTCCATTATAACAAACATATTTTCATTTACAAACATAGTGCACAAAATCATGAGCTAGCCTATCCTGTGTATACCTTTCACCAATTAAATATCTGCAAACCCTGGAAATATTTAGAGGCCAAGCTGTGAAATGTAGCCTCACATTTCAAGTCAGTGTCAATTTTCAAAAGGAATTTTCCTGTGCTTGAATGGCATTTTCCTCACATTTCTAATTTATTTCTTTTTTATTGTGTAGGTTAGATGGAAACAATCTGACACATAAAAGTTGTGAGCAGCTTGCTGAAATTCTAAATATTAATGACAACATAATATTCCTGGATTTGAGTGATAACAATTTGCAAGATAATGGAATTAGCTCATTATGTGGTGCTCTAGAAAATGAGAATTGTGCACTGAAAATCCTGAGGTAAATAATGATTTCAAAGCTTTTTGAAAATTAAAGTAAGATGCATTTATATTCAAAAGGCTTTTAACTATTATACAGTTTTGGTTTTGAAATAAGGCTGAAATTATTTTTTTTTAAATCTGCGATTATGTTGTTAATTCTGAGTATTGCAAAATTTAAAGAAAATCGAAACCCCAAAAAATGTGATTGCATGAGCAAAGGATCCAAGTTGATTTTCCAGTGTTGTTTATTATGGACCTGATCATTACAGAAGGTGACTAGAGCAAAACATTATTTAAACTATTAAATGCTTCCAAGATAGGAAAGTCTGAGGAGAAATGCACTAAATTGAACTTTGTGTGGTCAGATACTTTGGTGTCAGTCAATGCTTCCAAAAATGTAATATGTATTTTGTCCTTTTTTTCAATTTCCAGAGTCTGTGGTAATAAACTAACACCCAGCTGTTCTGAGAACTTGGCCTCTATGATTAAGACAAACAAGACCCTGGTAGAGCTAAATCTAAGTAATAATAGAATAGGTGAGGAAGGCTTGAAGCAAGTATGTGAGGCACTGAAGACTGAGAACTGTAAATTACAAAAGCTTGGGTATGTGACCACTGTTACTGTCAGTGATGTTTGCACTAGCATTCATCTTTTATAGAATGTAAAACAATTTCAATCGCATTATTCAGTGTACAATTGAACAAATCCACTGCCAATTTCTTGTCAACTTCGTAATATATGTGAGCATTTGAGTACTAAAAATTTGCAGAATGCCAGAAGGGTTACAAGGCAGAAGGAGGCCACTCAGTCCATCAAATTTGTATTAGCTTTATTTAAAGATCAATCTAGCTAAGCCTCTGTCCCTGCTTGGACCCCACCATCTAGAAAATTCTGCAGCTTTAGACACCAAACCCAGCCACAATTGAATCCAACTCACTTCTGCCCTGGCAAAACACCATTATTTCATGTGTCCTGGTTCTTGACTCTTCGAACATTTCCCTCTTTGTTCTCTGTCTGCACACTTCAGGATTTTAAAGTTTTTCTTTCAGAACTGCTTGAAACTTCCTCATTTACAAAAGGAATGAACTCAGCCAAACTAAAATGCATTTCTACATTAGAATGTTTTTAACAAAAGTAAACATTTGTGACTAGCTCTAATCTAATTCTTTATTCATTTATCCCAAGTATCCCACATTTCTTGACATTTGATAAAACAGCTTAAAAAAGATACTCTCTGTTGAGTCTTTGGATCATGGATGTATTCTGATGGAGAAGTTCATAAAATCTCAAACTTTGATGTGTAAGGAGGCACTATTTCCACTCACAATTGCTCTTTATCTATAGATTATAGATTAATAATTATTGGATGAAAATATATTACCGAGTACAACACTTAAGTTGTCTTCCTGGCTTGACACAGGGAAGTTCACAAAAGGATATAAAGAGATTCAACTCAGAAAGGACAGAGGTTTTTCAAAAAGAAAAGGAATACATAAATAGGGGTTGCACTAAAAGGTTCCAGGGTTTATGATCGAGTCTTGTTATGGACGATTTCTAATTCTTCCAGTTGTCCACAAGAATGTCCATATACAAAATCAAAGTTAGCATTGCAAGAATGTCTAAGTACTTTTTAAGCAATAATCTGATAGGCTGGATAGGCTGCGACTTTTGGTCGGGGAGTCAAACTAGAGGGGGAAGGGAAAGATGTAAATGGGATCTGAGGGTCAACTTTTTCACACAGAGACTGATTTGTATACGAAACAAGCTGGCAGTGAAAGGTGGAGAGGTGGATACAATTATGACATTTAAAAGACATCTGATGCAAGGATCGACAATGAGATAGACAACAGACTCGCCAAGGCAAATAGCACCTTTGGAAGACCACACAAAAGAGTCTGGAACAGACTCTTCAGCCACCTGAAGAAACACACAAAGATCACCGTGTACAGAGCCGTTGTCATACCCATGCTCCTATTCGGATCCGAATCATGGGTCCTCTACCGGCATCGCCTACAGCTCCTAGACGCTTCCATCAGCGCTGTCTCCGCTCCATCCTCAATATTCATTGGAATGGCTTCATCACCAACATCGAAGTACTCGAGTTGGCAGAGTCCACAAGCATCGAATCCATGCTGCTGAAGACCCAACTGCTCTGAGTGGGTCACGTCTCCAGAATGGAGGACCATCGCCTTCCCAAGATCGTGTTCTATTTCAAGCTCTCTCCACTGGCCACCGAGACAGAGGTGCACCAAAGAAGAGGTACAAGGACTGCTTAAAGAAATCTCTTGGTGCCTGCCACATTGACCACCGCCAGTGGGCTGATATCGCCTCCAACCGTGCATCTTGGCGCCTCACAGTTCGGCGGGCAGCAACCTCCTTTGAAGAAGACCACAGAGCCCACCTCACTGAAAAAAGAGGAAAAACCCAACACCCAACCCCAACCAATCAATTTTCCCTTGAAACCGCTGCAACCGTGCCTGCCTGTCCCGCATTGGACTTGTCAGTCACCAACGAGCCTGCAGCAGACGTGGACATACCCCTCCATAAATCTTCGGCGCGAAGCCAAGCCAAAGGAAGGCAGATACAAATATAGGTGAGAATTAGTGGGATATGAACCTTTAATTGAGGTAGACAATCTGGTCAGTGTGGACAAGTTGTGCAGAAGAGCCAGTTTCCATTTTGTAGAACTCTTTATCCAATGACATATTATCTTTATATTCAGGGCTTGAGGTGCCCCACAATACATCATCATTCTTGGGTTCAAATCCTCTTATGGCCTAATCAGTCAATCTCTTTTAAAATCCATTCAGTTCAACAGTTCTTTCCTACCATCCCGCTCTACCTATCATACAAACATACAGCAGCATGCACACAATTTTCTGTGTGTCATTGAGATTGTCTTTCCACCACTTTGCCCCATGGTTGGACTGCCAGCTCGTTGCCCTCTTTGCTTCACGTTCATCCTACTTCTTTTCTCTCTATCTCTTTTAAACTCTTCCTTAAAATTAATTCATAATTTAGCTTATCGATGCCTTTAAAATCTATCCTCATCCTCCTACATGCCAGAGAATAAAAGTCCCAACCTATCCAGCCTCTCAGATTATTGCTTGCTGGTGTATTGACCAGGCGTTGGTCAATCTCTAACAGCATCACTTTCTTTGAGCCCATATTCAAGTTTATCATGTAGCTCCATGAACCCATTGCTATATAAATCATGATTGTTTTCAGTGATGGTAGTAGTTTCGCTGAATTGAATTTTAAACTTGGATATGCTAAAGTGCATGTTCACCAATATCACTTTTAGTCTAGTCCCCTTTTTATTTAGTTTTGATTAAAAAACGTTCAACTTGAAACGTTGACTGATCTTTTCTGCAAATGAATTCTGCCTGAACCATGAGTTCACTCCAGATTCCTGCATCTGTAATTTGTGTTTCTCTAGCTTATATAAATGAAAATGTTCTAATGTTCATTCTAAGTATAAGTATTATCATAGCAGTGGCTCCAGATATCAACGTTGTCAGCAAAAATCACACACCCAGCTTGTGTGTTTATTTTAATGT
This sequence comes from Narcine bancroftii, assembly GCF_036971445.1. Lineage (NCBI taxonomy): Eukaryota > Metazoa > Chordata > Chondrichthyes > Torpediniformes > Narcinidae > Narcine > Narcine bancroftii. The sequence continues at coordinate 105,927,228 of NC_091477.1, read as the reverse complement.
TGGTAATCTCAAACAGTTATTTCCTTCTTCTTTCCACATTTCTCTCAAATTTAGTTGCCACAGTAATGCCACTTCCATTAAAACCAGCCAGAATTTATAAAACTCTTTTAATGTAAGAATAAGTGTATTTCTAAAACTTCCATTATTTATGTTTAGAAAATGCTATGTAAAAACAAAATCTTATGTTCCCTCTGACATAATTTTCCCTGAGACTCGTGCAGGCAACAACTAATGGAATAGCTTTTCTCCTTTCTATCAAAGTTCTGTCCAGTTTTGAAGTCATCTATCTGATCTTTGTATATTTTTTTCTGATTTCATGCAAAACTTTCCAGATTCTGTGACTAATGTCTGGGATTATTTTTGATCCATTCAATAAACTGCCCTGCAATTTCAATTTGGTTTAACTTTTGAAAATGAAATAACAAATAGCTTGTTAATGTAATTTCTGAATATGCATAAAAAACCTTCATAAGTTCAAAAGCAATATAAAGATATGGCCTAATGATCTCAAACCAAACAGTAAATGAAACTTCAAAGGCCCAAAAGAACAGAATTTGAATTCAAATTGGTGAACACTAGTTTGCTTCTTTCATATTGTAAATGTTATCTTGTATTTGTTTTCAATCATTTTTATTCCTCTGGATTATTTGATCAAAAGGGCCACTACCTTGAAAGGGAAATTAGAGATGGGCAATTAATGCTGGCCTTCCTGGTGAAATCAAATCCCAAATAAGTATTAAAATAATAACAATTGTATCAAGCTAATTTATGTTCTCTTTAGGTTGAATTCTATTTTTGAGTTTGATTTTGGAATAATGGGCACTTACGAAGATGCTCCTGGAATTGAAAATCTCTGCAGTTTGCTGAAAGACAAAAATTGCACATTACAGAGTTTGGGGTAAAGAAACTTTGTAATCATTCACAGTTTTTGTTCGCACAAAAATAGATCTGTATGTTTGTTCTTGTGTGTAGGGATGTGTTTTTGTGGCTGTGAATTTGCATTTGTCTCAAATGGTTTGCATAAGCAGTCCAAAAAGCTATAGAACATTACAGCACAGAAACAGGCCCCTTTGGCCCTGTGCTGTTTTTGCCTAGTTCCACTGGCCTTCCCTAGTCCATAGGCCCCCATACCTCTCCCATCATGTACTTGTTCAAATTCTTAAATGTTAAAATTGACCCTGCATTCACCACTTGACCTGGCAGCTCATCCACACTCTAACCACTCTCTGTGTGAAGAAGGTCTGCCTCATGTTCCCCCTGAACTTCTGCCCTTTCAGTCTGCATCCATATCCTCTGATTTATATCTCACCTACCCTCAGTGGAAATAGCCTATCTACATTTACTCTGTCTATCCACCTCATAATTTTAAATACCCCTATCAAATCTCCCCTCATTCTTCTATGCTCCAGGGAATAAAGTCCTAACCTCTTTAACCTTTCCCCATAACTCAGTTCCTGAAGTCCAGGCAACATCCCAGTAAATGTTCTCTGCATTCTCAATCTTATTGATATCTTTCCTGCAGTTAGGTGACCAAAACTGCACACATTACTCCAAATTTGGCTTTGCCAATGATTATATAACTGTTCCATAATATCCCAACTCCTATACTCAATACTTTGATTTATGAAGGCCAATATGCTCTCTTTACAACCTTATCCACCTGTGATGCCACTTTCAGGGAATTATGTATCTGTATTCCCAGATCCCTCTGTTCTACCACACTCCTCAATGCCCAACAATTTATCATGTATGTCCTTTCTTGGTCTGTCTTTCCAAATTGCAACACCTCACACTTGCCTGCATTAAATTCCATCTGCTATTTTTCAGCCCATTTTTCGAACTGGTTCAGATCCATCTGCCTGCTTTGAAAACCTTCTTCACTGTCCACAACACCTCCAATTTTAGTGTCATCTGCAAACTTGAAGATCCAATTTACCACATTATCATCCAGATCATTTTTTTTTCAAACTTTATTTAAAGATTTTCTTAAAATAACAGTCCAATAATCATCAAAAATTGATTTTACAAAGATAAACCCCAAACCCATCCTCCCACCCCCTCAGCCAACTCTCTTAAGGGGAGCCAAAAATATAAATTATATATATTTAAAAATTATAAATGTTGAGAACAATTCAAAGTATATCTAAATGCATATATTCCAAATACGGAGACCATTTGCTAAAAAGAGAATAATTATCATGTAAATAATAAGTAATTTTTTCAATAACAATACAAGTTTTCAATTCATTGTGCCAATGTAGTATATTAATCTCTGAATTGTCTTTCCAAGTGCTCGCAACACAGTTACGTGCTACTGATAACGCCAAACGTACAAAAGCACTTTGAATGTTATCCAAACCTAAGCCCCTCAATGAAATCAAATTACCCAACAAAAAAATTGTTGGATCTAATGGTAATGTAAAGTTATACAATTTTTCCAAAACTACTTTAATTCCTTTCCAAAATGGTTGAACTTTAATGCAAGTCCAAACAGCATGTAAAAAAGTTCCAATACATGAATCACATCTAAAACATAAATCTGAATTGGTAAACCCATATTTTTTTCAGTTTCTCCAGAGTCAAATATAATTGATGTAAAAAATTATAATTAACCATTCCGTATCTTACATTTGTCCATTTGATTACATTGTCCTGACATATCATCTTCAGGAAAAATAAACACTAAATCACTCTTCCATTTAAGTTTAGATTTTTCCCATTCCTGTTTATCCATATTAACTTGTAACAAATTGTACATAACCGAAATATAACCCTTCTTTGGTACAGAGGAAATCAAAGACTCAAATCTCGACAAAGTAGGTAAATTTATCTCTCTACCATAATTATCCTTTACCAAGGCTCTAAGTTGGTAATACACAAACAAAGAATTTAAAATATATCAAATCTCTCTCTCAATTGATTAAAAGAAAGAAATTGTCCCTCTTCAAAACAATCCTGTATTGTTTTTATACTTTAAAATCCCAAATCTTTAAATAATCATTAAACATTGAAAAAGGAATAAGCTGATTATTATACAATGGAGTTAAAATTGATAATTTATCTTTTGATCCCAAAACCCTATTTTTTTTAATCCAGATCTTTAACAAATGTTTCAATACCGGCATATTATATTCCTGTAGCAAATTCAAATTCCAACAAAATATAAATTCATGCACCTCAACCTCAGAAATACCTTAGCCCAGCTAGGAGGATAATCTAGATCCATCACCCTGCTAATAAACTTCAAATGGGCCGCTTCATAATAATTTTGAAAATGTGGTAACTGAAGTCCACCTAACGCATATTTCCATGAAAGTTTATACAATGCCATTCAAGCTAATTTACCTTTCCATTAAAAACTCCTGCAATACCTTATTTAAATCCTGAAAAAAAACCTTTTGCAAGTAAACAAGATATTGACTGAAATAAATATTGAATTCGGGGGAAAATATTCATTTTAATACAATTGACCCTAACAATCAAAGTTAATGGAAGATCTTTCCACTTAATCAAATCTGCTTTAATCTGTTTTAATATAGGCACATAATTTAACTGATACAATGACTGCTAATTAACATCTACAAACACACCTAAATATTTAATTTTATTTGTCCACCTTAATTTTGTAATAATTTTACATTCTGAATAATCTCCTATTCCAACTGGTAAAAGTTTGCTTTTATCCCAATTAACTTTATATCCTGACAATTCTCCGAATTTCAACAAACACTCTTGTAACTGCAACGACCGTTCCGGTTCCGTCAAATATATAAATACATCATCTGCAAATAAATTAATCTTATATTCTTCATTCATAGCCTTCATCCCTCTAATTTCATCATTTTGCCTAATAGTTGAGCTAATGGTTCACTAGCCAACGCAAATAAGGCTGGTGACAATGGGCACCCCTGCCGAGTTAAACGAGTCAATCTAAATGGTAAAGAAATCTGACCATTTGTCACCACCCTAGCAATCGGGTTGAGCTTTAACTCAACCAATAAAAAAGGGCTGAATTTAAACTTTTCTAACACCTTAAATAAAAAATCCCACTCAACCCTATCAAAAGCCTTTTCTGGTTTTTTGTTACAAGTTAATATGGTTAGGCTGCTTTGGTATGCAATGACCAAAGTAATTAATCAAAGAATATTATCTGATGCATTTCTAATCTTAATTAAACCTGTTTGATCAGTATGTATCAGCTTAGTTAAGTATGTAGCAAGTCTATTAGCTAGTACCTTGACTATAATTTTATAATCTACATTTAATAAAGAAATATGTCTATATGAAGACACTTTTAATGGATCTCTATCTTTTTTTTGAAATAACAGTTAATAAAGCACTTGAACAAGATTCTGGCAGCTTCTGTTCTTCAGTAACTTGTTTTAACACATCTCCAAATGCACTAGATAAATAATCATAAAAAAATTTATAAAATTCCATAGGAAATCCATCGTTCCCTGGGGACTTTCCATTTGGCATTTCCTGTATAGCTTCCTTGATTTCAAAGTATGTAAATGGAGATTCCAATTCCTGAATATCTTTCTCATCTAATACCAGTAACCTTAATTTAGATAAATAAGATCCAATAGAACCATTATCCTGCTTCCCCTCAGAAGCAAATAATTTTTGATAGAATGAATAAAACTGAACATGAATTTCCTGGGGCTTATAGGTAATTATTGAATTCTTTTTAATGGCATTAATAGTTCGAGATGCCTGTTCAGCTTTCAATTGCCAAGCAAGTACCCTATGAGCTTTCTCCCAACTCATAATAACGTTGTTTAGTTCGATTAATTAAACGCTCAAATTGATAAGTTTGTAAAGTATTATAGCGTAATTTCAATTTTTGTCTTCAGTCACATCCTTCTAAAAATCTTTCAATCTGATTTTCCAACATTAAACTTTCTGCTATAAATGTTTCTTAACTTTCGTAGAATAACTAATAACCTGTCCCCTCAAATAAGCTTTTAATGTGTCCCATACTACAAAATGACTATCCACAGAATTAATATTCTCAGTCAAAAATAAAGAGATATGCTCTTTAACAAAAGTAACAAACTCTGTTTTTTTTTCAATAACATTGCATTAAACCTCCATCTATATGACGAATGTACCACTTCTGAACTTTTACAGGAAAAATAAGGAATGGTCTGATAGAACTCTACTTTTATATTCAGCTTGCAATGCTCTACCTTGTAGTTGTGCTGATACCAAAAAAAATCAATCCTAGACAAGTAATAATATCATGATGAATAAAAAGAAAAATCTTTCTCTGTAGGATTAACCTTTCTCCATTATCTACCAGATTTAAATCTTTCATCAATGCTTTGATCTGTATTGCTGTCTTTGATTTCCTTATATTCTTGGGGTTTCTGTCCAATAAAGGTTCCAAAACACAATTAAAATCTCCCCCAACTAATATTTTCATTAGCTTGAATTAACAATAAAAACATTAGGTGCATAAAAATTAAGCAAAGTCCAAGATTCAGCAAAGATTTTTACAATACACCCGTAAACCTCTACCTACATTTCCCTCTGAAGATTTCAATTCAAATAATAAATTTTTATGAATCAAAATCACCACCTCTCTTGCGTTAGAATTAAAAAAAAGAAAAAAAACACATGTCCAACCCAATCTCTTTTCAATTTCAAATGTTCCTTTTCAGTAAAATGTGTTTCTTGTTTTTTTTTTATATAAGCCAATACCCTCTTCCGCTTAATTGGATTATTTAATCCCTGAACATGAAAAGTTGCAAAATTTAAAGTAGACATTTTTTTACTAACTACTAATATATTTACACTCTGTAAAATAATGCTCCCCTATAAAGGGAAATTATAAAATTCTTCAAAAACACAAAAAAACCCACCCCTCAATAGACAATTTATTTTTAACCCAAAAAATATAAAAACCACCCAAAGGTAGTAACACCCTAAAAATCTGGATGTGGTAAACCCACTAGTGGTAGATGACAGTCAAAGCTTTCAGTGTCATCCACTCCCCCCTCCCCCAGCCAGATACATATTCATTATGTAATTAAGAACAATCAAATATAGTAAATATATTCAACCCAATGATTCCAAGCCCAATGATTGTTCCTGATCTTCAATGTCAACAAGACTTTGTGTCAGCTCTTCTTTCTTTCCATTCTTTCCATTCTTACCAAACCCATTCCCGTTCCTATTTCCATTTCCATTTACCCTCCTCTTAGGAGACGATGGTAAAGACCGCCCATTTCTTCGCAATTCTGGCAATGAATTAGCAAAAACCAAGGCATCATGATCGTTCTCAAAAAATTGAGATTGAAAGTTTCCATAAAAAAACCTTCAAAATTGCAGGATAACAAAAAGCAAACTGATAGCCATTTTGCCATAAGACATCTTTAGGCAAATTAAATTCCATCGTCTTCCAATAACCTCTTGACTCAAATCAGCATTAAAAAAAACACTATTGTTTTGAATCATCAACGGGGATTGACTCTGCTGCGCTTTCTGTACCGCCATACATAAAATCATTTCTTTATATTGATACTTCAAACAACGAATCAAGACCACCCTTGGTTTTTGTCCAAGAAGTGTTTTTTTCACTCAACACTCTATGGGCCTGATCCAGTTCCAAACCTTCAAAAAAAAACTCTTTACCCAATACCTCTGGGATCCAATGTTTTAAAAATTTTATTGGATCAGAACCTTCAAAGACCTCTGGAAGACCAATTATTTTCACATTATTTCTTCGGCTTTGATTTTCCAATGAATCAATCTTCTTCAATAAATCCCTTCTTTGAATCCCCCAATCTACAAAAGAACCTTCCACTTTTTCCATTTTTTCTTTACTGCGTTCCACCTGATTTTGACATTCAGAAAAAACTGTTTCAATTTTTTTTAATTACCTTGTACAATATCAACAGATTTTATATATCTGTTAATATCACTCTTAACTACAGTCATTTCTTGTTTCATAGTTGACATTTCTTCACACAAAATATTCATTTTTGTTTTCATGTCCATAAATCCTTGGGTTATTTGAGTTGACATTTGTTTTAACATATTATCCATTTGAAAAGCAATCCCTTCCAAAACAGTGAATATTGAGTCCAATCCAGATTCCATAGCCACTTTTTGAGGTCTACATTCTTTAACTGCAGGCTCCTCCTCCTGGGCAAATTCCAATAAAGTAAATTCCTCTTCACCTTCAGTCACCATAGGTCCTTTGTCTGTGCGGCTGTGGGTTTGGACACCCGACACCAGCACCCTGGCTTCGTCAGGGCGCCAGCGCTCGAGCCCCCCCCCCCCCACAGCCCACACTTTCTCCCAAAGATCATGGTCCCGGGATGCTCCACGCATGCCCGGCAGAACCACTGGATGCATAGGGGCGTCCTCCAATGCTACCCTGGGCCACCCAGCAATGTCACGGGCTCACAGGCCCCTTTGTCGGTCAGGACGCCCATGTGCATGGCTTCACATGCACGCGGGTCGGCTACGACTGAACTCACCATAGTGCCGGCGCCATCTTGCGACTGCAGGATCGCTGCCGAGGTCAAGCTTGAATGGGCAGGAGTTCTCTGAGGTTTGGAGACTCCCAACAACAACTCCGTGGATTCAGCTGTGCAGGTAGGCCTCAGATCATCTATACTTTTATATGGTCATTTCTTCTGAAGTTGAGTTTTAGATTTCTTCACATTGGTAGCCATGATGAATCACTGTTATTCAAAAAACTGTAAATATTATTTTTAACCACTTTTATACTTTTTAAAATTGGGTATTTAATAATCCATCTGGGGAGAGGTGGAACACACCTCTTTCTTCTACGCCAGCTTGCCATGCACCCCCCCCATCCAGATCATTGATATAGATGACAAATAGCAGTGATCCCAGCCCCGATCCCTGAGGCACACCACTGTCCACAGGCCTCCAGTCTAAGAAGCAATAATTTACTACTACTCTGGTTTCTCCCGTCCACCCATTGTCAAATCCAGTTCACTACTTCACCATGAATACCTAGCATCTGAACCTCCCTGGCCAACCTCCCATGTGGGACCTTATCAAAGGACTTACTGAAATCCATGTAGTCAACATCCACAGCCTTTCCTTCATCAACATTCCTGGTAACTTCCTTAAAAAATCTATAAGATTGGTTAAACATGATCTACCACAAACAAAGCCACGTTAACTATCCCTAATCAGTTTCTGCCTATCCAAATGATTGTACATCCGGTCTCTTAGAACACCTTCTAAAAATTTCCCTACTACTGACATTGGGCTCACCAGCCTATTATTTCCAGGGTTACTTTTGTGGACTTTTTTTAAAACAACAGAATACCACGAGCTACCTGCCAATCCTCCTGCACCACACCCGTGGCTATTTTAAATATTTCTGCCAGAGCCCTTGGACTTTCTAAACTAATCTCCCTTAAGGTCTGAGGTAATATTTTGTCAGGCCCTGGGAATTTATCCACCCTATTTGCTTTAAGACAGCAAGCCTTTCCTCATTTTCAATCTGTATAGGTTCCATGACCTCATTGCTTGTTTTCCTTACTTCCCATGACTCTGTGCCTGTTTCCTGAGTGAATACTGATAGGAAAAATAAAACATTTAAGATCTCCCCCATCTCTTTTGGCTCCATATTAAAGCTGACCACTGATCTTCAAGGAGACCAATTTTGTCCCTTTTTCTCATAATATACCTGTATAAACCCTTAGGATTTTCCCTCACATTGTCTGCCATAGCAACCTCAAATCTTCTTTTAGCCTCCTGATTTCTTTCTTGAGGTTTTTCTTGCATTTTTTATACTCCTCAAGTACCTCATTTGCTCCATATTGTCTATACCTGCTACTTGCCTCTCTCTTCAAGATTCCCTGTGCCTAATAACCTTGCCTTTAATCCTGACAGAAACATACAAATTCCATACCCTCAAAATTTCACATCTGAAGGTCCTCCACTTACCTTGCACATCCTTGCTCAAAAACACCTTATCCCAGTCCACACATTCTAGATCCTTTCTCATTTTGGCAAAATTGGCCTTTCTCCAATTTAGAATCTCAACCCAAGCCCCAGACCTATAATTATGATCACTGGACCCAAAATGTTTCCCTACACATACTTCTGTCACCTGTCCTGTCTTGTTCCCTAATATGAGATCCAGTATTGCACTCTCTCGAGAGTTGGTACCTCTATATATTGATTTAGAAAACTTTACTGAACACATTTGACAAACTCCAAGCCATCCAGCCCTTTTAGAGTTTGGGAGTCCCAGTCAATATCTGGAAAACTAAAATCTCCTACTATAACAACCTTATGTTTCCTGCAACTGTCTGCTATCTCTCTACAGATTTGCTCCTCCAATTCTCATTGTGTATTGCCCTCTGTCTATCTGAGCACAGCTGAGATATTTTCCCTGATGAACAATGCCACTCCTTTCATTCCACCTCCCCTCCCTCCCCTGCCGTTCTATCACGTCTATGCCCGGAATACTGAACTGCCATTCCTGCCCCTCCTGCAACCGTTCACTCATGGCTAAATGTCATAATTCTACATGGCAATCCATGCTCTAAGCTCATGTGCTTTTCCTACAATACTTCTTGCGCTGAAATACAGTACAACTCCGATTATCTGGTCTATTTCGGATAATTTTTTTTGGAGAACTGGCCATTTTTTTTTAAACCCTTGATGATTGCATCTGTGGTTCCTCCCCCTAATAAAGACAGTAATATTGTAACTCCTCTCCCAGAACCACCTCGGGTCTCTCGTCAGCAACATGAGCTGTGCTGTCTGTTTATGGTAATAAAAGCTTATTAGTAAGGTAAATTCTAGTCTTTTGAGTTATTAATACCACATCACCTTCAAACTAGTGCCTAACTCCCTGAACTCTCCTTACAGGACCTCTTCACTCTTCCTACCCACGTCATTGGTCCCTATATAGACCACGACATCTGGCTGATCGCCCTCCCTCCTGAGAATGCCATGAACTCGATCTGAAATATCTCTGATGCCAGAGAGGTCACATAGTATCTGGGATACTCAATCTCTTCCACAGAACTTTTTATCTGTCCACCAAACTATGGAATCCCCTATCATTGCAGCTCACCTCTTCTACTTCCTTCCCTTCTTAACCACAGAACCAAACACCATGCCAGAGACCTGATCACCATGGCTTGTCCCTGGTAGGTCTTTCCCCCACCGCCCCCCCATTCAGAATCCAAAATTGTATACTTGTTATTCAGGGGGACGGTCACAGGGGTGTCCTGCACTGTCTGTCTGTTCCCTTTCCCTTTCCTGACTGTCACTCATCTATCCTCCTCCTGCCTCATAGGTATGATAGTGGCCCTGCAACTCCTGTCATTCCCCATCTCCGCCTCCCGAAAGATCCGGAGTTCATCCATCTCCAGCTCTAATTCCTCATCTAGGCTTGCCAGGGGCTGCAGCAGGATGCACTTCTCACTGATAAAGTCGTCAGGGATACTGATGGCTTCCATGATGCCCCACATTCTGCAAGGGGAGCATTTCCCTGCCTTGGCTGCCATTTCCACTGTTTATGACTAGAAGAGAAAAAAAAATGATATCTAAAGCTTCCCCTTTCCTATGCCCTACCTGCTGAATCTTTGTGTTCCTCGAATAGGATGGCCCTTTCTTACTTCAACCCCTACTATTTCTTGCCTCTTACCTGTTGAGCCAAAGTTTTACCACTGACTCAACCCACTCCGATAATGACCGTTCCTTTCCTTTATAGTGATACTTAGCTTCTTCCTCTAACCTGGCAATTCAAATACTGTAATTTTTCTCCAAGATGATGCCTCGGTTTTTAAATTTCCCGTTTTAACATATTTAAAATTCTATTTCTTTTCTTTATCCATTTTCTTCACTACAAACTGACAACAGTATTTTGTTCTTAATCTTCAAGGCTAGCAAAAAATGGATTGACAGGAAAAAGTTGCTCAGAGCTCATTTCATCCCTAAAAATAAACCAGAGCCTGAAAGAACTGGATCTTAGTTTCAACAACTTAAAGAATGAAGGAATTGATGAATTGAGTACATTTCTGGGTGAACCAAGCTGTAAGCTTTATTCACTAAAGTAAGTATCTGCAACTGAGTCATGTTCAGAGAGATTATATTCTTGTAGTTGAGCACTATGGGGATTTTTTTTAATATTGATAAATTTTAAACTACAATAATAATTACATTGCATTCAATTCAAAAATTATTTTAAAAGGTTATATGTAGTATAATAAAGCCCCCTCCCACCTTCCCTCCCTCAAAATCCCTAGAGAGAAATAAAAGAAAATAGAAAGAGAAGAACCGGAGAATGGCAAAGGGATAGAGCATTTTTATTATAGTCTAATATTGGAGGTTATCAAGAAATGAAGTCTTCAGTGAGTCTATTCAACATACAAATCCACACTTTGTAAAAATGGGTGCCATATTTTCCAAAATACATGGTATTTATTTCTCAAATGGTATACAGCTATGAAGTTCAGCATGCCATCCTTCCATATCTAAATCTGTATCTGACTTCCATGTTATTGCTATACATTTTCTGGAAACTGCGAAAGCAATTTGTACATATTCAATTTGCTACCTAGTTAATTTTAATTTAGGTCTTATAGTCTCAATAACATCAGATCCTTTGGGAATTTAACTGCCATAATTCTTTCTAAAAAGTCACCGACTTCAAACCAGAAATATTTAACTTTAGGACAAGTAGAATAAAAAAAGGTTCAATCTCAAGACCACACCTAAAACATAAATCTGATAATGCAGGATTCAATCTGTTTAGCTTTTGTGGAGTCAAATATAACTGATGCAAAAAATTATATTGAACTAATCTGCACCTAACACAGTGGCTCTCAACCTTTTTCTTTTCACTCACATACCACTTTAAGTAATCCTTATGCCCTTGATGCTCTGTGATTAGCAAGGGATGGCTTAAGGTGATATGTGATTGGAAAGGGAAGGTTGAGAATCATTGCAACCCTTCTTAATTGCTGCCAATCTTAAACACTGCCATCTCGGGTCCAGACCCCACTGTCGATGGATTTTAAATAAAACTACCTTTGGCTCCTTTAATGAGCCATTGAAAGCCTGCATGGAGCTGAGTGCAACCGAACTGAGCAGTTGAACTCCACAGGAGCGTTGTGTCTCTGCTGTACTGCCATTTTAATTTTTTTTACATTATATTACGAATGCTGATTGCTGAACATTACACCTGGGGTTCTCCACTAAGCGGAAGCTGCAAGAAAAGTTCAGAAGATAAATAATCAAAACTGTTTATACTATAAATGTGATTTAAAAAAAAACAAGAAACTTCCTTGCCGTAACTTGCTCATTGACACTCAGTTTGAATTCTACCATTCAGCTCCAGCCTTTTTGACATCCATGTTCTAAACCAGAGGTGGGCAACTTGTTTTTAAAACTCACATTTCACCTTAAGTATTCCCTATGCCATAAGTGCTCTGTGATTAGTAAGGGATTGCTTAAGGTGGTACGTGAGTGGAAAGAAAAAGTTTGAAAACCACTGTTTTAATCATACCTCATTGACTCATTATGTGCACAGTTTCATAACCAAAGGAAATAGGCCAATGACAATTTTTCTCAAAATATTTCAGTAACAATCGGGTCTAGAACATTCTCTTCCCACTCACATACCACCTTAAGCAATCTTTTACTGATCTCAGAACAATTATGGAATAGGGAATACTTAAGATGGAATGCGAGTTTTTTTTTAAATGGTTGGCCACCCTGTTCTAAACATTGACATAAAAGCTGAACACCAAAGATGAACTGAGAGCACAAATACCATCAGGGTGTCGTGAGAAACATTAAATCAGTGTGAGCAAGGGAAATCTCCACTGGAATCATCCCTGGGTTTTTTGTAGGCCAATCATCTCAGTTCAGGCTCTCACTGCAGATACTCCTCATGGAAGGGCCCAGGTCCAGCAATTTTAAAATAATTCATCAATGACCTTCCTTCATTCAAAAATCTGAGATATGGATGTTAACTACTGATTGTACAACATAGAGTATTATTCAACCTCCTCAAAACAGTCTATACCCACAAATAGAAGTCCTGGACAACATTTACTCATTAACTTATAAAGAGGATGGAACATTTCCACCACACAAGTGACAGTCAATGCCCAACCCTAATAAGGGAGAATTAACCATCTCTCATTGATGTTCAACATTATTAGCATCAATGAATCCTCCAACATCAACGTCGAAGGACATCACTATTTACCAGCTATACTGAGGCCACTCAGGCAGAAGAGAAATGGAGTATTCTGACTTTTCACCTTCTACAAGTCACAAATCAGGAGTGTGAAATGATACAATCTATTTAGCTGAATAAATGCAGTTCCATCAACATTCATCATCAGAGCATCCATGGTTGGCCAATATGCATGCAACCTTGGTCCTTTCAGAAAGGCTGATCTCTTTGGACAATCAAACAATGTCAACCCAGGCAAAGATGTTTTGATAATGACGAACCCAAACTACTTTTCACCAAGCATTGCATCCTCACCCTAGTATCCCTTGGGCCTCTCGTTGCTAATTTTGCTAAATGGTTTCTAACTCTTGTACTTCCCACAGGATGGAGAACACAAAATTAACAAGTGATTCTTGTGAGAAACTTTCATCTGTGTTTAAAACTAATCAGACATTGACCGAGTTGGACCTGAGCATGAATGAACTGGGAAAGAAAGGATTGAAAATATTGTTCTCTCAATGTGCTTCAGACTGTAAATTACAGAAGCTGGGGTATGTAATACAGAAATTGATTAAGTTTTAAAACATCAGTATATCTTTCAAATCAAACCCAAGCATATAGAATCTTTTCAATCAAGAAATTAAACTAATGCTATATTGATATTAATGCAATGCCTGCATTCAATGTTTTAGACCTGTTGCTTTAATATATGACAACAGTAGAAATAATAATAATACTACAGCTGGCAAGATATTTCTAGTAATGATCCTCTACATGTCACAACTCAGTTAATTACATAACTCTGAAATTAAAAAGCTAGTTTTAGTTTTGGTGAGGATAAAGCTAACATATTGTTGTAAATATCTATCTATTTTACTAATGTCCTTAAGGGAAGAAATGTTTTCAGCTTATCCATTGTGGCCTGGATGTGACTCCAGACCCAGAATTGTGGTTGATTCCTCAGCATCTCTTTAGTTCAGAGGCAATTAAAAATGGATAATAAAAAAACAACTTTGCCAAATAAACACACATCCCATTAATAAAACAATAATGTCATTATGGAACCATAGAACTTTACAGCACAGAAACAGGCCCCCTTCAGCTCTTCTAATCTGTGCACCTAGTCTATACCTCTTCATCCATGTACCTGTTCAAATTTTTCTTAAATGATGAAATTGAGCCCGCATTCACCACTTCAGCTGGCAGCTCGTTCCACCTTCCAACCACACTCTATGTGAAAATGTTACCTCTCTGTGGTGTGCTGTTAGACAGAAGCAAACACACAAAACTAAAAGACTGTACAACAGGCTTTATTCGACGTAAACCTCCACAGAGCCAGCTGTGAGGAGAGCTGCTGTAAACTCTGAGTGGGGCCTCGGGAGGCCGGCTCAGGCTTGTATCCCGGAGCGTGATTGACACCCGACCAGGTGAGGCATGATCCATTCAGGTCGGCTGATTGACAGCCAACCAGGTGTTGTCCTGTCGCCCACCCACCCCATACTCTCCTGCAGGTACAGAGGTTTCCCCCTGCAGTAGACCGGTGGTGTACCACCACACTCTCATTGTTTCCCCTAAATTTTTCTTCTTTCACTCTTAACTCGTGTCCTCTGATTTATATCTCACCTACCCTCAGTGGAAAAAGCCTATCTACATTTACTCTGTCTATCCCCTTCATAATTTTAAATACCTCTATCAAATCTCCCCTCATTCTTCTATGCTCCAGGGAATAAAGTCCTAACCTGTTTATCTTTCCCTGTAACTCAGTCCGTGAAGTCTGGGCAACATCCTAATAAATCTCTGCACTCTTTTCTCTTATTGATATCTTTCCTGTTTGTTAGCTGACTAAAACTGCACATAATACTTCAAATTGTCCTCACTAATGTCTTATACAACTTTAGCATAACATCCCAACTCCTAAACTCAATTCTTTGATTTACAAAGGCCAATATGCCAAAAGCTCTCTTTACAACACTATCCACCTATGATTCCACTTTCAGGGAATTATGTAACTGTATTCCCAGATCCATCTGTTCTATTGCACTCCTCAGTGCCCTTACATTTACTATATATGTCCTTTCTTGGTTTGTCCTTCCAAAATGCAACACCTCTCACTTGTCTGCATTAAATTCCATCTGCTATTTTTCAGCCCTTTTTTCCAGCTGGTCCAGATCCATCTGCAAGCTTTGAAAATGCTCTTCGCTGTCCACAACACCTCCAATCTTCATGTCATCTACAAATGTTCTGATCTAATATACCACGTTATAATCCAGATCATTGATATAGATGACAAGCAACAATGATCCCATCCCCATTCCCTGAGACACACCACTAGTCACTGACCTCCAGTCTGAGAACCAATCATTTACCATTACTCTCTGGCTTTTCCCATTCAGCCATTGTCGAATCCATTTCACTACTTCACTATAAATATCTAACTTCTGAACCTTGCTGACTAACTTCCCATGCAGGACCTTGTCAAAGCCCTTACCAAAGTCCATGTAGAGAACATCCACAACCTTTCCTTCATCAATTTTCCTGGTAACCTCCTCGAGAAACACTATAAGATTGGTTAAATACAATCTATCACACACAAAGCCATATCATTCCAGCTATTTCCCAAATTCATCTATATATTTGGTGATGAATTAAGAATTATATCTGCATTCTATCTCCAATGATTAGGAAATGGACTTGCACAATCCAAACAACATCACATAATACTCTCATGCCAATTAAACATTGTGCTTTAATCCTAATTACCTTCCTCAATTGGTTCTGAAGCCACAAAAGCCCCAAACTTCAGATACTTTTGTTCATTTGCCTTCTGATATTTTTTTTAAACATTTCAGAGTGCAATTTTATACCCGTTAATGTTAGTAATGGACTGGTCAATACACTTGAAATGCCATGACTGAAGTAAGTTAATTTACTCCCATGTTAAAATATTACACCTACAAACATCACCACTGCCATTGTCATACAGTTCAATATCAGCTCCTAAATCTTATTCTGCCTGTAAGTTTCCCTTTCTCAAGAAGGGATTTCTATCATTTTAACCATTTTAATTTGCTAAATGTTCTATCATGCACATTTTCATTTCTGTTTTGTGAAAATTTTGTTTTTGTTCACATTTCTATTTATCCAGGCTATCAAAAACTGGACTCACAGATATCTCCTCCACAGACTTCAAGTCTACATTTGCAAAACTCCAGATGCTTATGCACCTTGATTTAAGTCACAATAAATTTACAAACAAATCTATTTCATCTTTTCAAGACTTCATTTTGGACAGTAAAACTCTCAGGACAATAAGGTAAAGTCTCACCTGTGTCTAAAACGAAAGTCAGGATGGTAAGTTGCTGTTGTCAAACATTTTTCAACTAAAGCAAGTTTCAATTAGTAAAATCCAATAGAACTTTTGGTTCCTGTTTAGAGAAATGTTCTTTACTTTTGACCTAAATATTCTATTCTTGGTCACACTGAAAACATAATCAACATAATAGATAATATGAATCCGACAGTACAAGATGTTTGGTTCAGTGCAGGAATTACAGGAAGGTTGAAAATGTGGGAAATGGTTATCAAATTCTGTGGGTCTTATCATCTTGGCTATTCTGCAAAGTTGTTGAATTTAGATTGATAGCAATTATTGGAGATGGCTTTCAAGGAAAGGCCAATTTTATCCATTGACTGGCTTCTTCCCCTCATTCCCAATAATTGCCTTCTTTATGATTTAACCAATAAAATGTTAAAAGGCATACTAGAAAATCTGAAAACTCTGTAATTTGATGTGACACCTGGTAGTCATCAAATTTCAGACAAAGAGGAATAAGGTAGTGTTGTATCTCACGCACTAAACACATAGTGTATTAGATAGGAGCTTTGAACTGTGCATCTAAAATTAAGATATTAAAGAAAAAAGATATACTGTTTCCTGTCATCGCCCCTCTAATTATGTCAAAACATATTATTTTGGAAAATATTGCTTAAAATGCAAATTTCTACTTCATTTTGATTAACTAATTTAGAATTCAAAGGAAGAATTGGTAATTAAATGTTTAATTATACATTGGCAGCTTCCATTCAACAGTCCAACAACCTGACCCACATATTTCATCAGCTCACTCATGTAGTCGGAGTATCTAACCTATGAGCAGGATACTTCACTTCACCACCTTCTTCCCAATCGGGAGATAAGAAATTATTTAACTCAACCCTCTCTCCCATTTAGCAGTTGTTCTTAATCAAGAAACCCAGTTTTAAATAATTTTTTTTTTTTTTTAAACATTTTAGTTACAGCACTGTAGAAGACGATTCCGGGCATTTAAACCCATGCCGCCCAATTACACCCAAATTAACCTACACCCCCATATATTTTGGAGGGCTGGAGGAACCAAGCATCCAGAGGAAACCTATTCAGACACAGGGAGAACAATGCCAGATTCGAATCTGGGTCACTGGCACTGTAATTTTGTTTCTTAAGTAAAAATGCTAGGAGATCCAGATGGTCTCATTAAATTCACGGTCTCACATGTAGCCTTTACAAAGGAAATAGTTTGCTTTCATCCAGAATAGTCCCAGCAGGCTTACAGCTTTCCAAATATGGGTGGAAGAGCTTCCAAATATGGGAGGAAGAGCTTCCAAATATGGGTGGAAGAGCTTCCAAATATGGGCGAAAGAGCTTCCAAATATGGGCGGAAGAGCTTCCAAATATGGGCGGAAGAGCTTCCAAATATGGGCGGAAGAGCTTCCAAATATGGGCGGAAGAGCTTCCAAATATGGGCAGAAGAGCTTCCAAATATGGGCGGAAGAGCTTCTACTCAGAAAATCCTTTCAGGTGGAGGGAATCCCTCCTTTGGCTATTTTTAAAAGACAGATGAAAAGTGGAGATGTCCAATGAAGGATGATATCAGTGCAATTTTTTTTCGTGTGGATCTCAGGTCTCCCATAGGAGAAATGATATAGAATCACTGATGAATTTTCTTCTCCAAATGTTGCAATAATCAGATTAACTAAAATAGATACATGTAATAGCTGATATTATTTCTTATCTGTCAAAGGGTGGAGAAGAATCATTTTACCACAGATCAATACAAAAACCTAGTGGAGCTGGAGAAGAAAAGAAATGATCTCCGTGTAATAGTGTCCAAAATGGAAAAAAATCAGTAATGCAGTTGAAAAAATGCCATGAAAACAAACTGCAAATTTAAAATCTTGGTATCATTGCAATTGTTTAATGACATGAAATCAGTTTATTTTCATATTGCCTTCTGTCCCCTCCATGGACTCCATCTACATCTCCCACAATCTAGGAAAAGTAGTCAACATATTAAAGGACCCATTACAGCCTAGCACACTGTCTTAAGAGTTTAAGGTGTGCAGCAACAGGCTTAAAGACAATTTCTTCCCCACACCCATCAGTCTTAAATGAACCCATAACAGTGCCATCATGCTGCCCTTGCTTGGTGCTCATTGATCTTTCTATTATTGCAATCCTATACTCTGTAAATTGTGCTCTTTCTGCATCTGTATGAATGTTAGAGATAACTTGTTTGTCTGCTTGGAATAATCCCCAAGAATAATGTGACAAATAAATTTAAACAAATTTGTTCAACCAGTTTCTTGACTTGTATTGATCACAGTAGATAAATGGACATAGAGTTCTCAAAAAATAAAAGTTTAATTCCTGGTTTGTCCTGATTGGCCTGAGTGTGAGTGTGAGTGTGTGACATATGTACACACAATGCGGCACAGGAACAGGCTCTTCAGCCTACATGTCTGTGTATAATATGATGTCGAAGTCAAACTACAAATCTGCTGCTTGTACCTGGAAGGTAGCCCTCTATTCCATACTATCTGTCCATCTTGTACCCTTTTAAATGCTATTATGCATTTAATAGCTCCTCCATTACTCGTGGCAGCCCATTCCCGACACTTGGCCGAAGGGAACGATAAGAAGAGGGGGGTCCTTTATGTTGTTAGATGCCTCCACAGTGAATGAGGGGTCAGAACCTATAATGGTCATAGCTACATTTGTCTTTTCTGCTGCCTTCTACATTCAAGGGCCAAACCAAGGTGTCATGCAACCAGTCTGTATACTTTCCACAGAGCACCTACAGAAATTTAATAGAGTATCTGACAACATGCCAAATTTCCTCACATCCTCTAGAAAGTAGAGGCACTGGCGTGCCTTCTTCAGGTTTGCCTCAGTGTTCTGCCTTCAGGAAAGGTCTTCTGAGATGTGGACTCCCAGGAACTTGAAGATTCTGACACTCTTCATTCCTACCCTTCAATGCAGACAAGTGTGTGTTTCCTCAGCCTCTCCTTCCTAAATGCAACAATCAGCTCCTTGATCTTAGTGATATTTGATTACAAGATTGTTTATCTGGCTTTACCCAGACGGGTTCTCACTCTCCATCCAATATTCTGACTCTTCAATACCCATTACTTGGACAACAATGGGTGTGTCATCAGAAAATTTGCAGATTGATTTGGAGCTGAACTTGGCTGCAAATTCATGGGTATACAAGGAATAGAGTAGGGGATTAAGCACACAGGTGTCTCCATATTGATGGTCAGCAAGGAGGTGATGTTGCCAATCTACACTGACAGTCAAGCATGTCTCCCACTGGGGGGGCGTGGCAAGATGGCGTAGGGAACAGACGTGCCTTCCAGACCTCTCCTGACTCTGATTTATTGTTTTGTCTTTAAGTGCCCGTTAAAGTTCTTTTAAAACTTTATAAATAATAAGAGGTGTTGGATTAGTGCCTAATGGTTTATATGCAAAAAAAAAGGTAAAAGAAAACATCAACAGACTGTTAAAAAACTACATTTTCTGAAATTGTCTGAGCCTACTTGTTTATAAGAAGCCAGGACTCAGCGTAGAATGGATCCAGAGGAAGACGTACATTGAAACTCCATTTTAAGCCGGTGAGGCTCTTTGAAGGTCGCATTCAACAGCTTTCAGACCAAAGAGCTGGATGGGTGCCAGTATTTCACACAACGGCCACTGTGAGTGCTGTTACTCAGACTTTGATAGTTGGATCAGCTGGGGCGCCACCAGCTGGAGAGTTAAAGAGCTGTCATTCGACGGCTACAGTGGTGGCGCTGCAAAATGGATCTTCAATTACAACAGTTTTTTCAGACATCGATTCAGTGAAGATGATTAAAGAGATTTGGCTTAAAGATAACTCTGATCTTCAGTTTCCTGGCATTGCTGGGGGGGACTTTGAGAGGGATTTTTATACGAAGTCAAACTGCTAGAAAAGATACTAAATTAAGGGAAGGGACAGAAGATCCCGTGGTCTCTAAGGAACAGCAAGACCCCATTATGCCTGAATCTACTTCTGTTGAAATGTCTGTTAAGGATCTTGAAGATAAGATATATTCTGTATCGAGTCACTTAGCTAATTTTGTGAACCTGTTTATTGCCAAGATTAATGCGATGGCGGAAATCATTAATGGAGCTTTTAAGCTTGAAACCATTGAAAGATTTGAAATGTGTGATCAAGGTTTAGTCGATGCACAGGATCAACTGCAAGATGAAAATAGAATAATTGAAACATTGTAGATCCAAAATAAAAATTTAGCAAAAAAGGTTGATTATTTGGAGAATCAATCTAGACGGAACAACGTGAAAATTGTTGGTTTGCCAGAAGGCATAGAAGGACCAGATCCAAGAAAATTTTTTACTGAATGGATTCCACGAGTGTTAGGACAGGATAAATTCCCTGAAGGTTTAATACTGGAACGTGCTTATAGAGTTTTAAGAAGAAAATCTTTTTCAGGACAGAATCCAAGATCTGTTTTGATCCGTTGTTTAAACTATTGTGACAGAGAGACAATTTTACGTACGGCTATTAGAAATGCCCAGCAAAATAGATGTCCTTTGATGGTTCAGAATAATCCTGTTTTCTTCTATCAAGATTTGAGTCAAGAAATTATGTTTCAAGGACGCGAATTTAATTCTGTGAAAGAACGGTTGTGGAAAAAAAGACATAAGGCAACATTCAGGTATTCTGCGGTACTGAAGATTTTTTAGGATGGAAATTAGCCAAAGTTCTTTGACAATCCTAAAGAGGTTATGGACTTTGCTCAGTCTCTACCAATCATGCAGTTTCAGGAACGATGTAGTCCTTCAAAGTCTCTAAAGAGAGTAGAGATGTAAGGTGGGATCCAGATTTTTAAAAGAAATGGAAGCAATGGTGACCGAAGTGGTAACGTTGATTTTAAAAAATAAATCTTTTATCTTTTTTTTTGAGAAGAGTTTAAGTAGTTTAAATAATGATGATAGTTTAATGAAATGGGAGTTGGGAGAGGGAACTGGGTGGGCACTAGGTTCCAGAAGTCATCAGCTACCTGTGAGTTATCTCACACCCAATATTTTGGGGGAGTTACCGCTTTGGGCGGTTTAAACAGGAGGAGGTAGTTGTGACCTCCGACCTGTTTTTTTTCTTTTTAATTTTTGGGTTAAGAAGTGAAGATTTTTTTTTATTATTTTTTTAAATAAATAATTTTTTTAACTCTTTTTGTTTTCTGATTGTAATTGAGAGGGAATTAGGAGGGTTTTTTTTCTCTCCTTTTTTTTCTCTTTTTTTGGGGGGGGTCTTTTTTTCTCTTATTTTTCTTTTTTAAGAGGATGATGTCACAGAAGATAAGCCAAAAATTGAGGATGTTGAATTAGATGAAGAGGAAGATGAGGGGAAAGGTGATAAGAAAAAAAAGAAAATTAAGTACAAATACATTGAGGGAGAAGAATTTAATAAAATTAAGTTAATTTCGATAGAGAATTTTGAAGATGTTATAAATGAAGAATATGGAGAATTTTATAAGAGTTTGAACTTTTTTTTATATAAGGGGAGGGGAAGGGAATAAAAAGTTTATCATTAATTATGATTTATTGTATAACAGATATGTGGTTGATATATGATTTTAATATTTGAACTTAGTTTTAAAGTGGATTTCATTTGTTAAATACATGTATTATGTTTGATTTAAATATATGTTTAAGGGTATTATTTTAGTATTGATATTTTTTTTTGTTGTTAGTAATTTTTTTGTTGATAAGTTTTATCCTTTTTTTGTAAGTGGGGTTTTTTCTATTTTATTTACAACATTGTTAATTAATTCTTCACTCTTTATTTTGGGGGGAGGGTTGGACTAATTTTAAATTAGATGATTAATGTTGTGTTATAATTATTGGGGGGGTTAATTTGTGTAGTTTAATTATGTAGTATTCTAATTTTTATTATCTTATTTTTTATTTTTTCTTTAAATGTAATTTTTATTTTATTCATGTCATAAAATTTTAAATAAAGTTTTTAAAAAAACCATGTCTCCCACTATTAACCTGTTGTGACCTGTTAGCTTTATTAATATATTGTAAATAATATTAAATATGGTTAATTAAAAACCAAATTGTATTATTTGCCATAACCACTACTGTTGAATGTTGATATTTCATTGGATGAAATTGTGATTTACTGTAAATCACATAAGAGTTTCATAGCAAAGGCCACATAATCTTCCTGCCAAATACTCTGAGCTCTGCACAAAACACTTCCAGAAACAAAATCCATGGAATATTTTAAATGGGGGTTAAACAAAATCTATTTTTGATGAAATTTCATAAAAATGATTAATTTTAACATTTTGAATCAGCATTCTCATGAAACTCTTCCTTGACGGGAATTCTGTCATAACAAACGTAGTACAAGTTGCCCTTTTTGATTTCAAACAACTTTGTCCAACGTTGGTGAATCTCCTCTACCCCCACACTAAGTACCCATCTTTATCCCATTTATCAGATTTTTGCTGTGGCTTTCTAAGCCTCAGTGCAAGTACAGATGATACTTCCATCATGGGCCAGAATTTAAATAATAATGAGTCAGAATCCATGAAGGATTCTGGTGGTATGGTGGCAGGATAATAACCTCTCCTTCCATACTGCCAAAATGAAGGAAAATACTTGGACAGCAAAGTTCCATACATCAGGATGGTATTTATCGACTACAGTTTGGCATTTAACATGATCATCCCTTCAAAATTGATCAGTAAACTCCAAAACCTGGGACTCAACACCCCATCGAGTAACTGAATCCTGGATTTCCTCACTTCCAGATCGCAATCAGTAAGGATTGATAAGAACATCTCTTCCACAATCTACATCAGTACTGGAGCACCACAGGGCTGTGTTCTTTCCCCCCAGTTGCTCTATCTCCCTGCAATGCAATTCTTAACTGTAATATAGTCCCCCAATAACCAGCGAGCCCAACCAACATACCCCAATAGAGCCCAAATAAAGCATGAAGTTCTCCCTTAAAATTACGGTTAACAAATTGTCTGGCTTGATTTGGTTCAAATGAGCTATCCATTTGACCTTTGGTACATTAGTTCATAAATTGCCCAGGTTGGACTTGGCTCACGAGTTGTCCAGCTAACCCTTGGTTTATTAATGCAATAACTCAATCAGTTTGCTATAAAAATCTACTTGCGTGCACCCTAATGGGAAAACTCTGACCTCTTCAGATTAGTCCACTCTACAGCTTTAAACTTTAAACTTTTAAACATTTGCAGAGTACAGAGTTTGTATGTTTCTATCAGGATTAAAAGCAAATTTAACAGGCACAGAGAACCTTGGTATTCAAGGAATCTGGTTTGAAATCTGGTTAAGAATAAGAGAGAGGTGTATAGCAGTTATAGGCGACAAGGAGCAAATGAGATACTTAAAGACTATAAAAATACAAAAAATAACTTTAGTAAGGAATTAGGAGGGTTAAAGAAAATGAATTTGCATTGGCAGGCAAGGCAAAAGAAAATCCTAAGGACTTCTACAAATATATTAAGAGCAAAAAGATATTGTATATGCCATTGTATAGGACGATCCTCAAAATTTTAAAAATGTCACCTTAAAATCAGGGATCATCCTAAACAAAGACTATAAATTTCTTACCTTAACGACAAAGTCTCAACTCCACTGCCATCTTCCTGCTGTCTCCGACACATTCTCCTGCATGCCCCGTTAGTTACTTGCGAAGTTTCAGTGCTCCTGCATGGGGTTTGTCCACCCGGTCCGACAGCTGTCTGCTCTGTACAGTCTTTAAATGGCCTGTTATAGGAGCCAAGAGTGGTTTATTTTAAAATTTTGCAATAAAATATAAACCTTTAAATGGTATTTGTGATATGGCTTCTAACAGCATCTACTGGTCAGCATCTACAAGTTCCAGATTTGGGGGCCATCTTATAGAGGGTATCGCTCAAAACCAACATTTTAGAATGAAATTCTGGGTGTTGAATCTGTTGACTCTACCTTTACTTTTCACTTTCTTGTGACAGCAACCAACATATACAAGGATGCATCCCAGCCCAGTCACACTCTTCTCCATCTCCCTTGGGGCAGGAGATACACGAGTTGAAAACATATCACCAGATTCAAGAATAACTTTTACCTTCTGTTATCAGACTCTTGAATGGACCACCCCTTAGAATAAATGATATATTGCACTGTTTAATTGTACTTTTCTCTTTCACTCTCTATCCTGCACTTTTGTTTTCTTGTAACATTAGTTGGATTACCTGCTGCTTTATTAGAGGTTGGCTTGCCTGGATAGCACTGTATCTCAACAAAAGTGACAATAAACAATAAACTTTCAATATTATTCACCTCATCCCTTTGAAGAAGGAAATCTGCCAAATGTACCAGATTTAAACAACACCAGGTCCAGTCATATGGTAGTCATGGGAAGTTATGGATTCATATTTATGCCCAATGAAAAGATAAATAAAAATTAAGAGGCTTTGAAAAAAAAAATTATTATATCCAAGAACACAACAGATTGGAAAATAGATTAAACTCTGGGTTGAAATCAGAAGAAGAATTGTAATCAAGTGTGTCCACTAAATTTTAGAAAAATTATCCAGAGTTACTGAAGAAATTAAATTTTATGGCATTGAATCTTCCACCCCACTATATTTATAAAATTCTGTCCCTGCAATGATTAAACATTCTACCATTTACTACTTTGTTCATGCAAATTCTTGTCTCACACTTCTCCGTTTAAAATTAATTTTTCCATGTGTCTGTCTCTGGTTTCTTTACTAAATTTTAAAGTTTTATCTCATCTGCAGACATTTAAATTGTGGTCTGAATTCCAAAGTCCACATTGACAAATGTCAAAACTAATTAAAATTATCTGGTTTGTTCACTAACTGACATGTTCTTTAACTCTCCCTCTTGCAGTTCTACATATCTGTAAATATAATTAGGTTTTATTTAATAATTTTATTGCTTTCTATGTGAAAATGTATGGTATTTTATGATATCATAGTGTCCTATGATTGCACAGCTGCATAGGTATGATATCACTGGTCCAATGCCCGTTTCAGAGTTATCTACGTGGAGTTTCTATGATTCCTTTGTCACCACTTCCTTCCATATCACAAAGATAAGCAGGTTGAAAGGTTAATTATCTGCTGTAAATTTCCCCTAATCCGTTTGTCAGAGGAAGTTCATAGAATGTGGGGAGAATAAATTTTTGGGAAATATTAGTAGAGGAATCAGATTGATCTGAGAACCAACACAAACTTGATGGGCTGAATCTCCTCTTTCTATGTTGTAAGAAAATAAGGAATATGGTAATATGATACTCCACTACTCATGCAAAGACATTAAAAGCATTGTGACGTGTTTTTTTTTGTTTCCAAAAAACTGGCCATCACTAGCAAGACAATCTCTAATTGCCCGGGAGAAGTTAGCTGTCTTCTTGAACAGCTGCTGCCTTTTCTTTTCTTTTTAAATATTTTTATTGAGTTAAATATATAAACTTACATATAAAATTTTAACACATAACAAGTCATCTTATACACATACTAGTACAAAACAAATGGATGGAACTGCATTAGACAGTTCCTTACTCCACATGACAAATAAATTATTGAATTGTTAACCATGTAAACTCATATTTGCCAAATTAATCCAAATAAAAATTGATTAAAAAAAAGAAAACAAACAAAAAATACCCTAAGAACTAAATCTAATCTGCTTCCACCTTCAAATCAAGGTAACCTTTGGGGAGGAGTCATGTGATGGAGTAGTGGCCGGTAGGAGAATACCAGCCCTCTCCAGAAAAGAAGAAATAAAAAGTGAAGAAAATGCAAAGCTCAAGAAACACAAAACACAACAAATAAAGATAAAGGTGTGGAGAAAAGAAAGAAAATGGCACCTAAGAAGGAAAAACCAAAAACAATGGGAAAAAAAGAAAAGATGCCGGAAGAGAAAGGAGAAGGCCTTACCTGCATGAAGAAGCAGGGATCCGCCGTGGACAGAGGAGTCCACTCCCCGAGGTTAGTGGAGACCCCACAGGGTTGCTACCTCCCGACCGCAGGACTGCAAAAATGGCTCACTGAGCCAAACAGAGGTGCACAACTGCGCACCACAAGGAAAAGGAAAACACCGACGGGAGGGGTGCCCAGCTGTGGAGTGAACTTACACTGCGCGACTAGCTGAGAGATGCCTGACAGCAGGGCTCTCAGCTGTAAGAGGAAAGCAACGGGAAAGGGAGTGATAAGAAAGAAAACCAGCAACAGGAAGCCCAACAGATAACTAGCCCAGAAGAAGAGGACCAACATCAAGAAGCCATGAAAAAAAAACACCCAACAAACTGAGGCAAGCAGCTCAACAAGAAAGTCAGAAGAGACACAGATACAAGAAAGAGAAGTAGAAGACACAAACCCAAGAGCAGACACAGAAGAAGAAGAACACCAAGCTCTGCACAGAGGAATAGAAGGTAAAATAAATGGACAGTACATCGATAAAAACATTTTCAAGAACAAATGAAAGCATTAAAAGAATGGTTGACACTAGAATTTAGTGAAATGAAAAGAAAAATGAAAAGTACAGAAGAAAAAGTGAGTAGAATAGAGCTGGTCATAACAGAAATAGGGAAAAGATTTAAAAATGTGGAAGAACGAGAAACAGCTGTAGAAATGGAAGTGAATGACTTGAAGAAAATTGGAAGAAATTGACAAAAAAGTTAAAGAAACACAGGAGTTGTTAGCTCAGAACATGGATATAATGGAAAACTATAGTAGACGAAACAATATAAAGATAGTGGGCCTAAAGGAAGATGAAGAAGGCAAAAATATGAAAGAATTTATAAAAGAATGGATCCCAAAAGTCCTGGGAAATGCCAGAAATGCAGGAGGGAATGGAAATAGAAAGGGCACACAGAACATTAGCCCCAAAACCACAGTCACAACAAAAACCAAGATCCAATTTTGTAGAATTTCTGAAACACACAACAAGAGAAAATATATTGGAGAAGGCAAGGAATAAAATTAGACAAGACAAAAAAACCATTGGAGTCCAAGGGTTAATTTTTTTTTTAACCCAGACACACGTTTTGAACTCCTAAAGAAGAGGAAGGAGTTTAACACAGCAAAATCGATCCTATGGAAAAAAGTCTATAAATTTATGTTAAGATATCCAGCGGTGCTGAAAATAGTTATTCCGGGGGAGCAAAATAGACTGTTCTCGGATCCGGAGAAAGCACGAGAATTTGCAGAATGCCTGCAGGACAGAAAGGGAGATGAAGAGATGTAACAAGAATGACGATAAACTACATATAAAGATGTAAAAATAATGTATAAGTAAGAACTAAAGAAGGGAAGAAAAGGGAAGTAAGAGAGAAGGGGAAAAAGAGGAGGGGAAAAAAGAGAAGAAAAGAGGGGGAGCTTTGTTTTAATGTGAAGATAAAAGTCTTTTCTGGAGGGGGTTGGATGGGAGAGAATAACAGTCACTGCGAAATCAGTTGACACTTGCGAACGGGTTCATAATCCGAATGGAGAGGGGAGTTGTGGTTGCCCGGCAAGGAACAAGGGGTGACTCAGAGAGGGGGGTGGGAACACTTGGGGTGAAGGGAATGTTAGATGTGGGAGTGGTTGAAGTATTTTGTGTTTTAGAAGTGATGTCATACATTTAGTTCAAAAAAGGAAAACTGCGAGATGAAAATGGGGAAAAGGGGAAAGGTGGTGGTGAGGAAGCAGAAATGAGGTGTAAACAGAGTATGAGATGGCATGTTGAACTATATGACTATAAATATTAATGGAATACATAACCAAATCAAAAGGAAGAGGCTATTAAATTTACTGAAAAAAGAAAAAATAGATATAGCATTCGTGCAGGAAATGCACTTAACTGAAATGGAACATAATAAATTAAGGAGAGACTGGGTAGGGCACGTAACGGCAGCATCAAATAATTCAAAAGCCAGAGCTATATTAATTAATAAAAATGTGCCAATCAAAATAGAGGAGAAAATAATAGATCAAGCAGGGAGATATGTAATGATAAAATGTCAGATATATTCATAATTCTGTAATTTGGTCAATATATATGCATCTAATGAAGAGGATCAAAAGTTTATGCAAAGTATTTTTTTGAAGATTGTAGATACACAAGGAAATATATTGATAGGAGGGGATTTAAACCTTAATTTGGACCCAAAGGTGGATAAAACTGGACAAAAGACTACCAAAAAGAACAAAGTAGCCAAATTTATGGTTAAATCAATGCAAGAAATGCAACTTTTGGATATATGGAGGAGGCAACAACCAAAGGAGAAGGAATACTCATATTATTTGAGTAGCCATAAAACATACTCAAGGATTGACCTGTTCCTGTTGTCAGCTCATATCCAAGTGAGAGTTAGAAAAACGAAATATAAAGCTAGATTGTTATCTGATCATTCACCCCTGTTATTAGCAATAGAACTGGAGGACATCCCACCAAGAACATATAGATGGAGATCTATGCTACTTAAAAGACAGGAATTTAGAGAATTTATTGAGCACTGAATTAAAATGTACTTTGAAATAAATATGCAATCAGTGAAAGACAAATTTATATTATGGGATGCAATGAAAGATAATAAGTTATGTAACTAAGTTGAAAAAGGACTACAATCAGAAAATAGAACAGCTGGAAAGGGAAATAGTAAGTACAGAAAAAGAACAAGCAACAAGGGAAGATACAACAAAAAGAGAAATGGCAGACAAAAAAATAAAATACAAAACATTACAAACATACAAGGTGGAGAAGAACATAATGAAAATAAAGCAGAAGTATTACGAGCTAGGAGGAAAAAAAATGCACAAAATACTAGCCTGGCAGCTTAAAACATAACTAGCTAAAAGAACTGTATTGGCATCAAGGAAAAAGGACAAACAAATTACATATAACCCAACAGAGATCAATGAAAACTTTGACCTGGTGCCCGTGGCCATCTTCTGTCTGGTCATGTCCCTCAACAGAATCCAACACAACATAACTGTTGCTGAGTGGGATAGTCGCTGGTGTGCTCTCCGTTTTTCTCACTTTTTTCTTTCCTCCCCTGACGGCTTCCCACTTACGTGACACGGGTTCTGGAGTATTTATCGCCCTGAAAGTTGAGTCGATTAACTCCTCACTCTCCCTTACAAGCCGCAGGTCATCAATCTTCAACTCCATATCCCTAATTCGCTCCCTTAGTATCTGCATATTGATACACCTGGTGTAGATGTGGCCAATGGGGAGGCTGGAGGTCACCCATTGTTTCCACATCTGACACCCTTTCACTCCTTTTATTGGCCCCTTGACCAATTAACCCTGTCACTTTCAGCAAGCTCCTCCTCCTCTGACTCACAGCCCGACTCTCTCCAAGCTCCTCCTCTGACTCCCAACCGAACCAAGTAGACCCAAGCCCCGGTTAGCCCCCGACTTTAATAGCTTACTTTCTCCTCACTTTCAGCAAGCTCCTCCTCCTCTGACTCACAGCCCAACTCTCTCCAAGCTCCTCCTCCGGCTCCCAGCTGAACCAAGTTGCAATGGATGGACAGCCTAATGAGACAGCAGGGCCGCAGAATTATTGCTGCATAACGGCTGGAGGCCCTACCACACCGCATCCCATCAGCTAAATCTGCCACACCTGCACCAAGCATCACGAGTTCCAAATCTTGATGCTTTTACCATCAAAGATGGGGATCTGGGACTTGCCGATGCCAACCGCTTTGCTCGTTTCATGGAAACGAAAAGGCCAGCCATCAACAATGGCCATTGCGATAGCTTCCAATACGTCTGAGACAGACACCGGGCATAGATTCCTAGTAGACACAGGAGCCAAAATTAGTAACCTCTCCCCTCGAAACACAATACCAGAATTAGAGGGGCTGGGCCAGACCTCACGGTGGCTAATAGCAGCACCATCCACACTTACAGACTGCCCCTTTGCAATTCAGTTCCAGCCAATTCACATGGATGTTCACACTGGCCACGACTTAGAGATGAGGCCAACCATGCAAAATGGACAGTATACAGGTTATGGTTCCCATGCCTCCCTTCACTGGTTCTGGGTGGGGGTGGGGGTCATGTAGTGGCTCACCCACATGACAAGCGAACTGGTGCCAGCAGCTGTGGGTAAGTCCACAGCTAGCAGCATCCAGAGACAATCGGCATGGGGTAAAGCTGTGGCCTGGAAGTTAACATCACTTCCATTCTGCTGGGGCACGAAAGACTCTGGGACTGGGACCAGTAAAGCAGTTACTCCAGAGCTCTGCAAGACTCGGCTTGATCCTTTCGGTTTAGTGGCTTAGCAGCCACAGTACCACCTGAAGTTGTAATAAGCAATGCCTTACAAACAAAAAAAATCATTAATCAAGTTGAGAGTAGGGTATAAATCTTCATCTGAAAATGTTATGATCGAATCTCGATCCCAGCTGCAATCTTTTAACTAAAATTATCCTAGTTGTGGAATTTATCTGGGCCAAATGGTTATTGTGGCAGTTACATGACAAATGATTTTAGATTACAGAAATTTACTGTAATTATCTTAAGGTATCAAAATATAAATACTATTACTGTGACATATGGTAAGTAGCTCGATATGACAATTAGACCAATATAAATTTGATGATGATTGTAAACTGTATAAAGTGTAAAGCAAGGAGATAAAAAACAGTTTCAAGATGTACTAACACTCAATGTCAGCAAAAGCAAGAAGAATGTAGATTTAGGAAAGGAAATTCCTGAGATGTGCGACTCAGTGTCATAGTTGTGGAGAGGGTGAACAAATTTAAATTCCCGTGTCACGATCTCAGAGGACATTTCCTGGACCCATCATACTAATGCCATCGTGAAGAAAGCATGGCAGAGCCTCTACTTTCTCGGGAGTCTGCAGAGGTCCGGCATGACATTGGAAACCCTGGCAAATTACTACAGATGTGTAGTGGAGTGTGTTGAATGACTGTCTCATAGCCTGGTATGAGTGGAAAATTGGCTAAAAGGTATTGGGCACAGCCCACTACATCACAGGTAAAACTCCCCCCACCATTGAGAATGTTGGAGAGCAGCAGCAATTATCAAGAATTCACACCACCCAGGACTTGCTCTGTTCTCGCTGCTGCCATTGGAGAAGAGGTATAGGTGCCACAAGATTTGTACCTCCAGGTTCAGAAATAGCTGCTACCCCTCCACCATCAGAACTCCTGAACAATAGGAGACTCATTTAAGCACTCTTACTTTGCTCATCTTTTATTACTGAATATTTATTTCTGACTTTACACAGTCAGTATACTTACATTTCTGTTTACACTTCTTTCTTTTGTATGCATTTCTTTCTTATTGTATACAATTAACAGTTACCACTAATTAGAAATTTTGCCTGGCCCAAAGGGAAAAGGATCTCAGGGTTGTATGCAATGTCATGTACTCTGACAATAAATTTGAACTTTGACATCTGTCAAGTAAAAGCTAATTGTGCTCCTGTCTTGCAAGGAGTAGACCTTGTTCACAGTTGGTAGCCTTTGTTCCGATTAATGTGTGGCAGATTGAATCAGGTGAATTTTGACAAATTCTAATCCCAAAAATTGATGCAGGGTTGATAGAAGATGTAATCTTGTTCTGAATGTAAATGCAAAATGCCCTGTTCACCAAAAACATTTCATGGACCCTTTGGCCTTCCTAATGCCCTGCTTCAGCTCTTTCCTGCAATATTTATATTCCTCCATAATTTTGTATGATTGTAACTTCCTGAACCTTACACATGCTTCCTTTTTTATTCTTGAGTAAGTTCATTTCCTCATGGCATCCAAAGTTCTCTTGCCACCCTTATCCTTCCTTCACATTGGAACATGCTGATCCTGGAGTCTAATTACTTGGGTCTTTAAACAATTGCCACATTGTCAGGTGTTCCTGATAGCAGTTGCTACCAATTTACTCCCCCCAGCTCCTGCATAATCATGTCATAATTTTCCCTCTCACAAATTAGTACTTTACTACCAGACCTTAAGTTTATTCTTACCCATAACTCTCTTGAAAGTTAAGGAAGAACTATCACTATTCCCAAAAGGTTCCCCCACTGAAACTCAGATCACCACGAGTTCACTTGCCAACACAAGGTCTGGTGTGGCTCCCTTCCACATTGGGCTGGGTGAATAGAGTTTGAAGAAACTCTCCTGGATCCTCTTAACAAATTCTGCCCCACCTAAGCCTCTGGCACTTACAAGACCCAGTGAATTGTTTGGAAATTAAAGTCTCCCACTGTGACAACCATGTTGCTTTTGCAATTTTCCATAATCTGTTGACATATCTGTTCCTCCACCTCCCGGTGGCAATTGTGAGGCCAATAGTCGAGACCAGTGGTTTTCAAACTACCCCTTGTCATGTCTCTGTGTTACTTGGGAGGCTATATAACACCCCTCTATGCTCACATTCCACTTTAAGCAATCCCTATGCCATAGGTGCTCTGTGATTAGTTAGGGATTGCTTAAGGTAGTATGTGAGTGGAAAGAAAAAGTTTGAAAACCACTGTTTAATTGTACTTAATTGACTTGTATCATAACTCCAAAGGAAATGGGCCAATGACAATTTTTCTCAAGCAAAATATTTTAGTAACAAATGGGTCTAGAGCAGTGATTCTCAACCTTCCCTTCCCACTCACATATCACCTTAACCAATCCCATAGAGCACTTATGGCTTAGGAATTGCTTAAGGTGGAATGTGAGCATTGTGGGGCAGTTTGGAAACCACTGGTCTAGTCCTATCAGAGTGTTTACACCTTTTTTTCTGATCTTTGCCCACACTGCCTCAGTAGTTATGTTATCTCTGAAAGCAGCTGTGACCCTCTGCCTAATTGGGAATGCAATGCTTCCCCCTCTTTTACCTGCTTCCCTATCCTGTCGAAAACAGCAAAAGCCAGGGACATTCAGTGGCCAGTTCTGTCCCCCTTGCAGCCATGTCTCTGTAATGGACACAGCATTGTAGACTGATCTTAAACACCATCAACCTAGCCCTCAGCAGGGTTGATTCATTCTGAGCTTTTGGTTGGGGTACTCATGGTTCTGTGCACATGGGCACATATTCACCTATACAGGTACGGATGGTGACAGTTTTCCTTATGTTCGCAGCTGTTTATTATGTTTTATTAAAGTGATAAATCTACTGAATATAATGGAAAGGTCATTTGCTGGTCTTTTATGTAACAGCAAATTATTTTGTCTTGTATATTACTATCACTCTGGTCCAGGATTATTAGGTTGTGATTAATACTTAGAATTGGCCAAGTTCCTTACAGTGTTCGCTTATAAGATTGCTTGCAGAATAAAAATGGAAGATCTGAGCTTGGAGCATAGGGAATTGCCATTCAGGGTACTGGAAATATTTCCTTTTGAATTGACACCAACTTGTCATTATTATCAGGTCTACAGATATTTAATTATGAAATGGTACCAACACATTGGTCTTGATTCTGCTGTGCACTATATTTGATAGTGGGAGCTGTAGTGCTCAACATTACACACTTACTACAAATTTTCTTCCCATTTTGTAATTTGCATTCTTACAATTTCATGACTCCAGAGAGTATTTTCATCTCTGGATTCAAATTTTAGCTCCAGATCAATCCAAACATGAACAAATTTCAAATGAAATCAACGGCACATTCATAATAACACTCTAATAATTGTTTTTAAATGTATATTTTATTTAATAAAATTTCCAAATATACAATACAGTAAAGTAAGTAAGAATTTTGATGCATATGTGCATCATTCATAGGTCACTCTTCCAGTATCGTGGAACTTCGTAAAGCAGTTAGGATGTGTTCATGATTCAGAATATTTATTCACTCCAGAAAGAGTTATTATTCTATGATTTGTATGGCAGTGCATTAGTGATAGCATTATTTTTCTACCTGAGGATAAACATGGGGTATTACCTACTTATTTATTAGCATACAATGAGACTTTATGCAAAATATAATGTAAGCTGACGAAAGTGAACTCACATGCACAATCAGACCAGCCGTCTAGGAGAAGGACACAAAATGGAAAAAGTTATTGCTGAAGAGATGAGCCTGAGGTTCCAATTGGTCCCACCTTTGTCACCTGATTCTATATACTTCATCAGCCTCAGTGTGAAAAGGTACCACTCAGGTCCTTTTTAAATCCTTCCCATCTTATCTTAAATCTATGCCTTCTAATGTTAGATCCCCAAACATGAAAAAAGACTATGACTATGACCTTATTTATCTATGTCCCTTACGATTTGATAAACCTCATTCTTATTATCCAAGGAGAAAAGTTCCAATCCATCCAGCCTTTTTTATAATTCAAGCCACTCAATTCCTGAACATTCTTGTTACTTCCACTTTTCTATTATTATTCCATATTGGATCCCTTCTGTTATATCCATGCTCCTTGACTTATACCTTAGTTTTCTGCAACTCACTTGTTCTTATCAATAAAATCATGTATATAACTCTGTTTTCTGATCCAAATCGTCGATACAGAATGTTTACCATCACGGATTGCTCTGATATCTCTCTAGTATCACGCCAACAGAAAACGACCTGTTTGTTCATTAACCAATCCTCAATCTAAACCAATATCCCTAGTGTTGTAAAGTCATTTCAAGGCACCTCATTAAACATTTTCTCAAAGGCTTAATAAAGTCCAACTACACCACATTTCTTTACTGACTGTTATTTCAATATCTTTAACAGACTTGCCAGATATCAAATCCCTACTGGAACTAAGAGACATAACCTCAAAATGTGGGGGAATGGATTTTGGAAGGAGATGAGGAGGGCAATGAATCTGTGGAATTTGTTGGTGAGGTCAGCTGTTATCCTCTAGGGACCCATAATATCACGCAGACCAAGTGCAGACCAAGTATGGTTCATGTTCAAGTTCATTATCATCTAATTGTACAAGTACAACCTGATGAAATAACATTCTCCAGTCCTCGGTGCTAAAACATGGAAGCACAACCAGACATAACACACATACAATCGATACATATTGTACGCAGCACATATAAAAATAAATAAATATCATTTAATAAATAGTGGAATCTCGGAAGGTTAGTGTGAGCAGTTCATTCCATCATTCTGCAGTCTCACTGCCCATGGGAAGAAGGTGTTTCTCAGCCATCTGGTTCTGCCTCTAATACTCCTGTGTCTTTTTCCTGAGGGACTGTGTGCAGAGAGGTAGGGGCCCTTAACAATTTTGTGGACCCTCTTCAAACAACAACCCCAATAGATCATATCAATGTGGGGGAGCGTGGTACAACCCAGTGATCCTCTCTGCCGCTTTTATAGTCCTGTGGATTGACCTCTGATCCATTTTTCTGTAGCAACTGTACCAATGCTGACGACCAAGTTACTGTAAAAAGTTGACAGGATGTTGACCTTGCCTATCTCATTCTTCTCAGGAAGTGCAGAGGCCGTTGCACCTTCACAACAAGTGAGGAGATGCTGTGTGTCTAGAATAGGCCACTTCTTAAGTGGACTCCGAGGAACTTGGTGCTCTCCACTCTCTCCACTACTGAGTTATTAATATGTAGTGAAGAGGGATCATTCCGGGTCAGCCTGATTTCTATGATCATCTCCTTTGTCTTGTCAACAGCATCTGCATTTCCTGAGACACAGGTTAGTTTTTTCTCACACCATATTATGAAATTTTCCACCTCTTCTCTGTAGTGCGACTCATCGTTGTTGCGGATGAGGGCAACCACTGTTGGGTCATCTGAAAACGTGATGACTCTGGTGGAGCTGAATCGGTGACATCAGTAGTGTGAACAGGAGCAGGCCCAGCACACAGCCCTGAGGTACGCCCTTGCTCAGTGTGATGGTGCTTAACCTCCTGCTTCTAACTCAGACGGACTGTGGTCTTTTCATTAGAAAGTCCCAAATCCAGTTACAGAGAATGGTGTTAAGTCCCAGCAAGGACAGCTTCTCCCTCAACCTTGGGGAATAATCATATTAAATGCCAAGCTAAAGTCAACGAACAGCTGCCTGGTATATGAAGCATTGTTTTCCAGCTGGGTCAGGATGGAATGGAGGTTGGCATGTAGTCAGTGGCATGCACAGGGTCAGTGTGCAGTCCTGCTGGTTCATAGTACATTTCTTGGTTGGCAATGGACTTTAGGCTGAAGGATCTGTTTCCATTCAGTACTATGAATATCTATTCTGACAAAAGCACCATGTAGTCCTGTTGGAATACAATGTGATCTAACAGGGGCCACATGGTCCTACTGGATTTCTGTGCAGTCAGACAGGGTCATTTTGCAATCCAAATAGGACACCCCACAGCCCTACAATATACAGTGGGTTCCAGTGGGACATTGTGCAGTTTTCCAGGGCAGGATGGCAGCAACGTGACCGCCCTTTGATGCAGCTCTCCAGTCTTGGGTGCACATTACCTTAGGTATGTAGCCATGTACAATGTCTGAGGCACTGGAACCAGTGGACGAGCACCAAGGAGTGTGTGAGAAATCTTCTGCAGCCTGAAAACTTTGCTGGCGGTGTCTCTGGCTCCATCTGAGGAGTGTCCATTGCAAGGGCCCTGACAACTGATGTTGGTGCCTGGAATATCGGCGTGGAGGCTTGGAGGACAGCGGTGCAGCCAAAGCGGCCAGTGTGGAGGGTGGGGTTGGGCCGACCAACATAGAGCTGCGGTGACCAAGGTGGAGCCCAGGGTTTGTCACTGGGTGAAGTTAGTAGACGAGCTTAAGGGGATGCCTCACCAATGTTATGGAGCTGAACTGTGGACTATTTGCAGGGCAGGGACTTCTCCAGCTAGTGGGGCATTCCTGAGGGGCACCCTTGTGGGGGTTGTTGGTAATGTGGGGCACGGGGGTGCCTATTGTAATGATAGTGATCATGGTTGCAATGCAACTAGCAATGCCTTAAGGATTATAGCTCCCATTTGATTATAGTTGGCTGCCAGCAGGGGGCTGACACAGAGAAAGAAGCAGTATGTTAGATCTGTAATGGAGGCTTACAGCCTCATGTTATGTCTCATGTGCTGTTTACAACAACTTTAAAGTAAAGAATCATCCATGTGTTGTCTAAGAACTCACACATATGAATACAAAATGAAACATGGTGTCAGAAGTGGGATGAAGGAAATTAAAAGGAAATACTTTAAAAGGTAAAATCTAAAGTAAAAAAACTCATCAATGAAGAGAAGTTAATAAAGAAAAAAATCAAAGGATTACATCCATCAGCGAAACTTCAGCTGGCAGGCAATGTGTCTGAAAATTGGAACAGATTTAAAAAGCATTTTGGATTGTATTTAGTGGCAGTCGGAGGTGACGAGAAAAGTAATAGAGTGAAAGCATCAGTTTTCTTACTTTTTGTGAGTGATGAAGCCCTGGAGGTGTATAATAACTTCACATTTGTTGCTGAAGGAGACAAAATGAAATTGGATAAAATAATGGAACAGTTTGAGGCACACTGCATACAGAACACATAAAAAACTATTGATCAGTATATGACTGAATTGAGAAACAGAAGGAAAACATGTGAATTTGGTGGACTGACTGACTCGCTGATAAAAGACAGACATGTGGCATTCCAGATAATAGTCGAAGGGAAAGACTGCAAAGAGAGCAAAATCTAGACCTGGAAAAAGCCATAGCACTCGTTAGGGCTATAGAAACTGTAATAATGCAGGCAAAAGAGTTGTTCAGTGAAACTAGCTGCAACGTGGATTCAGTGAGCAAGAACAGACATTTAATAAAAAGTGCGCCAAAATGGAAAGAGTTGATTATTTTAACTTGTGCTTTAGGTAATTTTACATAAATTAAGTCTAAAAGTCTAAATTGTGTTTAGTCTAAAGTGTCTTGTTGTGTTTTACCCTAATCATGCACCAGTCTCCAAGAGTGATATCTAATTTTTTTTTACTGCTGCTCATTATAACTGTCAGAGCTTTAAGAAATGATGAAAAGCTTTGAATCTGCATTGATTCCCCTGACCTCAGATAAAAGTCATGGCCTCGCTTTTTTCACGGTTGTCTAGGGAACTGCAGATAGTTTAGGCCTGAAGAGCACGGGGCTGAGTCAGCCAAGCCAGTGTGTTTAGACAGCTTTCTCCAACCCATTACTATTTTGCAAGATTACTCTTTTGTCCAGTGTCTAGCCTGCTTTGTTTGTTGATTCTGTGCTTTGTGTATTCTTTAATTAATTGATGTACAGCACTTTGGAGCAACATTCCATTGTGTTTAAAATGTACTATATAAATAAATATTCAAGTCAATTCAATTCAATTCCATGGTTACAGTGCAAGTCTTAATAGATTAATTGCACTATGCTATCAGAGTGTAGTCATCTCTGTTTAATCGGGACCTCAGATGTTGCCTACTTGGAGTTTGCCCTTTCTTGCTGGGTCAACATATGTCTTCCTCAGGTACTTCGATTTCCTCCCACTACCCAAAGACATCTTGATGATAGGTGGATTGGTATTTGTAATTGTGAAATATGAATGAAAATGATTAAACTTGCACCATTCTGTGAAAAGTAATGGAATGCAAAGTATGTAGATAAAAGCTTGAGAGTAGACAGTACTGGCTAGTGGGCCCCTTCTTATCAGGAGCACCAAGGATGCAAGGATCTGGTTATTTCCCAAAAAGCAATTTTCTATACTTTTAATCCATTTTTTTTCCCATTCTCTAAAGGAAAGATTATCTATTGTGAAAGGGATTAGTTGATTTTGCATCAATAATAATTTTGGTAGTTGGTAATTTGTTTTTTCCTTTCTACGTGAATCTTCTTCCAAATGTTGAGCAGATGGTGCAATACTGGTGAACTTCAATATTGCACCAGTTTTTCATCCCATTTATAAAATATATGTTCTGATACCTTCTCCCCTATTTTATCTAGCTCTATCCTGGTCCGATCTGTTTTTTTCCCTTGTTTGATAAAAATCTGATAGATATCTTAATTGTGCTGCTCTATAATAATTCTTAAAGTTTGGTAGCTGCAAACCACCTTGTTTGTACCATTCTGTTAATTTATCTAGCGCTATCCTCGGTTTCCCCCCTTTCCATAAGAATTTTCTTTAGCTCATTGAAGAATTTCTCTGTTAAAAGAATTGGTAACGATTGAAATAGGTATTGTATTCTTGGGAAGATATTCATTTTAATGCAATTTACCCTTCCTATTGGTGTTAGTGGTAAATCTTTCCAATGCTCTAAGTCATCTTGTAATTTCTTCATTAATGGCTGATAATTTAATTTGTATAGATGGCCTAGATTGTTATCTAGTCTAATACCTAGGTATCAGATTGCTTGTGTTTGCCATTTAAATGGTGATTCTTTTTCAAACTTTGTGAAGTCCGCATTATTCATTGGCATTACTTCACTTTTATTTGCATTGATCTTGTACCCCGATATTTCTCCATATTCCTTCAATTTCTTATGTAATTCTTTTATTGATAATTCTGGTTCTGTTAAGTATACTATGATGTCATCTGCAAATAGATTGATTTTATATTCCTTCTCTTTTATCTTTATCCCTTTTCTTTTATTTTATTTTCTGTTCTTATCAGTTCTGCCAATGGTTCTATTGCTAAAGTGAACAGTGAGGGAGATAGTGGACATCCTGCCTAGTTGACTTACTTAATTTAAATTGGTTTGATATATATCCATTTACTGTCACCTTCACCATTGAACCCTTATATAATGCTTTAATCCAATTAATATATTTCTCTGGTAGGTTGAACCTCTGTAATACTTTGAATAAATAATTCCATTCTACCCTGTCTAAGGCTTTCTCTGTGTCTAAAGCAACAGCCACTGTTGGCATCTTATTTCCTTGTTCTGCATGGATTAAGTTAATGAACTTACAGACATTGTCCATTGTTCATCTTTTCTTAATAAATCCAGTTTGATCTAGTTTTACTATTTTTGGTACATAGTCGGTCAATCTATTTGCTAATAGTTTTGCTATTAGCTTATAATCTGAGTTAAGTAGAGATATTGGTCTACATGATCCTGGTGTTAGTGGATCTTTCCCTGTCTTTGGTATTACTGTATTTATTGCTGTTTTACATGAAACTGGCAGGTTTTGTGTTTCTTCTATCTGGTTCATTACTTCCAGGAGAGGAGGAATTAGTAACTCTTTAAATATTTTATTGAATTCTATTAGGAGTCCGTCCTCCCCAGGCATTTTATTGATCAGTAGCTTTTTTAATATATACCTGTTCTCCAAGACTTTGTCTCCAGAGTAGTGATTGTGAACATTTTATATTTCACATAATGGATTTGTGATAATCTTTAGTTTAATGTTAAACTATATTTCTCATATATAAAAATGTCATAGTAAGGTAAATTATAGGGTTCAAATATTCTATCTGTATTCTTAGTTACTTATGGGCTGGTATAGGGTCACACACAGGTATTTATAGAAAACCATTGTTTTCAGAGAAGAGAGTTAAGTCTCGGAGTCGACGTGTCTGGGAAGGACAGAGCTAATGGATTTGAAGTGGGTCCTGATTACTCAATAAAAACTGCTGAGGAAGTTATCTGTTTTTAAACTAAACCACAAGGCCTCTTGAACAAGAGAAATGTAACTCAGAGCCATGTGAGTGATATACTTAAACCTTTGAAACAGAAGTGAGATAATCTTTCAGAGTCATGTTGTCTACAGGACAGAATTATGAAGATCACATGGTTTTCAAGAAACTGAGATTGGAAACTGTTTAAAATTTCAGTAACTGCAACACAATTTGGAGAAATATATTATTGAAATGAAAGACAAAGGGATCAGTTCAGTTTGGAGAGTACAGAAGTCAAAATCATGTGACACAGGGGTTGAAACCTTGTGAAAGACAGGGTTGAGTTACAGTAACCAGAATTGGTGTTGTGTGTGTTAATCTTGGGAAAAGGGGAACACAGAATTAGTGGCTTTTGAAAAAAGGATGACCACTTCACTGTCTTTTTGGAAAAGAGGACAGATTTCTACCGGGTCTATTTTTATGACCACTTCATTTAAGCCTTGTCTGGTTTGTGACTTTATCATGGAAGAAGATAACCACATTTGTTTAACCCTTGTCTGGGTTTCTGAATTAATCATGGAAAAAAATAGCCACATTGTGTGTAAAGAGGCCTGAAGGTTTGATGTTTAATAGCACTTTATAATTATTTCTGAAATGAGAATTTGAGACCTTCAAACAAGATTAAAATAATGCTGAAGTTTTAAAAATTGTCTTTTCAGATTGGGACTTAAATATGCACACACACATCAACACACACACACACACATTACATTTCTGCATAGTGGGGTTATATTTAGAATTAAGTAAGTTTAGAGATAAGTAAGAAATGTTATGTTATTGATAGTTGAATAAAATCTATTATTTTGAATTTATCATTGGTGAATTTTCCATTGTTGTTAGTGCTAACAAAGTCCCTTTAGTCCCAAAAATAATAAAAATGGTTGTTAGTTTTTTAACATATTGTAAAATGCTCCAGTGTCAGTGCATGGATAGAGAATCAATTGGATTGGAAGGGAATTAATGGGGATGAGAGATAAAATATGGAATT
Organism: Narcine bancroftii; assembly: GCF_036971445.1. Classification (NCBI taxonomy): domain Eukaryota; kingdom Metazoa; phylum Chordata; class Chondrichthyes; order Torpediniformes; family Narcinidae; genus Narcine; species Narcine bancroftii. Next base: position 105,885,176 of record NC_091477.1, on the reverse strand, counting down.
AATATAAATGAGTGTTAGATGGTCAGTCAGATGTGTGGATTGAGGGATTGCTTCAATACTGTATAGCTCAATGGCAAAGAAATCCTATAGAAGGACAGAACAATCCTGCAACAACAGTGCAGAATGACATTGAATGCTGTGTAGTCCTACCATGAACCTAAAGGGTGTGAAAGCAAATGGGAATGCAATTGAGCTGTAAATAACAACCCAGCTCCCTGGCTGAACAACACAAAAGTCTAAAGTTCTGTTCATAGATCATCTCCACATTCCAAAGACAACATTTTGAGAGATTATCTGAACTTGAACATACCTACATGAGATTAAATCTTGAATTGTCTTTTTACTCACACTTATATGTAAAATATCTGGATGGAAAATTACTTAATGAAGCTGGATTCAAATAGTAGCCAAAACAAAAGTTACTGGTTGACCACATTTGCAGTGCTGCATTGTGTTCTGGTCTCCTTATTTGAGGAAGGATATATTGGCTTTCGGTGCAGATGAGGTTCACCAGGTTGTTTCCAGGGATGGAAGTAGTTGGCCTATGAGGAGAAATTGAGTTCATACTCACTGGAATTTAGAAGAATGAGAGGGGAAAAACATTTAAAATTATGTAAGGCATAGAGAAGCTGTTTACATTAGAAGGGGAGACCAGAACTCGGGGACATATCTTCAAGATTCAGGGTAGTAAATTTAGGACAGAGATGAGGAGGAACTGTTTTTCCTAGATGGTGTTGAATCTGTGGAATTCACTGCCCATTAAAGCAATGAAGGCAACCTCAGTAAATATATTGAAGACAACATTGGATGGATTTCTACATAATAAGGGGATTAAGGTGTATGGGGAAAAGGCAGGTAGGTGAAGATGAGCCTATCATCAGGTCAGCTATCTTCACAATGAATTGTGGAGCAGGCAAGAAGGGCCGGATGGCCTACTCCTGTTCCTATTTCTTATGCTTTTAATGTACACAGCAAACTATTGTATTTCAGTAGGTAAAGCACAATTAACTTTAATGTATTAAGAACAATTGAGAACAAGATTTGAACATAACATTTTCAGATGAAGTTTGATACTCTACTCTCAGTTTGATTAATGATTCTTCATTTTGTGCAAGGTTTTGCTTATTATAATTTATGTTGTACATAGAACACAAATGTCCAAACTTAAATTATCTAATTTTTATGAAGATATTGATCCACTATGTGAGAAGTGTAAAATTTTTGAAGCTTCATTCATCCATATGTATTGGGAATGCCCAAATTTAGAGAGATTTTGGAAAAACATTTTCCAAACTTTATCAACAATTTTTAAGAACAAAATAAAAACTTGTCCATTAATTGCTTTGTTTAGTTTTTCACATGAACCAGATATAATTCTGTCTGCAACTTAGGAAAAATTTCTAGCCAGACGAGCAAGTTTATTGAACTGGAAAGATGACTCTTCACTACCCATACATCATGGTTATATGATGAAATGTCCTATTTAAGCTTGGAGAAAATTAGATAATTAAAGATAGGAAATTTGTAAAAATGTGCTCAGGCCCATTCACAGAATATTATAATGATTGGAAGAATTAAGAATTTTGAATGTTCCAGAGATTCTCTGCCCGATGTATTGGGGTTGATATCTGTTCCATAAGTTCCCTTTTTTTTACAAGGTAACTTTGATTAGAGGGAGAGGGTTGATTAAATTTAGTTTTTAGGATTTTTTTGTTTTCTTTTTATCAATTTTTTTAACCAGACTAATTTGGTAAATTGGGTTTAACATGGTTATCATAGTTTAATTCAATAACTTGTTTCACATCTGGATTAAGGATGTAGTTCCATCTTTTTTTGTGTGTGCATATATCTATGTGAGATTACTTGTTATGTGTTTTTTTTTAATTTTGTATATACGTTTTTATGTTAAAATCAATAACAATATTTTAAAAAGAAAAGACACTCTAATGTGCAGATGTAGGAAACAATGCTCCCATCCTATCCCTGCTTTGTAGCAATTGATCATTTTTGAACATTGCAACTCCATACTTTGTAATTGTGCTCTTGGTCTCCTGCTTGATTTGTATGAATGTTAGAGCTGACCTGTTAGACTGCTTGTGGAAGAACCCTTCCCATTGTACCAAATGTAACACTGAACCAAATTCAAACTTAAATTGAGTCAAACACAGTGCTGCCACTACTTTAATAATCCTGAGAGCTGTAAAATGGCTCCAGAAGGTGTTTCAGCAACAAATCATTAAATTTCAACATTAAGAATTGAACAAATGTAAAACCACACAATGTACTTTGACTTTATGCTTGTTACCTTCCTTGAGTGATAAAATGCTTGCAGCAGGTGCATTCATTTTACTTTCATATTTATTTGAACTCTTGCCACTTCACACCAATTGAAGATCATTTTTCCATCATTAAATCATGAATGGATATTTTAAAATAATCCCCCTCTTTAGCACCCTTTTGATTTTTGTTCTGGGTTGTTCCTAGATGTGAATAGTAGATTTATTCAGATGTTGAAATGTTCACATTAATCTTGCAAGATGAGCCTCAGAAATAGGCTAGAAATTGAACCATTTTACAAAGTTCCTCTGACTTCAGTCAGAAAGGAGAAAAAAATATAAAGAAAATGTGATTTGACTTATTTCCTCCTTTGCCGTGTTTTATGTGTTGGCGTTACACTCTTAATGGCAATGGTATCAATTTGGGTTAAAATTAAAGGAAGAGAGTGATACATTCCAAACAGATACTTTCAGGAGAAATTATAACCAAGTAACCAGAGTACTGCTGCTGTAATCTCCAAACATTAGAAAGCATCAACAATTGTGTTAATCACCTTTCACAATAAGTCTGTCTAATAAAATGTGGATCTTCTTTTTGCTTCTAATTATTTTCAGTGGATGCATCATCCTGTCTTTAAATTGCTTCACATTCATTAGGCACAGGAGAAAAACGAAAGCCCCCTGCAATACAAACAACATCAAGACATTGAGTTGTGCAAGCCTAAGTTAGTAGTTTATCATAATTAATCTTTTTTTATATTGTGCACTCTTTACTAATGCAATAGTAATTGACTTTTTTAATATAAATTCAAGTGTTTTATTAGACAGGGGCAAAGAAGGATAAATATTGCCATAAATTTGTCAGAATATCAAAAGCATTTTTCATCTAAGTTTTGAATTAATTATGACTCAGGATCACTGTAGACATTCTGTACTTTCCTTTTAATATTTTCTTGATCAATACGAGACGTGTGGACATTGTCTCTACGTCATAAAACTATCTTGATACAGTAGATGTCTGAAAATCTGGACTGCTCTGCGATTGAGTCGGTCCAGATTTTCTGGATTCTCAGGCAGTATTTTTTAAATTTAAATTTAAGAGGAATAAAGAAGAGACAAACAGGTAAATGTTGATAGTTTATTCATTAGCAAATGCAGTGCATTTATCAACAGGAGCAGCTTTACGAAAAAATGAAGTCAACACTTCACAAAAATGTTTTTAAAAATCACTCCAAAAAACAGACCATGTAGTGCTCGAAATTGTGTTTTAAGCTGAACATTATGAAGGAGAAATACAGGAGACTAATTAACGCAGGAGTTATTTAATAGTCGCTTGTTGCCACCGCTCATCTGCGGCACTTACACATGCACAAAAAAGCCCGTTAAATGTAAAAAGTTGGAGAGTTTTCGAAGTGTCTGGTTTCTCGGATGATCCAGATTTCTGGCATCCAAATTTTATGGACTTCTACTGCATCAGAACAGCATAACATTTCCTGGCCTTATTCATCAGTTCTACAATTAGTGATCTGCAGATTCTGGTGATTATCTAACCATTCTGTTATCTTTTAATCTAAAATTAAAGATAATGGCGTCAATGCATCAAAAGCATGGAAGAGATGTGCCCTGTACAAGGCTAACTTGAAGTACCATAATGTGCTGGTTGCTATTGCAAGCAAAGGCCAGCAGAAACATGGCATCTTTCATGCTGAAGCCTGAAGAAGTGATAGCTAGGGCTGAGAGAGTGCAACTTTAAAGTATAAAGATAAAGCAGGACACAATCCTGTTTGCTTCCCTTACCTGTAAAGAATTCAGTATACAAAAAAGTGTACTGAAAAATGTGTATGATACTTCAATAAGCATGAAATATCCAATGAGCCAGCACATGCCCAGCATCACAGTATTAGCAAATAGAGTGACAAAATTCTTCTGAAGAGTTTTCTTAAATTCTCTGTTTAAAAACAAGATAAATTCCAGTTTTTAATTTAATTGAACATGAAAAACACACAAAAAATCTTTCTTCACATCGCTCAGTGATCAATGTTTGATTTACAATCAATGTGGTCGTTTTGCAGCAATCATATTTGTACAAATAATCACAAAATAAAGAAAATATATCTACAATTGAATATGAAATATCTTCCTCCTTCACACCAAATTCTGAGTCACTCATGTCAAATCAATTGCAGATATGAAGCAATAAATATGTTGAAAGATTTTCTTAGTGCTGCATGGATATTAAACATGGTCAGGAGGAAAGGAACTAGAGCACCAGTGGTTGTGGAAAAAGATGCTGTTACAAAGACAGAAAGAGAAAGGTTGATAAGGTGAGAATAATGTTGTCAGATGCATCTATTTCAATGCAAAGGTTATTGTAGGAAAGATGGATGAGCTAAGACCATGGATCAATATATGAAGTTGTGACATTTTGGCCATTAGTGAGACGTGATTACAGGAAGGGCAGGACTGGCAGTTCAATATTCTGGGATTTGGTTGTTTCTGAGGGGAGGTGTGGTGTTGCTAACCACAGAAAAAGTTACAGCAGTACGCAGACAGGACAGATTGGAGGGGTCATCTACTGAGGCGATACAGGTGGAATTGAGGAATGAGGAAGCGATTCTAGTATAGATCACCCAATACTTTACAGAAATTAGAGAAGCAAATTTGTAGAAGGGTAGCAGAGAGTTGCAAGTGTTATGACCCCAAAACCCAGCGGCAATAGATATTCACCATGACAAATGGTTACTTAAACAAAAATTGTTTTTAATTATCTTTAAACATGGAAACAGAATCAAACTTTAACTTAACTCTATTAACCTAACTTAACCCCCTTCTCATTCTCATTCTAAGCGCACGTGTATGTAATGTGTGTGTAAATTTAAGAAAAGTTCTTTTGTTCACAGTTCAATCTCACTTCTCATTCTTCCAAGTTCACTGGTTGCAGGGAATTCTTATACTGTGTACAGAATTTAACATGCATAAAGTTCACTGGGCTTTGGTGCTCGAAAGGTAAATGGTTACCACTCAGGAAGGTTCTTGTAGGTTTGCAGAGAAAGATGCATGGTTCCAGGATTTCCACAACTGAGGTACCACCATTGGTCACCTCAATGTCTTGCTGATGTAACTTGCCCCATCAGAGTTCTTCAGATGATAACCTCTTTCTTTCAGGCTACCACAGATTTCTTTTCTGTTCCATTTATTCCAAGAGAAACATAAGACAGATAACACTTCCAGCCATCCGCCACTCTGGAGCTTCTGTTTCAGTTCCAACAAGCTTGTTACAGCTTTCTGTGTCACACACAGTCCAAGACTCCCTCCCTTCTTTCTCTCTCTCTCTCTCTCTCTCTCTCTCTACCCATGCTAATGTTTTTTCCTGTAATTCCATGGACTCTCATTCTGTGAAGCAGCCTCATGTATGGGACCTTGATGAAGGCCTTTTTAAAGTACAAATACACAACATCCACTGCATCTCCCCAGTCTACCCTATTTGTGATCTCTTCAACAAATTGCAATAGGTTTGTCAGGCAAGGCCTTTGACTATGTAAGTCGCTCAGGCCTATTCCATGTCTTAAAATGTCTTGGCTGCCCTGACACACTACTGTCCATCATCGTCCAGTTCCACAACAACGTGCAGGCCACTGTCCAATTTGACGGCTCAAGATCAGAAGAGTTCCCAATCCGCTGCGGCATAAAACAGGGCTGTATACTCGCTCCAGTTCTGTTTGGCATTTTCTTCTCTGCTCTTCTGTGCCATGCCTTTCCATAGGCTTCAGGCATAGCCCTGCACACAAGGAGCACCGGAAAACTTTTTAATCTGTCATGGCTCTGGACCAAGACCAAAATCAGAAGAGTCATGATTCGAGAACTGCTCTATGCAGATGATGGCTTCATGGCTCACTCCCAGCCAGAGCTGCAAGTGTTGTGTGACGCATTTGCATCTACCTGCACTGAATTTGGTCTGAAAATCAGCCTGGGCAAGATGGTCAACTTTAGCCAACAAACCCATGACACTCCATCAATTACCATCAATGGGTCAGAGCTCGCCAACATAGAGAAATTCTGCTTCTTGGGCTCCACTATGACAACAACGAACTCACTCGATGCAGAACTGGACACACGCCTGGGAAAAGCATCTACTACCTTCAGGTGCTTCCGTGCCCGGGTGTGGGAGAACTGCCACCTCTCCACCAAGTTGAAGATCCAAGTCTATGAGGACTGCGTGCTGAGTACTCTTCTCTACGGCTGTGAATCCTGAGTCACAAACAGAAAGCAAGAACACCGCCTTAACGTATTCCATTTCTGCTGCCTCAGATCCATCCTAGGCTACGCATGGCATGACAGAGTCACAAATATCCAAGTCCTGGAGAAGGCTGGAAGTACGGACCTCAACTCAATCATCCGCACTCGCCATCTGCGGTGGGTTGGCCACATTGTCCGTATGGAGGATGGCCGATTGCCCAAAGATGTCCTCTAGGATGGGCTACCAGATGCTCCCTGCCCTGTTGGCCGCCCACGTCTTTGCTACAAAGATGTAATCAAGCACGATCTCCAGTCATTCCATGTTAACCATACTGACAGTGGGGGCCTCGCAAAGAATCGCACTGCATGGCATTCCACGATTCACAGTGCCACATCACAATGTGCCAACAACTACAAAAAGTTCTGTGAGAGCAGAAGAGCTAGAAGGCACCGTGTTCATCTTCGTTCGCGAAGGGATGGGCCGCGATGATGATGATGAAATTAAGTAAGACCTTGGTGAGGTCAAATCTGATGTATTGTGTACAGTTTTGGTCATCTGTCTACAGGAAAGATATCAAAAAGTTTGAAAGAATGCAGAGAAAATTTACAAGCATGTTGCCAGCTCTTGAAGAGTTGAGTTATAGGGAAAGGTCGAATAGGTTAGGACATTATTCCCTAGAGCGTCAAAGAATGAGGGGAGAGTTTGTAGGGGGGACACAAGATTATCAGGGGAATAGATAGGGTACATGCAAGCAGCCCTCTTCCATCGGGGTGAATGGTGAAATGTTTAAGGGGATCAACATCTCTCAGAGGTTGGAGAGAGTGTGGTACAAACTGACAATTTCAACATTTAAGAAAAGATTGGACAAGTACATGAATGGGAGTGATATGGAAGGCAATGGTCTGGGTGCAGATGGATGAGACCAGGTGGAAGATGGGCTGAAGTGTCTGTTACTGTCCTGCAATGTTCTGTGGTTCTATTATTCAATGCTGACATTCATTTATGATTTTATAAAGTCAACTATCGCAATTAATTCAGTATTGTATAGAAACGATCTATTTTTTTTCTTTATGTGTAAAATGAGTGATCTTAGTCAGTGCCCGATGATGAAGTTATAAACCAACTAGAAGCTCATTCTATGCCTGTTACAAGTCACATGTCCAACAATTAGTAATATTTAAAAAATGCTTGAATCCCATTCCAAATAGTGTTAATTTAACAATTTGATTTTGTTGATGATTTTAAGAGTCGAGGTATCAATATCATCACAATGTCAGCACTTTCCAATTATTCAATCCATAAATAATATTGTATTGAGAGGCTTCTTGGGATGCAGACAATGTGACAATTCTTAATTGAGATTGATTGAATCGAGTACTCCAACATAAACCCAGGTAGTTCCAGAAAATATAATTCAGAGCCTCACCCTCGATATCCTTTCAGGTTTTTTTGGTTGCAAATCATTTTGGACATGATCAATCCAAAGATCCCCATGTTCAGTAGCATTAGCAAGGAGATTGGAAGCAAACATGCCCAAAAAAGTACATTTTCTCGACTAAAGAATTTGCCATTTTCCGGGGGAACACCAAGCCAGCATCTAAGAATAAAGCATTTACATGTTAAGTAAACAATTGCAATTTGACAAATAGAATTTTAAATTTCAGTGTTATAAAGTGTTAAGGCAACTTAAGAATGGGTCTCATTCAACACTACCAATATAATAAATTCACTTCCATACTGATGTAAAATTGATCTTTCATATTGAAAGCAAAAACAAAGAAATCATGAAGAACATGGGACATGAACAGTTGACCCACTGCCTGTCCTTTCTCATGTCGTGCCCCTTCCCTGTGTTGTACCATGGACACATCGCATCATCATTAGGGGTGTGCCAGAGCTGATATAGCCTTCTCAACATTACTCCTGACAGAGGTCACTACAGGCCTTGTGGTGCTCTGTGTCAAATATTGCAACCTTCTAAAGAGGCTTTCTGAGATTTTGTTGGCATCTTGGAGAATGCAATTCACTTACGGTCATAATCGCTCCACAGCAGATGCAGTATCACTGGCTCTCCACTCAAACCACAGCAACACATACATCTGGCTTATCTTCTTTGGCTACAGCTCAACTTTCAATACCATCATTCCCTCAGTGCTGATCAACAAGCTCCAAAACATGGGTCTCTGCACTCCTCTCTGCAACTGGATCCTTGACTTCCTCATTAGAAGACCACAGTTAATACAATTTGGGGACAATGCATCTTCCTCACTGACACTCAACACAAGTGCACCTCAAGGATGCATGCTTAGCCCACTTCACTACTCATTATACACCCATGTCTGTGTGGCTAGGTGCAATTCAAATGCAGTCTACAAATTTGCCAATTAAACCATGGTCGTCGGCAGAATCACAGACGGTAATAACGAAGTGTACAGGATGGAGATAGATCAGCTAGATGAGTGGTGTCACAACAACAACCTTGCACTCAATGTTAGAAATGCCAAGAAACTTCAGGAGGAAATCAGGAGAACACAAACCAGTTCTCATCAAGGGGTCAACAGTGGAGAGGGTCAAGAACTTCAAATTCTTGGGTCTCAACATCTCTGAGGGTCTGTCCTGGGGCCTCCAAGTCAATTCAATCATGAAGAAGGCTCACCAGCGGCTATACTTCATGAAGAGTTTGATATTTGGTATATCACCAAAGACCTAATTCAGAACCTCACCCTCGATATGCTTTCAGGTTTTTTTGGTTGCAAATCATTTTGGACATTTTCAGTAGCAATAGCAAAGATATTGGAAGCAAACATGCCAAAAAAGTACATTTTCTCGACTAAAAAAATGATCTTTTCTGGGGGAACACCAAGCAAACATTTAAGAATAAAACATTGACATGTAAAGTAAATTAGAGTTATTAACTTGGCATCAGTCTTAATTTCAACAAGGACATCTACAAGAAGCAGTGCCTTGAGAAAGAAGCCTTTATCCTCAAGGGTCCTCATTACCCAGACCCTGCCTTCTTTACATTGCTACCATCATGAAAAATGTACAGGAGCCTGAAGACGAACACCTAGCAGCACAAGGATAGCTTTTTCCCCTCTGCCATCAGGCTTCTGAATGAACAATGAACCACAGACTCACCCTTACTTTCTCCTATTTACTTCCACCATTTATTTTTAAATATAATTTATAGCAATATTTGGATTGTAAAGCTGTCGCAAAACAATAGACTTTGTGACATGTTCATAATAGAATCAGAATCAGAATTTATTGTCATGAACAAGTCACGAAATTTGGTGTTTTGTACCAGCATCGAGGTGCAAACATTCATATTATGAACCATCTTACAACAATAATATAAAAAATTAAAATTAAAATAGTAGGGCACGAAAACTAAGGCAGTGTCTTTTGTTCATTGATTATTCAGGAATCTGATGGCAGTGGGAAAGAAGCTGACCTTGTGGCATTGAATGCTTGTCTTTAGGCTCTGTACCTTCTCCCAATGGTTACAGAATGAAGAGGGTGGTGGGGTCTTTGAGGAAAAAGGCTGCTTTTTAAGACAATATGTACCACTGCACCTGACCTGGAATTCCTATCCAAAAAAGGTTTGACATGGATCCTGAATTATTTATTGACTGTTTTTTGTTGAACTCACATTTTATCTTGTCTGTAATACTTTGGATATGATGCACTAATTGTTATGATTGCAATCACAGCTGGTACACCTAAAAGAAGAAGAACATTTTGATTGGAACAAGTTTTCTATTCCTGGAAGCAACCAGTTTTTGTTATTTTTCCCTCTTGTCTGTTTTTTCAGAAAGTAATAAATTATATGGATTCTATCAGTGATTGTAATGCACTTCTTCATAAATGGCATTCTTTCCAGGTGAATCTGAACTGTTTAGGTTACAGGAGAACATCCAGTTAATGCTTCAGAAATACACGGAGGTGAAGTGCACACACCAACATCTCTCACGCATACATTGCCATACAGAAAAAAGTCATTCCTTGAAAACTCCAAGCAAAGCACGTTTAATCAGTTCAATTTTATTTTATTCCTCTGTGATCCTGCAAATTATTCTCTCATGGTTAGTACATTGCTACTATATTGACAATAATTCAAGTTTGAATCTACCGTTCTCTGAAAGAAATCTATACACTCTCCCCATGTCCGGGTGGATTTCCTCTGGGTGATCAGGTTTCCTCCCACATTCCAAAGACGTACAGGATTAGTAGGTGATTTGGTTGCATGGATGCATTTGGGTAGCGTGGGCTCATTAATTAGCTTGAGGGGCCAATGACCATGTTGTGTCTCTAAAATTAAAAAGTAACCTCCACTTCTAATTTATTTGTGACTTAACCTTCATTAAAAGACAATTCGCAGGAGCTAAGTAAACTATTAGCTCATCTTTTGGAGAAAACCAAACTGAATGCAAATGACCATGGGCTAAAGTAGCAAATTCCACTCTTAAATCAGAATGCACTCAGAAGCCCCTTTCAGGTGGAAAGCTGGGAGAAGCTCTGGAGCTGGCTGCGGGTGTGTGCGAAGAGACATTCAGGTGGTAGTGCTGAAGTCGCTGTTCTGGCACCTGAAAGGACCACAGTGGGGAGAGACTCCATGGAGCAAACGCTGGCTCCTGTCAACTGTGGCCGTAGTCCCTCCCGCTTTCAGGTGCCTAGGGAGAGGAGAATAGACCTACCCGAGGAGGGCTGGGTAAGTACTCCTCGGGTCAGGGTTCTCTGCTTTCAGGTGGCTTTACCTGAAAGCCACATTCAGGTATTTTAGGTGACTTTACGTTGGGGTATTCTGGCCACCTGAAAGTGGCTAGAGCGGAGAGGCAGGAACACCAACTGCTGTGCTACCGTGCTGCAGGAAATGCTAAACAATCTCATAAAATTCTGATAATCCACCATCCGACTATTCTCAAACCCCAATAGTTTGGTGTCTGCTTTCCTGGATGTTGATTCTCATCCTGCCTCTCACATATCAAGGCCCCAGTTCCCATGCTCCTTCTGATGCTTGGAGGCCCCTGTTCCCTCACTGCTTCTGATGCAACAGGACCTCTCCTCTCTCTCTCTTTCTCTCCCAATTCCCAAACTCTCTCTAAAACGCTGAGATGCTGGTTCCTCTGTTCACTCTACTCCCAAGATCGCTCAGCACATAGGGCCTTGGTTCTCACACACGCTCTGCCATGTCCTGGCCCCTTTACCCAAACTCCCACTGACAGAACAGGGGTCGCCGATCTCATATTCTCTCTGCTACATTGGGCCAATGGCTACTGTGCAGTCCCAGACACCATCCAATTTGAAAGGTATGATTGCACTGGAGAGGATGCATTGGAAGTTCATCAGGAAGTGGCCAGGGATTGAGCATTTTCAGAATACTGCAGAGGCTGAATTTGTTTCTCTTGGAGTGGAAGAGATTGAAAAGCAAGCAATACCCAGGAGAGTGGGTAGAACTGGCGCACCAGAATGTTGCCTCGATAGGAGAACTTTAGTATTAGGGGAAAAATTCAATCAACAGGGCAATGGTATAAAAAAAAATCTATAAGTTTAAGGTGAGAGGAAAAAAGTTTTGATATAGAGAGTGGTTAAGATCTGAAACTCGTTACTAGAAGTGGCGGTAGAATGTGATCTAACTATTGTTTGAGAGACATTTAGACAGACACTTAAATAGGCAAAGAGTAGAAGGATATAGTCCAAATGCATGAACTGTGATTAGTGTAGAAGATCTAAAGGGTCAGCATGGACATGATGGGCCAAAGGACCCCTAACTGTGTTGCCTGCCTTATAATGAAGCATCTTTAATGTGAGGGCATAGATTTAAGTCAGGGTTAGGAGATTTAGAGGGGATCTGAAGAACCCCTCCTTAAGGGACTGGTAAAGGTGGCATGGTTGGCATAGCGGTTACCACAATACCTTTACAACGCCAATGATCAGGACCAAGGTTTGAATCCCGCGCTCTCTGTAAGGTGTTTGTACACTCTCCTTGTGTCTGCTTGGGTTTTCCCTGGGGGCTCCAGTTTCCTCCCAACATTCAAAATGTACCGGGGGTGTAGGTTAATTGGGTGTAAATTGGGCGGCACGGACTCATGGGCCAAAATGGCCTGTTACAGTGCTGTATGTCGAAATTTAAATTTTAATACTCTCACAACAACTCTCCTCATGTCTGCATAGGTTTTCCCTGAGGGCTCCAGTTTCCTCCCAACATTCAAAATGTACTGGGGGTGTAGGTTAATTGGGTGTAAATTGGGCGGCACGGACTCGTGCGCCGAAATGGCCTGTTAGAGTGCTGTATGTCGAAATCTAAATTTTAATACTCTCACAACATCTGAGAAGTAACCAAAATAAGCACATGAATCACCAAGACATAACAGGCTACAGGCCAGGTACTGAGTAGACAAGTACCTCAGGGTCAATATGGAGCTTGGTGGGGGAAAGGAGGCTGGAGGGTGTTAAAGGAACTGAATTTGTTCTGCAATACTCAATGACTCTACTTAGTATCTTAGTGATGGTTATTCACATGTTCCAAAATAATGTTCAGCGCATTAATTTAGAGATTACAGCACAGTAATAAACCCTACTGGCCCACAAGCCCATGCCCAAAAATACCCATGTGACCAATTAACCAACCCCTTACATGTGGGAGGAAACTAGAGCACCCAGAGGAAACCCATACAGGATACGGGGAGAACCTTCAAACTCCTTACAGACAGTGTTGGGCTCGAACCCAGGTCACTGGTGCAGTTATAGTGTTGAGCTAACTGTGCCACCAAATTCTTAATGAATAAACAGCAAAATTATTTGATAAAATTTAAGTACATGTATATATATAAAACTGCATGAGGGAGAGTTAAAGGACATTTCAGTTGTGTAGTACGAATGGCAATTACCCATTGGAATGCAGACTAAATTTGCTGTGTTCAAATGAAATTAAACTCAAATATATAGAGTTGTAAGATGTTTAGGAAGATATATTGGTCAGATTTGTAGAAAATTTAAAGTAGTAAGTGTGAAACAATGTATTTTGTAGCAAAATTGGATAATGATAGAATGTTAAATAATGGACAGAGAAATCTTTGAATGTGGATGGAAGGTTAAGAAGAAGATCAATAGCACAGCGATTAAGCTGCTGAACAACCAATTAGAGTTCTGGATCACTGATTTTTAAAAATTGTTTACATTTTGGATGTTGTGAAGTAATGTGGTCGAGCAACTGTGACAATATCGGCATGACGTAATTACATCAGCTACTTACCCCATGCCACACCTGCTGCCACTTTAAAAAAATAGCTTCTCTCCATTTCCTGGATGATGCGATTATACGAACTATACAATGCAATTCCCTGCACACACATCCAGGCAAAGGAAGCCAAAAGAAAGAAGTGTAAAAACCACGTTGCTGCTGTACAGGTGGGGCTTTGAACTTCTAAGCTATTGGTTTCTGAAGGCTTTTGACCACCTTCTTGTGAGTTCTTCTGAGCTTTAGCTTCTGCCCAATAACTATCAATTGCCCCAGATAGAAAGGTGATGTACACTCCAAGAAGAGCAATGGATAAGTTTATTTGAAGTTTCCCGTTCAGACTTCTACAGTAGTCCCTTGATTTAAAAGTAAATGAATTAGTATTAGACAATGATCTGTAGACATTTCCAAAGCTGTAACAACAAATGAAATACCAAAGTGCTGAAGGAACTCAGCAGGCCTTGCAGCATCCGGAAAGATGTATAACCAACGTTTGGGCCTGACACCTTCATCAAGGTATGAGCAAAAAAGCACTCAGGTTCCTGAATGAAAAGGTTGGGGGAGGAGGGAAGAAGGGGGAGTACAAACCCACAGACAAAAGGCATGGAAAATAGGATGAGAGAGAAAGGTGAGTTTCAACTGGGGAAGAATTGGCTCTGTGAATGCGGAGCTGGGGGAAAAGCATCTGCAGACTTCTGTGTTTCAAATCATCTGAATTTGTTAAAAAGGTTTAAAAAAATCTTTAGTCTTTCTCTGTTCTAATGCCTGGCAATTGAAGCAAAAGGGGACATAACTAGACATTTCCTCCACAACATCATGGAGAGAATCCCTGAAAACTATGCAAAAAATGAGGTTGATATTGAAAGTCTGCAGGAGCTGGAGAAAGAATGGAGACACGTTTTGCAACAGGTATTTAGGTGCTATTCCTCATGGCCTTCATGCTATTGTTTCCAGAGACCACATTAAAGTGATTTCTGGTCACCTCTCCAAGCACAAGGGATGTCTGCACAGGAAACATCTGATTGAAGCTGATCTCCGAAATCCAAGGTGAGTTCAAGCATAATATCTGCACCCAGTTAATGCATGGCCAAAAAAGGAAACACAAACTGGTCCTCTTCATTTTCATTTCCAATTCAGTTACCGGTAGTTGGAAAGCCACGGGGAATTAATGCAGAAAATGCTTTAAGTACTCTAAAGGTCAGAGGGCATGCATCAAAAGAGATTGAAGGTACCTCATCAGACTGGGCAAGTGAGAAAAAAAGAGTTTGTTTTAGGTGGCAGAGAGGGTAGGGGAAGGATGGATGAAAGAAAGCGGGGGAGAGGAGGAGAGAAAAAGAGATGTAACAAAGTGATATGTCAAGGCAGATCTATGAATGAACATGAAACCAAAGTGAGAAAGCTGGAAATACCCAAGTAAAAAGAAGAAAGCCATAGAATTATTTTTCCAATGGATAATCATAACTGCCCACTTCTGCTGAAAATAGAGAGCAAATTATCCCAAATTATTATTGATCACTGAAGATTGCAATAAGTTCAGATGGAACGGGAGTCCTCTTCCTCAGATTTGTAGGCGAGTGGAGGGGAAATTTAAAGTGAGTAAACAACCAGTTCATTGGTGCCTATGAATGGACAAAAACCTTCGTCATTTTACCCACTGCCCACGAATAGAAGCAATCAATTCAAAATTAACCTCAGTAAAACCAATGAATCATTTTTCTCTGCTTTTATATTTTCATTTCATCTCAGTTACTTCATGTAAATTTTAAAAATCCTTACCTCATTCGAATAGGCATAACAATGGTGGCTAGCAGTCCCAAGATGGATAATGTACATCCAATATATGAAATTGTGTCCAAATATTGTAAAGTTTTAGGTTTAACTGACTAAAAGAAGATGTAAAAATTATATTTCATTTGTGACCATCAAGAATCAAAACATTTAGTTGAGACTAAATAGGAATGCGTAATATCTGTTGTTAATATTTCTGCTCTAACTGCTTAAAAACAACTTGTCAGTATTAAGACTTTTTAAACAGTTACTTGAGGGAAACAAAATCAGTAATCAGGTGATCCGAAGAGACATGAAATACTGCAGGTGCTGAAATCTACAGCAAAGCACAATCTGCGCGAGGAACTCACTGGGTCGAGCAACATCAGTAGGAGAAAAAGAATGGTCAGTGTTTCAAGACCAAATCCTTCATCAAGTCTTGACCAAAATATCCACTGATACTCTTCAACCAGGAGATTCTTTTTAAATCATGTTGCCCTGTTTTGTTAAATAGCAGGCTAATGAAGATTCCAATCTTCCCACAGATGCAAGAATCACTATTCAGTTCCTGACAAAGGAATGGGGTAACTTTCTGGAATATGGGGAACTGAACTGTGGCTCCAAAAAAAAGTCCATTCAAGGTGAGCTCAATATTTGACACAAAATCCCATGCTAGATTTTGACTTGAAATTGTGCCAGAAAGCTGACGGTTAATGATTGAACTAATATTATCGCACAGAAAAGTTTCCTTAGTAAAAATATAATGCTGAAGAAACTCAGCAGGTCAAACAGCGTCCTTTATACAACAAAGATAAAAAAAATACAGTACTGATGTTTCAGGCTTAATGAATGTACCTTGAAAAAGGGCTCGAGCCTGAAACATCAGTACTGTATTTTTATCTTTGCTGTATAAAGGACACTGTTTGACCTGCTGAGTTTCTCCAGGATTGTTTTTACTTCAACCACGGTGTCTGCAGACTTTTGTGGTTTTACTACAAAGGTTTCCTTTTCTTGATTTTAAAACTGGTGGGGATTGTTGTGACAGTTCCACAGATAGGCAATATTTTCTTCAACCATTCAAATTCTGTTTTCAACCACTAGAATTGTACTGTTGAGTAATATAAAACTGCTATTGAATGGAAGCATGAATTAGAACTGCAAGGAAAGATCTCTTTGAATTTCATATATAATAACTTTCGCCAACAATTGCTGTAAAATTAGTGAATTGTCAGGTGACCTGCAGGATCTCACGAAGCACCCTATTTATACCAATTAAAAGGCCAAGCTCATGTGTTCCCCTTAACTGTGATTCAGCTAGCACAGGTAGAAGCACAGATTAACACTTTCAAGGAAGAATGAACTGAAGGGATTTTCTTTACATACAAGAACAAGGAATCCTAATAAAAAGCTCTGAAGCTATCGGTCTGGGACACCAAGCTTTTGATGCATACATTCCTACAATGTTCAAATAATGAGAAAATAAACAGGCTTGGACCAAGAAAAGCCAGTCACGTGATTGGTTGTTGACAAAATGTAAATTTAATCTTAATGGCTATGTGTTGCTTTCCAGATTACATGAATGAACATGACAGGTCCATCTTACACACAACCTGTGTTTTCTTAATAACCAAAATAGAGGTAAGGTCAATGTTCTCACCATGAGAACTGCAAAGTTGGTCAGATGAGTACAATTACATGTAAAATATGCATTGTCTTCCTTCTCAGACTGACAGCCATCTGTTTTCCATTTTTTATCGAAATAATTCCAGTAGGCACATTTATGGTCATCCAAATAAAATCCATCATTTAGCTCCTAAAAGTGAAACAAGAAAATGGTCTTCAGATCTGAAGAACATTTTTCTGGAGTTTCTCCTGGAATACAAATTCCCGTTATTTTAGCCAACATCCACTAAGGGGTCATGTTACTAGTGGGAAATAATATTTTGAGGCATAAGTGGGCAGAGATGCTTTTAACATCTAAGTGAAGAAGACATTATGAACTTCAAAGACAGAAATTATGTCACATACCATGTGACATGAAGAGATTTGCCAGAAATATATTAT
Source organism: Narcine bancroftii (assembly GCF_036971445.1). Classification (NCBI taxonomy): domain Eukaryota; kingdom Metazoa; phylum Chordata; class Chondrichthyes; order Torpediniformes; family Narcinidae; genus Narcine; species Narcine bancroftii. The sequence goes on along the minus strand of NC_091477.1, from coordinate 105,867,592 downwards.
TGAAATCTGAGACAAAGGGGTCAGTTTGAGGAAACTCACTGTCCTGTTCAGACAGGACTGAAAGCAGCAATAGTTCCTGCAGAGGAGTTGGGGGGGGGGGGGTGGGGGAAAGCTGCTTAAGTGTTGCTCCCCTAATAAAAGGGAACCCCAGAAAAGTGTATTTCAAAAAGGATGCCACTTTTAGACTGCTCTTTTGAAAATAAAGAGTGTGCCTCATCGTGGAAGAAAACTGAAGACAGAAGATGGAAGATCTGAATATTGACCTCCTGGAAAGAGAGGACCTGTATGATCCTATTCACAGGAGATACAACATAAATAGCTTTTAAATAAGTAAGACCACTTCTCGTTTGTGCCCAGAAAATGGCCACTCCTGTTCGAAGAATATCTCTGAAAGACAGCTCATCAAGATTTGTGAGGTTAAAGAGATCTGAAAATATAATGTTTAAAAGTCCTACATAATTACTTCTGAAATGCATTTTAAAAGGATCCCGAAGTCAACAAGATATTTGAAACTGGACTTTTAAAAGTGGCTTTCTCAGAGTTTGGAAGTTTGCACACACAGTGGGCTTTTAAGACAGAGTGAAGTTTAGAGATAAATAAGAAATGTTATGTTATTAATGGTTTAATAAAAACTATTAATTTTGAATTTACTATTGCTCTTCTTTGTTAGTACTAATAAGGGTTTATTAGTTCGTAACAAAACTCCAACAGTATAGATCAATTCCATGTTAGGGATGCAGATGTACCTATACATTTACAAAGCACTGCTTATCAAAACATTGTAAATGTTTTCCTAATCACCTTTTAAACACTGAGCATAATTGGAATCTGTTAAGAAAGGAAATATTTTGAAGAGGAAAAAGGTTACTTTGTTTTCTTAAAATCTGATTAGAGGTTAAGTATCACACACTTCCAATGTCTCCTTTCAAAGAAAATCCCTTAGTGTACATTTATTCAATTATCAGCAAGTGTGGACTAGAATGGTGCAGCTGCCATAAAGTTGAGAATGAGCTTGACATGGTCCCTGTGAGTGCCTGCAGTGCCGGTGTCTTTTGCAGCCCCATATCATCCATTAACTGGAATGTCAAGTCTGAATAAATGGACATTGGGAAGCAGCACCAATTGCAATACAGTGTTTGAGAAGGAAAGGAAGGATTAGTGTTGAGCACGAATATTGCGAAGAATAGGCTGTAAGGTTGTAGAGTGATCTTCATTGACATGGATATGAAAGCTGATTTACTGGCTCAGCTCTATGCACTCTTGCACCCACACCCCCTCCCCTTCAAACCACTCCAAAGATTTGAACACAAACACTAGAGCTTAGACTGAGAGAGTGTTGTTTTGCATGTGTTGAATCAAACCTTTAAATAACATTGAACACTCAGCAATAGAATTAATGAATTCTTCCACAACACCATTCAATGTGATTTGGACTAATGTGGTGGAAAAGATCAATGAAGACAAATTTTGGAAATTGCCTTAGTCTTGACTTTTTAGTTAACTTTTTACTTATTACTTAATTCCACAGTAATCCAGTTTTCAACAGAATTGGGCAGATATATCTCTGGTCCATGTTTTTCTATTCAGTAAGTTAACTTCCAAAGCAGAAGGCACAATTCCATTACTACCTATCTCATTCATTTTTATTGCGTTCACATCAATTATTTTTAATATCTTACCATTTTCCTTAATTTTATTGTTACTTCAGTGTTCAAGGTTCTACTGGATGTATAAACAGTGCCAGATATTACTTGGGACTTCAACATAATACCCCCTTTCTTCTTTGGAGTTGGAAAAAATGAGGCATCCTTGTATAGAATAATTCCAATGTTAGCAGAAGCACCTAAATTCAGAATAGGAGATAAAGAGGATCAATGCGTTACAATCAGTAATTAGCATTTAATAGACCAACTTCAACTTTATATATAATTAACATTAAAATCTGAAACAATTTACACTGTTTCATATGTACAATTAAATACAGCAAAAACACTTATAATCCAGCACTCTTCTGCAGCAACTGTGGTGCATTCTGGCCGGTTGCATCACGGTGAGGTACGTGACCATGAAAGTTGCAGAGGACCATGAAAGTTGCAGAGAGGATCATTGAAGTTTCCTTCCCTCCCCCCCTCCCCACTCCACCCCCACCCTGACATGATCTACCAGGATCATAGTCTGAAGAGGGCACATAAAATCATGGAAGATCCCTTCCACCCCACACTCAGCATATTTCAGCTACTCCTATCGGGAAAGAGATACAAGAGTATCAGAGCCAGCACCACCGGGCTGAGGAGCAGCTTCTTCCCAGGGGCGGTGAGAATGCTGAACGACCAAAGGAACTGCTCACACTAACCATCTGAGGCTATCATATTCATGAAACAATATTTATTTATTTGTCTATATAAATGCTTGTCTTGCACATGTCTGATTATGTGCCTGCGTGTTCTGCACCGAGAACACTGTTTCATCGGGTTGTTCTTGTACAATCAGATGACAATAGACTTGACTTGATTTGACCCTTTAGATTTCAGTTGTACCAGGCTAGCAGGTTTTCTGGAGTATTACAGATGATCATATCTACACAATTTTAATTTGCATTTTGTACAGATGTTACACAGATGTGTAACAAGTTTCCAGTGAAACAAATAAATTAAATAGCATGCACAAAATAATGGCCCCAGTAAGCTTAAAGGGAGTGAATTCCTCAGTGAACTGGGCACAGAAAAAAAGCCAATTGGTTCAGATGCCAAACAATCCAAGAAAATTATCTGAATTTTACTGTAGCCATAGACTGCCACTTTGCAAACTTTATGGGCAACAATCTTTAAGAAGTTTTGACACATTTTCTGAATTTCTTCCTTACTTTTAATTTTCATTGAACTTAAGCTGTCGGTTTGGTAAAGTCAACGAACACAATAATAATGCAAATCTAAAGAGGACAGAGCATCTGATTTTTCCTGCAGGGTCAGCAGTACAAAGGGATGGTAAGAGAGGAGGTCAGATTAGAATTCAGGAAGAGATCTCCCTAAATGTCTGTGCCAGCACAACATGAGCATAGTTAGAGCCCTTGGGAAGCTCCAGGCCAGATTTCCAAAGGCAAGAGGTTCAAACCAAGAGATAAGGGAGCTGCCTCATCGAATTTCTGAAGTGGGATCCACTGGGCTTCCCGATCAGTCAGCTTCTACCAACATTGTTTTAGAAGCAACAAAGATCAGATGGACCATCAAATAACCTGCCACTCAGTTCAACTCATCCTCAATCAATAACGCAGCGAATCAGCAGCAGATTTTCAATGGCCAGGGCAAGTTCTGACGAAGGGTCTCAGCCCAACACACAACTGCCACTTTCACACACATGAGCTGCTGAGATCTCCAGCAGTTAAATAAGTATGTCTGCAGATACTGGCGTCAAGTCCAATACACAAACATGCTGGAGAAATTCAGAAAGTAAAGGGTAATCCACGCAGAAAGTAAAGGGTAATCCAAATTTTGGGTCTGGTCCCCTTCGTATGTCCTGCGGATGCTGCATGATCTGCTGAGTTTCTCCCACATATTTGTGTATTGAGCTCTCCAGCAGTTTGGTTTTTGTTCGATTTCCGCAGTCTCTTGTGGCATTTAAATGTGCATTTTTTGATATTTTACCATCATTAATGCAATTAGAACAACATTTCATTGGAAGTCTTAATTTTTTTCACTTTACAAAAAAAGCAAAATCCATTTAGTCAAAAAGAAAAGAGCAGGGCAGCACGGTGAGTGCAACAAATTCAGCACTCGCGACGCAGGTTCAAATCCCACACTGTCTATAAGGAGTCTATACATTCTTCCTGTAATTGTGTGGGCTTCCTCCAGGTGCTCTGGTTACCTCCCACCATTCAAAATGCATGAGCGGGGTTGTAAGTTAATTGGGTTTATTTGGATGGGATGAGCTCATGGGCCAAAATGGGCCTGTCACTGTGCTGCCTGTCTAAAATTTTAAATTAAAAAAAAAACCAAAAATCCTTACTGGAAGTAGAATTAGATATGAAGATGTACGTGTCCATTAGAGTATTATTAACAGCATCTTTGTTGTGTATAAGATGAGTTGAAGATGTCTCAAAGTTGGCAGAACCTATATAAATGTAACAGCAGAAATATTGTTTAAATATACCAGTTAAAAGGACATTTCATCACCTTTTATATTTAAATTTTCTTGAGAAAAACGTTTGTTAAACTGATTATAGATTCATTATTTTGGACAGAGGAAAGTAATACCTTTTGTTCAGGATTCCAGATCATCCAAGATGCTGAGAGCATCAAGGATGAGTCTCACTGTGGTGGTCACACCTAAGGAGCAGCCAGCAGAAAGATGGGTGACCACCAGGAGAGGCAAGGGGAGTAAACAGACAGTAGGGGGTTATCCTGTGGCCATTCCCCTTACTAACAGATAGACCACTTGGATACTGTTGGGGGGAAATGGCTTTTGGAGGGTAGCACCAGGAGTCATGTCAAATGACAGGCTCTGAGGCTCGGAAGTTAAGAGTGCAGGCTGGTTGGGCAACTATGATAAGAGACTTGATCATGAGGGGAACAGAGAGAAGATTTGCAACAAGAAGTTCTATTCCCTTGAAGAGATGTTAGGATCTCACGCTGCCTCCCAGGTGCAAGGGTCAAGGATATCACTGAGCATTTGGAGAACATTCTCAAGGGAAAGATTTGTACACTTTGGTATAAACAATATAGTAAGGAATGAGTATTGGCAGTTATGTAAGAGGTTGAGAAGCAGGACCTCAACGGTAATGAACCCTGGATTACTCCCAGTGCCACATGCTAATGAGCTCAGAAATAGGAAGATAGGCCAGATGAAAATCAAGACTGAGGAGCTGGTGCAGGGGACAGGGATTCAAGTTTTTGGATCATTGGGATCTCTTTTGGGGGAGAGATGATCATTTCAAGAGGGATGGGTTACCCTTGAACCAGAGAGGGACCAACATCCTGGCAGACAGGTTCACTAGTGCCACACAGTTAGATTTAAACTGGATTAGCAGAGGGGTGGGATGCCATGCAGGGCAGAGGCAGGTGAACATTCCAGAGTACCGGTACTTCCAGAAAAAAAAGAGGTGGGAGTAAATGAGGAGGTTAAGGAGGATGTCACAGCAATAGAGGTAACATTACAAATGGGTCAGCTAGTGAGACTATATGGGTGGAACTGAGGACCAAGAAAGTCATGATCACCTTTTGGGAGGATACAATAAGCCCTCAAATAGTCAAAGAAATCAGAGGAGAAAATATTCCAGGGGATTGCTGCCAGCTGCAGGTCAAATACATTTGTCATAGTCACGGATTTTAACTTTCAAAACATGTTAGGTCTGCTTTGTTCGAGAATGAGTGAGTCAGACACCAGATTGAGTCGAAATCAAGGTTCTTTGTTACCGGATTGTAACACTTGCAACTAACAGTGTTAGTTGGAGAAGGCGCATTCTCCCGATATCAGCAAGTGGTGTTTTTTTTAATACCCCTGGACACGCACTTAGTAAATTATCACACCATTACACTGTCCAATGAATTAGCTGTTGCTACCCTTCTCTGTTAGTCTGCTGCTCATCAGCTTGTTAGTGCCACGCTTATCTTAAGCGTACAAGGTCACACCATCCTGTTACTCCTTAGTACTGGGTGACTCCTTCTCCGGTCGCATCTCATGATGTTTTTACCTTACAAACATTAACTGCGAAAGTTAGTGCAAAGGATTTAGATGTGGTGGAATTTGGCAAATGTGTTTAGGAGAGTTTCCTCAGGCTAAATATAGAGGCTCCCACAAGGGAAAAGATAACACTTGATCTTGCCAAAGGAAATTGGAAAGAACAAGTGGATGAAGTGTTCATGGAGATAAGCCTTATGGGACTATTGTTGTATTAGGTTTACTATAGTTATGTAGAACAGGGCAAGGCCATCGTTGAAGGTACAAAACAAAAATGAGCTCATTAATTAGAGCAGGTTGTTTGAAGGAAGAGAAACGTTAGGAAAATTAGATGCTTTGAAAAGTATGTTGACAAAAGTCCAAGACATGTATGTTCCTATCGGAGTGAAGGTTCAGCCATGCAAGTATATGAACTCTGGGGTGCTTCTATTCTGACTGCTGTTCTATTATGCAATAATTTATTAGCAAATCATAAATAATTTTCATTAACAATTAACAATTTCAGAAATACGTTTTAAGAAATCAGAAATAATCTCTCAAGCTTCTGCCGTGTGTCTTTTTAAATAATTATGAAACACTTCCATCTAAAATCTTACTTTGATATGAAACTAATCCAAGACCGGTTGAAATGTTTTTCTGTGATTTCACGACCATCATTGGACACACTTCATTCAGAGTTCTAGTTGTTGATATTTTTTCTATTTTTTCAGTCACACTAAATAAAAAGTAATATATTCATTAAAGTAAATACTTACTCCAAGATTATGCCATATATATTTCATATACCATATTCTCCCACATACACATGCCCTCACACAAATATTCACAGCCATATACATATATAACAAATGTTTTAAGTTTTGAACTTATTAACATTATCTACTTCGGCATATTTTTTGAAAGACTTTGAATTAAAGTTAGAAACATGAATATGCCAAGATTTACATAAAAACATGAACAAATAGAACCTTTAACTTGTATGCTACTTTTATATTCGGAGCACACACTAAGGAGTGACATTTGATGAATATTTTTGAATCTCTCGACTGAATAGTTTTAATGGAATTTTGGTCTCCAATGCACATATGATCTCTTAAATATGCAACACCGTTATTTTGCCTTTGTTATCATCCAGAACACTCAGCAAACTTCCTTTCTTATCTTCCATGGTAGAGGAGTCTAGGACAAGAGGCTACAATTTCAGGATAAAAGGGCATCAATTTAAAAAAGAAATGTGGAGAAATTTCTTTAGCCAGAGGGCTACGAGTCTGTGGAACCACAGGCAGCGGCATAAGTGAGGTCATTGGGTGTATTTAAGACAGAAATTGACTAGTCAAGACATCAAGGATGACAGGGAGAAGGCCAGGGCATGGGGCTGAGTGATAAGGATCAGCTCGATTAAATGACAGAGCAGACCCGATGGGTCAATTGGCCTACTTTTGTTCTTGTATCTTGTGATCTTCAAATAGGAATGTGGGATATTCTAAATCCACCTGAGATGGTGGACATGGATAGTTTCATATTTTCATGCCTCCTCTAAAAGACAGGAACATCAACAAAACAGCATCCTGTCACTTCTCCTTGAGATTAAACTATTTCAATGGAAACAAAGAAAAAAAATTACAACATTCTTCAGACCTCACCCTGGCCATGGGGAAGGCTGAGGATGAGCAGATTTGTGTAGGAATGGGAAGGGAAATGAAATGGCCTGCAACTGAGAGAATGGGGTGGCCATTGCAGACAGAGTGTAAATGCTCTGCAAATTATACCTCCATTCTCACTAGCATAGAGGAGCCCACATCATGAGCACTGAATGGAAGAGACAAGGTTAGTGGAGGACCATGTGAATCTTGCCTCACCTGGAAGGGCTATTATTGTCCCTGGATAATTATGAGGGAGAAGCTGCAAGGACAAATGTTGCACCTCCTTCATTGGCAAGGGAAAGTATTAAGGATTTTGTGGCTTGTTCATGACATAAATTCTAATTCTGATTCTAACGATTGAGGAAGTGTGAGTGGGAAGGAATGAGAAGACATGGGAGTCACAGAGGTAGCACTAGGTTCCTACAGAAGGTGGGTAATGTTGGGAAGGGGAAGAATATGACTTCAACCTCTGATAGAAAAAATGAAAAATGTATTGGAAAAGAATGTAATAGGAAGAATATACTTGCAATAAAAATAATGCAATTAAGATTCATTGGATTGATTCCTGGGGTGCAAAGATTGTTCATTGAGGGGAGATTAGTAGACAGGACATGGCGCTCACTATAAGGCACTGGTCAGACTGTGCCTGGAGTACTGTGTGCAGTTTTGTGCTCCTTACTTGAGGAAGGAAAGATGTGGCTGCAATTGACAGTGTCCAGAGGAAGTTTACTGGTTTGATCATGGAATGAAAGGGCTATCATATGAGGAGGTTTTTAATAGCTTTGTGATTGTTCTTGCTGGAGTTTAGAAGAATGAGGAAGGATTCTCATTGAAACATAATGAATACTGAAAGGTCTGGATAGATTGGATGTTGAGAGGATATTTCCTCTGGTGGGAAAATCTAGGACCAGAGAGCATAGGCTCAGAATACAAAAGCATCCCTTTAGAATAGAGATGAGGACGAATTTCTTCACCCAGAGGTCATCATTAGGCATACTAAAGACAGGGGTAAATAGGTTCTTGATTAGGATGGAGAAGGCAGAAGCACGAGGCTTAATAGGATAGTAAATCGGCCAAGATGGAATGGAGGGGCAGACTTGATGGGCTAAATGGCATAATTCCACTTACATGTCTATGGTCTTGGTCACTTAGAATTCATAATAATGAAAGATGACCAAATTAAGAATTAGGACATCTCTAGAAGGCTTTACAGAATAGATGTAAAATGATATCTCCTCTTGTTGAGTAACTGCCATCCAGTGAGGATCATACAATTAAACTAAAGTATCAGCCTTTCTGATGGAGACGGGACAACATTTCTTTATCCTGAGGGAAATAAATCTTTGGAATTCTTCTTGAAAATTGGCTTTTGAAATTGTTAATGAGTATATTTGAGGATGAGGTTGAGCATATAAAGGAAAATGATTACAGAATGTAATAGGATTTAAAAAATCAGATGAGATTTTATTGAGGATGAGGTTGAGCATATAAAGGAAAATGATTACAGAATGTAATAGGATTTAAAAAATCAGATGAGATTTTATTGAATGGAAAGGACTGAACTACTTATTCTCATCTTTTTTCAAATATTATGTTCATGTTCTGTTACAAGTATCTTACTAATAAATACAAATTAATGTCCTATTGCATGAATTTAAAAAAATTATTGTTGGCACTAAACTTTTGCATGGGAGGCTAAATGTAGAAGGTGGAAGAAAATTAGGAGTAAAATAACAATGTGCAGATAAGTCAAGATAAAGGCTCATTGTTAGTTCAATTTGTTTGACTGATTTGTGAATTATGAACCGTACTATTAGCAGGATGGTTGGAGTAGTGGATAGTGGAAAACAATTGCAATGCCAGTGACCTAGGTTTGAATCCGGTGACATCTGTAAGGAGTTTGTATGTTCACCCTGTGTCTGCATGGGATTTCCCCAGTTTCTCCAGTTTCCTCCCATTCTTCAAAATGTACAAGGGTGTAGGTAATTGGGCAGCAGGGATTTAAATGAACGTAATTGGCTTGTACCATGCTGTGTATAAAATTTTAAATTTTTGTAAAACAACTGCCATCTTAAAATTATGGTCCAAGCTTCCAAACATTCCCTGTGAAAATAGATGGAGAACACGGAGTAGATACTGCCATAATTATAATTTAACTTGTTCCTAATACCTTGACAGACCATTCTGTAGACTATTGATGATGGAATAGTTTGCTTCCAATACTTGACAGAATGCTTTTATTGCCTCCTTGGAACTCTATAGGGGAACACAATTTCAGTCACTGCGAATTTCATGCTAAATCTACAAGTATGTACAATATGTGAGAGAAACTTAAAATAAAATAAAACAGAAATAATAGATCTGTGAACGATAACATGAACAATGGTACACTCTTAATATTTTGAATTTCCATTATATGTTTGGATGAACAATGCGCCCATTCAAATTGGTATTGTATCTAAGCATTTTTTTAATTGCTACCATGATTTCCATTCAGTGCCCCACTGATGACTCCAGGCGAGTCTTGCCAGCAGAGGGACCTGCTGCAGTGCTCACATGACTCTGAGAGAAAGAAGGAACATTAATTCCTGTCCCAACCTTGGGCACCTTCCTTTGTTCCCAAGGTCCTCCACGAGTGCGGCTATGTCTTCGTCCACAGGGACATGCACTGGACTTCACTCCAGCAGGTATACAAGGGTCCTTACAAGGTGGTGCATCAGAATGGAACCACGTGCATCCTCAACATGAGGAGACCTTCGCCACTGATCACCTCAAGCCAACACACCTAGACCTGGAACAATCTGTGACTGTGCCACCCCCACGCCGATGAAATCAGCCACCCAATCAGACTAAAAAGATGTTGCCCGTGGACTCCACAACTCCTAACGCCAATTCTGGTGGGGGAGGGGGACTCATGTGGCAGCTCGCCCACGCAACAGGCAAACTGGCTCACAGAGTCGCAGGCTCATCTGCAGCAGATCTGACTGTGAGAGCTCCAGGTGCAGGGCAAGCCCACAGCCTGGCGGTTGATGTCATAAAGGTCCCGGGAGTTGCATGAGTCATTGGATTCCAAGGGATTTAAGCATGTGCGAGAGTTCTATTAAAGTCATTTGATTCAACTCACTTTCGACTCTGCATGGTTCTTTCGCTCACTGCGTGCTTAGTGCAACTGCACCTCCAACCTAACCTTCTGGTTGCCCTTTTTGGTATCACTGGAGAGGATGATGTCCATTTGACTTCAATTAAATCTCAGGTTCTGTCTTTTGCCTCTCTTTTGGCTAGACGTGTAATATTGGAGGGATGCTACGCCACCCACTTATGCTCAATGGTTGAAGGACATTATGTCCTGTTTAAATCTAGAAAAGATTCATTATTCTGTTAATGACTCAGACAAAAGGTTTCAAAACATGGGGACCTTTCCTGAGCTGCTTTCAGGACCTCTAGTTTTATTATAAAAGTGGTCTTCCAACATTTTATTACGTTAACTTAGGAACAAGGCAAACTTTAATTATAGAACTTCGACTTGGTAATAGGCTCAAAAGATGGGGAGAAAATAAAAATATAACAGTCAGGATAAAATTGTAAGATGTTTTGTTACTTTTTTCAATATTTTTATTAATGTTGAAATTTTACATCCAAAAATAGAGTACATACAGATATATGTTAAAAGTCAAAAAGATACATTCCATTTAAATCATATAATTTCATCCAAGGTATCCCACCTTTAATCAAACAGATTATATTGTATTATTATAAAAAAGGACAATCTAAATCTACAGTCAAGAAAGAAGCTGTTTGGCCAAAATAAAAGACAGAATTCTTATCAGAGTGAACGATTACCTCATTAGCCAACAGTTCTACCTTCATAACAAATTAAAGATTATAAAAGTAATTCAAAAAGGATCTCCACAGTTTGAAAATTTGAAATTAAATCAGAAATTGAGCATCTAATCTTCTCTAAGTTTAAACATGACATGACGTCACGTAGCCATTGAGTGTGATTAGGTGGGGTAATGCCCCTCCATCTGAGCAACTCCACCTGCCAAGCCATAAGAGAAATAAAAGCTGATACATGCAGATCAGATGCCTTTAAAGTTATGTCACTCTCTCCAGCAATACTGATAAATGTACTTTATAGATGTACTTTATAAATTAGATAACTGTTGATTTATTTATATTTGACATCTCAGTTATATATTTTACAAATGCTCTGTATGTATCTGTTTACTTAAGTAAAATTCAAAATTCAATAAAAATATTTAGAAAGAAAAAAAAATCCGACCTTCCAAAATCCATCACTTCGCACTTATCCAGATTGAGCTCCATTTGCCATTTTCCACTCAACTCTGCATTCTGTCCTATATCCTTGCTGTAAACTATAACAGCCCTACTATTCACAACACCTCCAACTTCATGTCATCTGCAAACCTACTGACTCCTCCTTCCACTTCTTCATCCAGGTCATTTTTTTAAAAATCACAAACAGAACCAAAACCACTCATCCCTGACCTCCAGGCAGAATATGTTTCATCAGTCTTTCTGCAGTCAAGCCCATTCTGAATCCGCGCAAGCAAGGTTCCATGGCTCCCCTGCTTCATGACTTCCTGAATGAATGTACCATGGGGGACTTTGTCAAATGTCTTACTAAAAATCAATATACATCACATCTACCACCCTCCTTCATCACTATCTTTTGTCACTTCCCTAAAACTCAACTAGGCTTATGAGGCACAACCTGCAATATAAAAAGGCACCCTGACTATCCGTGAGAAGACTATGCTTCTCTAAATGTTTGTAAATTCTTTACCTCTGAATCCACAATGTCCTCCCTTTCTCTGATGCCTTCCTTGATTAGTACTCCCCATCCTCTTTTATCTCCCTTCCTATCCCTTTTGAATTATATAAACTTCCATACCTGCATCAGCCAATCCTATCCTTACGCCAGCCAAGTCTCTGTAATGGCCACAACATCGTAATCCCATGTACTGATCCTTGCTTAGGTTCATTTCCCTTATTCCTAATACTTCTTGTATTGAAGTGAACACATTTCAATTATATCAATTGGCAAAATGTGTGCTCCCTCCACTGTCTGTCCTTCCGCACAATCTCACTACACATTGCATCAACCTTTCCACCATTGCTCTATTCTCTGCCCTATCATTCTGGTTCTCATACCCCTGCCAAACTAGTTTAAACTCTCCCCACCACTAGCAAACCTCTCCGACAGGATATTGGTCCCCCTCCAGTTCAGGTGTAACCCATCCTTCTTGTACAAATCATACTTACCACTGAAGAAATCTCAATGATCTAGAAACCTGAAAACCTGCCACCTGCACCACTTATGCAACCACATATTCATCTGCCACATCATCCTATTCTTACCCTTACTAGCATGTGGCACAGGCCACAATCCTGAGACTACAACCCTTGAGGTCCTGTCTTTCAGCTTCCTACCTAGCTCCCTGTATTCTCTCTTCAGGACCTCATCCTTTCTCTACCTATGTTATTGATACCAATATCTACCGAGTTCTGGATGTTCACCCTTCCTTTTCAGGATGCCATGAATTCATTCCGATACGTCCCTGACCCTTGCACCTGGAAGGCATCCAGGTGTCTCGTTCAGTCCATAGAATATCCTCTCGGCTCCTCTAACTATTGATTCCCTATCATAACAACTCTCCTTTTCTTCCCCACCCTTCCTTTCTGGGCTATAGGTCTAGACTCAGTGCCAGAGAACTGGTCACTACAGCTTTGCCTTTGGAGGTCATCTACCCCAACAGTATCCAAAGCAGTATGTATTCATTGAGGGTTTGACCTGGGCTGATGGAAGTGGAAATAAATTAAATGGGGAAAATCAGCAAGATAAAGGTGGAACAAATCCAGCATCAATGATCAATCTCTCTTACTTCCAGAACTCTTAGAGTCTCTTAGTTCAGCTGAAGTTGTTTTCTCTCTCCCTTTCCACCCTTTCCACCCTATTATTAAAAGCACCATCTTCTTATTGCCCTCTTAAAGTCCAGCCTCATGAATCAGCATATCTATTGATTCATCATGGAAATCTGCTGATGCTATATATAAAATATTTCTATATTATGTTGAAAATTATAATATAAAACTGATTATTAGTCTTTCAAGGGAACTGTAGTTAGTTTCCTGTAGCCCAGGAAAAAAACATACTATTCTCTTCTTTTCTACCTTAACCATATATAACTAACCTTGGAATCCAAATTGCTCGGTGTATCCATTATTTTATTTAGAATCTTCGTGACTGTGGTAACTTCATTCACTGTTAAATTTTTTGGATCTGATGTCAGCACCATAACTTGACTTGCTGCAGTACTCAGATTTGATGTATTCAAATTTTCCTATGTGACATGTAACAGAAAATCAAAATCAACACAAAATTCTGGGATGAAAATGTAGAATTGTAATCCTTTGGGCAGTAATCTTCATCAGATTATAAACTAGGTAGGGCAGAAAAGAAAAGAGATCACATTAAAAGGATTAAATACTTATTGATAAAAAATTTCACTTGTGCTTGAAAAGAAAAGCCATAATATTTTTTCCAGCAATGATTTTTCAACCTGCAAATAATGGACCAGGTTAAGGATATCTAGCAAGAAAAAGAGGTTTTTGAATTCAAAAAGGGTGGGGCGGGGGAGATATATTCAGTTTCTATTCCTGAATTCTGAACTCGGAGTGAGATAAAAAGTGCCCTTTCCCATTGTTATTACATTGAAAGTTGGGATGGATACTTTACCTGGTCCACCTGTTTTGTGTGAAGATTGGAGAAACTTGTCAATTTACAAAGAACATTGAACATTACAACACCGTACAGGTGACAGGACCTTCACTCATGATGTGGTACTGACCTATATAAACCTCCTCCACAGCAATCTAATCCTTCCCTACCTCACACTCATACCCCTTTATTTTTTGTACATTCGTGTGCCTAAGTGTCTTTTAAAATGTCCTACTGTACCAGCCTCTAGCCACCTTACTTCTGACGTCATCTCTAAACTTTCCTCCATTCATCTTAAACTGATGCTCTCTGATATCAGTTATTCTTGCCCTGGGAAAAAGGTGGTGTCTGTTCACTGTATCTATCTCCTCATAATCTTATATACTTCTATTGTCTTCTATCATCCATCATCACTCCAAAGAGGAAGAGCCCTAGCCCTGTCAACCTTGCTGCATATGACATTCATAAATCTTTTCTCAAGTCAAATCAATTCAAGTTTATCATCATCTGATTGTATAAATACAACCTAACAAAACAGTGGCCTCTGGTCCTCGGTGCAAAGAAACACAACCAGATATACTGTAACAATATTAATATTTGGGGAGAATTTATAAGATTTAGAGTAGGTCACATACATACACACATTTTAAAACAGATCATATTTGAAAAACTGAAGAATTCACTTTGCAGGATCTCTGGAAAATGTAAGCACCTTTCACAAGTAGGTGTTAATTGAACCGACGTCATAAAATGCTTGACCATTGTCTTGCTGGAGTCATGCTGTCTATCAGTACCCTTTCTGCAAAGTGCTCACAGAAAGGTCAATTCTGGATTGTTTACCAGATGGAGTAGAAGAAAGAACTCCTGTTGTTTGCAGGAGAAGGTGGAGGTTTTGCAAGAATGAGTCACATGCTCTCTTTGGAGTTTCAGTTGGAAAAGAGTTAGTCAGTCAGTGTTTGGGACACTAACAAGTAACTGAAAAGTGCAATCCAGGGAAAACTGTTTGAAATTGATGAAAGCAAGTTCCAGAGCAGTAGATGGCTGGAAGTGCTATCTGTCTGATGTTTCTCTTGAAATAGAGGAAGGAATGGAACTCTGTGGTAACTTGAAGAAAGAAGTTACCATCTAGAAGACCCTGATGGGGCAAGTTTCATCAGCTATACCCTGAGGTAACTAGTGGTGGTACCTCAGTTGTGGAAATCCTGGAGCAACGAATATCTCTCTGCAAACCCTACAAAAACCTTCCTGAGCGGTAAACATTGACCTTTCAAGCACCAAGCCTGGTGAACTTTATACATGTTAAATTCTGTGCACAGAATGGTGATTGCCTGCATCCAGAGAACTTGGAAGAAGGAGTAGTGAGATTGAACTGTGAACCAAAGAACTTTTCTTGAATTTACACACACATTACATACACTTGTGCTTAGAATTAGAAGGGGATAATTTGGGTTAGTATAGAGTATAGTATAAGAATAGAGTTAAGTTAAAGTTCAATTCTATTTTCATGTTTGAAGTTGATTAAAAATAAATTGTTTTGAAAGCCATTTGTCTTGGTGAATGTCTATTGCTGCTGGGTTTTGGGGTCCTTTGGGCTCGTAACAATACAGACAAATAATACATATGCAAGACAAGTATTTCATCTTTACAAATAAATAAATAAATATTGTGTCATAAGAGAGTTAGTGTAAGCAGTTTCTTTGCTCATTCAATATTCTCCTTGCTTATGGGAAGAAGCTGTTCCTTAGCCTGGTGGTGTTGGCTCTGATACTTCCCCAACAGAAGCATCTGAAAGATGCTGTGTGCAGGGTGGAAGGGCTCCTCTTCAGAGAACAATCCCAGTAGATTATGTCGATGGAGGGGGAGGGAGCTTCATGTGATGAGGTGATTAAAACCAAACACAACACTCCCAAGTGTGATCCAACCAGTGTTTTATAGAGTTGCCACATTATCTCGTGGCTCTTGATCTCAATCCCCTGAATAATAAAGGCCAGCACATTATACATCTTCTTAACTACCCCATAAACTTTTGTGGCAACCTCGAGGGATGCATGGACTTGGACTCTAAGATCCCTCTGTTATCCACACTGTCAAGAATCCTCCTATTAACCACATACTCCACCTTCAAGTTCGATCTGCCAAAGTGCCTCACTTCACATTTACCCGGTTTGAACTCCATCTGCCACTACTCTGCCCAACTCTGCATCCTACCTGTATCCTGTTACAACTGGCCTCACTATCCACAGTTCCTTTAACCTATGTGTCTTCCTCAAACTTATTGACCCACTTCTTCATCAGTTTCAACTCAATTGCTCTATTATAAAGTATGGTTGTTGCTGTTTACAACCAAGGCAGGACTACTGAACATAAAAAAAAGTTGACTCCCCGGTCATTGTTATTTGAATTATTTTTTTATTTAAATTAAATGAAATCATTTACATGTTGTTGGCAATGGTGATAGAGGCTGATGTGATAGGGACATTCAAAAGACTTACATAGGCATGTGGATGTAAGAAAAATAGAAGGCTATGAGATGTGAGGGAGAGGATGGGTTAGATTGATCAAGTAATAGGTTTATACAGGTCAGAACAACATCCTGGGCCGAAGGGCCTATACTGTGCTTTACTGTTCTACATTCAATGAACCCCAGTTGTGTAAATTTTATCTCACTATAAGAGATATGTTATATGAATGGCATAATGAATAAAATTCCATGATTTAAATTCATTCTTTTTTCTTATAGATTGATATTTTCACTTACCAATACTCCATCCAGAGACAGAGAACAATCAGTCAGAGTTGGTGTCGAAAGAGTTAATTTGCCATTTGCTAAAATACATCCTCGTGTTGCAAGATATTTTCCAGCTTATAAAGAATAAGTGAAAATTAATAAATTGGTTGGCTTTAATCATGTCATAGAGTCATGGAACAACAGAAATAGAAATCAGCCACTGAGTCTGAGCTGACTATCAACCACTCATTTACTCTAATTCCAAATTAATCCCATATTTTTAATCTCCCCAAATTCCCATCAATATCATCCCACCTCCACACAGATTTCACTACTGACCTACACACTGAGGATAATTTACAATGACCAATTAGCTTTGGTAGCTGTGCCACTATGCCATCCCTGTTCTAATTATGATATAACCATTTGATTAAGATGGCAGCGCTGCTGGAGCTGCTGTGCGAGCAGTGCTGCCGCTGGTGTGGACCTGTGGAGAGCAAGGGAGCGGAGATGCAAAACTCCCACGGGGTCCAGCTGCCCAATCAACTGCTGTTGGTTCTACATAGGCCCAATGAGGGAGCCGATGGTGGTTTGAGTTGAAATCCCATGACCGCGGGTCTGCGCCTGAGATTACGGCGCCTATTAATCGGCAGCAGCAACGAAGGGCTGCAGACTCCGGGGAAACAGAGGACTTGAGCAGGGCACCAGAGGATGCGAAGATCACGCACCATTCGAGAGGTAAAAGCGGAGGAGATGTCCCACGGGGATGGTGACCACGGCGGCGAATCAGTGAGGGGGCTCTGCGGCTGATGAACCAGTGCATGCAGCAGGCTGATGGCGATTCGAGATGAGGAACCCATGGAAGCCATGGGCTGCTGGAGACTGCTGTTAGGAGACTCGCGCCAGACTGCGGACCGCTGGAGACTGGCTTGAATTGGCTGGAAGGGCATCAGCCCTTCTGGGATGAGAGGAGGTGCTGAGGATGCTGGAGGAGAGTCCCTGATCATGTTGGAGGTTCAGACCTGTAGCTCAGGTTGCCAATTATTTGGATTATGGCTGCAATGGCTGCAGAAGCACTGGAGGTAAATCTACGGACACTCGATGACTCTGAGGGGACTCTCTTTTGCTTTTCTCTGACTGTAAGAGGTGCCAGTGGTGAATCTGTCTGACTTGCAGCAGGCAAAAAGAAATTTCATGTAATAGGACACTGTTTTACTACTATGACAATAAATTGAACCTTAATCTTGAATCTGGAAAGTGTGGCCAGAGCACAAGTTGACAACTTGATCAGCGTGGACAGGATGGCTTGTTGGCATATCCAATTTTAAATAGATAACTAAGTCAGCGTGAGCAAGTTGATCCAAAGGGCACATTTCTGTGGTCCAAAGAGCTATGATTAAGGTGAGAGGGTGAGAAGGGACCTGAGGGGCAATTTTTTTCACTCAGAGAGAGTGTCCAGAAGAAGCTGTCAGAGGAAGCAATAGAAGGGCATAAAATTACAAAATTCAAAATGCATTGGATAGATATATGGAAGGAGGGATTTTAAAAATATATGGAGGCCAAGTGGGACTGGTCCAGAATGCCAACTTGGATGGCATGGACAATGGGCTGAAGGGCCTGTTTTGTGCCGTGTGTCTCTATGAATATGGAGAGTTTGTTTTGCCTTCTCTCCAAAAGGCTGTAAAACTCAGCAAAGATTATGGTAACAATATGGGATAAATCCTCTTATTTCTTGCAAAAGCATTGCAGAATATGTAAATGTAAAGGTATTCTCTTAATAAATCTGATCATAACATTTAACATGATCATTTTATTCTCTTGAGGACCAAAGACAAGGAGTCAAATGGCCTACTCCAACTTCTATTTCTCCTGTTCATTTACAAATGTGGGCAAGAAATATAAATCAGTAATCCTGATTTTTTTTTTCTTAGGGATTTCTTTGAGGCAATTTTATTGTATCCAAATAAAAAACTAATCACACAACAGTAAAGTGAAAAAAAATCTATTAACGTACCATTTTTAGTTTCTTCACCACAGTACTCGTTTGAATAACCTATGGATTCCAATATGATTGGGTTAAATGTCACTACCTGATTAGATGCAAGAGTGTAGTTAGATATGTTGCAGATGGCATCTGTAGAGAAGAAAGAACATCCTTAGAAAAATCTCCTGTAATTCCCTCTGCCATCATCGAGAACATTTACAGGGAACGCTGGCGTCAGAGAGCAGCAGCAATCACCAAAGATCCACACCACCCAGCACATACTCTGTTCTTGCTGCTATCATCAAGGAAGAAGTATTGGTACCACAAGACTTGCACCACCAGGTTCAGGAACAGCTGCTACCCTCCACCATCAGTCTCCTCAACAACAAACTCAATCAGGAACTTATTTAAGGACTCTTAGTTTATTGGGTTTTTTAAATTGTCTCTGTATGGCACAGTCAGTTTGTTTACATTTAATTATCTGTTTATAATTCTATATTTATTACATGTGTACTTTGTATACAAATTTTTTCACACTATCAATAAGTGGTAATTCTGCATTTCCCACAGGAAAAGGAATCTCAGGGTTGTGTGATGTCAATAAATCTTTATCCTTTTTCATGGAAAGGCCTGTTCTTAAGGCTCCTACTGCCCCTTATTCTGATGCTGTTCTGAGTATTGAAGTTCCAATGTTTGGCAGGATAAGTGACAATTGCATGCTGGGGTCAATTCCCTGGATATTAGAATCACTCCAAATGTCAATTTCAAAATGGGTTCAGGTGTATTGAGACTAGTTCAGTTCAGTTTGAATCTTAGTACCATGTACCCTTTTCCTGTATGGTTTCTTGTGGAAGCTCAAAGACTGAGTTCGGAAAAAAACAGCTCCATGTTCAGCACCACTCTGCATGTTTTCCAATGTAATTTTGTTCAACATATGTTAGAATATAGAGGGCTTAATTTTAAAATGTCTCTCTTTCGGCTTGAGAACTTTTGAAGTTGTTAAAGATGGCAATGATTTGGAAGCCACCTCCAGCCCACTAACTTTCATATCATACATTGTGACATGCTCTGGGGAAAAACAGGCATCCAACTTCAATATGTTATCCAACGTCAATATGTCAGCTTGGTCACAGTGACATCAATGTGAATTTGGAAGTTTAATTGCACTTCCTGGCAATTCCCAATGAAAGCAAGGTAGGCGTGCAGCAGTGTTAAAGATGCACTGAATAATTAACACCTGAATAATTAACAACCCCACAGGTACAATCCATTCAAAAGTTTATGCATAGAGATTGTGCAGAGGAATTACTTAGAAAATACTGGAACAAAATTTATAAATTTTGTAATTCTTTTTCTCACTAGTGGAGGTGAGAATATGAGAACATCACTGTGCCTTTTTCAACATATAATTGTCACTTATCCTGCCAAACATTGGAACTTCAATACTCAGAACAGCACCAGAATAAGGGGCAGTAGGAGCCTTAAGAACAAGCCTTTCCTTACTATTAGGTTCATCCTTGGGCATTGAAGGCTTCCTGATCATACTGGAGGTTTGGATCTAGAGCTCGAACAGGAGTCTGTGTGGTCCAGAGGCTGCGGGAGCGTTGGAGGTGAATCCACGGACATTTGGTAACTCTGAAGGGCCTCTCTTTTGCTTCTCTTTCTCCTATTGCTAGGTGCGTCAGGCAATGCTCATGGTGACTCTTTGCCTTATGACAGACAAAAGATGAAGTATATTATGTGGCAATAAAAGGAACCTTGATCCTAGAGAGGGAATGGCAGGGATGGGAATTTCACAGGAGGTTGCTCAAGTCCCTATTGTCCTTAACTTTCTTTATCTCATAGTCATTCCTGGGTTAAAGTCACATACAGATTTACTAGTCAGCAGGGTACAAATATGAAAGACTGTTGACTGCCAACTAACTTGCCATGCTTGGCAATTCATTTTGCTTGTAATGAGGCCTGTTATATTAAATGTGTGCCTTGTGTTTCAGCTTCTGCTGCCTTCCCACAGTTACACAATCTCAATGACCACATGCGGATCATCAATTATCTGGTCACAAATGCAAAGATACAATGCAAGTGTGCATAAGATTCTCAGGCAGTTGTCCTGCATCTTAACATCTTCCCAAATCTTTTTAATATCTTGAAACAGTTGGTTTTTTGAGAATAAGAAAGAAAGGACTATCCAAAAAAAATTATGACATTGAAATCTGGGAACAATACAGTGAAAACCTTCTGACAAATTGGGGTAGCATTGGTATGACAAAGATGCACTTCAGGTGTCCCAATAAATCAGGGGGCACACTTCAATGTGCACCATTCAGACTGTTATTGCGGTTCGCTGCAAAGCCTTCCACAGAATTGTACTTGGTCCTGCAGGTGGCACACAGTACCAAGGCAAGAATTAGGCCGTGAATATTGACAATGCAAAAAATATGCCAAGGATCTGCAGGATACCGCCGGTACTGAGGATCATAAGGTTCTATCGATGTTCCCTTCTAAGGTCTGATTGACAAACGCAGATTTCTCTTCCTCTTGCTGCCGAACAACTAAGCGCTCCAAACACCTTTACATAGCTTTACATAGCCCAGCTATATTTGTGACTTACCAATCCATACAAATTAAAAAGTGATTTTCCAGAAATTTAGCAAAATGTGCAAAGGCAAACAGCAATTGGATACTCTGTGTTTCAACACTGATCAAAAGAATTGTATCAAAATGTGTTAATTGTCGACTTGCAAGTGCTAAACCTGGACCACAACAAATGGAGGATTTGCCAGAAGACAAAGTTTCACCTGATGAACCCCACCACCTTTACAGATGTGGGAGCTGATTATTTTGGTCCTTTGCAAGTAAAATGATGAAGATGTGTTGAAAAATGATACGGAGCTATTTTTACTTGTTTAACTTGAGAGCATTTCATATTGAAGTAGCGTCATCGCTTGATAGAGACTCTTATCAATGTTCTTCAATATTTTATAGCCAGACATAGTCAAATAAAGGAATTACATTCTGATAATGGATCTAACTTTACAGGAACTCAATTAGAGTTATGAAAAAGCAATTCAAATTTGGAATCTACATCAAAATCATGGTGTACTACTTCAAAAAGAAATTAATTGGATATCTAACCCTCCCACAGGATCACATCGTGGAGGTGTGTGGGAAAGAATGATTAGATCAATCAAGAAAATAGTCAAATACTGAATGATGACAATCTTCAGACAGTATTGTGTGAGAGTGAAACAATTTTAAATGGTTGTCCAATAGCGAAAATTTCTGTTGATTCAAATGACATTGAGGCACTTACACCGAATCATCTCTTACTTCTTAAATCTAAACCTTTAATGCCTCTGGGTCGCTATTGAATGACCATTTAAAATTGTTTCAGTCTCACACAATACTGTCTGAAGATTGTCATCATTCAGTATTTAACTATTTTCTTGATTGATCTAATCATTCTTTCCCACACACCTCCACGATTTTAAACTTCTGTATTTTTTACCGATATATCTTCCACAATTTTTTTGCTGGTTGCTTGAACTCTAGATAACAGGGGTTTTATGGCAGTAATTTCTTGGTACTTTTGTGGCAAGAATCATATTCCATGTCTGTATGTTTTATTTACTTGGGAGCTCAAAGGGAATTTAACATTTCACAATTATCAGCACACATCCCCATTTCTTATGAAAGAACGATGGTCTTTGATGGAGCAGCTGAAGATAGCTGGGCAATGACACTGCCTTGAAGAACCCCTGCAGTAATAGCTTAAGATTAAGTCGATTAACCTGCAATGAACACAACCATCTGACATTGCGTAAGGTATTGTGTCATGTGAATTAATAGTTTGGATTTGGAATTGGCTTCAATAGGAGACAGAGGATATTGATGGAATCGTGTTATGCTGGCTTGAGAGCTATGACCAGTGGTGTTCTGCAAGGATTGGTGTTGGTAAGTCTGCAGATGACACCAAGATTGGTGGAGTTGCAAGCAGTGTAGAAGGCTATCAAAGGATGCAACAGGACAGGGATCAGTTGCAGATTTGGGCACAAAAATAACAGGTAGAGTTTAATCTGGACAAATATGAGATGTTACACTTAGGGAGCTCATATGCAAAGGGAAAATGTACAGTTAATGGCAGAAATCCTAACAGCATTGATATGCAGAGGGATCTGGGAATCCAAGTCTGTAGAATCCATGAAAGTGACCAGATAAATGATAAAGAAAGCATATGGTATGTTTGTCTTCATTGGTCAAACATTGCGTATAAGAGTAAGGAAGTCATATTGCAGCTACATAAAAATTTGCTGAGGCCAAACTTGCTCCATTGCATATAATTCTGGTTGCCCCATTACAGGAGGAATGTAGAGGCTTTGAAAAGGCTACAGAAGAAATTTACCAGGATGCTGCCTCAAGGGTACGTGCGATGAGGAGAGATTGGACAAACTTGAATTATTTTCTCCAGATGAGGGGAAACCTGATCACAGTTTATAAAATTATGAGAAGCATAGATAGGGCAGACAGGCAGAATCTTTTCTCCCATAAAATGCGTCTGAGGTGGTGGGAAAAGTTTAAAGAAGATGTTTGGGGCAAGTATTTTACATAGAGTGGTAGGTGCTTGGAACAGATACCATGAAATCAGATATAGTAAAATCCCCATTATCCAGAATTCAAGCAACTGGCAAAAATATTTGCGGAAAATAAATAAATAATGTGGAAGTTTAAAATTGGCAAGCCTCATTGTTAGTTCACCAATCACACAACACGTAATCTCAAAACAAAATGTACTTACGCAGCATTTACCAATCCCCTTAGCTGCTGAATACCTGTGGTTTTACTGTACATAGTAGCATTTAAAAAGGCTTCTAGATAGAGGCTTGAATATGCAGGGAATAGCAGGACATGCATCGTGTGCAAGCAGAAAATATTTAATTTGGCATCATGTTCAGTGCACATATTGTGGGCCAAAGCGCCTGTTCCAGTGATGTACTGTTCTAGGCTCTACGTATAAATCCAACCACTGCCAAGTTTTCTACTTGATGATTCCAGGAATAAAAGTGTTATCATATGAGGAGCGTTTTTTCAGCTCTTGGCCTATATTCACTGGAATTTAGGAGTATGATGGGGATCTCCTTGGAATATTTTGAATGTTGAAAGGTGTTGAACAGAGTGAATCCAGAAAGGTTGTTTCCCATGGTGGGAGAGTCCAGGACAAGAGGGCACATCTTCAGGATTAAACAGTGTCCACTTAGAACAGATATACATAGGAATTTCTTCAGACAGAGAGTGGTACATCTGTGGATTTTGTTGCCAGAGATGGTTGTGGAGGACAAGTCATTGGGGACATTTAAGACAGAGATTAATAGGTTCTTGTTTACCCAGGACATCAAAAAAAGGTTATAGGGAGAAAGCTGGGCAGTGGGGCTAAGTTAGAAAATACATCAGCACATGATTGAATGGTGGGGTAGACTCGATGGGCTGAATTGTCTATTTCTTCTCCTACATCTAATGGTTTTATGGACTTGATGCCCATTGACTTTAATTTTATTAGGGCTCCTTGATGTCATGTGCAGTTTCTCCCATCTCGTCTCTAAAATAAACTCTCTGGTCCTTCCTTAGACCAAGGATCGCAGATGAGATTTGCAGTCAAGTGATCTTTGAAAATCCAGACTGAGCTTCAATGGCAGGTTATTAGTGAATAAATTCTTGTTAGTACTACTTCCAGTGACACTTTCCATCTGTTGATATGGAGAGAATAGACTAACTATTAATAGCCCAAATATCATGGTTAGATATGCCTTGCTTTATGGACAGGACATATCTAGGCAATCTACCATGAAGATGGATAGAATATCACATGGAGTGATTTAAACTGGATAAAAATGGTTTTCTGAGATCAAAGCCAAAATACATCATCCATTAACCCTTTCTTTCTGAGCATGGAGACAAATCACTCTGCCTTCTCTTTGTTAGGCACATCCTTATCCCAGCCATTGTTAAAAGTAGGGATAGTCTTGGAACCTTTCCTCCTCTCACAGGCACCATCATAAATGTGACAGGACTCACCATTTATGTCAAGTATAACAAGACTGCAGTGCTTTGATCAATCTGTTGGATGCAGGATCTCTCAGCTACAGTTTGTCTATTGTATGCCATTTTTGTTATTTAGTATTCATAAGCCCAGTGTTACTGTTTTCTCAAAGCAACACAAAAACAGCAGACTCTGGAATCTTGAGTGAACAGAGAAGCTGGAGGGACTCAGCAGTTTCTCGTTCAGAATTAAAACAGCACTTGTTCTGTTTTTCCCCACAGGGACTGTTTTGCCCTATTTGGACATGGTTGAAACATTGGGCAGTGTGCAAGTTAATGGAAGAAAAAATAATGGCTAAGATTGCAGTTTTTCTTTCAGGAGGAGAAAGAGAAATACAGAAATCTAGACCTACACAAAGATTAAATGAAACTCAGTTAAATGAAATGAGAAAAATGCAATAAGGACATTCATGAGAGGGACCAGAGATTGGCAAACGTGCAGAAAGACCAAAACATAAAGCAACGGCTCACAAGAAATAAGAATGGTAAATACAAAACAAATTTGTTATTTCTTCAAACATTCACAATATGTGACAGTACATTCTGTTATATTTTGTAATTCTTATGAAAGATGTTAGCAGTTGTCATTTGAAATTAATTTCTAAAAGAAGTGGAATTTAATTTAAAGAGAATCAATTATGACATTTGACAACCTCTAGAGATAACTAATCTATACGCTCACCTTTTTCACAATTTTTTCCTGTATAATTACTATTGCAAAGGCAGTAGTAATTGTTATTTATTGAAATGCAGGTGCCATTGTTTTTACATGGATTAAACTCACATGGTGATTCTGGGACTGAGTCTTTAGCTGATGTTGTAGCAGGAATGGTAGCTGTTGGAAGAGAGGAGCTTGTAGTATATGTTGGTGTTGGAGATGGGGTTGGTGATGTGGTGGAGCTTATTGTAGAAGATGAAATTGTTCTCGGAATTAAGGTTGTTAAAGTGGATGTTTTTGATGAGGTTGAGGTTGCTTGTGAAGTTACAGATGTTTGAGTTGAATTGGGTGTTGCATCAGGAGATGTTGTTGAAATTGTGCTTAACGTTTCAGAGGAAGTTAGTGATGGAGAAGAGGTTAGGCATGGAGATGGAGTTGGTATTAAAGTTGACGATTGTGTTGGAAGTCCAGTGGTTTCTGTAGTTGAGATTGATGATGTCGTCAAATTTGAAGCTGAAGTTGAATTAGTTACTGTCGGAGGTGAATTAGTTGCAGTAGGAGTTGAATTAGTTGCTGTAGGAGTTGAATTAGTTACTGTTGGAGTTGAATTAGATTCCGTTGGAGTTGAATAAGTTGCTGTAGGAGTTGAATTAGTTACTGTAGGAGTTGAATTAGTTGCTGTCGGTGTTGAATTAGTTGCTGTAGGAGTTGAATTAGTTGCTGTAGGAGTTGAATTAGTTACTGTTGGAGTTGAATTAGTTGCTGTAGGAGTTGAATTAGTTGCAATAGGAATTGAAGAAGTTATTGTCAGAATTGAATTGGATTCTGTTGGAGTTGAATAAGTTGCTGTAGGAGTTGAATTAGTTGCTGTAGGAGTTGAATTAGTTGCTGTAGGAGTTGAATTAGTTACTGTTGGAGTTGAATTAGTTGCAATAGGATTTGAAGAAGTTATTGTCAGAATTGAATTGGATTCTGTTGGAGTTGAATAAGTTGCTGTAGGAGTTGAATTAGTTGCTGTAGGAGTTGAATTAGTTACTGTTGGAGTTGAATTAGTTGCTGTAGGAGTTGAATTAGTTGCAATAGGAATTGAAGAAGTTACTGTCAGAATTGAATTAGATTCTGTTGGAGTTGAATTAGTTGCTGTAGGAGTTGAATTAGTTGCTGTCGGTGTTGAATTAGTTGCTGTAGGAGTTGAATTAGTTACTGTTGGAGTTGAATTAGTTGCTGTAGGTGTTGAATTAGTTGCTGTAGGAGTTGAATTAGTTGCAATAGGAATTGAAGAAGTTATTGTCAGAATTGAATTGGATTCTGTTGGAGTTGAATTAGTTGCTGTAGGAGTTGAATTAGTTACTGTAGGAGTTGAATTAGTTGCTGTCGGTGTTGAATTAGTTGCTGTAGGAGTTGAATTAGTTGCTGTTGGAATTGAATAAGTTGCTGTAGGAGTTGAATTAGTTGCTGTAGGAGTTGAATTAGTTACTGTTGGAATTGAATAAGTTGCTGTAGGAGTTGAACTAGTTGCTGTAGGAGTTGAATTAGTTGCAGTAGGAGTTGAATTAGTAACTGTTGGAATTGAATAAGTTGCTGTAGGAGTTGAATTAGTTGCTGTAGGAGTTGAATTAGTTGCTGTAGGAGTTGAATTAGTTGCTGTAGGAGTTGAATTAGTTGCAGTAGGAGTTGAATTAGTTACTGTTGGAATTGAATAAGTTGCTGTAGGAGTTGAATTAGTTGCTGTAGGAGTTGAATTAGTTGCAGTAGGAGTTGAATTAGTTACTGTTGGAATTGAATAAGTTGCTGTAGGAGTTGAATTAGTTGCTGTAGGAGTTGAATTAGTTGCAGTAGGAGTTGAATTAGTAACTGTTGGAATTGAATAAGTTGCTGTAGGAGTTGAATTAGTTGCAGTAGGAGTTGAATTAGTTACTGTTGGAATTGAATAAGTTGCTGTAGGAGTTGAATTAGTTGCTGTAGGAGTTGAATTAGTTGCAGTAGGAGTTGAATTAGTAACTGTTGGAATTGAATAAGTTGCTGTAGGAGTTGAATTAGTTGCTGTAGGAGTTGAATTAGTTGCTGTTGGAGTTGAATTAGTTACTGTTGGAATTGAATAAGTTGCTGTAGGAGTTGAATTAGTTACTGTTGGAGTTGAATTAGTTGCTGTAGGAGTTGAATTAGTTGCTGTAGGAGTTGAATTAGTTGCAATAGGAATTGAAGTAGTTATTGTCAGAATTGAATTGGATTCTGTTGGAGTTGAATTAGTTGCTGTAGGAGTTGAATTAGTTGCTGTTGGAATTGAATAAGTTGCTGTAGGAGTTGAATTAGTTGCTGTAGGAGTTGAATTAGTTACTGTTGGAATTGAATAAGTTGCTGTAGGAGTTGAATTAGTTGCTGTAGGAGTTGAATTAGTTACTTTTGGAATTGAATAAGTTGCTGTAGGAGTTGAATTAGTTGCTGTAGGAGTTGAATTAGTTACTGTTGGAATTGAATAAGTTGCTGTAGGAGTTGAACTAGTTGCTGTAGGAGTTGAATTAGTTGCAGTAGGAGTTGAATTAGTAACTGTTGGAATTGAATAAGTTGCTGTAGGAGTTGAATTAGTTGCTGTAGGAGTTGAATTAGTTACTGTTGGAATTGAATAAGTTGCTGTAGGAGTTGAATTAGTTGCTGTATGAGTTGAATTAGTTGCTGTAGGAGTTGAATTAGTTACTGTTGGAATTGAATAAGTTGCTGTAGGAGTTGAATTAGTTACTGTTGGAATTGAATAAGTTGCTGTAGGAGTTGAATTAGTTGCTGTAGGAGTTGTATTAGTTGCTGTAGGAGTTGAATTAGTTACTGTTGGAATTGAATAAGTTGCTGTAGATGTTGAATTAGTTGCTGTAGGATTTGAATTAGTTACTGTTGGAATTGAATAAGTTGCTGTAGGAGTTGAACTAGTTGCTGTAGGAGTTGAATAAGTTGTAGGAGTTGAATTAGTTTCGGTCGGAGTTGAATTAGTTGTAAGATTTGAATTAGTTACTGTTTGAATTGAATAAGTTGCTGTAGGAGTTGAATTAGTTGCTGTAGGAGTTGAATTAGTTGCTGTAGGAGTTGAATTAGTTGCAGTAGGAGTTGAATTAGTTACTGTTGGAATTGAATAAGTTGCTGTAGGAGTTGAATTAGTTGCTGTAGGAGTTGAATTAGTTGCAGTAGGAGTTGAATTAGTTACTGTTGGAATTGAATAAGTTGCTGTAGGAGTTGAATTAGTTGCTGTAGGAGTTGAATTAGTTGCAGTAGGAGTTGAATTAGTAACTGTTGGAATTGAATAAGTTGCTGTAGGAGTTGAATTAGTTGCAGTAGGAGTTGAATTAGTTACTGTTGGAATTGAATAAGTTGCTGTAGGAGTTGAATTAGTTGCTGTAGGAGTTGAATTAGTTGCAGTAGGAGTTGAATTAGTAACTGTTGGAATTGAATAAGTTGCTGTAGGAGTTGAATTAGTTGCTGTAGGAGTTGAATTAGTTGCTGTTGGAGTTGAATTAGTTACTGTTGGAATTGAATAAGTTGCTGTAGGAGTTGAATTAGTTACTGTTGGAGTTGAATTAGTTGCTGTAGGAGTTGAATTAGTTGCTGTAGGAGTTGAATTAGTTGCAATAGGAATTGAAGTAGTTATTGTCAGAATTGAATTGGATTCTGTTGGAGTTGAATTAGTTGCTGTAGGAGTTGAATTAGTTGCTGTTGGAATTGAATAAGTTGCTGTAGGAGTTGAATTAGTTGCTGTAGGAGTTGAATTAGTTACTGTTGGAATTGAATAAGTTGCTGTAGGAGTTGAATTAGTTGCTGTAGGAGTTGAATTAGTTACTTTTGGAATTGAATAAGTTGCTGTAGGAGTTGAATTAGTTGCTGTAGGAGTTGAATTAGTTACTGTTGGAATTGAATAAGTTGCTGTAGGAGTTGAACTAGTTGCTGTAGGAGTTGAATTAGTTGCAGTAGGAGTTGAATTAGTAACTGTTGGAATTGAATAAGTTGCTGTAGGAGTTGAATTAGTTGCTGTAGGAGTTGAATTAGTTACTGTTGGAATTGAATAAGTTGCTGTAGGAGTTGAATTAGTTGCTGTAGGAGTTGAATTAGTTACTGTTGGAATTGAATAAGTTGCTGTAGGAGTTGAATTAGTTGCTGTATGAGTTGAATTAGTTGCTGTAGGAGTTGAATTAGTTACTGTTGGAATTGAATAAGTTGCTGTAGGAGTTGAATTAGTTACTGTTGGAATTGAATAAGTTGCTGTAGGAGTTGAATTAGTTGCTGTAGGAGTTGTATTAGTTGCTGTAGGAGTTGAATTAGTTACTGTTGGAATTGAATAAGTTGCTGTAGATGTTGAATTAGTTGCTGTAGGATTTGAATTAGTTACTGTTGGAATTGAATAAGTTGCTGTAGGAGTTGAACTAGTTGCTGTAGGAGTTGAATAAGTTGTAGGAGTTGAATTAGTTTCGGTCGGAGTTGAATTAGTTGTAAGATTTGAATTAGTTACTGTTTGAATTGAATAAGTTGCTGTAGGAGTTGAATTAGTTGCTGTAGGAGTTGAATTATTTGCTGTAGGAGTTGAATTAGTTACTGTTGGAATTGAATAAGTTGCTGTAGGAGTTGAATTAGTTACTGTTGGAATTGAATAAGTTGCTGTAGGAGTTGAATTAGTTGCTGTAGGAGTTGAATTAGTTGCAGTAGGAGTTGAATTAGTTACTGTTGGAATTGAATAAGTTGCTGTAGGAGTTGAATTAGTTGCTGTAGGATTTGAATTAGTTACTGTTGGAATTGAATAAGTTGCTGTAGGAGTTGAACTAGTTGCTGTAGGAGTTGAATAAGTTGTAGGAGTTGAATTAGTTTCGGTCGGAGTTGAATTAGTTGTAAGATTTGAATTAGTTACTGTTTGAATTGAATAAGTTGCTGTAGGAGTTGAATTAGTTGCTGTAGGAGTTGAATTAGTTGCTGTAGGAGTTGAATTAGTTGCTGTACGAGTTGAATTAGTTACAGTTGACGTAGAATTAAGTGTTTTGGAGGAGTTTAGTGTTCGACGTGAGGTTGGTATTGGAGTCAAATTCAGTATTAAAGCTGTGGATGTTGTTGGAGTTGAATTTGTTTGAGTACAGTTAGTTATTGAAGTTGAGTTTAGTGTTTCAGATGAGTTTGGTATTGGATTTGTGGTTGTGATTGTAGTTGAAATTGGTAATGGAGTTGAGGTCAGTGTTGAAGCTGAGTGCACTATTTCCGTGGAGCTTTTTGTTGCTACTGAAGTTGGTATTAGAGTTTTGTTTATTGGTATTAAAAATTTTTGAGTAGAGTCATTTGTTGAAGTGGAGGTTGTTTTTTGGGTTGAAATTGGTGTTGATTCATTTTGCTTCTCCCAACGTGTTGTTGTTCTTGCTATTGGTTTCACTGTTGTTTGAGCCGTCTGTAATTTAGTTATCCAATTTGAATTCATTATGGTAATATTATTCCCGAGTTTTATTGCTTGAGTTATTGGATAAAAGGAGTTCAGTTTTGTTAGATTATTCCAGAATGTTTTTGTTTGTGGTGTCAGGAATTTTGATTTTGTACTAGTTTGATTAACCCACAATGTAGTTGTTTCTCTTTTCAGGTTTGTTGAATTCGTAGTTATCTGTTTATGCCACAAAGTTGACATTTCTGTTGAGATTGTAGTTTTCTGTGACATCCTTTTTGTTTGCAATATAGTTTTTTGCGATTTTGAGATGTTTTTATTCAATAACATCAGTTTTTTTCTCAGTGTTACTACTTCTGTTGCTCTGTTGGAAGGTTTATCCACTGACCACCGCATTTCTTGCTCTTTTTCTGCTTCAGTTATTGAAGGCAAAGTTGTCTTCACTACCGCCTTTTTTTGGTTTTTCACAGTTTTTCCAATTATGTAATGAGAGGTTGTGTTCAATGTTGACTTTTCATTTATTTGCTGATTTTCATGTGATAGCGTAGAAAACATTTTGATCTCTTGCAAGCCATTTGAACTCTGTTTACCTTTTCTTGATTTTAAAAAATCAATGACACTCTCCAACTGGGGGCCTTTTTTCAGAATTTTAATCAGTGGGTGCATTGTTGAACTTTCCAACTCTGGCTCTCTTCCTTGGTATGATTTTGAATGTGTTCTTAATGCCTTTGCCATTGGCAGATTTTTTTTCTTTGTAGTGAATCCCGGAGACCCTTGACATAACTCCAAAGTTAAAACAGCATTGTTTCCCCCCATATTTCTATCTTTTTTTGTTTCTGATGAAAATTGGTCAGTGCTCTGTTCTGCTCTTACATTTTTGCCTCTCACTGTTGTTGTTGGACTTTGTAAAGAAGTCAATGGAAGAATAGGTGGAGATTGAAGAGAATAATTCATATCAGCATGTTCACTTGTGTTCATGGAAACAACTGTGGTATCATGGTTGCTTGTAGATGCCATGTAAATCTGTAAAAGAAGACCCATATATTTAAAGAATAATAAAATTTGAAAAATCCGTCTGAAATTCTGCAACAATCTGTAAAGGAATCTTCCTCATCCCATCAAATCTGTGCTGTGAAGCCAATTATTTGCTACATTTATTAATGAAAACAAAAACATTGCAGAAAGCTAAGAGTAAAACATGAAAGTCTGCAGACTCCGTGATTGAAGTAAAAACACAATGCATGAGAAACTCAGCAGGTCAAACAGTGTACTTTATATGGCAAAGATAAAGATACATGACCAACGTTTCGGTCCTGAGCCCTTCTTCAAAGTGTGGCTATTATTAAGAGTCCAGAGGACCCCAAAACCCAGCAGCAATAGATATTCACCAAGACAAGCGGTTACTTAAAAGTTGTTTTTAAATTATCTTTAAACATGAAAATTGGATCAAACTCAAACTTATTACTATTAAGTTACTTAACCTAACTTAACACCCTTCTAATTCTAAACCCACGTGTATGTAATGTGTGAGTAAGTTTAGAAAAGTTCTTTGATTCACAATCTTCTCACTCCTCCAAGTTCAGTGGTTGCAGGCAATTCTTATACTCTGCACAGAATTTAACATTTATGAATTTCACCAGGCTTTGCTGCTTGAAAGGTAAATGGTTACCGCTCAGGAAGGTTCTTGTCTGTTTTCAGAGAGAGATTTGTTGGTTGCTGGACAGAAACTGATTTCTTCTAATCACCCACGTCAGTGTTTTGCCAAAAAAAGTTGCCTCATCAGGGTTTTCCAGATGATGACCTCTTTCTTTCAGGACACCACAGAGTTCCTTTTTTTTTCCCTTTTTCAAGTGAAACATTAGGCAGCCAGTCCTCTCCTCAAGTAAGGACCACAAGTGCTTTGACTAGGCTGAACTAAGAACTCACAACCCATCTTCAAAATGGGATTTTCTACAAGCTTGCCAGCTTGTCCTGTCCCAGTCCCAGCTGCAGGTGCTGAACTGAATTCTCTCTCTCTCTCTCTCTCTCTCTCTCTCTCTCTCTCTCTCTCTCTCTCTCTCTCTCTCTCTCTCTCTCTCTCCCTCTCTCTCTCTCTCTCTCTCAGAGAAAAGCCTGTTCTTTTTTAAAACTTTATTTATTCGTTCAAAAAAACAAATAATATATGACATATACAGCAATTAAACATGAACGAACATTTTTTATATATATATTTTTTAAAATTTAAAAAAAGATCCCCCATTCAGCCAACTCTCCTAAGGAGAGCCATAAAAAAAGAAAGAATATTTTTAAAAGTTTAATATACATATTAAAATCTAATCAATATAAATTGAAATATAAATATTCTGAGTATAACAGCCACTTATTAATAAAAAAATTATAATTATCATGTGAAACATATGTAATTTTTTCCATCATTAAACAATATTTCATCTCATTATGCCATCTATTAATATCAATCATATTTGTATCTTTCCACGTACTAGCGATACATTTTTTCACTACGGATAAAGCTAAATATACAAAAGCAAGCTGAAACTTATCTAATCCCAAGCCTTTCAGAGGTTGCAAACTACCCAATAAAAATACTGTTGGATCTAAAACTATTTTAATCTTATACAGATAGTCTAAAAATGATTGAATTTTCTTCCAAAAAGATTGTATATGTATACATGACCAAACAGCATGAAAAAAAGTTCCAACTGTATCACCACATCTAAAACACAAATCTGATTCATTAAAACCATATTTTTAAAATTTTTCAGGTGTCAAATATAATTGATGTAAAAAATTGTAATTAATCATTGCATAATGTGCATTTATCAATCTAGTTACACTCTCATAACAAATATCTAACCAATCCTCTTCAGAAAAAGTAAAACCAATATCCACTTCCCATTTAATTTTAGATCTATCCCAACCCTTTTTATCCATACCATCCTGTAATATTTGATACATAAATGAAATATAACCCTTCATAAGAGAAGTTTCAAATTTAGTCATTTTAGGTAAAATCATATCTCTACCAAACATACATTTTACCAAAGATCGAATTTGATACTAAAGAAATAAAGAATTCTTCTCAATACCAAAATCTTCCCTCATCTGATTAAAAGATAAAAACTTACCCTCTTTAAAACAATCTCCCAAATTTTTCACTCCTTTAAATTTCCAATGCAATAAACTTTGATTATGTATTGAAAATGAAATAAATTGATTATTATACAATGGAGTCAAAGCAAATAATTTATCCCTAGAACCTAT
Source organism: Narcine bancroftii (assembly GCF_036971445.1). Lineage (NCBI taxonomy): Eukaryota > Metazoa > Chordata > Chondrichthyes > Torpediniformes > Narcinidae > Narcine > Narcine bancroftii. The sequence goes on along the minus strand of NC_091477.1, from coordinate 105,833,415 downwards.
CATTTTATTTTTCTTTGTCCATAACTTAATTAAATGTTTTAGTATAGGCACATTATATTGTTGTAACAAATTCATATTCCACTTAAACTAAAATTGATGCATTTCAAATTCAGAAATACTTGCCATCTCAATTTTAACCCAACTAGGAGGCCGTACCAAATCCATCAATGAACTAATAAATTTAAGTTGGGCTGCCTCATAATAATTTTGAAAATGTGGTAAACGTAATCTCCCTAACTCATATTTCCAAGTTAATTTATTCAAAGCTACTCTCAAAAATTTACCCCTCTATAAAAACTCCCTAACCATTTTATTCAAATCTCAAAAAAAAATTTTATCAAGTAAATACGGAATAGATTGAAACAAATATTGTATATGCGGAAAGATATTCATTTTAATTGTATTTATCCTTCCCATTAAATTAATAGGTAAATCTTTCCATTTAATCAAATCCATTTTAATTTTTTAATTAACGGAGCATAATTTAATTTATATAAAGATTGATAATTAACATTCAAAATTATACCCAGATATTTAATTCGATCAGTCCACTTCAAATTAATAATATTCTTATAAACTGAATAATCTCCTTCACTTACCGGTAATATTTCACTTTTTTCCCTATTAACTTTATATCCAGAAAGACATCCATATTGTATTAAACATTCCTTGAAATGCAAAAGTGACTGAGCTGGGTTTGTTAAATACACCAATACATCATCAGCAAATAAATTAATTTTATACTCCTCATCTAAAACTTTCATACCTTGTATCTGTGTATTTTGTCTTATCAACTGTGCTAAAGGTTCAATCACTAATGCAAACAAAGTTGGTGATAAAGGACAACCTTGACGACTTGATCGAGTTAACTTAAAAGATTCCAAAATCAAACCATTCGTCAATACTCTAGCTACCGGTTAACTATATAGAGCCCTAATCCAACCAATAAAAGAAGGACCAAACTTAAATTTCTCCAAAACTTTAAACAAAAAAATCCATTCAACTCTATCAAATGCTTTTTCTGCATCTAAAGGTATCACCATCAGATGATCTAAAGATTGTCGAAATCTATTAATCAAACTAATCACTCGCAAAATATTATCTGAAGCATATCTATTCTTTATAAAACCTGTTTGATCAATATGAATCAACTTTGGTTAAAATTTAGCCAATCTATTCTCTAATACTTTAGCTATTATTTTATAATCTACATTTAACAACGAAATTGGTCGATATGAAGATACCTTCAAAAGATATCTATCTTTTTTAGGAATTACTGTAATTAAAGCACTAGAACAAGACTCAGGTAAATCATAGTGTTCTCCAACTTGATGTAATACATCCCCAAACACTGTAGATAAATCATCATAAAGAATTTTATAAAATTCAACTGAAAATCCATCATCACCAGGTGATTTACCATTTGGCATTTCCAGCATAGCCATTTTAATTTCTGAATCAGTAAATGGTTCTTCTAACTCTTGTATATCTCCATCCTCTAATATCAGTAAATTCAACTGTGATTAAAAAAATCAATCGATCCAGTTTCCTGTTTTCCTTCAGATGTATATAACTTTTTATAAAATTCATCATTAATCTCACAAAATTTATAAGTAATAAGAGAATTCCGTCTAACAGCATTAATAGTCCTCGATATCTGTTCTTTCTTTAATTACCACGCCAATACCTTGTGTGCTTTCTCTCCCCATTCGTAATACCGTTGTTTAGTCCTATTAATCACACATTCAAATTGATAAGATTGCAAGGTATTACATTTCAATTTCAGCCTAGATAATTCTATTTTCTGATCTTCTGCAGCATCTTTCTGAAATTCCTTTTCTAACTCATCGATCTGTTTCTCTAATTCAAGACTCTGATTTAATAGATTCTTTTTTTATTTTACAAGTATAACTAATTATTTGTCCTCTCAAATAGGCTTTCATAGCATTCCATAATACAAACTTACTTTGAACAGATTTAGAATTTTCTTTCAAAAAAAATTAATTTGTTTTTTCAAAAAATCAATAAATTCCGTATTTTTAACAACATTGTATTAAATCTCCAATGATAAACTATTTGAATTTTCTCAGAAGTTTCAAATATAACAGAGAATGATCTAAAATCACCCTACTTTTATATTCTGCTTGTTGTATTTTCCCTTGTAAATGTGCCGATACTCAAAAGAAGTCAATTCTTGAAAACTATTCATATCTAGATGAATAAAAGGAAAATTCTTTCTCTGTCGGATTAAGACGACTCCAAATATCTAGTAAATTAAGATCTTTCATCAACGCTTGGGCCTGAATTGCCATCTTAGATTTTTTTAATTTTCTTCAGAGATTTATCTAATAAAAGTTTCAAAACACAATTAAAATCACCACCAACTAAAATATTATCATTAGCTTGACCCAAACATAAAAATGCATCCAAAATAAATGCTGCATCATCTGCATTTGGAGCATAAATATTAAGTAAAGTCCAAAATTCACTAAAAATCTTACAATTCAATTTAAAAATACATCCTGCCTTTTCCTCCATTGATTGTAATTCAAAAGATAAATTTTTATGTATCAAAATTGCTACACCTTTAGCTCCAGAATTAAATGAAGAAGAATATATTTGCCCAACCCAATCCCTTTTTAATTTCACATTTTCCTTCACATTCAAATGTGTTTCTTGTAAAAAGGCAATATCAATTTTCATTTTCTTAATATACACCAAGACTTGCTTACGTTTAATCGTACTATTTAATCCTCGAACATTAAAAGTAGCAAACCTCAACTTTGACATATCTACTATTATTACTAAATACCAATAATATTTTTATATAAAAACTCAAATCAACGTATATAGGCCCTCCAATAAATAATATCACAAATTTAAAACTAAGAAAAAAGTTTAAAAAAATAATAATAATATAAAAAAATCCTCCCCAAAAAAAAAACTACCAAAAGGTAGTAATCCCCTAAACAAAAATTGGGTGTGGATCACCCACCAGTGGTTGATGACTAGTAAAGAACTTAGTGCAAAACTCTCCTTCCCCAGCCAAACAATCAGTAACATCCAAGTATCATAATAACAAGAGAAAAAATAAAATAGGAAAATTCTTCTTTTCATCCAAAAGACTCCAACCTCGAAGATCTCATTTCGGAAGGAGGTGGACTCTTTCCATTTTCATTTTTACCATTTCTGCCATTTCTTCTGTTTCCAGAGCTACCAATATTTTCTTTAGGAGATAATGGTGGACTACGTCTTTGTCCTCTTATATCTGGCAATGAGTCAGCAAAAATCATTGCTTCACAATCAGTTTCAAAAAACCGAAATTGATAGTCTCTGTAAAAGACCTTCAACAATGCAGGGTAATGAAAAGTAGACTTTTAACCTTTACGCCACAAAACTTCTTTAACTGGATTAAATCAACGTCGACGTTGAATGACATCTTGACTCAGATCAGAATAAAAAAAAAGATTCTACTATTCTGAATCAATAATGGCATTTGTCATTGTCTCACATTTTGTACTGCAAGTCAAAGTATTGCTTCTCTATCCAAATAACTCAGACATCGAATTATTACCGGTCTAGGGGTTGACCAGCTGAGGGTATTCTTCTTAAAGCTCTATGGGCTCTTTCTAGTGCCAATCCCCCAGGGAAAAATTCTTGCCCTAATATTTGCGGAATCCAGTCTTTAAAGAAACGAAGAGGGACTTGTCCTTCTATACCTTTTGGCAAACCAACAATTTTCACATTATTCCTTCTGCTTTGATTTTCCAAATAATCTATTTTTTATTTCTAGCTCCTTCTCACGATCTCCTAATTCTATGACTGATTTTTCCACCTTCAACACTTTTTCTGTGTTAGAAGTCACTTGTTGTTGACAGTCCCAAAAAGCAGTCTGGATTTTTTTTCATTCTTCATAAGATGCATCCACATGTGTCTTAACCATATTTAATTCTGAACTTATACCAGCATTCATTTGAACCATTTCATTCATTTGAGATGTCAACAAAGGTTTTATAACAGCTTGAATAACTGCATTCAATTGCATACACTGTGAATCAGTAAATCTCAGCTCTGCTCTCTCTGACATGGTGGCAGAACAAGGTATCTGCAGCTCCTGCTGATGCATTTCCAACAATGGAGTCGTCTTCCTGTGTGCTCCCCCCATTGAAATTGAAAGGCTTTCCAAATCAGGGTCCACTTCTTGGGAACACGCACCTTCTTCTGGAGAACGGATAATTCCAGCACCATCCTTCATTTGGCGTGTAATAGGTTTTTTTTCAGCCCCCACAGGCGATCTTTGGGGTTTAGGCAATGAAGAAATTGAGCCTGGGGCTGTTTCAAGTCGTCTAGGCCCCAGATCTTCAGCACTTCGAAAATGTATCTTCTTTTGAACTTGAGATTTAGCCTTTTTACCATTAGTGGCCATAATAATTCCTTAATACTTTAAACTAAAATTTAAGAAGTTTAAACTTGAAAACAAAGGGTTAAAAATGGGTATTTAAAAGTCTGGCTAGAGAGATTGAGATTGCACGTCTAGACTCTACGCCATCTTGCCACGCCCTCCAGAAAAGCCTGTTCAACTCTCTCTGCTTGCAAATCCACATGAAAAGCAAACTGCACTCAGACAGTCTGCAGTTCTGAACCTAATCTTCAGAGTTCTTTCATGTGTTGCTTTTCAAAACAACAATCTATTAGTGAAGTCTCTATAGGCAATCCCCAAAGCTTTTGGAAAGGCTCTCGAAGCCAGCCTGTCTGGCTTGAGCAGAGTTCCAGTATTTTTAATGAGATCTGTTTTGGTGTTTGTATGTGACCTACACCAAAGCCCTGCCCTAATTTATCTCCCAAAAACATATCTATATACAATATAAAATACAACATTAACTGTCACACTATTCTCAACTCCAGGAAATATGGAAACAAATGTAATTGCAGGAAGTGTGAGGTCATCAGTTTAAGAGATGGGCACATTTTATTTGTAAACTGTGAATAGTCAGGAATTTTAGTTCTAGAGAATATTTGTTGTTCAAGTAATAAAAAGGTCCCTTTGTTTTAAATCTGAGATTGAGAGATTATTTTTCGCTAGGGTACCAAGAAATAAGGAGCTAAATGACCTAAATGACCTATACAGTATACTGTATTCATTTTCAATTTTCCAACAATTAGAACTTCTACACCACAGGCACAGTTGGAAGCCAATGTAAATATGGTTGGCACTATGCCTGGTGAGGTAAGACATAAGAACATTTAAAATAGGACCAGGAGTAGGCAATCCGGCCCATTGAGCCTGCTCCACCATTCAATGAGATCATGGCTGATCTGATGATAGTCTCATCTCCATCTACCTGCCTTTTCCCCATATCCCTTAATTCCCCTATTATGTAAAAATCTATCCAACTTTGTCTTAAATATATTCACTGAGGTCACCTCCACTGCTTCAATGGGCAGTGAATTCTACAGTTTCACCACCCTCTGGAAAAAACATCTCTGTTCTAAAACTACTACCTTGAATCTAGCTTTTCATAATTTAATATTTCTGTAAGATCCCATCTCATTCTTCTAAATTCCAATGAGTACAGTCCCAAATGACTCAATCTTTCCTCATAGGCTAACCCCCTCATTTCTAGGATCAACCTGGTCAACCTGCTCTTCACCACCTCCAAACCTAATATAAGAGACCACTCCACATGGACCTGCACGACGTTGAGACCCTTTTGACTTGAATTATCTAATGTATTAACTAGGATCATGGGAGCAGACTTCCCGTTGCTCCTGGAGTTGTATTTATTGGGATATTGCCCTGTCAGTAGCAAAAATATGTATTGCGATCATCTGGAAGTCCGACTCCCCCCGGTCATCACTCAATGGTCCACTGAGATGCACAACATATAATTTAAGAAATAAATACAACACTTTTCCCAAAATATGGCAACCTTATCTAGAGCACTTTGGTGCCCAGTTATAATAACAGCTCACAGATCTAAAAATCTGATAAAACATGTAAAGACAACGGCAGTGAAGCACCTCAAAGACTGTAAGTGGATGAGAAAGACTGGCAGGACGCTGAATTTTTATTTTCTTCATTATTTTCTGTCTCTTTAGTTGTTTTGTTTTCTTTTGATGTTTGGGGGTGAGGGAGGAGAATTACAAGAAAATTTATATTGTATTTGAATCTCAGAAGCAAATTGTACTAAAAGAATATGTAAATATGTTAAAATAACAGAGTATATAGAGGTGTTTGGGAGATAAATTGGGAAAGGTTTGTTAGAGCAGGTCACACACAAACACTTTCAAACACAGAATTTTTGCAGGAGCTTTTGCAAGAGTGCTCAGAGTCTCATGATGGAGTGTTGTTTGCAGAAGGCAACAAATGTAACAACATGCAGTAGCAGCTCTGTCTGGAAAACAGAATTTACTGTCTGGAAGGTCATGTGATCTTTGCAGGCAGAAAGCAGAAAAAACAGACTTTGCTCTCAGAGAGGAGAGAGTGAAAGAGAGAGAGAGGAGACACACATTACACACACGTGCACTTAGCATAAGAAGGGGTTAAGTAAGTTAAGTGAGTCAATAGAGATAAGTTTAAGTTTGATTCTATTTTCATGTTTAAAGATAATTAAAAGCAACTTTTGTTTAATTAACCCTTTGTTGTGGTGTATATCTATTGCTGTTGGGATTTGGGGGCCTCTGGACTCGTAACAATACTATGTTTGCTTTGAAAAAGAGAAAAATTAAATTTTCAAAAAAAAAGTAAGGAGCCAGAACTGCACGCAGTATCCCAGATATGGCCTCACCAATGTAATGATAGTGATTGTTGTTGCAATGCAACTAGCAATGCCTTACTATTTGATTATATGTGCCTGCCACCAGAGGCTGACACAGAGCAGGGCACTGCAGTATGCTGTTTCTGTAATGGAGACATCATGTGCTGTTTATAACAACTTTAAAGTAAAGAACCTTTTCCTTCATCCATGTGTTGCCTAAGAACTCACACATACGATTACAAGATGAAACATGGTGTCAGAAGTAGGATGAAGGAAATACTTTAAAAGGTAAAAGCTAAATACAGCAGGTGATCAGTGAAGAGAAGTTAATAAAGAGAAAAATGGAAGGATTTCATCCACAAGTGAAATTTCAAATGACAGGTAATCTGGCTGAAAATTGGACCAGATTTAAACAGCATTTTGGATTGTATTTAATGGCAGTTGGAGCTGACGAGGAAAGTGATAAAGTGAAAGCTTCAGTTTTCTTACATGTCATGGACGATGAAGGCCTGGAGGTGCATAATAACTTCACATTTACTGCTGAAGGAGGCAAAATGAAACTAGAAAAAATAATGGAACAGTTTGAGGCATACTGCATACCTAAATATGGCATGATATTTGAGAGGCACAGATTTTTCACATGTATACAGGAAATGGAAGAAAGTATTGATCAGTATGTGACTGAATTGAGAAACAGAAGCAAAACGTGTGAATTTGGTGTAGTATACCAATTTAACCACACCCCCCCCCCCAATCCCTTACCAAATGGATTAATGTGCTAGAACCAGAATCAAAAGGCAGAATCTTTTCCCCCAGATTTAAATCTAACTGCAAGGGCAACATGTGTACTGAGGATGTGTCTAAATATAGATTTTGTACAGAGACTCCTATTACTTTACACAACACAATAACAAAATGATAGGCTAGTTGGCTTTCCTAAAATTATCCCTTAATAGAGGGTAACAGCAAAAAACCCAGAATTTGATGGAGCTGCCTGAAAGAGAGAAGTTGCAGAACCAAAAGGAAAATAAAGAAAGGTAATGGGACTAATGGACTGCCCCCTCGCCTGCCCAATCAACAGAATAAACACCCTTCTGTACCATCACAAATATCAAGGTTCCGTTATTGTCACATAGTACTACATTTTGAATGTAACATACATGAAATTCTTTAACTTTGTAGATCATAAATCCAGTGCCCCTCACAGAAATGAAGCCCATCAAACTTGCAACCCCTGGTTTACAAGACCAGTGCTCTAACCACTGAGCTATTGGAGCCTCTAATATGAGAAATATGAGAAAAACCATAGAAATAAACCATGAAAAAAATGTCATCAAAACATAGAAAACTGCTTTCATTTAAAAAAAATGATTGGACAGCAGATGGAAATTAACCTTAAAATATAATTGAGTGATTGTTTAGAGATTAAAGCAATGGTTGAAACAACTGTGGTACAGTAAACAATTTAAATTGAGCAAAAGAAATCTTACCAAATACACTGAGATGAGCATACAAATTATGTTTCTATTAGCTGTCATTGTATGAGCTGAAGAGTGTGGTCTTCCTGAAAAACTGTTGCTGTTTCATAGAAAATGCCCAAGCAGGACTATGTTGCATTTCACATAACATCTACTGTAAATATTTTCATGCATTCTCTAACAATCATCTACACCTTTGTTGGTTCTTGTGTAGATAAGGACTTTCACCTGTAATATAATAATTCAATTACATTATTTATTAACTGAGAAAAAAATACACAATTGTAATCAGAAGAAAATATTTCCAGGGTAATGGTTCTAGCTCAGAGATAGAAAACATAAATGAAATAAATTTGCAGATATAGGAAACTTGAAATAAAAGTCAGGTCAGTGACCTGAAACATTAATTTTTGCTCTGGAAATTTAAAAATTGTATTGATAGGGATGATCCCAAATTATGCCATTTGAGAATCGGAAATCAATGCTGGCTTTGCCGGTGACATGCAGATCACAAAAACTCAATTTAATATAACAAAGGATGCCTCCTTCTAGATTAGGTTCATAAGCTTCCTTAGAAATTTTAGGAAGAAGACTATTACTGGCAGCTTGAAGCAGTCACCTCATTTGGGCAGATAGTGGTTTACATTGCTTTAATAGTCATGGATAAGGATTGGTGACTGTCAGCCCAGCAATGTGAGAATTTAGGAAAGTCACAATTTAATTATGCAGAAACCTCTGCTTTCATCTTGTCCAACAGATGTAATGTATTTGTTACTTGTTTGGACAAAAAGTTTGCAGGAGAGACATAATAAAGGGAGGGGGGGTTGGGGAGGGGGGAGTGGGGGAGTGGTGAAAGCAATCAAATTAAAAGATAAATTGGATAGATACATGGATGGGAGAGGTCTGGATGGTTATGGAATGTGAGCAAGTCAGTGAGACTAGTGAAATGATTGTTGGCACAGATAGAAGGGCCGAATGCCTGTTTTTCTGTGCTATAGCATTCTATGGTTCTATGGAGAGAATAAGAAAAGTACATGATAGAGGTAGGAGTATGAACATTGCAGCTGAATCTCAGTGGTTGGCGACATGTTTAAGATTGAAGAGGAACAGAATGGGAAGTTGTTGAGATCTGCAATGAATGAACATAAAAAGAACTAGAAATGGGAATCTGCTAGGGGAATTTGAGGAGGTAGAGTTCTAAAAGTAAGTCAAATGTCAGAGGTTTTTTTATCATCTGATTGCACAAGTACAACCCGACAAAACAGTGTTCTCCGGTCTTTGATACAAAACAAGTAGGCACACAACCAAAACGAAATTGAGTGCACATCTTGACGGGGCACATCTACATCAACAAATAAAATACAAAGACAACAACGCAATAAAACAGTACAATATTCACTGTCTGCCGGTATTCAGTTCATGTATGGCTCGGGGTAAAAACTGTTTTTGTCTGTTTGTCTGTGATTTAATGGACCTAAAACATCTAGTGGGGGTGGGGGGGGTGGCAGCAGGTTAAACAGATGATGATCAGGATGGTAAGGGTCTTTCAGAATTTTGGCTGTTCTACTAAGGCAGTGAGATTTGAATAAATCCTCCAAAGAGGGCGGTGCGCAGCTAATAATCTTCAGTCGATAAACACACATGCAAACAATACATATACAGGACAAGTATACAAATAAATAAAATAAATGTTTCATGAATATGAGAGTCTCGGTGGTTAATGTGAGCAGTTCCTTTGATCATTCAGCGTTCTCACTGCTTTTGGGAAGAAGCCATTCCTCAACCTCATGGTGCTGGCTCTGATACTCCTGTACTTCTTTCCCGATAGGAGCAGCTGAAACATACTGTATACAGGGTAACAATTCCAGTAGATCATGTTGATGGGTGGGAGAAAGACTCCAGTAATCCTCTCTATCACTGTGGATTGAGCTCCGATCCATTTCTCTGCAGCAACTGTAAGCACATTCGTGATAGAGCTACTGTACAAGGTTGACTAACCTTGCTCGCTTCAGTCTTCTCAGGAAGTGCAATCATGTTGTCCCTACCTGACAGGTGAGGAGATGTTGTGTGTCCATGATAGGTCACTAGTTAAGCGAACTAAGATTTGATAATGAAAGGAGAATTCTGAAAATTCACAGCACATCCATCTGCAGTGAGAAAAATAAGAGTTGAAATGATATATGGATAACTTTATATCGTAGTAACTTTGAATTATCTGAAATTGTTGAATTTAAAAATGAAATTGTAAAATGAGTGGCTGTTTTTCAAACTTCAGTTAGGCCTTGTTAATAACCACAAAAAAACCTCAATTAGCCAAAATGCAGGCCACTCATTGAAAAATTCTTCTCATTCCTGCAAATGTTGTCACAAAACAATCAGAATCAGGTTTTTGACATGAACATGTATCACAACATTTGTTGTTTTGCAGCAGCAGGATATTGTGCATTACAGGTGCAAATATCACCATAAATTACAATTCTGTAAATACACTATTTAAAAATAAATAAATAGATGTAAGAGAAGAGAAAAAAAAGTGAGGTAGTGTCCGTGGCCCATTGTCCATTCAGAAATCTGATGGCGGAGGGAAAGCAGTTGTTTCTATAACATTGGGTGATTGTCTTCAAGTTCCTGTGCCTCCTTCCTGATGGTAGCAGTGAGAAGAGGGCATGGCCTGGGTGGTGAGGGTCCTTGATGATGGAGGCTGCTTTATTGAGAGACTGCTTCTTATAGATGTCCTTAATGGAGTGAAGACTATTGCCTGTTATAGCACTGGCTGAGTTCACAATCCTTTGTAGCCTTTTCCTTCTTGTGAATTGGCGCCTCCATACCGGACAGTGATGGAACTAGTCAGAATGCTCCTTAATAGTCAGAGTTGGTGCGAGAACGCTGTTTACATCCGGTACCGCACGGACGACAGTCTCTTCAATCTGAGGCACCTGCAAGCTCACACCAAGGCACAAGAGCAACTTGTCCGTGAACTACTCTTTGCAGGCGATGCCGCTTTAGTTGCCCATTCAGAGCCAGCTCTTCAGCGCTTGACGTCCTGTTTTGTGAAAACTGCCAAAATGTTTGGCCTGGAAGTCAGCCTGAAGAAAACTGAGGTCCTCCATCAGCCAGCCAGCCACCCCCCCCCCCCCCCCACATCTCCATCGGGCACACAAAACTCAAAACGGTCAACCAGTTTACCTATCTCGGCTGCACCATTTCATCGGATGCAAGGATCGACAATGAGATAGACAACAGACTCGCCAAGGCAAATAGCGCCTTTGGAAGACTACACAAAAGAGTCTGGAAAAATAACCAACTGAAAAACCTCACAAAGATTAGCATATACAGAGCCATTGTCATACCCACACTCCTGTTCGGCTCCTAATCATGGGTCCTCTACCGGCATCACCTACGGCTCCTAGAACGCTTCCACCAGCGTTGTCTCCGCTCCATCCTCAACATTCATTGGAGCGACTTCATCTCCAACATCGAAGTACTCGAGATGGCAGAGGCCGACATCATCGAATCCATGCTGCTGAAGATCCAACTGCGCTGGGTAGGTCACGTCTCCAGAATGGAGGACCATCGCCTTCCCAAGATCGTGTTCTATGGCGAGCTCTCCACTGGCCATTCAGTGACAAAGGTGCACCAAAGAAGAGGTACAAGGACTGCCTAAAAGAAATCTCTTGGTGCCTGCCACATTGACCACCGCCAGTGGGCTGATATCGCCTCAAACCGTGCATCTTGGCGCCTCACAGTTCGGCGGGCAGCAACCTCCTTTGAAGAAGACCGCAGAGCCCACCTCACTGACAAAAGATAAAGGAGGAAAAACCCAACAACCAACCAATTTTCCCTTGCAACTGCTGCGACCGTGTCTGCCTGTCCCGCATCGGACTTGTCAGCCACAAACGAGCCTGCAGCTGACGTGGACATTACCCCTCCATAAATCTTCGTCCGCGAAGCCAAGCCAAAGAAGAAGAAGTCAGAGTTAAAGTTAGCAGGCTTTGGTCACCAAATTCTACACATATTATAATCAGCCATCTTTCCTACATACTGTGGCTGTTACTTGAATTACATTAATATTTCCTATAAACAGTGTAGTTGAAGTACATAGTAAATTGTTACATAGTAATGGATTAATGAATGCATAATGAATAGTACATAGGTATATGTTCCATACTGCCTTGGAAAAGCAGCCAACATATTAAAAGACTCATCCCTCCTCAACCACACTCTCTTCCATCTATTCATCTATTCAATCTTATAATGGCACCCACTGACTTAGACACATTTTTAGAAGCTGCAGACATTCAGGACAAATGAACAAGAACCTAGGAAGTGTTTGCACAGATGCCAGTGTATGGGAGAGATGAATTCCCATAAACTTCCTATTTGCAATGCTGGAATACAGGTTTAAAAGAGCAGAGAGTGCTCTGGAAAGGTTGTACTCAGTTATGAACTTATTCATTACAACTTGTGAGATTTTCCAGCATTTCCTGGCTATATTTCAGATTTCCAGATTCTGCAATTTTTAAAATATTTTTGTGGGCTGTATTGGTGCACCTATGTGTTGCATTTGATTTCAGGTTCCCAAGAATATGTGCAAAAACATTTACTTTTGGGTGATGTTTCTTTCAGAGATGACCAGAGATACATATTTTTTTTTAAATTTAGACGTCCAGCATGGTAACAGGCCCTTTAGGCCCATGAGCCCATGTGGTGGTACACCACTACTGCAGGGGGCAACCTCTGTACCTGCAGGAGTGTAAGTGGACAGGATAACACCTGGGTGGCTGTCAATCAGTCAGCCTGAATGGATCAAGCACCTTCCGGGATATAAGCCTGCGTTGGCCTCTAGAGGCCTCACTCAGAGTTGCTGCAGCAACAGCCAGCCTGGCTCTGTGGAGGTCTTTGTGGATTAAAGCCTGTTGTACAGTCTTTATCTTTGTGTGTGTCTGATGCTGACTAACAGTGCACCACAGCCCGTGCCACCCAATCACACTCAAATGACCTACAACCCCAGTACATTTTGAAGGCTGGGAGGAAACAGAACATCCAGAGCGTTAGAAACAGAAGTACCTTCACAGAAATTGCTCGAGACAAAAATTGAGATCAAAGAACATTTATTATACAACAATGCAAAGTTGGGTGCTTCCCCTTACCCTGGGAATACACACATACACTTGGGCTCACCAACTTTTATACAGTTGATTTCAGTATAGGAATACCCTCCCCCTTACATTCTTCTGCCTCCTGGATGAGTTTGGCATTAGGCAATCCTGTCTGCCTACGTGCTGTTTCTGTGAACTTGGAGGACCAGGGGGTATCCTGTCGATGTCCCATCATGTCATTGACCTTATTCACACCTTCCTGACTCTCAGGGCTGACTAACTTCTTACATGCAGAACTTGCTAAATTCTGTCTAAGGCTAGAAGACCCTTATCTTATTCAGACTAACTTTACTTCCTACATTCTAATATCTATTCTTATCCTATTCTTACTGGCTTTATTCATTACACATATATCTATACTAGTTTCCTCATCTTCATATTTTTACATCAGTGTTACTCATCTCTCACACAGAGGAAACCCACACAGATGCTGGGAGAATGTACAAACTCCTTACAGACAGCTCCGGGTTCGACCTCCAGTCCTAGTCGCTGCCACTGTGATAGCATTGCACTTACCACCGTGCTAACTCTGCCGCCCATATAAAATAAAACATTTTTTGATTTAAAAGTGCTCTTAACATTATGAGAAAATAATGTCGACAAAACAGCAGCGACTAACTTTCAAAACTATTTTGCTCATTTGTGTGGGAGTTTGCTGTGCTCAAATTTAACTGCCATGTTTCACAGATGTGACGAACTATAGGCCCACTGATGAGCACTTGGCAGTAACCACAGAGACTAGGCTGAGGGATCAATAGGTTTCAATAAACAGAAGAACCTTGCTGGCCCAGATCCAGGTATAGGAATGGAGGGAAGAGAGAGGTGGCTCAACCTATATGGCCCAAGACCACAGGGGGAGGAGTCATAGGGTATGAGTCGTCAGTGGCCCAGCTCCCTATATACAGTAGTCAACAATAACTATATACAATGGAGGTAAGATATCACCACACACACTTAATTGGCTTTTAAGTACTTTGACTCCCTTGGGGTTGAGAAAGCTGGATTAGAAACATTTTAAACAAGAGTTGATCATTTGAAAATGATGATCTTTCACCATAATTGAGGAAAGATTACTGAGATGGCGAGGGAAGGGCAGAGAGATTGCTGCTACCCAAGGGAGACTTGATAAATGGAGAGCTGCAGGTATTGACCAAAATTGCTGAAGGCTTGCTAAACACAGTTGCTGTCAAATACTCCGATCAGCTACCATCTGTGGAGAGGAAAACAGACTTCATGTCAGGTTAATGACTGCATCGGACGGAACCTGCTTGCTTTGAATCAAATAGGGGAGATTGTTAAATTCTAAAAGTTTTATATCAGAAAGGGTAAAGTTATTCCTCGAGTTCATTGTAGGAGGCCAAAGGCATGAACAATTAAAGTAACCTGCTGGTTTTCTAGCTTACAGCGGGATCCCCTATCGTTTGTTCCTCGATATTGTTTTATTGGACAAAGTGCATCAAATTTCAGCTAAGACACCAGAGCGGGACATGGGCGGGGTGTGGGGCACCTTCCTGGTGCGCGCATGGGCTTGGGGCAGCAGCGGCACCAAGGCTCAGCCCGCGCGGAACGTGCTGTGCCGAACGAGTGACTTTCGATCACTTCCTCGCCCCCAAAATGAACAGCGAGCCAGGAGCCTGGCCGAATTAAAAGTGGGCACGGCGCAGAGTGGTCTCATCATTCTTGGGGCGGGATTTTTTGGCGCCTTAAACTCTTCGGTCTTCTATTAGGCATAAGACGTTTCACAAACATAGAAGCGAGGCTACAGGTAAAGTTGGAAATGTATGTATTATTGTTGGAAGTTGGTCAGAAGCCCCCAGCCCCTGTTCCGGAAGGCGGCTCTGGGCGTGTCCACGCGAGTTCCATCACACCGAAAAAGTTACATCACACCGAAAAAGTTACATAACACCAAAAAAGTTACATAACGTTCGAATGTCTCCCTGACAGATCGGCACCGATGCGGCTGTAGAAGGGCTCGGGGAGAGGTTTACTACGTGAAACTAAGGAGGTAGCGTTCATGCTCATCTCTTTCCGCGGATAATGTCTGAAACGCTGATTGGTTCTGTGTTTTGATGTGTTTATTACTGCCGATTGTGTACGTTACTGCTGCTTGTGGGTTCCCTCAAGGGTAACAAAGGCGAACGCGACTGAAGTCGCAGGGATCTGGAGAACAAGACAGTCTGCTGGAGGGATTCAGTCTCAGGGGGAGAGGGGCGGTGTGGGGGGAATTGTCGAGATGCCAGTTAGAAACCCGCCGTCAAATCCCCCCCCCCCCCCCCCCCCTCACTAGGTGTTGAGGATCCGGAATTAACCAAGTGTCCATAACCGACATTTAACTCTTCTTGCTGTTGCAGAAGGGTGGGTGGACATAGTACGGTCGGTAATAGTTGTACAGAATTTTGTCAATAATATTTCCCTCTATTTAAAATGAAACTAGTTCTTCTATCCAAAATCAATGCAGAGAGTCCCATGTCCAACATACTTTTTTTCGGATGAATCAGCTGATTTTCATAGATTGAGTTTTGAGTGAGTCTGAATTGAATTCCTCCAGGCCTTTATTTGTTTTGCAGGACACTGGCCAGGTTTTTATAGTCAGCACCATTGACACTCAGTGGGCCCTTGGAATAAATGAAAACTTGATGAGGAGTGATCATCCCTGTCAGAAACACAAATTCTCACAAATGAGTCTCTTTAAGATCGGTGACACGACAAGCTTTATTCACAAGTCTGCAGAGTTGGACTCAACCGGCTTCCAGCCAAGTCAAGCCCCGATACATACAGTGCATTGTTTTTTATACAATTTGCTTGTCCTTCAGCATCTCCACTACACTGCTTTAATTGGTTAGTTTTTGCAGAATCATCCTGATTACTGTTAGTCACGCACACCACGATCATTCATGACCTCTGCTCACACCAAATTCTGTTTTTCACTCTTTATCAATCTTTGGCTCCTGTATGTCTCTCTGTAGTTAAATCTGTTGCAAGTCTGTTGTAACATTTTCCAGCTAAACTCTAGTGGTTAGCCCTCTTTTATGACTAATCATCACATTTTAACTTAAACCCTTTTTAACCCAAATTCTCTATCTATAACAATCCTGGTAAAAAAAATCTAGAGGGAATCCCAGCATAAAAAACAAGGTTGGACCAACCTTCTGTCTCATAATTTCAAATGCAGTTTTGAAAACCCAAGTGAAGATGATGTGGAGGGGGGGGGGGGGGGGAAATCAGAAGGTTGTGAGGTGACTGGAAATGGGGAGAACAAGATTGAGTCAAGAGAGGGAGGAGCTATCTATAACCTCAAGAGAGTGAGCACTATATGTTCACTCAACATATATATGCACTCTTCTGTGAAAGGAAGTGTTTTAGAACTGTGCCTTGATCAAGTACAGAGCATTCCTAACACGTCGTGGACTAGATAAAGGAGAGGGACAAAAGGCTGCAGATGATGGAATCTGGAGCAAAGAATAAACTGCTGAAGAAAATAAGCAAGTCAAACATATCTGGAAGTCGGCAGAAATGTTTTGTTGGGACTAAGTGTAGAAGGAAGATAGTCAGTATAAAGGAATGAGGAGGAGTGAGACAGGGTGGTGTGAGATGGGTAGAATCCGGTGTAATGGGCGATGATGGACAGATGCAGTCAGGAAGGAATGGGTAAAAATAGATCTAAAAAAAAAACACATGGGCAGGTGGAGGTAAGGGAAAGTAGAGAAGGTACTGGGTGGAACCAAATAAGGCAGGGATGATGGTGTTATGTTGGGAAGAGTATCAGGTTCACAGGGAGACAAGTCTAGACACAAGTGTTGCAATCACACGCAACTTTAATTAATAGACAATGATATAGAGATTCACCTCTTGGACCTTGGACCATGTTGGCTCCGACAATAGTGAACCTATACTCTACAAGCTTACACATTTGAGAGTACACACTACAAGCAGGGACTCTTACACACAACCAATTCCCTGTACTAACAAGTACTGAGCTTTTTTTTGAATATTTTATTTAAAATTTTTCATCCATGAAATTAATATATTTTTTACATAAGAAAAATGACAATGATTACTTGGTAATTTTATCCCCACGTCCTCCCTCCAACATATACCCCCCTCACCAAAAATTATATAATAATGGAAATAGATATAATATATAGTTATATAGAAAAAATTATAGCAAAAGAAAGAAGAAATACTATTATTCTGGATTGTACAAAGGATCAGCTCACACATTAGGATCTTTATTTATAGAGCAACTTTTGAGACGATTATTACAATAAAATTATGAGGGGAATAGATAGGGTAGATGTGAATAGGCTCTTCCCCTTGAGTGTAGTAGAGATTGGAACGAGGGGTCATAAGTTGAGGGTTAGGGGGCAAAACTTTAGAAGTAACATAAGAGGAAGCTTCTTCACTCAGAGAGGTGGCTGAGTGGAATGACCTTCCGGAAGAGGTGGTTGCAGCAGGGTCAATTTTATCAGTTAAGAGGAGGTTGGGTGTGAGGGGTTGGAGGGATATGGGCAGGGAGTAGGTAGGTGGAACTAGTGGAGTTCACTTAAATCGGTGCGGACTAGAAGGGCCAATATGGCCTGTTTCCGTACTGTAATTGTTATATGGATATGGATGTCTTAAGAGGCCGGAATTACAATTTTAGATATTTATTCCTAAACTTTGGATATCCGAGCTCCAAATTTGTAAGAATATAAAATATTTATTTTTTTAATTATGTGTAATTTTCTTCAAAGGTATGCAAATTTATATTTCCTACTATATCTTTCCATTACTTGCATCTGATTTCCAAGTCACTGCAGTACACTTCTTTGCCACTGCTAATACTATTTTACTACATTTCACTTGATAAAAAGATCATTTTAATTTAGGCCTTGTTCCTTCGATGTTCCCCAGAAAAAATAAACCTGGATTTTGTAGAAAAACATTACTAGTAATCTGTTCTTAAAAACTTTCCTCAATCCACCCAGAAAGTTCTAATTTAGAATATGCCCAAGTAGAATGTAAAAAAGTTGTTATTTCATCACCACATCTAAAACATTTATCTGATTAATCTGATTTCATTTTATGCAATTTTTGTGTCGTTAAATATAATGGTTGTAAGCAGTTGTAACCATTATATTTAATGTGGGCACCCTTATATTTAAGCAGTGATCTAAACTGTACCTAATGTTTATAACATTCGTCATTAAATCTTGACAGAGTTCTGCCCGTCTTTTCTCATCAATTGTAATATTTAAATCTGCCTCCCATTTCTGTCTAGGTTTATGAACTCCCTTTTTGATATAAAAGATACATTGCAGAAATAAATTTCTTGCCATAACCTATCCCAATAAGAACTTCCAACTCACTCAAGCTGGTAAGTACAATGTTGGATCTAATTTTTGCTGCAAGCATCCTCTCAATTGAAGATAACAAAAAAGTGTATTCTGAGTTATTCCATATTTACCTCTTAATTGTTGAAATGACATCAATGGACCTTTGTAACAATCTTCTACATTTTTAATACCATTTTGAGACCAAATATTTAAAAATTGATTATCTTTAGTAAAAGGTATAAGATTATTTTGAATTAAAGGCATCTTGGGTGATATACTTCCTTTCTTTCCAATTTCTTTATTTACCTTATTTCAAATAGTAATCAAATGTTTAAGGAAAGGTGCTTCTTTCACACCAGTTATTAACTTTGAATCCCATTTATATGTAAATAGCATTACTATGGCTCAGCTTCAGTGTGTGCACACCTTACCCGTGACACTTCCATTGATGTCCACTGTAGCCACCTGGCATGGAGCGATATCCAGGGCTTGGACCATGAGGCGGAGAGAAAAAATGTTCTGTGCTTTGGTGTTATATACAGAGCTAATCTGTGCTTCTAGCCAATATTGATCCGAGGTGATTTAAATTAGCCATCGGCAAGATATGCCGTAATTGGTAGCTTGAGTCCAATCTTGATTGACGGGTGATGTGACTTCCGAATAAGTATCAGACGAGGACATGTGACCAGCCACAATCCACACATTCTGGACAGGCAGGGAGGCCTCATTTCCTCCACACACATTACTTGGAAGTATATTACTCTGCACTCACTAAGAAGACAATCAATAACTCTATGTACATGTTATAACTTTTAAAAAAAAGAAAAGAAAAACAGAACAAAAAGATATGTTTAAAAAAACAATGCCAATTAAATGGATCAATATATACACAAGTGCCTTCCATATGCTGGACAAGACACAATCAAATTCAATGACAACACCCAACCAGCTCTTCTCCCACCCCCGAGCAAACAGGGTCGCTGTGTTTCGGTGGAGCAGGGTGCTGTGGGAGCTGCTCTCCAGTGAAAGAGGGGAGGTTAGAGAGGGAAATATGTCTGGTCACCAACTCACGTACCTGGTTTCTCTGGCCTGACTAGAAAATGTGGGCACCCTTATTACCAACTTCTGCGAGCAGGCAATGCAAGGTCATCAATCAGGGGCCAGAGCCCCCTCTTGGCTTGCGCATCCCATGCCTTGGCCTCACACTTGGGCGCTCCCTAAGCACAGCGCCCAGATGGCTGTCACCGTGGTATCCCATGGTGAGGTAGGGGGCAGGCTGGCATACGTATATTCAGAGTGTACCCCGGGTGGCATGTTCTCTTGGGCTGTCGTCCAACACCAGGATGCTGTTCCTGTTTGCGTTCTCTTTAAACAGGTGCCACAAGTGCTTATGTTGGATCCCTGTAACGATAGCCAGGAGGAGCCGGGACTGAAAGTTAGCCAATTTGTGATTTCAAATAAAAGTTCCTGAAGCCCCCACCCTATGAGGTATTTGTTTTTGTTAATGGGAGGGTTGGACGATACTGTCATAGTCAAGGGAAACAAAATATGTACATTTCTTTCTAGTGTTTGATCTATGACACTCCACTTATAAACTGTAACTCCATTTCCCTGAGTGTGCTTAGACATTTTTACTCACCCTGAGCTGTAGTAATAACGAGAAAATCAAAACATTCATTACACAATCTGCCCCTGGAATGCACATAACTAAAGATGCAATCAAATGTTCAATGTTGAGGTTTACGTTTCCAAGGCAACTGCTCTTGCTTGTCTTGTTGAGAGTTCTTTGCATTATAAGTGACAAGTGCTTCTTGCTGGTTGCAGGAACAGTGTGATGACTGTAAGGCAGTCGGAATTTCCAGTGTGGGAAATTGCAGCTGTCTGTTGCGCTGAAGAGGTCTATGTCATGCAGGGTGGTCTTCCATACTGTTAAGTGGTCTTTGCCCTGCAGGGTGGGTGGGTGGATGGAATTTTTTACTCCCTCTTGGAGAGTTTATCAGTGTGATAGCATATTAATGCAGTTTCTCCTGGAATGCAACCCACCAAGTGTTTCCCGATCCCCGAGCAACTACTTCCCCATTCTGGGTGGACCTTGTGGCTGCACCCATACTCTAGTGGACTCCTCAGGGCCATGAAGGTCAACCTCGTCCAATTTTTGATGTGCCGATGTGGCCATATGTCTAGCAAGTGCTCAACCTGTGCAGTGGGGCTTCTTGCAGCATGCTGAGCTATCCTTTGAGTTTGTGGTTGGATATCTTTTGCTTGAGGAGACCCTTCACGAACTCCATTAACCCTGATGCTTGCGGATAGTAGGGGATGTGCAAAAGCCACAAGAAACCAACCTCTGTGGGCCCTGTTTTGTATCTTAGCCCTAGTAAACTGTGAACCCTTTGTTAGTCTGTACCTCCCATGTTCCATAAATAGAAGAGATGCATTTCAGCGCCTGAATGGTGATGTCCTAGTCGGCCTGCTTGCAGAGCACCAACACCAGGACACCAGAGTAGATATCAATCATCGTCAGTATATATGCTTTTTATCTTTTGGCATGGGAGATGGCCGATATAATCTACTTGCCAGACTTGGCCCGCTCCCGTGCTACGCCTAATGTGCTCTGGTGTTCCCGTTGGCCACCCCCATGGTTTAACCATGGTTTATCTACTGCTGTCTGCGCCCAATCCTGAGATAGTGCCACCTCTAAGCCCTCTGCCCACCATTGCTTTCCATCAGACCCCAGGTGACTGCTCTTCCTGTGAGCCCATATTGCCAGGGCACTGGAGTCTACATCTTTGGAGCGGAAGAAGGCACATTTGAGCTGCATGGTCCATAGCGGCATTGTGGATGGCTTCCGCTGTAGCCATGTTGGTGTGGGCATCTACCGTGAGTGCCCACTGCCCAACCTGCTCCCAGATATACCTACGGTGCTGCTGACCCCATAGAAGACAATTGTGGATCTCCCACCCGGTCTCATGCCAGCGAGACATCCATATCGCCATCCCGTTCGCCACACCCCATGAGTCAGTTACATCATTGATTTTATTGGCTAGTGAGCAAGCTGGCTGGATCCCCCCACTCACTCTTGGTTTTACCCGTGCATGGGGATAGTACTGCTGCTCGCCATGGCTGCTTCCTGTTCTTCCAATGGCTGGAGCTGTCCGTAAACCAGGTTTGTTGCAGTTCTTCCTTGGTGAGGGAGTTGAACGGCTGACCCTAGGGGGAAAAGCATCAAGCAAAACTTGTACAAAATCACTCACTAATAAAATGCAAGTTTGAACCTGTAGCATTTTTTTTACAAGATTTACTAAGAGTCCAATGATTTTGTTACAACTCCTTGGAAACTTGTTTACTGTGTTTTGTTTTGCCTGCAGGTTGTTCAGTGATATAGCAGGCAACCGTGCTGTGGCTGTTTGTCAATCTTCCTTCAGACCTTTAATTTTTTCTTTGTGACTCACTGCCAAACAAAGACTTAGCATGTCCTCAAAAGTCAATCAGCCAAGAAGGAGGTCTGTACGTGAAATGAAAGATGTTAGCAAGCAGAAAACTAAAGAAAAATCAAATAAAAAAGCAGCAGAATTTCTTCAATCCTCAAAGAGACTGAACCCCCAAAAGGGACCTGATCACAGTGATTTGAGTCAGAACAAGGAACAGAATCAGCCTGCCAGTAGAAAGAGAACCATGAAAAAAATGAAGCCAGAACAAAAGGAGGAAGAATTGTCCAGTGCTAACAAACATAAAAGTAGGAAAACTGAAGGCCAGGCATCTGCCTCAGAAGAAGATTTGTTGGAAACCATTAAAAAATCGCGCTTGTCCACTGCAGAATCAGTTGAAGAATTTAATTATAACATGAAACGTGTCCGTCTTCTGTCCGAAGCCAAGGAGATCCAGGGGAAATCTCAAGGAATTGCCTACTGGATGTCACGAGACCATCGAGTGCAAGGTAAGGCGATAGGTGTTCAAGGAGGCAATGTGCTTCTGTTTTAAATCTCAAATATAGTGCTTTTAAGAAAAAAATAGCAAGATAGATTAACATCTTTTCCTGAAAAATTCTCTTAACTGCAGTAGTTCAAAAACCTTTGATTTAATGCATTGACTTTTTCAAATTTTTTTTTTCCTTAATGACACACCACTGTTTGTGTGTAGAAATATAAGGTTCAGAAATGCCATTTAACGCGCCTTTTTAATTTAAGGAAATGTATTTAATGCAGCATTTTCAGGAAACCATCCCTTTTGTAAATTGAGAAATAGCAGTATATAAATTGTGAATTAATTTTTTTTAACTATTAGTTTCTATTTATAAAACAGTGCAGTAAAAACTCCATTAATCCAGCACATAGGACTTTGATAGGACTAGATGAACAATTTTCTGGATTACCAGATATTATATTAATGCTTCAAAATGCTTCTTAATTTTTTTTAAAGATGTTATGCACAAGAATAAAATATTTTCCAATAAACCAAGTAGATTTAGTTTATTTGTCACTGTGAGAAGGGTTCTTCTGCGAGCTGACTTAACAGATTATCTCTTACAGTTGTGTAAAGGGCAACATGGTAGTTCTGTTATGGGGTTCAGTCAGGAGCCTGATCGTTGCAGGGAAGAAACTCTCTTTAAGCCTATTGGTTCATAGTTTCACACTCTTAAGCCACCTTCCTAATGGAAGGAAGGAGAAGAGAGTGTGTCTTGGGTGTGATTGGGTTTTCTAGGCACTGGAAGGTGCAGATGGAGTCCATGGAGGAGAGGAATTTTTTTTTTATATGTTCTGAGCAGCATTCATTCACCTTGTAGCTTCCAATCTTGAGCCAAACATCTCCCATCCCACACTCGGCATCCAGCAAGTATGTTTTCAGTGTGCACCTGTAGATGTTTTTGAGGGTCAAGGAGGACATGCCCTAAACCTTTTTAGTCTTATGATGAAGTCGAGGCATTGGTGGGCTTTCTTGATCATTGTCCCAGTTCAGATTATTTGAGATACTTATTCCTATGAACTTGAAGATATCTATTCTATTGATTTCAACACCATTAATGCAGACAGGGGTGTGGATTTGGCCCCATCTCCTGAAGATGATGATCATTTCCTTCATCTTACTGACATTGAGAGAGGATGTTGTCTTGCCGCAATGCCACTCGACTTTCAATCTTTTTCATATGTATTCCGACATTGTTATTTGAGGCTCGGCCCACTACTGTGGTGTTATCAGTATATTTGAAGATGGAGTGGAATGGTATTTAATGGTGTAGAAGGAATATAGTAGGAGACTGAGTACACATCCTCGAGGAGTGTAACTGTTAAGTGTTGTTGCTCATCTTCATTGATTGTGGTCTGTTATATAGGAAGTTAAGGATCCAATTGTAGAGATGGGTGGTAAGGCCTAGATCCTGAACGTTTGAGAATAACTAATTAGGGACTACAGTATTGAAGGTAGAGCTCTAGTCCACAAACAGTCATCTAACATGGGTGTCTTTGGCATCCAAGTGCTTTAGGGCTGATTGGAGAGCTGGAAGATGGTGGTCTACAATGAATCTGTTTGACTGGTAGGCAAATTGAACTAGGTCAAGGCTGGTTGGTAGACTCATGTTGATGTAATCCACAACCAGCCACAAAGCAATTATGATGATGGAAGTTCAAAGTCATCATTTAATCATGTTGGCTTTTCTTTGGTGTAGGTATGTTGGTGGCCTTTCTGAAGCAAATGGGGACTTTGGCTTGTTGTTTGGAGAGATTAAAGATTTAAAGGGAGTATAATGAATAGACAGGGAGACTGGAAACTGAGATGCTGTTATTGGGTGGGAAGATGTGGGGACCAGGGCCCTTGTGAGTAGACAGTGAGTGTGTGATTTCCAAACTGCCAGAGAGTGGAATATTGGTGTTGTACTCTGCCATTGCAGGCAAAATCTTCGCTAGGATTCTACTAAATAGAATAATACCTAGTGTCGCCGAGAATATTCTCCCAGAATCACAGTGCGGCTTTCGCGCAAACAGAGGAACTACTGACATGGTCTTTGCCCTCAGACAGCTCCAAGAAAAGTGCAGAGAACAAAACAAAGGACTCTACATCACCTTTGTTGACCTCACCAAAGCCTTCGACACCGTGAGCAGGAAAGGGCTTTGGCAAATACTAGAGCGCATAAGATGTCCCCCAAAGTTCCTCAACATGATTATCCAACTGCACGAAAACCAACAAGGTCGGGTCAGATACAGCAATGAGCTCTCTGAACCCTTCTCCATTAACAATGGCGTGAAGCAAGGCTGTGTTCTCGCACCAACCCTCTTTTCAATCTTCTTCAGCATGATGCTGAACCAAGCCATGAAAGACCCCAACAATGAAGACGCTGTTTACATCCGGTACCGCACGGATGGCAGTCTCTTCAATCTGAGGCGCCTGCAAGCTCACACCAAGACACAAGAGAAACTTGTCCGTGAACTACTCTTTGCAGACGATGCCGCTTTAGTTGCCCATTCAGAGCCAGCTCTTCAGCGCTTGACGTCCTGCTTTGCGGAAACTGCCAAAATGTTTGGCCTGGAAGTCAGCCTGAAGAAAACTGAGGTCCTCCATCAGCCAGCTCCCCACCATGACTACCAGCCCCCCCACATCTCCATCGGGCACACAAAACTCAAAACGGTCAACCAGTTTACCTATCTCGGCTGCACCATTTCATCAGATGCAAGGATCGACAATGAGATAGACAATAGACTCGCCAAGGCAAATAGCGCCTTTGGAAGACTACACAAAAGAGTCTGGAAAAACAACCAACTGAAAAACCTCACAAAGATAAGCGTATACAGAGCCGTTGTCATACCCACACTCCTGTTCGGCTCCGAATCATGGGTCCTCTACCGGCACCACCTACGGCTCCTAGAACGCTTCCACCAGCGTTGTCTCTGCTCCATCCTCAACATCCATTGGAGCGCTTACATCCCTAACGTCGAAGTACTCGAGATGGCAGAGGTCGACAGCATCGAGTCCACGCTGCTGAAGATCCAGCTGCGCTGGATGGGTCACGTCTCCAGAATGGAGGACCATCGCCTTCCCAAGATCGTGTTATATGGCGAGCTCTCCACTGGCCACCGTGACAGAGGTGCACCAAAGAAAAGGTACAAGGACTGCCTAAAGAAATCTCTTGGTGCCTGCCACATTGACCACCGCCAGTGGGCTGATAACGCCTCAAACCGTGCATCTTGGCGCCTCACAGTTTGGCGGGCAGCAACCTCCTTTGAAGAAGACCGCAGAGCCCACCTCACTGACAAAAGGCAAAGGAGGAAAAACCCAACACCCAACCCCAACCAACCAATTTTCCCCTGCAACCGCTGCAATCGTGTCTGCCTGTCCCGCATCGGACTTGTCAGCCACAAACGAGCCTGCAGCTGACGTGGACTTTTTACCCCCTCCATAAATCTTCGTCCGCGAAGCCAAGCCAAAGAAAAAGACTCTGCTAAGGCATTATATTGGCTTGCAGTAGTTGGTACAAGTCCAAAATTCTGTGTGCATGACTCATTCAGTCCATCCTTGTTCACTCTGAGCATCTGGCAGATCAGTAAAATGGAGTGTTCAGATTGTTGTGGGGCTGTGAGCATATCTGCTGGTGGAACTGGGGGGAATTTCCTCGTGCCTTCTCTCCTTATGCCAATCTATATCCCTGAGCCCTGAACAAAAGTAGGCTGGCATGAGCCAAGCAGAGTTGAGAGGGCCAGGCAAGCGTACTTAACCATTGAATCAGTGAGGTCGAGTCCTACTCATTCTGTGCACTTTCTTACCTATCACAGTAGTTCCTGCTTCCTCTCCTGCATGCTGTTATTGTTCATTTCTGACTTACAACAAATCTCAGGAATGGAATCCTGTTGTAACCCAGGCACAACCAGTGGTATTCTCACCAGGTGAATCATATGGGATCCTGAGGGGTCATTACAATGGTGACCACATCTTCCTGTGGGAGAAGTGGACCACCATTTCAACAAAAGGGTTCTTCCATCTAAAGCTGTATTTAAAAGCACAGCTGAGTTACCACAGGTTGTGTTATGTTTCAGGGCAGTCAGTAGTGATTATACAGTCAATTACAACAGAAATTCTGCTATTTGTAAAGCTCCCAGACATCTTGTCTGGACACGAGTCAGCTTAGCTAGCATATTACTACACCTGAACTCTAACAACCCTTGTGTTCATTAACTGTATTTTGTTGAAAACTTCTGGGAATCCACCATATTTGTGGTTTTAATAACTCAATATAAAATTTTCTTGTGATGAAGGTTAAGCTTGGTGCTTCTATTTAATGTGAAAAGTTTGTGAAAGGGACAACCTTGCTTCCAGTTGCAGGAATTGGTGTGAAGCGTTAATTTAAACTGGTGCCCAGTTCCAGCTTTCATTGAGTACCCAAATAGGGAGTGTGTAATTCTGTATCAGATTAATATGCCAGATTATTGTGGAATTTGATCTATCTACTCTCCCCTGCTGACAAATTGTGAATAACTTTATTCTCATAGATAACTGGGCATTCTTGTATGCGCAGTTGCTTGGTCTTGAGCGTAAGCTCCCACTTCATGTCTGCTACTGCCTGGTTCCCAAGTACCTAGATGCCACCATCCGCCAATTTGGCTTCATGCTGAAAGGTCTTCGGGAGGTTGCTGAGGTAAATTCTCTACTTCAACAAAGTTTTATTCTGCAATCCTCAAATCTTTAGAAGTTTCCTAAGTACAAAGGCTGCAGCATACAAACAGTGATGTTAAGGAAATTGTCCACCATTTGTTGATGTATGTTATGAATGTTATTACTATAAGCTAAAGTTGTTAAGCTTGCTCCCATGGAATAGTAGAACCAGATAATAAGTCTGCTTTTTAGGGGAGACAAGATAAGAATAAGGGAGAAAGGTTATGCAAAGAGAAGCAGAGAACTACAAGGAAACGAGTAAAAATCCTTGGATTAACTGGTCAGTGTGAATAGCTAATTTCAGTCATGTTTTGAATGAATTCATTTAATTTGCTATCTTTGCTTACAGATATTTTTCTGCCCACCTTTTCTTCTTAAGTAGTACCTCAGGGTAAAGAATGGCTTGGTTCCGCTCTAATTCTGTGGTTTCCGGGATGGCTGATGATGCTAAAGTGGGAGCTGCAGACGAGAGGGAAAGGAAGTGCCCGATGAGTCAGATAATGTGCTCCTTCTGCCACTTTAAGCATGATGTTTTGTGCCTTTCCAGTTTATGTTCCACTTTGGTCACAGCCAAAGGTTTGATTCAAAAAAGACTTTGAGACATCTTTGATGCATTTCTTTGCTCTCCTGAAAAACCTGCCATGATGAAGCTCGAAATAGAGTGTCTAATCTGGTACCAAGCAAGCATGCAGGTGATGTAATCTGCTTGTTGGAGATGGCCATGGGTCATTCGAGCCTTGATCTGGGTAGATTGGCTTGATTTGTTTATATTGTCAGTGATCAGTTATCTAAGAATGCATTCATTAATCTCCTAATCATTCTCACCATGTCAGTCCTAGTATTTTCTAATGGAGAAACTAGGAGTCTCATTAGTTCCTTTGTTCAAGAAGGAAAATGGGGATAATCCAAGAAATTATATGACATAGGAGCAGACATAGGCTATTCAACCATCGAGTCTGCCCCGCCAGTTAACCATTTTCCCACAGTCCCAGCCTTCTCCCCATGACCTTTGATGCCTTGGTTAATCAAGAACCTGCCAATCCCTGCCTTAAATACACCCAGCGACTTGGCCTCCACACCGCCTGTTTCAACAAATTTCACAGATTCACCACCCTCTGGCTAAAGAAATTCCTCCCATCTCTGTTCTAAATGGACACTCTTCAATCCTACATTCCCACTCTGTCCACACCTTTCAACATTCGATATGTTTCAGTGAGATTCCCCTCATCCTCCTAAATTCCATAGAGTGCAGGCCAAGAGCTTTCACACATTCCTCACATGGTAACATTTTCATTCCTGGAATCATCCTTGCAAACCTCCTCTGAACCGTCTCTAACATCAGTGAGCCTCCTATCAGTTTTAGGGAAGCTATTGAGTAGGATTCCTGGGGAGAGGATTTACCATATTTGGAAAAGCATAATCAGATTAGAGACATCCAACATGGCTTTGTGCTGGCAGCTCATGTTGTATAAATTTGAATGTTTTTTTCTTGAGGTGACAAAGAAGGTTGTTGAGGGTAGAATACTGGATGTTTTCTTTATAAACTTTAGTAGGGCATTTTACAAGGTCCCTATTGGTAGGTTGATCTAGAATATAAAGATGTAAGGGATCTAGAGTGAATTGATAATTTAGATATGGAATTGGGTTAACTATAAAAGAATGAGCGTAATTGTGGGTGGGTGTAATTCTGGCTGGAGGCCCATTCCCAGTGGTGTTCCATGGCATCAGTGTTGAGTCAATGAGGTTATATAGCAGCAGCATTTCTGTTATTGATTTGTCCCCTGAAGAGAAACACGATTTATTTAACATTTCTAATTAAAGAGGGGAGGTTCATCTTCTCTGGGGTAATTTCTTCTTGTCTTTGAATGGCTTACTTTGATTCTCTCAGAAGGTAAAAAGAGGCAGCTGGTTAGTGTTAGGCTTAAGATTTCTGAGGATATCAGGAGGGAAGGAGATATTTTTTTTTTCAAAGGCAATATTAACCAATTGCTTTCAGGATTACTTTTCTATTGGATTGAGGATTTGTTTTAAAACCAAAAGGAAGGCATAAATAATGGGAATGAATCCTTATTTTAAAGGGGTGAAGACGGAGAACAGCTGGAAAACAATGATAGCAAATGAGTGTCACCAGACATCATGTCCTAATGAAGAGGCCAAGCATGAAATGGTATTTTTCTTTTTAACTGAATGTATTGTGGGTATTATCTTGCAGGAGTGTGAGAGACTGAATGTAGCTTTCCATCTGCTGACTGGTTTTCCCAAAGATGTTCTGCCAGAGTTTATTCAAGAACACAACATTGGTTCAGTAGTTACAGACTTCTCACCATTGCGTCTCCTGCTGCAGTGGACTGAGGAAGTGAAAAACAAGTTACCAGAAGACCTGCAGTTTGTCCAGGTATGCATATTATTGATGGAGTGTTTGGATGTCCCGAGGCCTTGAAAGGTGCAGTGTGTGGAAAATTATCTTTTAATAATCTTCCATTTGATTTTTCTGGAACATTCTGCTGCCTTTCTCTGCAATTTGTTCCAGCTATTCACCAGCTTCCATTTAAAAAGAACTTTTGCTGTGCCTTCCATCTTCCAAACTGACATTAGAGCAGGGGTGGCCAAACTGCAGCCTGCAGGCCCACTGTGGCCAACTGCTTATTTCTAAATGGCCCAGGGAGAATTAAATGGAATATGGCCTGTTGGAAGATCGTCTCATAATAAATTGCCCTATATGTACATTGCACCTCTTAGTTTCAACACTAGATATCACTACCAATTTGAACAACTACAAGATCGGACATTGCAATGCTACTCATGGATGAAAACCGTTAACCTCGATTTTTAGAAAAAAATAACGTTTATCTCGGTTTTTAGAAAAAAAAACCGTTTACCTCAGTTTTTAGAAAAAAAGTGTTTACCTCAGTTGATTAAACATGGGAGAAACAAAAAGATGGAAAATAGCAAGGGAGGGCTGAAAATTTCAGACACAGTGGAAAAATTAATACTTCTTAACAGAAGTAAAGAGGAAGTATGTTTGTTTGATTTGCAAAGAATCTGTTGACTTTAATAGTCTATCTACATATTTACACATTACCCTGTACATCATAATCATTAAGGTGGACACCTCGGCCACGAACTGTATTCACTGAGAGATGTGGAGGAATGTTCAAGACTGCCTTGCCCCTTTCTTGATCTTTTCTCATGTTCTTATTTTTCACCCAGCTTTTTTATTTTGCACTGCTTTTTGGATGAAAGTTTTATAGTATGCATTTAAAGTAAATTTAAGAGCAGCAGATACAGAAATGCCTATTGTAAAATGTGAGCACATCAATAAACTACTGTAATGTTAACAGTTAAACTGTTCAATAGTGTCATATAGTTATTTTGATAGAAAATGAATTTTTGATGGTACAGGGGTTTTCTGGTCAGAAACACCATTTTTCTTGCAGCGTAACTGGTTTAAAACCTGCAGGTCTGATATTGATTAGTCCGTGACTCCTTATATTTTTCTCTATGTGGCTCACAACCAAAAAGGTTTGGCCATCCCTACATTAGAGTGTTTGGCAAACTTAAACATATTCCAGTTAAATGTTTTAGTTCCATTACAGATACTGAATTTTTTTAAAATTTCATCCCTTATTATTAAAAGTGATTGTCTATTAAAATGATTGTGTATAAATCAGTTAAATACTATTATTTCAAATTGCATTATACCTTAAAATCTGAAAAAAAGGAATATTATCCAGGATTATCATAATTAAACCCCATAAATCCATCTATCTAAAAAAAAGGAAACCTAAACCTAATACTAATCTAACCCCTCCCTCTAATCAAAATTACAAGAGAAATACAAAGATGGATCAAGTCGCAACCTCCAGAAGGCAGGCACAAGGACACCCAAATCATCTAAAACTACCAATTATGATAGTATTGTATAAATGGGCCCCATACCTTTTCAAACTAACTTTTTATCTTAAGTATTATACCTAATTTTCTCGAAGCTTAGATATGACATTACATTCTGTAGCTACTATGCATGAGTCAGTGAGAGTTAATCTTTCCAATTTATTAAAACTGCTCGTCTGGCTATCAACGTGCTAAAAGCTAAAACTTTCTCTTGAGCTGCCGATGAAAGTTTATCTGGCTCGTGTGGAAAAAAAAAACAAACAGGGCAGTTAAAAGGCAAGGATCTAATTTAATCTTAAACATCATTGACAAAGAATGAAAAATATTCTACCAATATCTTAATTTAGGACGCTCCCAAAACATATGAATCAATGTGATATACAGAATACATCTGTCTGAATTATTTTAAACAGCATGAAGGAACTACTGATCAGTTTTACTTTCCCAATCTTTGTTAAGTATTCCCACAGTGGTTTTAGTCATTACTTTAAATGGTCTGGAATCCTCTTAGAAGTATTATCCATTAACCAATATCTGATTATATTATGGAGTAACCCACTAATATAGGAAGAGAATAATTTATGACTGGGTCCATTTTATTTACTTTGTAGTCTTTCCTTGTAGATAAAATATCTTAAAAGTATCAGGTTGCATGTTCTTTACTGGACCATCTGCAGTCCCTGAATAATCTAATGGAAAAGGGAAGTTGTAATTCACTGCGCTCCATTCACCTCTGTTTGTATCACAGTACAAAAAAGTGCAGGAGAATCTTAGCACACTTGTGTACTGTGCATTTGACCCCAGCATTTGCAGATTTCTAGTTTATCTTCTGCTTGTATTACTATTTAGTTTGTGTTCAGATTAACTCTTTGCACCAAAGCCCCATGCTTATTTCTACTATTCTATTTAAAAAATTTACGAGGTAAATAATTAACTTTCGAAGTCCATGTTCCTCTGAAGATTTGGATTGTGAAGGCCTGGAGATCCATTTCCACTTTATTTCATGAGTAACTAATTAAGTTATACATGGCAACAAAGATTTTTGGTGAAAAATGCTATGGTTACCTTTATTGTAATAGCCATGTGTTTTTGGAATATGTAGGTGGATGCTCACAATATTATACCCTGTTGGGTAACCTCAAACAAACAAGAGTACAGTGCCAGAACAATCAGAGGGAAAATTAATGATAAGCTCTCCCAGTTCCTGACTGACTTTCCTCCAGTTATACAGCATCCTTTTACCTCTTCCCAAAAATTCCAGGTTGGTATCATGGAATGCTTAATCCTGAATTTTATTGACTTAGCTAAACATTACAAGAGTACAATCTAGTGCGTGGGGTGGCCAACCTTTTAATTTTTAATTTAGGGCCATGAGTTTGTGACACCCTATCAATCTACACCATCACTATGTACCCGTGGGCTGAAATGGCTTGGAACCGTGCTGTATGTCTAAATTAAAAGGTTGGCCACCCTGGTCTAGTGGTTTAATTCTTCAACAGATTGGTGGTCACATGAAGGTACATGGTTTGACTGTGTAGGTTTGCGCTACTGCTGTAGTATGACTAATGAAATACTGGGATTCTGCATAAGTATTGAAAATATTGACTTTCATTGAACACTAATACACAGATACTTCCTTTTCTTAAAAAAGATTTAAAATCCTGGGAATGCTGACTGATTATAGCACCTGCTGTTAATTTATTGCAATGAGTGTATGGCAAATCCTTTCCAATTTGGCCAGTTCTGCAAGTTCTCCTTGTGTTGATTGATGGACCGATTATATAAAAAAAAAATCTAGACCCAGTAAATAATCCAATTTAAAGATTTTTTTTTGTGCCAGGCAAAAATAAAAGCATTTCTGATCAAATGTTGCTTTTAGATTAATGGAATAAAAACAGTTTTCTGTTTCTGATACAAGCATTTAAGACTGGATTTACAATTGACTCGACACTTTTGTGTGGAACAGTTTAGCAATTCTTATTTGTTTTAGTGATTACTTGCTTTAAACAGATCAGAATAGTTTCTTCAAGGTTACAGTTTGATTGAATTTTGTTATTCAATATTCCACATTTTAATTTCCTCTCTGTGCAATGCAGTCAGTAGATGAAACTCAGACACCTTACAATACAAATCTTTTAGAAAACCCAACCAACATTTGCCTCATTGTAACTGAACGATGTGTGGTGTCAAGTTCCACCAGATACTGAGTTTGACTTTTTAGATGTTGTGAATTCTAAAAATTAAATTCATAGTTTTGTTATCAGCCATAATCTAATTGGGACTGTTTTACCATATTGTACAATCTTTATTTGGAAAGCATTTTGTTGTCATCTCATTTATTTTGTTTGACAAGGATTATACAATTACAGTTGACTGTTTAGTGTTTTTATTTGGTCTCTATTAATAATATGAATATGATAATTCACATGAATAACCTATAATGTAATTAGCTTTGAGTTTATCTTTCCAGATCATTGATTGGGATGCAGCCTATGCAAGTCTTCAAGTGGACATCACAGTTCAGGAAGTTGAGTGGGCAGAAGCAGGGACAACAGCAGGTCTATCTAAATTAGAGTTGTTCATTAAGGAAAATCTCAAGTGCTTCAGTACAGACAGAAACAACCCAAATAAGATTGCCTTAAGTAACATGTCACCATGGTTCCATTTTGGTGAGTATCTTTATAGCTTAAATATCAGAAATTCCAGGCCTTTTTCATTCCCTGTTAAATTAATGTTTCTGGACATATGGTAATTTAGAAGATCTGTCCTTAGCACAGACAATGGCTTAAATTCTCCTCCACTGCAAATGATCATCCACTCAAAACAGATATCAGCAAATTCCAATACGTGGGCCTCAATACCCCTCTGTGCAATTGGATCTTGGATTTCCTCATCTCCAGAACCCAATCAGTGCAGATTGGTAAGAATATCTGGCACTACAAGGCTATGTACTTAGACCCCTGTTCTACTCACTTTACATCTAAGTCTCTGTGGCTTGCCATGACAACAATATCATTTTCAAATTTACTGATGGTAAAGATTCCATTATTGTCACATAATAGTGCATTTAGAATGTAACATACATGAAATTCTTTAACTTTTGTCCACCATAAGGTGGATAGAGAGTCACCACTTTGTCAAGCACCCCTCACAGAAATCTATAGCTCCTGGTGTTCTTAGATGGTTTCCCCTCCAAGTACTGACCAGGCCTGAGCCTGCTTAGCTTCCAAAATCAGACAATCTCAAGTGTATTCAGGGTATTAGGTTTCGTAATTGTTCTGTATTAGGCTATATAAAAAGGGGATGAGTCAGTATAGAGGAGGGAGACTGAAAACTTGACTGAATAGTGTACTAATAACAATTTTTCACTCAATGTCACCAAAATCAAGGAGCTGATTATAGAATTTAGGAAAAGTAAACCAGACGTATTTGATCATTGGGGGATCGTATGAGGTGAGGGTAAGCAAATTTAAATTCATGGGAGGACCTTTCCTGGACCCAACATACTACAGGTACACAATTCTTTATCTGGAATCTTTGGGGGACATTGTGTTCCGAATTTCGGATTTTTCCGGATTTCGGAAAGCCAGATTTAAGACCACCCGAATTGTCCTGCTGAGTCTATCCCCACCCCCTTCCAGTCACACTGCCGTCTCCCCCCCCCACCCACCCGCCCGACGCGCTGCCAGTCTCCCCCTTCGTCCGCCTGACTCATGCTGCCGGTGACCCACCCCCACCCGACTCACGCTGCTGGTGATCCCCCCTCGCCCGCCGGACTCGGGCTGCTGTCTCTCTCCCCACTTGCCGGTTTTTGGAGCTTTCCGAATTTTAGATGCCTGGATAAAGGATTGTGTACCTGTACTGTCTTTGAGCAGAAAGCACATCAGAATTCTATTTCCTCAATTTAATGAAACGGAATAGATAAATGGCCAAGATACTGAAGGTGAGGAATGAGCTAATGGACCTTGCATTGGCAAAGTACTAGCAGTTCCTTCTGTGATTTAAACTGCATTAGTTCTCAGTCTTGAACAAAAATTGGAACCAATTAAGAACAAGTTTTAAAAGGTGAGCATGAAACAAAGGTTTGGGCTATGGCAAAGTGAGGAAGATTACAACTGCTATTGTAAAGAATGCATGTCAGCACCTCTACTTCATGAGTTAGCCAAGGTTCGGTATGACATCGGAAACCTTGGCAAACTTCTACAGATGTGTAGTAGAAAGTGTGCTGACCAGCTGCATCGCAGCCTCATATGGGGGCACCAATACCAATGAGCAAAAAACCCTGCAAAATACACAGCCAGTGTGTCACAGGCAAGATTCTCCCCACCATCAAGAGCATCTACGTGGAACATTGCCATTGGAGAGCAGCATTAATCATCAAGGATTCACAGCCCCCCCCCCCCACCGATCTCACTGCTGCCATCAGTAAGGATGTGCAGGTTCTACAGGACTCACTAAGTTCAGGAACAGTTGCTGCCCCTCAACCATCAATGCCTGAACAACAGGTTAATTCATGGACTTGTTTAAGGACTTGTACTTTGCTCATTATTTATGACTGAATATTTGTTCTTCTGCATTTGCAATCAGTTTGTTTGCATTTCTTTTGATTTTACTTTTTTTGAGTACAGTTTACAGTTGCCGGTAATTAGAAATTCTGCCTGGTCTGCAGGAAAAATTTCCAGGTTGTATGCAATATCATCTGTACTCTGAGAATAAATGTGAACCTTAAACAAATTAAATTGTTTTATTTGCAATCAATGAAAGGGTCATTGAATTTGTAGAACACAGTGATTGATCCACAGATGGATTTGCTATTATGGCCATATTTGGAATAAAATCCATGAAAGGATTATATGAGGACTGAGAAACTATTAAAAATTATGACAATTTCAAAGGGAATTGAATGAATCCTTTGAAGGAAGAAGTGGAGGCAGGAAAACGGGAATGAAATTTGATGCTCAAAATCTTCAAATTGGGATAGAGATGTGTTGGATAAAATATCCTCCTTGTGATTCAGAGAAAGAATCAGATTTCAGAGTTATTGTCTGAGTACAGACAGGACATCACATATAACTGAGATTTTTCTGCAGGCGAGGTAGACTTACCACTTACTGGTAGTGTCAACAAACTATACTCTACATTACAATGCACACAGTGCAGAAAAATGGATGGGAGGTCAATCCACAGGACCATAAGAGTAGCAAAGAAGATTACTAGAGTCTCCTTCCTCCCCCCACCCCCCCCCCCCCACCCCCCACATCGACATGTTCTAATGCGATTGTTGTCTGAAGAGGGCACGTAAAATCATGGAGGACCCCTTCCACCCTGCCCATAGCATCTTTCAGCTGCTCCCGTCAGGTAAGAGATACAGGAGTATCAGACCCAGCACCACCAGCCTTTTTCCCATGGGTAGTGAGAATGCTGAATGACCAAATGAAATGCTATTTCAATCAGGCTGTACTTGTAATGTAAACAAATTGTGCAATGCAGAGAGAAAAAAACCAATAAAATGCCAAAGTATGAGTTCTTGATTGAGTTTGTTATTGAGGAGTCTGATGGTGGAGGGGCAGCAGCTGCTGAACTTGCCAGTACAGGTCTTGTGGCACCTGAACCTCTTTCCTGCTGGTAGCTGCAAGAACCAAGTGTGTGCTGGGTAATGTGGATCCTAGATTACTGCTGCTCTCCGATGGCAGTGTTTCCTGTAGATGTTCTAGATAGTGGTGAGGAGTTTGTCTTTTAATGACCTAGGTATGTCAATGAATTTTTGCATGGCTTTAAGCTCAGAGGTATTGGTGTCCTCAAATCAGACAGTGATGCAGTCAGTCAGCACAATTTCCACTTCACCTCTATAGAAATCTGCCAGGGTTTCCGATGTCATACCAAACCTCCGCAAACTCATGAGGAAATGGAGGCCCTGACATGCTTTGTTCACAATGCCATTAGTGTGTTGGATCCAGGAAAGATCCACTAAGACTCCCAAGAACTTAAATTTTCTCACCCTCTCCATCTCTGATTCCCCAATGATCCCCGGATTGTACATCTCTGATTTTCTCTTCCTGAAATCCACAAGCACTCACATTTGAGTGTGAGGTTGTTGTAGTGCACCATTCAGCCAAGTTTTCAGTCTCCCTCGTGTATACTGACTCATCATCCCTTTTCATGCAACCCACTACAATGTTATTGTCAGTGAATTTTTAGATGGTGTTGTTGTCGTACTGAGCCACATAGCCACATAGGTGTATAGCAAATAAAGCAAGGGGTTAAGAACACAGCCCTGTAGTACTCTGATACTCTTGGAGATTGTGGAGGAGGAGTTCTTACTACTCCTCACTGATTTTAGTCTGGAGGTGAAGAAATCCAGGATTTAAATACACATTGGGATGTTGAGTTCAGGTCTTAGAATTTGCTGATGAATTTTGGTGTTGAATGCTGAACTGTAATCAATACAGAACTGTCCAGGTGTTCCAGGCTTTTGTATATAGCTAGTGAGATGGCATCCGCCAAAAGCCTGTTGCTATAGGAGGAGAATTGGAATGGATTTATGGTCTACTCAGACAGGAGCTAATATGCTTCAATACCAGACTTTCAAAACACTTCATCACTGTTGATGTGAGTGTCACTGGTTAATAGTCATTCAGGCAAGTTACCACCTTCTTCTTGGGCACTGGTACAATTAAAATGGGTGGGTGCCACACCCTGCTGGAGTGAGATGTTGAAGATATCCGTGAATACATTAACAAGTTGGTCAGCACAGGTTTTTAAAACTTGGCACAACCTGATTCGCCTCCATGCAAGTGTCCCGGACACCTTCCTTTAAATTCAAACCCCGGTCACTGGTGCTGTGACAGCACTGAGCTAGCCACTACGTTAACTGTGCCGCTGTCATAATTAACACCGCCCCCTGGGTTTACAGATAAAGCCTTACTAATATACTTAATAATGTACTAATAAAGTTAAAGACTCTTACTAGGCTGGGATAGGGAGACGTTGTGGGAGAGTCGCCCCAGCAGTGAGCAGCATCGGCCAGCTCTTCATCACGGGCACTGCCATTTTATTCAAACACAACTTTATTCAAACCACTGCTGCGGGCAGGGCACGAGCGGAGCAGTCCACTGGCTGGATGTTTGCTGCCAAAGGGTTGTGTGTTGCTTCAGAGAATATTTACAATTTTAAATGTTTATTTAAAACGTAATTCATGCAAACTATTTATTTATTTATTTCCTCTTTTTGCTGATTGTTTGAGTTTCTGGTTGATTGAATGCCAGATAATGGGATTTTACTATAATTCTAAACTATTATCAATTATTAAATAAATGTTTACCTTAACTATACTTAGAATGGCTAATATTTTTGCAGGTCAAGTTTCAGTACAAAGGGCAATCCTAGAGATAAAAAAGTATCGTGCCAAGTTTAAAGAGAGCGTAGACAACTATATTGAAGAAGCTGTGGTGCGACGGGAGTTGGCAGATAACTTTTGCTTTTATAATAAACTGTATGACCAATTTGAAGGTGAGGACTAATTTTTTTTGTATTTTAGCATAGCGGTTAACACAATGACCCACTGCACCAGTGACCCAGGTTTGAATCTGGCGCTGTCTGTAAGGAGTTTGTGCGTTCTCACCATGTCTGCGTGGGTTTCCTCCGGGTGCTCTGGTTTCCCCCACCCTTCAAAAAAAAGTATGTTTTTTTAGGTCACTTGGGTGTAATTGGGTGGCATGGGCTCGTGGGACAAAAGTGCCAGTTACTATTCTGTTTGACTAAAATTAAAATCAACTTGGGTAGATTATTTTTAAAAAAAATGAGTGATTACATTAACCTATTGTCAGTTTTTTGATATGCATATTTTAAAAGTTAATAGTTTTTGAATTAAATATTGGTTGAATATTCTCATCAAAATTCTCAGTCTGCCAATCTGCAGTGTCCATATCCATCCCTGCTTATTTTGTTTTTCATGTCCTGGCGACATACTGCTGAAACAATTGTATTGAGTTTACAATCCTACCCATGTATAGTAATATGATTGCATCTCTCCAAACTTAATCACATGATGTTGCATGCACTTGTGCATGTGCCATGAAATGAACATCACCTTTGCCCTACCTAATCACCTCTTTTTAATCTCTGACACGAACATATTTTCCAAACATGAAATTGAAAACACAGTGATTTCTGTGAACTATAGAACACGACAGCACAGAAATAGGCCCTTTGGTCCTTCTAGTCTGTGGCAAACTGTTATTCTGCCCAGTCTCTCTGACCTGCACCCTGTCCATATCCCTCCAATCCATGTACCTGTCCAAATTTTTCTTAAATGTTAAACTGAGCCTGCATTCGCCATCTCAGTTGGCAGCTCCTTCCACACTCCCACCACTCTGTGTGTGAAGAAGTTCCCCCTAAACCTTTCCCTTTCACCCTTAACCCCTGTCTTTGTTTGTATCTCACCTACCCTCAGTGGAAAAATGCTACTTGCATTTACTCTATCTATACCCCTCAATTTCATATATCTCAAACAAATCTCCCCTCATTATTCTACACTCCAGGGAATAAAGTCGATTTTTATTTTAAATATGCCTGTCTCTAAATTTCCACTTGAAATATTTGCTGCTTTCAGGTGCCTCGGAGTGGGCACAACAAACTCTGAAATTGCATAGCAGTGACAAGCGTCCA
This sequence comes from Narcine bancroftii, assembly GCF_036971445.1. NCBI lineage: Eukaryota > Metazoa > Chordata > Chondrichthyes > Torpediniformes > Narcinidae > Narcine > Narcine bancroftii. Next base: position 105,793,510 of record NC_091477.1, on the reverse strand, counting down.
TATCTTTATACGTTAAAGCAGCTGGAGGATGGGAAAACTCATGATCCCTTGTGGAACGCTGCACAGGTAAATGCCCCCATTTTACGATCCCTCATCGAATGCTGCACAGGTAAATGCCCCCATTTTATCCTTCTGCTCTAGATTTCATGTTGAGTTCTGAGAAAATTAGATAGCCATGAAAATGCATTTCAGATGTTTTACACAAGTCTATTTTTGAGGATACTCATAAATGGAAAGAGCAGTTAATCTTATCTTAATTAATTTATTGTTATTCCTGTGCTTGACTGCATCTACATCCTGCTGTTTCTATGATTTTATGAAGTGGAACTGCAACCTTTTTGTTTTCTGCAGCTTCAGATGCTCCATGAAGGGAAAATGCATGGTTTTTTAAGAATGTATTGGGCCAAAAAGATTTTGGAGTGGACTTCTTCACCTGAGGAAGCTTTGAAATTCTCCATCTATCTGAATGATCGTTATCAACTCGATGGCGTAGATCCAAATGGATATGTAGGTAAGCTCAAACTGCCATGCGTTATCTCATATCTATATTGCCTCCTTTTTCAAGTGCATGAACTGATGTTTTGTAGCCCCTGCCTTACTATAGAACAGTACAGCACTGAAAACAGGCCCTTTGGCCTTTCTAGTCTGTGCTGAACTATTATTCTGCCTATTCCCATAGATTTCCATATCCCTCCAATCCATGTACCTGTCCAAATTTTTCTTAAATGTGAAAATTGAGCCTGCATTCACCACTTCAGCCGGCAGCTCATTCCACCCACCCATGACTCTGAAGAAATTCCCCTAATCTTTTCCCCTTTCACCCATGCCCTCTGGTTGGTATCTCACCTACCCTCAGTGGAAAAAACCTACTTGAATTTACTCTCTCTATACCCTTCATAATTTTGTATACCTCTATCAAATCTCTCCTCGTCTATGCTCCAGGGAACAAGGTCCTAACCTGTTTAACCTTTAGCACCAACTCAGTTCTTGAAGTTCAGGCAACATCCTAGTAAATCTTCTCTACATTCTTTCAATCTTATTGATAACTTTCTTGTAGCTAGGGTGATCAAAACTACACATAATACTCCAAATTTGGCCTCACTAATGTCTTATACAACTTTACCATAATATCCCAAACTCCTATACTCAATACTTTGATTTATGAAGGCCAGTATGCAAAAAAACTCTCTATGACCCTATCTACCTGTGATACCACTTACAGGGAATTGTATATCTATATTCCCAGATCCCTCTGTTCTCCTGCACTCTTCAGTGCCCTACCACTTACCATGTATATTCTACCTTGGTTTGTCCTTCCAAAATACAACACCTCACACTTGTCTGCATTAAATTCCATCTGCAATTTTTCAGTCCTTTTTTCCAGCTAGTCCAGATCCCTCTGCAAGCTTTGAAAACCTTCCTTGCTGTCCACAATGCCTCCAATCTTTGTGTCATCTGCAAAGTTTCTTATCCAATTCATCATATTATCATCCAGATCATTGAAATATATGACAAACAAGCACTAATCCTGGAGGCACACCAGTAGCCTCCGATCTGAGAAGCAGTTAACCCACTACCATTTTCTGGCTTCTCCCGGAGAGTCAATGTCAAATTCAGTTACTACCTTACCATGAATATCATGCATCAGTACCTTCCTGACTAACCTCAACATCACTCCTCGCTCACCGTCAACACCGCCACATATCTAGAAATGATGAGTCGGAATAGAGGATAGGGATCGAGAACCTAGTTGGATGGTGGCAGAACTCAAACTCACCTAGACCAATGAGCTGGTTGTTGGTTTTAGGAATGAAAAGGCCGAGGGACCATGCACTTGTCTGCATTGATGGGAAGGGGGCAGAAATGGCCAGACCTTAAAGTTCCTGGGGTACATATCTGAGAAGACCTTTCCTGGAGCCAGCACATCCAGGCAACTGTAAAGGAGGCACACCAGTGCCCAATGCCCAATTGCTGCATATGGACAGACTGGGGGATCAGGACCCCGTCCATCCTAATGAGAATGATGCTCGCTTACAAGGCCTACAAGCCTTGCCTGCTCTTCAAGCAGATCTTTCTGGAGCAGCTACCCAAGGATATCTGGCTCTTGCTAATGGACGAGGACTTCAGAGACCCCCGGAAGATTGTGGCTCGGGTGGATAAGCTCTGGAGAGTGAAGAAGGATACCAGCACTGTCATAGACCACATCAGCAAGCCCCACAAACAGCCGACTGCGAGACCAAGACCAGAAGAGAGGCAAGTTAATATCCTGGGAAAATTCTGCCATTATTATCAGCGATGGGGTGCAAAGATGGGAAACGCCCTGGCCAATTTTCATTGATGGCTGTGGCGCTTGACCCATGTGATAGCTCCTCTAAGTTTGGGACTCCTTGTCGGGCAGGCGTTTTCTGGTCGACACCGCCATCGAAATAAGCATCCTGCCCCTGCAGTTGTTGACACCCGCAACAGTAATCAGGGTCCAGCACTGAGGGCTGCTAACAGCTCTTTCATCCAAACTTTTCGTACTCGCACCATCCCACTTCGATTCGCCAACAGCCAGTTAACATGGACTTTTACCCTCGTGGCAGTGGCTCCTGGGTGCTGACTTCCTTTGTGCCCGCTGCCTGCTCGTAGACCTCAAGGGATGGCGCTCGGTGCATGCCAGAACTTTTCAAACTCTACCTCTGGGGGAAGCCAAGCTACCCACCCCCCAAGTTCTGGCAAAGTTCCCCTCAATAGTGGCACCACAGTTCTCCACAGCCGAGCCAAAGCACAGGGTAAAGCATCACATTCTGACCAAGAGCCCCCCCGCTCCACGCCAGAGTATGCCAGTTCCCTCCCAAAAAGCTCAGCCTAGCAAAGGAGGAGTTCAAGAAACTGGAGGAGCTAGGGATTGTGCGGTGCTCCGACAGTCCCTGGGCCTCTCCCTGCCAAAAACGGAAAGGGGGGGCTGGAGGCCATGTGGTGACTGCCGCCACCTCAATGAGGCCACCATGCCCGACTGATATCCTGTGCCCCACATCCAAGACTTCACCACCAACCTGCATGGGGCATGGAGGTTTTCCAAGGTGAACCTCATCCAGGGGTACCACCAATCCCAGTCCCCCCCCAAGACTGTGATTATAACCCCCTTTGACCTGTTCAAATTCCTCTGCATGCCCTTTGGTGTGAAAAACGTGCACAATGGGACCTCCCATTTGCATTCATCTATTTGGGCGATATCCTCATCGCCAGCCGCAGCCATAAAGACCACGTCGCCCACCTGAGACAACTGTGCACCCAGGTGAGTGAATTTGGATTGATGATTAACCCCGTAAAGTGCCAATTTGGTCTGGACCCTATTGATTTCCTGGGGCACAAACATGAGGCAACACCCCTCCCTGAAAAGGTCGAGGCAGTCTGGCACTTCGCCAAGTCACGAACAGTAAATGGGCTACAGAAATTTGCCAGTACGATAAACTTTTACCACAGATTCATACCGGCAGCAACCACATAAATTTCGTGCTGATGACAGGCAAGCCAAAGGATATTACTTGGGACAATGAGTCTTTGAGGCTATTTCAGAACGCCAAGGACGTGCTGGCCAACGCCACCCTCCTGGTACACTCCTGACTGGAGGCACCTAACGCTCTGATAGTCGACACCTCCAGCACAGCGCTAGGAGACACTCTGGAACAGCTCAATGAAGGCCAGTGGCAACCCCTGGCCTTTTTCAGCAGGAACCTCGGCGCCCCCCCCCCCCCCCCCACCACCAGAGCTCAAATACAGCGTTTTCAACCGAGAACTATTAGCACTGTACCTAGCTGTAAGACATTTCCATTACTTTTTGGAAAGTTGGCAATTCAAGGTCTTCACTGATCACAAACCGTTGACCTTTGCCTTCTATAGGGTACTGGACTTGTGGTCGGCCTGACGACTGAGACACTTGTCCTACATGCCCAAATTTACCACGGGCATACAGTACATCATGGGGAATATCAATGTGATAGCCAATGCTCTGTCATGCCCCGCAATTGAGTCGGTCCATGCCCTGTCCCAAGGGGTTGACTACATTGGCCCTCGCCAAAGTGCAGCAGCAGAACCCTGAGATCCCTGTATATAGGATAGCCATTTCTGATCTCAGGGTGGAAGATGTCCCCATTGGGCCAGGTAACCTGACACTAAGGTGCACCATCTCCACCATCAACCCTCACCCCATCGTTTCGGCCAAATGGAGGCGCCAAATTTTCGACACCATACACAACCCGGCACATCCAACAATATGAGCCACAGTCAAGATGGTGGCTAGCAGGTTTGTCTGGCACGGCCTCTGTAAGCAGGTCAGCCAGTGGGCCATGATCTGCATGAATTGCCAGTCCTCCAAAGTGCAGACTCACACAAAAGCAGCCACACAGACTTTTGAACCAGTATGGCACAGGTTTAGCCACATATATATTGATATAGTGGGACTGCTACCAGTTTCCCGAGGGGCAAGATACCTGCTAACCATGGTTGACCACTCCACAAGGTGGCCTGAGGTGGTTCCACTAACTGATACTGCCACAGAATCCTGCGCCAAGGCACTCATCGACAAACGGGAATCCAGATTCTGGATCCTAGAGCACAACCTCACACAGGGGAACACAATTTACCTCTGGACTCAAGGCTGCGCTGGCTAACTTCCTAGGGAGACTGCTCCACCACACCATGGCATACCACCCTTAGGTCTATGGGTTGATGGAGCAATTTCACAGGCTCCTCAAAGTAGCCTTTATGGTCTGGCTCAAGGGTCCCAATTGAATGGATGAACTGCCTTGGGTCCTGCTGGGAATTCACACCGTGCTGAAGGAAGACTTCAGTGCCTTGGTGGCTGAGATGGTCTTCGGCACACCCTTAATCATTTTGGGAGAGTTCCTGGCATCCCTGGTCCCGCAGCAACCCTCACCACATGGCCAGCCCAAACATAACATTCCCAGGGGCAAAGACTTGCCAATATGTTTTCATGCAAAGGGGCGCACACCGGCCACCCCTACAACGACCCTAAGAGGGGCCCTACAGGGTCATCAGGAACAATGGCTCCACTTTCGTCCTCGACATCGGCAATAAGGAGACCTTTATCATTGACTGCCTGAAGCCTGCATACCTGGACTCTAACCATCTGGTCTCCACTCCGCCACCTCAACACAGAGACAGAGTGCCCAAGTCAACGGAGAGCAGCCCGATCACCGATTCTGGGGGTGGGAGTCGTGTAGCAGCCCGCGCACTGAGTCGTGGACTGGCCCACAAAATGGCCAATGACGAGGTGACCGCGCAGACCTGGGGGTGACACCGGCCATCATCCCAGGTGACCTCCCATATGGCAGTAAAATGATGAACTGTGGCGGGAATGCCGACCAATCCTAGCTGGCACTCCAATGATGCAGGAACATGACATCAGTGCCTGGGGCCCATATAAACGTGACGACCAGTGCGATACACCAGTCTCGACTTCAAAGTTTTGGTATGTGCCGTTCTTCTCCACACCCACATAGCGCGAACGCTACACAAGGACATTTTTAGTGATTAAGCCAAGCTTTTCAAAGGTGAAATTATAACACTTCTCAATCCAAAGGGCTGTAAGTTGACTTTTGCTGCTGTTCCCTTCAGTAGGACAATGTTGATATAATAAATCTATGTTTCATATAATTCTAAATACTGTACCCAACTCTTTACACCCACAGGCTGCATGTGGTCAATCTGTGGAATCCATGACCGAGCCTGGGCAGAGCGACCAATCTTTGGCAAAATTCGCTACATGAATTATAAAGGGTGCCAGAGGAAATTTGACGTTGTCCAATTTCAGCAAGAGTACAACCACAAGAAGTTTACAAAGTCAAAGTAGATCTGAATTTTATTTCATGTTTGTATAACCGCAATTTTTAAGTGCTGCGTCATTTGCCACCTCTGCCATGGTCCCAGACTTCAATTGTTTGCCTAAACATCACCAAATTTTCCTCCTTTAAAATAGTAGTTTTTGATGAACATTGAACATTGGTCATACTTTTGTTATCAAGTCTTGGGGTGTTTCACTATTTTACTTTGCTTGAATGAAATTGAGGCAATAGTCTGGAAATAAAATCAGGTAACTAATGTAATAAGATTGTGTGGGGGGATAAAATTGTGTAGATCATGGACAGCCTTTTTCACTAATCATAACAGCTGGTGTTGTTCTGAAATTTTACCTTGTCCCTGTGGAGGTCAGGGGAAGTTAGTCTTCCTCTTGTCAGGCACAACAACCCCCAATGCACTGAAACGTGATGTATGCATTGTCTAATTAAAGAAGGAATGTATTGAGCTTTACCAAATGAGAACTTCAAATGTGGACAGCTGGATGGGGAGATCCATCACATGCTGCTCCCTGATTTGATTCTCTTTTTTTAAATTTTTTATTTTTCACACCATAAATCACATTAGCCATGATATACACTTTTTCTTTTTCACACATATACAGTGACTTTTTCTCCCACCCACCCCCTCCCTCCTCCCAAGCCACCCCCCCACCCCCCCCTCATCCATTTTAGGTATACAATCTAGGTTGCATTAAACCAGTCAGACAATGTTGTCATTCAACAAAAATACACCAGAAATTCTACTGAGTCCATTCTTTTCTTTCCTTCTCCTTCCATCAACTTAGGTAACGTTTGTCCCCGGTAGGTTTTCGCTATTGTATTTAATGTAAGGCTCCCATATTTGTTCGAATATTTCAATATTATTTCTTAAACTATATGTTATTTTTTCTAATGGAATACATTTATTCATTTCTATATACCATTGTTGTATTTTCAAATTATCTTCCAATTTCCAGGTTGACATAATACATTTTTTTGCTACGGCTATCTTAACAAATCTTTTTTGTGCATCCTCCAAATCAATTCCAAAGAACACATATTATATAAATGGGATGAAAAATTGGTACAACATAGAACTTCTCCAGTATTACATCATCTCCTCAATATTTGGAAGAAGATTCATGTAGAAAGAAATAAAACAAATTATCAATTACCAAAACTAATATTGACGCAAAATAAGCTACTCCCTTTTACAATAGATAACCTTTCCTTTAGAGAATGGGAAAAAAAAAGGGATTAAAAGAATAGAAAATTGTTTTTCAGGAAGTAGATTCTTATCCTTTGAACAAATGAGAGATAAGTACAATATAACTGGAGATACAGCGCTGGCATATTACCAACTGAGATCCTACTTGAAGGATAAATTAGGAAGCAATTTGAGTTTACCAGAGGGAAGTAACCTTGAATATGTGATTACAGATACAATGTTAATCAAAAGATTTATAACAAATATGTATATTAAACTGCAAGAAAAGGAGAATGAGGAAACAAATGGTAAAACTAAACAAAAATGGGAACAAGATTTAAATATAAAGATAAAAAAGGAAACATGGGAAAAATTATGTTCTGGAACGATGAGAAATACAATAAATACGAGGCTACCTATGATACAATATAATTGGTTACACAGACTATACATTACACCGCAAAAGTTAAATAAATGGGACCCAACAGTATCTGATAGATGTTTTCGATGTAAAAAAGAAATGGGAACAACAATTCATGCAATCTGGACATGTGAGAGAGTAGAAAAATTTTGGGATGACCTCAATCAGATATTAAATAAAATAACAGAAAACAATATACCAAAGAATCCAGAGATCTTTCTCCTGATTTGATTCTCAATGCACTTTTCATAAGTTTGTTATATATAAACTGGAACAATGCATATTTCCAAAGTAAAATGGAATAATCGTCGGAATACAGAAATCAGCAACTTTTGTGGGGAAGACTGAATTAGAGCTTCAAATACATGCAACTTTACGCCACTGCTGCTGGTGAGTCAGAACCGTGACCTAACACAGCACCCAGGTGGTATTCTGTTCCCATTCTGACTGTTGCTGTGTACCAATTACAAGGTGTGGATTTTCATGATGGAGTAATTTTAGCTTATTGAGCAATTCCTAGTGTTTTAAATATTTTTGGCAAAATATTTAGAGCTTTTTTTTTTAAAGATATTATGTTCTGGAAGTTGGATCTCTTCAGGCTTCTGAATTTGTGATACAAAAATGTAATTTGAATTAAATAAAGTTAAATATCCAAACTGATTAGAGTCAAAAGATTCATTATACTTCAGTAACCTAAAATACTTAAATTACATTGAGAGGAAAATATTTGGCAAAAAACTAATCTATTACCTACACAAGTTTAGATTTCTCCTTGATCTCAAATGACAGCTTCTAAAATGACAGTTCAATTCTGTGCTCTTTATTTCACTGAATTAAAGGTACTAACATTTTAATGATCATGTGTTCTATTTTAAATAGCTTAATTATCCCTCTTGGAATAGGTCCAAAGCAGAGCACAAGTAAATAATCTACTGCAGGCGTGGCGTGATGGTGTAGGTGGAAGACGTGGGAAGACACCTCTCCTGACAGAACTATTAAAAACCCGACTTTTAAAGTAATTAAAAACTTTTTTTTAAATATTGAGTATAAAGCTAATGTATTTTTGAAGGCAATAATAAGGAAGACAAAAGCACAAACTGTAAAAAAAAAACAACTTTCAAGTACTGAAGAACTTGGGCCTACCTTCGAGATGGAACCTGGGGAATCTATTTCTTTTCATCCGAGACCGCAACGGCAATCCCTGGGTAAGCCTCAGTTGACTCCGGCACCGACACCGTGGAGCATCGGGGAAGATGGTGCTGGAGTCAAAGACGTCCTCCTCCCGAGTATGAGGAGCAACCGCGCATGCACAAGACGTCTCCTGCGTGCTATAATAAGTTCGACCCGTGTAGCGGGGACCCCAACCTTTCATGGCCCAGTGATGCTGGACCATCAGGAAGGGGGACCAGGACGCGTGAGCAGGCTGAAATTCTGTCAGTTTTGATGGAGGAGGAAGATGGAGACATCGTGGGGGACTGGAAGAGGAAGATTACCCAGGCACAGAAGAAGAAGAAATATACAAGGGTAGGCCTTTATCTAAGTATGTGCAAAGGAAGTTTAAATCTGATCCTCATTATTCTGTTTCAACAAATCAATTTGACATGGTTATCTAAACAAATAGAGACTATGGCAAATCAGATGAATCAAGGTCCTTCATCTTTGAAAGAACAATTTACTGCTATGAAAGAAGAAATGACATCAATTAAATCTGATGTGGCAAAGTGTGTTAAGGATAAAGTACAAGACAAATTTAAGAAGATTGAAGAGGATTTTCATGATTGTCAAGATGATGTAGAGCAATGTAAAGAAAAGATGGGACAGATGGAGGATTCATTTACTGGATGGGAAATTCAGAGAAATTATTTATTAAAGATTGATGCTTTGGAGAATCAAAGTCAAAGAAATGTTAAAATTGTTGGTTCACCAGAAGATTTTGAAGGTTGTGGCAAATCAAAACAGAGAACTTTCTGCCTCTATTATTCTATGTTCAAAGAGCACAATTAAATGCCAGAGGTTTAACCTATGCAAAATTAAAATAAAGCCTCCAAATCAAAATTGCAATTCGAAGATAAATTTTTAAAAAGTCAATGACAAATCTGTCCAGTTTCCCCAAAAACTCTCTATAATTATCAAAAAAGGTGGCAAGCCGGATTCCTTGTTGAAAGCTAATATTTGCTATGATTGAGTTTTAACAATTTTCTGTATGATAGAGCAAAATATCTACCACTATGAAAATGTTTCGTGAAACATTTAATAATGGCAACTGAAATAAAATACTCAGAAATTCACAGGAAACTCAAGTTTTTAGTAGAAAACTGGCACTATAAATGCTCCTGACACATACATTCAGCAATCATTTCATTCAGGTTTTCCCAAGTAACAATTTATTTGGGTTATTGTTGACCAGGCAGCAGCACCCCATTTGGTCTTGTTGAAAATATTCTACATTTCATGTTTGAACTCAGTGGAAGCTTGTTGATAATCTAAATTGCTTATAGCGGTGTGACTGCCTGATATAGGCTCAATAAATTAATCTAAACATGTTAAGGCATTTTATCCAAAAGAAACATCAAATCTTTTCTGCATTAGTAGAAGAGCTTTAATTGGCTTTATTTAATTACAAATCTTCAATATGAGGTTCAACTGCGTTTCTTCTTTTCCTTTCTGTCCAAACCAAAAGTATTCTGTTTTGTGCAGCAGTTTTAACAATATTAACAATAATTTAACAATATTAATCTCCAAATTATGTGGTGTGAAGCACACAACATTGTACATTAGTAAAATACATAGTTGAAAAATCAAATGATCTTGCATATCATGACATATTTTACAATTTTTACACTGGACTGTCAAAGTAAATATCTTTTGTTTTAAGACATTCTGCATTCATGGAAGATTGATTTAATCCATGTTACATTGCTTTACAGTACAATTAAATAGTCTGTTAACAAAATATTACTATCATGTCAAGTAAACTGGCTAAACATTTCAGATGTTGCATTTTGACAAGAAGCTAAATTGTTACATTCATGATAAAACTTCATATTTGAAGAATTATTTTTTTCCAACTCAAATTTTAATAAGTCTTTACATTCTCAGCAAGTCTCAGGGATTGAGTAAAGATCTTTACAATTGTATCGACAAGACTTGTCATCTGTCCCAGTAGTTTCTAATCTCAAAGTAGCAAATAAATTCAATTCAGCACAAAATATCAGCGATATCTATCTGTTAACACATAATAGAATAGAATGCACATACAGATTTTGTTTTCCCTTGCCCAATGACTAAAAACACCATTCCTCCAACATGGCTGTAGTCTGCTCCCAGAATACAACCTGAAGCTTCAAAATATTATAATACAGACTCAACAATCTCTTCCCTTCCACATTCATGTAGTCACCAAAAAAATAGCCTTTGAATGTTCAAAAAGAGTTCCTAAAGCATTGAAACAAACATAAATAGTCACGATAGCAAGGACGGATGTAATTATTAAATTATTGGCCAGCAAAGACTATGACCAAATTAAACTTTGTTCCTGGAAGGCAATTGGTTGCATCTTCAGAATGCAGTGTAGAACCATTTGTGATTCAAAATTAAATAATTCTGCTTCATTGCAAACCCCAAAGTACTTTTTTTAATCTCTACAATCTTCTGTTCCATCACAATCTGTACTCTTTGAATTCTCATTAACTTCTTGAACTTCTGATTTTATAGTTTGCTTAGCAAGCATTTCTTTACGTGCCTGAAACCGGTCACAACGAGGACAACAATCTGATTTAAAGCAGCATTTATGATAACATGCTTTACAGTCTGCAGAAATAAATAAAAAAATCATTTTACTAAAACACATACTTTAGAAAGAAATTCTTGCAAAATTAAAGGTGAGTTTTGATGTTGACACAAATACAAACCTAAATCCAACACTGAACTTTATTAACATTACTGTTCAAATCACAAGAGAGAGGTCAACCCATTCTCCCAAATAAGATGAATCAAGGAATCTCAACTTTAATTCGTCTCCTTTAAACTAAGAATCACCTCAAGACTCCAAGTACTCAAAGAGCATTGATGATGTTAGGAACAACATCCAACTGTTTGGATGATGGCATCTTCAGTAAGTTCTTAAAGGAGAAGAGGCTAGTGAAAGCTTTTGTGTTGTAGAGCAATTGTTTTCACACTTTTTCCCCCACTCATACCACTAAGTAATCCCAATGCCATAGGTGCTCTAGATTACTTAAGGTGGTGTGAGTGGAAAGAAAAAGTTTGAAAACCATTGTTGTAGAGGGTAGGTGTCTGCCAATGTTGGAGGGGAGGGGTGAGATGGAGGATAGCAGAGGCAGTTTCAAAACAGATGGATAACGCAGAGAAAAGACAGACAATATGAAGTGACCATGTTTGCTTGAATGGATAATAGGGTTCAATAGAAAACCAACAATAAAAACTATTTTGATTTAAATAAATGGTTGGAGCACAAAATAGAATCAGCAGCATGCATTAAAAATCTTTGATAAGGACCAAAAACAATTATTCCTCCAGATTTATCCAATGGTTTCTGGAACGTGAAAGTCTAGAGAATGCTAGAGAAACTCAGCTAGTCATTACTTTATTGTAATGGTATGGATTGTGTGTACTAATTGGCCGGTAAAGGCTCGGGCTGGCCCATCCCCTGATGATACTCTCACCTGGACTCCTCCCCTGGGACCCAGGCCATAAAGGTTGGGCCACCTCTCCCTTCCCTGCACTTCCCTAGCAAGGATCCGGGCCAGCAAGTTGCTGCGCCCCAATCGGCTAGAGGTGGATCCCCAAGTCCCGGGTGCATCAGAACTCTTCGAGCAGTGGGTCAATTGCTCCAACATTTATAGTACAAAGATGTTGGTTATGTATCTTTATCTTTGCTACATAAAATACACTGTTTGACCTGCTGAGTTTCTCCAGCATTGTGTTTTTACTTGGTTTCTGGAAGAAACTGTGCTTGATCCTAGAGCAAATGTTGGATAGTCTGCCAACACAATGGAGTCTAGAGGCACCATGAAAGTTGAGGAAAAATATAGTAGAATCAGGCCTCAACAGGAAAAAAAAGTAAATAAACTTTGTCTCTTCAAAAATAACCAAACATTTTGATATTATGATGAGTTAACTTTTTTTGTTAATTGTCTACAGTAAGTTTTCCCTTATGCACGTGAATGATGGAATGTGGAGAGATTTGATAAGAATGTAGGCAGAATAAAAAGGGATAAATTTAGGATTATTGGCAGTAGTTGGTGCAGACTCAGTGGACTAAAGGGCCTGTTTTCATAGTGCATCTTTTTACAACTATGTCGGGTGACTGTGTAGCAAGAGTACAAATAAGGTAAACATATGCTTGAGACTATTGGTTCAAGTTTAACAGAAGGCTCACAACAGGGCACACACAAAAAAGAGTTAAACCTCAAAATACTAACCTTCACATCTCTTACATTTGTGGAGCTCAAAAGGGAAGATGATATCAGCATCATTACCACAGAATTCACAGATGAAGCCTTTAGCCTGACAAAGCTAAGCAAAAACAAGCCAGTTACTTCTTTTTCATTCTCCAATTGCAATAAGAATTGACTGTAAAGAGCACTAGTTAATTTAAATCAGCCCGGGAAAATTAGTAACACATTTCTAAGTAATCACAAGAAATGTTAACACAAATAGAATTTTCAACTTGCTGACATGACATTTTACAGTATCTCGTTTGCACTAAACAGGCAACAAAACACAGACCATGTGTAGCTTTGAACAGTATTCATGAAAAGCAAATCATCAAAAATAATATTCAGCAATGGATTTACTATAGTTCAATTTCAGATTTTACTACCAGTTAGATGGAAAAATAAAAGGAAAAAGGTTAGAAATTACCCTTGTGCCATCAATACATCTGTAACCAGTTCATGAAAAAAAATTCTACTCTTTACTATTACAGGTACATGATTCTTTATCCGGAACCCTTGGGGGACAGTATGTTTCGAATATCAGATTTTTCTGGATTTCGGAAAGCCAGATTTAAACCCACCCGAATTGTGCTGCCGTATCCACCCCCACCTCCTTCCAATCGCATTGCTGTCTCCCCCCCCATCCCCGACTCGGGCTGCCGGTCTCTCCTCCCCACCTTGCCCGCCCGACTCACGTTGCCGGTCTCTCCCCTCTCCTCGCCCGCCCAACTCGTGCTGCCAGTCTCTCTCCCCCCATCGACCGCTCGACTCGCACTTCCGGTCTCCCTCCCCCCATCGACCGCCCGACTCGTGCTTCCGGTCTCCCCCCATCGACCGCCCAATTCGCGCTGCCGGTCTCCCCCCCCATCGACCGCCCGACTCACGCTTCCGGTCTCCCCCCCATTGACCGCCCGATTCGCACTGCCGGTCTCCCCCCATCAACCGCCCAATTCGCGCTGCCGGTCTCCCCCCATCAACCGTCCGACTCGCGCTGTCGTCTCTCTCCCCAGTTGCTGGATTTAGGAGCTTTACGGATTTTAGATGTCCAGATAAAGGATAGTGTACCTGTATAAAGATAATGAAACCAAAGACATTAATAGTCACTAATCTGTTCTATCTTGAAAATTTATTTTGAGGTGCAAGTCCTGGAACTCTGAATCAACAACAACTCTGAATCAATCAACAACCTTAATGTGACTGTCTCATGCAATCCCACAAAAAGAATAAAAATATTGAATTAATAAATACAGAAATTCTAAGCAAAATATTAATTTTCAAAGTATGTGCCACTTTTAGATAGGTAATCCACTCTTCAGGATCTCCATTTTAAACATAGTTCTTCAAATCTACTTAGGGATTTAACAAAAACAACACAAGCAAACTAATAATCTGCTATATTTAAATATTGGTTTATGTTGATTCTTGATTGTGAAAACTGGCAGATCGAAGAAGTAGGTAATGACAAGGTGGCTAATAAGAGGAATCTTACCAATGAACAATTCTCTGACTTCGTCTTGTGCAAATTCCTTATTAAAATAAAACTCTGAATTCAGTTACATAACAACTAATTGGGGTTAAAATTTTAGTCTGTAGCCATGTACTTTGCCACTCTTCAGTTTGCATTATAGAAAGGTTTGAAGCCATTCAAAATGAATGTGAGTCTCCATTAAGGAAACAAATACAAGTCACTTTAGGAGCCAACTTCCAAATTGATATCACATCATAAATGTTATATTTTAAAGCAGTTAGAATTAAAATGGAACATTACTCAATCTACCAATAGGATGTTTCTGTTCTATAAAATCATTAAAAGAATGTTTATAATAGCTGCAAGCATTCTGCATTAAATATTTAAATACATCTATGCTTATTTATACGTTTATACATGTCGCATTTCATTCATTTTTGTAATACAAGCTTCTATGACGCATACCATACATTGTGCCACATGTGCTGATCCTATCTTCACAAGGTCCTTCAGCCTTCCAGCCAATTCCCCTTTCTTTATTGCTGTGAGATCATTTAGTGAATACAGATGAAGATCTTCAGTGAGATGACCAGGTTCCCTGTCAAGGTTATCCAGAATACTACAAAAAAAAACCATTTTATCACTGTACAGGTGATTTGGGATCTTTCTGTGGTACCAAAATGAATACACTATTTTGGCAAAGCTACATGTTGCATCTTACAGATTAGTTCAAGCACCATGGTCAGCATTTTAGACTAGTCTGTAAAAGTACCACACTATTCATTGTTTAAAGTATGCACAGTTTATGGGGTGATATTATAACAGCTTTAAAGGTTAGTCTCAATTTAAATATAAAATGTTATGACATTGATCTACATACTAATTTTAGCAAAACTAATGAAATTGTTTGAGAATCTACTGTATACAATTCTCACACAAGTATTTGAACTAATACTGGGAGAGAAGTTAAACTATGTGTGACAAAAGTGAGTGGAACTAATGCATTCCTTTGGGAATTTACAAAGGAAAAAAAAATCAACCAAGTCTGAGCTGTACAGTTGTTTTCCAAATATATTATGAACTCCCTCACAACTTTTAGTTTAATTTCACTAATTCCAAGCAGCTCCAAGGAATGTGGTGAATTATACACTCAAGAAGAACAACTTTACATGGGTTACCGCTTAACCATCTTTATTTTCCTTAAGCTGCTTCAACCGGCTTCCAGCGACGACGCCCGCAACTCTCGTCATATACCATTTCTGGTTTCCATGCTGGGAAATGTAGTTCTTACTTACACATCTTTCCCCTTTTAAAAAAAACACAAACACAATACTATGCCTACATAACAAAAGTATCTACATTCCATGGCCAGTGTCTTTCCACTTAGCAGCTTTCAATCAGTCTCTGAGGTGGTTTAACAGTCCTTTTTGGTCTACCATGTGTTTTCACCGGAGTACCGCTTGCAATTATGCTGCGTTATTATTTGTGTCTTTCTGTGGACTCTGAATAACATGTTCCTTTTCTAATGTACTGGCCTCATTTGTGTACTGACAGGTGATGGGTCACAACTATGGGTTGGAGCTTGTGGTCGTAGATCCACGTGGTTCCTTCTCAAAAGTGTCCCTCCTTCTGTCTGGATCTGGTAGGAATGTGGATCTATTTCCTCTTATACATACCCTGGCAAGGCCCACGTACCAGAATTGTGATCTCAGATTTGCACTGGAACTCCGGGCTTCAGCACTGGCAGGCTTTTTGCAGTCTTGTCATGATATTGTTTCTGTTTTATTTTCTCTTCCATTTTAGCCTGTTTAATCTTTTGTGCTCCTTTGGGCATCAACAGATTTTCATACATTGGGAGGTTGGTCCATATACATCAACCCATCAGCATTTGAGCTGGAGAAAGACCATTCGGTAGTGGCGCACTTCTATAAATCATTAGACTTCTGTGGAAATCTTCATGAGGCTCTTTATCACCTTTACAGAACTCTGTTAGGCCATTAACCTTTGGTGATGTGGGCTTGGAAGTTATAAGCTGAAAGTGTTACCAAAGGATTCAAATTTGCTGCTCAAAAACTGTTGACCATTGTCTGATACTACTTCACAAGGAACTCCATGCCTCACAACAACACTTTTCATAAAAACAATAACTGCTTTGCTAGATGTTGACTGAAATCTTGTTGCCTCTGGGTATTTGGAAAAATAATCTGTTACTACTATATGACTCTTACCATTACAGTCAAACAAATTTACTCCAACTTTGAAGTTCATCCTGTCTGGTACAGGGTGTGGTGTAAGGTGTTCTGATTACTGCTTTGGTCTATAGGAAAAGCATATTTTGCATGAAACAGTGATCTGGTTTATGTCTTGATTCATTTTTGGCCAGTACATCACGTCTCGAGGTCTACATTTGCATTTTCCCTCACCAAGATGCCTTTCATTTATCTTCTGGAGTATTTCCTTGCATAGCAACACTGGAATCACAAACGTGTTCCCTTTGAAGACTGTATCTTTCACAAATGACTGTTTATCTCTGCATGCCCAGTAATCCAGATTACCCATTGGATAATAATTTTTAGCTGCCGGCCATCCTTTCTATACTGTATCTTTGAACTATTTCATTGTTTCATCTGTCTCTGTTGCTTTCATGATCTGCTGTTCTATCCCAGGATAAGTGAGGTGATAAACATGTCAACATAGACCTTTTTCTCTGCATTAACCTCTTGGTTGCTCTTTTCTTTCTTGTCAACTGCTCAAGACAGTGCATCAGCTGCAAACATTTATTTTCCTGACACATAGATAATTTTCACATCGTATTTCTGCAGTTTATTAACATGTGCTGTATTCTCATGGGACAGTCATTCAGTGGTTTGGACATAATTGAGACCAATGGTTTATGGTCTGTCTCTACTTCAAAAGCTTGTCCAAAAAATATATTGATGGAATCTTTCACATGCATAAGTGCTGGCAAGAAGCTCTTTATCTGTGCATAGTTGGCTCTGCCCTTGATAAAGCTCTTGATGCATAGGCCACAGATTGCATATGTCCTCATGTTGTTGTAGTAGTAGTACTGCTCGAAGGCCTTGTCAGAATACAGCAGCCAAGATCCTGGTACATCAATCGGATCATAAAATTTTAGTATAGGCTCTTCTGTTAGGACTTTTTTTTGAGTGTCTGGAAGCCCTCTTCTTGCTCATGCGACCATATTCATTCATTTTTCTGCTCAAGGAGTGATCTCCTAAGTGGTGCTGACAGATGAGGGATGAACTTAGCCTGTCATGATCTCCAAGAAACATCTCACATCCTCTTTGTTTTGAAGCCTTGCAAAATTCTCAATTGCTGATGTATTTCTTGGATCAGGCTTTCCTTCCTGTTCAGATATGACATCCTCTATGAAGATCAGTGTCTTTATGCCAAACTTACAATTCTCTTTACTTAATTTCAAATTGGCGTTCCGTGTCATGTCAAGCACTTGCCTTAGTCGCACATCACATTCGCCCTTGGTGGACCCCATACAATGACATCATCCATGGTCTCAACTCCAGTTATACTTTCAAAGATCAAGTGGATGGTTTTATGGTAGACTTCTGGTGCGGACAAGATCCCATATAGTAGCCACAGAAAGTGGTATCTTCCTTGTGGAGTATTGAAAGTGGATAGTCTCAAATTTGCCTCATCTGCCAAAACCCCGATGGCACGTCGAGCTTGCTAAACCACTTGACACCTACAAACTGGGACACGATTTCCACCCATGTTGGTAAATTTGCATTACTGGCACAATCACCATACAGAATCATGGTCATCAAACAACACATACTACAGTGCCCTCCACAATGTATAGGACAAAGACACATTTTTACTTTATTTGCCTATCCTTCAGTTTTAATTAAACAAATCACATGTGGTTAAAGTGCACATTCCAGATTTTTTAATTTTTTTTTTAAAAAAAGGGTATTTATGTACATTTTGGTTTGACCATGAAGAAATTACCACACTTTTTATACATTTGCCCTCATTTCAGGGCAAAATAATATTTGGGACATAGCAATGGTATATTAAAGTAGTCATATTTACTACTTGTTGCATATCCCTTGCATGTATGAGTTTGAAATCTATGATTTATAGACTTCAAACAGGTGCTGAGTACCTTCTCTGGTAATACTCTGCCAGGCCTTTACAGCAGTCATCTTCAGCTCCTGCTCGTTTTGGGGACTGGTCCCCTTGCTTTCTCTTCAGCACATGGACTACTTGCTCATTTGGATTTAGATTGGGTGACTGAATTGGCTATTCAAGAATTTTTCAATTTTTAAAAGAGAAGAGAGCCTGAGAGCACAGCAATGGTACATAGAAATGAATAAATGTATTCCATTGGAAAACATAACATACAATTTAAAAAATAAAGTCACATTATTCGAACAAATATGGGAACCGTACATGGAACACAAAAGAGAGGGCCTGCCGCGGACCTCCACCTCCTAAAATGATAGAATGAGAAGAAGACTAAAAGAACTGACCCAGTGTGTAAAAGTAGATGACACAATTTTCTTGTTTATTTTCATTGTATGATGACAATGTTTAATGGGTTTATTGTATTGTACATGTTGAACACTTAATGGGTTGGGAGGGGATGGGAAGGAGGGAGGGAAGGGAGGGGGGAAAAGGGGAGAAAATGACACTGTGTATATTCAAAAGGGAAATGTTTGTGTGCATTTTGGTTAATACGGTTCATAGTAAAAATTTTTAAAAATTTAAAACAAAGAATTTTTCAATTTTTAATTTTGAAAAATCTCTTTTGTTGCTTTCACAATATGGTTGGGATCATTATCTTGCTGTAGGATGAAGCACCATCCAAGGAGTTTGAAGGCATTTGCTCAAACTTGATCAGATGTTTCTATACACCTCAGAATTGGCAACTGCAGACTCCAAAGGTGATAAAAAAGCTTAGAAGCAAACCTAGCTCTCCTTCACCGGCACCAATTAAACCAATTAAACATACCCGAGGACTCACAAACATCTGTGAAGCCAAATGTCCCAAACATTATGGTGAAATGGGGGAACTATGTCGAAAAAGTGCTGCAATTTCTGCATGGTCACACCAAAATGTATACTAATACTCTTTAATAAAATCTGGAATGTGCACTTTAATTACATGTGAATTATTTGATTACAAATTTAAAACTGTGGAGCACAGGGCAAATAAAGGAAAAAATGTGTCTTTGAAACATTATGGAGGGCACTGTATTTAAACCATGTTTATGCATTTCGTACTGATTTTTTTTTTAACCCTATTTGTTCTAATTGTACAAGTCTCTTCATTACCTGGCAGCTTTTTAATTTTCAACCACCACAACCAACGTTGGTTGTGGTTTTATACGCTGTTCTATAGCCAAGTTACAAACTCAAAGAACACATGATATTCATTCAAATATTTGGGGGAAGTAGATTGCAAAATACTCACATTTGAAATTTTTAAAACTCATGCAATTCCAACATCAGATTAAAAATTATAACTGTTCCATATTGCATTGGAAGATCGACAAGGGGCGGCATGGTTTACATAGAGGTTAGCTCAACGCCTTTACAGCGCCAGTGATCGGGACCAGGGTTCAAATCCCACACTGTCTGAAAGGAGTCATACATTCTCCCCGTGGCAGTATCAATAAGTATCCTTTCAATTTCAAACACAAAACCAGAAAATTGTGGCCAAGAGGCTTTGAGCTTTCCAGTACATGTTAACTGCGAGCTTGTTCCCCAGGAGAGAGGATGCATAAGTTCAACAACATGATGTCTTTACACTGTTACGGGACATCTTCTCCACGTCCCATCAATATTTAGCACGTTTCGATGAGATTCATTCTCATCATTCTAAACTCCAGTGAGCACAGGTTCTAGCTATCAAATGTTCCTCGTATGTTAGTAAACTTCCCCTGGACTCACTCCAGCAACAGCACAGATGGAAGGCCCACAAACTGCTCACAATACTCCAAATGGTATCTCATTAACACCTTGTAAAGACTCAGATTAAATCTTTCCCTTTATATTCTAGTTCTCTCAAAATGAATGATAACATTGCATTTGCTTCCTTACTATTGATGCAACTTTCAAGTTAACCTTTAGGGAATCCTGAACTAGGACTCTAAAGTCCCCTTGAATCTCCACTTTCTAAATTCTCTTCCGAATTAGAAAACAGTCTACTTCTTTGTCCTTCTACCAAAGTGCATGACTATATACCTCCCGACACTGTATTCAATATGTTTTGCCCATTCTCCCAGGTAGATAACCCAAAAAATACCTTTTGCACAATTTCTCAGATGATGTAAATTCATCCTCACAGTAAATAAAGCCCCACATGACAGGAAGTTTTCAATAATAGAAATGAGTTCCACTGAGGGGACCTGGTAAACTCATTACTTATAACATTTAGTAAATTTAATTAAATTTAGATGTACAGCCAGGCGTAATTTAACAATGTACTGGTTTGGTAATTAGAGTGCCTAAGAATACAGACGGCTGCAGAAGGTAACACATGCTCTGACTTCCCGTCCATTGAAGACCTCTATGTGAAGTGCTGCCACAGGAAGGCAACCAACATCATAAAAAAGGCCCTGTCACCCTAGTCACAACCTCTGTTTGTTGCTACTCTAATCATAAACTATTCAGACGCCACAAAAACACCAGTCTTCACTATTGAAGTGACACACTACTGTCACTGTGAATATTTCTTATATTTTATATTTACCATCTTTCTGCACAGTAATTCAATGTGTACTACTGGGGTTGATTTTTTTTTTTGAAAAGCACCAATTTGGCTGCAGAAAGAATTTTGGTGCGTACTTGTGTATGACAATAAGCATCATTTTTAATGACTAGATGCAAAAGCAGTATCACAATCAATCTTTTCACTCTCCCACCTTTTCCAATCTACACTTCACAGAAGTCAAAGGAAATTGCAGACTATAGTAAAAAAAATACTCACTCTTTTGCCAACCTGCATGTTTTTAATAGGTTTTTCAAATGAACTAGTTGCATTCTCAGCATCTGTTAAAAAGTTTGAAAAATTATTATAAAAAATACTATTATTATATTTTATGAATAATTTAAAAACCCAACTTGGAAGAAAAACTTATTTTACTGCCCCATCTAAATAAATATAAAGCTAGTTTTCAGGCAGGCAAGAGAAATGTCACAGAAAATCAATACTTTCACACCAGGTTTCCTGTGACTGAAAATTTCTCAATAATGCTCAAAATCTAATTAGTTATACAGGTAATTGTATCGATGTTAAAGATCAGTTACAAAACATTGCAATCCCTTGATTCCTGAAAAAAAATGAACAAAATCTTGCAATATTTTTGATTAAAACAAATTTGACAGAAAATTAAAACAAATCAATAATTTGGAAATTGCATTGTTCTTGGATCTCTTTAGACTTAAACTGGAATACCTTTACATTATAAACACTACTGTTGGCATCAACATAGCAAGAGTCCATTCAATCCACAGTCACTTCAATTGTGCTTCTTTCACAAGTCTCAAAGAAGCATCTATCAATTAATTGTTCTAATTAAGTGCTAATTGTGAAAAATTTTCAAGATTGCTTACATGAACTTGATCAAGGGCCTTCACCTTACGATGTAAGGCACTGTTAATGTCCTGAACGTTGAAAAGTGGATCATTCCAAATTTTATTCAACAAATCCTTAGAAAAGTTACTGACATAATATTTGCTAAAGTCCCATTTCCACAATATTCGGCTTGGAATGACCGACTGCACATTCTCGTGACAGCATTGACAGAAATACTTTCCAAGATATCCACAATAACGTAGTCTCTTTATATATTCTGTAATTTAAAAAGAAGTAGGAGTTTCAGAAAAAAAGAAAATTTACATAAACAGAAATTTGGACTCAGCTCATTTCTTTCTCCAGATCTTTCTTTGGCTT
Organism: Narcine bancroftii; assembly: GCF_036971445.1. Classification (NCBI taxonomy): domain Eukaryota; kingdom Metazoa; phylum Chordata; class Chondrichthyes; order Torpediniformes; family Narcinidae; genus Narcine; species Narcine bancroftii. The sequence continues at coordinate 105,771,176 of NC_091477.1, read as the reverse complement.
GGCTTCGCGGACGAAGATTTATGGAGGGGGTAAAAAGTCCACGTCAGCTGCAGGCTCGTTTGTGGCTGACAAGTCCGATGCGGGACAGGCAGACACGGTTGCAGCGGTTGCAGGGGAAAATTGGTGGGTTGGGGTTGGGTGTTGGGTTTTTCCTCCTTTGCCTTTTGTCAGTGAGGTGGGCTCCAGATATTCTCCAGATATTGTTTGATTAACTACCCTCGGAAAATATTTCTCATCCTTAAACAGTATTATTTTGAATCACATGCTAGAAGACAGTAACATGACAAATTTATGCCCCATTCTGCCACATCTGAGCTTGCCAGATGTGCAGATACTGTAAAGCATTGTGCCCTCTAACCCAGCACTTTCCTCACTGGAGACAATGGGAGTGCAGGGGTAGATGGGGGAAGGAAAGGCATGAAAAAGAACTGCAGTATTGCTTGCAGAAATTAACCATTTTATATCAAGATAGGTTTATTAAGTAAAGGACAACACTTTTGAAAGTATTATACAAGGAATTAAATTTCAGAGTGCATTCATGACATCACATAGAACTCTGAGCTTCATTTTCCTGCAGATGAGACAGTATTGGTGTCATGTATGTACTCTGACAATATATCCGAAATCTGAATAAATATGAAATTCATTACCTTGTATAATACTTTCAAAATTATTGTTTTTTTTTTAAAAAGTACTAACAGAACTTTAATCACACTGTTACATTGCTGAATATTACTCACCTGGGTCCACTCGGATACCACATCCCGCACAACGGTAATTTTGTTTGGTGACAATTACCTTTCTCCTTTAATAAACCATCAATGAAAATGGTAAGATATCATGTTCAGATTGAAAAAGAAAAACTGCATTATGTAGAAAATAATTATCAGCTTGATTTGCATTGCAAATTCTTACTTGGGGGACGGGTGAATGTTGAAGATTATTTGCGGCCGAGGTGGCGCCCATTCCAAATTTCCACGCACTCTGATTCGTAACTGGTAAATGTCAGCATGCTCCCCATCATCAGGAGATATTGGAAAGGAGTCTGGAATTGGTAAAAGCTACAAGAAGACATGGAATTAGAATAATTCTCTGCTCAAAAGGACAAGGTAAGGGGTGTGCTTGGTGGGTTAAGAAACATTTGAACTTCTAAGCATCAATTTTTGCTTATTTGTAGATCTACATTTCTATTAACTAACAGCAGATGTTTCTACAAAAGTGATCAAGTGGGTCGCTACATCTGTACATTTTACTTAAAGACTATTAAATTTAATATCACCTTGTGATCCTCAGCAACAGATTTCATTCAGTAGTAATTATCAAGAGGGCAAATTAAATTTCTCACCTTCTGAGGAGCGTCATGCTCTGGAACCAACCAGTCCAGTTCAGATGCAGCAGGCAGTTGCATCCCTTCAAATTGTTTCAGGAGACCCATAGCAACTGCTTCAGCTGAATTGGAATGAAGGAATGAAAATGAACTGCAACAAAAATAAATACCTGTGTTATGTCTTTTCATTTGAAATCACAATTTTAATTTAATTTAGAGATACAGCATGATAACATGCTCTCCCGGCCCAAATACCTACCAACCCGGTACGTCTTTGGAATGTGGGAAGAAATCAGAGGACCCAGTGGAAACTCACAAAGACAAAGGGAGAACATACAAACGGGAATAGATTCAAACCTATGTAGCTGGTGCTGTAATAATTGTAACTGATGTCCCACACCCAAAAAAAGGCTCAGAAAGAACAAAGCTCTGTTGAATATAAACAAAGATCATTGGGAGAATCTGAAGCTCAGACTACTCTATTAAAGAATGAATAGATCACACAACCACTTAAACTTCAACATGTAATATTTCTGATTATTTCATTTTGAATACATGACAACTTACCCAGTTCTATATAGCTTTGGCAATTGCCAGAAAGTGCAGTATTTCACACTTTCAGTATTTTCTATCACAGAATGATCTCTTTAACTATTTTCTACAGGTTTAGGGATTGAATATCCAGTTTTTCAGGTTTATTTCCAGACATCAAAATTTATGTTAAGACCAGAATGTAAGAAAGAGAAACTTAACATTTCAGGTTGCAGACAGAACTAAAACATTAAATTCTCCAACTTTAGACAATTTGCTCTTTTTGTTCGCATCAAGAGAGCTATTTTTTCCTTGCTATTCCACTTCCTTCTTTTTTTTTAATATTCTAGTCAGTAGCCCACACTATGAAACATTACTAAGACTTCACTAAATGGCTTTGTTAAATTACCGAATCATAGAAACTACCGTATTTGACAGCATACAAGACCCACTCCCCCCCCCCAAACACTGGCTCAAAAATACTCCCGGGGGTCTTGAATGCGAAGTTGAAATTGAGCAGGTCGCCAGCTACTCGCCCAGCTTCAAGAAGCCCATAGAGGTGCTGCGGCTGTCCAGGAAGCAAGCCTACAGCTTCATGGGCCACTTTCCCTCAGGTGGCCTGTGCTTTCCAGAGCCACCGCCACTCACTTCCCCCAGAGAGACCAACCACAGTGGCTCCTGCCAGCAGCGCAAGAGGTGCAGGAGGAACCCATTCTCCAACTTACCTGTAAATACATTTTTTAAAAATTCTTAATATTTCCTGCTTGAGAATGGGAGGGGGGGGGGGAATACAGATATGTCAAATACCAGGTACCTTTGTTGAATCTCCTCATTTTCTGTTACATATCTAATTTGTCTCTTCCTCAGTTCTGATAAAGGGTCATCAACCCATAATTTTAACCATTTTTCTCTTCCCAGAAGCTGCCAAATCAGCTGAGTTTTTTTTTGGCATTTTCTGTTTCTATTTCAGAATTTCAACACATGGACTTGTCTTTGACTTTCAAATATATTAATGCCCTCAATATAGAATATAAATTATAGTGCCAATTTTTTATAAAATTCACTTTAATAGAAGTCTCCTTTTGGTTAACTGTTTTCATTTGTAATTAGTATGCAATGATTAGGGTTTTGAATATTACATTGTATAATACTATCAAAATAATAGAACTCCTAGATTTAGAGGAAATGCGGGAGATCACTCTATTAACCACTGTAAAGGGGAAGCTTTATTGCTTGAAAAAGGAGAAGATTTCAGATAGAATATACAATTGTAGTATAATTGGTTAGGAAGTGAAGGTAAAAATTATTGTCCAACAAATGCCCATGCTCCGACATTTCACACTTTCTCCACTCCACACTTTACTTAGTCTTACATGGACTCTGAGTTCATTACTGCCTTGGTGCTTGAAGCCAAACTCCTCCTAATATCTGCATCTGGAAAACAAAAAAACAGCAATTATAATTGTAACTGGAAAAAAAGTAAACCTGAAGCAGGCCAATAACTCAAGTGATAGTCCAATACCATTATTATACTTTAGCAGTTTGAATAATGACTTTGTCAGTAGAATGATATTGTCAGTAGAGATTTTAATTTTTCAGATTTTAAGTTGTACTTCACAAATACAAACCCAGTAAAACCACAAAATAGCAAGATTTTCCAAATCTGTGCAACACAATTCACACAGAGATCTAAAAAAGTTCAAAAATCATTAAAAAAATTATAACAGTTGCTCAAGCCAGTTTCTAAAAAATTTCAATGCACACTGGAGGAGGAAGGAGGGAAACCCAGGTGACACTTAAAAATGGCTTCGACCAATACCTCGCTTTATATATAGCAGTCCACTATTCTAGCCAAGGGGAAGCAGGTGAGATGGGAATAAAACTACAGGTATTCTAAACTGCAATTGAAGGGAGCTATGTAATGTTATCCAGTATTGTAAGCATCTTTTTTTATTTTATAAAACTGTTTAAGTGGAGATGTGGTTTTTTAGCAGGTTTCCAAATGAATGGTAAAAAAAACAAATGAGGAGTTATGCTTCACAGCATACCTAAACAATGTTAATTTAATAATATTTTGGTCTGAGTATTACATTGTTCCAACTTTCAAGATTTTATGGCCATCAGCACTAAATTTTTCTGTGCAAAATTATTTTTGCATCACATTAATGCATCATAAATTTGTATAAGACATTTAGCTAAACGTGAATAACATTCAATAAAACCACTGAAAAAGTGGAACAATGAACATTCAGCAAGAAACCTAACCTCCATTATGTTTAACAATAGACACTGCAGACTAAATCCATAACAGTGGAGAACATTACCAAAACAACAACACTGATAAAAGGGCCATTCCTCAGAACTCAACAAAAGTCTGACTGTAACAGATTAATTTTTAAAAGTTTACCCATAAGGCCTACATTTTTTAAAAATCTGAAACCAGCACAGAGAAGGGCAGGTGGAACAATATGAAAATCAATTTAGGGTGGAACAAAAGACAACTTTTGCTATTTCTGTAAACCCAATTTACTATAGTTTGTTTGACATGTGGATTTTTTTTCCTTCCCCATTTTAAGGATGTGGAAGGGAGCCTCTGACTGCAGGACAGCCAGCCTCTGACTTGACCTTGTAACCATGATATTTATATGGGCTACTCAAGGGTGATTTCTAGGATATTGATAGTAGGACCTTGTAACCATGATATTTATATGGGCTACTCAAGGGTGATTTCTAGGATATTGATAGTAGGAGACACAGCAATAGTAATGCCAAATACACTAAGTTTCCTCTTATTCGAAGTTCCATTAACAAAAATAATCCATTAACTGAACTTTTTTTGCAGTGCCAACATGACATCACAAGTTTTTTTTAAAATCCATCACTCGACTTGCTCATGTGGGGCTCTGATGCTCTGTTGGTGCCATATTTATAACAATTGTTAATGAAGTAGATGACACTGGAAGAAACATTTGGGAAAAAAGCCATCAAGGAGAATTTCTGGTGTTTGGTGCTGCATTTATCTTATTTTGTAAGCAAAGATCAAGTCTTTTTTGGTACATACTAAACATTATTTTATGCTTCAAAAGCTTGCCATTGTTTTTTTTTTGTTATTGTTTAACCACTGATACAAGTATTCCGCTGATGCTACTGGGCTGAGTAAAGCCATTGTTCCGTTAACCGAAACCAAGCTTTTCAGATATGGGGAAACGTACTATACTGAGAATAAGTCAGACATACTAACTGTATTTGCAGAGCATCATAAGAAAACTCATATGCTGCCTTTTACTCAAACAGGGCATTTGGCAAAATGCCCAAGTTTCCAAAATGATATTAATGTGAGGGTTTCATATTGACACATCAACCACAAGCATGTGTTCCGAGAGAGATCCGGCAGTTCATTTTAAAGCTCTGACGATGGTGCAACGATTCATAATTATTTTCAAAGATACATTTCTCCGGAGGTCCAAATTAATATATTTCCTGGATTCATTATTGCTTTAGCAATAGACCTATTGCCATCGGGGATTTTCCAGTCTGCTATTTGAAATGTATTCTAATATTTGAACTATTCATGGGAGGAATTTGAATACAAATGAAAAGGAACAGTCAGAATTATTATTTGCTGTAAAGCAAAAACATGCACATATAAAAGATTAACTTCTCTATTCCAAGGTAAAAGTTCCCTCCTTGTATTTCTCAAGGAAAGGTCCTTTCTTGAACCTAACTATAACAAGAAATGACACCAAACAAATTACCAGAGAACTCTAGGGAGAGCTTCAGACTTTAACAATAAATCTACAAACCTATTAATAAACTCAATTCAGATCCCCCCATGTTGCAGTGATTTGGGTGATATTTGACAAGTATTATTAAAGGCAAAATAGAGAAACATAAAAGCTACAAATGCTGGAATTTTGAGCAAAGAATTGGTTGGAAGAAGTCAGCAGGTCAGACAGTATTCCATGGGTAGAAATGATCAACATTTTGGGACTTAACTAGCTTAACTGTTCTAGATTACTTGCAAAATAATTAAGCAGAGGTTTTCATACCAAGTGGGTTACAGGATGTGGACATCACTATCAAAGTCTACCTTTATTGTCTGCCCCCAACAAATCCAATTTAACTCACATTTCAGGAGGGAAGTATTTACCATGTTGGTGGGTCTGTATCAAATAAAGGCCAGACAAGCTAAGAATATCATGTCTGCTCGCCTGAAGGACATTAGTGAGCTAGCTGGAATTATAAAACAATACCCTACTTCACATTTTATTTAAATATTTGTATTAAAAGCATTATGATAGAATTTTCTCACATCTCCAGATCACATCCAATCTTCTTTATTCCAGCCTAGTACAAAACTACTATCATATGCCTGGAGGAATTCCAGAAGTGATGTAATCTCAGTGATTAATAACCTATCACGTAATAAATGAACACTTGGACAAGAGTTGTCAACTCATACAGCACCCAAAGGAAGAGAGCAATTTAAAATGTGAGCAATTCATAAAATGAACACCTCAAATAAGATAACCTTTTTGACTTGGTTTAAAGTACTCCACATTTAATGAATCTGATTTAATTACTTTGAAAACCCCAAACTTATTTACACATTTTTTTGGTTCCTTTCCAAGTTCCCTTATCCTGGAATACTTGAATTCTACACATGGTAACCAATATTTAACAGGGGTTGCATTAGCTGAAGGCATTTCATTAAGCAAAAATCTCAATCAAATTGGGTTCAAAGTAAAAAAGCTGGTTGTGCACCAGAGTTCAAGAATTCTGGTTTTAAACAAAACTTAAAATACTTTTTTTTTTTAAAAATAGTAGAACCATCAGAAACAACTAAATATATTTTAAAAATAGCAAAAATATACATTATGCTCCCTTCCAAGGCATTCAATAAATGTTCAAGATATTTCCCTCCATTCCCTTATCAACTTGCACATCCCCACACCAATACTTCCCTCCAGTTCCAACTATTTTTCTATGCCAATACTATTTGTGAACTCTTCCTTCTATTTCTCTACAGCATTGCTGAACTCTCTGAGGCAGCTGCAAGTCGAGTAGGCTGTAAACTCGTGCACACAGAAGACTGCCTTTCCACTGGTCTGGGAGTTACAATCAATGTTATCCAGCATGAAACTGACTCTTTTGCCAAATTTGACTTGCCAACCATGATGGAATTCTTTGCCGGTACAATTTGCCTCATTTGGATCCAAATCCTATTAAACCTTTTCTATCTATACATCTGTCTAAATGTCTTTTGAACATCATTAATTTACTTGCTTCTGTGGCAGCTCATTCCAGATACGAACCTTTTTGTGAAAAGTTGCCCTTCACATCCCTTTTAGACCTTGCTTCTCTTGTGTTAAACCCATGTCCTCTTGTTCTGGAATCACCTACCCTGGGAAAAGACTGAACATCCACTTTATCATTGCCCTTAATGATTTTAAACATCTCTACAAGGCCACCCCACTCTTACACTCCAGAGAATAAAGACTGTCTATCCACCCTTTCCCTATGACTCATTCCCAAAAACATCCTGGTGAATCTCCTCTGCACACCTTCCAACTTCTTAGTGTCCTTCCTATAGATGGATGAAAAGAACCACATACAACAGTACTCCAAATCTGCTCTCACCAATTCATGAGGGTCCAACTTTTGTTCTCAATACCCCACCCCATGAAGGCAAGCATGCCAAATGCTTCCTTCATCACCTTGGTAACCCGAGTTACCACTTTCAGGGAACTATGGTCTTGTACTTCCAGGTCACTCTGTTTTACAACATTCTCCAGGGCTCTATCACTTACTGTGCAAGTCCTGCCCTGATTTGACTTGCTGAAGTGCAAAATCCCACATTACTCAGAGTTAAATTCCATTTGCTACTCCTTGGCCTACCTTCCCAACTGATCTGAATTCTGTTGTAAACTTATATATCCTTCTTCACTGTCCACAACACCATCAATTTTAGTGTGATCTGCAAATTTGCTCATTGCATTAACTATATCCAAATTGTCAACACAATTGACACTGCAGCACACATTGGTCCCCCAAGCTTCCAATCAAAAAAGCAAAACTCAATTATACTGTCTGACTCACTCCAGGAAGCGAGTTCTGAATCCACATAGCCAGTTCACCTTAGCCCCCATGCTGCCTCACCTTCCAGACTTTGTCAGCCTTGCTAAAATCTAGAAATACTTTTGGGCCCTGCCAAAAAATACCTAGATTCATAAGACATGATCTCCCATGCTCAAAGCCATGCTGACAACCTTGAGACAGTCCCTGTCCATCCAAATTGCAGTTGAATGGTTTTTAATCTATAACATTAGCCATTAAATATTTTCAGTAAAGAGGCCAAGTCAAGAATGTGTACCCTAAAGGTCTATTGTACTATAGCAAAAATTCATAAACAGACCAACTGCCAATCATCTTACACATTTCTGTTTACATTTTATAGTAATTAATGTTAATAAAAAGACATTTCTGTTTATACTTTATAGTAATTAATGTTAATAAAAAGATATTTGGAAAATTTGAAATGGAAATATTTTAAAAGCATATAATAAATTCTCACCAAATGTTAGATACAACAAAAAATGTACAAATTTGAAAAATCAATAAACTATTTAAATTATTGGCAGTAGACTGAGCTCTCCCTCAAGTACTGTGGAAATTAAAAGAATTGGGAAGAAAACGAAAAAAGACAACAACTAAATTGCTAATCAAGTACCTGAAAACAATGATGCCATTGATGCTGAGAGCCCATTCGTTGACATATGAATGAGGTTGGACTCATCAATACAATCTGTGTGACACAGCGACAATAAGATTCACATCATTCCAATGGCATTTTCCAATTACAATTGTTAAGATCAGTAGTATGCAGTGCAGTTAAGACACCTATGATGCTCTGCCCCAAAAGGCCAAAAAGTAAACTAGAACACCATATTCCGGAATACTGATCCTTCTATAGCTTTTTTTTTAAATGAACAAAGATTTCACAAAAAATTAAACAATCACATTTTGTGCAATATTTAAGAGTAGAACATTTAACAATAACATTTATTTTCCCAAAATAGTCACCTTCTGACCAATTCTCACTTCAAACTTATCCTCGCGTCACATTAAGATTTTGTGACAATGTCAAACTGTAGCATTTGCCCAATCAATCCATAAAACAAGCACAAGGAGAAAGGAATTTTAAAAAGTTGGAGACTCAGAATTATCTAATTATATACATTAACTGAAAGGAACAACTTTCATTTTGTTCCAGATTTTTTATATCTGCAAGACGAACAATTAATACATTACCTTTTAACTCAAACTCATCTACTCCATCAGACGTGGATCCAGAATCTGATAATGGATCAGAATTGTGGGAACTGAAAGGGGATCCACTTTCTGTTGTGGTAAAGGCTATGAAAGAGAAAACATTTGTTAAATTTTGCATTGTATTACAGGGACCAATTTGGCAACTGAACTAAAACAAGTGTGAAAATGAGTCAGTGATGAAAAATTACTCATTTCATAGTTAAATAAACTGTATGCTGAAGCTCTACTTTACAGACTTCAGTGTACATCTCAGATAGCAATTTAGTGTAGAACTAAAATGAGGGTGATCAGAATCAAAATCTGACAAATATTGAATTGTGGTATGACAGGGTTGTTGGAGCAGTTTATCTTTTTCTTTGAATATTTTATTTTTAAATGTTTAGAAAATACATATAGTCAAATACAAAATTGAAAAATACGAATACGCAAGTTGACAAATTTATGCTGCACGATGGTTTTAACCCAAACCCTCCAATTTCCCCACCAACCCAAAAGACCACATATAACCATATAACAATTACAAGGAAACAGGCCATCTTGGCCCCTCTAATTCGCACTGGTTTAAGTGATCTCCTCTAGTCCCACTTACCTGCACCTTGCCCACAACCCTTCAATCCCCACAACCCTCCAATCCCCCCACATCCATGCACCTATTCAGCTTTTTCTTAAATGACAAAATTGACCTTGCTGCAACCACCTCTTCCAGAAGGTCATTCCACTTAGCCACCATCTCTGAGTGAAGAAGCTCCCTTTCATGTTACTTCTAAACTTTTGTCCCCTAACCCTTAACTCATGACCCTTCATTCCAATCTCACCTACCCTCAAAGGGAAGAGCATATTCATATCTACTCTATCTATCCCCTTCATAATTTTAAATACCTTTATCAAATTTCCCCCTCAACCTTCTACACTCCAATGAATAAAGACCCAGTCTAATCAATCTTTCTTTGCATTCTAGATTCTGCAATCCAGGCAACATTTAGTAAATCTTCTTTGCACGCTCTCTACCTTATTGATATCCTTCCTATGATTTGGCGACTAGTACTGCACACAGTATTCCAAATTTGGCCTCATCAATGCCTTGAATGGTCTCAACATCACTTTCCAACTCTTAATGCTTTGATTTATAAAGGCCAGCATACCAAAAGCCTTCTTTACCACTCTATCCACATGAGATTCCACTTTCAAAGAATGATGAACCATTATTCCAAGATTTCTCTGTTCCTCTGCATTCCTCAATGCCCTCCCCTTCACTGCATATATCCTGTTTTGATTATTCTTCCCAAAATAAAGCACTTCACACTTATCGGTATTAAATTCCATCTATCATCTTTCAGCCCACTCTTCTGCAGTCCCTGAAAACCATCTTCACTATCTGCAACTCCTCCTATTTTTGTATTGTCCGCATATTTACTAACCCAATTTACCATTCCATCATCCAAATCATGAATGTTAATGACAAACAACAAGGGACCCAACACGATCCCTGAGGCACACTGCTTGTCACCGGCCTCCATCCTGACAGTTATCAACCATGATTCTCTGGCATCTACCTTCTAGCCACCGCGAACCCAACTGACTATCTCAACATTAATACCTAGTTCCTGAACCTTCCTTACCAATCTTCCATGTGGAATTTTATCGAAGGCCTTACTGAAATCCATATAGACAACATCTACTGCTCTACCCTCATCAGCCTTCCTAGTCACCTCCTCAAAAAATTCAACAAGATTTGTTAAACATGGCCTTCCCCACACAAACCCATGTTGGGTGTCCCTGATCAGTCCCTGTCTCTCTATATACTTATACATATTATCTCTAAGAATACTTTCCATTAGTTTACCGACAACTGATGTCAAACTTACTGGCCTATAATTGCCAGGCCTACACCTGGAGCCATTTTGAAACTGAGGAACCACGTTTGCGAAACGCCAATCCTGCGGCACCATGCCCCCCTCTAGTGACTTTTGAAAAATCACTGTCAGAGCCTCTGCTATTTCCTCCCCGACTTTCCTCAAGGTCCTGGGGAAAATCCCGTCGGGACCCAGAGACCTAGCCACCTTTATATGCCTCAAAAGTTCCAACACTGCCTCTTTCCTAATCCCTACATTTTCCATAATCACCCCTTTTGCTTCTCTTATCCTACATGATTCCATATCCTTTTGCCTCGTGAATATTGAAGAGAAGAACTCGTTCAATAACTCCCCCATCTCATTCGGTTTCGCACACAATTGTTGGCTCTTATTCTATAAGGTACCAATTTTATTATTCATTTTCCTTTTGCTATTTACATATTTACTTTCACCCTGTTTGTTATAGCCACCTCATACCTTCTTTTTGCTTTCCTAATTTCTTTCTTAAGCTTCTTTTTACAATCCAAGTATTTTCCAAGCATCTTGTTTATACCTTGTTTCTTATATTTAATGTAGGCCTCCCTTTTAATTCAAACCAACTTTCTAATCTCCCTTGAAAACCACAGCTCTCTCGAACTTTTGGCTCTGCCTTTTATCCTAACAGAAACATAAAGATTCTGCATCCTCAAAGTCTCACCTTTAAAAGACCTCCAATTTTCCTCTACCTCCTTCCCATAAAACAGATCACCCCAAACCACTCCCTGCAAATCCCTTCTCATCTCTTCAAATATGATAGAGCCTTTTTTTAAAAAAAAAACTTTTGTCATGTGACACCCCATAAACTCCTGGGCTGATTTTGTCAGAAAGAACAACATCAATTCCTCTTTTTTTTGGTATATGTCTAGTCTCAACAAGATGAATGCCTGCCTCTTGTACCATAAATTCTGATTCTATTTCCCTCTATGTCAAAAATGAGATTCACAAATAATGTGGTTGATATTCTAACTTTTGAAATCCATATAGTGTATATTACTATACACTCTATTCATCCATACATACTGTCTGATTCAGCATTCTCAACTCCAGGTAAAAGCTTTCTTGTTTGGATTTGTTGCCGTCGAATTCGAATTTTCTGTTTTAGTTCCCTTATTTCTTTGTCACTGTCGTCATCTTCATCATCTATCATTTGTTTCTTCATTAGGTTGCATTTCATAAGTTCAATGGCAGCAATTAATGATTCAGAGATGCTGAAATGGGCATTCTCCTAAGGAATAAATTTACATATCAACATTTTTGAAAAATAAAACAAGCAAGAGTATTACCCACATCAGAGATATTACACAATTTATTTTTGCCTTTCAGAACTATAACAGCATATTAAGATTTGCTTTTAATCAAATATCACATACAGTCTATTCAGAAATAAAACTTCTGCAGGAAAAGTGATTCACGTGTGGCTAAATGAATTGGTTAAAGGGTAATAATACATTAAAAGAAACGTAACAATGTCAAGAAGATTAGAAACCTCAAACTGGGTTAATTTTACAAAACAGCAAAAATTGCTACAGGAAGGCACAATGAACAAATTAACAAACTTTTTTTTTAAAAGATATTGTAACTACACAAGGACAAAAGAAATAGCAAAAAAGGGACAGACGAGGGATTGCAGATGCTGGAATCTGAAGGAAAACTGGAAGAACTCAGCAGGTCAAGCAACATCATTGGGGGGGGGGGGGGGGGAATTGTCAACTTTTCAGGCCAGAATCCTTGATTAAGGTGGAAAAAAAGTTAAACATGGCCTCTTAAGAATCAAAAGCAGGGTTAAGTTTTGAAAAAATGGCGCAGGTCATTGCTATAGAAGATCATCAATAATGGAAAAAAAACATTTTAACATCAGCTTCCCTCTTTTTATATATTTTCAACATATATTTGTTAACATTGTAATTTGTTATTGTTTGTTATCATTATCATATATATGTTGATTTAAATAAAATATTCAAAATAAAACATTTTAACATCAGTGGAACTTTGAAATACTTGGCCAAGTTGAGTTACTGAGAACAATTAAACAGATTAGGGCTATACTCCTTAGAATGAAGAAGAATAAGGGGAGACTTGATAGAGGTTTATAATATTATGAGAGATATAGACAGAGTAGATGTGAGTAGGATGTTTCACTTAGATTGAGGGAGATAAATATGAGAGGTCACAGTTTTAGGCTGAAAGGGGAGAGGTACAAGGGAAACATTTGGGGAAAGTTTTTCACTCAGTGAGTAGCACGAGTGTGGAATGAGCTACTATCTGATGTAGTGAATACAGATTCAATGCAGAGTTTTAAAAATAAATTGGGTATGTACATGGATAAGAGTGGTCTGGAGGGTTATGGAATGAGAGAAGGTCAGTGGGACTAGCTAGATTTATTGGTTGGCACGGATTGGAAGGGTTAAATGGCCTGTTTTTCTGTGCTGTAACATTCTATGATTCTAAGTATTTGTGCACCAAAATGTGACAAAACTTGACAAATCCCCTGAATCTTATAACCAACATTCAGAGTTCTAAATAAGATGGTTGCAAAGATAGATTATTAGTATTCACACAAATTTCCTTGATGATCAAATAATCCCAGCATATTGGAAGATTGGAAATTGTATATTGTCATTCATTAAAGTCAAGGCAACAACATCAAAGCTCCAGGATGCAGATTTGGGGTGGGGGGGAATCTGTTTGAGTACCTTTGATACATCCACTGCAACAGTCAGGATCTCCCAGTGGCCAGCCACTTTAATTCCACGTCCTATTTACATACCAATACATCTATCCATGGCCTACTGTATTGCCTTGTTGAAGCTACATGCAAATTGGATGAACAGAATTTGTATTCTGTCTTGGCAACCTCCAACCAGTCAGCAACATTGTCCTTTTTCTGTAACCTCCCACCTTGCTTTCTAAACCTCCCTAATCTCTCTAGCATTATACCTCCTCCATTTTCCTTCTCTTTCCCCTCCCCATCTGCCCTTCACCCATCTTTTCCTTCTTTTGGATCCCCACCCCCTTCCCTTAATTCCAGACATACTGTTCTCCTACCAGTGTTTCATTCTCAGCCTTCTGCCTCTTCTTCCTATCACCTCCTAGCTTCTTACATTTGTTTCCCCATTTCTTCCCCTTCACACCTGTATATTTACCTGTCACCTGCCAGCCAGTTCTCCTCCCCCACCCTTTTATTCAGGCTTCTGCCCTTGCTATTCTTGATGAAGAGTTATAGCATGAAACATTGCCTATCGATTCCCTTCCATAGATGCTGCCTGGCCCACTGAGTTCATCCAGAATTTTGTGTTGCTTCATTTTTCCACCATCTGCAATCTCTCTGGTTTGTCATGGAAAGAAAGAGATCAGGTCAAAAGGGTTTTACAAGCCTAATACTAAGAAATAGACCCAAAATACAAGATCTTGGATAAATATAATTTAGGCAACATTACATCATATAATCACTATGTATAAGTTGGGGATGTCATCTTTCTATTTCAATAAAATTGCTCATCTGGCTAACAACATCGTAAGCGTTAAAACTTTTTCCTGAGATGCCTATATAAATTTATCTTAAACATGAGAAAAACCAAACAAAGCAATTAGCGACGTTTCTAAATTAATCTTAAGAATCGTTGATAAAGTTTTGAAAATGTCTTTCCAGAATCTCCCTAAATTTGGACACTCCCAAAACATATGGATCACCTTTTATTCTTTATATACTTGAATGTTTTTGTTAGCCTTCTTTCATAATTCATCTTTTTGTTAACTTTTGCAATTTTTTTTTAAAACTTCAAAATCTCCATCTTCCCACTAATTTTTGCTTCCTTGTATGCCCTCTCTTTTGCTTTTAGTTGGCTTTGACTCTCGTCAGCCACAGTTGTGACATTTTTCCATTTGAATATTTCCTTTTTTTTGACGTCTATCCTGCATCTTCGTCATTTCTCACAGAAACCATCCATTGTTGCTCTGCTTCCTCCCTATTAGTGACCCCTTCCAATCCATTTTGGCCATTTCCTCCCTCATGCCAGTGTAATGCCCTTTACTCACTTATATACCAACACATCTGACTTCAGATTCTCCTTGTTAAATCTCAAATTGAACTCAATCATATTGCAATCATTGCTCCCTGATGGTTCCTTTACTCAAAGCTCTCTAATCACCCCTGGTGCATTACACAACACCCAATCCCATGCAGCTGATCTCCTAGTGGGTTCATCTTGCCTCCCCCCAAACCCCCCTCACTGGCAGGTACATTCATTTATTGGAATGAAGACTAAAATGGTCTTGTTTAAGTCCCTATAATATTCCAACAAGTCTTTATTATTCCTCAACTTATACCTCTAGTACCCACTTCACATTTATTGTTAAGAAATCATAAATATACCTTTTCCAAGTCAGCACAACTTCCAAAATCCTGCTCCGATAGATAACTGATCAGAGACTGACCCTGTGAGGGCCGGCGAAACATTCCATCAGAATTGATCATGTGCTGTGTACCTTCTAATACAAAGTAAAAGCAAAATTATAAAACAATTGAGTTAGTTGGGCTATGTAACCAAAGACACCATTGTTTGTTTAAGTGAGACTATTTATAGATAGGTTAACAGGTTCAAATGTTCATTTCACCATAATTCTAATAAAACTGCAGTAAACCATGTCAAGTTATAAATATACAGAAATGGACATATCATATATAAAATGTTGATATAGCTTTTTAAAACAGTATTTGTAAAATACAAATGAACTGGTTGCTCACAAGTTAACTAAAAGAATTTTACAAATGGAACAAAGGATTTATTCCAAAAGCTAAAAAGAGATGGAAAAATTTGTGTTTCAGGGCAACTGAGACTTGCACAATTTTTAAGAGATGTAATTAATGAGCTGATTTGGCTTTTACCACAGCAGGCCAAAAATAGGAATTACTTATGTGGTAGCAGAATTCTTATGTAATTTACCTTAATAAGTATTGAGATTTGAGTAAAATAAGGGATAAAATTAGTCACAGCACCTCAGAAACCAACCCTCAGCTTAACTTGTTCATGCTAACCAAGTTGCCTATCTGAGCTCACCCCATTGACTTGTGTTTCCCCATACTCTCTAAACCATCCCAACCCACGTACTTGTCCAAAATCCTTTAAATTTTGTAATTGTACCCACCTCTCAAGATTCCATTGGAAGCTCTTTTATTGTGTGAAAAACAATTGCCCTTCACATTCCTTCTAAACCCTATCCCTCTCACTTTAAAGCTATACTTTCTATTTTAGACTCTTCTTCCCGAGGAAAAGATTATCACTATTCACCTTATCTATGATTTAAGACACCTCTAAAGTCACCCTTCAGCTCCCTAAAATCCAAGGAAAAAAGTCTATCAAAGAAATCAAGACCTCCAGTTCCGGTAACATCCTCATGAATCTTTTCCAGCTTAATGAGCCATTTCCTATTGCAAAGCAATCAGAACTGCACGCAAAGCTGGCCTTACCAACATCTTGTACATCTGAGACATGATGTCCTGACTTCTATACTCAGTGCTCTGACTGATGGAGGCAAACATGACAAATGCCTTTTTCACCTCAGTCTCCCCTGTCATCACTTTCAAGGAACGATGTACCTGTATCCCCAAGTTTCTCTGTTCTACAACACTTTTGAGGGCTCTACAATGTACTGTGTCTGTACTACCTTGGTTTGAATTCCAAAATATAATACATTACATTTATCCTAATTCAAATCCATCTACCATTCCTCAGTCCAGTTACCCAGTTTATCAAAATCCCTCATCTGAATCATTAACAGAAGTGATAAATAAGAGTGGAACCAGCAACAATTCCTGCAGCACACCACTTGACATATACCTCTAATCTTAAAAACATTTCTCCACTACCTTTGCTTTGATAAGCTCGTGCATGGTAGGATGGTCCAAAAGATCAGATTGGATAGGATGCAGGGTAAGATGGGCAATTAGAATTGGAAAACAGAATCTAGTTAAACTGAGGAACGTCACATGAATTTAACTCTGACAAGTGTGAGGTGTGACACTTTGGTAGTTTAAACCATGGCAGGACTTAGAATGAATGGTAGGTCCCTGAAGAGTGTTACAGAATGGAAATATGGGAGTACAGGCATATAGTTGCATGAAAGTGATGAGGCAGGTAGACAGGATGGCAAAGAAGACATTTAACATGCTTGCATTTCTTGATCTGGACAGTGAGTAAAGGAACAAGGATGTCATGTTACAACTGTTCAAGATGCTGGCGAGACAACATTTGGAGTATTGTGTGCAGTTTTCGACAGCTATCAGAACCTAAAATAGAGGGCACTTAAGAAGAGAGGCATCTTTTTCCACATAGAGTGGTGGTACATGGAAAGAGATACCAGACAATGGGAGAAGAAGGGACAAGCATGATGTTCGAAAGACATATGGACAGGTTCATAGAAAGGAAATGTTTAAAGGAGCTGAACACAGGGAAATTAGACTAGCTTGGTCAGC
The DNA here is from genome assembly GCF_036971445.1 of Narcine bancroftii. Classification (NCBI taxonomy): domain Eukaryota; kingdom Metazoa; phylum Chordata; class Chondrichthyes; order Torpediniformes; family Narcinidae; genus Narcine; species Narcine bancroftii. The sequence goes on along the minus strand of NC_091477.1, from coordinate 105,753,622 downwards.
TTGAGCAAATTGGGCCAAAGGGGCTGTTACCATACTTTTATCTAACCTTCCAGATCAACACATCATGCAGAATCTTGTCTATTGTCCTGCCCGCATCAATCTTCTTGGCCACCTCTTCAAAAAAAGTCAAATTTGTGAGACACAATTTTCAATGCACAAAACCATGCTGACCATTCCTAATCTATCCTTGCCTTTCCAAAAGCATGTAGACCCAGCCTCAAAACCCCTCCAGTAAATTACATGATTGATGTTAGCTCACCAGTCTGCAGTTTCCAAGCATGTCCTTGCAGTCTTTCTTAAATGCAAATTATTAGCCAAGTTCCTGTGGCTAATGGAGCAGACTGAGATTGTTTCAATGAGCATCTTCAGTCTGTCCACTGTAATAGCAAGGACCTCCCAATGGGCAACACCTTAAATTTGCATACCATTGCCACACTGACATGTCTGTCCATGGCCTCTTTACTGCCAAATTGAGGCAACCCACATTGGGGAAGAACAATACCTTGTACTGTATTCTGCCTCAGCAGTCTTTAATCAGATGGCATCAAGACCTCAGATTTCCATTTATGCCCTCCCATGGTTTCTGTCCCTCTCTAACTCTTCTCTTCCCTTCCTCCATCTCCCCACCCTTTAGCTTCCTTCTCCTATCTGAGAGCTATCCTTCTTAGTCCTCTGCCCCTTTCTCCTCTTTCCCATCACCTCAATTTCTTTTTCTTCTACCATTCTACCTGGATCCACCTATTTCTTCTTACTTATTAGCCTGCACACCTCCCCCTTCTCCCACCTTTTTATTTCAGCTTTTGCCTGATTTTCAACACTCCTGATGAAGGGCTCATGCCCAAAAGGATGATGTCCTTTTACTTCCTATGGATACAACATAACTTGCTAAGTTTCTCTAGCCCTCATCCTTGTGTACTACACTAGGATACACCTGGTCAGGTTCAAAAAAATTATCTACCTTTGAGTTTTAGACCTCCAGCATCTCCTACTCTGATATTTGGACTCTGTTAAAATATACTTCCAGAGTCCCCTGCCATCTACAGTATAGACAAGAAATATTATTCAGGACCTTGTCCATCTCCTATAACTCAAAACATGGATGACCACATTGATCCTTAAATGGGTCTTATTCTCTCAGTCATTATCCTTTAGGCCTTAATATACTGTACTTGTAGCATCTCTAGCAATTCTCCTTTAATAATTTGGACTCAAGCCATTTATAACCTTTCATTATATATACTCCAGATTGGGTCCATGGGTAAACCTTTACAGTATGAAAACCAAGACATGGAGTATATGCGTTTGTTGGTAGCACCAGAAAACCAGGATACGGAGTATATGCACTTGTTGGAAGTCCCTGAAAACCAGGACCCAGAATCCATTGGGTTAACTTGCCTGCCAAAACTGTGTCATGTTTTCAACTTGCATTCCTGATTTCCCTCGAGTGTACTCCTACATCCACTATAGTTTTCTTGGGATTCACTTGATCTCAACTGCCTACACAGGTACCTGGCAAACATTTCCTTCTTTTTCTTAACCAATGCCTTGACATTCTACTTCAAACAAGATTATATAATTCTGCCAGCGTCAACCTTCATTTCAACAGGAATATGTTGTCCCTGAACTCTTGACATCTCACTTAATTAAAAAAGCCTCCCATTTGCCAGACTTGTAAACCTCACCCATTCAACTTCTGCATTTTCCCATCTAATACCATCAAAATTGGCCTTGCCCAATTCAGGAGCTTAATGCAACTCATCCTTGTAAATGCTGTTCGCCATATGAAAAAATTGAGCTCAGGGGAAAGAGAGAATTAGATTAACATTGTCTGGAAAAACAGTGCCAGAGGGAAGCTTAAAATTTAAATTGCTCATATTCATGGCCAATTAAATCTTTGACCAAAAAAAATCCAAAAACAAGTGTTAAAAAGAAATATATATTTTAAATTGCATTTACCAGCTTCCATGTAAGGAGAGCTAGGAGTGCTAACTTCACTGCTCTGTGCTGAGAAAGAACCATACTCCTTCTGGTGTATTATCCCTGGATGAGATTCTAAAACACAAAATCAAGTACTTGTTTAATGGAAGAGATTCTTCATCTTGCATTGAGATGATTTTATTCTTTAATTGTATTTCAGTCAACCAATTTGACATTCATTCACTCTAATAAAAAAAGTTATTTGGTATATAACAACAGTTGCATCTTAATGCATGCTCTAAAATAAAGTTTTTTTTTAAAAGACTTTGTTTAAATTAAATAAACTTACATTAAAACTAACTTTAAACAAGTAGTACATACAAAAAGAGTATCTGACCTCTTTGAACGCACAGGAGAGGAGCAACATTAATACAAATATTGAAAGCAAAATTCCCATAAAAATAAAATTATTCATTGATTTAATATGCAAAGTAAAATTAAACATTATAAGACAATGTTTTGGCTATAATTGGATAATAGTATCATCCTGGGCCATCAAAATGAAAAAGATTTTTAGAGAGGATAAAGAAGAGCTACTCCAAAATGGTTCCAAGGATGAGGTACTGGAGAAGCAGGGCTGGTTTTTGATTCAAAAGAGGTTGTGAGAGGATCCAATAGCAGTATTTAAGATCATGAAGGGAACAAAGAGAAACTCCTCATATTGGTAAAGAATGAGAAGGCATATGACAAAGGTGATTGGGAAAAGAATGAAAGTGATACAAAGAATGAAAAGTAACATTGAGTATTTTGGGTTGAATTGACAGGGATATTAGTGGATTCAGATTCAATTCTGGAGTTCAGAAGAAAACTACACAAGTATCAGAAAGAATTTGCAGGGTAATCCGGAGAGATTAATAGGCAGGGTGAAAGAGTTCCATTGCTATAGTCTCCATGGGCCGAGTGGCCTCGTTCTGTGCTGTAACTATTTTTGTAATACACAATTTCTAAACACAAAGTCAGAGTATGAATAGATATATAACAATTCTGGATTTTGCAGTTCAGGACATGGACATTTTATCAATACTTTTCTTTCAATGAAATCCAGTAAAACAGATGCACAGAAAACATTTTATTGATATATATCTGAATTTATGTGCTACTATTTTATCTTGCATTATTTGAATTTTTTGAAATACATGGTAAATATTTAAAGTAAGATCACTGAAGCAAGAGTAGCTGATGAGCTGGGTAGGTGGCAGGACAGTTTTTGACTGAAGCAACCCCAAAAGGGTAGATCAATAACTAGTTGCATTTCTGCACTTTACACATGACAATGCAGACACCGCTGGGGTATGTAATAGGACTGAAGATTGCATGCCACTTCATTATACTGAAAATTAAATTTTGACAGCTATTTGCAAACCTTCCACTGGGTCCTCTACTATAATTGTGATTTTCCGGAGGTCTCCTTGAGAAAGCCGAAGAGTAACAATGGGAGAAATGCAAGGTCACAAAACAAAAGAATTAGAGGTTAGTGTCAAATCTCTTGCATTTATCCTACCCCTCCCAAAAATTATTTTATTTGGTGAATAATACAATGATGCGTCACTCATAGAAATAGAAATGCTATACACCAAGTTATCATCATTTAATAAACTAAGATGCTGGAAATACTTTGTGGTCAGGAAGAAATCTGTGGAGAAAGAAATACTGTTAAAATTTTATTAACATTAATTCTGATGAACATTAATGGTTTCTCTCTTAACAGAATTCTATCTGACCATTACCACATCTTTTTATTTCAGATTTCCAGCATCTGCAGTTTAAGATTTTCATTAACAATTTCTTAGGTGATACAGTTTGGGAAATTAGCCATGTTATTTGAGAATGCAATTTTTTTTCTCACCAATTTTGCTATTCTCTTCCTAAATTAAGAATCTAGGAATAACAAATGTAAATTTCATCTTAGATTTTTTTTTAAACCGGGTGATTATTGCAACAATCTGGGTTAACATTTAGCATAGCAATGTTTCATAAAGTCAGAAGAGTGCAAAGTAGCACAAGAAAGAAAAAAATTGATCAGTTATTAAATGTGTCAAAATTTTCACAAGAAGCGAGATTTTTTTTTAAAACAAATAATACATCACTTACTTGGATAATGTGCCATGAGTTGAAACCAGTTAAAAACATTTAGATCTCAACCAAACAATGCTGAGATTAGCCACTGAACAATGCATTAAACAGCCTTGAATAAACAATTCTTCCCATTTCCTTTGTCAATTTTCACTTGAGCCAAGATCAATTAAACTCTCAAGCCAGCATAGACAAAATCCACAGACCTTTCAAGAAACAAGTGGTGAGCCCTGAACAAAACTTCCAGGTAATTTAATTCTTTCAATTAAATATTTCAATTTGATTTCACCACCAAACCTATTCACTTTTCCTCCTTTTGTTTAGGCTTTAAATATCCCATCAGCACATTTTCCAGCACATTGATAGATAGAATGTTGGCAGCTTATTCAATCTTGGTAATGTCATGAAGTCTACTTTTTTCTTTAATCTGCTATTTAATGTCATTTTCAGTAAAAATCAGTGGAGTAAACATTAAAGAGAGGTACTCCTACCTGCTCTTTGTACCCCAGGTTTAAAAGGCCAGATGACTCATCCCCATTTAACTAAAAGCTAGTAATTGAAAGAGCCCACTTGGCTCAATACCCACTGCAAACATACACTAATACTCAGAAAGCTGCCAATTTATAGTTATCATTCTTCTACTGTGTTAGAAAGCACAAAACACAAATAAAGCATTCCACTAACTATTATACTTTTTAGCAAACAAATCTTGATACATGCAAACCCTTGAAATAAATGTTACTGTACCTGATGCATTGGTTGATGATATACCAGTATCAGAACATGATCGGATATGGCTTTTCTTGAAGGCTCCCCTTCGTTCCAGAGTCTTGATTTCAGAGAAGCTGGAACTTCTTGGAACACTCAGTAGAGATGCATTGATTTTAGGAATTTGCCCTGCAGCAAGAGCTAGTTTCTGTGAACCTTCAGAATAGGAAGATGCTATATTGCTACATTGACTTGAATTTTGATCCCTTTGTCCCAGGTTTCCAATAGCCAAATATTCTGGTCCATCATCCATTTCACTTGATCCCTCATCTTGTACCTCACCCCATGAGTCTTCACCATGGCTAACTGGGGTACTAATTGTCGTCTCACTGACTGGAGAAAATGGTTCTACTGAAGGAATGATATTGAACTGGGGGATATCTTTATCTGGTATCACTTTGTCTGTTGGAAGACATGTCAAATCACCCTTCTTTCTGGTCTCTTGCTGAGTGTTATTTATATGAATGAAACCTTGTGGTGAAGCATCTGTGTCAATGAGGAAGAAGAAAAGGAGCAATTATATTTTTGACAATTCAAATAGAAATAAAAGGGTTTATATTACAGATTACATTGTATTAAATGAATGCTCAATTTGTTACTGATTCTTCTTCAGTAAACAAAGAAATGGACAGTACTTCTATTCATGACTATTGATAAAGACATCACGTGACTTGTGTTCAACTTTTTTGATTTTGATAGTTAATATTTTGGCATGAAAATAAAATTCAAATTATGTAAGGCAATCATTTATCATTTTTCTTTCATTTCCCCATTCCAGCCAGGAGTGTGTGGGGATGATACATGCATCAAAATTAAAGGAGATGTAGTAAAGAAAGAAATACATCTAAATACACCATGACTGATCAAGTACAAAATTCTCTAAATTCTTATTTGTACACAAATATGATTGGCCATTCCAACAAATGTAGATGGAAATTTATTTAGTTTATTCATTAATTTCACTGAAGAATTCAAAAAGCTTATAGAATTATTGCTTAAAATGTCTGCTTCAGCATATAAGTAACTACAGTGATAGCCCTGGTATCCAGCACCTACGGGGATTGGTAGATGCCAGATATGCAAATTTTCAAGCTGCTTGAAACTCACTCTTACAAAGCCTAACTACTATACCAGCATTCAGAATAAAGAGTTTAAAAGACAAAATAAACTTATAAACCTTAAAGAATTTTACTTTAATTCTTTTTTTTCCATTCTCTAGAAACATTGAACCATCCCTGCATCTCCATGGAGCCGCCAAAAAGATGAACAATAACATTATAGGTAATTAACCCTCCCTTCCCCCAATTTTACAGATAAACCCTTACTAATACAGTGGAACCCCGCTATAACACGATGGTTTGCATTCAAAAAAACTGATTCACGATAAAAGCAGGGTTGTGCTAAAATCATGGGTTTCATTAAAGTTACAGTTGAATTTAAAACAAATTAATTTTTTGTAAAACAACCGTCCCGCTCCCCGCTGGCAGCCCAAGGTCCTCGCTCCTCGCAGTAGCCTGTAGTCCATTAACTCACTCCTGGCAGCACCCCAATGCCAGAGTCCAATGACTCATCATGTTATATCTGGATTCACGCTAAATCAGGTCGAGCTATAACAGGATTCCACAGAATACTTAAAATATACTAATAAAGACTCTAACTAAGCAGGGAATGAGCCTCTTACTTAAGACTCTAACTAGCAGGCACCCAACAGCGAGCAGCATCAACTAGTTCTTCATTCTGGGCAATGCCATTTTAGTCAAACTCAACTTTATTCAAACAGTTGCTATAAGCAAAGCACAACCAAGGTTCTGCTGCATTAATATTTTTTCCAATCTTCATCAAAGGTGTATGTGTTACTTCAGAGAACATTTACTTTTACAATTTTAAACTGTTATTTAAATTTATATTTATTCTTGTTTATTAAAAAAACATTTATTTTTTACTTGATTTTTTTTGCCAGTTGCTTGAATTTGCCTGTTGCTTGAATTTGCCTGTTACTTGAATTCCGGATAACGGGAATTTTACTCTACAATGAGCTCTATAACTACCACGAGCACTTTTGCAGCTCGAAAAAGTATCAATTTTGGTCACCTTGTTACAGCAAGGATGTTTTAAGCTTTGGAGAGGGTCAGAGGAGATTGACCAGGATGATGCTTGGATTGTGAGGCAAGGTGAACAGAGCTACAGCTTTTCTCTTTGGAGCAAAAGATAAGAGGCGACTTAATAGAGATCTACAAGATTATGAGAGGCATAGATAGGGTGGACAACTAGCAACTTTTTCCGCAAGGTAAGAGCTGCAAATACCAATGGGCATCTGCACAAGATGAGGGGAGGAAAGTTTAGGAAAGATGTCAAGGGCAAGTTCTTTTTTGTTGTTTTGTTTTTTGGGTTTTTTTTAATATACGCAAGTAGTTGGTGCCTGGAATGCATGTTGGGGGCGATGGTGGAGACTGGTTCAAATGGACATTTTAAAAAACTCTTGGACAGGCGCATGGATGAAAAAAAAGAGAGGGTAATGGGTGCAAGGTCAGGAAAGTTTAGATTGTTGAGCAGGTTTGTGTAGGTCAGCACAATATTGTGGACTGAAGGGCCTCTTCTGGACTGTCATGTTCCATGTTCTTTGCTCCACAAGTATATTTTCTGTAGTATTTAAATGTAGGTCTGAAACATATACATGAATTACAAAATAACATACGAACAGTCCATTTAAACACAAGACAGTACGCAGCAGCTCAGTTTTTAAATAAATTACCCAATCAACAAAAAATGAAAATTATGTGCTAACACAAAAGATTTGACTTCACAGTTTTCTAAATTATTAGCTTCAAGTTCATTTCAAAATTATTCTCCCATTCAATGGAAGATACCAGGAGGGAGAAAAAGACTATTAGGTGGCAATGTATGGTTTTAATTACTTTTTACTTGCCTGAAACATTCAATGTAAAATTTCCGGTCAGGGTTGTATAAGAGGCTGTATATTTTTGTTGACCTCCCTCTCCAAGAGAGGTACACTTGATACCAGGCAGGGCAGTCAAACTTTGGCTTCTCACAATTGGTACGATGGAACAGAACTTCCTTGCAAACTAAAATTTATATAAAAAAAAGAGATGGTGAGAAACATACTGCAACTTAAGGTTCATTTTTCCTGAACTTGAAAAATGTCTAAACTGATTAGCTTATCTGGCTGTTGCACATTAATTATATATTGGTACATATTGGATTCTGCTGCTTTAACACTACAAAATTTTAGACCTACGGGTCCAACTCCAGGTACAAGAAAGATTTTAGAACCAGTTAAAAGAAAATACAGGTAGTTCTCTACTTCCAACCTACATGAGTTATGTCCACCTGCTTATATGACCAAAATTATTTTTTAAATCTTTATCAGAACTACCGTACATATTTTATATCAAAATACTGTATGCAGTGGTCCCCATTCCCAGCGGCAGACAGAGAGGACTCCGATCCCACGTCAGACTAAGATCCCTGCTCTCCCCACCCCCCCAAGGCCAGAGTCCAATGACTATTATTTACTAGAAGTTCATATGTTGAGTATCTTTATTAAAGATGCTGCACACTTTTCACTATCCGGCAGTGTTGATGGTGTTTCATGGAGACTATCAATCTCGGTTTTTTGAAGATGATCAAGAAGCAATGATTTTTGCTGATTCATTGCCAGATATAAGAGGACAAAGACGTAGTCCACCATTGTCTCCTAAAAAAAAATCTGGTTGTTCTGGAAACGGAAGAAATGGTAGAAATGGGAAAAACGGGAATGGAAAGAGTCCAACTTCTTTTGAAATTGAATTTCCGAGTTTGGAACCTCTTGGATGAATAGCAGAATCTTCTTATTCATATTTTACATTTTACGTTATTATGATATTTTGAGAATTTTTTTTGTTCGGCTGGGGAGGAAGAGATTTGTTCTAGGTTCTATTAGTCATCAGCCACTGGTGGGTGATCCACACCCAAATTTTGTTTAGGAATTACTACCTTTTGGTAGTTTTTTTTTGGTGGGGGGGGGGTTTTGTTAATTAAAAAAAATAATTTTCATTTTATCTAGCTTTTATTTTGTGATTTTTTTTCTCCTATTGGAGAAACTATATACGATGATTTGAGTTTTTATATAAAGATATTATTGGTCTTTAGTAATATTAGTAGATATGTTAAAGTTGAGATTTGCTACTTTTAATGTTCAAGGTTTATACAATTTGATTAAGCGTAACGATGAGGGACAGCTATGGTATCGATAAGAATTCTTTGTTTCTTTATTTTTAAATTTGATCTTTGGTAAAATGTGTGTTTGGTAGTGATATGATTTTGCCTGAAATGACTAAATTTGAGACTTTTCTTATGAAGGTACCAGAGAAGGGTTATATTTCATTTGTGTATTAAATGTTATAGGATGGTATGGATAAAAAGGGTTGGGATAAATCCAAATCAGTATAAGACTAAAATACCTTTAGATCTGATAGTATCTTTACTGGGCAGTTTGCAACCTCTGAAAGGTTTGGGATCAGATAAATTTCAATTTGCTTTAGTATATTTAGCATTATTTGTAGAGAAAAAATGTATTGTTAGTATGTGTAAAGATACAAACATGATTGATATTAATAGATGGCATAATGAGAGGACATACTGTTTAATAATGGAAAAAATTACATATGTTTTGTGTGATAACTATAGATTTTTTATTAGTAAGTGGTTGTTATATTCAGAATATTTACATTTTGATTTATGTTGATTAGATTTTAATATGTCTGTTTAATTTTTCCTTACTATTTTTTTCTTTTTTTATGACTCTCCTTAGGAGAACTGGCTGAAGGGGGATGTTTCTTTCTTTCTCTTTTTTTGTTTTTTTTTCTATAAAATATATCATTCATGTTTTTGGTTTATTGTTGTATATGTTATTTACTATCTGTATTTTGAAAAAATAAATAAAGATTTTTTAAAAACATGCTGTACACATGATGACTTTCTTTATTGAAGGATCATTTTTTGAAAATCATCATTAAAAATTGCTTTAAGACCTCGTTAAGCTGTGAGTGGTGGGACAGATCAGACTTGTGTCCAATCCGAGTTAAGACCAATCCTTTGGTCCCAATTTTGATTGTAGGTTGGGAATTATCTGTATTGCCTTTTGAGATGCACAGGATTCTGCTCAAAAAATTGTACTGATATTAAATAAGGCTAAAAGTACATCCCGATTGATGACAGCATTCTGGGATATTTAGTGCCTCACTTTCATTGAATTATGCCATCAGAGATTCAAACAACTGAGATAGAGAGATTGGGATTATTCATTCTGTTGCACTTTGTTGGCTTAATGAAAGAACAGACAGATCCCTGCATTCTACTTAATTTCCTTTTCATTATCCTCCAGGTTTGTCATTCAAGCTCAAACATTTGGCATTCAACATCCACAATTTTTTCTGGAAAGTTCAGATTAAGATAAAATATGTCTGGTATGAACGCAAAGGCCTGCAAAAGGTAGTGGACACAACTAAGGACGTGACAGGCAAAACCCTCCACACTATTGAGTACAAGGAACGCTGCCATTGGAGAGCAGCAGCAATCATCAAAGACCCTCGCCACCCAACTCTGTTCTCGCTGCTGGCATCAAGAAAGTGGTATAGGTGCCACAAGACTTGCATCACCAGATTCAGGAATACCTGCCACCCCTTCACCATTAGACTCCTCAATGACAAACTCAATCAGAGATTCATTTAATGGCTCTTACTTATGCACTTTATTGATTTTATTTTTTTCTCTGTATAGCAGAATTCACATTTGTTATCTGTTTACAGTTCTTTGCTTGTTTACATGTTTATGCTGTATACAGTTTATTTTTTGCACTACCAATTAGTGGTGATTTTTCCGTGCCTTCAGGAAAAAAGGAATCTCAGGGTTGTATGCGATGTTATGTATGTACTCTGACAATAAATCTGAAATTTGAATTTGTAGGGCTTTTGCAAATGCATTTAAGTCTATGATTCTTGCCCAGTTGACCTATTTGTAATAGGATACATTTTTTCCTCTGTCTACCAAAACTTTGTTAAGTTTTAATTTTTTCTGTACCAATATGAACTGTTGGGTATAAGCCCGCCCACTCTCCTATGCAACGTCTCCACGCAGCAGGGACAATAAGGTGAGGCTGACTTGTGGAAACGTCGCAATAGGAGAGTGGTACCTTGTAGTCCAAAGACTACATCCTCATGTTGCAGGCTCATGACAGCACTTCCATAAGCCGGGAGTTCATCATCCTGGCACTGAGGTTTGACACATACTGCTTGAACAAAGGAGCAGGACAGGGTGTCAGCCACCACATTACTCTTACCGGAGATAAGTTTAATTCTGGTTGAAAATTCAGATACGCAAGAGAGGTGGCATTGCTGGTGGGCTAACCAGGAATCTGATGCCTTCGCGAAGGCTAATGTTAGCAGTTTGTGGTCAGTAAAAACCAAAGTCCTTGCCTTCCAAAAAAAATGGCAGAAATGTCTGACCACTAGGTACAGCACTAGCTTCCCTATTGGATGTGCTGTATTTCGTTTACAGAAGGCTGCGGTGCCTACTAAAAAATGCTAGAGGATTCCATTGTACATTGGTGTACTGTTCCAAGACCCCACCTACTACCGCGACAGACACGTCTATCGTTAAGGTGGTTGGTGCATCCATTTGTGAATGGACCAGCAATGTTGCCTTCACAAGGGTGTCTTTGGTCTGCTGGAAAGCTATCGTCATCTCCTTTGTCCACTCAAGTTCTTTGGCATCTCTGGACATGAGATCGAAGAGTGGTTTAAAAATAAGAGCTACAGACCATCCCCACAAATTCCCAGAGTCCTTTGATTTTATGGGACCTTGCAAATTTGAGGATGGCTTCCACCTTGCTAGGCAATGGAATGGCACCCCAACTGCTGAGTCCCAAGAACTCAATAGAGGACTGCCCAAATTTGCACTTGGCCTGGGTTCATAGTTAGCCCAAACTCCTGTAGCGGGTGCAGGTACTCTTTGTGGGAGTGGCTGGCGTCATGTAAGTCGTCCAAGTATATGAAAAGGAAGTCCATACCACACCCCACTGCATCCACTAGTCACTGGAATGTTTGTGCAGCAATTTTAAACCCAAAAGGCATTCTCAAAAATTCAAAGAGGCCTAACGGTGTTATGATGGTGGTCTTGGGCACATCCTCCGGTGATACCCCCATACTGTCAATTGTAGAAAACATCCTGGTCCCATAAATACCTGTAAACTCCTGTATATGGGGCACACAGTAGCAGTCTGCAGTGGTAACGTCATTGAGATACCTGTAATCCCTGCAAGGTCTACAGCATCCCGTGGCTTTGGGCACCAAAATGTAATGGGGAAGCCCACGGACTATCAGACCTGCGTATGATTCCAAGGGTGGGGAGAGCCAGCCTTGCATAACTAAGGAAATAAAGGAAGGCATCAAATAAAAAACCCATGCTTACAAAATTGCCAGTTGGAAGCAGGAAAATTGAAAAAGTAGCAAAGAACCATAAAACAAGTAATAAAGAAAGGGAAGATAGATTATGAAAATAAAGTAATACAAAGTGAACCCAAACTGGAAAATGAGAAGGCAGAATTAATGTTGGATAATGCAGAAATGACCAAGGCTTTAAACGACTATTTTGTATAAGAAAAATAGAATAGAGAAATGTTTGAAGATTTAAAGAACAATCTAAAATGTCACCAAAGAAAGAAAAGCCAGCTGTAATAATACAAGAAAATGAGCAAGAAAAAGATCAAGATAAAGAAGAAAGGCCTATCTTGAAGAAGGATCCAGGAGCTGTTTGGAAGGTACTGCCCAGGGGAGATAAGCCGGGAGCCAGGGAGACCATGGACACTGTTCAGGGTCTCTCCTGACTATGGCCGCCTGCTACAGATGAAGAAGTGACTCAGAACATGTGCAGAATACAAAAAAAAGGAGGCAATTTTAAAAAAAGACTCAAAGAGGTTTCCAGTTCCAATAGACAGGAGGAAGAGCAAGAAATATATTCTGAACAATGTTTTATGGTTAGAATGATGAGTAAAATGAAAGAGTAATTAATTTCTACAGCTGATATGAAAAATTACATGGATAATTTCCAGCAATCTATGATGTTATTAACGGAAATTTAAAAATGTGGAAATTTGTGGAAAAAACAGCTTAAGACAAGAATTTTACAAGGAAAGTGGAAAAATTGATGCAGCAGATGGACAAAAGATTTGCAATTATGGATGAAAAAATTAAAGGAAATGAATTTGAAATTCAAGGCATTAAGGAATTTATGAAAGGTGGTACAAGCGGAAGCGGAAGCGGCTGCAACAAAAGAAAAATTAATGCAAAAAAATTGACATTTTAGAAAATTTCAGCAGAAGGAATAAGATGAAGATTGTTGGAATTAAAGAAGGTGATGAAGGACAGGAAAGTAAGGTTTTTTTTAAAACAACGTTGGATTCTGGAATCTTTGGGGGTAACTGAATTTCAAGGAGAGATTGAGAGAGCACAGAGAGCACTGAGACCAAAGCCACAACCAGATCTCATCCAATACTGGTTAAATTTCTTCATTACGAAGTAAGAGAGATCTTGGAATTGGAGGTTAAACAAGCAAAAGAAAGACAGTCACCTTTGATTTCTAATGGGAATAAGATTTTCTTTTACCCTGATACAAGTTTTGATTTGTTAAAAAAGAGAAAAGAATTTAACACAGTTTAAAAATGTATTATGGAAAAAAGGTTATGCTTTTGTCTTGCTCCAAATGGGAAAAAACAGGTTTTTATTTAAACAGAGCCTAATGTATGCTGATTCATTGCCAGAAAAAGAGAGGCAGGTGGTTGTTGACACTTGAAAGGAATCTATGACTGAATGAGTTAAGATGAGAAAGAATGAGAAAGATTTTGAGAGTTTAGTTGCAAGGAAGGTTTTAACATAGAAGTGATCTATATATGTTTAAAAGAGTTATGAATGAATAAGAATGTATAGTCATAATGCAACAGGGGACATAAAATTAGTTTATTCGTGGATGATATTATAGTTTATTTAACAAAACCAGAAATAGCATTGTGTAAACTAAATGTTAGATTAGCAGAATATGGTTTAGTATCAGGCTATAAAGTAAATGTTTATAAGAGTGAAGTGATACCTATGGTTGATATGAATTATACACAAAGTTTTTAAAAATTGACAAAATTTAATGGCAAAAACAATTAAATATTTAGAAATAAAAAAAAGATAGAAATTTAACTAATTTATTTAAATTGAATTATTTACCATGATTTTAAAATATGATGTTTTTTTTAATGTAAAGATCTGCCAATAACTTTAATAGGATGGGTAAATTGTATTAAGATTAATTTTTTTCAAAGAATACAGTATTTATTTCAATCATTACCCATTCCTATACCGGAGAATTTTTTCCAAGAACTAAATATAAATAAAAGGAAATTTGTTTGGAGAGATAAAATAGAAAAACTGACTTGGAAATTTGAATGAGGATTAAGATTACCAAATTTTAAAAATTATTAGAAAGCAACTCAATTCAGATTCTTGTCCTCCTGTTATCAAATCGGAGAAGAAACAGCTTGGGTTCAGATGGAAATGAATAAAATAGGAGAAATTCATTCAGAGCATTTTTTGTATAAATGGAACAATGCGTTATTGAAAAAGACAGAAGTACCAATTTTAAAGCATTTGCTTAAGTATGGAATGAAATTCATATGGAAAGAGGAATTAAAATGATCAAATACCTAAGATGATGTTTAAACAAAATCAACTTACTCTTTTTACTTTGAACAATTCTTTATTTGATACTTGGTACAGTAAAGGTTACAGAAGGTAAAAGATTGTTTCTTTTAGATTTCTTCTTTTTGACTTTTGAACAAATGAAAGAGAAATATGAAATACAAAATAATACAATTTTTTCATATTATCAACTTAAATCATATTTAAAAGGGAGATTAGGTGCAAATCTAAGACTCCCGGAACAAAGTCAATTCAAATATTTAATTACAGATACATTTATTGACAAATGTATTACTCGTTTGTATATAAAATTACAAGATATTATGGGATTCAAAGAATTGTATAAATCAAAACAAAGATGGAGAAAGATTTAAATATGCAAATTCAAGAAGAACTTTGGTCAAGGTTGTGCCAAGAGAGTGTAACAAATGCAATTAATGTCAAGATATCAAATGGTACAGTATAATTTTTTTACATCAATTATACTATACTCCATACAAATTAAATGGACTTAAAAATCATTCTGATAAATGTTTTAAATGTAACAAGGAAGCAGGGACTTTTCTACATTCAGTTTGGCCCTGTGTTAACGTGGAAAAATTTTGGAAAGATTTGAGCATATTATTAGGATGAATTATGAAGATAAAAATACAAAAAGACCCAAGAATATTTTTACTTTGTAATATAATATGAAGCAGATATAAAATTGAAGTCAGATAAATATTAAGTATAGTTTTTGAGTACAGCAATAGCGGTAGCAAAATAATGCGTGGCAGTATTACAGAGTTTTGTGTTGTTTTGTGTTGGAAAGTGACAGTTTGCCTTTAAGAGCCAAGGTGAAGGTGGACTGCTGAGAGAGAGAGAGATGGACTGGGCATGTGCAGAAGATCTAGAAATTTCTGGACTTGGAAGACAAACCACCACTGGGTGTGCTGTGGAGTGGAAGGAGGCCCAAAATAGGAGTAATTGACTGGGAGGGAGTTTAGAATGTTGAGCATTTTAAAAAGGAGGAACATTACAAAGGCAGCCAGAAGGATCCGGACCAAGCTTTTGTTCCTCTCTCTGCAAGCAACACAAGAAGACCACTTTGAATTTTGTGCTCTCTCTCAAAGATCTTTTGGCTTCAGTTTACCAAACAAATTGAATTTTGTTTACGTTTTTGAGAGTCTTGTGTTTGTTTTGTGTCTAAGTCTTTTTCTGTGGGCTGGTTGGAAATATAACTTAGACTTTGATTACATATGTTATATTTAGGCTGGGGAATTTATTAGTTATAGAAATTTGTATATTAACCAGTGGGAATTGTTATAAAAGGGGGGATTTTTAATTAAAGTTTGAAGGTGAGTTTTTGTTAATAAAGTAATTGTTCATCTTTACCCCTGTGTGATATGCCTTCTTTGTGGTTGCTGGTTTGATCTTGTAACAGGCAGTAACATGGAAAACAGAAAATTTTATAATGATGGATAGATGGAATACTGAAATACAAAATTGTATACCATTAGAAAAAATTACTTGTAGTTTAAGGAATCAGATTGGAAACTTTTATAAGATTTTGGAACCGTATATGCAATTTGTTAACAAAATTCCATCCACATCATCCACCCCTCTCAATTAATAATTAGAAGATACAAAATTATGTTAGGGAAATATGAATAGTGATTAATATAGATATTTTATTTATTTTACTTTTTTTCTTGGGGGAGTGGGGGAAAAAAATTAAAAAATTGTATCATGTATTGAATAGTATTCCAATGTACTATTTATATATAATTGAATAATTGTTTGTCATTGATACAAGTGATAAATAAAATTTTCAAAAGAACACAGAGATTATGGATGCGATGGGAGGTGAGAACTTTAAGAAAATTTCTATCACTAAAGAGGTAGTGTTCAGTAAATTAGTGAGCCTAAAGGTAATCTAGTCCCCCGATTCTGAAGGAATACATCCCATGGTATTGAATGAAATAGCAGAATTTATAGGAGAGGTGGTTACAGCAATTTACCAAAATTCTCTGAACTCTGGGCAGATCATGGCAGATTGGAAGAAAGCAAATGTCATGTCACTGTTTAAAAAAAAAGATTCAAACAAAAGGCAGTTGACAATGTGCCAGTTAGCTTAATGTCTTTGGTTGGGAAAATGAATGAAGAAATGCTAAGGAAAACACATTGAGGCATCTGGCTAGAAGCTGTGCTATCAGGAGCACAGATTCAGGAAGGGCATGTCATGCTTGACAAATTTATTGGAGTTCTTGGAGGATAAAATTAGCGCAGTAGATAGAGGCAAACAGATTGATGTTGGATAACTGGATTTTCAGAAGGCATTCGTTAAGGTGTCATATAAAAGACTTATCCATAAAAATCAGGATGCATGGAGTTGAGCATAATGTACCAAGATGTATGGAATGCAGAGAGTTGATATAAATTAGTGCTTCTCTGGTTAGCAATCAGTGGTGAGGAGGGGTTTGTGTTGAGCCTCCAATGGTTCACAGTACACATTAATAATTTGGAAGCGGGGACTGACTGCATGTTATCCAAGTTTGCTGATTACACTAAATTGAGTGGAAAATCAAACTGTGGAAAATCTGCACAGAGATATAAATAGATTAAGTAATTGAGCAATGGTCTGACAGATGGAGTACAATGTTGATAAATGCAATGTCATCCATTTTAGAAGGAAAAATAGAAGATCAGATTACATAAATGATGCAAAATTGGAACTTGGGAGTACTTGTCCATGAATAAGAAATGGTTGATTTGCAGGTGCAGCAAGTAATCAAGAACGCAAACTGAATGTTGGCATTCATTGCTAGAAGGATTGAATTTAAGAACAGGAGACTCAGCTATAACTCTCATGGTACTAGTGAAGTCCCATCTGGGGTATTGCATATAGTTCTAGTTCACTTACTTCAGAAAAGATTTACTGGCTTTGGAGGCAGTGCGGAGGAGATTTACCAGGTCGATTCTAGAGTAGAAGAGGGTTAGCTCTGAAAGTCTGGAAGTAAACTTGCAGAAGAATGAGTGGGGATCTCATGGAAGCATACAAATTATGAAAGGGATAGATAAGATAGTGGCAAGAAAATGGTTTCCACTGGGAAGTGAGACTAGAACTAAGTGATATAGCTTCAAGGTCCAGAGGAGTAGATTGAGGACAGAGAAGAGGTATTGCTTTTTCCAGAGTAGCAAATTTGTGGAATACTCTGTCCAGAGAACTAGTAAAGGATGCCTCATTAAATACATTTAAAACAGTTAGATTTGTGCATAGTAGAGTAATGAAGGGTTATGGGGAAAAGGCAGGTGGGTGGAGCTGAGTCTTCAGCCTGATCAGCCATAATCTTGTTAAATGGCTGAGAAGACTCAATGGGCTAATGGTCTACTTCTGCTCCCATTTTTTTTTTATATATTGTATTTTGGCAAGCACAGTTTAGGAAGTGGAGGGAAGAAAGGCAGTATGGCAGAGTCACAGTCCCACTTCATGTCCCAGAAATGAGACTTAGTTTTTGTGTTTTTATTTTACACAACTTTCCAATTACTGCACACTTAGCCTAATGGTTAATCTGCCACTGACGGGCACTAAATACTAAAGCTGCCAGTGAAACTCAAACCCCAAAATAATAGTGTATCAGTTGTTTTCTTCCAAAGTTATTCAATTATGCACTTTGGAAACTATCACAGTATGCAATGTTGATTATTTGATTTAAAAATTCTATTCTTACCATAGATGTGTCAATCTGAGCTAACATTTTAGGATTATTCTGTTCCACAGCCTCCAGACACTGGAACATTGCAGTCACGTGGGGATCACTCAACAGGAAAGCAGTTTCTGCAAGACAGAAACCACCTACAATGTGACATACACATTTACGACAACAAGCTTATTTTCATGTTCACAAGAACAATGTAACAACCCAAAATTCTTGCTTGTTGCACTCAAACAGGTACTTAAAAAAACTAATATACATCAAATTATTGGACAGAAAGTTAATAAATACAAATAGGTCATAAATATTCATAATTACTGTAATAAAGAAATAAGTTGTTTCAATAGTACAGAAAAGTTTTTGTGGTGTTGGGAGTAGCTTGTGATTAGAAATTCATAATATACAATCAACATGAACCTTCTGTACAGAAAAAAAGTTCCATTACCACACATCCTGTGGTAGCATGTCAGAGGTGAATACTGTTCTTTTAGTTAATCTTTCAAAAGTAGGTCAATATTCATATGCTTTTTCAATTTTTGTATTTTCCACACATAAGCCAATATTTTCACACTTCATTAATTATGAGTGATCCTACATATGCCCAACTTCAAACCCAAATACACCACTGAAATTACTTTGCTCGAGAGATTTAATGAATTTTACTGCTATCTTTACAAAGCTTTTCTTAAATAATTCTAAAGTTCTACTAGCTGTACCTGAAGGCTGCTATCTGATACATGATCCTAATTTGCACCCAAGTGCCAAATGTTCTTAATTTATCTTCCCATTTGCAGTTTTTGCTTGGCAACATTGATCAGCTGGAACCGCTTTTCCAAACAAGATGTTAAGGCTGGTTCCAAGTTAAATGCTTCTTGTGCGGACAGTTAAGGGCTTGAAGATTTTGTCAGGCATCCAGCGCTTGCTTTTCCATCAAACAAACAAAAATAGGGTTTTTTTTAAATAATCACTTGAAGACATTAAATTTACCCATCTGCATGGTGTGACTGCTGCATGTCACTGGAGTATCTGACTGCAAAGCTATCCCTGGCCCATAACACACAACACTAGAAAATAGAAACAGGAGAGCTCCACACAGCCAATCTCACTTGCTCTGGCATTCAATATGACCATAGCTGATCCATGCCGGTCTCAACTCCTCTTCTGTGCCAGATCCTCATAACCATGACATTTTCAATCTGTCAAATACAGGCAAACCCTACTATATGCTACTTCAATCAATGCGAAATTCATTTACAGCAATTTGGAAAACTGACCATTTCCTGTTTTGTGTGTGTAATTATTCAGTTACTGCAAGATCTTTCTGGAAATTTCTGGAAAACTTGAGTTACAAGTACATTGTGTGAATGATCCTAAATAAAATATGCACAAATGACTGACTCAGTCAGACTTTGCGTGTGCCCCCTATTAAATATGGGGAAAAGAAAATGTGGAAAAGAATCTGACAGATATAAAAAGGAAAAGAAAAGCAATTACTGTAGAAGAAAAATGAAGTTATTAAACAACATGAAAATGGCGCCAGCAATGTGAAAATTGGACATTATCTGGGCTACAATGAGTCAACGGTATGCACAATTTTAAGAAACACGAATATAAAGAACAAGGTAAAGTTGTATCAGTTTCTCTAAGCATTCAAATTACTCAAAACAGAAGTCCATTAATGAATGAAATAGAATGGCTACTTCACCTCTGAGTTGAAGATTGTAACCAAAAGCGAATACCACTTTGTACAAAAAAGCATTGAAACCAAAGCTTTAAACATCTTTTTGATGCTTAAAGAATGTAAATTTCAAGAGGATACAGAAGCTTTTGCTGCAAGTTTAGGTTTGATTAACCGCTTTAAACATCAAACAGAATTACACAGCACAAGAATTACAGGGGAAGCTGATAAAAAAGCTTCTGCAAAATTTTTCAAAAAGGAATTGAACTTGAAGTCGCCAAGGATTTTTTTATCTAAATGTTGATCCTAACATGGAAAGGAGGATGGAAGTCAAAAAAAAAAATCTATCAACATCTGTGCAGTCAACTTTGGACAATTTTTTTTCTAAGAACTAGTTATGACGTAGTTATGAAATAAATGAAAAATATCTTTTTTTTATTAACTTTAATAGTTTTGACATGATATGCAGTTAAAATTTGTTTTTAAAAACACATTTTTATAAGTTGATGGACAATCTGAAAGGACAGGGGTTCATTTTAATTATTTCCATTGATTCTATTAATCGCTTAATGCAAATTTGTCTTACATGAGTACAAATTGGGATGAATTAATCATGTAAATCGTGCTTTTCATGTATATAACTATCTCCACCTTAAATATATCTAATGATGCTTCAGAGATTTATTATCTTCAAGAAGAAATTCCTACAAACCTCAGTTTTAAACAACCAGCCAAAATTCAGTAGCTATATTTCCTTGTTCACACTTCTCCTATTAATGATACTTGGAGAACGTTCATCTCCTAATGGTAAACAATTACATATGTATCATTTTTGGGTTAGCAAAGAGGAATTCCATGAGTTTTCAATAAAAATGCTTAATGTTCAGTTTTGCATGTTCAGTATCTTATTTGTAATGAATAAGTTTAGATTCCATCTTGCACAATATTGTTTTGAATACATTTCAGTTTGATTGTACCTTTGTAGAACTCCTTAATATACTTGTCGTTGCTGAGCAAAGGTCTTAGCTGTGATGATAGACAATGGAACTGAAGGCTGTGGAAAAGCCAGTATTGTGCTTTCTGAGGATTACTCTTTAGATCAGAATGTTCAGCAGTGCCCATCAACTAAACAGAGATAAACAAATAACAATAAGTTATTTCAACTTCTTCAACATCATGTGTCTTTAAACTAAAGATCTTTATGATGGGTGAGCAAACAGTTTTTTTTTAAAATCAACATTTACATCTATAATTGCCCTATCTTCCTTTCTCTGAATTCTAGAATTGAAAAACCCAACTTCTTCATCTAAATTACATACCCTGATCCATAATTATTCATCTATTATTTCCCATGCTTAGAACACATTTTTTAAAAAGATGTAGCACAATTTAATAGTGATACAATTATAAACAAGTCCTGAAGTCAGAATGCAACGCCAAGATGGATGACAACTACATTGCAGACTTATAAATAGGTCAAAATCACCTAAAACATGAATGACTGTAAAAATCCACACAAATTGAGAAGTAATTTATTTAAACTACGAACAAACAACCACATGATTAAATATGCAGACTTGTTTGGAACACTTGAAGCCTTCAAGAATCAATACACAGAGCTGCATGGCATAGCTTGAAAGAAATAAATTATGGATTCATCTGCTTGAAGGAGGCACTAATGCTCAAGTAACCACAATAGATAGCACAATAGCAAGTAATTTTGGAAAAGAATTGAAGTAATGAAGGAAGGAATTTCTCTTCTTTGTGGAGTTGACAATAGCTCAAGAGGAAAAAAAATTATTCTCTTCTAACTGCTTTAGTCATCAGGAAAAGGGGGCTCTACTAAATTATTCACCTCAGAAGTGAGTTATGAGAAAAGATTTACAAAGCAGAATGCAAAGTATACTGCCTGACCTGTTGAGTTTATACAGCAAAATGTGTTTTTACTTAATATGTACACTGCAGATACACCAAGTTGTACACAGCTTTCTGCTGGAAATACAGATCGATCAAGTAATTGTGCATTAGAAACTGCCTATTTCAAAGACCCATTTATTAAGAACCATTAACTAGAGATTTTAAAATATAAACAGAACTGCCCCGATGGACCTACTGCTTCTGCCTGCTCCTGCCCCACACATGTACTTCAACACTATCTTGCCCCCATCTCAACCAATCCCTTCCCACCGACATCCAGGTCGCCTCTCATGTTCTTTGTCACTTTTAAGAATTCCAATTCTCCAGCCCCACCACCTTATCTTAAGCATGGATCTGCAATTCCTTTACATAGACATTCCCCATAAGGAAGACCTCAGGGTCTTCTGCTTCTTTCTTGAACGCAGAGCTATTCCATCCTCATCTACTAATGCTCTCCTCGAATTAGCAGAACTTGTCCTTGCCCTCAAGTCCACCATTGTTTCCAGATCTAGGAGGTAGACATTTGAACACATATGAGCCCCAGTTATACCTACCGTTTTGTCAGTTATGTAGAACAGAGAGAGCCAAACAGGCTTTTTCCAGAGAGAGAGAGAAAGAGAGAGAGAGAGAGAGAAAGAGAGAGAGAGAAAGAGAGAGAGAGAGAAAGAGAGAGAGAGAGAGAGAAAGAGAGAAAGAGAGAAAGAGAGAAAGAGAGAGAGAAAGAGAGAGAGAGAGAAAGAGAGAGAGAGAGAAAGAGAGAGAGAGAGAAAGAGAGAGAGAGAGAAAGAAAATCAGTTCTGCAGTTTGATAGGTCTGGAACAGGGCAAACTGGCAAGCATGTGGAAAAATTCCATTTGGAAGACAGGTTGTGAGTGCTTAGTTCAGCCTGGTCAATGCCGTTGTGGTTCATGCTAGAGGAGAGGACTGGCTCTCTAATGTTTCACTTAGAATAAGAGAAACAAAAAGGCGCTCTGTGGTGACCTGAAAGAAAGAGGTTATCATCTGGAAAACCCTGAAGGGGCAAGTTTCATCAGCAAGACACTGAAGTAGCTGGTTACAAGGAATCAGTTGTGGGTGTCCAGCGAACAAATCTCTCTCTGAAAACCAACAAGAACCTTCCTGAGCAGTAACCATTTACCTTTCAAGCACCAAATCTTGGTGGAATTCATAAATCTTAAATTCTGTGCACAGTAAACTTGGAGGAATAAAAAGTGAGATTGGACTGTGAATCAAAGAATGTTTCTGAACTTACATACACATTACATACATGTGCGCTTAGAATTAGAAAGGAGTTAAGATAGGTTAGTTAATAATAATAAGTTAAAGTTTGATCCTGTTTTCATGTTTAAAGATAATTAAATGCAACTTTTGTTTAAATAACCATTGGTCTTGGTGAATATCTATTGCTGTTGCATTTTGGGGTCCTCTGGGCTCATAACAGTTGAGAGTACATATATTAATAATATAAATTAATTCCCGATTGCAACTTCAGTTGAGGATTTCTTGTACATAAAACATTCACTGTCAGTTTTTGAACTAAATCTGAACCAAAACTGCAGCATTTTATTTTGTTGTTAATAATGAGGATAAATATCACCAGTGAGAGCAAATTATTTTGATTTATAAAATAAATCCTTTAATCTTTAAAGGAACTTTAAAATTAGATGAATAAAATGATTGATTTTTGGAAGTGAAACAAGGTTGAAACTGAAACAAGAAATAAAACCTTAAGTTTCCATGTGCATAATTCTTCAACACTGGTTTAATCAGTTAAGTATTTGGGAAGTGAAACTATTACAGGTTTAATTTAGATGCTGGTTTTTTAGTGCATTGATTAACAGGCATGATTATAGAAGAGATACTGCCTCATGGCCCCAGGGACCAGGTTCACTTCCAACTTCCGATGATGTCTGTGTAGAATTTGCAGGTTCTCCTTTTGACAAAGCAGATTACCTCAGGATGCTCTAGTTTCTTCCTATGTCGCAAGGCTGGATTCTTAACAAATCATGAACTTTAAAGTGACATCCCCTTGTCTCTCCTGTTGTAGCACAAAGCATGCTTCTCTGTCTGCATATTCCAGTTTTTCATCTTTCATCATTTGACTGGCTGGACTAGAAATACCTCCTTGTGTATGCATTCATTCATGCCAAGAGATTAAGGTGTGTTACTTTTGCCTCATCCGGTGCAAATTCCCTTTCTGTTGGATTATGGATAGTGTGTTGACAATGTTTTACAAGTGAATCCCTACCTGGATCCAAACTTTCCAAACTCACTATCTTCTCTGGAATGTGTATCTGGCACACATCATTCTCAGTTTATGGATAATAGTTAATCTGCATATTTATAGGAAGTTGTCAGTTGGTAGATTTTGGTTTTGAAGATATCTTTCCCTTGTGTATTCAATCCTGGATAGTGCTTAGTTAAGATCTTCTCGATGGATGTTCTTTTCCAGTTGTGAGTGTAAGTAGCAGATTTCCCTTATGCATTATCACTCTTTTTAATTCTTCAAAGCAGTATTTCATAAGTTCAGAATTAATATTAAATATAAAGCAGGTAAGACTGTGGAAATTCCTAATATTTTTCTGGCAATCTGTATCAGTTACATGCAACTAATGCAGTATTGTGTCATGCAAAAAAGAAACACAAAAACTGAAGATACTGGAATCTTGAGCTACTAGAGGAACTCAGTGGGCCAAAGGTATCTATCGGTAGAAATCGTCAGTCGACATTTTGGGTTGGGACCTTAATCAAGACTAAAGTAAAAGGGGACAATATTGCATATATAAAGAGGAAAAGCTAGTTAAGGGACCAAAGGTGACAGGGTATTGGAACTGTGTGAGAGGTGGCAAGATCACTAATGATGGGTTGGGGGTGGGGGAGGGGGAAGAGAGAATGAAAAGTTAGAGAGAAAATTGTTCAGGAATAGGTTAAAAAAAAAGTGAAAATAATAGGAGGTAGGAGTTATCTAAAATTGGAAAAATCAATGTGCATGGTATTCATTTTGACACTGTCCAGGATTAATACAAAGTGTTATTTATGATTTTTCTAATATTCACAGTACAACAATCACATTAATCAAATATATTTACATTTCTTCTACTGAGTCTGGTTCTATCCCCCCCTCCACAACATAAAATAACAAAAACAAACATTAACTATTTAAATAAAGAAATTTAAACTTGCATGAAAAGGCAAAAACATTTATTTAACATAATAAACAAGATGCCACTGACCAAGGACAAATAAATTAAAAAAGGAAGAGCAAAGATAAACGCATTAACCACAGGGTCTGTTAGAGCTCATGCCCATCTTCCAGGTCTCTTGACTTAGCCTGATTGAAATGTCCACCCCTAGGAGAGGAAGGACAAGAGGTTGGGGGGGGGGGGGGGGGGGTAGGCAGTGAAGCACAGGGGACAGCACTATATCCTTACACCTATGTAACATAGTTATGCTTGCCAGATTTTAAAAGTATCAAATTTTTTAAATTGGATTATACATAACTTTCTCCAAGGGAGAATATGTTCCATATTCCAACATGCAATGTCCAGATGAGAGTCTGACTTCCAGCTAACTACTATGCACTTCCTGGCCACTGACAGAACAATCAACACAAATTGGATTTGAAATTTGGATAGCTTCATTGTAAGTCTTAGGTCCATGATGTTTCCCAACAGGAATATCTATGGGTCCCATGGAAACTCTTTACCTATGATTTTCTCTAGGGCATGGGCTAGCTCTAACCAAAAGGGCCTCATCTTGGAGCATGACCGGTTGAGTGCACAAAGGTTCCTGTCTCTATGCTGCACCAGAAACATTGATCCGAAATTTCTGGTTTACCTTTATTCAATTTCTGCGGCATGAGGAATAATTGGTGAAAGTTATACTGCAGTTTATATCGTGAGTTAATTATTGTGGTCATGCTATCACGACACAGCTCTGACCAGCACCAATTGTAACAATTAGGTCCGACTCCCATCTGTTATTTCTTAAGTTTACATAAGGCCTTACCCTGACGATGGTTGAGACAGAGGACAGATATTTTGTGTTGGAATGGCTAGGATACTTGAAAAGGTTGGCTGCAGTAAATTCAAGCTTAGACCCACAAAGAGCATAGGTGTTCAGTGAAGTGGTCACCCAATCCTAGTTGCTCAATAATGCAGTGGAGGCCACATTGAGAACACTAAATGCAGTAGATTAGGTTAAATGATGTGCATGTAAAGCTGCCTCACCTGGAAGTTCTCTTTGTGACCTTGGATGGAGGTGAGAAGATGTTGGATCAAGCTTTGCACTTTCTGTGATTATAGCAGAAGTTGGAAGGGTAGGTGGAAAGGGAAGAGCAGACCGGGGAGTCTTAGAGACAATTATCCCTGCGTCAAGCAGATAGGGATGGAGACGGGAAGATACGAATGGTGGTGGGATTGCACTAAATTTGGCAAAAGTGTCAGAGGATAATTAGCCAGATATTGAGCCAGGGGGTGTGGAATGTCAGGACCAAAGGATTCCATCCTTGTTTTGCCTGGTGGGAGAAAAGGTAAGAGCATAAGAATGAGAAATGAAGGAGATACAGATGTGGGTTTTTCAGTGATAGTGATAGGGAATCCCTGTTTATTAAAGAATGAGGACATTTCAAATGTATTGGAGTGAAAGACCTCATCCTGAGAACAGTTGCAGCAGAAATGGAGGAGTTGTCCCCAAAAAAGGGTGAGGTGAAGGAAGGGGAGAAAGGTGCCAGAAATGATTCAGGTAAATTTAAGTGCTGAGTGGAAGTTGGCAGTGGTTAACGAAATTGTCAAGTTCTGCACGCCAAGGCAGTTATTGATGTAGCGAAGTAAGAGTTGAAAGTGGTACCACGTGACCCCCCCCTTAGAACAGCAAGTTCCACGCCAGACAGCCTGCGGCTCCGAGAATTCTTTCATCTGTTGTCTTTTTGTAAACAACAGTCCATTAGTGACTCTCCAAAGCTTTTGCAAAGGCTTTTGGTGCCAGCCTGTCTAGGATGAGCAGAGCTCTAGTATTTCAAATAAGATCTGTTTCAAAGTGTTTGTATGTGACCTACACTAAAAAACCTGCCCCAATTTATCTCCCAAAAACATAACTATATACTGTGTCGGTGTGAGCAGTGGAAGAAGCACAGCCACCATGTTGAGGGTCGTTAATGACAGTTTTTATTCAAATTCAGCACGTCCCTATAAGGGCAGCATGAGCTCAGTTACCTGGTGTCTTGTGACATCATAATCACTGCCCATGGCTGCCCCGCCACATGGCGATACAAGCAGGGCCGGTTTGCCATGAGGATGTGGGCCGCCACACAACCCCCCCCCCCCCCCCCAGAACCAACTACGCATCCTGTCGCTTTGGCAGCTGGCCCTGGCACTTGGGCGCAGCCATCTGTACCGGCTGTGATGTCCAGATGGGCTGTCTTCAAGCAGTCCACCGTACAAAGTTCTCGTCTCCCCCTAAACGTCCAGGGTGAAGGTTCTGCCGAACCGGTGCAAGACTTTATATGGCCCCTCGTATGGTCGCTGTAGCGGTGCACCTTGTGGTCTCCTCCCCACAAAAATGAACTGGGCCGAGTCGAGCACTTTGGTGAGATGAAACAGCCGGGTGCCGTAGGATGCTGGGGGTGGGGGAGCTAGGGAGGCCAATTACCTGCGTAGGTCTGCCAGCAGGTTTTTGTCGGTGGCTGTGGTGTCAGTGTCTGGGCTGAAAAACTCACCCAGCAGGGAAAGCAGTGCTCTATAGACCATCTCCGCTGCTGAAGCCTGAAGGCCCTCCTTGGGTGCCGTCCTAATCCTGAGGACCCAGGGTAGTTCGTCTACCCAGTCTGGTCCAGAGTGCCTGGCCATAAGCGATACCTTCAGGTGCCTGTGGAACCTCTTAACCAACCCATTGGACTGCAGTGGGTATGCTGTGGTGTGGTGGAGCTTGACCCCCAGGAGCTTCGCCAACTGAGTCCACAGGGCGGACATGAACTGCGCCCCTCTGTCGCTAGTGATGTGCACCGGGACTCCGAAACGGGTGATCCATTGGCTGACCAGAGTCCTGGCGCACGTCTCTGCGGTGGCCTCCTTAATCGGGACGGCCTCCGGCCACCTTGTGGTCTGATCCACCACCATAAAGAGGTAATGAGCCTCCTTGGACACCGGCAGGGGCCCCACGACATCAACGATGATGTGTTGGAATCTGTGAACCGCCGGGTCGAAGTTCTGGATAGGGGCTCACATGTGTCGCTGGACCTTTGAGGTCTGGCACCTGGTACAGTTCCTGGCCAGTTCCGCCACCTCCTTTTTCAGCCCGTGCCACACAAATCCGCATGGTTGTCTTTACCGCGAACTCGTGGATCAGACTGAAGACCTTTGCCCTCCAGTGCGACAGGACCACCAGGCACGGTGTGCCTGTTGAGATGTCACAGACCAATGCGTCCGGGCTGCTGGGCACCTGGACATCCTTGAGTTTGAGGCTCGAGATGGCGGTCCACAAGGCCTGCGTCTCCACATCGTTCCTCTGTGCCTGAGCCAGTTGCTCATAATCCAGACCAGGCGTGAGAGCGTTGATGGCTGGACAGGAGAGTGCATCCTCCACTACATTGTCCTTGCCAGCCCTGTGTTGGATGTCAATCGTAAACTCGACACGTACAAGAGGTGGTGCTGCTGTCTGGTGAACCTTGGATCCTTGGCCATTGCCAGTACTTGAGTGAGGGGTTTGTGATCTGTGAAGGCTGTGAACGGCATGCCCTCAAGGAAGTAGCAGAAATGGTGGATGGCCAAATACAGCGCCAGGAGCTCCCGGTCGAAAGCGCTGTATTTGAGCTCAGGCGGGCGCAGCTGCTTGCTGAAAAAGGCCAGCAGGCGCCATTGTCCATCGAGCCACTGTTCCAGAACCCCCCCCCGCCCTCCCACCACTGCCATAGTTGAGGCGTCCACAGAGAGCACCATGTGCACCTCCGGCCGCAGGTGCACCAGCAGTGTGGCGTTGGCTAAAGCCTCCTTTGACGCGATGAAAGCCTGACCGCCTCCTCTGACCACGATAAAGTCTTTTCTTTGGTGGCCATGAGCACGAACAATGGGCGCATGGTGCGCGCGGCTCCAGGGATGAAACGGTGGTAAAAGTTTACCATCCCTACGAACTCTTGGAGCCCTTTCAGGGTGAAGGGTTTGGGGAATCATTGAACAGTCGCTACCTTCTCCGGCGCGGCCCAAGCCACCGAAATGGTGTGCCCCAGGAACTGGAGGGACTCCTTGCCAAACTGGCATTTGGCCACGTTGATAATGAGGCCGAAGTCTGCCAGCCGGGCAAAGAGTGTGCAGAGGTGGGCTTTGTGTTCATCGCGGTTGCAACTGGCAATGAGAATATCATCCAGGTAAATGAACACAAAGTCCAGGTCTTTTCCAACCGCATCCATGGAGTGCTGGAACGTTCTGGGTGCGTTCTTTAGACCAAAGGGCATACGCAGGAACTTGAAAAGGCCCAAAGGGGTGATAATGGCCATCTTACCCATGTCATCTGAATGCACCGGGATCTGATGGTATTCCCACATGAGGTCCACTTTGGAGAAGACTCGTGCACCATGGAGGTTGGAGGAGAAGGGCTGTACGTGGAGCACCGGGTACCTGTCGGGGGTGGTTGCATCGTTCAACCGACGGTAGTCCCCACATGGTCTCCAGCCCTTGGACGATTTCAGGACCGTATGGAGCAGCGATGCCCAGGCGCTGTCCGAGCGCCGGACAATTTCCAGTTCCTGGAGCCTGGAGAACTCCTCTTTTGCCTGCTGGAGCTTCTCTGGCAGCAGCCGTCTGGGTCTAGTGTGCAGCGGGGAGCCCTGTGTGGTGATGTGGTGGAAGACCCCATGCTGGGGCAGGGCGGCATTGAACTGTGGCTTTAAGATGACGGGGAATTCGTGGTGGATCTCGTCAACTAGTCCCTGATGGCGGCTACAGTGGCGATTTCGGGCCTGCGGTCTTCTGCTGTGTCCAGTCGGGTGGAGTGGAACGTTCGGGCGTTGACCAGCCTTTTGCCCTTTATGTCAACCAGTAGGCCATGAGGTCTGAGAAAGTCAGCCCCTAACAGCGCGGTGCCCACAGAGGCTAGGTTTAACATCCAGTGGAACTTCTCCTTCCCGATCTGGATCTGTGCCCTACAGGTGCCGAAGTTCCTGATGGTGGAGCCGTTGGCTGCCCGCAGGGTTGGACATCGAGATCAGGTACGAGCCTCTAATGCTGTGGGGTGAGGGAGGAAGGACGCTAAGCTCAGCCCATGTCCACCAGGAATCGGTGGCCCATGGATCTATCTGTCACATGAAGGAGGCCGTTTGTGTGGCCAGCCATTGCAGCCATCAACGGCGGCTGGCCTGGTCATTTCCCCGAAACCCGCAGAATTGGTGGCACTTACGGGCTTGCACTCCCCAGCGCTGGTGGTAGAAACATCAGATCGATCGGCTTGCGGTCGGCTGGTTCCTGGTCATGCCACCTGGTTGAGGGCTGCCTCGTTCACACTCTTCGTGCGCCAAAGGACATCCGCATGGGCTGTTGCTCTCCTCGGGTTTGAGAAGTCTTCATCTGTGAGGAGCAGCTGGATGTCCTCCGGCATCTGTTCCAGGAATATCTGGCAGACCCACGTTGAGGGTCGTTAATGACAATTTTTATTCAAATTCAGCACGCCCTTTTAAGGGCAGCATGAGCTCAGTCACCTGGTGCATTGTGACATCATAATCGCTGCCCAGGGTGCGCGCTGGAAGGGAAGATGGAGTCAGAGAGAAACCTCTGAAGACGCCATTTCCCCATGGCTGCCCCGCCACGTGGCAATGCAAGCAGGGCCGGTTCGCCATGAGGATGTGCGCCGCCACAATACAATGCAAACACAACATAATCTGTCATTCAACAAATTCTGGAAATTCACTAGTCATAAAAATTATCACAAGGAATAGTAAAATTCGGGAAAAAAAATTATCACAAAGTAAAATTATATTTGCAAACCATTGCTTAGAGCAAGTTTATAAATGGAGAAAATAAGTAGTTTAGAAGACAATGCACTCTCAGTTACAGATTGAACAAATGGAAACTGAAATATCCAGCAACTTTTTCTCTGTAACTTTTCGCAGTTATGCAATTTTTGAATTTCCTGTTGTATTCAAGGAGAGACTGACTTACCTGGGGAGCAGGCAAAATGATTTTCACTGTCTGCGTGCCAAATAATTCAAAAATGCCTGAAAACTCAAAATACTACAGGTATTTTGTTATAGTTTTAGGATGTTGTTCAGCAAGAGATAACAGTTAGTACATTGCACATCCTTCCCTTTTTGAAACTCAAAAAGAAGAAATCAAGCAGCAAACACGAGTGGATGAAAGCATATCTTCCAACAAAGCTATCCACTATGGTCATTAAAATCTAGGCATAATGATCAAGAACCAAAGGATCGAACATTTATGTTTATCTTTCTTTAGTTTACCTTTTTAATGTTGTGAGCAAGGTGAGGACTGATCCAGTAGACGTTGTTCACAAATGGCCAATAATCTTTATGCTGTTCATATATCTGTTGAAATCAAAACATGAACAATTATAACATATTTATTTTCAACTCCCCAACATCAAGAACTTAATTTTCACAAGGTTGTTTTTTTCCCCCCCATTTGTATGCAGCAAATGCCAAAAGCAATCAATATTTTCTTATCTTAGTACACAGCTTTAAAACTCGATTCTTATCAAGGCACAATGCATCTCCACAAGTGCTGAATCAAGAAGTACCCTGCAACTTTTACAAAAAAAGACACTCAAAATGGATGATTTCCCCACATCCATTTCATTATTACATGACCTCACGCTCAAAGAAATTTAAAGTAATAAACGTTCTGCTTAAATACTTCAATAATTGCAGTATCTCCAAATGACAGCAATTCAACACGAATGCAAAAACCTCCCTACCTTCTTTAAGAAAGCACTTACATACATGCTTTACTAATGAGCAGTGATACATAGAAGATAGGAGCAGGAGTAGGTCATTCGGCCCTTCGAGCCTGCTCCGCTATTCAATGAGATCATGGCTAATCTTAAAGTTCAGTACCCCATCCCCGCCTTCTCTCCGTAACCCCCAATTCCCTTATACTGAAGAAATCTATCCAATTCCCTCTTAAATATATTCAATGAACCTGCCTCTACTGCTCTCTGTGGCAATGAATTCCACAGATTCACCACCCTCTGGGTAAAGAGATTCCTCCTCATCTCGGTTCTAAATGGTTTGCCTATTATCCTCGAACCATGGCCCCGGGTTCTGGACTCCCCCACCATTGGAAACATCTCTTCCGCATCCATTCTGTCCTGTCAGAATTTTATATGTCTCTATGAGATCCCCTCTCAATCTTCTAAACTCCAGCGAGTACAATCCCAATTTGCCCAATCTTTCCTCATAAGTTATTCCTGCCATTCCAGGTATCAGCCTGGTGAATCGCCTCTGCACTCCCTCCATTGCAAGAACATCCTTCCTTAGATAAGGCGCCCAAAACTGCACACAATACTCCAGGTGTGGTCTCACCAAGGCTCTGTACTGCTGCAGTAAGGTATCCTTATTCCTATACTCAAACCCTCTTGAAATGAAGGCCAACATACCATTTGCCTTTTTAACCGCCTGCTGTACCTGCATGCTCGACTTCAGCGACTGGAGCACAAGAACCCCTAGGTCTCTCTGCACTTCCCCATCTCCCAATCTATTGCCATTCAAATAGTAATCTGCCCTCCGGTTTGTATTACCAAAGTGGGTAACCTCACATTTATCCACATTGTAGTGCATTTGTCATGTATCTGCCCAGTCCCCCAATTTATCCAAATCATACTGGAGCTTCCTGACCCCCTCTTCAGTGCACACAACCCCTCCTAGCTTAGTGTTGTCTGCAAATTTGGAGATATTACATCCAATCCCCTCATCTTGAGCATTAATGTAAATTGTGAACAGCTGGGGTCCCAGTACAGATCCCTGTGGCACCCCACTGGTCACCATCTGCCACTCAAAAAACGAGCCGTTTATCCCACTCTCTGTCTTCTATCTCCCAGCCAGTTCTCAATCCACATCAATACCTTGCCCTCAATCCCATGAGCCTTGATTTTGCATGCCAGTCGTTTATGTGGGACCTTATCGAAGACCTTTTGGAAATCCAGGTACTCCACATCCACTGGCTCTCCCCCATCTATATCCACAGTATTAAGCCAGTTTACAGAAATACCTAGATCTATGCCATATAGTACAAAACTTCTAGAGTGGCAGTCATGTTATTTTTTTTTAATTTCTTAGACATACAGCACGGTAACAAGCCCTTTCAGCCAACAAACCTGGGCTGCCAAATTACACCCATTTAATGTGGGAGGAAACCAGAGCATCCAGAGGAAGCCCACACAGACATGGGGAGAATGTATAAAGTCCTTAAAGACAGGACCAGATTTGAACCACAGTCCTGGTCAATGGCGCTGTAACAGCATTGTGCTAACCACTACATTAACCATGCTGTCCCTTGGTTAAACCATAATATAACTGTAGTAAACCACTGTATGTATATATTTATCTGTCTGGGCACACCCATTGGCTGGCTATACCTATGGCCCCTCCCACAAGCTCCTGAATAAAAGTGAATGTCCCTCAGCCCCCTCCTCAGTTCAAGACAGTCAACCAGCAGAGATAGGCTTTTATTCACAACAGAATGAAGGCACATCAGTTTTGATCAACTTCAGTCTTTGAGTCATTGATGTGCATCAATTTTATTCACAAAAGTCTTGACAATGGAGGAGATTCTGAAGCCAGAGAAACTGGAAATTGATCCTCAATCATCCAAAGAATCTACAAACTTTGAACTTTGGCTGTGCTGTTTCAAGGTGTTCCTGCAGGCATTATCAGTCATCATTCGGTCAGAGAACGATAAGTTACAGGTCCTGCACTCCTGAGTCGGGCTCCTGGTGTACTCAGTGATCAGGGTCATCACGTCGTATCTGGAGGCAATCAACATATTGAAAGGTCAGTACC
Organism: Narcine bancroftii; assembly: GCF_036971445.1. Taxonomy (NCBI): domain Eukaryota; kingdom Metazoa; phylum Chordata; class Chondrichthyes; order Torpediniformes; family Narcinidae; genus Narcine; species Narcine bancroftii. The sequence goes on along the minus strand of NC_091477.1, from coordinate 105,719,773 downwards.
TGAGAAAGGTCAATGCCAGACACCTCCTCGTGACCCAAAAGCAACAACACAGGGAGTCGAACGCCGAACATCTCCGGGCCCTGTGAATCCTCAGATGTGTCTGTGTGAAAAAGGCCGCGACAGCCACGAAGTACATAGAGGACCTGGTTACAGGCATCAGGTCCAATTATATCCGCCAGAGACTACTAGATCAAGGTGAGCTCAATCGGAGTACGAAAGCCGAATTGCCAGGCACACTGGAGGTGGCCATTAAGAACATGGAGGTCTACTCAACCAACAACATGGCTGCCTCGTGGTTGCCATCGTCAGGTTCCACCAGCAATCCGACCACGGCAGCTGTACACCACAAGCGCCTGACAATGCTACCACCATGTCCCACCAGTAACCCAACCACAGGAAGAAAGGAAACTATGCTAAAGTGTGCAGATCAAAACCACCCCTCCCTAGCAGCGCCACTTGCAGGCCGCCAACAATCCTGGGAACTAGCGGCACCACGTGCGAGTCGTGGACGCTATCTCCGAGACCCAGCAGCATTGCGCGTAAGCCACCATCTTCAAAATTCAGCAGTGCTGCATGGGGGCAGCCATCTTAGATGCAACCATCTCCCGACTCCACACTTGAACTCTCTGACGTAGCAACAAACATCAACCAGACACTAGCTTCCATCACACTCGACCAGGGCGGTCCCTATCAACTCACCAGAATGATGATGGACATGAAAGTAAATGGCCATTTGACGAGTTGCCTGTTCAAAAGAGCTTCATCCACCCCGACACAATGCAGTGCTACTCCCTCATTGCAAGGCCAGTAAGCCAAAAGTTCTCCTTGGCCTTCAAGGTCACATAGAGCAGATATCCACAGCTACTGTGTTGTGACTCTAACCATGTGGGGCACAAACTATCAAAATTTAAACCTCTGGTGATGCCACAGGTCTGTGCTGCCATGCTACCGGGACTGGACTTTCAATGTCACCTTAAAAACATGATGATATAGTACAATAGGCCCCAGACACCATTCATTGTTGGTAGCCAGATTTGTCGCCACATATCCACCAGCTCAATGCCAACGACTGCATACAGGCACCCCAAACTGTCCAGGACCCTATCACTGTACTGCAGTTACAGCTGGAACCACGACAGTCATAGTGAAAAACCAAACCTGCCGAAAGATTTAATTAAAAATTGCATCATCAACACTTCATCCCAGTAGACGTTTTTTAAAAACAATGGGTGGCAAATATATACATACTGTGGTAAACCAGAGTATGCATATACTCATCTGTCTGGCACATCCATTGGCCAATTGTACCTGTGGCCCCTCCCAAAGGCTCCCGAATAAAGGTGACTATCCCTCAGCCCTCTCCTCAGTTCAGGATAGTTGACCAACAGGGATGTGCCTTCATTCTATGGATTTTAGGAAGGCCTTCAATAAGGTTCCACATGGAAAGCTGGTAAGGAAGGTTCAGATGCTAGATATTAATGTTGAGATAGTCAAATGGGTTCAATGGTGGCTGAAATGTAGTTGCCAGAGAATCATGGTGGATAAATGTGTCAGGATGGAGCCCATACATGGAAGAGATAGGAACAAATATCTAAGAGTGCTTCCGGCCTCTTTAGTCCTGTATTGATCTTCTTCCTTGAAGACACACATACATCAATGCTGTGTGATTCCAGCTTGCAAGCAAATCCTCTGTGAAATCCAGACTGATACTATTTTTTTTAAATCTTTGGTTTTCTTTCTTTTCTAATAGTTCATATTATATTTACTGCATTTTATTTAGTGGAGGGGGGGTTATAATTTCCATGTAATTATTCTATTTCCTATTTTACTTAAGCACTGCTTGTATTAATTGTATAATTGGAAACTTTAAATAAAATATTCAAAAAAAAAATCAATCCATTGAAAATTACACTGCTTTACCATCAATGATTCATAATCATTTTTAACTAAAACTCCTGTACCTTTGGTAAATCAATGATTATATGCTTACTCATTTATTTTATAATGACAAGTTCATGACTTGACAGAAACAAATTTCTCAACTTCAAACTATTTCCAGAAGGCAAAAGTTATACTTGACTACATATCAATTGTAATTTTTAAAAAAATGTATGACACAGCCACATCAAAGAGTGGACAGCTTCTTCAACAGCTTTACAGTCTTCAAAACCTGATAATTTTGAACTACAATACATACCATAATGGCTAAACAACTAGATTATATTCATGAGAAACAAACCAAGTTTTACTGATAACACATTGTTACTTCATCAACAATTTTTAAAAAATGTTTTAAAAAATCGACCTTGTCTTCCAGAAGTCCATGACACATTATGTTGTTCATTTCTTTGCAGAGTCGTTCCAATCCTCCATATTTGGACCAAACATTTGGATTATTGGTTGAGAGCAGCCCTTCCACAGTTGTCTTCAAGGAACCCAAAAGCTTCCAATGTTCTTGTCTATGACAGGTTTAAATACATAGTCACTCAGAACTTACAACAAAATAACCTATTACAAGAACAGTTTAACAACAAACCCAAATTGCAGTTCATTCAAATGCCTCTGAAATGGTCTATCAAGTCATTCATCTAAAGCAGTGGTTCTCAACCATTTTCTTTCCACTCACATACCACTTCAAGTAATCCCTATGCCATTGGTGCTCTGTGATTAGGAAGAGATTGCTTAAGGTGGTATGTGAGTGGGAAGGGAAGGTTGAGAATCACTGCTCTAGATCCAATTGTTACTGAAATATTTTGCTTGAGAAAAATGGTTATTGGCCCATTTCCACTGGAGTTATGAAAATGTGCACATAATGAGTCAATTGGATACAATTAAAAGTGGCTTTCAAACTTTTTCCACTCACATACCACGTTAAGCAATCCCTTACTAATCACAGAGCACCTATGGCATAGGGAATACCAAAAGTGGTATGTGAGTGGAAAGAAAAAAGTTGAGAACCACTGATCTAAAGAGCAATTTGGAATCTTCAATGGCACCCAACACCCAAAAAATAAACTCAAAAAAGTTAGCACCTTTCTAATTCCAAAGTTCCTTCTATTACATAATGATATACTCACAGTACAAAATAAAGATCATAACTTATAATCAGCTATTCTGATAATCTTGCAATTACAGGGACTACCAACCTAATAACCTAGGAAGGTGAGAAGAGCTCAGTGAACCTTGTACTTACAAAAATAAAATGTCAAAAAAAAATGTTAAGTGTCTTACTACATAATGGAAAACCACAAGCAACTAAAATTGGAGCTCTGTTTGTCTAAAATTGATGTTTGAACACATTGCAGATTAGGCACACAAACATAAAATTTAAGATGCAGATTATGTTTGCAAGTTGAATCAGTTAATCTATTCTACAATTTGAAATAGTCTTAAAAAAAACACTACCAAAGCCAATGAATTAAATTTAAATGGTAAAAATAAAATTGAATGCTGAGCACACAAGGATTCTAAAAGCAGAGAATTTAGAGATTTTGGCTAGGAATTATGAAAAAAAATTTACAAGAATAGCCATAACCTCAAAATTAGCACTTAATTCAGTCCAATTGAGATACTTTCATGTAATGTGAGAAGCATGAAAAAAAATCTAATTAGTCAAGAAGAATATCCTTGTTCTTTACTCCATAAAAACTAAAAAATATACTGTGAAGATTAATCATTAAAACAAAATCCAAGAGATAATGAATCAGATTTTAGGGGAGAAGGTCACATGTACAAGTGGTAGGGAAGATGCTTTATTGCTATAAAAGCAATAAAGACTGAAAAGATTTGCTTTCCAGAGTGTTCCATGTTCCCTTGAAGCTGAATAGAGGTTTCTCCTCAGATTTATCAATTTATTTTATATTAGGATTTTAGTTCTGATCTCCAAGCAGGATAAAATATTATCTGTAATGTTATTAGAACTGTACAGACATCCAACTTTCATCACACCATCTTCATTTTTCTTGAGAACAAAAAAATATGGAAGAAGGATGGGTAAATGAAGTCAGACAACACTCTGGACCACTGATTCACAGAAAAAGCTTCTGTTAACCGAAATCATGAATCTAATTCTTTGTCATAAAAAAAACATAGGGAAACTAGTTTTCTTCAGGAAAGAAAACTCACTATCCTAACCAGGCTGGCCTTTTTATGCTTCCAGATGCTATCTTTATCGTCTCCTCAGTGAAGGTACAATTCAAATGGTGGTATTGAGATTTCCATTTTGAAGGCCTTTCCAATAATGCCTTTTAATTTATCTGCAAGACTGAAACACCTATTGCTCAATTCATGAATTGCAGATATTCTAAAAATAGCAAGTCATCACCCAACACTGTCAAAGATCACATCACCACGTTCTTGGAAATGCATTTGGTAACCATTTAACATAGACAACAGTTATGATCAGTGACATCATAAATGTGAGTGACTGGAGAACTTCTGAGTGACATCACCCAACATTTTGTGGCCCAACCACTGATGTTCATCTCTTTTTACTTCAAATCAGAGGTTTTTGTTCTCAAAAAATGTACATTTGAGGTGACAATCAGCAGTAATTACAGGTCTTTAAAAGTGATGGGGGGGAGATGAAATTGAATGGGCACAACCCAAATGAACTGGCAGGGTTGTGGGCAGGAAGCAAAGGGAAAATGACTCCCCCTCCACATGAACCAAGTCGCCTCCTGCGCTGCCATTATTTTCTGATGATGGTTGTCGCTTCTTCCTGGGCGCATTCTGCAAGTCAAACTGTTGAAATTCCAAGTCTGCAAACACACCCAGAGTCACAATTGCCCGAATAGCTCGTTACACAGACGCATCTCTCAGCCAATGCTTCTATATTACAAAATATATCTAATCAGGACGATTGATCCGAGCGTTTCGGCACCAGCTGGAAAGACACTATTTGCTGTCACGTCAACTGATGTGACAAGCCTCCTAAATAAGTCACAACCTCGAAACAGTGGGAATCTCCCCTTGATTCACCTAAAAGCAGAAAGATGAGTAATGCAAACGACGAATTAGACTCTCCACTAGTCGGGAAGTGGCCGCTGCATGGACCGCAGAGCCTCAGGACGGGCCGCCTACCTGCACTCCTCCGCCTCCGTGTTCTCCGGGTCGCGGAGCCAGCTCCCCTGGCTCCATGTCGACAACATGTCCTCCCCGACCTCCCGGGTACTCGCGAAAGGGCCAGGCGTTGATCCACCGCCGACCTCAGAAGCTGTCACCGCCAATGCGCCAAGCCCCAATTCCCGTCCTTCTCCACTCACGCCCACGGCTCCGCCTCGCCCCACGTGACACTTCGCTCCGTTCGGGCAACCGCCCGGTCCTGCCGCACGGTGTCGGGGTTCGCTCCGAAAGACAAATTGCCAGCGAGAGGGTTTCTGGGACTCTTCAAATGCGTAACTGGATGTGAACCAGTTACACAATTAAGATTTTGCTTCCTGAACGCTCTTGGGGGAGGGGGGGGGTACTTTATGGATTTTGGACTGATCATGAAAACCACCTTAAAAAATTCCTATCACTACCGTTTTTTAGATATAACCAATTTTTGTGATTTCCTGTCATATTTTAAGATATTTCAAGCATATGAAGTGCAGCATATTGATTTTTTTTTCATTGGTACTTGGATTTCTTCCCACTGAAGTAAAAACGCAATGCTGGTGAAACTCAGCAAGTCAAACAGCAAAGATGACCAACATTTCAGGATTGATAAAGGGCTCAAGCCCAAAATGTTGAACCTTTATCTTTGCTACATAAAGTACACTGTTTGACCTGCTGATTTTCTCCAGCACTGTGTTTTTACTTCAACCATAGTGTCTCCAGAATGGAGGACCATCGCCTTCCCAAGATCGTGTTATATGGCGAGCTCTCCACTGGCCACCGAGACAGAGGTGCACCAAAGAAGAGGTACAAGGACTGCTTAAAGAAATCTCTTGGTGCCTGCCACATTGACCACCTCCAGTGGGCTGATATCGCCTCCAACCGTGCATCTTGGCGCCTCACAGTTTGGCGGGCAGCAACCTCCTTTGAAGAAGACTGCAGAACCCACCTCACTGACAAAAGACAAAGGAGGAAAAACCCAACACCCAACCCCAACCCACCAATTTTCCCTTGCAACCGCTGCAACCGTGCCTGCCTGTCCCGTATCGGACTTGTCACCAACGAGCCTGCAGCAGACGTGGACATACCCCTTCATAAATCTTCGTCCGCGAAGCCAAGCCAAACGAAAGGAAGTGTCTGCAGACTTCTGTCTTTTATTTCTTCCCTGCTGATCTTGGTGCATTCGGTAATGAACATGGTGAAAGGTTTCAACAGGACATTGCGACTACTTAAAAACAATATCAGGGTGATACACTATCAATAATAACAAAAAGCTGGAGTTGCAGGATGATAGGCTTTCAATGCCATAAAACTTGGACCATGCTCCTGTCCTGGCTTGATCCCAGGACTCGTACTGAGGGATGGAGTGGAGTCACAGAGGGAAGGCTGGCCAGCCATACATATGGGCCATACATATACACAGTGTCAGTAACCAAGTAACAGTATACACCTGTGTATCACCACATTCACCCCTCTTTTAAAAGAAAATACTGGGGTGGAAAAGTTCAAGGTCCATCATAAGTTCAGCCAGTCCAGTGGTCTTCTGTTCCTTGTGGACTGTCATAGTGCTGACTATGGTGCAGCTGTTGGTTCCAGGTCGGGAGGGAGTATGTCAGCAATTGGTGTAACTTGGAGCGGGGGGTGGGCAAATGGTGCGGGAATCAGGGTGGAGTGGTGGGGATCAGCCGTGGTGGTCATAGCAGCTGGTGCCTAGGTTGGGGAAGGATGCCCAGGTGCAGGAGTCAGTGGATGTGGGAGTTGGTAGCGGGTCAGTAGTGGTGTCGGGATTTACTGCGCAGGCCAGGTCCCGTTCAGAAACTGTGTCCTCACATCCATCCGAGTATGCCACATCGGCATACTGGGGGTTGGCGTGGAGGAGGAGGACCTTCTCGACCAGTGGGCTGGTCTTGTGGCCCCGTACATACCTTCTGAGCAGGACTGGTCCCGGGGAACGTTCGCCAGGATGTTAGCGTTGTCCCTGATACTGATTTCTAGGGAAGGAAAACAGTCTTTCTTGAGGCGCAGCATTGTTGGTGGTACACAGGAGGGATCTAATTGCGTGAAGGGTATTGGGGAGGACTTTCTCCCACTGGGAGATGGTAGGATCCTGGACTTCAAAACTAGGAGGACTGCCTTCCATACTGTGGCATTCTCCCAATTAAACATGCTAAATTCAATAAAAGTTAATGTTTCTCCAACTTCCTACATGATATAACAAATCTGAAATTATCTTTGTGTTTAGCTTGAAGTTGTCTATAATGGGTCTCAAATTTTTTTTCAGGAAGCAAACTTTTTGAAAAAAAATTGTTGTCCAGTGTTATTATAGCAGAAAGTGCTGAGGATTTTCAGCAAGTCAAAAAGACAGTTTCAGTAAAATGTTCAGTCACATCCTATGTGGAACATAAGAATGGGAGCATTTTGCCATATTTTGATCTGTACCTCCTCTCATTTGACAGCAATTGCTCCATAATTCTTGATATCCCCAGCAAACAAAAATCAATCTCTAGCAAAGAACTGAATCAGAATCAGGTTTATTGTCATGAACACGTGTCCCGAAATCTGTTGTTTTGCGGCAGCAGGATTGTGCATTACAGGTGCAAAATTGCAATATATTACCATTCCATATTTAAAGAAATAGATCATTAGTGCAACAAAAAGTGAGGTAGTTTCTATAGGTTCTTTGCCCATTCAGAAATCTGATAGCAGAGAGGAAGAAGCTTTTTCTTGTATTGTTGAGTGTTTGTCTTCAATCTCCTGTTCCTGATGAGAGCAGTGAGAAAGGGCACAGCCTTGGTGGTGAGGGTCCTTGATGACAGAGACTGCTTTCTTGAGACACTGCCTCTTAAAGATGTCCTTAACGAAGTGAAGACTAATGCCCATGCTGGTGCTAGCTGAGTTTATAACCCTCTGTAGCCTTTTCCTGTCCTGCGCATTGGCACCTTCATACCAGGCAGTGATGCATCCAATCAGAATGCTCTCCATGTTTACCTGTTGCAACTTGCTGGAGGAACTCAACAAGTCAGAGAGCATCAATCAATGTTTTGGGTTTTGGACCCCTTTTAACAAACCTGAAATGTTGACTGACCATTTTTACCCATGTATGCTGTCTGATTTGCCAAGTTCCAAGAGCAAATCTTTGCTCAAGATTCCAGCATTTGCGGCCTCTGTGTTTCTCTATCTATCTCTAATTCTTTAGGCAGAAAAGTTGTGTTCGTTACTCTGATTCTGATTCTGCAAGAAAGCCCACCTGGGAAGGGAAATGTTTTAGCTTTCATTGCACAGAGAGATCAGTGGTAGGAAAGTTTTTAGAAGGAATTGTGAGAAAGGATTTGTTTGCATTAGGAAACCCAAGAACCAATTAGGGATAGTCAGTATGGCTTGGCATAGGAAATGATGCCTCATAACTTTACTTTTTCTGAGGTCGATTGGTTAGATATCTGTCATGATAGTGTTGCTAGATTGATAAATGTTCGTTATGCAATGGTTAATTATAATTTTTTACATCAATTGTATTTAACACCTGAAAAGTTTTTAAAAATATGGTTTTAGTGAATCAGATTCTTGTTTTAGATGTGGTAATTCGGTTGGAACTTTTTTTCATGCTGTCTGGTTATATGTACATATACAATCTTTTTGGAAAACAATTCAATTGTTTTTGGAACATTTATATAAGATCAAAATACCTCTGGATCCGACAATATTTTTGTTGGGTGAGTTGAATCCTTTGAAAGATTTGGGATTGCTTTTGTGTATTTAGCTTTATCTGTTGCAAAAAAATGTATAGCAAGTACATGGAAAAATGCTAATGTGATTGATATTAATAGATGGTATAATGAGATGAAAACTTGTTTGGTAATGGAAAAAATCACGTGTTTTACATGATAATTATTCTTTTTTTTAATAAGTGATCTTTATATTTAGAATATTTACATTTAGATTTACCTTGATTAGATTTTAGTAAATATATTTCAGTTTTTTTTTTCTTTTTTGGCTCTCCTAAAGAGAGTTGGCTGAGGGGGTGGGGGTTTCTTTTTCTTTTCTTTTGTTCTATAAATTTTTTTATCATTCATAATATGTACTTTTTTTATTGTATGTAATAACTTTGTTGAACGAATAAATAATGTTATGAAAAAAAAAGAAATGATGCCTCACAAATTTGATAGAGTTTTTTTTAAGAAGGACCAAGAGGACTGGATGAGGGCAGGGCAGTAGATATTGTCAACATGGACTTTGGCAAGTTCCAGCATGGTAGGCTGACCCTGAACATTACAGCAAATAGGATCCTGGGTGAGCTGGGTAATTGGATACAAAATTGGCTTGGTGGAACTGATAAGAGGCAACAGGTTATTTTCCAGATTTGATCATTGTGACCAGAGATGTGGCACAGAGATCAGTGCTGAATGCTTTGTTGTTTAATAATGGTTTGAATGAGAAAGTATAATAAATTATAAATTTTAATTTTAAATTTAGACATTCTGCACGGTAACAGGCCATTTTGCCCCATGAGTCTGTACCACCCAATTAACCTACATCCCTAGTACATTTCAATTGGTGGGAGGAAACCAAAGCCTCTGGGGAAAACCCAAGCAGACACAGGGAGAGGATACAAACTCCTTATAGACAGCATGGGATTCGAATCCCGGTCCTGATCGCTGATGATGTAAAGGCATTATGCTAACTGCTACACCAACCATGTCACCCCTTTGCAAGGTGACACCAATATTAATGTTATTGAGAACAGTGAGAAGGCAAACTAAGGTTACAACATTCTTGTCTTCGTCAGTCAGGTCACTACGTGATGAAAAATGTGCATTACAGTCTAGTATGGCGATACTAATACCCCTGAATGTAAAGCCGTGCAAAAGGTAGTGGATACAGCCCAGGGCATCACAGGTAAAACCCTCCCCACCATCAAGAACATCTTAAGCGAATACTGCCTTCCGAGAGCAGCACCAATCATCCACACCACCCAGCACATGCTCCATTGAGGTCTAGCTGCCACAAGACTGGGACCATCAGGTTCAGGAACAGCTACTACCCCTCCACCATCAGACTCTTCAACAATAAACTCAATCAGGGACTCAAATGACTTTTACTTTTGCACCTTATGATTTTTTTTCTGCTCTCTGTATTGCACACTGTTTACATTTATTTGTTTGCAAGTCTAGATGTGCAGTTTTTTTTGCACTACCAAAAGTAGTGGTCATTCTGCTTCACCCACAGAAAGAGGAATCTCAGGGTTGTATGTGATCATTGTGAAGTCACGTATGCTCTCTGACAATAAATCAGAAGCGTTTCAAACACATGTAAACAAATAAAGAAATGTAAACTGACTGTGCAATAGAGAGAGAGAGAAATAAAATCAATAAAATGCAAAAGAGTCCTTAAATGAGTCTCTGACTGAGTTTGTTGTTGAGAAGTCTGATGGTGGAAGGGTTTCTGAATCTGGTGGCCCCCATTCTTGCGGCACCTGTACCTTTCCGCTACATGTTTCAAGTACAGTATTTTGCTACTATTTCAGAGCATCTACATTAATTTCCTGTGTTATGTGGACTACTCATTTAGTTTAAGAAACTTTTTTTTCTGGAAACGATGAAAGGGCTCAAACCCGAAACATTGGTTTATCTTTGCTCTACAGAGTACACTGCTCGACCTACAAAGTTTTTAACTCGTCCGAAGAGCTCCGTCGACTCGCGTCGCTCTCCTCGAGCTCCACCACGGCGCCGCACAGGGTCACCTCTTCAGGCACCACGCAGGGGGAGGTGGCGTGATGAGGTCAGCAGCGCACGTCGACGGGTCAGAGCGATCAGATCCAAAAGCACCAATGGTGGCGCGCGTCTCCGGTGCGTCAGGTTGCGTGGGGAGTTCGGCAGAACAGGTCGGCCCGGTGGTGATGGTCGGTGTTGAACGGAGTGAGGTTGTGATGGGGAAAGCGAGACCTGACAAATTAGACATGTCCTTGGGTAGGTTGTGGGGGGTAGGTGGGTGGGGGGGATTGCACTTCGTTTATTTTGCGTTCATTTTGACTTGAACTTGAAGAGAGGAAACTTGGTGGATGTGCTAAATCAAGATCTTGGCCTGGCCAGTTTTCGGATACGGGGACAACACAGGGAACACTAATGGCAGAGTGAAGGCAAATGTGCCTGGCTGCGTACGTGTGGATTAAATTGGCTGGTCTTAAATATTAATTTAGTTTTCTTCCGAGTGACAACTTCCAATTTAAATAATGGTTATTCAAAACAAGGCAGTATGTTACAAAGTGTAACTCGTTTAAAAATGATAAATGAACCATTTCAACTATTTGGAATTTTAAAATTTGGCTTCATTTGAAATGTGAAGAGTAAAACTTTTTCTTTGCCCTCTCGTTTCCCCTCTGACCTTTCTCCCATCACTACAATAGTTTGGCGGGCAGCAACCTCCTTTGAAGAAGACCCGCAGAGCCCACCTCACTGACAAAAGGCAAAGGAGGAAAAACCCAACCCCAACCCACCAATTTTCCCCTGTAACCGTGTCTGCCTGTCCCGCATCGGACTTGTCAGCCACAAACGAGCCTGCAGCTGACGTGGACATTTACCCCCTCCATAAATCTTCGTCCGCGAAGCCAAGCCAAAGAAGACAATAGAAATTTTGCTTTCTATCTATGTTCCTACCTTGAGGAAGGGCTCAAGCCTGAAACGTTGGTCATGTATCTTTCTACATAAGGTACACTATTCGACTGGCAGAGTTGCTCCAGCATTGTCTTTTTACTCCAACCACAGTGTCTGCAGGCTCGAGAACGAGAGGACAGGGGATAAGGGTGTAAGGTGAAATTTTTTTTGTAAGGGGGGGGAGCATTCAGGAGAACTTCACTCAGCAGATGGTAAGAGTGTGGAACTAGCTTCTAGCTGAAGTTGTGGATTTGAGTTCAATTTCAACATGTAAGAGAAATTTGGATGGTGTCAGATGGAAACAATTAAATGTTGCAGTCATAGTCAAAGAGTTTTTGTAGCATAGAAGCAGGCCCTTCAGCCCATTTGTTCTCCTAAGCAATTCCATTTGCCTGCTTTTTGGCTCATATCCTTCTGAATCTTTCTATCCATTTCCCAATCTTAATTTTTTTTTCAGGATTGCTATCGTACCTGCCTCTGCCACTTTGGCAGTTTGCTTGAAATACCCACCACTCTCTGAATGAAGGTTGTCCCTTAGATCCCTTTTAAATCTCTTCTCCTCTCACCTTAAATCCCTGCCCTCTAATTTTGAGCTCTGTTATGTGCGGGAAGAAATAGAATTTCTAGCTTTTGCTCAAAATTTCTAGCTTTTGCTAGAAATGGAGTGATGTCTTTAGGCTCCACTGCAAAAGGAAGTGGACACAGCCCAGGACATCACAGGTAAAACCCTCCCCACCGTTGAGAGCATGTACAGGAAGTCCTGCCATTGGAGACAGGAATCATCAAGGACCCACACCACCCAGCACATGCTCTGCTACCATCAGGAAAGAGGTATAGGTGCCATAAGACTCGCACCACCAGGTTCAGGAGTGGCTGCTACCCTTTCACCATCAGACTCTTCAACCATAAACTCAATCAGGGACCTAGTTAAGAACTCTTACTTTTTGCTTTTTAATGACTTTTTTTCCCTCTCTGTAGTGCCCAGTCAGTTTGTTTACATTTTTTTATTTGTTTATATGTATACAGTGTGTTCAGTTTTTTTGCTTTACCAGTAAGTGGTAATTCTGCCTCACCCACAGGAAAAATAATCTGGCAGATGTATGAAGAAAACTTGAGTTTCAGATGCCACTATAATTTGTTTTTAATATCTTTGAATAAATAAGCCTTTAACTATTGATTGCATATTTTGTACCACAGATGATATAATTAAAATGAATAAAAAGCAATATAATATGAAGAGATCTGGATCACGTAAAGGAAAGCAGATGTTCAATCAATATTCCTATTCCACAATGCATCTGAAGCGATCAAGCAGTTGGCATGGAATCCCACAACGATCTGGTGAGTTTAGAACTTGTAGAATTGCATTCTCTTGGGGCAATCTTTGATCATAAAGCACTTTCTCTGTACATTAAGATTGCTGGAGCAAAATCAGAGATGTCATTTGATATCAAGGTATAAATCCTTTAGTGCTCTTGAATTGATCGACTAAATTTGTGTTTTAGTTTCATTTCTCTTTTGATTGCAATTTTTTTATAATTGTGCTCTGGAAAATTAAGAGATTTTTAAGCACCAGCCTTTCAAAAATCACGATAAATTTTTAAAAAAGATTTATGACAAATTATTTCAAATCTTTCACTGTATGTGAACCTAAGGCTCACTGGTTGAATATGGCCCATGATCCAAATTTATCCAGCTGCAACCCAATGCAAAAGTACTATGTGCACCCGCCCGCCGATACAAGTAGTGCAAAACAAAAAGTCAAATTCTCGGCGCCAGAGTCGCATCGAGTTGGAGTCTGTTTGTTGGTACATATGTGAGCAACTGTTTTCAAAAATGTACACCAAGAGCCACTTGAGAACAAATATGACTAATTCCCATTTAGATGATGTCTTGCTATTGGCATCAACAACTATTTCACCCAATATCAATGTGCTTTCAAACAAAATTAAGTTCCCCACTGATTGAGCTGCTGTCTATTTTGGGGTTAGCTCTTTTGTTTTCATTGTGACCAAGTTTTCTCCTTTTTGACTTTTATTGTCATTTTAATGACTATCTCATGATTTTTGGTGCATTTCCAGATTTGAAGAGCCTTCCCTGATCTGAAATGCATCATCTTAGTTTTTTTGGAAGGAATATAGTTGATCTCATTGTTTGAAAAATGATCATTTCATTGTGCATTATATACTCGAGCAGACAATTGAAAACTTAAATAGCATAATGTCTGTATTTCAGTATCTATTTCATTTGTGGTAGCATCAGTACAGCCCGCCATTCAACCACTGATCACCATCTGGCCCATGCATAGTAAAAGGTTGCCCGCCCCTGTCATAGAATTATAGGAACTGGAATGTTTTCAGGCTTTAATTTCTAATTAATGACTGCTAATCTTTGACAGACCAGATGTAAAGATTCAAAGTTTATTAGAGGTAGGGAGTATTTGTAAGATAAAATTCCTCTAAACTATCAGGCATTGTTGGAAACAGCTCAGGGCCATTCTTTGAGGATAAAATCTGGATTGGCTACAATGCCACTCATGAACAAACCCTGCAAATTATTTTGTGGAATACAGCCACTGGTTTTGTGAGTATCAACAGCTCTGCATTTTTTTTTAATTACTTTCACCTTAAACGTTTTGGCTTATTGTTTTTGAAGTAACATCCTTTAATCTAGAATGAAAAGACCAAGATGAAAAAGAACCAGTTAATTTGTTATCCTTGTAAATTCTAACTGTATTTTCTCCATTATTTTACCAAAATAATCAAATTCTCCCTGTACCCCTCCCTTTCTCTCTCTTCCCCTCCCCCCCCCCCTCCCCAAATTTGTGCAATATAACCCATGGTTTATTTTCTGGCAGAATTTCTGCAATATTGATTAAATTGCCTTTCCCACTTTCTCAATCAAAATCTGCCTGCAACATGAGGTGCCCATTTTGTGACTCTATTCAAATCTAAGCTCCAGCGCCCCCATTCCAATATTTCTGTTGCAGACATTTTAAAAACTGACCAACTTTTGATTTCTGTGATTCACAGGCTATGGGCATCACCAGTACGATGAGCATTTAAATGTCTAACAATTGCCCCCTCAGCTTAAGAGTAATGAGAGTTTATTGTCGTATGCGTAGTGTGATGTACAGATGTAGAAGTTTGTTTATAGGATAGCTACAAATATCAATTATAAGAAAAGCAGCATAGGTTTTACTCGAGAACAGGCTGGGAGAGAAAATAATTTTTAGGCTAGCAAACTTTTCAGACAGGGATCGATTTTCATTTTTGCCCACCAGGCTCCAGAACCCTTGATGCCTTCCTTGATCTCTTTAACATAGTAGTGCTAACTGACTACTGATATAGTCAACGAGCTGACAAAAGGCAGTCCATTCATAAATCAGTTTCCAGCCAAACGCAGCTGATTGAGTTTACTTATCAAACGTGATGTGAATTGTCAAAAACTATAGTAAGCATTCAGTAACCTTAACAGCACCAGCCCAGTCCCAGTTCTGCAGCACCGAGGTAGCCTTCCTGCAACCCAGGTGTGATTACTGGCGCAAAAGTGCTGTAAGCACCTATTAAATTGCAGGGGCATCTACCCATTAAATCGCAAACCTGGTCTTGCCGGATGCTGGCTGCACACACCAATTACTGACGTCACAGGAATAAGTGGGTCGGCCATTTTAGTTTCCAAATAGCCTGTGGATGCGACCTAGGTATGTTTAACTGGGCTCCCTGACTACCTCTGAGGTAGGTCAGGGGCCCGGTTGGATTGCAATGGGGTTGATCCAGAGAGACCCCTTCTAACTGCCGCATAACTGGGCTGCTAACCGGGCAAATTGCACGGATAACCCCATTTTACTTGACAGTTTGAAAGGGCCTATTGTTTCTGCCCAGAAGTTTCACCCACTATTGTTAACAATGATTTAAGATTAGGGTGAAACAAGCCATTGCATTTGTTAATTAAAAATCAGTAAGCAGGAAGGCAGAGAATGGATGTCGATGTGTACTGGGAGAAACTCTTCCTGACTTCTGTTAATTTCTGTATACAAGAAGGCTATCTCCTAAATATTACTTGTTTATGAGAATAAGTGATTGACATCAACCCATTTCCCTGTATTTATAAAGGAGATACGCAAGATATAAAACATAAACTTGTAACAATGAGTTCAAAGAAATGTTATCTAATTTGTATGCAGGAAAATCCCTTAAATGTTGTAGATTCTGATTGAGTTTTTTGATTTGACCCATCAGTATTAGTGAGGTGACCTTGACTACCCACCACTAAATACTGCTCATTTCCGCCAGCATGACTAGAATAAGTTCTGTGTGTATGCCTGTTTGGCAGCAGCAAGTAGTGTGCATTAAATTACAACAACCTGCTAAGGCAGAAAAGTGGATAAATGTAAAAGGATAGAAAGATTGCAGTTTTTCTTTAGCCTGGTAACAGGCCATTTTGGCCCGTGAGTCCGTGCCACCCAATTAACCTTATATCCCCTGATAATGATAAATGGTTACTGCTCAGGAAGGTTCTTGTTGGTTTCAGAGAGATATTTGTTGCTTGTTGGACACACACAAACTGATTTCCTTCAATCAGTCACTTCATTGTCTTGCTGAAGAAACTTGCCCCATTATGGGTTTTCCCAAATGATAACCTCTTCTTCCAGGTCACCACAGAGTTCCTCTTGTTTCCCTTATTTCAGGAGAAATACTCCAGCCGGCCATTTCCTCTTGTAAGGACTAGAGTTCATCAGACTGAACTCAGAACTCGTAACCTGTCTTCAAAATAGGATTTTCACAAGCTTGCCAGCACAAAAGCCACTGTAGAACTCTCCTCCTCTCCTCCTCTCCTCCTCTCCTCCTCTCCTCCTCTCCTCCTCTCCTCCTCTCCTCCTCTCCTCCTCTCCTCCTCTCCTCCTCTCCTCCTCTCCTCCTCTCCTCCTCTCCTCCTCTCCTCCTCTCCTCCTCGCCTTGTAAAAACTGAAACCCTTCCCAAGATGCCAAACCCAATCTTTGAAAAATCTTATCAGCACTTGAGCCTGCACTTTTCCATTTGCACCTGCTTTGGAAATTCTTTCCAAAGCAGTTCCATTGTTTTTTGGAAAGTCAACCAGAGCCTCAATGTCGAGCTTCAGCAAAGCTCTTGCATTTTAAATACGATGTCTTTTTTGAAGTGTTACTAAATCCCCCCACAATCTGTTTCTTTTAAAGACCTATTTATCCATAACCATAATAATATGGCCTGTAACAGTGCAAATAGATTTTTTGTTTTGTTTGATGGTCCCGGAATAGTTAATGGGAAGGAGCTGATGAATCTTTAAGGCCTTTGCTCTTGAGCTAGTGGTGTGTATTTAACCTGTTCATTTCTCTGCAGTAAAGAGAACTGCACCACAGTCAACAAAGGAGAAGAAACCAAAAAGTTACTTAAACATACTTATTGTATGTTTAACAGACAGCCTTCCATTAATGGTAGTGCCTTAGTGCCTTAGGATTGTATTCGCTCGAGTTCAGAAGAATGAGAGGAGATCTTATAGAAACATTTAGGATTATGAAGGGTAAGGATAGGATAGATGTAGGAAGGTTTTTTGAGCTGGCCGGGGAAACTAAAACGAGAGTCTCAAGATTCGGAGGAGTAGATTTAGGACAGAGATGAGGAAAAATAGTTTTTCCCAGAGAGTAGTGAATGTTTGGAATTCTCTAACCAGGGAAGTGGTTGAGGCTGCCTCATTAAACATATTTAAAATTCGGTTAGATAAATATTTACATGATAGAGGAATTGGGGGATATGGGGAGAAGGCAGGTAGGTGGAGTTAGGTCATAAATTAGATCAGCCATGATCGTATTGAATGAGGGAGCAGGCTCGATGGGCCATTTTTGGCCTACTCCTGTTCCTACTTCCTATGTTCCTATGTAATCCATGTGAGAAGACAGAACCCTTATTGCACAGCCTTTCACCTTAAATATCCTTTCCCTCAATTGATCAAAGACCTTGAGCCTGCAGTAAAACCTGTGGCCTACTAGGCAACAGTGATCTTTGACTTTGTATATTCCCAAGATCTAGGCAGCTCATAATTGGCAACTTAAAGTTCTGGAAAGATGCTACCAATGTTGTCTCTAGCTCTCCTGTCACTAGAAGAATAAACAAACCAACGCCCTTTCCAGGCCAACAGCCCCAACATTGATAACCAAACTATGATTTGTTAGGCAGATCATGTAATTTGCATGCCTGATGTCATGCTTTCAAAGCAGCCTCACTTCTCTGAATTGCCTCACAACGAGATTGCCTGGTGAAATAAGAAAAAGATTGAAAAGTTGTGCACGATGCCTTGATACAACATTTACATCGACTTGAGGTCTGTGAACACAAAGAAGTCGTAAAAGAGCATACAGGATGATGTTTAACATGTCTTTCATGCATTGAGAGACACAAACTCTGAAGAGAGAGGGAGAATGTTACCTTATAAATATCTATTAACTCACCCCATCAGGCAGCACTTGCTGTAGCAATTGATGTTTGTGATCATACACCATCATGTTGAAATAACGAGACCACACCTGAAGTTGTCAGCCAGCGAAAAGTGTTTATTACAGTGTTATCAGGCTTGATATAGACACACATGTGACCTGGTGTCGTGACATCTTAAGTGCTAACGACCTCATGACGTAGCTACGTTGAGTAGGCCAAGGCTTCTCAATAGACCTACAGGTGTTACTGAGTCACTATGCCTCGTGGTTGTAGTGGCTGGTTGCCAGTAGATAGGAGGTTGTTGTGTCTAGCTGTCACAAGACAGGAGCTGTTAGCGCTGGTTCTGCCCACTGCCTCCAAGTGTATCGCTGCACAGCTCCCCCCAGAACCAGCAGTAAGCAACCAACTGGCTTAGCGGATCTGAATTAGTGCGGTCGTTCCACCATAGAACTGAGCAGGGAGAGTGAAACTGACTTGCCATTTGTGGCACACTTCTGGAGCATCGTGTATGAAGGCTACTGGGGGAGGAAGTGATATGTACCATACACCCTAACAGGGCTCAATCAAGTAGAAAGCTGCAAACAATTATTGACAATGCAAATAAATACAGTAGGAATCATGTGAGACACTTAATATATGCAAAAGGTAATCACGGACAGTTGCAAAAAGTCACAGTTGATTACTGATAATTACAGTTAAGGCACATGAGAAATCCAGAACAGAATCAAACATTTGAGGCATTACCAAAACTGAAAGTCCATACTGTAAGTAGGTTGTTGGTAATTGTGAGAGTCTATAGTACCAATCTTAAAGTCTGGTGGGAAAGAGTTAACTGGAAAATCAAGTAGCAGCTAAAGTCTGCAATGACACACAGGAGCTGATAGGTGGCGACCTGCAGAGCAACTATCTGTTGCTGCTGAATGTCTGTAGTATCATACAGGAGTTGACAGGTGGTGCTGTGCTGAGCGACTGTCCATTGCCGCTGAAAGTTTGCTAGCTGGCTGCTGAGCCAATAAGCTGTGCTATGCTGAGCAGTAGTGCACTGGGACTGAAAAACCTGTACTGTCTGCCTGGTCAACAGGAAAAGGCCTCAGTAGCATCAGCGACTGGCAATGTTGTGAGTGGTGCTGCGCTGGCACTTAAAAGCCTATACTGTCTGGTTGGCAGGAAAATGTCACAGTGGCATCAGCGACAGGCAGATTTTTTATGCTTTCTTCTTTGGCTTGGCTTCGCGGACGAAGATTTATGGAGGGGGTAAAAAGTCCATGTCAGCTGCAGGCTCGTTTGTGGCTGACAAGTCCGATGCGGGACAGGCAGACACGATTGCAGCGGTTGCAGGGGAAAATTGGTTGGTTGGGGTTGGGTGTTGGGTTTTTCCTCCTTTGCCTTTTGTCAGTGAGGTGGGCTCTGCGGTCTTCTTCAAAGGAGGTTGCTGCCCGCCAAACTGTGAGGCGCCAAGATGCACGGTTTGAGGCGTTATCAGCCCACTGGCGGTGGTCAATGTGGCAGGCACCAAGAGATTTCTTTAGGCAGTCCTTGTACCTTTTCTTTGGTGCACCTCTGTCACGGTGGCCAGTGGAGAGCTCGCCATATAACATGATCTTGGGAAGGCGATGGTCCTCCATTCTGGAGACGTGACCCATCCAGCGCAGCTGGATCTTCAGCAGCATGGACTCGATGCTGTCGACCTCTGCCATCTCGAGTACTTCGACGTTAGGGATGTAAGCGCTCCAATGGATGTTGAGGATGGAGCGGAGACATCGCTGGTGGAAGCGTTCTAGGAGCCGTAGGTGGTGCCGGTAGAGGACCCATGATTCGGAGCCGAACAGGAGTGTGGGTATGACAACGGCTCTGTATACGCTTATCTTTGTGAGGTTTTTCAGTTGGTTGTTTTTCCAGACTCTTTTGTGTAGTCTTCCAAAGGCGCTATTTGCCTTGGCGAGTCTGTTGTCTATCTCATTGTCGATCCTTGCATCTGATGAAATGGTGCAGCCGAGATAGGTAAACTGGTTGACCGTTTTGAGTTTTGTGTGCCCGATGGAGATGTGGGGGGGCTGGTAGTCATGGTGGGGAGCTGGCTGATGGAGGACCTCAGTTTTCTTCAGGCTGACTTCCAGGCCAAACATTTTGGCAGTTTTCGCAAAGCAGGACGTCAAGCGCTGAAGAGCTGGCTCTGAATGGGCAACTAAAGCGGCATCGTCTGCAAAGAGTAGTTCACGGACAAGTTTCTCTTGTGTCTTGGTGTGAGCTTGCAGGCGCCTCAGATTGAAGAGACTGCCATCCGTGCGGTACCGGATGTAAACAGCGTCTTCATTGTTGGGGTCTTTCATGGCTTGGTTCAGCATCATGCTGAAGAAGATTGAAAAGAGGGTTGGTGCGAGAACACAGCCTTGCTTCACGCCATTGTTAATGGAGAAGGGTTAATACCTGTCTCACGGAATCTTCCACTGAGGGTCGCGTGATCTTGCCTCTGGGGAGTAAGTGGTTGTCCCCCAGATCATAGGCTTCTTCTCTAGAGGAGGAGTTGATAGTTGTTCTCTGGTCGAGTGGTCTTCCTTGGGGGAGACTAGTGAAACCTGGAGGATGTTCCCTCTAGTCACAGCTGCTGAGATGCAAACCTCCTGAAGTTTGAACAGGCAAGTTTTAAATGTCTTTGCTGCCAGCTGCAGACAACTTGCTGATAAACAACCACTTCAGTGGTAATAGAGTGCAGGGTGCGGTAACATTCCCGAAAAATTGAGGCTCTACTGATGTGCTGTGTTGAGCAAAAATATGCAGCCTTTTGACGTCTGAGGACAGTTTAAAATATTGCTGATAAGTGTTTCCCTGACCTTGCAACTCATTGGCCAGACTTGTTGCGCAATTCAAGAGGCACACAAGACATCAGTTTGGCCTACTCCAAGTCACCGAAGTGAGTGAATAGGTTGTAAAACAGTCTTTCAAACATCCAAACAGTTACTTCCTACCACATCCCTTTCTGTTCATTCACTCGACCATGGAAGGAAGAGAGACTGGCCTCCTGGTTATTTATTTGCTGACCTGTGATGTGGCACTGATTAATTTGCAGTCATTCATAGCTACGGTCGACTGGAGCAGTGTGAAAGTAGGTTCAGCTGGGTCAGGTAGTCCATCATTCGTTTCTGGCTCATTGGAGCATTACTGCAAGCAAGTGATTCGAGCTTGGGCTTGCAGAGTGTCTGTCAAGCGTGTCCGTTATTTATTGTCAGCTCGTTGGAGCGTTGCTGTAGCAAATTAATTTGAGCTTGGCTGTTGAGTGTGCCCATTATTTACAGCTGGCTCGTTGGCACGTTGCCATTGAGCATGTCCGTTGATGGTCTAGCTACTGGCTAAACCCGTCGGGGTCACCAATGTGGTGGATGATGTTTGTGCTTCTACGCCATCAGTGTTGAAATAATGAGACCACACCTGAAGTTGTCAGCCAGCGAAGAGAAAAGCGTTTATTACAGTGTTATCAGGCTTGATATAGACACACAACTTGTGACCTGGTGTCATGACATCTGATGACCTCATGATGTAGCTATGTTGAGTAGGCCAAGGCTTCTTAGTAGACCTTCGTGGCTAGTTTCCAGAAGATAGGAGGCTGTTGTGTCCAGCTGTCAAAAGACAGGAGGTGTTTCTGCCCACTCCCTCCAAGCGTACCGCTACACTGCATAATTTTTGGAAATGTCTGTACTTCCCACATTGGTCTCATTAGTCATCACAAAATCCACAAAAGTGATGTCATCCTTGATCTAGTGGGGCTCCCCTTGAGACCATAAACTGTAGGAGGAGCAGAATTATCCAAAATAAATATTGCTTTAAATTATTTCCCATTGTACATTTGTCCACTATACCAGGCTACAGTTAATGTATTCTGGTTTGGGGATTCAAGGGAAGTGAGGCTTGTATTCATTCACAAATTTCAAAGTTCCAATTTATTGTTTGACTACATGCATGACATCACATACAACCCTGCGATTCCTTTTTCTGTGGGCCAGGCAGAATTTCACTTGTCACAGCTTAAGCTGCAAGAAATCTGATGCTTAATCGGTTTTTATGTGATATTAATTATTCCTTTGTGATCTGTATCCTTTGTGATATTTGATAAAAATATATTATTAATGGATAGAAATAACTACTTCTTTTTCCCCTCCAATTCAAACTATTGCAGGAAAAGCTGTGAATAGGCAGATACCAGTAGGTCGGAGAAAAGTTTCTGGACCATGGAGGAGAAGATTTCAGGGTTTGATAACTGGTCTGGCAGCAAGAAAGGCTTTGATGCTGCAGAAGTCTATAAGCACACCAAACAGATCATCCTTAAGTTACAAGGTAACTTGTGTTGGATTTTATTTCTTTGTATTTATTATTTTGCATTGATTTGTTTTGGAGACAGTTTAGCAATGTTCAATTTTTTGGATAGATTGTGCCTGTTCATTAAAATTCATTGAAATAATCAATATGCTCTACATACTTATTTCAGGGATGAAGCAACAGCCTCTGAATATTTTTTTTTAAACTGGTGCCTTTTCAAATTTGCTGTAGATATCATGTCTTCAACTTTTGGAACAAATACTACCAATATCAAGGCTATTCACCAAGAAACATTTTATCTTCCATATTTGTTTGATGCAAGCTCTTCCAACCAGAAGTGACAATTATTGAACAAAATAACCAAGTACTGGTTAATGTTTAGTTGCCAAATGATATCTTACACAAAAATGAATAATCATATAAACCATTATAAAATTTGTAGGTGTTTCAGGTATTTAATTTGAATGTTGAAAATATCGTATTATTTTCATTTCCTGAAGCATTTGATACCTTGTTGTATAATGAATGCGCAGATGAGAGGAACCTTGTCTTTGTCTATTCACATACCCACACAGGGTTACCCCAAGATCAAACATGGTCATCACCTCTTTCTCATCTAATTTCTGGCTTTTGCAATATAATTCAAGAACACATTCTTTTTTAAAAGTTTACAATTGACATGAAGTACTCCCTTGTCACATCTTTGCTTTTCCACGGTCTCAAATGTATCCATTTGCTTAACTGACACAAAAGACTTGAGGATTACATGTTTCTTTCAACTAAATATTGGGAATGTGAATTGCTTTTTTTCGCTACTGACTTTGTCACTCCCTGAAAATGAAATATCTTGAAAATTGTTGACCTCAGACCTACACATGATGAAGAGGTCTTCTACCATTGCTGGCAATCCATAGTCTACCTCGCCTGCAAACGAAAACCAAGTCCATGCTCGTTACCGTTTATAGACATGACTATTCTGATCTATTTCTGCCCACCTGTCCTCAATATAGCATTGTTAAAATTATTTTTTCTCTTTTACACTTTCCAATTCACTTCTTGCCTCTGTGTTTGCAATTCTACCCTATATCCTGGTAAAGGTATGTCGTAGTTTTAAGTCCGTACTCTACATTGTCATCCTCTGAGTTTTGGATCTTCACTCTCCACAGTTTTAATCACTTTATCTTTGAAGGTTATTGGTTCAGTTGTCAAGCCTATAAGATCTCAAATTCCCTCCTTGAACATTTTCACCATTCTGCTCCATTTTTCTTTAAAACCTGCCACTTTATTAAGTATTTGGTCATTTGTCTTGTTCTCTGCCAGAGAAGCAGATTATTTTTGTCTTGCAATTTGCATTGGTGGTCTTTTGTAATATGTGAATTCCTGTGAGTTTTAAATTCCTTGTAATTTATATCTGAGCTGAGATATGGCAGATTATCTAACTGAAGTAGACCTAATCAAACTCTCCATTCTTTTCAACGTTCATTATCTGGACGTAGCCATGATCATTTGAGTGTCGATCAGGATACTATTGCCAGTTGTGAATTATTTAACTTTCACTGTAGTATTTCTGCCACTAATAGTGCAGTTCCTTTTGTATGGAATACTTGGTCCAGTGACTTAATTACTTCATCTTTGTCCAGATAAATTCAGCATTTTGTGATATTAAAATTGAGATAAAAAGATTAGCATATTGAAGTGTAATGAAAGATATTGCCACAAGCTTCAAAAAAATTAAAATGCATAAATGAGTGCATCTTAAACTTAAAAGTTTACAACATTGATTGTAAAGCAAAAATTTAGATTTAATCAATTGTGGTAAATTCAATTTAAAAAGAAAGTCAATATTGTTAACATTATAGTATGTAATTCGAGTAAAAGGAATCTGATTACATTTGTCTCCTCCCTTTCCCTCTCCCGTCCTGTATTTGGTGTTGATTTCTTCTAAATTATTTCAGCAGGCTGGATGGAGATCTCCACTCCTGAGAAGTTCGTCAGTTTTTGGGCAGAATGATGGACAGCAAAGATTCATGTCATTAAAGAATTCATTGCCGTTAAAGAGGTTAGCAAAAGAATGAATCTGCTAGAATTTGGTGGGGAATTTGTGAGAATAGAGTTGGGGATGAAATCTGTATTCATTGTTGTGTTGAAATTATTTTGTATTCATCATCTTCTAAATAAATTTCTTCTTCCCCATTGCTTTATATTTTCAGGAATTTCATTCATACCAGTTTTTCCAGGATTCCTGCACAAACACAGAAAAATAAAGAAGTACGACATGCAACTTTTCTTTTCAAAAGAGGCCTAAAGGTATGGAGGAGTCTTCCAAAGAAAATTTGAAAATCCTATCATTTAATTTTCATAAATAGATATTTATTATCTGCATTCAATAAGAGTAGAGTTTAAATGTGGTCCAAATAAAAGCCTGCAGCATAGAATGAAAGGGGTTTTGCATGAGCTTATCACTTTCTTTAGAACACTGCTGCTTCCTTCTGAAAGAAAATTTTACATCCAAGATATAGATTCCAAAGTTGACCCTTAACTTCCCTTGCTTGTCAAAGGGCAGTAGGCAACATTTATTGATTGCAGCTCTTTTGTTTATTATCTTCCTTCAAAGCATTGTTAATCTGTACAAATAGCTTGAAATTAAAAACTTGTGCTTTTTCATTTTTAAGTTGCCACCTTAAAACCCTTAATGTATGATTTCAAAATATTCTGTATAACCAAAAATATTTGCGTATCACATTTTATTTCCTTGTAATTTTCATTCCCTGATGATGTTTACTGGAGCTGCATTTTATCTCTGTAGTGTAAGGTAAAACATCATGAGATGGGAATGTGTAAGGAGTTACCCTGTACAGGGCTGTAACAAGATGTGAATGCATCCTTGTACTTACAAGATAAGAGAGACATTGATGGATTGAGAGGCAGGAAGCTAGCAGGGAAAGGATAGCAACAGTTTTAGTCATTGGACAAGTAATGATATGATGATGTTCTAAGCACGTATCCAAGGGTATAAAAAATCACCATTTTGCTGATAACGGCAGAATGCATTCTCCGACTAACATGGTTAGTTGCAAGTGTTACAATCCGGTAATAAAGAACAAAGAACCCTGATTTCGACTCAGTCTGGTGTTTGTCTCACTCATTCATGAACAAAGCAGACCTAACAGTAGGTAACTGTATATCTTTTGCTACCTTTTTAACCATATAGTGCTATAAATCTGGATTTTATGATTCATTTGAACTTTTTTCTTTTAGTTGGTAGATAGTAACAAGCATTCAGAACCATGTGTAATTATATCACTTTTTTCCTCATGTTTTGGGCAAATTGTGATGCACATGTCTCAACTTTTATCCAGAATTCCAAAAATGAGCAAACTCCAAAAACTGGCACTTTTTTCATATATGACATTACACATGAGTAACGTTAATTTCCCGTAATAAATTTTCAATTTTCAGAGGGAGGGCAGTCCCTGTCATTCCCCCTTCCCCCCCACCAAGCCATGGGCGTCCTCTCTTACCTTTGGTAGAAAGGTGACTCCTGACCCCCCCAGCACCCAGTGGGAGAAAAGCAGGGGCTGACAGAGCAGTTTCAGCTGCATGGGGAATTATGGGTAACAAAGATTGCCATTGCTATTGCTCCCGCATTGAGCCTTTGCCGCTATCTGGTTTGGTGCTCTGTAAACTCTGGCCAAGACACCACTGCACCTCTGCTGCAATGTTGGGAGTGAGATGGGGTGGTGCAATGGACGGCGCTGCCGGGTTGTGCCTGAGGGCTGGCCCGACGAGTTGATGGAGCGCTTGAAAGCCACTGGCGCTTGGCTCCAATGGCCCAACGGCCTGCTCCTCCTGCAGCTCTGCACCTTGTGCCCGTCCTTTTGCCTCGCTTAGCCGTCGGCTCAGAGCAGCCAACGCTAGCTGCCTTTTTGGCCAAACTCCCAGGCCACTCTGTCGCCTCCAACCACCACCTGACTGATACACTGGTCAAGAGCCTCCTGTATGGTGCACGTTGGACCACTGCTCAGTCCGATCACACCCACTCAGTTCAGCCAGCATCATCCCTCCCACTCCCACACTTGGCCCAGCCAGCGCCCCACCTGCACTTGACCCAGCCAATAACCAACCTCTCCCAGTGCTCAGCCTGGCCTCGGGTGCAAAATAGTCTTCCACTGGCCCCGGGGGGTGGGGAGGGGGTGGGAGAGGAGATTGGGATGGAGGGTGGGAGCTAGGTGTGAGACATTCGCTAAAGGGCCCGAAATCAGAATGATTCCAAATCCAGTGTCCAGTCCAGATGATTCTGGATAAAAGGTTAGGCACTGGTCCCATCTGTGTCACTGGTAGCAGTAGTTTAGTACATCTTGTAATTGAAAACTTTTCAAACCAATTCTGGTAATTAATTATATTTACTTGGTAAATATTTAAAGTTATATAAAATGTTATAAATTAGAATATTCACAAATGGTCAAGTCATATTTGTTACTGAGCTCGATTCACTCTGTGATAATGATGACTGGTTACGTGTAGAACAAAGGAATTTGTAAGGTAATTTCAGAAGCTGAAAGAATCAAGAACCTTTATTTACTTGTGGTGTGTAGCCATGGGATGACTGGAAAGTTATCTGTTCACTTTGCAGCATTTTGACACTTTTGTGTCTCATTTTCTTTTTCGTATTAACTATAGTTACTTCCACACTCCTTTAAATTATGAATTTAGCTTACCTGAGGTCCAAGTTCCATGGAGCAAATATATTATGAATTCAAAAAGTAATGTGTTCCTTTCACTTCAGCACTCAGTGTTTTGCACTGAGGACCAGAGTTTTGTGAGGATGAATTTCTGCACTCATGTAACAATAAGTTTGCCTTGACTTCAAAAAATGTGTTTTGGGATACGCCTGTATATAGAATTTTTTATCTCATGCGAAATGGAGAAGGAAAGATGTTGATAAAATGGAAATCAGTTAACAATATGAAAATCTCTGGAAAAATCTATTGTAAATCTACTTTTAAATGCAGGTGCATATGCAGACTGAGCAGTGTGTCAAAGGAACAATAGAGAAACCAAAACAACAGTGAGTATAAACATGGAAGATTATGTTAAATCTTTCAACCATTAAAACTATCTTGCACATTTAAATGTGTCAGCTTAAGGATGCTTAACTGACACACATTTAACTTGACTCTACTTCAAAAGCATTGCATCTTTGTAAAAATCACAAGATTATACTTCATGGATCAATATAGAAATTACTATTGATTGTGTTCAGTTTTTAAATCGAATTGGTGCTCACAAATTTAATAAGCTTTGGGTTAGCTTATCTATCCCAAATGATAGTAAAACCTAAGCTGTATTTTACTCTGGTTACAAATTTTCCAATTTGTTCTTAGTTGACACAAACCTACAGACTTTAGTGTTTTTGATCTAAATTTGGGACCAAAATAATGCCATGGCTTATGCAAGCAAGGTTAATAGCTGTTGCTTAATCAGATTGAAAAATATTTTATGAGCATTAAGGAATCTGAACTGGCAAGTCTTTATTAAAATATTCAAAGTGAAAGGGCAAAAGAAAATTTTATGCACCAGTTATTTATAATTACCATACTGTTACATTTCTTTTTAGAACAGGTGCTTAGCTAAATATCATATTTTGGGTGCACCTGCCCTAATCCAGTCTAGTCTGTCTTCCCTTGAAAAAGTTTTGATGCACATTGTCATTAGAATTATTTAAATGTGTGAATGATCATTTTACTACATTGTGCATTGAAACACACTTTCTTCCCCCCCCCCCCCCCCCAAGCTCTCTAATGGAATATTAATGTACTTTAGACTGGTACATGAGATGATTAGCTTTTGCCACAACTTGCCAAGAAAGACAATCTCCAAAAAGAGAGACTAACTCCAAAAAGAGAGACTAACTCTTTTGCCAAATCCCTAACCAAGTATATCCAGGGCATCATCAATGGACAACAGAACACAAAACAGATCAGAAGCTGGGTATCTTATGGTGAGTGATGTGTATCATGTCAGCCCAAGCCTTCACAGTGTAATGAAGAATAATATCTACTTGGAGGAGTGCATGTCCAGCTATGCTGAAAAAATTGGGCATCATTCAAAACTAAGCAGCCCACATGACAGTCCAGCCCAAAATTATAAAAATATCTTACCTGTTGTTGTACCTTGGCTGCTTTGTAGGCCATCTACCAAACAATCCAGAGTTACATAGGCTATAATGATAGTACCCTCCCCTACAAAAAAACTTAGTGACTTTTCCACTAAAAAGAATGATGCTGCAATTATCTACAAACATTTATCAGCTGCAAGTCTCCCTCCAAGTGGTCACAGGAACTAAATCTTGGAATTCTCAACCCAAGGTAATATGATTGCCAGAACTACAATAGTTCAAGAATATCGCACACTAGGAGTCACGTGATGGAGTAGTGGCCGGTAGGGTAAAACCAGCCCTCTCCAGAAAAGAAGAAAATAAGTGAAGAAAAGACAAAGTTCAATAAATACAAAATATAAGAAATAAAAGATAAAGTTGTAGAGAAGAGAAAGAAAATGGCACCTAAGAAAGAAAAAGTAAAAACAATGGGGGGATAAAAAGAAAAGACGCCAGAAAAGAAAGGAGAAGGCCTTACCTGCAGGAAGGAACAGGGAGCCGAGGTGGCGA
The DNA here is from genome assembly GCF_036971445.1 of Narcine bancroftii. NCBI lineage: Eukaryota > Metazoa > Chordata > Chondrichthyes > Torpediniformes > Narcinidae > Narcine > Narcine bancroftii. The sequence continues at coordinate 105,690,598 of NC_091477.1, read as the reverse complement.
AGAGCGCCCGATCTCAGAGGTTGGTGACGGCCCCGCGGAGTCAAGACCCCCCCCGATCGGTGATCTGCAAAATTGGCTCTCTGAGCCAAACAAAAGTGCCCAATCTAAGGAGAAGGAAAACTTCGACAGGAGGGGGGCTCAGCCGAGGAACGGGCAACCACAGCGCGACCGACTGAGGGATGCCCGACACCAGGGCTCTCAGTTGGAAGAAGAGGAAAGCGGCAGGAGAGAAAGAAAGTCGACGGGGTGAAAGGAAAGAAGATCAGCAGCAGGAGGCTCAACAGATGATCAGCTCAGAAGAAGAGGACCAACGGCAATAGGTCGAGCAAGAAGAGGCCTGACAAAGTGAGACCAGCGTCTCATCAGGAAAATCAGAAGAGACACAGATACTAAGAGAATAAGACGCAAACGTGGGTACAGACACAGAAGAAGAGGAAGAAGACCAAGAGATTTACTGAGAGATAGAAGGTAAAACAGATGGACAGAATATAGATAAAGCTTTTTTTGAAGACCAAATGAGAGCATTAAAAGAATGGTTGTCATTAGAATTTAGTGCAATTAAAAGAGAAATGAAAATGCAAAGATTAGAGCTAGTCATGACAGAAATAGGGAAAAGAGTAGAAAATGTGGAAGAACGAGAAACAGCTGTAGAAATGGAAGTAAATGACTTGAGAGGAAAATTGAAAGAAAGTGATTTAAAAAATTAAAGAGACACAAGAGTTGTTAGCTCAGAAAATTGATATGTTGGAAAATTATAGTAGGCGAAACAACATAAAAATAGTGGGCCTAAAGGAAGATGAAGAAGGCACAGATATGAAGGAATTTATAAAAGAATAGATCCCGAAGGTCCTGGGAACGACAGAAATGCAGGAAGGAATGGAAATAGAAAGGGCACACAGAACACTAGCTCCGAAACCACACACATCAAAAACCAAGATCCATTTTAGTAACATTTTTGAGATATACGACAAGAGAAAATATACTGGAGCGGGCAAGGAATAAAATTAGAGAAGACAATTAACTTTGGAATACAAGGGTCAAAAAATATTTTTTTTACCTAGACATAAGTTTTGAACAAAGGAAGGAGTTTAATACAGCAAAATCGATCCTAAGAACTAAAGAAGGGAAAGAGAAGGGAAGGAAGGGAGAACTTTGTTATATGTGGAAAAAAAAAAGAAAAAAAAAAAAAAAAATTAAGTTTTCTGGTGGGGTTGGGGGGGGGAGAAAATAACCATCACTGTGAAATCAGTTGACGCTTGCGAGTAGGTTCACAATCCAAATGGAAAAGGGAGTTGTGGTTGCCCGGCAAGGAAAAAGGGGCAACTCAGGGGGGGGGGGGATATTTGGGGTTAAGGGAATATTGGATGTGGGAGTTGTTGGAGTATTTTATGTTTTAAATGTGTTGTCATACATTGAGCTTAAAAAGGGAAAACAGAGATGAAAAGGGGGATGGTGGTGGTGAGGAAGCGGAAATGAGGTGTAAACAGGATATAAGATGGCCACATTGAACTAAATGACTATAAACATTAATGGAAAACAACCAAATTAAAAGGAAGAGGCTATTAAATTTACTGAAAAAAGAAAAAAATAGACATGGCATTTGTGCAGGAAATGCATTTAACTGAAGTGGAACATAACAAATTAAAGAGAGACTGGGTAGGACACGTAGTGGCAGTATCATATCTTTCAAAAGCTAGAGGTGTAGCTATATTAATTAATAAAAATGTACCAATCAAAATAGAGGAGGAAATAATAGATCCAGCAGGGAGGTAAAGTGTCAGATATATTCAGAATTTTGGAATTTGCTCAATATATATGCACCTCATGAGGAGGATCAAAAGTTTATGCAAGATATTTTTTTGAAGATTGTAGATACACAAGGAAATATATTAATCGGAGGGGATTTTAACCTTGGATCCAATGTTGGATAAAACTGGACAAAAGACTAGCAAAAAGAATAAAGTGGCCAAATTTATGGTTAAATCAATGCAGGAAATGAAACTTGTGGATATATGGAGGAGGCAGCACCCAAGAGAGAAGGAATACTCATATTATTCAAGTAGGCATAAAACATACTCAAAGATTGATATGTTTTTGTTGTTGGCCCATATTCAAGAGAGAGTTAGGAAAACTGAATAGAAAGCTAGATTACTATCTGATCATTCATCCCTGTTATTAGCAATAGAACTGGAGAACATCCCACCAAGAACATATAGATGAAGATTAAACTCCATGCTACTTAAAAGGCAGGAATTTAGAGAGTTTATTGAACGCCAAATTAAAACATTTTGAAATAAACACTGAATCAGTGAAAGACAAAATTATTCTATGGGACACAATGAAAACCTTCATTAGAGGGCAGATAATAAGTTATGTATCTAAGATGAAAAAGGACTGCAATTGGGAAATAGAGCAGTTGGAAAGGGAGATAGTAAGTACAGAAAATAAACTAGTAAAAAGGGATGATATAACGAAAAGGAGAGAATTGGTGGACAAAAAAATAAAATACGAAACATTACAAACTTATTAGGTGGAGAAGAACATAATGAAAACAAAGCAAAAGTATTACAAACTAGGAGAAAAAAACACAAAATATTAGCCTGGAAACTTAAAACAGAACAAGATAAAAGAACTGTATTGGGATCAAGGAAAAAGGACAAACAAATTACATATAACCCAATAGAGATTAATGAGAACTTTAAAGAATTTTATGAGCAATTACACCAAACTGAGAATGAAGGGAAAGATGATAAAGTAGAAGAGTTTTTAGCTAAAATTGAACTGCTGAAATTGCAAGAAGAGGAACAAAACAAACTGATAAAACCATTTGAAATAGAGGAAGTACAGGATATATTTTAAAAAAAGCTGCCGAACAATAAAACGCCTGAAGAGGATGGATTCCCAATAGAATTCTATAAAACATTTAAAGAGTTATTAATTTCTCCTCTCCTGGAAGTAATGAACCAGATAGAAGAAACACAAAACTTGCCAGATTCATGTAAGACAGCAATAATTACAGTAATACCAAAGACTGGGAAGGATCCACTAACACCAGCATCATATAGACCAATATCTCTACTTAATTCAGACTATAAGATGATAGCGAAATTATTAGCAAAGATTGGCCGATTGTGTACCAAAAATAGTAAAACAAGATCAAACTGGATTTATTAAGAAAAGACGAACAGCAGATAATGTCTTTAAATTTGTTAATCTAATTCATGCAGTTCAAAGAAATAAGAAGCCAACAGTGGCTGTTGCTTTAGATGCAGAAAAAGCCTTTGGCAGAGTAGAATGGAATTATTTATTCAAAGTATTACAGAGGTTCAATCTACCAGAAAAATATATTAATTAGATTAAAGCATTATATAATGGACCATTGGTGAAGGTAACAGTAAATGGATATGTATCGAACCAATTTAAATTAAGTAGGTCAACTAGACAGGGATGTCCATTATCCCTCTCACTGATCGCTTTAGCAATAGAACCATTGGCAGAACAGATAAGAACAGAAAATAAAATAAAGGATAAAAATAAAGGAGGAGTATAAAATCAGTTTATTTGCAGATGACATCATAGTATACTTAACAGAACCAGAAATATCAATAAAAGAATTATGTAAGAAATTGAAGGAGTATGGAGAAATATCGGGTACAAGATCAATGCAAATAAAAGTGAAGTGATGCCAATGAGTAATGCGGATTATAGAGAATTTTTAAAAAGAATCACCATTTAAATGCCAAACACAAGCAATCCGATACCTCGGTATTAGGTTAGATAATAACAAGCCACCTGTACAAATTAAATTATCAGCCACTAATAAAGAAATTGCAGGAAGATTTAAAACATTCGAAAGAATTACCGCTAATGTTGATAGGGAGAGTAAATTGCATTAAAATGAATGTCTTCCCAAGGATACAATACTTATTTCAATCGATGCCAATTCCCTTAACAGAGAAATTCTTTAATGAACTAAAGAGAATAATGAGAAAATTCTTGTGGAAAGGTGGGAAACCGAGTATAGCGTTAGATAAATTAACAGAGAGGTACAACCTAGGTGGTTTGCAGTTACCAAACTTTAAAAATTATGATAGAGCAGCACAATTAAGGTATTTATCAGATTTTTACCAGACAAGGGAAAAACCAGACTGGACTGGACTAAGATAGTACTAGATAAAATAGGGGAGAAGGTACCGGAACATATACTTTACAAGTGGGATGAAAAGCTGGTACAATATAAAAGCTCACCAGTACTGCATCATTTACTCAATATATGGAAGAAGATCCACTTAGAAAGGAAAAAAAATGAATTATCAAATACCAAAATTACTATTGACGCAAAATCCGCTAGTCCCTTTTACAATAGATAATCTTTTCCTTTCGAGAATGGAAGAGAAAAAGAATCAAAAGAATAGAAAATTGTTTTTTGGGAAATAATTTATTAACATTTGAACAGTTGAAGTACAAATATGGAATAACTCATGGTACAATGTTTGCATATCATCAACTGAAAGCTTATTTAAAGGATAAATTGGGAAACAGACTGAGATACCAGAAGGAAGCAGCTTTGAATATGTGATTACAGACACAATGATAATTAAAAGATTTATAACGAACATGTACATTAAGCTGCAAGATGAGGAAAATGATGAAATAAGCTATAAACCCAAACAAAAGGGGAAAAGGATTTAAACATAAAGATAAAAAATGAAACATGGGAAAAGTTATGTTCTGGAACTATGAAGAATATAATAAACACAAGGTTACACATGATACAGTATAATTGGTTACACAGGTTATATATTACGCCCCAAAAGTTTTTTAAAAATGGGATCCAAAATTATCAGATAGATGTTTTCGCTGTAAGAAGGAAATGGGAACAACATGCAATTTGGGCATGTGAGAAAGTGAAAATGTTTTGGGAAGATCGAAATCAGATATTAAATAAAATCACAAAAAATAACATACCAAAAAATCCAGAGATCGATCATCTAAGTAATATAAGAAGTAAGGAATTAGGCCTCAAATTGGATAAAGCGCAAAAAAGATTTATTATGATAGCCTTAGCAGTAGCAAAAAAAATGTATAATGTCAACTTGGAAAATGGAAGAGAGCCTGAGAATACAGCAATGGTATATGGAAATGAATAAATGTATTCCATTGGAAAAAAAAACCATATAATTTAAAAAATAAAGTCATATTATTTGAACAAATTTGGGAACCATACATGGAACATAACATAGGGGTGGCCTCAGACCTCCACCCCTTAAAATGATAAGAAGACAAAAAGACTTGATCCACTGTGTAAAAGTAGATGACACATTTTCTTGTTTATTTTTCATTGTGTGATGACATTGTGTAATGGTTTTATTGTATTGTAGATGTTGAATATTTAATGGTTTTGGAGGGGGGGGTGGGAAGAGGGGAGGGAAAGTGGGGGTGGGGGGGGGAAGGGAGAAAATGCCACTGTGTATATTTAATGAGAAACGTTTGCGTATATTTTGGTTGATATGGTTCACAGTGTGCAAAATAAAAAGATTTTTTGTAAAAAAGACTATCGCACACTACTAGCACTTTGAGCAGGTTTTAAATTTTGGCTGCATGATGACCTGAGACCTCAGTCTGGGTTATTAGTATTTGATTCAAGAAACCTGAAATATGTGGAATTGGTATCTTTCATTTGCCACATTCCTGCTCAATTCTGATGAAAGATTATCAAACCTGAAATGTTCCCTGCATCTCTTTCTCTAGACATTGCCTCACTTGCTGAATATTAATAGCATTTCCAGTTCTGTATTTCAAATTTTGAGCATCTGTTTTGTTTTGGTGTCTGTTTGTTATATGCTTAATAAAAAACATATTTGAACATAGAAAATCTGAATGTATCTCTAATCTTGTTTTTCAGGTGGTTGTCTGATTCTTATGCTGCTATGGTTGATCAGTAAGTAGTTCAGCCTGAGTTTGTTGATCTATGCCAAAGTGTTCTTGCTGAGTATCTTTATTATTGACTGGAAAATTAATAATCAATGGAACAGTGCAGTTCCATCATATGGACAACTAGGTCCATCATATCAAGTCAAGTAAAATGTAGTGGGGTTTTAAAACTTCTAGCTTGTGGAAATATTTTATATTTGTGGACAAAATTGGTAATTTTTGAAATCAGACTGATACATGACAAAATAAATAGAAATAGCATATTTGATTAACTTACATGTCATGCGACAATATTGTGAAAAGTGCCCTTTCGAAAGTCAAATCTGTCTTGAGTAGCAAGTTAGCAGATTTCCCAGTATGAAGAAAAAAAATGAGCAGTCCATTGGAAAGTCATTGTAGAGATTACCTCAGGCCAGAGGATCCTAGTAACTTTTGTGAAAAATATTTAGAGATCATGGTGCCAATTCCATAATAATGGAGGCCTTGACATTTGGAGGCTTGGGTATGTCTTTATTCTCACCCAAATGAGACTAAGTTTGCCAAAGGAAATCTTCACGTAAATTGATCATGATGTAGGGATGCTGTCAGAACAATACATTATGCTCTTTCTGACTTTTGGTTAGTTCAGTGATGATATCTAGACTGACACATTGGTGAAACTATTATAATGACAGTGTAGCAAAGCACTACTGCCTGTGAAGGTCATTAGTGTGTGCAGGCTTTCAGTGTTCGTCATGTTAGTCCGTCATTTTGAGTGCTGGTTTGCTTGCCAGGTAGCAGGTCACTACAGGACCCCCAACACCAGAACAGGCAATGTGGACACTGACATTCTTGGTTGTGGTTTGCTTTTGCTTGGGCAGGCTGCACTTGCAACGTGGTAGGTGTGTTGACCAGTGGTTTGTGTCCAGGTGTGCAGTCAACAGTGAATGCATCTTCTTTCCTGCCTATGTCCAACACCCATGTTGAGCCATTGTGCCTGATCAGCTTGGTACGGTCCTACATGCGGCTGTTGTAATGGTGCCTGGTGTGTCCCCCGCAGACAAAAACGCACTTGCTGGTTCTGAAGTCATTGGGAATTAAAGTCTTGTTGTCCATGCTGTTTGGAGGCACTGGGCCCAGAGTACCTAGTCTTTCTGAGAGAGAGAGTGAGAGAGGCACGCACACACGTCTAAGTGAAGTCGAGACTGATTTATTGATCTCCCCAGCCCTGCTTTTATAGACCCAGCTTCCTGCCACTTAGCCCAGTACTTTTTTTCCCTTTCCTTTCTCTGTCCCCCCCCCACCCCCCGCAGCAGGCAGATGTTATGTCACTGGCCATTGATTGGCTGCTGTTCCTGCTGTGCAGGCTCTTGGTGCGTGAAGGCCATGGGCTTTCCATGCTTGCCGCGTTAGTCCACCATTTTGAGTGCCACTTCGCTTGTCGGGCAGTGGGCCGCTACATTTATATAAATATGGAAATTCTTCATGCAAGAACCACACTCTTGAGGTGAACGGGTGTACTTTATCTTTCCCCCACCATGAAGCAGATCAATAAAAATGTATTTATTTTGCCACAACAATATAAAATATCAGAATTTAAGAAAATAATTCTGGCTATTGTTATTTTTTTTTTCCACATACCAGTAGCTTAAACCATAACTGATTTGTGTTAAACTACTCTTTTTCTTTCAGAAGTCGCATTCCTAGTACCAGCAGGGGTGTTTTAACAGTGTCCATTCAGAACCCATCTGCCAAAAACACAGAGTGCGTCTTTGTTTTTTTTTAAATCATGATTTCTTTGTCCATTTGAACTATCTTGTGCATTTGCCTTTTAAATGAGCTCTGTGTGCTTTGGGGTAAGTGTTTGGTAGTTTGAGCTGTTAAACATTTAAAAGATGTATCCTTTTCATAGAACTATATAGCCCGTAAACAGGACCTTTATCTCAACTTGTCCGTGCCAACCTAGGTTATTTCCTGAACTAGTTTAATTTTCTCACTTTTGACCCCCATCCCTCTAAATCTTTATGACCCATGAACCTGTCCTGAAGTCATTTAAACATTGTAATTGCCACTACCACTTCTGGCATCTTATTCTATATACTCACCACCCTGTCTTTGGGAAAACTTGCCTCTCCAGTCCCCTTTAAATCTCTCCCCTCTGACTGGTTTTAGATTCTCCAATCAGGGGAAAAGACGGTGATTATCCACCATAACAGTGCCTCGCGATTTTGTAGATTGCCTACAAGGTCCAGAGAAAATCTGACCTAATCTATCCATTACAGAGTTGTGGAACATAAACTCATTGCTAGAGAAGTTCAGCAGGTTAGGCAGCATCCTCAAAGAGAAACCAAAGTTTATGCTTCTGGTACTTGATGAACCATTATCATTATAGATCAAATTATAATCCTCCATTGGAGAAGTGGGGAACAGGACAAAGGAACATCTATTGCAGGATGAGGTCTGGACAAATATGTCAATAGGGCAGCGGAGGGCAACACCACCACACCTCATCAGTGCTGTATTTCCAATAATAGCAGGGCCATGTGATATGCCCCACAAAGTAGGTTATACTATTGGAGAGTAGAAACACTGAACTAATGTCACAGGATAACCCACAGCAGAAATAGCCAGCTCCAACAGATAGAAAAACAGATACCTGAAGATGAAGAATTCGATACCAAATCCTAAAAGCTGCAGCAGTCTCTGTCCATATTAATTTCCTGTTCCTTTTAGTTTGTGTCTAGCCTTTATTCACTCCTGTACTGTTCATAGCTGAGCTTTCAGCTGTCATTTTGCAAGATAACTGCAGTATATTTGTTATCACTGCTTCTTTGATTCAAGCTGTTTGTCTCTAAAAACTAAAAATATTTTGCCTTGACTTTTTTTATTTATGAAGTGTTTTCCTCCTCTATGGTAGTTTTTGCATAAACTGCACAAAAGAAAAATGTACTTCAGCACTTTTTTTCTCTCCTAGATCCCAGTTGTTCCGGATCAGACACGCTTCATTGATTCCATTTGCAGTAAAAAAGGAGTCGAGTGAAAAAAGGGAACCACCAAAAGGGGTGTCACTGGAATTTGACATTAACAGTGTTGGAAGACAGGTAAACATTACATTTTTTCATGTAATGTGTAGGTTATCCTTCCTTTTTGTGCAGAATACCAAATCAGATTATTTAATTGGAAAGCTCTCTTCATGGAGTATATGCCATCACAATGTACTCTAAGTAGTACTCTTGTTTGTGCATTGGTCAGGTGTTCCCATGCAAAATAAGTTGAAGCCCCCATCTTTGTCTTGGTTTTTAATTAAACAGGTTGTTTAGTTTGATATCTGGTGTCAGGCATTCATGATTCCTTAATTGTTCTGTAGGAATTACCTGCAACACCTTTGGATTATAGAAGTGGATCTAGAACAGTAATATTAGATCAGGGGTTCCCAACCTGGGGTATATGTAACCCCAGTGGTACATTTGCACTTTTCAGGGGGTACATTAGGTCTGAGAGAATAACCACTACTGTACAATACATGGTGTGGTAATCTGCAGTCAGATTGCACAATGTCATGTTTTTTTTATCCTTAATTTTTAGGGGTACACAGGAACTTATAAAAATGCCCAAGGGGTACAGAGGAATAAAAAGGTTGGGAACCCCTGTATTAGATGATCTCCTCTGAACTCTTGGTTTGAAATGGATATCGTGTCTTGCACATGAAGATCCTGAGTCAGACTTGACAAATTCTTGAGTGAGATGAGGCAACTCTAGAGCATAGAGTACAGAACAGGAACAGGCCCTTTGGTCTACAATATCTATACTGAGAATGACACCCAAATTAAACTAAAAAAATCTGTCTACAGAATGATGCATATCCCTTCATTCGCTGCATATTTAAAGAATCCTCTTAAATACTACTAACGTATCCACCATCCCTGGCAGCCCATTCCAAACTCCAGTAAAAGGAAACCTTCCCCCCCCCCCCCCCCCCCCACCCTCACTTTAGTACCTGACACTTTTATCCTGGGACAATTACTCCAACTGTCTACCCTATCCATTGCCTCTCATAATTTTATTTACTTCTGTCAGTTCTCACCTTGGCCTCCACTCTAGAGGAAAACTACACATCTGTACTGGAGAAACGCGAGATAACCGATACTGGAATCTGAAGCCAAACATAATCTGGAGGAACTCATTAGGTCAAGCATCATCAGTGGGAAAAAATAAATGATATTCCGAGGCAAACCCACTCACCTCCCCCCACCCCTTGCAGATCCAGGGTGTAGTCACAGGCACACACATGGGCTCCAGGTATGCATGACTTTAAGTGAGTTATGTAAAACAATTCCTGTTCCAATCCTAGTACCACTCTTCAAGGCTTCCTCAGCTACATCAACTGTATTGATGCTACCTCTTGTACCCATGCAGAATTTGACAGTTTTCATTAATTTCACTGCCAACTTCCAACCTGGACCTTAAACGCAGATTGGGTAACTGCTTTGTTGTCCGCTTGTTGATTTAAGCTTGAACTTCCAGAAGCTAATCATTTCAGTTTCTCAGTGTTCTTGAGAAACAATGTGTCATATATCTCAAAACTAACGTGAACATTGATTTTTCTAATTTTAATTAACCTCTCTTAGCTTCCACAATTTTCACCTTTTTCTCCTATTCTTTTCTCTCTCAACCTTTCTTTCCTTCTTTACCTCCCAGTGGTCTTTCCACCTTTCCCATTTTCTGTCCAATACCTTTTAACTTCTTTCCCCCCACCAAGCTTCTTTTGCATTTCATATAGAATGACACCCCTTCTTTTTCAGGCTCAATAGAGAGACCCAATCCAAAACACTGATCATTACTTTTCATGGATGCTACCTGACCTGCTGAGTTCTTCCAGCTTCTCATTGTTTGCAATGTTGGTAATGTCTCTCTACTGATATAACTCCTTTGAGATTACAGATCCTTCCTTCCTTCCCCTAAGCTGCCCATAAACAAAAAGTAACCATATAAAATAGATTTTCCCCCTGTATTCTTATAGTCAAGTGTTTATCTTTATCCAACATTTTTGGGAAGCAGCAAATTTAACAAATATTGATTTATTTCTTTTGCTTTGAGGGTGAAAGATTTGTGTGTGAATTGGCTTGATGTTTGTCACAAACGTTTTTGTCTTCCTTAGACTGGTATCACTTTAAATGAACGATTTGCAATTCTCAAGGAACGGAGAATAGCGGTGGCATCAAGCAAAGGGGAACGCTATGTGACTGTGGGATAAATGAGATAACTGACATTTCATCTGGCAGAGAATACTTGTGAGCTTATTCACTTGCACTCTGAAGTAATTTGACGCCATATGGATCTGCTTGACTGCTTTGAAACTGATTTTACAGTGAGACAAGAAGAAATGGAATTTGGATTACATTTTTAAACTGCTTTTTTCTGAGGAACAATAGCTGGAGCTGGAACTGAATGAACAAACTTAATTATCATATTGCAACTACAGAATTTTCTTACTTTCAAGAAATGCTTAATTAGGTAAAATGTAAATCCAGCACAATTTTCCCAAAATTTGGTATTTTTGAAAGCTCAGACTAATTTTTTGAACATTAAAATTTAACAGTTTCACAGTTTTCCAAGAATAATTGTCTATTGGATAGTCTTTTTTTTTTGTCCAAAAATGTCATTATTAGTGTTCTCTCTGCTGAAGCTAGAGGAGTATGCAGAACTAACATTTTAAGGATGGGTCTGAATGCCAGCTTTGTAGTTATAGTGGATGCTATTTCTTGAATGTTTGTAAGGCAGAGCATTTTGGTAGACACAAGACTGCAAATGATGTAATCTTGAATAAAGAAATACACGTTAGAGGAACTTGGTGGTCAAGCAGTATCCATGGTAAGGCATGGGGGGTGGGGTGGGGGGAGAGAATAGGAAAGAAATGTTGACATTTTAGCTTTAGACCTTGCATCAAGAAAGATGGTCAGTATAACGAGAGGTTTGTAGGACAAGGAAGAGTGAATGAATGATGGAACATTGAGTCGGGGGGAAGAGAAGGTAAGGTAAAGTTGGGAGACTTGCGGGTGGGTTAAGAGTAAAAGCATAAACGAAGGAAAAGCATCTCCTGTTGGCTCTACCTGCCCATGTTCTGACATTTATGTAAAGTCTTGGAATTTCACATGCAAAGGCTGTGAGTACATTTAGACTGAAATCAACATATTTTTGGTTATTCGGAAAATCTAGGTTTATTGGGTTAATACAAGGAAGGAGGCAGGGTAGGGGGAAGAATGTACAAGATCATTCATGATCCTAATGAATATCAAAGAGGGACAAAGATCAAATGGCCAATCAAATGTGTATGGTGTGATTGCCATTCCTTTACAAATTATAATTCCTTGTATAAGTATGATTTTCCAGAAATTTGTGACATATTAATATCCATGCTATAGTCTCCTGGCACATTTGCAGGATCATTTTAAAAACAAATAATTGAAAATACAGTTAGATATTAACGGGTACATGATTGGAGGCATTTCTTTTGGATTAAAGATCCAAGTAATATGAATAATTGCAGTAGAAATTGTAAATTTTATCTTTGATTCAACGACCAGACTAGTTAATGCTTTTAGTGGACAGAAGTGTTGAGGAACATGGATGAATCTTTTATTTTTCTGGATACCAAGATCATATTGTATAAGAATTTGTAACCTACATGTGAGACAATATCCAACTTAGAAGAACAATTGCTGTAGCTTTTCCAACTGTTTGCATTCTTCTTGCTATCCTTTTCGTCATCCAAAGTAACCTTGAAATTCTTCTGCAAAGCCTTCAGCGATTTTAAAAAAGGTTAATATAATTCCATAATAAGGTTACTACCTCCATTAGACTCAAGATGGTGCTGTAATCCTCTGAGATACAGGGAAAACATTTTTTAAACTTCAATACAGGAGAATACATCCTAATCCTTGTGAATTAAAACTTTAAAAACAAAATTGAAGAGACTGTAAGTTAGAAATAAAAACTCCTGGATGTACTTAGCAGATCAGACATCTGAAATAATGATGAAACATTAGCAAAAAAATTTTAAAAACTGGAAGAACTCAACAGATCAAGCAGTAGGAGCTAAGGCAAAAAGATGATCTGCATTTTGGATGAAGAATGCCAATATATAGAAGTGAGAGAAGGGGTTAGTCACAGGCTGGTTGATGCTATGACGAAGCACAAGAAGAAAAGACAGATGGAATCATGGGAGAATATAGACTAGAGATGGGTTAATGGATGGAACAAGGTAAGGGGAAAATGATAGGTACATGGAACTACCAGAAGAGCAAAAGACTGGTGACTCAAAGGTTTGTGGACAATAGGTAGCTAAAAATGGGTAGGAGACAGGAAAGATGAACCAAGGAAGAGGTGCCCAAAGTAAATGGGTGTGTGAGTGATTAGCAGATGGATAGGAGGGTGATGAGTTTGGGTAAGGGCAGGGGGGAAGAATGGATGGAAAAGATGAACAAAAGAGAGTTACTGTGGTGGACTTGGGGAGTGGGGTGGTGGGAAACAATGGGAAAGAAACACATTAGAAAATTAAGTGTTTTTGACATTGGGTTGAGGCCTACTGAAGTTCTTCTAGTTTTTGTTTATTCTTGCAGTGGTGGTGAAGAACACATAGACTGGTGTGAGAATGGAAAGGAGTGTTGAAATGATAGGCATCCAGAAGCTCTGGATGATCAGTGTGCATAGTGCAGGTGCTTTGCAAAACAGTTATCTAGTTTGTGCCTGGTTTTGCCAATGTAGAAGTCACAATTGCAACCACTGGGTGCAATAGATGGGGTTGGAAGACGTGCCCTTGAATTTCTGCCTCAACTAGAACTGTTGTTCAGGTCCCTGCAACTTCTACATTTGCAGAGGAGAGTACTGGGACAGGAGTGAATGTGTGTCCCTGCAGAGATGGGAGGATATTGTTGGTGGTGGGATCCTATTGGATCTGGTGCAAGTGCTGAAGGATGATGCCCATCACCTGGGGTTTATTTTTTGGATATCCTTTATGTATCCCTTTCTGCCATCTGGTTCCACCTGCCTATCATCCCTCCCTGTTGTATTTGTGCAGTAAAATGTCCTTGGACCTGACAGTCAAGAGCATTGAGGGATTTTGTACGAAAAATAAATTATTGGTGAATTTGAATCAACATGGGTCCATGAACATTGTAGCCATTATTTATCCCAAGTACTGTTATTTGCTTCCATTATTTTCTAGCAGTTTAAATGAGTGGATGGTGGATGATATGTCACAAATGATGGCAGAAGAATATCAAAATTGTAGTCTTTAGGTTATTGAATTGTGCATCAAAATTTCAGCAACAGATGAGAAAGAGTGAAAAGATTAAATGTTAATATTCATGTATTCTGGGATACATTTTGGGATTAAAAGTACAATTCTGAATCAAATAGGATGTGGAGGTTGTGAATAATAGTTCAAATTAACAGTGGGGAGCAGGAACAATGATCAAGAATGGAGTTCATTGCATACACCAAAAGCAGTTTTTATTTTGCCATTATTTGAAAGATATATTCATCATCCCAAAATAGTATGATAATCGAGGCAGACTGAGGTGAATCAATAAATTCTCACCTGGTCTTTAACAGTGTACAGATGGAACCCTAATGTATTGCAGAAGATATCACCAAGAGCGGCATATAAATGAAAAAAATAGGGGACTAAATGTATCTTTGGCAGATCCCAAAGGCATGTATGTAGTATCAACTCTTAAATTGCATACAACTGCAGTTTGGATATTGCAAGTTTGCACATTGTGTCGTATCAAAAATGTACAGGTATATGTTAAGCATTTCAGATCTCAAATGAAAAACAAAAATCTGCAAATGAACAAAAGAGTAAATGTAGGATCTGTGGAAAGGATAGAATTAATAGAACAGAACAGGCCCTTCAGCCCACATGTCAAACTATAAATGTGCTGTACTTTAGGTCTCCCTCCATCCCTTTCATGTGCATCTGTAAGAAGCCTCCAAAATGCTACTAATGCATCTGCTTCCATCACTGTTCCAGGCATCTATAACTCAGTGTAAAATATTTGCACCACTCAGCTCCCTCTCTTTCATGTTCAACACATGTTCTATAGTGTGTGATGCTTTTACCATGGAAGAATAGATTCTGACTATCCACTCTCAATGAAAGAATTTCACACAATCTTCCAAGTGCAGCTTAACTAGTTTTATATAGCTGCAACATGAGTTCCTTACTCCACAGGCCTGCCCAATGAAGGCAACTAGCCAAATGAGTTCTTAACCACCCTTTCCTTTTGCATGGCTACTTTCAGTAAGTTATGAACTTGGACCAGCAGATCCCACTGTACATCAATGCTTTAAAGAGTTGTGCTGTTAACTATTATTTTCTGTGCCATTTAACCTAAAGTGCAACATCTCACACTTATCTAAATTAAACTCCATTTCTCTGCCCATATTTGTAACATCAATATCCTGTTGTATTCTTTAATAGCCCTTTACACTGTCCATAATGCCATCAACCTTACTAGCCCACCCACATACTTTTCATCCAAGTCGTTTGCAGACAACAGGGTTCACAACACTGATTACTGCAGAACAGCACTGGTTACAGGCCTCCGGCCCAAATAACTACCTTCTGACTTCAATAGGCCAGGCAATTCCATATCCAGACTAACAATTCACTGTAGATCCGATGCATCGACACCTTCTGGATCAGCTAACTATGAGGGACCTTTAAATGCCTTAAAATCCTCTGCCATACCCTCATCAACAGTTTTGTCATCTCAAAAAAACTCAATTAAATTAGTAAAATAAGACCTAGCCACCACAAAGCAATGTTGATGGTTCCTAATTTGACCATGCCTTTTCAAATGTGCATAAATTCTATCCATAAGTATCCTTTCAAATAGTGTTCCTACCATAGATGTGAGGGTTACTGGTGATAATTTCTTGGACTTTTTTTCTTTCTTGAACATAGGTACAACATTAGCTATTCTCTATCCCTCTGGGACCTCTCCTGTCACTAACAAGGATGGAAAGATCTTTGTCAAGACACTAACAATCTCTTTACTTGTCTCCTTTAATAACCTGGGATGTATTCCATCAGGTCCAGGGACATGCACATTAATGGTCCTCAGAAGACACAGCACCTCTTTCTTGATCTCAAAATCTTCTTACACATGAGTATTTTCCATATTCTGCTCCCTCTTCTCCTTGTTCCTTTCCTTGGTTAATACCAATGCAAAGTACTCATTTAGTACCTCACCCACTTCATATGCCAAGCATAACTTCCCTCCTTTGCACTTGAGATATCCTATCCCCTTTCCCTAGTCATCCACTTGTTTTTTTTTAAATGTGTATAATATGCCTTGGGATTGTCTTTAATCCTGCTTGTCAAAGACATTTCATTACCCCTTTTGGATTTCCCATTGCACTGCTTCAGCTCTTTCCTGCAACCTTTATATTCCTCCACTGCCTTGTCTAGCTTCCAAAACCTTGCATATGCCTCATTTGAAGTTCATGACTTCGTTAACCACTTCGTTGCCGATAGTGATCACTGTTCCCAAAATGCTCTACTGAAACTCTGATCATCTGCCAGGACTGAGCCTAGTAAAAGCCCTCTTCCTGGTTCCTATCTATGTGCTACTTCAAGAAACTCTCATAATAAATTTTGCCTTAGCTAAGCATATCCTTGTCAATATTGGGTGAAACTGAAGGCTGCCACTTTCCATAACGTGTCTGCATATCTGGTCCTCTAATCTCGGTGGCTATTGGGAGACCTAAAGTACAGCCATTTCCTGACATGCATCCGAGTTCTGTTCTGACCGACTGGTCAGATTTTGAAATGGACATGTTGGATGTATGTTAACGTGGCATATAGTCCCCATGCTATCAGTCACCACACTGATCCCACTGCTCTGTGCTCTCCTGACAGCCCACTGGACCTGTACAGCATTCTTTTATCCTGAGAGGTGGTGTGATGTACATAAGACCAGGATATTGTCTGACAGCCACCATTGTATGCAAGCAGCTGTTGGCACTGGTGAATGTATGACCAAGCATAATTTTTATATTTACATATTTTTAATTTAAAAAAATGTAATACAGTATTTTTTTTGGTCATAAGTATGTATGGTCAAACATAAGTCAGATAGGTGGTAAGTAGGGGAGAGGCTGTATAATCCTTTCAGAGTGATTACATCTTATTTCTGATCTTTACTCACACTGGTTGAGCCCAGCATTCGATCCTCTGAGTGTAGGAGTGATACTCCCACAGGTTACCAATGCTATGCCTGCACCTCTTTTACCTCCTCTATCAAGTCGAAAACGATGAAACTCAGGCACTTGTAGATAAGACTTGAGTGGCCAAAATAACACAATTTCATACTGATCCAAGTTCTAAGTTCATCTGCATGGCTTATAATGGTTCTTGCTTCGAAATTAACAGCCTTCATCCCATCTCTGTCATTATGATCATTCACCTGTCCTTCTTTTCAGACTTGTTTGCTTTAGCATCTGTCATCCCCTCAACTCCTCCATTTGCTGTCCTCTCGTTCCCATTCTCCTGCCATTCTAGTTTACTCCCTCCCAATTAGCACTAACTTCCCTATGAGGATATTGGTTCCCCTCTAGTTCTGGTGCAACCCATTCCCTCTTGTATAGGTCCCACCTGCCCTGGAAGGGGCCCTAAAATATCCCCATTCTGCATCAACTCCTTAACCATGCATGAAATTGCACTATCTTCCTGTTTCTTGTCTCAGTAGCACATGGGAAGTGCAATGATCCTAAGATTACATAATTGGAAGCCCTGCTTTTAAACTTGCTACATGGTGCCCTAAACTCTACAAGACCACATCTTATTCATAATTGCTGAGAGTTGGATTCTCCATTAAACATTTTCTCCACAAGATGAATTTTATGGAACACTACCTCTCCACTTTTTTTCTGTTAGAATTTACTGCATATTTTTTCCAACTAGTTACACTTTTTAAGTATCCTTTAATAATATTTTTTGGCTTTCTCTTAATCTTTCCAGTAATTTTATACCTTGTAGTTACATTAGGCATGCAGTGAGCCAAAGAATGACACAGAGTCGAAATTGAGTTGAACTAACTGAATTTAAAAGAAATCCCTGAACCCAATGATGCTTGCAAATCCTGGGACCTTTATGACATCAGCTGCAAGGCTGTTGGCTTGCATTGCACACAGAGCTTTCACAGTCAGATCTTCTGTGGACTTGCCACGACTCTGTGAGCCAGTTCATCTGCTGAGTTGGAAATGTCAACTGTAAGGACTGTGGACACATCCACCTGTGGGTGCACCAGGAGGGTGGCGTTACAAGAGCATCCTTGGCCTGCTCGAAAGCTGCTGCTGACTCTGTCCCAGGTGATTTCCGTGGAATTGCTGTGGACATCAGACTGAACAGGAGTCGTATGATTCGGGCTGCTGATGGTAAGAATTGGTGGTAAAAGTTGATCATGCCCATGAACTCCTGTTGGCCCTTTACTGTACTTGGCCTGGTAACTAGAGTATGGTCTCGACTTGCACCTGCAAGGGATGCGCTGTCCAAAGAAATCAATGGCTGACAGCCTGAACTGGCACTTCGTGGGATTGTTGGCCAGCAAAATTGGCACAAGTGCTTAAAATGCTCTTGAGTTGAGCAGCTGATGATCAGGATATCATCTAAGTAGATGAAGATGAAATTCAAGCCATGTCCCACTGAGTCCATGAGCCGCTGGAAAGTCTGTGCTGCGTTCTTGTCTGAAAGGCATCTGCAGGAAATTGAATAGGCCAAATGGTGACGAGGGCTGTTTTGGAGGCCTCGCTGGGGTGGATGAGAATCTAGTGAAAACCACAGACCAGGTGGACCTTGGAGAAGATGCATGCCCCAGGCAAATTGGCTGTAAAGTCCTGAATGTGGGGCACTGGGTAAAAGTTGACCGTGGTAGTGTCGATGAGCCTTCTGCATGGCCTCTGTCCTCTAGCTGACTTGGCACCATGTGCAGTGGAGAGGCCCATGGACTGTCTGGGCACCAAACAATCCCTATCTCCATTTTCCTGAACTCCTCCTTCGTGTGGTAGAGTTTGTTGGGCGGGAGCCTGCACGACTGGGCGTATAGCAGTGGTCCTTGAGTGGGAATGTGGTGCTGTACACCATACCTAGGGGTTTCTGTGGAGAACTGCAGTGTAATAGTGGTCGGGAAGTCTGCTAGTACTCTTCCAGGTGTGGGGCGGGAAACCACCGAGTCAGAAGGTCTGGAAGGTCTTGGCATTTATAAGGTACCATCCTTTGAGGTCCACTAAGAGGCAGTGTGCCTGGAGGAAATCTCCACCTAATAAAGACTGCGATACTGCTGCCAGTTTAATGATCAGTGAAATGGTTGGAACCAAACTGTAGTGGGATGGTTTGCATCTCATCAGAACAGGGTGGGCAGCCGCATTGGGCTCCTGACCCCATTTTTCGTGGTAAAGACACCAACAGTCCGAACTGGGATCACACCTTCCTGAGGTGTCACCGGCTTCGTTGGTGGCATGACGCAGAATCTTTGTCAATGGAGGCCCCGCCATCCTGCTTGGGGTGCCACAGGATATCTGTGCAGGCCGCTACTTTGCGTGGCTCACTGAAATCATCAGCAATGAGGCAGCAGGTATCTTCTGGCATCTGCTTGAGAAAGACTTGTTCGAACAGTAAACATGGCTTATGGCCGTCTGCTAGTGCCAGCATCTCATTCATGAAGGCTGATAGCACACGATCGCCTACGCTGTCTATGTGGAGCAACTGTAATGCACGCTCATGGCAGGTGAGGCCAAAAGTACGGATCACGAGCATCCTGATTGTTTCATACCTGTCCACAACTGGTGGCTAGTGTAGGAAGTCAATGATGTGGCCTGCTATTTCCTGGTCGCGTGAACCGACCACATAGTAGTACCTTGTGGCGTTCAAGACTATTTGCCTGACGTGGAATTGGGCTTCAGCCGGTTCAAACCAGACCTGTGGCTGCAAGGTCCAGAAAGTCAGTATTTTCAGTGAAACTGCATTCTGTGTACTAGGATCGGTCATCATTGGGTCCAAATGCTGTTTGGACCGTCAGGGTCATCAATGTAGTCGCACAAGGCATGCAGTGAGCAAAAGAACCACTAAGAGTCGAAAGTGAGTTGAACCAACTGTCTTGAATAGAACTCTCTTGTGCATTTAAATCCCTCGGAACTTGATGACGCTTGCCATTCCAGGGACCTTTATGATATCAGCCACGAGGCTGTGGGCTTGCGCTGTACCAGGAGCTCTCAAAGTCAGATCTGCCACTGACTTGCCCACGACTTCGTGACCTATGATTTCACTTCGACAGTGATGCTGAGAAAATATCCTTGAGACATTTGAAAGGTAACTGAACATTTGCAAGAATAGCTGTTTCAAGAGAATTTTTGAAATAGGCAAGATTTGAACTTATGTGATAGTATTTGGCTTGTTCCTTAAAGTATATGTAATTTTTTTCCAAAGGTATACAACTTCAAATTTCACTGTGGCAACGCTCTAATGCTAGATCTGTTTCCAATTTCCATGAAACTGCATGGAAGTTGCAATTTTCTAAAACTGCCAATGCAATCTTTAAAAATTCCTGAGACCAATCCAAATTAGATTCCAGATAAACCTTTGATATATCTCCTAGTAAAAATAGCATAGGATTTTGTGGAAGTGGAATCAATTTGTTGTAGAAAATCAATCAATTTGATCCAAAAGGAATTCAATTTAAGACATGTCCACGTGGAATGTAAGAAAGTAACAATGTCTTGTTTACATCAAAAGCATTTATCTGACGTCTAATTTCTGCTTTTGAGGTGCAATATACAAATGATGTAAAGAAAATTATATTAAACCACTCTATATCTAACATTTATTGTAATTTTCATATTGTCATGATATATCTGGGCCCAATTTTTATTGTTTATAACTATACCTAAATCATCTTCCCAACTCTGGATTTATGAAAATCTTTTTTTAATAGCTCCTCTTAGAAGCAAAAGATACATAACCAATATAATCTATTTAAGATTTGGATTAGTTATAATAATTTCAATTTCATCATCTTGTGGAAATAAATATAGCTAAGTCAAATTCTCTCGTAAAAAGGCCTTTAATTGATAATATCCAAATATTGCAGTATTTTGTATTCCATAAGTTGTTTTCAATTGATCAAATGTCATTAAATGTCTACCTTGATAACAATCTTTAATAAACTAGTCCTTTCTTTGACTAGTTAATAAAATTCTATTGTCCAATGTAAAAGGCATATTTTGTACCAATGGCATATTTGCTAATCAGTATCCCTTCATTCCAATCAATCTATGTACATTATGCCATACTCTTATCAAATGTCTCCATATTGGAGTATCTACTTCCCCAGTTAATAACGCTTCATTCCATTTGTGTAATACCTCTTCAGGCTGTTGTTCACCTATTTTATTCATTTCATCATTAACCCATGCCACTTTATCTCCCTCCTCAAAAAAGGAGACAGGAAATCGTAGTTGGACTGCATTATAATAATATTCAAAATTAGGAAGTTGTAGACCACCCGAATCAAACCTCAAAGTCAGTTTCTCCATAGAAATCCTTGGCATCTTGCCTTTCCATAAAAACTTTTGTATAATTTTATTTAAATCCTTAAAAAAAACCTCTTGGATACGACAATAGGTAAGAATTGGAATAGATATTGAACCCTAGGAAAAATATTCATTTTAATACAATTTACTTGACCTATTAATGTAATTGTTAGATCAATCTACCTTTTTAAATCTGCTTCAATTTTCTGAAACAGCGGTCCATAATTAATTTTATAAAGAATATCTAACTGACTGTCAATTCGAACACCTAAATATTTTATACATCCTTCAGGCCATTTAAATTTTTGTTTTTTGTTGACACTGAGCGTAATCACCAAATGCCAACAGCATTATCTCACTTTTATCTCAATTCATCTTGTATCCCGACACACTACCATATTCCAATTGCAGTTGTAATTTACATAATGATCTTTCAGGATCAGTCAGGAATACAATTACATCATACGCAAATAAACTTAATTTATGTTCATTAGTACCTGTTCTAATACCTTTAATATTTGGGTCTTTTCTAATTAATTTGGCCAAAGGTTCAATTCCCAATACAAAAAAAGTGGGCAATAATTGACAGCCTTGCCTAGTTGATATAGTCAATTGAATATAATCAGACATAACATAATTTGTCACAACCCTTGCTTTTGGGTCTTTATATAGTGGTTTTTATCCAAGTTGCACATATTTGACCCAATCCAAATTTAGTGTTTTAAAAAGAAAGTCCCACTCCACTCTATCAAAAGCCTTCTCTCCATCTAATGCTACTGCCACACTGTTGGTACCTTTCTTTTGAACTAGATGAATTAAACTAAGCAACCGGGTCACAATATCTGCTGATTTTCTATTTTCAATAAATCCCGTTTGATCCTTATTAATCAATTTCGGCAAAACGTTTTCCAACTTATTGGCCAACAATTTAGCTAATATTTTATAATCTACATTAAAGATATTGGTCTATAAGATGATGTCATTAATGGATCTTTACCTTTTTTAGAATAACCATTATAACAGCTGTTTTAAAGGAATCGGGTAAATTTCCCGTCTGGTCCAATTGTAACAAAACTTTCATAAATACTGGAATCAAAACATCTTTAAATTCCTTGTAAAATTCAGATGTAAACCCATCTTCACCTGGAGATTTATTATTTTGTAACGAGGACATAACTTTCGCTACTTCAGCAACTGACAAAGAAATTCCTAAAAAGATTTCTGCTCCTCCCCACTTAATCTAGATAAATTAACTTGATCCAAAAATTCTTCCTGTACTGACTCTGATTTATATAATTTCATATAAAATTGCTTAAATTAATCATTTATATCTTGTGGTTTGTATGATACACAATCTTTTTCCACTCAGGTAACAGTAATAACTCTAGACTCCTGTCATCAGTTGCCATGCCAAAATTTTATGTGCCTGTTCTGCCAATTCATAATATCTGTTTAAAACTAATAATCATTTTTTTCCATTCAATAAGATTGCAATGTATAATACTGTAACTTTCTATTCATTGAAATTATTTTACGATCGTCTGACAGCCGTCTTGGTAGCTCTTTCTCTAAGGTCAATATATCCCTCTCTAAAGTATTAACGAGCCAAATATTCCTTTTTGATCTTAGAAGAAAAATGTATCATTTGGCCACAAATAAAAGCTTTCATAGTGACCCAAAGAACAAATTTAGTATCCATTGAATCTTCATTACTAGCCAGGAATTGTTTTATCTGATCTCTAATAAACTGACAAAAATCTTCCCTTTTCAATAACATACTACAGGGGTATTAAATCTCCATCTAAAAGTCGCATCTCAGTTGTCCTCAAAACCTAATACTAAATAATAGTTAAGAGGTCTTTAGTAAAAGTAGCAGCCTTAATTTTCTGCCTTACCCTCTCCTCCTCTTCCAGTGTTTCTTCCATGCTCAAGTATCCTTCCTCTTCCTCCTCTTTTATAACTTCTGCTTCTTCCTGTTGTTGTTGTTCACCACCCCCACCCCTCCTCAATCAGCTGTTCCTCTTCTGTCATCCTCTACGATCATCCAGGGTCCTGGCCCACAGGCTTCATGAGCCATTCTGGCAGGTTGATACCATGTCACTACCCTCCTCGACCGGACATCCCTTTTGTTGCAGGGATGCCTTGGCTCGCTCGGGAGGGGGGAGGGCAACGAGCTGGGAGGCTCTCCTCGAACGGAGAGCCGACGCTACTCCAAGTCCTGGCCTCGACGATAAGGTAGGCCCTTCTTTGTCTTTTCTTTCTTTTTCTTCTAGTCGCTCTATCTTTTCTTCCACTTCTTTGTCCTTGGGTGGCATTTGTCTGTTGACTCCAGTAGTTCACCTTCACTGTAGATGAATTTTCAAGCTTGTCTCTTCACTTCTTATTTTCTTTTTTTTAAACTTTTTCCCTGAAGAGCCAGATTTCTCATCCTGGCTCAACTTCATCATGTGACATCCCCACCAAATGAGATATCTTTTGTGAAGTGTTACTCTGTTTGTGAAGTGACCTACACACAAAACCCCCACAATCTATCTCTTTTAAAGACATTAACAATAATGACCCACTGCTAATTGTTCTGTGGTTTGCAGTATTCCCTACTTTGTTTAAACAGTGGGATTACATTTGCTAATCATCAATTTATGGTAGCTGTTCCTGGCTGGCAGCATAAGTGTGATATGGTATCTGCAAAGCATCAGATCAGAGGTCAGAATAAATAGTGTGATTAAAACTGCTGAGAGATCATTGGGGTCTCCCCTTAATTTATATATTACAGGAGGCGGTGCTTAAAGAAGGGTCAAAGAATCATTGAGGACCCTTACCATCTAGCACACAGCACCTTTGAGACATTACCTTCAAGGAAGGTAAAAACAAGTTTCTTCCTGCAGACAGTGAGACTGTTGAACAATTTTACCAATCTGTAAATTATTTTTAGATATATTTATTTTGGATCACTATGTATATATTTTATTTGTATGACGGATGTGTGCACTGTGGTCTGGAGATGCAATTTTGTCGGGATGGATATTTGCAATCGGATGACAATGAACTTGAACTTTGGAACAACAGAGCTTTGGAAAATAAATTATGCAAATATTATTTAAATGGCTACTACCTCCATTAATACTCTAGGATACAAAATATCAGGGCTCGGGGATTTATCAGCTTTCCATGCAATTAATTTTGCCAGTGTTATTAGATTTTTTTGGTTCTCAAACATTACTGGAAAGTTATTTGTATTCACTTCTCTGTAATTGTTCTACCATTTCCCTCTTCCCCATTATGGAATTTCCTGTTTTATGACCAGGCAAATGATGTCTCTAGTGCCTTTTTTTTACCTATTTGTAGAGCCCTTTAGAGTCCATGTTGTACATTTACTCTTTTGACCTTTTCGTTCTTTGTTTTAAACCAAACTGCGGGGGAGGGGGACGGATTCACGCTTCTTTGCTTGAAACCAAACTGCTCCAAAGATTCTGGAGTAAACGTGTTGGACTGAACTATCCATAGCTTATTTTGATAAACATGGCTGGGTCATTCCACCTGCTGGACACCCTTCATTGTCCACACCACCAATTTTGGGGTCATCCACAAACATGCTCATCTACATTGCTAATAGAGACGACAAAGGCCTCCTGGACACAGGCTTCCCAACGTGACCATCCTCTGACCCTTACCAAAAAGAAAAGCCAATTCGATATTCAGTTGGCCAGTTCTCCCCGGATCCCATGCAAACGGGGCTCTCCTACCATGAGAGACCTCTGTCAAAGGCTGTGCTGAAGTCCACGGCCACTATCCTGGCCTTGCCAGTCCTCTTCATCATCTCTTCAAACTCATTTGTGAATGGAAGGGCGAACAAATCGCCGCCAAAACGGTTTGGGATGAGTTGACCTTAGCAAGAGATTGTTCGGTTTCCGTCAAGTGCACGACTCCGGGCCACTCCTGACACGTTGATCGGAGCCATCAACACCGACTCAAGACCAGCTATTTTGGAAATATGTGGCGGTCCCCAAATTTCTCCCTGGAAGACTGATGAGAATTTCACGGAACTTGGGGGGGGGGGGGAGGCGGGAATGTTTAAACGCCTCCTTCCCAGCCATTCTGTGGTTGCTGTGGGCCTGCACCCCACACATGCGCAGACGGGGGTCGGTGCTCGCACATGCGCAGACGGGGTCGGTGCTCGCACATGCGCAGTGGCAGTCAGAGGTCGATAATGGCGGCGGCGATGTTGATGTCGGACTGTCAGCTCGCGACGCCAAGCGGCGCTGGGTTCAACGGATTCGATGGCGGAGGCGGTAACGGTGCCAATGGCCCGGCGTCGGGTCACATCCCTTGGAACAGGAGTTTGGAGCGAGCTCTGGAGGAGGCTGCTGCCACCGGCGTGTTGAACTTGAGCGGGAGGAAACTGAAGGAGTTCCCGAGGAGCGCGGTGAACCAGGACTTGACAGATACCACGCAATCGGGTGAGCGAGGCCGAGCACGCGGCGTGGTGGAAGCTCGCGCACTGAGGTCAACACGGAGGCGTGAACGCGCGGCTCGTGGATGAGAACGCGCGGGGGAGGGGGACGGATTCACGCTTCAACCGCAAGTATCATCACTTCGGGCACGATGAGGGGGGGGGGGGGACTAGGGAATTATAAAGAATACAGCTCCTGGAAATCTGGGTGGGGGGGGGGGGGGGAACTATGGAAAAAACTCAGCAGAAGTGTAGAAGGAATAATTTAAAAGTTCAGGCGATTATGTGTGTTGCCAATGGGAATTACCCAGTGATCAAAACCCCCATAACACTGCAGTAAAGAATTTCAGAGATTCACCAGCCTCTCAGATTTATTGTCAGGGTACACGTATGACATCACGTACAACCCTGAGATTCATTTTCTCCCTGTGGGCGAGGCACTTAGGGGGTCATGCAGCACCAAAAACTGTATTCAGTGTGCAATAAAGAAATGTAAACAAACTGACAGAAATCAATGAAGTGCAAAAGAGTCCTGAAATGAGTCCCTGATGCAGTTTGTGGTTGAGGAGTCTGATGGTGGAGGGGGAGCAGCTGTCCCTGAACCTGGTGGTGCGAGTCTTGTGGCACTTGTGCCTCCTGATCGTGCAAATGACTTTTAAATGAATCCCTCCTAGTTTTGTTTGATATTCTCTCAGTTACGAAAGCATCTCAACGTCAACTGTGATGTGATCCCCTCCCACCTCAAGTCTTTTAAATGTTTCAATAAAATTGCTCATCGTTCTTCCAAACTCCAAAGAAAATAGACATTCCTGATAGGACCTTCCTATCAACTCAGGGATGAGCAGATCGCTTCGACTTCCTCCAATATTGGTTTGATTTTTTTAAATCAAAGGACTAAAATTGTGCACAATTTCCAGATTTGGCCTAACCAGCAGCAAATTCACCTGTGCAATAAACAATAATATGTCATTTGACTTCCTGGCCATATGTTGCACCTGCGTGGAAACTTTTTCCACAAAACACCTTGCTCATCTGCAGTCTTTCTCCGCTCAGATATTTGCCTTTATCTTTTTAAAATAAAATTGTAGGTTTCTACATTAAGAGTTCATATTTTTGCTCATGTACTTAACCAATCACCCTGTTGCAGAATCATAATACCTCCATCATAATATGCCCTTTCACCTTATTTTTGACATTGGCAAACTTACTATATGTTACATTCTGCCTCCTCCTCCTCCAGAGCATTGACATAAATTGTAAATAATTGAGGCCCAAATGCTGATGCTTGGAAAAATACTTGTCCTCATTCCGACTCTATCTTCTATTCAATTATCAGTGTTCAATCCAAGCTAACACATGAGCTTATTTTATGCACTTAAATGGTACTTCGTCAAATGAATTCTGAAATTCCAACAACACTCACAGTCCTTCCCACCCCACCCGCCCCCCCCCCCCCCCCCATCTACTCTGCTTGTTTAATTCTCAGGGAACTGTAACATTTTTTTAAAATATGGTTTACCTTCTGAAGTTGAGTATTATCTCAATTGTTCTTTCTGGACAAGAGAGATTAAAATGAAGGTGGTATTGGGTAGTGTTGGTGTAAGAGGTGGAGGCACAAATTCATGAGAAGGGTAATTTTTTTTTAATTTCCAAAATTGAAGATGTTTATAGATGTGCATATTTATTATATGTTGCGTTCTAATGAGAATTAAGATCTGTGAATATATTGCATTTTGCTAAGGTTAATTTGGAGTATTTGTTTTCAAGTTTGATTTCCAGATTCTAAGCTTAAGTTTTTACAGTTTTTTTCTGTTTTTAAAGATTAATAAACAAATAAGGACATAATCAGTTTTAGTTTTGAACAAATGTTTAGTAACTTCCAAGTTCCTCAGCTCTCAGTGCTCTCACAACCACTGGATATTTGTTAATGTCTTTAATTTTAACAAACACTAAACAACATTTGGAAACTATTTAAAATGAAAGATAAAATTAAAGTAGTACACTTGCAAACAACTATCTGTTTGAACAATCTATCAGCCCACTACAACTTCAAATTTAACTACTTTTAATAAATTTACTTTGTATTTCCTCTTGCGGTACTATTTCTTGTAGACATTTTATAATAACCATTGGAAAATGAATTCTACAAATCATTTACTGTTAGTGATCATAGAGATTCTGATTCATACTGTCTGGTTGTTCAGTCAAACTGTGTCTTCCTGATCTACTTTAATTTGATTTATAAAACTCCTCATAAGACAATTCTATTTTTCTCCTAGATGTAGGCTTACAGAATAAATGTACACATATATTTGTTTTGTTTTAACTATTTCTTATAATCTGTACTCAAGTTTGATGATTGTGGCCTAGATTGTTTTACTGTTTGTTTTGATTGAAACTTTCAGTTTATTAATGTAATTAATATACTCTGTATCATTTGTTTAAAACTTTATCATTGATTTGGAAAGATTTGTGGTCCTGAATCTCATCAGTTTTAGTTTGCTCTGATCTTAGTTAAAAGTATAAAAATTAGTGTTTGTTTCCTTGCTTTTGAAAATAGATTATCCTGCATGAAATACTGATTGACCTCTGCATAGTTTGCAATGGTTTATGTCATTAACTACAAATGTCTAAATGTGTTATGATTAGTACCTGTAATTTGGGGTTCAAAACTCCCATCTGTAGATACTAGGATAATTTGGTTTTCTGTTGGTAAATCGCTATCAGTTTAACAAATCAGTTCCTCTCTTGCATGGAATCTTGGCTGAAGAATAAAAATGAATTTCATAACCAAGTTTTACTTGGAAGTTTACAACCTATTTTGAATGTGCTACTAATGAAAAAAATAAGTTTTCATTTGTGATATAAGATTTCATAACTTTGGTTGAATGTGATTCTTGGGACTTTTGAACATATTTGGAGTTTGAAGAATTGGACTGACAGTTTTATGAGTAGGTTAAAGTGTTCTAAAATATTTTAATTTATTTCAATGGTCTTAATTTTGGGAGTGAATTTTAAATAATCGCTTCATTTTTAAATATAACTATCAGAGGAGAAATGCCATAATAGAAAATTATTATGCACCATTGATTTTTATTTTGTTACTTTGCATCTGGAAATCAACTGAGTTTTTGTTCCCTTTTGTCTTACGTTCTCTTAAAACGTCACCAAATATTTTTTTTTACCTTTTAAAAGGTGTGGCCTACTATAATTTACATTTTGAGGCTTGAAATGCATTAAAGGTCGTAATATTGTTTTGGAGAATGATGGAGTGGCTGTTCAGTTTTGTTTCTTCTCATTTTTTCAGGAAATAGGAAAGCATGTGTATCCACGAAGGACCTGATTACCTCAGAACTTCCCTCAGAAGTTCCTATGAGTTATTACTCTGGTTTCTATTTCAGTATTTTTATGTATCCCTTTTGTCTTTTCTTCCTTCTAATCTTTTTTGTGCAAACAATCACTTTTAAGTCTTTAATTTTCTGTAACTCAAGCTCAGTTTTAAAATGTGTGAATTAGCAAGAGACTACCAGTCAAGTCAGCAATGTCATATTCTTGGAATAGGAAACTTGAAAATTCAGATTTTTAAAAAATCTAATGTTCTTTTGATTTTTCTTCTTTCTTGAAATGAACTGGATTGATATCTAAAATGGTTACATTACTAGACTTGTAGCCAAAGACTTGAACTGTCAATCCAAAAATAAGACCCATGGAGACAGCTGGGGAGTTTAAAATCTTGGAATCAATTAAGTATTTGGACTTTAAAATTGAACTAATAATGACCATGCAACCAGAAATTGCCATTTTAAAAGCCCATCTGCTTTGCTCATAGCCTTTGGAGAAGAAAATCTAAGCTCTTCTGATCTGGCTTACACATAACTCCAGACTATCAGAGTATGAGAGTTTATTGTTGTGTGTGTGTGTGTGTGTTTGTGTGTGTGTGTGATTCTATGAAATTCTTTCTTGCTGCAGCCACACAGGTGCATCAGATAGCAACAATAACAGTATAAATTAAATTACTCAATATGCCAAGTATTGTAAATGTGCCAAATTTTTGTTCTGTTCATGTGTTGTATGGAATACAAACTTCCACCTTGTTAGACCCAGAGAGAAATGACTGACACCAGTGTTTTCCCAAATCCAAAAAATGAACCCTTTTATTTACAATTAGAGAACTATTTAAAGTATTTACAATGCCCTTGGTCCCGAGGGAACTTTCACAAGCCATCTCACACACATGTGACTGGATTAGTTGATTGATGGCTCAAGTCCCGAGAACCGGTAACACCCACTCTTAGCGCTGGTGGGTTCGCTCTGTTTAGGGCATCCTTTCAGCTGGTTACTCATACTTGAAGGGGCTTCACTGGTCTCTGAACTCCTTGTGACTTCTTTAAGGGTTCCAATGATGTAGAGGGATAGGCTCGTTTCCGTGTAATGGGTGTGATTGGTGGTTCAGTGCTTTCTGAAGTTCAAATGCGTCCAATAGGGCATCCAGGCTGAGTTACACAGGTGTTGTTTCAATGAGGTTGCTACTGTTCCATCTGTCTGGTCCAACTTGTACATGGTAGAGAACATCTCCAATTTTTCTTAGTATTCTCCCCAGCTGCCATACATCTGACTTATCTCTGTATTTCTGCACCAATACACATTGACCATCATGAAACATGCTTTCTTTGGATCTATGCCAGTGATTATATTGTTGTTCTATCTCATAATCTCTTGGTCCAGATTCTGGTCTTTGTAGAAATATGAAGTCATATGGTGCTTGTATTTTCCTTCCAAAGAGGTTTTCAGCATGCCAAGTGCCACTGGAGTTTGTGGGTTTGGAGTGATCCTGTAATTTAACAAGAGCATCTGCAGGATCTCCTTCATTGGACCTCCCCTCCACCCCCCCCCCCCCGGCCTTGTTCAGAATTCATTTAAATGTATCCACTAAACCTTCTGCTTGACCATTGGACTGAGGATGATATGGAGGTGACTGAATATGCATAATGCCATATTGCTTGCAAAAAAAATTGAAGTCGGCCGCAGTGAATTGTGTCCCATTGTCTGACACTAATGTTACGGGAGAACAAAAGCAATTGAATATGGACTTGAGTTCCATGATTGTAGCCGATGTAGCTGCTCAGGCTTTGGAGTGTGCGTTCACTACGATTAGGTAGTGCTCCTCATTAATTGGTCCTGTAGAGTCAATATGAAGATAATTCCATGGCCTGCTTGGTTGAGACCAGGAATGTAGATTTGTCTTGACAGGGAATTTTGCAGCCAAGGTACATCGGATACATGGCTGTGACAGTTGTTCAATCTGGTCATCCATCAGAGACAGTTTTGTGCAAATGCTTTCCCTCAATTCCATGATGAAACTGTTTGAGGATTGTAGATTGCAGGGCTTTGGGAATCACAATCCTTTTTGCGAACAAAAGACAGCCATTAGTGTTTGCCATTGATTCTTGTCTTTTGAAGAATAGCTGGATTTCCATTCGTGGACAAGCTTTTGACGACCCTGAATGATGATAACACATTACCTATTGTGCCGTGATCATAATGAACCCCCCTCCCCCCAAGTTTATAGGTAAAGCCTTACAAATATACTTAATAATATGCTAATAAAGATAAAGACTTACTAGACAGGGGATAGGGAGATGCTTTGGAAGAGTCACCCCAGTGGCAAGTGGCAATGCCAGCTCTTCATCCTGGGGAATGCCATTTCATTCAAACATTTTCTTTGGCTTGGCTTCGCGGACGAAGATTTATGGAGGGGGTAAAAGTCCACGTCAGCTCCAGGCTCGTTTGTGGCTGACAAGTCCGATGCGAGACAGGCAGACACGGTTGCAGTGGCTGCAGGGGAAAATTGGTTGGTTGGGGTTGGGTGTTGGGTTTTTCCTCCTTTGCCTTTTGTCAGTGAGGTGGGCTCTGCGGTCTTCTTCAAAGGAAGTTGCTGCCCGCCAAACTGTGAGGCGCCAAGATGCACGGTTTGAGGCGTTATCAGCCCACTGGCGGTGGTCAATGTGGCAGGCACCAAGAGATTTCTTTAGGCAGTCCTTGTACCTTTTCTTTGGTGCACCTCTGTCACGGTGGCCAGTGGAGAGCTCGCCATATAACACGATCTTGGGAAGGCGATGGTCCTCCATTCTGGAGACGTGACCCATCCAGCGCAGCTGGATCTTCAGCAGCGTGGACTCGATGCTGTCGACCTCTGCCATCTCGAGTATTTCGATGTTAGGGATGAAAGCGCTCCAATGGATGTTGAGGATGGAGCGGAGACAACGCTGGTGGAAGCGTTCTAGGAGCCGTAGGTGATGCCGGTAGAGGACCCTTTGATTCAAACAGCTGCTGCAGGCAGGGCACAACCTGGGCACTCTGCTGGCTGAATATTTGTTCCCATTTTCACCAAGGAGTTGGGTGTTGCTTCAGAGAATATTTACTTTTACAATTTTAAATTTTTGTTTAATCCTATTTATTTATCTATCTATCTATTTATTATTTATTTCCTCCATTTTATTTGGGGTTGCCAGTTGCTTGAATTCTGGATAACTAGTACCTAGTACAGTGAGAGGGTACTTTGCAAGGAGATGAATAAGTTGTAGTTAACATTTTCACAACCATATAAAGAAAACAATTACAGAATTTAGGATTCCAATGAAAATAAAGATCAATTGCCAAAATTCAAATGTCATCTACAGATTTGCCGATGACACCACGGTTGTCGGCGGAATCATAGGTGGCATTGAAGAAGCACACAGGAGTGAGATTGATCAGATAGTGGAGTGGTGTCACAACAACAAACTTGCACTCAATGTTAGCAAAACGAAGGAACTGATTATGGACTTCATGATTGGCAAACCAGGAGAACTCAAACCAGTCCACATCAAGGGGTCAGCAGTGGAGAGTGTAAAGAACTTCAAATTCCTGGCTATCAACATCTCTGAAGATCTGTCCTTAGGCCATCATATCGATATAGACATGAAAAAATATAGCCAACGGCTATATTTCATTAGGATCATGAGGAGATTTTTTTTTAAACTTTATTTATTAATTTTAACGTATGAAGAAAGTAAGTAATTCACGTACAGAAAAAATACAAAATAAAGTAATACAAGTACAAAGTAACATAGTTAATACAATACCAATCTCGGCATCTCCCCCTAACAACTAAAAACTAAGACTAAAAAAAAACTATTTTTAACCCCTAAACCCCCCCCCCTCCCCACCCCCACAATAAAGAGTGAAGAATTAATACTATTATGAGGAGATTTGATATGTCACCAAAAACGCTTGCAAATTATCATAGCTGTACTGTGGAGAGCATTCTGACTGGTTGCATCACTGTCTGGTATGGAGGTGCCAATGCAAAGGACAGGAAAAGGCTACAGAGGGTTGTGAACTTGGCCAGCGCCATCATGGGCATTAGTCTTCACTCCATTAAGGACACCTATAAGAGGCAGTGTCTCAAAAAAAACAGCCTCCATCATCAAGGGCCCTCACCACCTACATGGCCTCTTCTCACTGCTACCATCAGGAAGAAGGTACAGGAGCCTGAAGACAAATGCTCAACGTTGCAAAAGCAGTTCTTCCCCTCTGCCATCAGAGTTCTGAATGGACAATGACACTTTTTTCTCTTCTTTTGCACGATTTTTAAAATTTATTTTTAAATAGTGTGATTACGGAAATATAATTCACAGCAATTTTTTTTGCACCTGTAATGCACAATACTGCTGCCGTAAAACAACAATATTTGTGACACGTTTTTGACAATAATTCTGATTCTGAAGCATACTACTCTTATGGGTTTCATTCTGCTGCAGAGAAGAAAATCTTTAACCCTGTTGGTGCATGCTTTCAAACTCTTGAGCCTCTTCCTTCCCTCCGTTTGCCCTCCCCCCCTCCCCCCGACAAATGGGAAGCAGGAGTAGAGAGTGTGTCCAGGGTGCGATGGGCCTTTTGATATGTTGGCAGCCTTTCCTCGGCAGTAGGAAATTTAGATTAAGTCTATGGAGGGAATTCACATTATGTTCTGAGGTGCAGTTGCTGACTTCTGTAGATTCTTCCGATTGTGAGCAAAGCAACTCCCACATCAGGTTTGCTTTCGCTGGAATACCTGTGGAAGTTGTAGAGGGACAAGGAAGACATCCCAAGCTTCTAAGAAAGTAGAGGTATTGATCTTCTTTCTTGATCATCACGTCAATGTGCTTAGCCCTGGTCAGGTCATTGAAGATATTTATTCTGAAGAACTTAAAGCTGTCTATTCTTTTGGGTTCAGTGTTATTAATGTGGACAGGGTTGTGGACTCTGCCCCTTGTCTTATTGATGTTGAGAGGGAGGTTGGCACTGGGCTTTCAATCATTCTATATACCATCCTGTCATTATTTGATGGCTGGTATAGGCAAATTTTGAGATAGTATGGTATTTAGTTGTACAGTTGTAGGTGCGGTACATGTGTATTCGGAAATTAAATACACATCTTTGAGGGCTTGTGTTGAGTGTGATCTTGGAAAGAGATGTTAAATTTAAATTTAGACAGGCCATTTTGGCCCACATGTCTGACCTGCCCAATTTACACCCAATTGACCTACAACCCCCATTACATTTCAAATGGTGGGAGGAAACAGGAACCCCTGGGAAAATCTACTCAGACACAGGTAAACATACAAACCTCTTACAGACGGTGTAGGATTTAAAACCCAGAACTGATCGCTGACAGTTAAGGCATTGTGCTAACCGCTACACCAATCATATCAGCCCATTGTTGTTAATTGTTTGTTGTTACCCATCTTTACTGATTGTGGTCTGTTGGACAGGAAGTCAAGGGTCCAATTGCAGAAGGAGAACTTCAGCCTAGGTCCTAAAGTTTGGGAATGAGATTATCGAAGTCTGAGCTATAGTTTATGAACTGTAGTCTAACATAGGTGTCCTTCAAGTCCCGGTGTTCTAGGGCAGAGTAGAATGTTGGAGAGATGGCATCTACTGCGGATTTATTTAGCTGGTAGGTAAGTTGAAGTGGGTCAAGGCTAGTTGGTAAGCTTGAATTGTTGTGAGCCATGACCAACCTCTCTAAGCATTTCATGATATTGGATGTCATAGCCACCAGTCGATAGTAATTTAAGCCCATTTTTATGTTTTTAAATTTTAAATTTTGAGATACATTACAGTAACAGGCCATGTTGTAATGCTGGGCAAATTGAAGTGGGTCCTGATCCTTCCTGAGATGAGAATTTATTTGCTCCATAACCAAATTCTTTAAAGAATGTCATCACAGTGGACATAAGCCCCACTGGCTAATAGTCATTGAAGCAGGTCAACTTGCTCTTCCTGGGAATTAGTATGATTAATGTCCTTTCGATGCACGTGAGAACCTCCGACTGTAGCAGCAAGAGATTGAAAATGTCTGCAGGAACTCCAGCCAGTTGTTCCGTGCAGGTTTTAAGGATGGGGCCAATTCACCATGTGAGCCACACACTTTCCGAGGGTTCACCCTCGTAAAGGTTCTTTTCACATCAACCTCTGTGACTGGGAAGGTGAGGTTGCTGAGGGATGTGGGGGTGTTTGTAAGGGTTCATGATTTTTATCCCTTTTGAAGTGAGCACAGAAGGTGTTGAGTTCATTACGAAGAGGTGCTTCACAGTTAATTATACTATCTCATTTCACCTTGTCGGATGTAATGGCATTCTTTAAGATAGCCTTAATATTGTTGCTAATTGCTGTTGATTGTAATCTTTCACCCTGGATATTGAATACCACTTGGAAGAAGCAAATTTGGAAAGGCATAGAATATATTTTGGGGGTGGGGGGTGGTGGCTGAGTATCACTGGTGTGAATAATTGCCATACTGAGTCTTAGGTGAAAGGTATAAGAACAAATTGATTGGAGAAACCCACATGAAGTACTCTTAATCAATGCAGGCCAATATTTGTGTGACCATAATTGACGTGTCATACAGTATGTTCAAACTGCAATGTGTCATTTTGTGCTTTAGCATCATGTGAACATGTGGGCATTATTTGATCCAGGGCTGAATGGTTGGGTTTCCTTGCTTTCTGTGTGGTTTGGAACAGGCTCTATAAGCATCGCTTTTCAAATCACGATCTTCCCATTCTTTCAGAATGGTTTCACAACCATGCACTGCACCTTTGTAAACTTACTCTGCTTAGTATTGTATTTGTCACATTGATCAAATCCAATGTCACTGATGTCAAGATATTTCTGTCAGTTCTGTCTCTCACTTCTCCCCCAAGAAGATGAAGCTTACTTTTAATCTTTAGGGATTAGTCATTGACATCTTGATCATCAGGTCTTGGACTTGGTCATGCCTTGTCAAAGTCAAATAAGCATCTTAAAGTAAAATGGTTGCAGTTGTTACCCTCAGTAGCTCAAATAAATCAGTTTGGAAGTTGTTTTGGAAGTTTGATTGAAAAATAAAATATAAAGTATGAAATTCAGTTCACAAAGAACACAAAACTGAACCATGTATGTTTCCACACATATGTAAAATGACATGAATGATTTGTAAAGGTGACTGTAGGTTCCTTACAACTAGAAAATGAATTTGTTATGAGGAATAAAGCAATAGCTACAGAGCACTACATGACTGCTTTGAGACCATTGATTTGAACTCTTTCAGAGAGGCTGCCACTTACAATGGTCATGTAAACATCGAGGAGTACATGAGCTCAGTGACATCAGCAGGTGCATTGAGGATGTCACCTAGATCAAATGCTACACAACCAAGGCTAACCAGAAACCATGGTTGGATGCAGAGGTCCAGGCATTTCTCAGAGCTCTTGATGTTGCCTTCTGGACAGGAGACAAGGTGGCAGGGATGTACTCTCCCATGTAATCCGGAAGGCAAAGCGTGGATACGCATAGAAGATCCATAGACAGTTATGCGACACCAGTGACATGAGGTAAATGTGTCAAGGAATCAAAACTATAACAGACTACAAGACAAACTTGAGAGTCTCCCTTCCGAACAGACTGATCATCTTCTGGCTGACACTGAAAAAAGCTCCATGTCCTACTGATAAACGGGCCCCCTGCATAGCTTTGGGTGAGATGAGAGAAACCCTGTCCAGGTAAACCCACAGAAGCCAGTGGGACCAGATAACATACCTGGTCAGATACTGGATTGCACAGACCAACTGACGGAGGTCCTTGTGGTCATCTTCAATATGTGACTGCAGTAGTCTATCGTCCCCAGTGGTTTCAAAGCAACTGCCATCATCCTAGTTCCAAAGGAACTTTGGAGTACTAGTACAGGATTCTCCAAAGTTTATCTTGGAGGTTGAGACTGTAATAAGGAAGGAAAATACATTATTAGCATTCATTTTGAAATGACTACAATCCTGTTTGGAATATTGTGAGCAGTTTTGGGACCCATACTTAAGGAAGAATGTGCTGGCATTAGAAATGATAGAGAGCAGGTTTACGAGAATAATCCCGAAGATGAGAGGGTTAGCATACGAAGAGCCTGTATTTGCTGGATTTTAAAAGAATGAGGGGACAATCTTATTGAACTCTACTGAATATTGGAAAGAGTGAACATGGAGAAGATACTCCCAGAGGGTGCAGCCTGAGAAGAATCAGAATTTATTGTCATGAACAAGTCATGAAATTTGGTGTTTTGTGGCAGAATCATGGTGCAAACATTCATATTATAAAACATCTTACAGCAATATATATAAAAAAAAGTGCACACCTTTAGTGTTTTTGGTTTATTCATTATTCACGAATCTGATGGCAGTGGGGAAGAAGCTGTCCTGTGCTACTGAGTGCTCATCTTTAGGCTCCTGTACCTTTTTCCCGATGGCAGCAGAGTGAGGTCTGGATGGTAGGGGGGGGTCTTTGAGGATAGTGGCTGCTTTTTTTTAAAAGACACTGCCTCATATAGATATTCTTTATGGAGTGAAGTCTGGTGTTTGTGATAATTTAATTAGCTTAAAATTAAAAGGACCATGGAGAAGTTCCTCACCGTCGAGAGGTCGGATATCGACCCTCAACACCCAGACGCTCCAGCATACTTCGAGATCTGGAAGTGTGGTGATCATCCACACACTGGCTGAGGTCATCAACACTAACCAGAAGAAACTCATACTTTGCACCAAGCTGGGCCCACAAGGCACCCTGATGAATGTACTCTATGCCCAGTATCTGCTGAGCATCAGGGTACAGCAGCCAGGTGAGACAGTAGACACTTACCTGGAGGCACTGTGAGAACTAGCATAACCGTACACGATCAAAGCTGGGTGACTGCTGGGGAGGTAGAGCGACTCATCCGAGCTGCCTGCGTGCGAGGGTTGCAGTCAAGGACAACATGAAAGACACTGTTGGAGGAGAATAAGGCCTCCCTTACCAGGATCATGGAGGTGGTCTGCTCCCTTGAAGCTGCAACTCACCATGTAGAGGCTTTCGATGCTCCCCTCCCCCACCCTCCGGCCTGGCCGACGCTGACAGCACCAGTTGCTGAGGGGCTTTCGCGTGGAAGAGATGATCACCAACACAGTCCGCCACTGTAAGTACTGCAGGCCCGGTGTGGGTCAGACAGGCACTCCCGAAAGAACTGCCCTGCGAGGAACTTGCATTGCCCCTGATGCAGCAAGAAAGGCCACTTTGCTAAAGTGTGCCTCTCTAAACCCACTGGAAACCCCTTCCGACTCTCGGGACGTTTCCACGTGCGGATGCCAAGTAGTGCCATTACTCCGCCGCCACTTCTGCCTGCACCGTCGACGTGACTTCTGGCCTCGCCATCCAACCACGCCGCCACCATGTACTCGCCATGGGCACCACCATCTTTCATCGTCCAACTTCTGTCCACACCGGTGGCGTCACTTACACCCGCACCAATGACATCACTTCTAGTCAAGTCGCCCGACCTTGCCAAAGCTATATACAAGTCCTGGGTGCCACCATCATGGGTCAGCCAAACTTCAACCACCCCAATTTGCCGACCAGATGATGTGGTTAACACGTGCATGGGCAAAACCGTGCTCTCGCCGCACCCCACACTGCTAAAGGCACCCATTCGGCACTACTTGCCACAACTGTCGGGAAGCAGCGACTCGGACCCCGAGGCAGTCTTAGCGTCAACACTAATGGAGGATATTCTCTACAGACTCAGGTACTCGATGATGGACATCACTGTCAATGGGAAGGTAATAAAATGCCGGTTTGATAGCGATAGAACTGAGAGCTTTGTGCTCCCGAATGTGGTCCGAATGCTGAAACTCAAAGTATACCCAGCGAACTTCACTATTGCTTTCATGCCCCAGGACCTCTCCATCACGGCACTAGGATGCTGCTCAGTAAACTTGACAGTGGGGAGGATGGGGGGAACCTATCAAGGGTTCAGGCTCCTGGTCTTGCCCAAGTTCTGTGCCCTGGTTATCCTGGGACAAGTCTTCCTGTGTCACCTCCACAGCCTCACCCTTACCTTTGGTGGCCCACTCCCCCACTCACCATCCACAGCACAAAGTCCACCGACTGCCCCCAGTCCATCTGCGGGCTCCCACCTTACAGGTGTTCCCTCCATCCCTCTTCAGCATCCTGATGCCAAACTGTAAGCCTATAGCGGCCAAGAGCAGGTGCTACTGTGCAGCCGACAGGACCTTTATCGGCTTCTAGCGGAAGGAGTTATAGACCCCAGCACCTGCCCTTGGAGAGCCCAGGTCCTTGTTGTAAAAGGGGATAGCAAACCAAGAATGGTCATTGACTATAGCCAGATCATTAACCGGTACACCCAGCTGGACATCTACCCACTGCCGCGCGTCGCCAACATGGTCAACAAGATACCTAGATCTGAAACTATAGCCAGATTGTTAACCGGTACACCCAGCTGGACATCTACCCACTGCCGCGCATCACCAACATGGTTAACAAGATAACCTAGATCTGAAGTCAGCCTACCATTAGCTCCCCATCCATGATCAGGATAAACCTTGTATAGCCTTAGAGGCAGATGGGTGCCTCTACCAGTTCTGCCGGGTCCTGTTTGGGGTCACAATGGAGTCTCCGTGTTTCAGTGGGAGATGGACCGCATGGTAGACCAGCACAATCTAAGAACAACTTTCCTGTACCTGGACAATGTCACCATCTGCAGCCATGACCAGCAGGACCATGATTTCAACCTGGAAAGATTCCTCCGAACAGCAGAGGCACCGAACCTCACTTACTGCTTGTTCAACACCACCCACCTCGCCATCCTGGGGTGCATTGTGGAACAGGATGTCATTGGTCCCGACCCCAAATGCATGTGCCCCCTAATGGAACTGTCCCTTACCCACACACTCAAGGCCCTCCGCAGGTGCCTAGGGCTCTTCTCTATGTGAGTCCTCCGCTTCTCAGACAAGGTCCGCCCACTGGCCCAAGCCACCACTTTTCCCCTCCGTGCCGATGTGCAAGCAGCCTTCGCCCACATTGTGCCAATGCCACAATGCATGCTGTGGATGAAACCACTCCATTCCAGGTGGAGTCCGAAGCGTTTGACATTGCCCTCGTTGCCACTCTCAAAACCCGGGGCCTTTTTCTCCAGGATCCTCCACAGTTCAGAGATCGTACACTCCACCATCTAAAAGGAGGCCCAGGTGATCGTGGAAGCAGTCCGTCACTGCCGTCACTACTTGGCAGGCAGAAGGTTCACCCTTCTCACAGACCAGCACGCAGTGGCATTCATGTTCAGCACCACCCACGGAGGCAAAATCAAAACCAACAAGATCTTGAGCTGGAGAGTTGAGCTGGCCACTTTCAGCTAAAACATCCAGTATAGGCCATGGAAGCCCAATGACTCCCCCGATGCCCTGTCCCGGACTTGCACGAGTGTGTAGTCCGAACATTTTCAGGTGCTGCATGACACCCTTTTCCACCCAGTCATCACTCACTTGTACCACTTCATTAAGACCTGGAACATCCCCTTCACCGTCCAAGAAGTCCAGACCTTGATTGAGTCCTGCAGGGTCTGTGCGGAGTGCAAACCGCACTTCTTCCGCCCGCCACAGGCCCATGTAGTGAAGGCTACTCAGCCCTTTGAGTGACTCAGTGTCAACTTCAAGGGACCACTGCCTTCCACTAATAAGAATGTCTATTTCCTCTCAGTCATAGACAAATGCTCCTCTTTTCCCTTTGCCATCCTTGTCCTGACACCTCCACTGCCTCCATTATCAAGGCACTGGCGAAGATCTTCACCATGTTCGGATACCTGGCATTCACCCATGTGTGAGGAGCTGCACCAGTATCTGTCTGCTGTCAGTCACCGGCGTGTTGAAAGACTCGAGCCGGCCCCTTCGGAGAGCCAAACGTGTGGAGCCAACAAAGATATAGATACTGGTGTACGTTTAAGCTAACTTAAGCCTGTTGTACAGTCTGTGGACTTTGTGTCAGAATTATTCACACAGCAGTGCTCACATCCATTTTGGGGAATTGTATTGTCAAACAAACTGTGTGGTTATGGTGTTAAAAGGGAAGAAAGCTAAGAATGAAATATTTGCTTTAAGGCTAACTTTAAGTGAAAGTTAAATGTTTCCAGTAATTTATGAAGCCAAATTTATGGTTAGCATTAATTTTTTGACCATAATTATGATTTTAATATCATTTGTTCTAAATTAAATATTAGAATGTGTCTTTATTAAAGATTGTGTTGCATGTTGAATTATCCTAGAATTTACATGTATTAAGCCCTATACCTGTTGTGCACCCACATGCTCATTAGCTGGAATAACAGATTCATGAGCTGACTCTTTGTTGCTCTCTTGAAGTTCAATGAGGATGCAAATCTGTGCTCTGCTCAATTTACCAACTTTATAATCAGCAGGCCTGAAAATAGATTTTTTTTTCATTTTCATGGGAACTCCCATGGTTCTTGAGAACTGTTAGGTCTGCTTTGTTCATGAATGAGTGAGACAAACACCAGGCTGAGTCGAAATCAGAGTTCTTTGTTCTTTATTACCGGATTGTAACACTTGCGACTAACCATGTTAGTCGGAGAATGCATTCTGCCGTTATCAGCAAAATGGTGATTTTTTATACCCTTGGATATGTGCTTAGAACATCATCATATCATTACTTGTCCAATGACTAAAACTGTTGCTATCCTTTCCCTGCTAGCTTCCTGCCTCTCAATCCATCAATGTCTCTCTTATCTTGTAAGTACAAGGATGCATTCACATCTTGTTACAGCCCTGTACATTCCCATCTCATGATGTTTTACCTAACAGGAGTACAAGGACACCTCCCCTTCTTGTTACAGCCCTGTACAGGGTAACTCCCTACACATTCCCATCTCATGATGTTTTACCTTACAGAACCCATTTATAATTTTGAAATATTGCTTAGCATACAATAGTGGCAACCTATTTCTAAAGAAAATCTTGAAGTTGAACATGAGTTAAATAGCCAATTTACATTTGTTATGTTGCTTTGTGTTGGAATGTCACCTCCACTATTGGAGGAGCTTCAATAGTTTTCAGATTGTGTTGTGAAGATTTTTTGTGGGCTATTGAGAAGAAATGGAGGTGGCTTTCATAAGAGGGATTGCGTTCATCTTCTCAAACTGACTTGGGAAGAGGAAATGTGAATTACTGTTGCTGGGATGAACATTTCCTGAAGCTGAGAGACAGACTTCCTATGACAGCTGTTCTGTGTTTAAAAATATAATGTATATGAAGTGCAGATGACACATGTTTTCTTTACCATTTATATATACTTACTTAATTGAATTGTGTAATTATCTTTTAAACTTGCCATATTACACCCATTAGTTTTCTCTTGCACATCCCTGGGTTTTGGTACTATTATTGATTGCCTCATATGCTGTTGTGCATTTCATAGAAAATAGGGTCCTTTTGGATTGCATGGTGTATTTTACACTAGTAAAAAAAAATCACACTTAATTCTTAATACTCTGAAAGATCTTTTAAATTATTTCCATTCAACAAGATTGCAAAGCTAAAATATTCACTTTCCAGATTACTGTATGGTATCAGTAAAAACTTAAATTTCGTGGATCAATGAACCTTGCACCATTTCTTCAAAAATATCTAAATTCATGGTAGGGTTGGATTCAGGCAGCTGATCAAGGATGGGAGTATTGAAACAGGTTGGCTGAATTCTGGTTGAAGATGGGCTATTGGGATGTGAAGGGCAGGAGAGAATAGTAACCTGTGCTCCAATGACTAATAGACAATAAAATTCTCAGGAAAAGAAAGAATACTTAGACATCGAAAAATAGCTCTCGACTTGTTTTGTTATGCATGTACTATATTGCTATTATTAATTAGTTCCCCCGCCCCCCAACAAATGCCATTCACAATTTTCTAACATCTGTTAGAATTGTTACGGTAGTCAATTTTTC
The DNA here is from genome assembly GCF_036971445.1 of Narcine bancroftii. Classification (NCBI taxonomy): domain Eukaryota; kingdom Metazoa; phylum Chordata; class Chondrichthyes; order Torpediniformes; family Narcinidae; genus Narcine; species Narcine bancroftii. Next base: position 105,647,309 of record NC_091477.1, on the reverse strand, counting down.
TGGGAAAATGTTGGAGACTCATTAGCAGATTATCTTTTTGGCATGGGAACTTGTTTCTTAAAATAAGAACACAAATTTTGGATGGAGATGAGTTTTGTTTTACAAAGTAGGCTGCTCAACTGGATCATTGTAATTAAAACTTTGAAGTAATCTATTAATACATAAATGATAAGTGATAAAGTAACTACATTGGCCTCCATAATGTTTGGGACAAAGACACTTTTTTCATTTATTTGCCCCTAAATTTGTAATTAAATAATTTACATCTGATTAAAGTGCGCACTCCAGATTTTATTAAAAGTTATTTGTATACATTTTGGTTTGATAACCAAGAAATTACAGCAGTTTTTACACTTAGTTCTCCTATTTCAGGGCACCATAATGTTTGGGACATTTGGCTTTACAGGTGTTTGTGAGGAGTAAGATAAATTTAATTGCTTCATTGGTGCAGGTATAAGAGAGATAAGCTTGTTTCTAAGCTTTTGGTCACCTTTGGAGTGCATAGTTGTCATTTTCAACAGAATTGTACCAGTGAAAGTCAAAGAAACCATTACGAGGCTGAAAAACAAGAATAAAATACAAGAGATAATGCCCATGTCTTAGATTACCAAAATCAACTGTGTGGAACATCATTGAGAAGAAAGAGCATACTGGTGAGCTCAGTAATCACAAAGGGACTGACAGACCAAGGAAGATCTCCACTGCTGATGACAAGAATTCTCATCATAATGAAGAAAGATAGCTGTGGATACGTCAATGACTACTGCCGCAGAAGACTTCATGAACCAAAATGCAGAGGCAACACTGCAAGATGCAAACCACAAGTTAGCCATAGAAAGGATGGCTAGATTACAGTTTGCCAAGAAGCATTTAAAGGACCCTGCTGAATTCTGGAAAAAAGGTGTCATGGACAGATGAGACCAAAATTAACATATATCAGAGAGATGGTAAGAGCAAAGTGTAGAGACATAAAGGAACTGCCCAAGATTCAAAGTGTACCACCTCATCTGTGAAACATGGTGGTGGGGTGTTATGGCTTGGGCGTATATAGCATACACCTCTCTTCATTGATGATGTAACTGCTGATGGCAGTAGCAAAATGAGTTCTAAGACATATAGAAACATGTTATTTTCTCAAGTGAGAACAAATGCCTCCAAACTCATTAGACATCATTTCATCCTACAGCAAGACAATGATCCCAAACATACTGCTGAAGTTTTTCAAAGCTTAAAAACTGGAAAATTTTTGAATGACAAAGTCAGTCACCCGATCTAAATCCAATTGAGCATACCTTCTATTTGCTGGAAGAGAAAAATTATGGGGTCAAGCCCCTGAAACAAGCAGGAGCTGAAGATGGCTGCAGAAGAGGTGCGGGAGAGCATCTCCAGAGAAGATACTCAGCACCTGGTGATCAGGCTTCAAGCAGCCATTGCATGAAAGGATATGCAACAAAGTACTAAATGTGAATACTTTAATACAAGCAGTCCCCGGGTTAAATACGAGTTCCGTTACCTAGTTCTACCTTTAACTCGAATGTTTATGCAAGTCGGAACAGGTACATATGGTTGTGACAGAATTGTACTATTATTAATCTTTAGTTATGAAGTATATATTTCTTAGTAAAGTTAGTTTTAGAGTGAAAAGGGTACACTTACAGAGACACAATTACACTCAGAGAGAAACCATTTTGAAAGTCGAAATGTCTGTTAAGCCATTACGTGCAGAAGCTGTGCACACAGTCGTAGAACTGGGGTGATTGTCCATTCAGTTGCTGGAAAAATGAATGTTTGGTGGAGAAACAGCTGTGTATGCAAGAAAGCCATTTATTTGTTGGTTAGCTGAGCAGACAACTCGGAATCACATTAGCTCGTATTCTTTAAGAATTTAAACTTCAAAGACAGTAATGATGTCATGTCACATGATTAAAGATATTTCAGAGAAGATATTAATGAAAACGGGGACATTTAGAAACCAGAAGATGTCTTACCATTCTGTAGGTAACACAGGATTGAAATACAGTAACCAGAAAAGTACTGTTATGTGTTACACCTGTTCAAAAGAGAACACAGAATAAGTGGCTTTTGAAAGATAATGACCACTTCTTACTGTTTCTTTGAGAGAGAGAGGGCAGTCCTGCTGTGTCCATTTCTACGTGGTTCTTCATGTAACCCTTGCCTGGGTTTGTGAAATCATCGTATGAAACATAGATTCAGAAACCTCCATGCAAAAGAGGGGGGATTTGTGAAAAAAACACTCGTATGAAGAAACAATGCTCTGAAAACAATTCAAGAAATTTGTGAGTCTTAAGGAGGTTTGATGACTTGATGTTTCAAAATATTTCATAACTACTTTTGTGCAACAGTTTAAAGACTTTTGAGTTTCAATACAGAAGTTTCCTGAGACTGAACTTTAAAAGCATCTCTTCAGAATTGAGCTTAAACTGTAATGATTTGCTGCATGTGCACACACACATACTTATGCATAGTGGGGTTAAGTTTAGAGTAAAGTAAGAAGTGTCATGTTATTAATAAATTAATAATTATTATTGCTGTTTTTGAAAATACTATCGTCTTAGTCAATTTCCATTGTTGCTGATCTAGCTCGTCATGTGTCAGTTAATCAAATGTTTATCTTCATATGTAGTATATATTTTACCTTTATATGCATATAAAACACTTCCCAAGACACAAAAGCATCTTAAACATAATACAGATGCAGGTAATAATAAAAGTAACTACATATGGTCATAGGATCATGATTAAAAGTTAACACTTACAGGAGTAGGTGATGGTGAGATGGCTACATTGCAAATACTTTCAATTCTAAATTTCGTGGCCAGCTCTCTTCTCCCCTCACCCACAGTGGTGCAATTGCACTTTAAGGCCAGACTACAACTTTGCGCGGCTGGGTGGTGGCCCCTCACCGAGCCATGATGGTACCGGAGGCATCGCTATGACGTATGCTGCTTCTTCTCTCTCCCTCCCTACTTGGTGGCGCAATCACATTTTAAGGCCAAGTGGTAGCCATTTTGCAGGGCCGAGTGGCAGCCCCATGCCGCGCCATGATGGTGCTGGAGGTTTTGCAATGGTGCACACTGCTTCTTTCCCCCTCCCTCTGCCAGATTGCTTGGCCCCTTGCCCATTCGCTGCTTTGCCAGGCTGTGTGTGGTGTAGCTTAACACAGGATGCTTGTCACCGGCCATCTGACAATTGACAGGGCAGTGAGCCAATGGAAAGCAAGCACTGCTCGAACCAGAATTAGATGTCATTCTCCTTTCAGCCGGCCTGTCAATTTGTAACTATGGGCTGTTCATAAATCAGATGTTTTCATCCCAGGGACTGCCTGTATACATCTATGTCCCAAATATTGTAGTGCCTTGAAATGAGGAGACTATGTACAAAAAGTGCTGTAATTTCTTCATGGTCAAGCCAAAATGTACATAAAACCCTTGAATAAAATCTTGGATGCGTAATTTCATCACATGAATTGTTTAATTTCAAATTTAAAACTGAAGCACAGGAGCAAATAAAGGGGAAAAAATATGTCTTTCTCCCAAACATTATGGAGGGCACTGCATTGTCCAGGTGATTGATGCAAGATCTGAATACACTGTTGGGAAATGCTTAATATTAGTATACCCTAAACACTCAGCATTTAGATTCTGATAATCTTAGTCTGCCCTTACAAAAAATGTCGAGTGTTCATACTTCCCTCCATTTGCTTTATTTTTGACATTATAAATAAATTTTGATATGCATTTAGTCTGTAAATCACTTTTGTGCATGTAGAGGTTATGACAACTGTTGTACAAATGCAATAAATATTGTTCAAATTCACTCATCTTTTATTCATTTCTACTTTTTCTTTCTTAAATTATATCTTATGTTTCTTAAAAATACTTGTTTGCTAAATGGCTGCATTTTAGTTTATTACAATTTTTGGAGAATTCTTCACTAATTTTATAGCTGCTTTGAGTTACACAGTTGTAATTTTTTTGGAAATAAAAAGGGCCAACCCCCTTTGAGTTCTCTAGGTTAGGCAGTAACCTGTTCCAGAAAACTTGTTTTAGAGGTTCTATAAAAGTAGCTGTGTTATAAAAACAGATTTATAGAAATCTGGACACTAAAGGTATCAGGGGGAACTAGGATGCTAGAAAATAGTTCTGGAAAAAAGTGTTGATAAGAGAATTAGCCATGATAAAGACTTGAAGGGCCCTGTAGCCTATTTGTGTTCTTATTTTCCCATCATTGGGAACTCTTTGAAATTACATTGTTACGGGGTATATTATATTTTATATTATATATTATGTCTTTAAAAGAGATTACGGGCGTTTAGTGTGTAGGTCACTTCACAAACATTATCATTTTCACAAAAGACATGTCATTTGAAATGCAAGAACTATCCATAAGTAGAGACTTCATGTCCACAGAGACTTTACAGAAACTTTGAAGAATGCCTAAGGAAACTTCACAAGTAGGTGTTAGGATTAGGGTGTGGAGTAAATGGACTATTGTCTTTAAAGCAACTGATGTATAGGGTGGAAATGATTCCAGTGTCAGCAATATTTCTTGTTGCAGTTTGCTGTTCTAAGAGGGGTCATGTGGTTTTACAAATAGAGGGAGAAAGAATTCAGTTCGACAGTTCTGCAGTAGCTTTTGGGAGGCTACAACATGGCAAGTGAGCAGGCTTCTTGAAAAACCCATTTTGAAGATGGGTTATGAGTTCTGAGTTCAGCCTGTTGAAAACATTTGTAGTCCTTACAAGAGGAAATGGCTGGCTGGAGTGTTTCTCCTGAAATAAAGAAAATTAGAGGAATTCTGTGGTGACCAGGAAAAAGAGGTTATCATTTGGAAAACCCATGATAGGGCAAGTTCCTTCAACAAGACACTGAAGTGGCTGATTGGAGGGAATCAGTTTGTGTGTGTCCAATGAGCAACAAATCTCTCTCTGAAACCATTGAGAACCTTCATGAGTGGTAACCATTTACCTTTAAGCACCAGAGCCTGGTGAAAGTTCATAAATGTTAAATTCTGTGCACGGTATAAGAATTGCCTGATATCGGTGAATTTGGAGGAGTGAGAAGTGAGATTGGACTGTGAATCAAAGAACTTTCCTGAACATATACAGATACCATACACATGTGCTTAGAATTAGGAGGGGGTCAAGTTAATAGTATTAAATTAAAATTTTTATCTTGTTTTCATGTTTAAAGAAAATTAAAAGCAACTTTTGTTTAAGTAACTATTTGTCTTGGTGAATTTCTGTTGCTGTTGGGTTTTGGGGTCTTCTGGACTTGTAACAACATGCTATCGATAGAAGTACTATCGTTTTGTGTGTGACTGAGTCATATGAGATTCACATGGGTGATATACAGTGGAATTACTTGGTTGAAGTTGTGGTGTAACTTAGTTTGATCTGAAAACTAACTTGGATGTGCATACTATCAAGACACAGAGCTGAAAATTTCTGTGTCCAAATTTCTTGGACAATGCACTTATGCAGATTTTCAATTCATTTTCTGAATGAATTGAAATTCTAAGATGTCCCAAAGTGGTATTATAGTTGTAAAATAAAAAGTATTCTTTTGCTTTAAAGCCAAAAGTGCTGATTCTGAGCATGGGATTCTCTTGTCTACGTCTGTGTGTGTGTGTCTGCATGTGAATATTATTGTACGTACATAAACGTTAGCTCTCTCAGCCAAGAGAGATTATGAAGGATGGACTTCATGGTGACTGTTCCCAAAAATTAATTGTTATCCTCCATCTCCTCCATGACGACCTGCAAGTTGCGTTCCAAATTAAAAATGTCTATGAAGAAAGGGTTTCAATTTATGAAATGCTGGCACCAATATAGGATGGTCTGTTCAAATAAGCTTTACTTCAATCAAGTTGAGACCATTTATGTGGTGAATCACATGGTTAAATCTGTACATAAGGCTTTAAATTCAATGCTTCTATCTGTGTGGGGAAATTGAAGAATGGGGTGGGGTTATTTGCAGAAATTAACAGATATTTAGGAAACTGAACCAAGAAAAAGATAATAGTGAAAAAAACTGAATGTGCAATGATAACTAAAGTCTGTCAGGAAAGGATCCACGGAGACAATTAAAGCAAATCACAGAGTATGATAGCAAAAATTAACAATCATAGCCCATAATCAGACTGACTTAGTATAAAGAAAAAAATGAATGATAAAATATTGTACATGACAGGCCAAGCAATTCCTGAAAAGAGACATTAGAGTGGATGAAAGAAGGATGTGTTTTGAAGACAAGTTTTTTTTTTAATTGTCTTGGAGGTGGAATAAAAGGGATGTGGCTCATAACTCAAATGATGTGGGGGAAATGCAATTTCTGTAAGAAGAGCTGATCACATAGTTAAATATTGAATTTATTGACTGACAATTTTTTTTTCAAAACGGTGGGCATATTAAAAAGTTAGTACTGGCAAACCTCGCTATATGCCACTTCAATCAACACGAGATTCAGTTACTGTAATTTGGAAAACTGCGACCATTTCCTGTTTTACGTGTGTACTGCAAGGTCTTTCTGGAAAACTTGAGTTACAAGTAGATCGAATGAATGGCCCTAAATAAAATATGCGCAAATGACAGTCAGACTCTGTGTTTGGCCCCTATTAAATATGGGTAAAAGAAAATGTGGAAAAAAATCTGACAGTGATATTAAAAGGAAAAGAAAAGCAATTACTTTAGAACCTGAAGATAGGGCCAGCAATGTGAAAATCAGACACAATCTGGGCTACCATGAGTCAACAGTTGTAAGTAAGAAGCTCGAATATAAAAAACATGGTAAGGTTGCATCATTTTCTCGAAGCTTGCAAATTACTCAAAATAGAAGTCCATTAATGATTGAAATAGAATGACCACTTCATCTTTGAATTGAAGATTGTAACCAAAAGCAAATACCACTTTGTACAAAAAACAATCAAACCAAAGCTTTAAACGTCTTTTTGATTATTAAAGAAAATAAATTTCATGGGGATATGGAAACTTTTGCTGCAAATTTAGGTTAGTTGGACACCTTTATACATCAAATAGGATTACACAACATAAGGATTACAGGGGAAGGTGCTGGCGCTGAAGAAAATGCTGCTGCAAAATTTCCAGAAATGTTTTCAAAAAATATTTGAAAGTTGTTGAAGCTGCCAAGGATTTTTATCTAAATGTCAATCCTAACTTGGAAAGAAGCCTGAAAGTCCGCAGCAATGACTAGCTATAGGAAATTGTATAATGAGAAAAAAAATCAATCAAAATCTGTGCAGTCAACTTTGGACAAATATTTTTCTAAGAAATAGTTTAGTGATGATGTAATTATGAAAAATATCATAATTATTTTTATTACCCTTAACAGTTTTGTCATGATATGCAGCTAAAAGTTGTTTTTAAAACATTTTTTATGTCTTGATGATGATCTGAAAGGACAGGGATTCATTGTAATTATTCCCATTGATTCTATTAATTGGTTATCACGAATTTGTCTTACATGATTAAAAATTGGGATGAATTAATTGGGTAAAGTGGCTTTTGCCTGTGTTTACAGAGAATGTGTTTTTCCAAGGAAAAGTTTTTTTTATAAATTCAAGATCATTATCTGGAATAACGTATAAATGGTACAATATTCAGATGTTTGTATTCCTCTGATTAGTCTTCAATTCTGATCTGTATTAATAGTACTTCTGTTGTTAAATTTCCACACTTGTAGATCTATCCAAGAACAGATTAGTGGAAGTTCCAGCTGAAGTTTGTTACTTTGTATCATTGGAGAGCCTTAACCTCTATCAGAACTGTATACGAAGTATTCCAGAAGCCATTTTAAATCTACAGTCATTAACCTTCCTCAATATCAGGTATGTTTTTTCAAATGCAAATCATTTAATCTAAATTATCCAGCATACATTCTTTTCATTTTTAAAATATACTACAGATGTTAAGTATACTGAACAAATTTCTATACAGCTTTGACAAGATGTAGTCAGCAAATTTCCTCATTATTTAGGAGGTGAACCTGAAAAAAAAATTGCATCAGTAATAAAACAAACTTGGCTTTTCTTGCTTTCTCTTTAAAATTTCTAATCTTCATGTTATTTGATAAAGTAAGGCATTTTATCCATCTAGAATGCATGCATAGGTAGGATATTTAGCAGGGAGATTCATTTATACCTCCTCGTATATCTGTATACAATTCTTCATAATTTAAGTTTATTTTTTTTTACCCTCAGGCTATTGTTAATCTGAGATAAACTGCAAATGCCAGGATTTAAATATACAACCTTCATGACATCTGAGCCAATAGGGAATCCTATCTAAAAAATGTCATTGTGACTGAGGAATTTTGGAAATGAAGCAATTTCTACATTTGCGATTTTTAAAAAAAAAGAATAAACTTCTTTTATTAAAAATTGTGAATGCTAAAAATTCTCCGGAAGCATTTTTATCAGGTTTAAATTTAAGAAAAAAATAATTATCATCTTTGCCATGATTTAATTCAGATGCTTAATTTGTATCATAGTGAAGGAAAGTTGTTAATGCTGAGTTGAATGTTTAATCCTCATGAAGACAATCACCAAAATGTCCATTGTGGAGAGCACATTCTTTTCCTGTTTGTCTGAAGTTCAGACTGCTTTTGTAACAAGCACTCCAGCTTTGATATTCTTCAATGTGTACAGTTGGACTACTGGTGCTTAATGGTTCACACAGTGCAACTGAACACAGATGTTCATGTTTTTCCTCCTGCAACCACCTTATCTATTCAGTTGAAAACAAAATCCACCTCATTTTGGATCAGGGATGCATATTGAAACCATCACCACTTGCTGGTGGAAAATCATAAACCATATGCAACTGAATGTTGAGAAACAGAAAAAAAAACTACAGACGTGAGAGGAACTTAGCACGCCAACCAACATTTATGGATAGAACAGTTTAGTTGAAATTTCAGGTTGGGAACCTTGATCGAGATCTGGCAGAGGATGAAGTAGAATTCAGACCTGTAACACATAGTAGAGAGCAAAGCCCAGAGTTCAGGCAGAGAAAAAGAGTTGTTTAATAGCGAGGCATCATGGAGAGAGTAGAATGTTGAGAGAACAGTTGGGAGCTGCAATGGATAGATCGTACATTCTGGAGACCCTGGCTGAGCCTGAATGGAAGGCATGGAAGTGGAATTGAAATCACTTTTCAGTAAAGGGTCCAACCTGAAACATTGACTGACCAATTTCTAGACATAGATGCTACCTGACCCACTGAGTCCCCCTAGTTTCTGTTTGAGGCTTAATGTTGCCTACTTACACATTTCAAGGACTCGGTACATAAGCTGTAGCAATTTTTCAAATGAGGTGCCATATAAAGATTTGAAAGGAAAGGTTACTGTGTAATACTTAATTACTCTAATTTTGTAAATTGTCATACTCATGAGGTTTGTGCAATTGATGAAGTGATTGGCAAAATCACCATATCTTATGTGTGCACTAGAGGTCAAGAGGGCTGTGGTGCAATGAACCCAAAAACAAGAAATCCAATGTACCCAAGAATATCTTAACTATTTTCAACCTATTTGTTTACTTTCACTTAAAAAAAATCTGATTGCAAAGGTCTACATTTATTACCTCTATCAATAAACATAGTTATATTATGTCATTAATGATAGATAAATATTTATATTTTCAATTGATCCCCAGTTGAAAGTTTAATTTACTTACCTGGCATTCCATTCATATACTGAAAAATTGTTTCATGAATAGTTTGACATTATTCACTGTGAAAGGATTCAAATAATCCTTTTCAAGGATAACAGCCATATTTCCAATTATATTCCAGTAATTTTTTTTTAATGTCTTTCCACAGTCGTAATCAACTCGCAACATTACCTGGGCACATCTGTAATCTCCCTTTAAAAGTTCTGATTGCAAGTAACAACAAATTAATATCATTGCCAGAGGAGATGGGATTACTACGGCAATTAACAGAACTTGTAAGTGCCAATCATTATTTGGATATAAAACAATGCAGAAGATTGGCTATAGCTTGCCAAACTATAGGAAGGATACTGTAACATGGGAAAGAATATAAAAGGTTTACAAAATTGTTGCCAGGACTACAGATGTCGAGTTTTGTCGAGAGAGACTGGAAAAACTAGGTCTGTTTTCCTTAGAGTGTAAAAAGTTGCAAGAGGATCTTTTTAAGGTTTATTCAATCATGAGGGACATAGAAGAGGTTAATAATGACAAGTCTGTTTCCTAGAGTAGGAGAATCTAAGAAAAAGAAGCATAACTGTAGGTTGAGAGAGGTGAGATTTGGAAGGGACGTTTGGAGACATTGCTTCACTCAGGGTCATGGGCATTTGGAATGAGTTGTGAGACAAAGTGGTAGGGGCAGGTACGTTAGCTTCCTTGAAGAAACACAGATAATGGCGTGTATGGCAGGGACTGTGGAAGGGTCTAATGCGAGCAAGTGGGATTAAAGCAGGAGGGTATGTTGCACAGCTAAGCCTGTGAGCTGTTTCCATGCTGTATGACTCTGACCCACTCGTCTATTCTGGTCCCTGTGGTTGAGGCATCTTTAGACTAATTGGGATTCAGAGGAATTCATATGTCCTTTCATACAAATTATAAAGTTAACAGTTACAGCATAAAATTATGAAGGTTTGTGTTTTATTACCACATATTGTTTAATTAAGGAAGGGACAGGACTGGCAGCTCAATATACTGAGGTATCAATGCCGCAGTCATGTTAGAAGGAGAGGTAAGAGAGGAGGGGAATTAAATCATGGCAGGACTTGGAGAAGATGTTTCTGAAGGATCCTGCAGTGAGGCTATATGGATGGAATTGAGGAATAAGAAGGGAGTGGTCATGTTGTTGGGATTGTACTATTGGCCCTCAACAATCCACAGGAATGGAATAGATAATACATAGGGATCTGTAAGAATAATAAGGTTTTAAGTGTAGGGGATTTTCATGTCTGAATATCAACTGGGACTGCCAGAGTACTGTAGATTTGAATGTGGTTGAATTAAAGTGTATTCTGGAAAATTTTCTCAAGCAATATGAAAATTGCCCATCTAGAGGGAGCAATGTTCAACTTCCTTTTGGGAAATAATGTAGGGTATACGACTGATGTGTCAATGGAGGATCACTTTGTTACAGGTGACCATAATTTCATTAGTTATAAAATAATTATGGAAAAGGATAGACTGGAACACAAAGTCCTAAATTTGGACAAGGCTAATGTTGATGGTACAGTATTAGACAAAAGCTTGGGGGTTGATTGGGAGAGGCTATTTGAAAGTAAAGGGATGTGTGGCAAATTCAAGACGTTTAAAAATGAAATTGTGAGAGTTCAGGAATAGCATGTCATGAGTAACTTATGGAGGGGATTCTGAGAAACAATATCTGCCTGTATTTGGAAAGGCAAGGATTAGTTCTGGACAGTACCTACCGCCTTTCACATGCTGTCTTCACCCTTCATTCCCTCACCCACTTTGCTCCATCTGGCCCCTATTTTTTCTCTCCATCACCCGCCTCTATCAACTGCATTTCTCCTCCCTTTCTGTATGCCTTCTTTCACCCACCCCGGTTCACCAATCCCTTACTGCTCTTATCTAATCCCTCTCCTCCTTACACTAGTTATCTCACCTCTCAATGATCAATCTTGATGAAGAGTTTTAACCTGAAATGTTAGCAATTTCTTCCCCAGTAACCCCTCCCACTGCTGCAAACTTTAATGACTGCTGCTTGAACCACTGATTTTTCCTCACTAGATATTCTTAGATTTTCTTTCCTGAAGCCTGGAAGGTTGTCCTTATAGAGATGTATACAATAATGTTAAAAAGTCATTATCTTATCCACTGAGTAAGAAGTGTCAAAATAAACAACATAGGTTTAAGGTAAGTGGGTAAAGATTTAAGAGACCTGAAAGTCGATCATTTCCACATGGAGAGTGTTGTGTAATGGAACAAGCTTCCAGAGGAAGCTGTAGAAACACTTATTACATTTAAAAGACATTTGGACATGTGCTTAGATAGGGAAGATTTAGAAGACCCAATCCAGGCAAATGGAACTAGCACAGATAAGTAACTTGGCCAGCAAAGGTGAGTTGTGCAGAAGTGTTTCCATGCTGGTTCTATGATTTGATATGCAAGTTTTTAAAGAATATAATTGTTGCAAAACAACTTTATAGGGCTTTAGAGAAGACACACCTGGAACAGTGTATATGCATTTGGGTCTCCTCTTCGATCTAAGTTGGTCTGCAAGCATCCTCCTTCAGTAACTCTTCCTGTCTGACTGTTACTAAGACCTGAAATTATTAAACTCTGTCTTTACCTCTTTTTCTGTGGCTTTGTACTTTCTTAAGTTATATATCCCTATCATCCTGCAGCTCTGATGAAGTATCTTTCCACAGATGCTGTCTCACCTACGAGTCATTTCCAAGGTTTTCTGTTTAAGTTATTTTGCCCATGGAGTCAAAATCAGGTAAAATAGATTTCGAGATGAGGGTAAAAAAGATGTACAGTGTTGTCATTTTTAATTCCTCTCAATATGATTCATTTGATTCATACTCTTCCCATTCCCACTTCTCTTTGGTTTGAGTTGATACCAACAACACTCAATGCAACGCATGATTCTTGAATGTTATCTTTATTCTGTCACAGTTCAATATTTCATTCATGGATCTTGTATCTATTTTCAGAAAATACAACTATGAATGCATGTCTTATTTTCAATGCAGGTCCATTGGTGGTGTCATCGTCTTGAGGGTGCCATTGGATCTATTTTTCTCTTGTTTTATTCTTTGTTTATACAATATTTTGCAAAAAAAAATGATCCCATTCATTACTTTTACTTTTCTTATTACTTTTATTGTTTTGTCCTCAGCACTCCTGTATTTTTTTTCTAATGTCTTTTAAAGTGTTTGCACAGCCAAAAATAAGTGGTTTGTTGATTCAGAATATGTCTAAAAGGATTAACAGAATCACTTTACTGTTTTACATTTTTTTTTCCTTCCATAAATATTAGATCCTTTTGTGGTTTCAATTTTTTTATTTCCTTATCTAAATAGGGAACACCAATAATTGCTGTAGTGCAGCTGTTTTTACAGTTCAGATTAATTAACCTGTCATGAATGAAACATGAAAGCTCTTGGTCTCATGGCTTGCACAATGCTGCATTCGACATGAGCAGAGTTGACTCCAGTTTTTAAAAAAAATGCTAATAAACTGTGGATTTTGTTGTTCCTAATACCCTGAGCTGTATTTACTTGAGCTATTTTGCAGATGATGATCAAAAAGCAGTCTTTGAATGAATTGAAATAGAATTTAATTCCGCCTAAGAATTTGAGAGATTTTGTGATTATTTGAAAAGTACTGTAGGTTTCATACTGCTCACCTTTGCTAGTCGTACAAAATATTTGATGTAAATGTAAAATTGATCCTAGCTGGCATAAAATACATTGAATTTTTTTTTAATATTACCTGTAATTGAAGCTGCTGGCACTGCTGTTCACATTCTTGGAATGTATGAATCAATTAAACATTTACCAATAACATTAATATTGTAGTACAAAACCAAGCTGGACTGACAATTCTGTAGTATGACTTTACTCCTGATTTCTTCAATAAATTTACATGACACAAGTCAGGAGTCCACTTGCCTGGATAAGTGCTGCGCCAGAAACACTCAACGCTTGGTTCAATCCGGGAAAGAGCAATCTGCTTTATTACCTCCAGAACTTCCACCTTAACATTGGAGGAGGATTAGGACACTTGGTTTGACATTTATTAAGATCATGGCTGAAGTGATAAAACTTGAATTTCACATTCTCATCTACCTGCAGTTACTTTTCACCTCCTTGCTCAGCATACATCTGTTCACATCTTCTGTAAGTATATTCACAGACTTTGTTTTTGCATTCCTTTGATGAAGAAAGTTCTGAAGGCTTGAGACCCTCTGGGATAAAAAAAATCTACACTCTTCCTCTTACTTTTAAAAACAAATTCCTGAATTGTATATTTTCCCATAAGAGGAAACATCTTCTCCGCATCCAGCCTATAATCATGTATTTAGTGTTTCAATCAAAATGAAATATACCAGGATTATAGTAAAAAGCTTTGTTTTGCACACTATTCAGGTAAATCAACTCTTACTTAGTGCAATAAAAAAACAAAAGTTCTGAGTATGGTAAAGTTTAACCATATTATTAGGACCAGGTGCAGGATACAGGTAGAAATACAATTAAACAGTACCAGAGCAACCTATTTTACTCAAGGGATCTTCATTCAAAAATCTGCTAACAGCAGGGGGAAAAAACTGTCCTTGAATCTGATGGTTCATGGGGAGAAGAGAGTTGACTATGGTGGGAGGAGTTATACAGGTGCCTAACCTTTTATCTGGGATTGTCGAGACCAGACACCTGCCGTTGTTTGGAATCTTCTGGATTTCAGAATCATTTTTAAAATGGCAATGTTTCAAAATCACTCAAAACAGGAGGCATGGGGTGTTAAATGAATTTGGATAAATAAAGACCATAATATCACTTGCAAGTTTTTTTTTATTTTACAGTAAAACTTCAAAATAAAACTGGCTCAGACCTCTGTCCCTCATCCCTGCCGCTCCCAGGGGGACTCACTCTTACCTTCTGTGGAAAGGTGACTCTCGGCCCCGAGCTCCCGGTGGGAGAGTGGCGGCTGGCTCAATGGCCACCTTCCTTACTCCTAATCCCCCACACCGCTGGAACCACTGGTAGAACTGTTCCAGCGGTGTGGGAGATTATGAGTAAGGAAGTGTGCAACACTTCACATTTGGCCATATTAAATTTCATCTGCCATTTTACTGCCCATTTTTCCATCTTGTCCAGATCTCACTACATCCCCAATCTTATTATCATCTGCATATTTGCTGAACAAATTTACCATATTATTATCCAGATCGTTGATTTAAATGACAAACAATAGTGGACCCAACAGTGATTCCTTGAGGCACGCCATTGGTCAGAGAGGCAATCATCTTCAATCACTCTTGGGTTCTCACACAAAATCAATTTAGGAATGGATGCTTTCCATGGTGCATTTATAAAAATGGGTAAGAGACATTGGGTTAAAGATGAATTTCTCAAGCTTCATCATAGCTTCATTGTGGTGAGAACAGGACAAGGTTGTTGTTGATATTCACTTCCAGCAACCTAAAGCTCTCTGCCATCTCCACCTCAGCACCATTCCTATAGACAGGGTTGAGTGCCCCCCCCCCCCTCCCTCACCGCTTCCTTATTTCTTTTGTGTTGCTATAATTAAGAGGAAGGTTGTTGTCATGACACCAGGCTCACTTTCTCCTTTCTGTAATCAGTCTTATCATTGTTTGAGATCTGGCCTCTCATTTGTCTAAACTATGCTGGATACAGATCTAGTCTGTTCAACCCTTATTTGGACAACCACCCATTCTGATATTAGAGTCTGAGCTGTGTGCAATGTATTCCTCAAATATGGAGGCCAGTATCACATATTTCTCCAGACCTAATATTGCCATTACCTATGAAATCCAACTTCCCTACTTTTGTATGCCATTAGTAATAATCAGTTTCATTCTGTTAGCTTTCCCAATTATTTCCTAAACCTGAGTACTAGCCTTTTGTGAATCATGCAGTAGGATATGCTGCAACTCGGAGCTCTTCAGTTTCTCACAATTTAGATGTTTACTTTTTTATTTTTAATTGCCAAAATGCACAATTTCATATTTATCCCAATTATTGTTCTCTGCCCATTCATCATATCTATTTATATCTTTTGATAGCTACTTTTCCTTTTCCCACCAGGGCACTTTGACTGAAGTGTGTACGTGAAAAACTTTACCTACATACATAGGCTGCTTTGAAGCACCTTGGAAATGTGCAAATCCTCCCATCTCCCACAGAAAGGATTAGGCAGATTGAAATACCATTTCAAGTTCTTCAACTCTCACACCACCTGGTCTTGGACAAATAATATTTGTTTTTTCTTTGTGGATGAATCAGTTTCCTTGATACTATTAAGCTACCTTTTCACACATTCTGCAATGGTTCAATGCCTCTGTAAAAGCAGCTGTAGACCAGAAAAGTTGCTTAGAGTAATGTAACATCAACTTTGTTCAGTTAGGAATAAATATGATTTCATCACATCATTTATGGGGAAATACTGGATATGTATGTGTTGGTGAGAATAGAAATCTTTAAAACTTATCAGTAATTATTCCAAAATAGAGATCCAATTTAAATTATTCTAATTTAAACATGGTTTTTCCTAAAATGCTCAGCAATAACTTCTTTTTGTAATGGTTTTGAAATTCCCATTTATTCTTGAGACAAAGATGCATTTCTTTTAATTAAGAAGTCATTGTCAGAAGGGTCCTTTCAAGAAAGTGTTAGCACAAATAGAGCTGAGTTGCAGGGCTTTTCAGTACTGTTTTGCAAGTGACTCTTCAAATTGTTGTGCTGTTTGAGGACTAGAACAGTCTGGGAAAGTGGCTAGGAACAATACAGAACTGAATATTCACAAGGCTGATGAATTGAAGTTGGTAGAACCAATTAAGAAGCCTGCTATATACATGAGATCCTTAACAAAAAAAAATAATTATCTAGGCCAAGTAGAAATTCAAGAATGGTTTCCTGAACTAAAGTATTATTAATCCCCATTTAAAGTATTGTAACTAATTATTTGAGAATTGCATGTAATGCCCAGATTTGATAATGGTGGAGAGAAATTTAGCAGGAAGATGCCAGGGGCCAGAGAATAGTAGATTATTACGAGATTGGACTAAGTGTTGAATTATTGAAGATTTTAATAAAGTAAATGTGGGGAAACCATTTGACAGAATTATCAGCAAACCAGAGGTAACTGACAAAAAAATAGCTTGGAGGGGAAGAAACCTATGTGGTTACATACTGGCAAAGAGCTTTTTTTAAGTGATCAATCCATTTTTGCCATCTTTGTGCAAGTATACATATCAGCTTGCAGCTTCCAGTGTGGTTCTGATTGATGAAATCCTACAATGATGCAGGGTATTGTGTCAAGTGAGAAACCAGAACAACTTACCCATTAAACAGTTGATTTAAAAAGAAAGGATATGTGTATCTACATGTTATTTAAAAATGATGAAATTAAAAATTATGAAAAGGCAAAATTTAGAAAATAGTCCTTTCGATTCCTCCAACCAAAAACTACATTATGCGCCAATAGGAGGATTCCAAAGATGGCATGTAATTGAAATTGCAAGGCAATAAGGAAAGAGAGTGTAACTAATACGCAGGCGCAATGGATCATATTGGTGCTTCTTGTGCAGTAGTTACATGTGAAGTCATGAGTCTTAAAAGTGGAGATTTTGGAATTTTCACCCCTTAAAAATGTGCATTTTATTACAAGCTATTGGCTTCTGCGAAGGTTTGTAACATGTATAGCAATAACCAGAGAGGGTATTCTTAAATGGATTATTCTTTGTAATGGTGATGTTGGAAGCAAAGAGTTAATCATGAGAATAGAAATCTTCAAAAACAAATGGGTATGTGAATCCAAAACAGATCCAATCCTAAAATTTAAATATGACTTTTTTTCCTGAAATATTTAGTGAGTCTGCTTTCCCATGAACCTTTATAGAATATGGGAATTACATTTTAAAAATTTATTCCTCATTTTGGGTCAGTATTGGGGGTGGGCGGTTTTAAATATCAGACCAGTGGAACTAAATCCTTCAAACCATGATTGGAGGATTAATTTATTTCTAGGGCTTCATGTGAAGATGTAGGAATTGATATTATGGAATCAGAGTCTATTTAATTAATTTCTTTGTTTGTTGAAAAAAAATCTTTAGGATGTCAGCTGTAATGAGATACAGACATTACCACCACAGATTGGAAACCTGGAGATTTTAAGGGACCTTAACTTGAGGAGAAATCATTTAGTAACTCTACCAGAAGGTTAGTTTTTTTTGGTCACATACTTTAAGATTTATACCTTTCCTTGTTTCCCATTAACAAAAGAATTTGCAAATATTTTTGTACTATCTTAATGCATTGCATTGGACATAAAGAAAACAATTACACATTGATTTCCCAGAGGCTGAATTCATGAATTTGTAGCCACACACTTCTTGAAGAAAGACATACACAGGTGTTACGAGGTATAGCTCTGTGTTTTATTGGGGCTGAATCCTGGCTTTTGCCCCATCAACTGATGTTTCCATCCACATAACAATGGTGGGCTTCCTGGGTGCGGATCCCCTTCTTGAATTACAATGCCTTCTTCCCCGCTTGCTATCCCCAAGCTGTTGGTTGTGCAGCAGGGGCCAGCGCCATGTTGGGAATGCTGGCCCCTATGCTACCTTAGCTGTATGACTGCCAGTTTGCTTGCTGGGGCCAGTGCTGCTGTGCAGTCTGCTGGCTCCTGGTTGCACTCGCTGCCTGGAGCGTCGGCCTGATTGCCACGGCGGTGTGCCGCTACAAATTCTCATATTGAGGCATGAATGTCCCAGGCATAGGACCTGCTTTGTTTTGAGGTAGCTTGTTCTTAACTCTACTGTAGGTTCAATTGGCAAGATACAGTCAACCATGGTAACAAATCAGCTAGGATTCTTCATGCAAAAGAATATTTTTTGTTGGGTTGCCGAATAAAAAGTTGGTTTTATGCTTCAACTGTGCAGTTTCTACTTATAGAACTCAGTTGCTGTGCTCATGTTGTATATATTTTACTTTTTTGTAATGATAGCCCTTAATTATGCATCTATACCTCACTAAGATCTGTTACTTTCATGGAAAATCCTCTGTTAAAATGCACAGAAGTCCCTGTATATAAAAAAATTATTGTATTTTTTTGAAATGTGGAAACTATTAACTGGAAAATGTTTTCAAGTTTAAACTGTTTGTTTCATGTGTTAAGATTGCTCATTGCAATTTTAAGGAATTTAGGTTAGATAAAAAGTCATTAATTTGAAATTTTAACTTCATCCTACTCTGGATACAGATGCTGCCTGAGGTACTGAGATTTTCCAACATTTCTTCTGTTTATTTGATCTTATCCATATTTAGATATTTAGATTTCATCTGAGTGAATAACTATCCTGTACATGGGTTTAGAAAACCTATTTTTGGTTTTGAGTTGAGTAAAAAATAAGCTTATCATTTTGTAGATAATAGAAAATGTTTCATTATACAATAAAGCTCGTTTAGAAATAATATAAGTAAAAGATGAATAAAATATAGCAAGAAGCTAATTGGCATGAGGTTTACCAGATGAAATATGCTCTGGTCCCTTCCACTCACCAGAGACCTAGTTCCCATCCCCACTTATGATTCAATGGGTACCATTTCCTCAACTCCCTTCCAGTTGATTTTCAATGCTCCCTTTTGACTACCTGTGGCCCACTTCTGGTTTGAAGGGGTCCTGGCTCCCATGCTCTCTCCCAACTAGGCCAGATATAGGCCAGTTTTTTCCACTCTCAACTGATTTGGTCCTTTATCCTGTGCTTCTTTAAACTTGCATGGTTCATTGAGAAACTTTTATAATGCTGTACAACATCGCAAAAAATGCATTAACGTGTTGATTTAACATAGAAGAGTCTGAAAATTTGCAAACAAGCTCTATCAAAGTCCTGAAGGTGCACTGACTATTTTCAATTGAAACCTTAAGTTTGTTCAAATAAACTTGTGATATAATGGACAAAGCATTTCTTATTGTAATTCTTTAATTTACAATTTTCACATTATTATGAAGATTTTCCATTTGTTTCCCTCCAAAGTGAAGATGGTGTCTAAATGATTCCAGATTAGTGGTAGAAAATGGGATTTTCTCTTGTGATATTATTAAGCATTTACAAGTTATGTTCCTTCATTCTAATTCCCATTGCTTTGCATGCTTATAATGACACCAGTGACATGATGTTCAAGTCATTAGTCAAACAAATGAGAGATCTAATCTCAAATTCCACTATGACAGATTAATAATCTGGAATTAAAAATCACCCATCAATATGTTGATAACAGAACTATTGAATTGTCATAAAACTCATTTGAATTATGTCCTTCTGGTTTTTTTTTCCTTATCTAGCCTCTAAATCGTTTCAGATAAACCAACGTAGTTAATGCTTAAATGTTCTGTGAAGTTGTCTAGTAGAGTACTCAATTCTAACTTGCTTAAGGACAGGCTGTGTAAATACAACATTTGCCAGCAGTGCA
Organism: Narcine bancroftii; assembly: GCF_036971445.1. NCBI lineage: Eukaryota > Metazoa > Chordata > Chondrichthyes > Torpediniformes > Narcinidae > Narcine > Narcine bancroftii. Next base: position 105,627,108 of record NC_091477.1, on the reverse strand, counting down.
CAAATCATGAAAAGAGAATAAATTATGTAAAATTGCCAGTTTTGATGACAGTTGGGCTGTGGACTTGGGTAAGCACAAGATATTTGTCATAGTATCCAAACTTTGTTCAGTGCCATTTTCTCAGGATGGAACATTTTTCTCAAAAAAAAATTAATGGAGATACCTGATGTGATGTGGATTGAAGATGTGTGACAAAATGATTGTGCCAGGTGTGGCGTGAGCACTTTTTGGGGGAATGCAACATTAAATGTTTTATATTTTATAATTTTCATAGGTACGAAAACACATGAAAATTAGAATCGTAAAATGCAGGCAGAGCAAACAAAAAACATCGTCTCCATTCTGATGATTCTAAGGATTAATTTCTTAGTGGCGTTGCAATTCTGAAGAAGGTTTTGAGAATATTTTTGAATATTTTTCTTTATCCATCTGGTAATCCCTTCATAGAATTGGTAATAAGGTACTTGCTTCAGAAATGTAGGATAAAAAAGGTGGCCTGCCAGCAGAGGCAACAGATTCTAATTAGAGCCTCAATATTGAGGACAGGATCCAGATCCTTTATCCGGACAGCTAAAATCCGGAAAGCTCCAAAATCCGGCGGTCGGGGGAGGTGGCTGAGGGACTGGCAGCCAGGGAAGACTGCCGGGTGACTGGAAGGGGGTGGGGGTGGATAATGCAGCACAATTCATGTGGGCTTTCCGAAATCCAGAAAAATCGGAAATTCGGAAGACACTGTCCACCAAGGGTTCTGGATAAAGGATCGTGTACCTGTATTGGTTCACTTCTCGAAGTGAGCAATAAAGGACAATAGGAATTGTACTATGAAAATTATTTTTCATTCGGGTATTTTGGATGAAATAGCTCAAAATTAATTGATATTAAACCATTTTAATTTTCTTCTTTTGAAATTTGTTGGAACAAATGATTTGAATTATAAATATCTTAACCATCAACTAATTGTTACTGAATACATCGTAAAATTTCTGAAATACAATTACTTCTGATTCACACTAAATGATAGATTCACTAAATGATAGATTCACACTAAATGATAGATTCACTCACAAACAATTGTGTAATTGAATGTTCATCATCTTATTAGAACTTGCAGATTTACCACTAGTGCGATTAGATATCTCCTGCAATAAAGTGACAACAATTCCAGTCTGTTACAGAAATTTGCGTCATCTTCAAACAATTATATTGGATAATAATCCTCTACAGTCTCCACCTGCACAGGTAAGTGCTAGAGATAGTTGATGATTTTTTTTTAAATTTGATATTTCAGACATCATTAACTTTAATTTCAAAGTTGGTATTTTGATACTCACGCCTTGTATTCCATTCAAAGCCCATAATTATTGAGTAATTTTTGCTTCTTTGGACACATGGTGTCCCATCCTAAAACTGAAAGTTATTATAATTGTCTCCCTTACCTCATTAATGATCAATTGGGTTGAAAGATGACAAGCAATTAATACAATATCTGAATGAGAAAACAGTTAATAATGACCCTTGTCGAATCTTTTACCTAAACTTGAAACATTAGTAATTAAAAGCAAGTTGTTCATGCAATTAGGAAATTGGTTCAGCAGCAAGAAATTGAGAAAAAAACAATAGGATCCCGGCAAGATGTGTGTAGTCTCCATGACTAAAAAGATGGGGTGGTTTGATATTTCAAAAATGTGCAATATTATAGATTTTAAAGATGGAAGAATAACATTATATATGATATTAGATACATAAATAGACATAGCAATAACAATGGATATAATTGTTGGCACATATGAATTCTTGAAGCTTGGATCAAAATGAATAGATCACAATACTCTTTAAATTTTGAAAAACTATTAAAAAATCAAACCTTGGGGATGCTTGAATATAGATGTAAGAATAAAAAATACGAACAGGAATTAAATCTTCCTACCCTTCAAGCCTGTTTCAGCATTGAATGTGGTAGGAGTTTATAGCCTACTTTCCAGCCTTTTTCTTGTGCAATTTCATATCCTTTATTTCTTTTACTATCCAGAAATTGTTCAATCTCAGTGGGTGAGCTTCCTCAATCTTCCAAGGTAGAGAATTCATCATCCAATAAAGAGATTTCTTCTTGTCGCAGTCCTAAAGAACCTACCCTTATTCTGAGATTGTGGCTTCTTGGCCTGGGGAATCATATTCCCTGCATTTAGCATATAAAACGCTGTAAGAATTTTATGTTTCAATGAAATCATTTTTTGACATTATTGAGAATAGAGTTCAAGTCCATTCTATCTCCTCATGCAGCAAACCTGCAATCCATTGAACCAACTTAGCGAATCCTTGCTTCAATCCATCTAAGACAAGGGCATTCTTACTTGGGGAAGGAGGCTAGAGTGCCATATAATGCTCCAAATACAGTTTCATCAGTTGCAGTAACACTAACTCCTGTATTTAAATTTTCTTCATGCTCATTTAAGAAGTCAATAGATATCATTAAAAAATGATGTAAAGGATTGTAATGCATAGTTTGAAATCATGCAATAGCTGTGCAAATCTCTAATTAGATCAAACTGGAGAACCTGTAATATTATTTATTAACTTTGTGGAAGAGTACAATGCAGATTCACTGGAATGATTCAAAGCATTGTAGATAGGCTCTTCAATCAGAACCTTATAAAATAAAAGTCATTAAACTAAAATTGCTGCCAGCCTGTTGTGATATTTACAATACAGGTATACTCCACTTTACAAAACTAAAGAGTTCCTATGAAACATTTCATAAGCTGAAATGGCATAAAGCGAAGATCCATTAACTACTATTGAAGGCTACTTTCGTAAAAGTGAAAACCCATTCAAATTCTTTCGTCGAAACGAGCACAGGTTTCTTCGTAAAAGCGAATTTTTGTAAAGTGAGTATTCATAAAATGGGGTATACCTGTATTGACAAGATTTATAACTGGACTCAAAATTTAAATGAAGAAGATGATTTATGAAATCTAGACAATACTTTAAATTCTTGGGAATGTTTGTGCAATAATTTGATGCAAGTTTTCAAGGTCAGTCAGGGAGCTGAGGAAAGAATAGAGTAAAGCTATTTCCATTTGATATTTGAATTGAAACTGGTGGAGGCTTAGCCTAAAATTTAGAGCCAGAATTTTTGGGAAGAAAGTGGTAGAAGTTGATAATTTTCTTCAACAAACAACATTTTATTGGTCACTTATTAATTTTAAATCTGAGGCTGATAGATGTTTTTTGTGAACCAAAAGTGTTGAGAAATGTGGGTATTAGACACAGATTTGGCACAAATTCATTAAATGGTGGAGTAATAGCAAAGAAATAACTGGGCCACAGTATGAGTCATTTTTACACACCTTGTGCATCCATGGCAGACAGGCTGATACAATTCCTTGTGTTGTTAAAAGATTGTAGGAGAACTGTGACTATGTTGATCGAGGAATTCCCATGTTAAAACATTCTTGGGACAGCATAGACTAAAGAATCACCATGTACTTTCATGCTAAAGACCTATCCCTATCTTCCCATCACCATTTCCCCCCATCAACAGGCTAACCCCAATCTGTGATTTTTTTCTTCCCACTGAAAGTGACAATCTACCAGTTCTTTTCCTCCTCCATCTTACATTCTTAATGTCCATACCCAATTTTCTCACTGTAATCCTGTCCCCATTACAGCTTTCATTCACTCAATTTTCCAAATTCCAACCCTTTATTTCCCTTCATAATTCTTCCTACCAATTTCTGGTCCTGTTTCACCACTTCCATCACTGTAAATGTCCAATTAGATCTGTAATCATCAAACTCAAGTGAACTTCTGGGGGGGGGGGGGGGTGGGTGGAAGTACTAGGTCACAACATTTCAAATTCAAAAATGTATGGTGCCTGGTAACTTGCCCAACCCTAATGGCACTTCTAAAGTGTTCAGTGGAAGATCACTGATCAAAACAGAAGATCACGTTTGTTTTACTCCAGATTCTTGATCACAAAAAAACAAGTACTGTACAGAATATAATATCATATGTTCAGGGGAGCCATCTTTTGATTGAGATTTAAACAGAAGTTCCATCTATTCCTTCAATTTGAAATTAAGTCTCTGCTAATGTATGCTGGTCTCAGCTCTTGTTATCTGCCATTTCTCCATGCTCCTCTGTTCCTCAATCAGATAAATATTTATCTACCTCCATTTTAAAGACTTCTAATGGTCCAGCTTCCTTCACCATTTGAGGCAGAGAACTCCAGAGATTCATCACCCTCTGCAAGAAGACATTTCTATGTAGAAATAGAGAAATTGCTATGAATTTTGAATGTACTCTTTGTGACTGTTTCAGTGCTATTCTTAATAATTGTCAGATCTTATTAATGGTGATATAACCATCATTTACATTAATTCATAAAATATCACTTCATTGTTATCGTTTAATTTTAATCTTAATATTAGAAGCTGAATTGAGCATGTCTGCTTTTTCTTACAGATCTGTATAAAGGGGAAAGTCCATATTTTCAAATACCTGAACATTGAAGCATGTAAGAGTGTGCCGGATCTGCCAGAATATGACAGAACAAGGCCGATTGGGTTCAACTCATGGTAACTAAAGAGACATTTTCGAGGCTGAGCCATGCTACCAATTTGGATGCTTCACATTCTGCTAGATGAGTGGTCTCACAACATCAACCTGGCTCTCAATGTTAGCAAAACCAAGGAGATGATTGTGGGCATCAGGAGGAAATCAGGAGAACACAAACCATTCCTCATTGAGGGGTCAGCAGTGGAGAGGGCGGCATAGTTGGTGTAGTGGTTAGCGCAATGCCTTTACAGCGCCAGAGATTGGGACAAGACCTGGAGTTCAAGTCCTGCACCGTCTGTAAGGAATTTGTATGTTCTCCCCATGTCAGTGTGGGTTTTCTCCAGGGGCTCCAGTTTCCTCACACCATTCAAAACATACCAGGGTGCAGGTTAATGGGGTGACGTGGACTTGTGGGCTGAAATGGCCTGTTACCATGTTGTATGTTTAAATTTTTTTTTTAATTTAAAAGAACTTCAAATTCCTGGCTGTCGATATCTCTGAGAATCAGTCTAGAGCCTCTATGTTGATACAATCATGAAGAAGGTTCTCCAGTGGCTATACTTTGTGAAGAGTTTGAGGAGATTCATTATATCACCAAAGATTTTCAAAAACTTCTACAGGTGTACTGTGGAGAGCATTTTGATTGGTTGCATCACTGTTTGGTATGGAGCTGCCAACGATCAGGACAGGAAAAATTTGCAGAGGGTTGTTCACTTGGCCTGCGACATCATGAGCGCCAGTTTCAACTCCATCGAGGACACCTTTGAGAGGTGGTGTCTTTAGAAATCAGCCTCTATCTTCAAGGAACCCCAACACTCAGGTCATGCTACCATCAGCGAAAAAGCTACAGAAGTCTGAAGATGAGCACTCTAAGGACAGCCTCTACCTCTTTCCAATCAGGTTTCTGAATATATAATGAACCGCAGACACTACCTTGCTTTGTCTTTTTCTTTATCTTGCACTATTATTTATTTTTGAAATGTAGTTTATATAAATGTTTGCCCTGTGATGCTGCCACAAAACAACAAATTTCATGACATGTTCATGACAATAAATTCTGATTCTGAAATTTAGCCTCCACTGCTTCTATGGCAGAGATTTACCACTCTTTGAGAAAAGCAGTTCTTCCTCATTTCTGTCCTAAAACTACTACCCTGAATTTTGAGTCTATGCTCCCTCATTCTTGTCTCACTTACCAGTGGAAAAATCTTGCCTAGCTCTATCTTTTCCATTCCTTTCATATTTTTATATGTTTTTCTGAAATCCCCTTCCAGTTTTTCTGAATTCCAGAGAGAGGACAGTCTCGGATGATTAAATCTCTCCTAGTAGGTTCACTCCCTCATCTCTGGGATCAATCTAGTGAACTTCCTCTGTACTCCTTCCAAGGTCTGTTAAATGGTCTATTAGCTTAATAAGTTTGTCACTGCACTTGGCCATGGAATATTAAGACTAATTATTCACCACACATTTCTGATCTTTCTCTGCATAAGTGACAGGAGCAAGGATAGGCTATTTGGCCCCTTGAGTGGCTATGCCATACATCAATATTATGGTGGATCTATTGTTTCATTAAAAGTTATTGCACTATGCCCAGATCCCTTGATTTTGTTAATATCAAGAAATATATCAACATATAATTTTGAATAAATTTAATAACTGCATCTTGATTCTCTCCGGGATACAGAATTCCAAAGATACTCCAGCTTCGACTTAAATAAATTTTTCCCATCTTAGTCCTGACTGACCCCTTTATTCTGACACTGACATTTGTTTCTCAACTTCTGGGAATCATCCTTGCTGAATCCAGCCTGTTGATCCCTATAAGAATTTTGTAAGCTTCTGAGGTCTTAGAGTTGATGATGGCAACAGTGCTGCATTTGGCTTCAATGTTCCTATGTAAAGCTGATCTGATTCACACTTCTTCATTGACACTTTGCATATAAGAGAGAAATTGATCACCTACCCTTGACCGTAACATTAGAGCTGCTGAATCCCCTACCCCACATACTGGAAGGCCAGAATCGACTAGAAATTTAACTGCAACTGCCAATTAACTGTTGTGGCTACAAAAGAAAATCAGCAGCTGGGTTTCCTGAAGCAAGAGACATTTTTTTTTAATATCAAAAGCTGTTTCACCATCAACAAGGCATAAATCAGGAGTATGGTGAGGTACTCTCCATTTGCTTTGATGAATGAAGCTTCAACAACTTCAAGAAGCTAAAAGTCATCCAAGTCAAAAGATGTCTACTTGGATGGGTCCTAATCCTCCTTCATAAACCATCACAGCCTCCAACACTAGTGAACCATGGCTGCAATATGTATATCTTCAACATTTATTTGCGAGTACTCCAGCACCTCTGTGACTTGTACAGTCAAGGGCATTAGACTCATTGAAACACCACCTGTAGACTTTTCTTTTAAGTCTTGCATTATACATTTTCACTGCAATTCCTTCATTGTTTCTGAGTCTAAATCCTGAATTCCCCACTCCAACTAACAACATAATGGGAGTTTGAGACTTGATGAAGGTTTCTACTCAGAACTGTTGACCTTTTTCTCCCACTGATCCTCCTCAATCCACTGAGTTCCTTTGTTCAACAGATTGTTTTTATCATAACAAAAAAAATGTGGTCAGTAATTAAATTTACCTTTTAAGTAGTATTTTTTTAACAAACTGAAACTTTATTTTAACAGCAATTTGTTGTAACCAATGGGAATAAAGAGGGCTATCTGGACACGTTAGAATTTAGTATGCAAGTAATAATTTGTTTGAAATGTTTAAGGCCAACTGAGTCACTATCTGACATCTGCCTATCTTCCAAATCTCATTCTGTTTCCTTGATCTGAATTGTCATTACCATGTTAATTAAAAAGGAGCCAGGCAGACTGATTTCAATATCATGGTAACAAGAGTTCTTGTATACATCCAAAAGAAAACGAGTCAAGCTCATTATCTTTGAGCCTAATTTTGTTAGTTTTAAAGTCGTAGATTGATCAACATTCTTCTAATTACTTTAATGTTTTCAAAAATAGTGAAAACAGTACCAGTACCCCTGGTAATTTATTTCTAGAACAAAGCTATCCCTCAGAATTGTCATTGGGGACCTTAAGAAGTAATTGGCACAATCAACTACTTGAACATGCCATCAGTTTATCAAATGCTTAGAATTTGTTTTTTCCTAAAATGACATAAATACTGAATTCAGAATGCTGTGTTATATCCCTTTTCGTAAGCAGACCTTGAAGTCTACAACTCATCTGTCCTTTCAATTTTTCTTTGACGTTATGCAGTTTCTGTTGCTTTTTAAAGTTGGAAGCTGTTCTTTCAAATTTTTATTTAATCTCTTTCTATTGAGCTCCAATTGTATCAAATTTTTAAAAATTGACCTAATTAGAAATTGGCAGGATAAAAATAAACCAAATATATAGAACTGCACACATCTCGATATTGAAAGATATTATTATCTCACTACTCTGCAATTTTACAAACTCAAATATTTTTATTGATCTTTATAAGAACTGTAAGAATATTATGAAAATATTACAACACTTGCTAATGGATCAATTACTTTTTTCTGAAATATTTCAATGAATGCCAAAATCTGAATCAGGTTTATTGTCATGAACATGTGTCACGAAATCTGTTGTTTTGCAGCAGCAGGATTGTGCATTACAGTTACAAAATTGCTATAAATTACAGTTCCAGAAATATATTATTTAAAAATATATAATTAGTGCAAATATATAAAAAGAGGCTGCTTTCTTGAGATACTGGCTCTTAAAGATGGCCTTAATGAAGTAAATACCAATCCCCATGAAGGGGCTGGCTGACTTTACAAGCCTCTGTTGCCTTTTCCTGGCCTGTACATTGACACCTCCATACCAGACAGTGATGAAACCAGTTAGAATATGCTCCACAGTGCACCTGTGGAAATTTTCAAGAATCTTTGGTGACTTTGCTTTTCCATTGTCGAGATCAAGTAGGTAAAGATGTCCTTTATCTCCAGCTTTGTTTGTTTTAGCAATAGATGCTTTAGCAGAGTTATTAATAAGACAAGATTCTAAGATTAAAGGGTTTAAAGGTTAGTCAAGAGGAACATAAGATTAATTTATTTGCTTTGGTGTTTTGGTTTATATGACAGATCGCAAAAATTCTTTGTGTCAATTATATGTAAGACTGGAAGAATATGATGAAATATTGGGTTATAAGATTAATTGAGACAAAAGTGAAATTATGCCCTTGGTTAAAGGTGATTATACTCAATGTAGAGAATTTGCTTGATTTAAGTGGTCAGAGGATGGAATTAAATATTTGGGGATTAAGATTGATAATGATTTAAATGATTTATATAAATTGAATTATTTACCTTCACTGAATAATATTAAAGAAGATTTGAATAGGTGGAATAATTTGCCTATAACCCTTGTAGGTAAGAGTGAATTGTATAAAGATAAATATTTTTAAGGATTCAATATTTTTTTCAGTCAATTCCCTGTTGATTCCTCAAATTTTTTTAAGGATTTGCATTTGAGTATTAGGAAGTTTTTAATGGAAAGGAAAGATGGCTAGAGGGTCTGTAAAAATTGACTTGGAAGTTTGAATTGGGAAGTTTGCAACTTCCCCATTTTAAGAATTATAAGGCAGCTCAATTGAAATTTATTAATGGGATGTTTGATGTAGATAAATCTCCAGCCTTGGTTAAAATAGAATTGAGTAAAATAGGAGAAAACAGTATGCAGGACTTTATTTACAAATGGAATTTAAAATTGTTACTAGGAAGTAGATATACGCCTGTTTTGAAACATTTGATAGAATTATGGAATAAAATAGATTATGAAATAGGTGGCAAAGGATTGATTTCTTGAAAAATTCCTTTATATTTCCATAGAAATAGGATCAATTTTTAGGATTTAGAGTCGAATGGGGATTAAGAAAATAGAAGACTGTTTTGAAGCTGATAAATTTATTATTTTCCAATGAATGAATGAAAAATTTAATGTTCCAAATAAATCCTTTTTCTGTTAAAGTTTTCTTGGTTGATAAGTCAGGTCCTAATTTGATATCACCAAGGCAGAATGAATTAGAATTATTGAATAAGTTCACTTCAGTGATGTACAAATTACTTCAAAAAGAAGCTCCTAAATTAGGAATTCATAAATCAAGATTAAGATGGGAGGTTGATTTAAATAGATGAAAATGATTGGATGCAATTATGTAAAGAAAATGTGACAAATTATTAATGTTATTAATATAAATTTTTGCATCAATTATACTTAACTCCTCAAAAAAAATTTAAAAATTGAATCCAATATTATCAGATCTATGTTTTAGATGTGATCAAGAAGTTGGTTCGTTTTTGCATTCTGAAGTATTCTATAGTAAACCTTTTTGGTTAGCGGTAGGAAATTTTTTGGAATAAATATAAGGGGTTAAATTCCCACCGGACCAGATGTTATTTTTGTTGGGTAATATTAAAGTGGTTAGACCTAAATTAAGGTTAATTATGTATCAAACTGAATTTTTATGGCCAGGAAGTGCATAGCGATTACTTGAAAATCAGATACAGATTTAGGGGTGGTGAGATGGCATGTTGAATTGCAAACTTGTATTCCACTTGAGAAAATTACTTATACTTTACATAATAAGTATCAATTTTTTCCATAAATATGGAGCCCACACTTACAATATGCTGGGTTGTAAATTTGAAGGACTCTCTGAAAGCCCATCCTGTTGGCAACCCCCAGTTCTGTTATTATTAGTATTAAGACTTTATATTTCCTTTTGACATTCTCCCAACTTTTTCTTTTTTCCTTCTTTGATATATTTTGTGGGCGAGGATGGGTAGGGGGAGGGGAAGGGAGGAAAAGATAGGGATTTTATACACACACACATCGCGTGTAATTATTTTTCTCTTGTAACTTCGTTGAATATGTATACATGGATGTAGTTTTAAAATTCTTAAAATATTTTTAAAAAATAATCTTTGGTGACATACCAGATCACCTCAAACTCCTAAAAAAAATAGCCTCTGGCAAGCCTTCTTCATGATTGTATCAACAGAATGTATCCAGGATGTTGGCACCCAGGAATTTACCCTTTTCACTGCTGACCCCTCGATGAGGATTGGTTTATGTTATACTGGTTTCCCCTTCCTGAAGTCCATAACTAATTCCTTAATTTTGCTAATGTTGAGTGCAATGTTGTGACACCACTCAACTAGCTAGTCTATCTCATCTGTACGTTTCTTCATTGCTCTCTGTGATTCTGTCAACAAATGTGTCATCAGCAAATTTGTAGATGGCATTTGAATTGTGCCTAGCCACACAGTCATGGGTGTAGAGACAGTAGAGCAGTGGGCTAAGCAGGCATCCTTGAGGTGTGCCTGTGTTGATTGTCAATAGGAGGAGATGTTGTTACCAATCCATACTGACTATGGTCTTCCGATGAGGAAGTCAAAAATTGAGTTGCAGAGGGAGGCACAGAGGCTCAGATTTTAAAGCTTGTTGACTAGTACTGAGGGGATGGTGGTGTTAAAAGTTGAGTTGTAATGAATGGAAAGCAGCCTGATGTTGGTTTTGCTGTTGTCCGGATGATCCAGGGGTGAGTGAAAAGCCATTGAGATTGCATCTGCTATGGATTGATTGTGACAGTAGGTAAATTGCAGTGAGCCCAGGAATTTACTTAGGTACAAGATAATTCTGGCCATGATAAACCTCTCAAAGTATTTCATTACAGTAGATGTGAGTGCTATTGGGCAATAGTCATTGAGTGAAACACGAAAGTCTGCAGATGCTGTGATTGTAGTTATGAGGAAGGGCTCATCTTGAAAAAGGGCTCAGGCCCAATCCTTCAGTAATATATCTTTACCTCTTGTGGACACTGCGAGACCTGCCGAGTTCCTCCAGCATTTCTGTTTTTACAATAGTCATTGTAAAAACTTGACGGTCAAAACTTGAAAATCAAGATTTTCTTAATCAAAAATGGATAAAACTGAAGGGGTGACGTCACGCTGATGGAGTAGTGGACAGAGAAGAATAGCCCTCCGCAGAGAAAAGAAAAAACAAAGCTGGACAGAAAAAACATAGAAGGCCTGAAAGATAAAGAAACCAAGAAAACCCAAGAGATGGCACCAAAAAAGGAAAAGACCAGAGAGACAGATAAAGAAGAAGAAGACAGGAAAACAGCAGAAAGAAAAGAGGTAGGCCTTACCTTTAAAAAGAACGCTCGACTCCCGAAGCCATTGGAAGCCCAGCTGAACAACGGCTCTCCTCGGACCGAACTAGAAAAATGGCTCACTGAGCCACAAAAAGATGCACAACTGCACATGCCAAAAAAGACACTGATGGGAGGGGAGCCCAGCAACGGGACAAAATTGAACTGACAGAAAGAACCGGATAGATGACATTGAGGCAAGAAGAGATAAACAGAAGACGAGAGAAGGAGATAGAGAGAAGAAAAAAAAAGAAGATAGACTTACACGGAAAAGAGGAAAGTAAAAAAGGTAAACAGTTAATAGATAGAGAATATTTTAATGAGCAAATGAAGATATTAAGGACATTTTAACAACAGAATTTAACACAATAAAAATAAAATGGAAAAAGCCGAAGATAGAATGAAAAAACTAGAGCTGGCCGTTGCAGATATAAGAAAAAGAACAGATGAAGTGGAGAAAGTCAGAAAGCTGTAGAATTAGAAATGAATGAACTAAAAGAAAAGCTGAAAGATAGAGACAAAGAAATTAAAGAGATACAAGATCAGTTAATTAAAAAAATTGATGTCTTAGAGAATTATAACAAACAAAACAATATAAAAATAGTAGGCCTACAAGAAGGCGTAGAAGGATCAGATATAAAGGGGTTCATAAAAAGATGGATCCCACAAATCTTGGAAGCAGAAGAACTACAAGATAAAAATAGAAATTGAAAGAGCACATAGAATATCGGCACCAAAGCCTTATTCAAACCAAAAACCACGTTCCATAATAATATAACTACTAAGACACACAACAAGAGAAAAAATATTACAGTGGGCAAAAGATAAAGTAAAAGAAAATAAGCAGCCTCTGGAATATAAAGGACAAAAAATATTTTTCTATCCAGACATCAGCTTCGAGCTCTTAAAGAAACGGAAAGAATTCAACTTGACAAAGCAGGTACTATGGAAGAAAGGATATAATTTTAATCTACGACATCCAGCAGTATTAAAAGTATTTACTCCAGGGGAAAGAAGTAGACTGTTCTCAGACCCGAAGGATGCCCAATGCTTTGCTGAACAACTGCCAAACAGACAACGAAATGAGAAGTATTTAAAAAAGACTCAAAACAATGTATAGAGATTAATTGTAAAGGTAATAATGTAAATATAAAGTTGAAGTTTGTAAAAGATAAGGGGGGGAATAAGATAAGAAAATAAAGCTTTGTTACATTTTTGAAAAATATATAGTGTTTCTCTGAGTGGGGCTAGGGAGAAGAAAAGAACTACTACCTCATCATCTGTTGACGCATGCGGTTATTACCGCAACCCAAATAGATAAGGGAATTGTGGTTGTCTGGGAAGGAGCCAAAGACAACCCAATACAGGGGGGACTTTCATTATTTTGGATAAGAATATTTTATGTGTTAATTTTAGTAGAGGTTTCTAGGATAATTTGTTTTTTTTAACTGTGTTGTCGTGTACTGTAATGTGCAAAATTCATTTTTAAAAAATATTGGGGAAAAAAAGAAATGGAAGAGTTGAGGAGCTGAGAGAGAATTGAAAAAGGAGGTATAAGATGGCTACATTAAATTTCATGACTGTAAATATTAATGGAATACACAACCAAATTAAGAGAGGTTACTGACAACATTGCTTTTATGCAAGAAAGACATTTAACAAAGTTAGAACACAGTAAATTGAAAAGAGACTGGGTGGCATCATCATACAATTCAAAATCCAGGTGAGTAGCTATATTAATGAACAAAAATCTACCAATCAGCATAAAAGAAATAATAACAGATCTAGCAGGTAGATACGTAATGACAAAGTGCCAGATTTATTCTGAATTTTGGAATTTTCTAAACATCTATGCACCTAACAAAGAAGACCAGCTATTAATGCAAAACATCTTCCTAATGATAGAAGATACACAGAGACATATCTTGCTTGGAGGAGATTTCAACTTCAACTTGGACCCAAAGATGGACAAAACTGGGAAGACAATTAACAATAAAAATAAAGTAACTAAATTTACACTAAATTAAATGGAGGATATGAAGCTAATCAATAGATGGAGGAAACAACACCAAAAAGAGAGAGAATATTCACACTACTCAAATAGACATAAGACCTATTCAAGAATTGACAGATTCAAGGAAGAGTTTTTAAAAAACAGAATATAAAGCAAGATTATTATCAGATCACTCTCCCCTGTTATAAACAATTGAATTAGAGGATACCCCACCAAAGACGTATAGATGGAGACTAAATCCTACACTGTCAAAAAGACAAGATTTCAAAGAATATATTGAACAACAAATTAAAATATACTTTGAGATAAATATGGAATCAGTAAAAGATAAATTCATTTTATGGGACGCAATGAAGGCCTTTATTAGAGGACATATAATTAGTTATACGACTAAAATTAAAAAGGAATATAATCGGGAAGTAGAACAGTTGGAAAAAAGAGATAACAATCATAGAAAAGGAATTAACAGAAAGAGAAGATACAGAGAAAAAAAGAGAACTGACAGAGAAAAAATTAAAATATGAAACATTACAATCATATAAAGTAGAGAAAAATATAATGAAAACAAATCACAAATATTATGAACTGGGAGAGAAAATGCACAAAATATTGGCCTGGCAACTTAAAACAGAACAAGCTAAAAGAACCATTCTAGTGACAAGAAAAGATGATAACCAGATCTTAATGAAAATTTTAAAAAAGATTCTATAAACAATTATACCAAACTGAAAATAAAGAAAAAAATGACAAAATTGATGAATTTTTATCCAACATTGAACTACCCCATCTACAAATAGAAGAACAAAATAAATTAACAGAACCTTTTAAGACTGAAGAAATACAAGATATATTAATAAAACTACTAAACAATAAAACACCAGGTGAAGATGGATTCCCTACAGAGTTTTATAAAGTTTTTAAGGATCTATTAATCCCTCCCCTCCGAGAAGTAATAAATCAAGTAGAAGAGACGAAAAACTTACCAGAATCATATAAAACAGCAATAATTACAGTAATCCCAAAAGAGGGAAAAGACTCGCTATTGCTGTCTTCATACAGACCAATATCATTATTGAATACAGATTATAAATTAATAGCAAAGTTACTAGTAAACAGACTGAATGATTATGTACCAAAACTAGTAAGGCAAGACCAAACTGGATTTGTTAAAAAAAAAGGATGAGCTGCTGATCTAAACTTATTAATTTAACAGACGCAACACAAATGAATAAAATGCCAACAGTAGCTGTTACATTAGACACAGAGAAAGCCTTTGATAGGGTAGAGAGGAACTATTTGTTTAAAGTGTTACAGAAATTTAAACTACCGGAAAAATTTATTAACTACATTAGAGCATTATATAATAGACCATTAGCAAAGGTAGTAATTTTTTTTCTTTTTTTTAAAGACTTTATTTAAAATTTTAGCAAAGGTAGTAATAAATGGATGTGTATCAGATCACTTTAAATTAAGCAGGTCAATAAGACAGGGATGCCCATTATCCCCTTCACTGTTCACTTTGGTTATTGAACCACTAGCTGAGTTGATAAAGAAGGAAACTATGATAAAAGGAATAAAAATAAATAAAAGAGAAAGAATATAAAATCAGCCTATTTGCAGATGACATCATAGTATATTTAACAGAACCAGATAAGTCAATAAAAAACTACATATGAAACTGAAAGAATATGGAGAGATCTCAGGGTACAAGATTAACACCAATATAAGTGAAGTGATGCCAATGAACAAAATTGATTATTCGGAATTTTTAAAAAATACCCTTTTCAAATGGCAATCACAGGTGATACATTACCTTGGTATCAAAATAGATAACAACCTAAAACATTTATACAAATTAAATTATGAACCATTAATTTAAAAAAATACAGGAAGATCTAGAGAATTGGAAAGAACTACTGTTAACTTTAATAGGAAGAGTAAACTGTATTAAGATGAATGCACTCTCTGCACTCAAGACAATCTCACTTATTTGATTACTCAGACCTGGCCACCACACTGTTTGAGTGGCATGTTCCTGGGACTTTACAACCCCCTGGTGGCCCTCATGTATTTTCTCGAGTACCTTGTTCCGCATGTTAGCTGGAATAACTAATCTCGTACCATGCATGAGTGGTCCATTGTGCACACTCAGAACGGCACTCTTGCCAGTAGTGTTTGAATGGTCCTTGTAACTAGTTTCTGTCTGGTCAGCCTCCAATACAGTATTTCAAGAGACCTGTGCACGTATACTATCAGTACATAATTGCTCTCAGAGCTCTGTCAGGTGTCTGTCACTTGTTGGGAGGTTTACCTTCACTGTCTTGATGTCAATATGGGTATCCTCCATGAGGTCTTTGTCAACGCTCGTGGTTCCGTCTTGTAGTGGGAAGCGAGTGAGTGTATCTGCAGTTGTGAAGTTCTTCCCAGGTGTGTGTGAGATCATGTGAGTATCTCATCAGCCTCATCATCAATTTCTGTATCCGTGGCAGCAGCGAATCCAGTGCTTGCCCACCTAGCAGTCTCAAAAGTGGTTTGTGGTCCATATCCAACTCAAATTGTCGTCCCAAAATAAAATTGTTGAATCTCTTGCAAGCTCAAATCAGTGGCAATGCCCCTTTTTCCAGCTGTCCATACCATTGCTTTGTTTCTGGAACCACAAGCGACTGGTGACCAATTGTCTCCATCTTTCTGTAGTCCATATGATGAAGCATCAGCTGATATTTTCAGTTGCCTATTTGGATCATACAACTGAAGTACCAGTGTGGATGATAGCTCACACTTGAGGTTACAAAATGTCCTCTATTGCACCTGTCCCCCAGTGTATTCACCCGGTTAGTTTCAGAGGAATTTATTTAAATTAATTGCCAGTCTGAAGTGCTCTAATCTTCTTTTCCACTTCTCCCACTCCTTTAGCTTTGAGAAGTCGAAGGGATCTGGAGGTTTTATTATAAAAGTAGCCATTGGAGAAGTCACCACTCCCAATCGGGTTGCCTCTGGTTTTCAGGCCCATCCTCCATCTTAACTCACTTTTATTCTTTCATAGCCTGTCCTCTCTGTGGCTCAAAAATCCCACTTCTGCCAACATGTCATGTTGGGTTCAAACATGGCCTTGAGCCTGGAGTCGCATTCATAGCTTGCTTTATTTTACCATAGACTTAGTGAATATCTACATGCACAGCTTTTTCTTGGCTAGTCCTGAGCCTCTCTCTCCACGATGCGAAAGTCCTATCCCGTGATGTCATCGGCCTGCTCGATGTCCCACCAATAGTGTTACACCACATTTATATAAGCTTAATTATACCCCTCTATTAGAAAATGTAGAAATGGAAAGATTCTGTCAATTACATTAATAAAAATGAAGGTAATCCCAAGATTATAGAATCTCTTTCAATTGCTCCCTTTTGTACTAACTAAAAATTTATTTAAATTATTACATAATTGTATAAGACAATTCCTATGGAATAACAAAGTACTAAGATTGGCACTGGAAAAGTTAACATGGAACTATAAATTGGGAGGACTTAGACATCCGGATTTTAAGAAGTATCATTGATCAGCACAAGCAAGATTTCGATCACCTTTCTTTGAAGAAAACAGACCCCCTTCGTGGATTCAAATGGGACTGAATTCAATAAAAGAAGAAACAATGAGGGACTTTATCTATAAGTGGAATGTTAAGTCAATAACAAAAAAAAACAGATAATCCTATATTAATTCACGTGATCAGAATATGGCAAAAAAATAAATGAATGTATCGGGGAGAGGAAAAAAAGCAGGTACATCACTGAGGATACCATTATGTAAAAATGAACTATTTCCTATGAATCTGGGTAACAAGGTATGACAAAGGATGTTGGTGATTGTTACATGCAAGGATCTCTTATGAACAATTAAGAAATAAGTATGGAGTAGTTAATGGGACATTCTTTTGCTTTCTCCAGTTAATATCGTTCTTAAGTGAAAGATGGGTACCAAACTTGACCCCACTTGATGAAATTAGTGAGATGGAATGAACAATTTGAGGAACACACCTAAATTTATATCTAAGATGTATTTTGCTCTCCAAAATGAAAGTGCAAAACCAGATTTACAGAGATCAAAAGAGAGATGGGAGTCAGATTTATGAGTTGCATTAATGGAAAGATGCTGGTCTGATTGGTGTTTAGATAGCATGACTTCAATTATAAATGCAAGATACAAATTAGTACAATACAATTTTCTACACCAATTAAACCTCATACCATAGAAATTACATAAATCAAAATCAGAAATATTGAAGATGTGTTTTAGATGTGGAATAGAAATAGGAATGTTTGTTCATGCTACGTGGTCTTGTGTGAAGGTGAGACCTTTCTGGTAGGATATTACTGAAATACTATCAGGGATAACAGGGATGGCCTTTGCAGACAACCGGGAGGTCTATCTTTTAAGCAACTTTATTGAAATAAGTAATAATCTAACTAAATTCCAAATTTCATTTGTTAAAATAGCTTTAGCTGTTGCTAAGAAATGTGTTTAGTTACTTGGAAATCTGAACAGTTGTATACCTGTTGGAAAAAAAATCACATGCAATCTAAAGAACAAATATGATGCATTTATTAAAAATATGACAACCATATTTGGACTATATAGGGGTCAAAAATAAATAATAAAAAGGTGCTACTATTATTTTTAAAATCTGACCTCCCAATGAAGACTTTCATTTTTTAAACCAAACTGTATGCCCTGACGATGTATGGATTTATACTGTGAAAGGTGAGAAGGAAGGGGTTGTTTAGTAAGAAATTTAGATATACAGATAGATAGATATTATTGAAAATGGAAAATTTTGATCTGTATATTTATGGGTAAAAGAAACAAAATTAAATATTCATAAATAATGCTTGTCTAGGTGGGTCATAGCAAAGAAAATCTGGGAGGAAACATATTCTGCGACTCCAGTTCAGCAACTTCTGCCAGATATGTTGAGCAGCTCTGCTCACAGTAGCTACAGCAAATCTAATCTTTGAAGTTATTTTAATATAAGTCATCACCTTTATTTATTGCTCATACCATGCTCACAAAGTAAAAGACGAGATAGCGTTTCTCCAGGGCCACAGAGCATATTTACATAAATATAAGTTAAGATAGAAGTTAAATACATAAAATATTAAATATTAAGATGTATATTGTAAGAGTCTCTGGTACCAAGGTACTCTGCGCACATATGTTCTGGGAATTCAGGAGTCAATGGCCTGGGGGGAAAAAACTGTTGCCCAGTCTGGACGTATGGACCTAGTGCTGCAGTACAGATGGCAGAAGGGTGAAGAGTTCATATGAGGGGTGTGCGGAGCCCTTCACAATGCTTATTGCCTTTCGCCTGCACCGCTGACTCGTCATTCATCAGCTCCACCACAGTCGTGTCGTCAGCGAACTTGATGATGTGGTTCAAGTTGTGTTTAGCTGCACAGTCATGTATCAGCAGAGTGAACAACAGTGGGCGAAGCATGATTTGCAGTGTCCATTATAGTTATAAAACCCAAGGTGCTGGAATCAATCATAAAGCAATAACATCTATTTCAGGAGAAGTGGTATCATAATGTTTCACAGTGTTTACTTGATCAGTATTCACAAAATTTAAAGCAGCAAATTTAGAGGTGGGGAGGAAAAAAACGGCAGCTATGAATTGCCTAACTGAAAGACGAGATGGTGTTTTCGAGCTTCTGTTCCGCATCTTTAGAATGCTTCAGAAGTAAAGATCAGAATTAGAATGAAACAAAGAATTAAAGAAGTGGGCACCAGTGGAGCAGATCAAATGATTCTGTCTATGAAATCAATCGTTTGATCAACATTGGTTTACTACTCTGAGCTTAGTGAATAGAGTATTGCCCCAACTTGATCTGCCACTTCCTCAGTTGATCTTTTCTTTACAGTTCCTAAACTTATTTTTTTAATCTTTGACGTTAACCAGCACTATTGCATGTCTATTGTAATACAGATTGATGGTATTAGAAACCAAGCCATGACACTTGTGGATGACACCTACTGACAAATTCAACATTAGGCTCCCATTAGCTGAATCTGATTACCAAGAATGTTATTTCTTGGTTTAGAACACAAGCAAATTAACTGCTTACCAAAAATAACAATGAATATATAAAGTTTTAGCCAGTAATGAAAAAAGTAATTGAACCTGAGATTTTGTAGGCATTCTTACCCAATGTTCTTCAGTTAGATTTTCCTGTGATGGATTGTTATTCTTTTCACAGTCAAGAAGAGTATTTCTCCAGTCGACCATATGGAGCACTGGACTCTGGCTTCAACAGTGTTGATAGTGGAGATAAGAGGTGGTCAGGGAATGAGGTATGTACCTCTATGCTTTTATAAAGTAGATTTTGATTAACATTTTGTTAGTGTTTCAGAGCTTTTCATGAATATTCAGTACAATCAGCTAAAATTTGAATCCTTCCAAATTTTAATTCTATGCAATGTCATTCATTAAAAATTTCCATTCTCACTTCTTTCATTTTTTCCAAGCAAAATACCTCTTGTACTTACTACGCTAGTTAGATTTCTCCTTGTATTTAATGATTGGATTACAGTAGAAGTATGTTGTAATTCAGTGAACAACATGGGCTTTAGAAGTCTGTTTTCACAAACTGTTACTACTAATTATACTTTTCTGTTGATGAGATTATCAGTCTCTGTACTATATATTTTTAATATTTTGTCTCGGAAACTCTGCCCCTACTGAGTTTACCAGTGCATCTATTGTATTTGTCAAGAGGACAGTATATAGATATGCTGGTGTATAAGACGAGCCAACTTAAAAAACTTCACTTCACCATGACAGTGAAGTCTCAACGCCACTGCTGGGTCCGACACAATCTTGCATGTCCTGTTAATTATCAGTGAAGTCACAGCACTCCCCTGCGGGGTCCATCCGCCCATTCCTATGCTGTCAGCTTTAAACAACCTGTAACAGGAGCTGACGGTGGTTTATTTTAAAATATGCTAATAAAATTTGTATCTTTACGGGGTAATTTGGTATCAAAATACCGTATTGTGATTTGCTTTTAACAGCAATCATTGGTCAGCAGCAAGTGACAGATTTGGGGGTTATCTTCCACAAAATTCACATTTTAGGTTGAAATTCCAGGGGTCGTCCCCTACAAAGTCAGCCTATACGTCAGCTTATGAAGTACATTTGAACCTGAATTTACAGATGTGAATCAGTCCTTGAACAACAAAATTGGCAAAATATCATCCAATTATGAAATACTGTATTTAGAATATTCATATCCTTTGTATCATGCATTTCATTTGATACTTGGTAGACATATCTCAACACATTTTTTGTTGAAATGCTGTGCTGTATATCAGTTGATGTTTTACAGTATCTTTGCAACAACATCTGGTGTTAGATTACATTTTGGTTGCATTTTAAAAAAGAAATTCTTCTGATAGCCGGCAGACGAGTTCACTGATCTTCCGCAACGAATGGTCGAAATTGCAAAGGAGCAGCGGCAGCGGAGGGAAAGTCAGCATCACGAATCTCGAGTTACATCGCTCATACCAAATGGCATAGGTAATGTAGATCCAAAATACAACTTCAACAATTGAATACAATAATCCTTTATCCGGACACCTAAAATCCGGAAAGCTCCGAAATCCGGCAGGTGGGGGGAGAGACGGCAGCGTGAGTCAGGCGGGTGAGGGGAAGACACGGCAGCGCAAGATGGGCAGGTGAATGGGAGAGACCGACAGCGTGAGTCGGGTGGGTGAGGGGGAGAGACCGGCAGCGTGAGTCGGGCAGGCAAGGGGGAGAGACCGGCAGCACGTGTCGGTCAGGCGAGGGGAAGAGACTGGCAGCGCGAGTTGGGCGTGTGGGAGAGACCAGCAGCACAAGTCGGGCAGGCGATGGGGGGGGGGGGTGGGAGATGGCAGCGCAACTGGAACAGGGTGGGGTGGATACAGCAGCACAAATCGAGTGAGCTTAAATCTGGCTTTCCAAAATCCAGAAAAATCCGAAATTTGGAAAACACTGTCCCCCAAGGGTTCCGGATAAAGGATTGTGTACCTGTACAATCAAAATTATGAAATATACTGGTTGTTAACAATTTCTTCATTCATAACTATGACTTTGTGCCACAACATCAGTCCTCAATTGTGTTAGGTGTAATTTAATCTACAAGTATTTACTATGGACTACTGATATAAGAAAATATTTAATAAATATGAAAATTTGTAGTCATTCATTTTTTCCAGGGTGCAGTTGACATGACATAAACTATATAAAACTGCAGTTATTTGAATAAGCTTCTATGATCCAGCATGCTTTCATTTGAAAGAAGAAACTTGTCCCCTTAAACCAGTCTTATTTTGAATAATGTAAATATGTATACAAATACTGTTAATTTTGTGTTTTAACAAAGAAACATTCTCCAATAAAAATTCCAGTTCTCTGCCACCATATAATTGTGTGAAAGATTTAGCTCAGAAGTTTGATTAAGCATTTTTTTCCACATTTAAATATCTTCCTATTCTCAGATACCACTTCCATTGAAGAAAATTGTCAGGCTCTTACTATTTTTTGCACAGTTTTGATCAGAGTTCTTTGACTTAAAATATTAATGTTGATCCTCTCTCCACAAATGCTGTCAGATCTGCTAATTCTGCATTATTTTTGTTTCTCATCCATGCTTGCTGATTTTGAGGATTTGTGTGGAATATCTCACTCACTAATTTGAAGGGGAATCTAAGCACAAGAGGCTATCATAGAGTTATAAAGTTATCGAGCATAGAAGCAGGCCTTTCACCCAACTTATCCTTTCTTAAGCTTATCCCAATTGCATGCATTACATAGCCTTACATAAAGCTGTATAGCACAGGGACAGAGCTTTTGTACCGAACATGTCCAGATCAAACTAAACCTCTGCTACTTGCACTTGATACATATTCCTCCATCCCCTTCATATTTATGTGGCTCTTTTATGTTGTTATTGTATCTGCTTTTAGCACTACCCCTCACAGCCCATTGCACGCACTCTGAGTAAAATATTTCTCCCACACATCTCCTTTAAACTTCCACCCCTTCAACTTCAAAGCATGTCCTCTAGTGTATGACATGACCACCCTAGAGAAAAGATCCTGACTATCCACCCTGTCTATGCATTTCATGATTCTATACATTTCATTCAGGTTTTCCCTCATCGTTTCATGTTCCACAGAAAACAACAAGTTTGTCCAATCTCTCCTTATAACTTATACCATCTAAACCAGGTATCATCCTGGTAAATGTCTTTTGTCCCCTTTTCAAAGCCTCTATGATGACCAGAACTGTGCAAGGCATTCCAAATGCAGTCTAAATATAGTTTCAAAAAATGCAGATGACTTAATTGTGTCGCCCAGTGTAACCTATTAGACCATATGCCTTCCTTACCTATGAACTTACATGGCCACTGTCAATGAGCTGTGGACCTGATCCCCAAATCTCTCTGCACATCAAAGCTTTAAAGAACCCTGCAGTTAACTATACTTTCTGGTTACATTTGACCTTCCAAAATACAACACTAGATTGAACTCCAGTTGTCACTTATCTGCCCATATCTGTAACTGATCCTGCACTGATCCCTTCAGCAGGTAGGACAATTTTCATGCTGACTGATAGTCTTAAAATGTTATTTTGTTAATTATTCCAATAAATCCATTCTAAATATTGCAGTTTAGGCTCAAGCCTGTTGTACTAATAGGATCATTCTCTACTTTATATTTGCTTGTGTTCGTTACTGAACAATCCCACCAACCTCCTCTCTCCACATAACCATGGAATTTTTTTTTGCAAATATTTTGTGATCCTTTAAAAGCTGTTGGTATCGCTGCACTGACCACACCCAACAGCAAACATTTCCTTAATAACTGTGTATGGGAAGGAATCACTCCCAATTTCATTCTCCACTGTCATTGGTAACTCCCAATTGCATATCCTCATCACCTCATGAAAATAGACATTTTGTAACTCTGTTTAATTTAAATAAGCTTTGAATCTTATTCTGGGAGGAATGAGACCCAAGTCTGTTCTTCCAGCTGTAATTTTTCATCAGTACAGTGTTCACTAATGTAAGGATGGCACACTTGAGAAATGCTAAGTGCTCAATTAAATGCCCACATGCTTGGTTTTCAACCTAACAGGAATGATGTTGTGAACCAGGTGATTTCTCTCTCAGATACTGTCAAAGTGTTCACTTCAGCCAGTTGCCCAAGTAAATCTTTGCAGGTAGCATCTTTCTGGAATGCTTTGCCTGAAGGAATCTCATTGTGAACAAAAATTTTAAATACATGTTAAGGAGAATCTGATTTTAGGTGAAGTGGGCAAGTCCACAACACATTTTTTTTTAATCCAGACTTTTAGCAAATTGGTTAAACTTTTAACTTTTATTCTAGGCTTAGGTAAACTAGTTAGGTTAGTGATAGATAAAATTAAATTCAAACATTAAGTTGTTGTGGCAACTGACTTTGGTATCAATACAAGCAGTTGGTTTTTTGCATTTTTGGCTGATGTAAATGGTGCCAGTTTGAGAACCTATGACAAGCCATCACAATTGATGGCTTGCATATCTTTTATAATGTAGTGTGGAAAAACTACACTGTGTTCTAATTGTATAATTGTCTTCCATCACCTTCTTTGTTCTTCTCATTTGTCCCTAAATAGCAGTAGACTTTGTAATGCCACACACGATTTCTTCAATTTATCATGAAAGTATTGTAGAATAGAAAAGAATAATGTTGTTGTCACAGAGTATGTTTTGTGGGGTAAATCATTTTTAAACAATAGCGGGTTAAAAATATTATATTTTTCTTTCAGTTGAACATGATTTAGAACAGATTGATTACATTGATAGCTGTGCGACAGAGGAAGAAGAGGAGGAAATGCGATTATCAAAGCGTCCTGATTCCACTAGCCTCAGCTCACAGTTTATGGCATATATTGAAAAGAGACGTATTAACCATGAGGTAACTGTCTTTAGTTTTTCAAACAGTGGGGACTTACTTTGGCTTGGCTTCGCGGACGAAGATTTATGGAGGGGGTAAAAAGTCCACGTGTGGCTGACCAGTCCGATGCGGGACAGGCAGACACGATTGCAGCGGTTGCAAGGGAAAATTGGTTGGTTGGGGTTGGGTGTTGGGTTTTTCCTCCTTTGCCTTTTGTCAGTGAGGTGGGCTCTGCGGTCTTCTTCAAAGGAGGCTGCTGCCCGCCAAACTGTGAGGCGCCAAGATGCACGGTTTGAGGCGTTATCAGCCCACTGGCGGTGGTCAATGTGGCAGGCACCAAGAGATTTCTTTAGGCAGTCCTTGTACCTTTTCTTTGGTGCACCTCTGTCACGGTGGCCAGTGGAGAGCTCGCCATATAATACGATCTTGGGAAGGCAATGGTCCTCCATTCTGGAGACGTGACCCATCCAGCGCAGCTGGATCTTCAGCAGCGTGGACTCGATGCTGTCGACCTCTGCCATCTCGAGTACCTCGACGTTAGGGGTGTGAGCGCTCCAATGGATGTTGAGGATGGAGCGGAGACAACGCTGGTGGAAGCGTTCTAGGAGCCGTAGGTGGTGCCGGTAGAGGACCCATGATTCGGAGCCGAACAGGAGTGTGGGTATGACAACGGCTCTGTATACGCTTATCTTTGTGAGGTTTTTCAGTTGGTTGTTTTTCCAGACTCTTTTGTGTAGTCTTCCAAAGGCGCTATTTGCCTTGGCGAGTCTGTTGTCTATCTCATTGTCGATCCTTGCATCTGATGAAATGGTGCAGCCGAGATAGGTAAACTGGTTGACCGTTTTGAGTTTTGTGTGCCCGATGGAGATGTGGGGGGGCTGGTAGTCATGGTGGGGAGCTGGCTGATGGAGGACCTCAGTTTTCTTCAGGCTGACTTCCAGGCCAAACATTTTGGCAGTTTCCGCAAAGCAGGACGTCAAGCGCTGAAGAGCTGGCTCTGAATGGGCAACTAAAGCGGCATCATCTGCAAAGAGTAGTTCACGGACAAGTTTCTCTTGTGTCTTTGTGCTCCAAGAAAAGTGCAGAGAACAAAACAAAGGACTCTACATCACCTTTGTTGACCTCACCAAAGCCTTCGACACCGTGAGCAGGAAAGGGCTTTGGCAAATACTAGAGCGCATCGGATGTCCCCCAAAGTTCCTCAACATGATTATCCAACTGCACGAAAACCAACAAGGTCGGGTCAGATACAGCAATGAGCTCTCTGAACCCTTCTCCATTAACAATGGCGTGAAGCAAGGCTGTGTTCTCGCACCAACCCTCTTTTCAATCTTCTTCAGCATGATGCTGAACCAAGCCATGAAAGACCCCAACAATGAAGACGCTGTTTACATCCGGTACCGCACGGATGGCAGTCTCTTCAATCTGAGGCGCCTGCAAGCTCACACCAAGACACAAACAGTGGGGATGTTTACTTGTAAATGGCATATAATTTTTTTAAAAAGTGGTTTTCAGAGGAGATTATAGTTATCAGTGCAATAATCTCTTGCATGTTATTTTATTCTTTTGATGTTTCTTGCATGAGTAAGATTTATGGGCAAAGATGAGAACTGTCATTGGCTATATATTCTTTTTCACAAGATTATTATTAATTATTTCCACCATGCTTTGTATAAGTAATGCCTATGGGGCATTTTTCTTTTGAAGGGCTCACCAGTGAAATCGAAGCTTATTGGAGATCCACAAAGAACAGAGAATGGGAAGGGCTGGTTACAACAGAATAGGTAATACCTCAGCTTTGACTTACTGCATTTGCATGAAACAATGAACATGATTTACACAATTCAAAATTACAAATTCTTTAATAACCAGAGCAACTGAAAATGATTTCAGTGGTCACAGTGTCTCAATTTTTATAATTATAAATCCCGATGTGGATTGCTGTTAGCTTATGTTGACCTTTTGGTAAATAAAATAGTGAATGTTGGACATTTGGAAGATGATGGCAGGTATTTTGTCATGCACTTTTAAGTGGAAACCAAGAAACTTGAAACTTAACTAATCTCCAGCTCTTTGGAGGTAAGTAGCTAAGTGGGCATGGAGAATTAAAGGAGGCCACCACATTTTATGTTGTTGGTTCTTTTGTGATTCCTTTTCCAGCTGTGCCTCACACCTTACTAAACTGGTTTTACCACTTTGAATTCCCAGGGTGTGCAGAGTAGGTGTATTTGCAAATCTATTTGATGATTTCAATTTAAAAAAATGTAAGTAGTGGCCTGCAATGCAGGATAGGAATGCAATACTAGCAACCCTTGCACTATGGCCATTTGGGTTACAGAAATTTGCCCTTACATAATTTACAAATCACTACCTTAAAATTTGAGATGCAGCATTTATTGATCACTCTCTAAGAGTTTGTGGTGTGATTAAAAGCAAATAAAACAAAACTTTTTTCAACTTTTATTTCTTGACATGTGCAGATGACACAGTTCCATGTGAGGAAAAGTCTAGATGCAGCCAGTTTGTAGTTTTCTAGAACTCTCTCTTCCCCACCCTGACAATGCAAAGACCACCTGTATAGATTTCTATAGGGAGATTTGCAGTATGTCCATGAAGAGAGAATAAATGGTACAACAAATAAATGGAAAATATGCCCTGTCGAGTTACTTATTCACTTTTTGTCATTTAATTCTCAATTTAACAATGACAAAAGGCTGTCACAGAAGAAGAAAAACACATTTTATTTTAATGTTAATTGTTTTTAATGATGAAATCTGTAAATTAATCCACAAAATTGTGGTTTACTTGTGGGATTTCTCGCGTTGATGCTATACGATCTTTTATGTAGTTTTCTGACAACATGAAGTAGTGATACAGAAGATTTTTAGCAATGAAGTTATCCCACTTCATTGGATTTTATGCTGTGACTGGATGTGCAAGAATGTTCAAATTTGGCCTTTTACATTGTAGAATTGGGCTTCCTGTGTGATATTAAGTCACAGTAAGCATTTTAACGTTTCAGAAATGAACCCCTTGAGTCCAGGAGACCTGAATATTTGCAATTCTAGCTTGATGGTGAATGACTACAGACATTAAAAGATCAATGGGTTCAGATTTATTAGTTAAAAGCAGTTGGTTTTAAAAGGAAATATAGTTTAAGTTGTGGATTCTAAATTCTGTAGTGCAAGCATTGTATAGAACAGAATTTAGTCTTTTTTTTTTCTCTCATGGAAGTTGGGAAACAGCATTAATTTTCAATCTCCAGTAGTTTGTCCATGTGATATTTTGCATGCAATTTAACTATCTCTTGTGAAGTTCACATGTGCAACAAGTCTAAACCTAATATTGTTATAGTTTTCCCAGAGAGCAATGG
The DNA here is from genome assembly GCF_036971445.1 of Narcine bancroftii. Lineage (NCBI taxonomy): Eukaryota > Metazoa > Chordata > Chondrichthyes > Torpediniformes > Narcinidae > Narcine > Narcine bancroftii. The sequence continues at coordinate 105,598,980 of NC_091477.1, read as the reverse complement.
ATTGTTTTCAGTACTTGATAACTATAGTTGGCTGCTTCCAAGGCAGAGAATAACTGCTATCTAAAAACTGGCAAGGAATTTCCTCAATAGGAAATGGAAAATGCCACCCTCACAGGTGATGGATTTACTTTTCTATGTTGACCAGAAAATGGTTGACAAATATTTGGATGTTGTTTATTTGAGAGACTGAAAGCACCACCATAACAGCCTACTCTAAAACAATTTAATAATTTAAAGTTTCTTTTCATTTCTAAACAGGTGAATTAGCCTCATTTGTCTGGTTTAATTATCTTAATTTGAGTTTTAAATGTTAGTGCTAATATAAACTTAAGTATTTTACTTAAATTGTCACTTGACAAAAATATGCTTAGACATTACTGTTGAAGGTGAACTTGCACTGTTTCACTTCCCACTTTTTGTCTATCCAGTGAAATTTCAGAAGCTGGCGTGCTCTCAAAAGCTCCATCTGCTGGTCAATATGTGGTAATTATGCCATTGATTATATCTATTCATGCTTTTAAATTTTATATATCATCCTGCCAATTGTGAGCTTTTTAAATACTAATTGAAATTCAATTTTTGTACTTGTCTGCAAAAACTTACATCTACAGCTGTGCTGAGGCAAGATTAAAATGTCAAAATAAAGTTAAATTTTGCCCATTATCTCAATATGCCATTGCAACCACAAGCCCATCACTCATAATGATCCTGAACCCAAACTTGTATGGCCCAAATAGAGAGTATGTTCCTTGCTGGCCCAAATCTTCCTGAACAAAGCTTTGCCCTGAAAAGCTCCTTTTGCTCATACCTCATTGAAGGGTTCAAGTCCGAAAGGTGGGTTATGTTTCTTTATCTTTGCTATATAAAGTACATTGTTTGACCTAATCTAATTTCTTCAGTGTTGTGTTTTCATTTCAATCACAGTGTCTGCAGACTTCCGTGTTTTATTCCTCAAGCTCCTTTGACAATTGGTGTATGAAACTATTTAGGAAGGATCAAAAATTACATCAAATTATTTTTAAACCAATGAGAAAATGGAAAGAAAAATCAGAATTTAGCAAAGAAAGCAATAAAATTGATAAGCAAAGGAAGTGCAGAATAGAAAAGTAATATGAAAAGAAACAACAATATAGACCCAAAAATATTGTTGAAACAAAAGGTTAATATGAATCCAAAACAGGGGTGGGGTTGTTATTTTGGTGAAGAAGGAAATGGCAGAGATACTAAACAGATATTTTATGTCCATCTCTGCAGAAGATGACAGAAGGAACCTCCCACAAATTGTGAAGAACTCCAGGTTATGTGTAAATAACGAGCTCCAAGAATTTAGTATTTGTTTTTAAAATTTGGTCTTGGAGATATTCATGGCACTGAAAAATGTTAAGTTCTTAGATCTGATTGCCTGTATCTCAGGGTTTTGAAAGAGATGGCAGTGGAGATAGTGAGTACACTGCTTGCTGTTTTCCAAATTTACATGAAATCCAGAACTGTTCTCATAATTTGGAAGATGCAAAGATAACCCTACTATTTGAAAAGGGGAGAGAAAATGGGGATTTGTTAATGAAAATGCTGGAATCTATTATTAAGGAAGTGCTAATAGGGCACTTAGAGAATAGCAGAGGATTTCCCAGAAGAGTGATGGATTTATGAAAGGAAATAATGTTTTGCAAATACATTAACTTTTTGAGATTGAAACTAACAAAATAGATATGGGCATGTCAGAAGTTATTAAACAAAATGGAACACAGTTTTGGGAATTATATATTGACTTGGATTGAGGATTTGTTAATAGAGAGTAGGAATGAACAAGCCATGATTGTTTTGGAAATCTAAGTCCAGTGGGGTGCTGTAAGAATTAGTGTTGGGGTCCCCATTGCTCATATTTGATATTAGCGATGTATTTATGGTGATCAAATGTAATATATCTAAGTTTTCTGATGAAAATAACTGTGTGGTAATATGGTGTACATTCAAATAAATTTCTAATAGGGCAAATTGAATATAAAACTGATGGAATATGTGGGAAAAATTTGAGGTTATTCACTTTGGTGAAAACATTGAGAGGAAGGTGTTTCTTATTCAGAGAGACATGGGTGTCCTCCTACAAGAATAGCTGAAGGCTAACATGCTGAACTGCAAATAGTTAGGAAGGCAAATAATAGATTTGACTTCATTCAAAGACTATTGAGTCTATGGGTAGAGATTTATTGCTTCAACTATTTCAGGACATGATGAAATCACATCTCAAATGCATTGTGTAGCCCTGATCACCCAATGTAAAGAAAGATATATTTGGGATAGAGTCAGAACATTGAATATTCACCAGATTATGGAGGATTTGTCTTCGGGGGATAGATTGGTTAAGAAAGATGAGCTAATGCTCTCAAGTTTAGAAAATTAAGAATGGACCAAATGAAACGTACAGAATTCCTACAGGGCTCAATAGCTTAGATTTCTAAAACCAAGATGGTTACAGTTTCAAAATAAGCAGCCAGTCATTCAAAATTAGATGAAAAGAATTTTCTTCAGAGTAGTGAATTTTTGGGATTGCTAACCTTAAAAAAAAAACTGAGTATGTTCCACATAGCAATGGGAAAATATTGAGGATCTAAGGATACAAGGATAGTGCAAGAAAGAAATGTGAGGTAAAAAGTCAACCATGATCTTGCTGAATAATGAACAAATGTGTAGTGTCAAATGGCTCATTCCTGTCTTTCTTAAGTACTTGTGACTCCTGCACCATTTAAATGCTGGGATTTACCAGTAAGATGAAGTTATGTACCAGAGCATTCCACTTGGAACCACTAGCATTTGCCAATAAAATCTGTGCCTTTCATTCTATCAGTGGAGTGCATGTGAAATTTGAGCAGTTTCATAAATGTAATTGTTCAGTTTTGTGTCCTTTCTTGACTCGGTTTTACTTTTTACCTTGATATGCTTTTCTTTCCTTGCTAGTTGCAGAGCAACACTGGCAGACCACAGAGCAAATTGTATTGTGGACATTAGAGTTAAGGAACCCAAAGAAAGACAAAACTAACTTTTAGAATACAAAGAAAACATCATTGAAAATATAATGGTGTTGCAAGGTTCTTTAACATTTTAAACCTAAACTTTCAAAGTTACCTTTTATAGAATAAGTATAATGGCTTGACTGTAAATTATTTTTTCATTTAGTGACTGAAGCTTAATATTATTGAAGGAATTTTTCATTCAAAGATCATATTTGGATAAACAGGTAAAAATGGCTTCAATTTTGTCATTGCTAGACTTCACATGTTGGATGCACAGATTTGGAATTGCAGAGAAAGCGTGAGCAACTGCTGGTTGAACGGACGCGAAGAGAGGCACAAATTGTAGCTGAACAATATGAGGAGCGAATCCGAACTAAAGAATTACAGAAAGAAGCAATCCTTGACTTTGTAAGAGTAAGTATTAACACTTTAACAATATGATGGCAAATACAATGGTAATTTTCCAGTTATAGTCCAGAATATACTAATCTTGTAACTTTATTGAAGGTATACGCTACTTGAGTTTCCTTCCATATTTTGGCCCTTTCCTCATTTTTCCACTTTTTGAATCTCAGCAATTTAAATAGCAGTGAGGACTAAATGTAGTGAATTTCTAGCCCTTGTTTCACTATTCCTCAAAGGTGGTCAAAACCTCAGATTTAATGGATTCCATCCTTAAATACTCATCAGAAGTTCTCTGAAACTTTACTTTTCTGAATTTAGATTAAGTTGCATTAGTCAAAGGAAGGCGTGGGATTTGAAATTAATTTTATTTCCCATTCATAACAATTTCACCTCTAAGATTTTTGAGATGGAAGAGTGGGATTTTTATGCCACCATATATCCAATGATTTGTAAAACTTAACTGAAACCTAAACATGCATCTTCCTTGAGAAGTTCATTAAAAGTGGATTCATTCAGGAGTAATTATCAATGTATACCAATTATAGCTCTTACAGATATAATCAATCAAATTAACAAATAAAATCATTTTATTATCTGGATTTATTTTGCAAAGTTAAATGAAATTGCAGTACATTATAGATTAGTCTCAGCAGTGGATTTCAAAACATAGGGATTAGTGGGAATGAGAGAGTCTGATGTATTTGCATTTTGAGTGCTTGATTGAGTAGGCATTGTCCTTCAGGAATGTGGGTCCAAATGGGGCACCATTACTTTGGCCATCTACAGATAAATCAAATGTAGGAATCAGTCAGCTATGTTTGTATGACTGTTAGTTAATTCTAACAACTTTGAGAAATGTGAAAACTTAAGTGTTCATTGTGTACAATTGAAAGTTCTATTGGTGCCTTCCCATCAGAACACTTTGTTCTTAAAGTTACATTTTTTAAACTTAATTAATTGCAAACTGCTCAATATTAAACAAAATTCCCAGATATTAATGCCATTTTAAGATGTTCATATGAAGTATGTATTAGGCTCTTTTTACTATTTACTTGTATTTACATTCTTGGCTGTGCACTTGGTGTGACAGATTTAAATTTGGCCCATCATTTGATCTTTTCAGATAAAGTTGGGGTACATTTGTTGAAGATAATTCAGCCTGTCACACCAGTTGTTAAAATTAACATGTTCTCATGGGTCACACTGTTTTAGGGTGTAAATGAAAGATGGAATGACTACTGTTAGTGGCTACTGTCTTTCCCAGTGTTCTTCTACATTTGTACCAAAAAAAAGCAGTATTAAATGTGTGATTTTCTGAGCTACCATTTAACCATATGCTTTAGGAATGTGGCTAAAGTCATAGTGTTTATGCTCTATCTCCCTGCAGAAAAAGAGTGGCCAGAGCCCTCAGAAACAGACTCCTTCAGACAGCGATCACAATTATGTAAGTCTCTGTGCAGGTATAGAGAGAGTGACTGCTGACATCTGTCACGGTTTTCCAAAAGACAGATATAGTTTAACAAAACATCTCAGTTCAGACTTCAAATTTATTTTAAAAGGCAGGAAAAAAAATTGTGATCTTCATGTAAACTAAGTCCTCTGCAACAATTTACTCCTCTGAAGTTCTTAATTTTTATTGATCATTTTGAGGCTTGCTTTGATATCTTGATGAACAGTTTCTACCTGAAACATCACCAATTCCTTCCTTCCCCTCACCTCCCCCATTAATGCTGCTCAACCCACTAAGATCCTCCACTTGATTGTTTTTCACTCTGGATTCCAACATCTGCAGTCTCTAGCATTTCCATGCTTTGGTATCTACTCAAACCTCCCTTCAGAAATTAATTTGGATGACTTGATAAATAAAATTTTCCTGTTGTAAGTTTGATCCTATAATAATAGCTCTTCAATAACATGACTGTTTTAGCCTAGTTTTCTGTTTTTCTAGTTTTTAGTTTTCTGCAATTGATTGAATTCACAGTATTGACGGAATCAATAACTGTTAATTCAATGCACGGTGTTTGTATTATTTTGAGTGGGTTTAACTTTTTTAATGCTTGACCCTACCCTTGACTGTTAAGAACATTTGTTGTGTGTTATTACATTTATTCATATCTCTCCCCCTTACCCTTCCCCAGCTCCCCAAACATTTCCCCATCAGACGGTCTCAGCATACAGATGATAGCGCCTTATTAGTGGTAAGAGTGTATCTGCATGGATTATACAGAAATGTAGAATATGAAAATGGCATGTCATGCTATCTTCTAGCTAGTTTGACTGAATAGCACAACCCACAAAAAATCCTTGCTGCCATCATTGGTGCACATTATGGCACACAGTATATGTAAACAAGATTTCTCTCTCAATGAGAGAGAACTCGTACATTTCAAGTGCTAAATAAAGTACATTGAAGAATAACTTTAAAGATAGGCAAGACAAAGAAATTTTTAAAAAGCTGGTTATCTTACATTTAAATTTAGCATATAAAAAACAGACTTAAATCAGACCCTTGATTGGAAGATAAATTGTGGTAACTAGATTGCAATTTAAGTTCTATACTACAGACAATGGGAAGCTGAGTGTAACACTGCATTTTACCCCTATGATTCTCTCTTGACTTTTGGCTCCTTAGTGTTCTAAGATCATATGAGCATCCCCTCACCCAACAGTGTGTAATTAGTCTGCTATTTGTATCGCCTCATTTGGTTTCTCATGGGTACAGGTCCTGAGAATACAAGACCCTCAATTTGCAGCTTTTTCAGAGAATAAATGAAGTGAGTGAATTGTTCTGGCCACTATGAACAGGGTACCATGATGCACACTTAACATCTCTAGTGACATTTTGCCTAGGAGTACTGAATGTTGGTACTGTGTAGGAATCGTTTTCAATCTCACATCTGCCACTTTATAAATATGATGCTGGAGATCATGGATAATATTTTAAATGGAACCAAAAAACATTAAAAATTTAAATAAAATGTAAATTTAAATTTTAAATTTAGACATACAGCATGGTAACAGGCCATTTCAGCCCACAAGTCCATGCCACCCAATTTATACCCAATTAACCTACACCCCTGGCATGTTTTAAATAGTGAGAAGAAGCCAGAGCCCCCAGCGAAAACCCATGCAGACACAAGGAGAACGTACAAACTCCTTACAGACAGCATGGAATTTGAACCCTGGTCCTGATCGCTGGCACTGTAAAGGTGTTGCACTAACTGCTACGCCTACCATGCCACCCGTAGATGCACGGTTTCACTGCTGTACTTTAAGAAACATGTTTTATTATGCTGATCTTTTCATGGAGTGGATTTGCTCATTTATAATCTTTAATAAGTTTCTTTATCGGAGACATTGTTAGCATAACTGAGGTTTTGGCTTTGGATTTGGAAGCCATAGTTAGCTCTTGATGCCTGACTCGTTTATTGATCTTTGAAAAGGGTTAACTATAAGAATGAAATCATCTATAGTGAAGGAACATTCCAAGTTGAAACCCATCCTTTGTTCATGGTATCACGATCACCAAAACAAAGGGGAAATGTACTGTATTGTGTTTACCTTGGATAATGATCTTAATTAGAAACATGTAGAATAGAAATTACAAGACTAAAAATTGTAAAGCAGAAAAATGCACTGCACAGACCGGAGACCTAAACGCCTTTGATCAAGACAATTAAGAGAAAGGTCTGGGTCAGAATTCCTGAATCAACAGGAAATTCAACAGAAAAGCAACTCTACTGGACAAAACCTTCAGATCCCCTCTCCAGAAGTATAGGTATCCTCATATCATCGATGATTTGATTACTTAATTCAATATAGCTTCTACCTTTGATTTAGACCAGAATTGCGTGTCTTTGAAGACTAAAACTTGTTTAATGAAAGATTTCTAGTTTATTGTTTGTGATTAAAAGGGTTAATAATGTATTCCTACTACTTGGGAAAAAATACATCTAATGTAAGTCTATTAACCACTTAACTGATAATCCACTTTGCATTTCAAAACCATCTGAGTGGACGAAGTGAGAACTTTGTAAATTCAGATATTTTCTGATCAGTACATATTCAATTCCAAGACTGATGTGGTTTGTGCTATTCTTATTAGCTTTGCATAGAAGAGATTTGTTCACAGTTACCTGATTCTATTTGAACCTTAAGTTAATACACTATAGTGAACTTGCGTGGACAGTGAGATTTGGAATTTTGTCATGTATGGAGTTGCATGTGCTCCACACCTGCGTGATATTTTATCTGCAATAATAACCAACGGACTGTCTATTGGTATAGTCGGGATGCTCAGAATTCATTGAGATGCCATGTTTATTTTGGTTTCAAAAAGATATGTAACTTATGCACTGTATATCAAAGTATATCAAAGTTTTTGGACTGCTATCTCATCTGAATGCTTGTTGTATATTGTTTATGTAGAAAGGCCAGCTTCAGATGAAATTATTTGTTCAATAGTTGTACCTTAGATCTTTTTGCAATAGAGTATTTCAATTTAAGTGTCTGAATGATTGAATTTCTTTTATTGGATTTTAAAAATTTTGTTTTAATCTCATTGTGATATTGCATATTTGTAAATTTTATTGATCTAAATTTCTCTTAATTCTACATCCTGCTTATATTTTCTTATTTTTTTTTTGTTTGCCATATTTTTATTTTATTGTGTGACCAATTTTTTATTTTGAAAGAATTTTTTGTAGGCTTGTTCATTTGCCTTCTTCATTGCTTGGCACTTTTAGTGAGATGTCATCTTTGTTTCATGTATTGGGCTTTCTGTCTACTGTACGACATTTTCAGCTTATAAATTATATAATCACAGTAAAAAAACAATCAAGGATATTATTACCAAAGACATTTCATAATGGATAATAACAGCAGTATTTTTTTTTTGGCGTGGTTCTTGCAATTAAAGTAATTTATATCCAGAATATCTCAAAAGATCATTTTCGAAGAAAAAAAAATTAAGGGGCTACATAGATAAAGACACTGAATGCCATTTACAAGAGTTGACATGGGCCTGATCCCTATGTAGGGAGGTGTTTGCTTTTATTTTATGATTTACACATTTGTAAAATACTGTATGCACTATTGGCAGGAAAATTATTGGCAGAAAGTGTAAATTATTTCTTATTCTAAAAGTGTTTCATTTTTCACACCCACACATATTAATCATCCATTTCCAGGTGGAACCCAGCCACATAGTCGTGCTATGCATTTCCATTGGTTTGGTTATATTTTAATGTTATCTTTAAGGGACTTGCATTTCAAAGTTGTGCTGCAAGAAAAAGTACAGGTGAAATTAAATAAAAATTCCCACATAAGACATAGGAGCAGGAATAGGCTAGACAGCCAAATGAGAATGCCAATTTAATCACAAATTGACCCATTTTCCCTCTCAGCCCCACTACCCAGGTTTCTACCCATAACCTTTGTTGCCCTGGCTAATCAAGAACCTATCAATCTCTGCCTTAAATATACCCAATGACCTGGCCTCCACAATTGCCTATGGCAACAAATTCCACAGATTTATCACTCTCTGGCTGAAGCATTCCAATCCATCTCTGTCCTAAGCTCTTCAGTCCTCTGCCCTCTTGTCCTAGATCCTCTCAAGTCAAGTCAACTTTATTTATCGTTCATACCATGCTCACACAGTATGACAAGATACCATTTCTCCAGGACCACAGAGCATATTTACATAGATATAAGTTAGGAAAGCAGTTAACATATTAAAATGTTAAAATATTAAGACATATATACTGAAAGTTCATAGCACACTGCATATCTATACTGGGAGTTCAGGAGCCTGATAGCTTGTGGGAGAAAGCTGTTTCCCACTCTGGCATAAGGGCGCGAGTGCTTTGGTACCTCCTTCCAAATGAAGAAGGGAAAGCAGTTTACAATGTTTATTGGTTTCCGCCTGCATCAAGTGTAGTAGACGTCCTCCATGCAAGGAAGCGGTTCCCCAATAGTCTTTTTCACTGACTTCACTATCCTTTGCAGGGTCTTGGTGGTACAGCTTCCAAACCAGGCAGTGATACAGTTGTATAGGATCCTCACCATGGGAAACAACCTTTTTACATCAACTCAAGTCCATGCCTTTCAACATTTGAAATGTTTCAATGAGATCCCCCCCTCCATTCTTCTAAATTCCAATGAATTCAAGCCAAGAACTGTTAAACACTCCTCATATGAAAATATTTCATTCCCTGAATCATGTTTATAAACATCCTTGATCCCTCTCCAACTTCAGAACATTTTTTCTTAAATGAGGAGCCCAGAACTACTCACGATGCTCCATGAAGTCTCACCAGACCCTTGTAAAGTCTCAACATCACATCCCTGCTCTTTGTTCTATTCCTCTTGAAATAAATGCAGAATTGCATTTGCCTTCTTCACCACTGTCTCAACATGGCAAGTTTACCTTCAGGCTCTCCTGCATGAAGCTTCCCAGATCCCTTAGCATCTGGGTATTTTCAATCTTCTCCCCATTTAGAAAATAGATTGCCCATTAATCTTTTCTACCAAAGGGCATAACCATGTACTTTCCGGCCTTGTATTTAATTTTCCACCTCTCTGCCCATTCTTCTAATCTAAATCCTTCTGTAGCCTCCCTGTTTCATCAGCGCTACCTGCTCCTCCACCTATCTTCATATCATCTGCAAGCCTGGCCACAAAACTATTCATTCCATAATCTAAAGTATTAATATACAACATCAAGAGAAGTGGCCCCAACACCAACCCCTTTGGAACATCACTAGCATCTGGCAGCCAACCAGATGGGATCCCTGTATTCTGATTCTCTGCTTCCTGCCAATCAGCCAAGGTTTTACTCATGTTTGAAAGTTTCCTGTTATAACTTGGGTCTTACCTTGTTAAGTAGCCTCATGTGTGGCACCTTGTCAAATGGCATCTGAAAACCCAAATGCACAATATCCACTGCATCTCCTTTATCTAGCCTGCTTGTCACTTGTAATATATTTTATTGCAAGGCAAGCAATTTGATTAATGCAAATCCTTGTTTGCTTCATTATTAGTTTGTAGGTACCTTCATTACTTTCTGTTACAATTTCTGGGTTACAAAAGAGTTCAGTTCATGAAAACTCCATAACCAGAATTTGAAAATGAACAGGATTGCAAAGCTCCATGTGCTGGAATCTTGATTTAAGAAAGAATTGCTGGAGGAACTTAACAGGTCAAATAATGGTCAATAAACGTTTTGTGTCGAAACCCTTCATAGAGATGAAGATAGAAAGGTAAAATACATTTGCAACGGGGAAAGAAGGTGGGTGAGGGGCACAGACGTGACAGGACAGGTGTGAGAGGTGGAGATGGGTAGAGGGAGAAAGATGATGTTTCAGATGTCTTGGAGGGAAAGCATCATCCTGGGAATAGATGCGATGGAGGCAGAAGAATTGTTTTAAAGGGATGACATCCTTACAAGGGACAGGATGGGAATAGATATAATCCAGACAGCTGTGAGAGTTCCTGGGAGACAGAAATATCAGAAACAATCCAGAAAAATTTATGGGCAGCTGGGTTGGCAGTGAATTTAATGAAATTGTCAACTTTTACATGGGTACAGAAGATAGCATCAATATAGTTGGGAAGTGATACCTGAATACGATTGAAACAGGGACTGTTCCATACACCTGACAAAAAGGAAAATGCCCATAGCTCAACCCTGAACCTGAGGATCACAACAATTGTTATGAGACGCAAGTAGGACACACGAAAAGCAAACCACCAGTTGTTTTCACTGATTCTTAGCAAGTATGTTTAGTGTCCCCAGCTCTGAAGATCTCAACTGTTGCTGTGGCTCGCGGGAAAAGGAGTGCGCATGGGGAAATGTCAGTTCCCAACTGGCAGAAGATGCATATATCCATGTAGCAACTGGTAAATCCATCTTCAACTATCCCACTGATCTCCCAACCGCTCAGAATAATAAAGGCCACCAGCAGCCCCCACAGTAGCACTCCAATCCATCCACCTGTAGCAGGCAGAGAATTTCTGCAGAAGGTCTAGCCCTGACTCAACAACATACAACTACACAGTCAGGCTCTGATGACACTGGCTAACTCCAAATCACTTCATTTGTTTCACAGACTTGAGAAGCTCTGCTATAAAGTTATAGAAGCTCAATTTGCTTCAAAAATTTGTACAAATTTCAGCATAAAATTTCTAAATCAGGACATTCATTAACTGGGTATTGCCTGCAGTTTGCAATCATGTACGATTAAATTACACTTCGTTTAGTCCACTAAGGATTAATGAAATAATATGAAGTCATGCTGGATTTATGGGTTTACTGAAATTCAGGAATTCTTGTAAAATAGTTTGTGTTGTGTTATTTACAGCATTATGCTTTTAAAATATTAATTTCAAATGTTTTTCTTGCTCCCAGGTCCTAACTCTGGGACACTTTTATAATTAATGATCAGCATGTGGCGGATATTTTTGACCAATGTCAGTTTCAGTTTATTTGCTACGTCTTGAATTCTCAAGTCAAGTTTATTGACATCTGATAGTACAACTTGACGAAGCAGTGTTCTCTGGTCCGAGGTGCAAAGCATGCAAACACAGAACACGTACAGACAAACAACACACAAGCAAGACAAGTATTCATATGTTCAAGTAAATAAATAAATAAGCATTTTTCATCGAATATGAGTGTCTCAGGTAGTTAATGTGAGAGCAGTTCCTTTGGTCGTTCAGCATTCTCAATGCCCGAGGGAAGAAACTGTTCCTCAGCTTGGTGGTGCTGGCTCTGTTACTCCTGTATCACTTTCCCGACAGGAGCAGCTGAAAGATGCTGTGTGCGGGGTGGAAGGGTCCTCTATGATTTTGCACCCCCTTTTCATACAACAATCCCGATAAATGATGTCAATAGGGGAGGGAGATAATTCCAAAATTATATCCAATAAAAACTGGTGAATATACATAATATAAATAAAATTATTCAATCCCTTTATTCTAATGTTGGTTAATTAACCCAGTTGTAAAGCTGTAATCATGAGTATTGGCACCATTTCTATTTCTCATTAAAAACTGCTCGAGCAGTTACATGATACTTTTATTACTTCTCCTCAGATGCAACAGAAGAAGAACTAATGGGTTGCGCCAAAAATATAGGGGAAATAAAAGTCAGTTTACAAAAACATTGAATTTTGCAGATTTTTTTTCATCCATATTGGTCATATGGTGCGTGTTCTCAAGATCAACCATTGGTGATTTGTTCAATGAATTCCAAAATCGTTATTAGAGAGGCAGTTTATCAAGCAGAACTAGAAACTTAACATTGGGTTCACAAAAGTGACAGAGAACGAGAGAGAGAATTTTCTTTTTTGTGAAATATCGGATAATCGTCTCAACGTTTTGAAATACTCGCCATTATCAGGTCTTTCATTTTATTATCAAGTACAACCTGACGAAACAGCATTCTCTGGTCTTTGGCACCAAACACGCATACAGGCAAACAATTGTTTAGTAATATTAGAGTCTCGGATGGTTAGTGTGAGCAGTTCCTTTGGTTCAGCATTCTCATTGTCCGCGGGAAGAATTTGCTTCTCAGCCTTGTGGTGCTGGCTCTGATTTTCCTGAAGGGATTAGCTGAAAGCTTGTAGTCGTATACCAGAGAAACAACCCCTTTGCTTTACGATGTCCATGCCAACTATCCTGCTCCCATTTTTAAAATCCTAATTACCAATACTTAGTCCATAAACCTCCATGCCTGGTGATTCAAGTGCACCTGCAGAAAAATGTTGTGAGAATCTCTGCTTCCAGCACCCTGTCAGACAATGCATTCCAAACTCCAACTACCCTTTAGATTAAAAAAAAATGTTCTTTGTATCCCCTTGAAACTTTTTACTCCCTAAACTTATCTCATATAGATACCTCTCTGCTGTAGGGAACATTCATCACTGTCTACCCTATCTATGCTTGCAATTTTGTACACCTCTGTCATGTCCCCCTTCAGTCTTCTTGGCTTAAAGAAAACAGAAAAGCCGATACAATCTCTCTTTGTAACTGAGTTGCTCCATCTGGGTATATATGGATTGTTCTGTTTGAAATAGGTGAAAATGACTGTTACAATTAATGCAACTTTGAAATCTGTGATGAAAAATGGAATAGAATGGATTTTGTTTTTCTATTATGAAGGGAACTTCCAATAAATGTTTTCAGCCATCTTTACTAAAACATTCATTGCTCCTTTTCTTGACTGTTAGACTTGCTATTTGGAAAAAAAATGAATAAAATGTGTCCTAAAATTATTTCATGGTGACAGTGTTACAATGGCACATTGAACCATTCACAGGTAGAAAAAGATCTTAATATAAATTTTGTTTCAGAATTTTTATTTTGAAAACCTCCTACAAATTTAATAATTCTGGTATTAACTTTACTTCGAGTTTTTTTTAATCAATGCTTACTTAGTGTGCCATTCAGTTCATTGTAAAACTGTCCATTGGAGTACTGTCGTGGTAATAAGATGTACATAAGTGAGTGGTTGCTGATCAATAATGATTTCTGTCCTGAAATCTTTGATACTGTTTAGTGTACAAATCTAGGAAGAAGTACTGAAGCAATGTTTGCGTTGAGCATAAAATTTCTATTTAAATCCAAAACTTTCTAAGAAATAGGATGATATCAATTCTTCCAGAATAGCGATTGGCTATTGATTCTCTAGTATCAAGCAATTTTGGTAGAATTTTTTTAAATTCTATTTTCTTAAAACCTAGGAAATGGGTTTATATTTATTTTGATGCTGACCTATGGCAGCAACTTTTTATTATGCAATTCTGACATCATCTGTGAATCCCAGACCAAACTTTAGTAATTGATATAAACCAGAATATGCTAGGCATCCTCAGGCTGTCCCTTGCCGATTTTTTTTAAAAGCTGTTGGACTCTCATGCTTAAAGCTTTCTCCTCTGCTTCTCTCTGTAACAGAATGGCTTTGAACCGCACTTCTTCTTTGAGATTGACAATAACACCAATACCATTAAACGGAGGCCTGGCTCTCACAGCAAGGTGACTAAGCAGCTTGTGTGGAGTTTGTGGCTTTGTTTTGATTCTTGTTCTCTTTTATATTCTTTGCCTGATGTGATAAGTGAGTATGGCTTCTTTCACAAGACCAAATTTACAATATTCTTTTACAAAAGACAAAAAGAAAAATAATCAAGGTAAATGGAGTTGACACTGCTAAATTTTTGTCCTGTATCGTTTGAGAGAGATGTAAATCAGGAAAGGATAAAATGATTATTGGTCTTCAAACATTTTAAAATAAATGACAATACAAACAATGTATAGAAAAAAAAAATGAAGATTTAATTGTTTAGGCTTTGGAATGGGCTGGTGAAAGATTCTACTCAATCTGCATGTGAAAACTAACATTTGAAATGGAAAACTTTTGACAATTAGCTTCATCTTTAACTTTGCCCAATGTACATGAAATTTTAATGAAATATTCTAACTAGACACCATATTAATTCATTGCTCGAAATAGTAATCTTTGAACATTGAAACCATTTCCTAAGGTTAGTAACCAGTAAGGTTCTGGATCAGAATTTTAGTACTTCCACAAATTGCAGTATTTTACATTTCATTCATTTTCTTTATACAGAATTTTTTTTGCTTGTTTTCTTTGAACTGCGTGTTTTGCTGCAGAAATGTAAATTGAAATAAGGAAATAGAACTTATTAGGCAATTATTCTCTCAAAGATTAATCCTGTCACAATCTCCTCACATGGCAATGAAATAGACTTAAATAAATTAAAATGTTAATTTTCAAATATTCAATGGCAGATCAGATCTTTCCTTGTAATAAACATCCTGACTTATTTGCCTCAAGTTATTTTTCATTGTTAGGTACAATTATTTCGCCCCAGATACTAAAAGCTATTCTCCTCTCCCTCCATCCTCCCCACCCACCAACCCCTCCCCCAACCAATGTCGTGCATTACTCCCCCCACTGTTCCAGGTTATAGATTTTAACCCGAATGTCAATTAAGGTCACGAGGAAAGGAAAACATCATTTCTATTTAATAAAGTGAAATATGATCCTTTATAATTATATTGCTCATATTGTTCTATATGTGAGAAAATGTTGTATAGTCAAAACCACATGGATACAATATCTTATTTCTACTAAAGTGAAAGATTGATAAGAAGGGAATTTGTTACTATTCTTCAAAGGTGGTCATTCTTCTCTTCAATGAATTGTTCACAACAAAAGCTTTGATTTAAATAATGAAAGCTGATCAGTCTTGTTCTGCTCTGGATTCAGTCTACAATGAAATATAGCCAATTTTATGGAGCCATGATATTATTGGAGTCATTGAGAATTGGTGAAAGCTCAAGGTTGATTGGAGTCATGTCTTGCACAAAGGAAGACGTTTATTTACTGTTGCAACTGAGGTTAGGTGATATAAGAACTAGAGGATGAGTTAAGACTGAAGGGTGAAATTAAACATTAGAGTGATCTTCGTGTGTGGTGAGAGTCCGGAATGAGCTGCCAACTGAAGTAGTGAATGTGGGCTCGATTTTGTCATTTAAGAAAAGTTTGGATAGGAACGTGGATGGAAGGAGTATGGAAGGCTGTGATCTGGGAACAGATCAGTGAGACTAGCTGGAATAATACTTTGACATGGATTAGATGGACCAAAAGGCCTGTTTCTGTGCTGTAGTGTTCTGCAGTTCTGTGGAAGGAATTTGCCTAATAAGCAGAGATGGAATCCATATATCTTCAACTACTTCAACTTCGTCAATGGCCACGTTTCCATCATAAAGGCAAAAGTGAGAAATCAGCAAAAGATGTAACCTGTTTCCACATAATAAAAATAACTAGACTGTGCCAATTCACATCATGACATTACCACTCAAAGAGGGTCCACATACCTTCTGTTAGCATGAATTGGTATTAAGATTGCTGAAATATCCTCAATAATTCATTCACCATATTCTGTGGCTGTTGGTTTGCCACTTGGTCCATAAAGCTTTCACTTTCTAAAAATTCATGGTCTCTGCTGGACAATATTGTGTTTGTCTGCTTGTGCCTTAGAAAATTTTAGATAATAAACCAAGCTGGTACATGTAATCATTTCAGTTAAATATTTTGAATGGTTATTTAAAAACTTGCTGTGATGAATTAGATTCCTGTCGTCTTAATTCCCTCCCACACAATGTGTTCATTAATAAAGCCACAGAGTCAAAAAGTCTTTGGTATTTGCATTTTCTGGTGTTATAAATTTTTCACCATGGGTAAGTAGAGAATTGTACCTGTGGAAATTGTACAGTTTAGGTTTTGCTTTCAGTTGCTTTATTTCCAAATCAGTATCTGTCAATCTCTGCCTTAAAATCACCGAATGACCTCGCTTCCACAGCTGCCTGTAGCAAAAAGATTCACAATTTCTAGAAAATTTTCCACATCTCTGTTTTAAATTGATGTCCTTTTAACCTGAAATAATGCCCTCTTGTCAGAGAATCCCCTACCATGGGAAACATTCTTACCACATCTGGTCAGTCCAGGGCCTTCAGCATTTGAAATGCTTCTGAGATTCTCCCCCCCCCCACCCTCATCCTTCTGTACTCCAATGAGTACGGTCCAAGAGCCGACAATCATTCCTCATATGATTCCTGGTATCATTCTAGTAAATCTCTAAATCCTCTCCAACACCAGAATGTCTTTTCTCAAATAAGGCACTCAAAACGGTACATAGTACTCCAAGTGAGGTCTCACTAGTGCTTTATAGAGTCTCAACATTAGATGCCTGCTCTTGTATCCTATTCCTCTAGAAATGAATGCCAATAGTACATAACTGTACACTTTCCAACATTATATTTCATCTGCCACCACTTTTCCGATTCTCCTAATTTTTCCAATTCTCTGTAGTCTTTCAGTATCCTCAGCACTTACCACCTATTTTGGTATCATCTGCAAATTTAGACACAGAGCCATCTATTCTATAATTCAAATCATTTATATACAATGTGAAAAGAAGCAGCCCCAACATTGACCCCTGCAGACCACTGGTAAGTGATGGCCAACCAGAATAGGAACCCTTTATTTTTACTCTTTGTTTCCTGTTAATCAGCCAATGCTCTAGCCATGCTAGTATCCTTCCTCTACAATAATTCCATGGGCTGTCATCTTGTTTTTCAGCCTTATGTGTGGCACCTTGTTGAAGGCTTTTGTCTATCCTATTTGTGATCTCTTCAAAAAATTGTAATAGGTTTGTCAGGCATGATTTTCCTTTAAGGAAATAATGCTGACTTGGACCTATCTTTTCATGCTCCTCCAGGAATTCCCTAACCTCACCTTTGACAATTGACTCCAGCAGCTTCCAAACCACTGATGTCAGGCTAATAAGTCTATAATTTCCTTTCTGTTGCCTTACTCCCTTCTTAAATAGCGGAGCGACATTAATGATCCTCCAGTCCACAGGAACCATACCAGACTCCATTGATTCCTGGAAGGTCTTTTCCAATGCGTCCACAATCTCTACTGCCGAGGGTAGCTTCCCAAGTACCTACTCTCACGTGATCTTGACCACACTCACTTCTCTTCTGAGAGAGCCACGAGATCCCAGTATGCTATTATTGTCTTCCACAGTGAAGACTGATCAAAAATATACATTCAGTTTCTCTGCCTTCTCCTTGTCTCCCATTACAATTTCTCCAGCGTCATTTTCTACCGATCCTATGTCTATTTCACTTACTGTTTTACTCTATATTATTTTTTTAAGTTTTTAGTATCCTCTTTGATATTGCTTGCTAACCTCCTTTCATAATTCATCTTTTCCTTCCTAATTACCTTCTTAGTTTGACTATTGACTAGCTATTCTGTAATTTTTAGGCATTAGTTTGTCTCAACCAAGACCCATTTCTTTGATTGCATGTCTGCACAGTGATCTTTATTTAGAAATACCTTAACTGGCTCGAATCAGTCATCAGCTTTGTTTCCCAACTGAATTCAGTGGATAGTAAAGTGGCAGCCCCACCTGATTCTTTCTACTTCCAATTACAGGTTTTGTGTTTTCACTGGTATGAATGGATTACTGCAGCCTGCTATTGCCCTACCATAGGCATCCTGTTTTTAAAAAAAACATGATAATATGCAATGGTATAAGTAGATTTTACTGCTTGGTAGTTTCAATCATTTACAAATACTAATTATATTGTATTGCACCTTCAGTCAAATGTTAGTTATAGAATTAAAATTGTTTTGAGAGGGAAGTAAATGTTGATCAAGGCTGCTACTCAGGCCTCCACAGGCTGACTGGCCAAAATTACAAAATCTTATTATAGCATGCAAAGCACAAAGGGATTGCTAAAGCTTTTAACTTTAACTATTACATTTAACCAAAATCTTTTATAGAATTAACTAATCTCAGTTCCATTTTATGCTCTAAGTCACTGCTTTGTTCCAACGGAATACCAAGATGATGACATGGTTTGGAATTGAAGAGGAAGCAAGATGTATTGGACAGTGGCTGATTGCCCAAGCTCTGCTATTTGGAAGCATTGTTTGAAGCTCCATAAATTTGCACCATATTTCTTTTTCTTTTAGTGTGGCATATCTGCTACTTTTTTTTAAAAATCATACCTTTTCCTTACAGAATGAAGACAAAGCAGCTCTCTCATCAAGTGCCTCTACTACTCAATCATCTGTACATATGGGTAAGAGAAAACCTATATCAAAAACATTCTGCAGTTTCCCTGACTATATAAATGAAATAGTGTATATTGTGTTTTCTTCTTTTGATGTGAAGTAAAATACTTATTTTTAAACATTACTGCATTGTATTAAGTTAAACAAGAAAATCTGCAGATGCTGTGATAGTAGTTTACACAAAAGAGCGATGGTGAAGAGAGGGAGACAGGGCCGGGTCCTAATGGAAACCGGAGAAGTTTCAGCCTTTTTCTCCTTTTCTTCAGCTCTCTATCCCCCTTCCCTCTCTATTCAGTTATCCCCTCCCCCATCACTTATTAGCTTTTTTTTCTCTTATGCTCTCCCACCCATATCCACCTATGACCTTTTGCCTGTGAACCTGTGCTCCTCCCCTCACCATTTTATTCAGGCGCCTGCCTGCTTTTTGTTCATACTTTGATGAAGGGTTCAGGCCCGAAGTGTTGGTTGTTTATCTTTATGTTTGCTACATAAAGAATGCCGTATTAATTGTTGAGCTGCTCCAGAATTTTTGCTTTGTATTACACACAGATCAAAGTTCAGTTATGGGATTTTATTATCTAATATTATCTATCCACCTGGTTAACAAAATAATCATGGCAGGTGTTTCAAAATGCTTATTAAGTCTAGTAATGTCACAGTTTGTTCATAAAACTTTAAAACACTTTGCAGTAATCAGTCTCTGAGCATAGCTCAGCATAGCTTCACATTTCCTGATAGACTGATGATGGACTCATGAGTAAGAATATAAATAGAGTTATTAGTTCTTTTGGGGCATAATGTTTGGGTGATACTGACCATCTAGATCTGTGCTTACTTCAGTGATGACATTTGGCCCTACATTGGTATAATTCAATTTGTCTCAATATCATTTGGCTTAAAGGTGAAATAGATTACATGGTAAGTGTTTTGTACTTCTTGTTTGTGCTGTTAAAGCTTGTCTATATCACCCTTTCTTTTCTCAGTTAAGTAGCTTGTGGCTACTTTTGAATTGCCAATGGGGGGAAAAAAACATAGTGATGTTGTCTTTGAACTTTTGAAGCAGAAAAATAAAATGATACACTTTTGAGTCAAGCTGTCAAAAATATGGGTATGCAGTATGTAATCAATTCACAAAACAATCTGTTTCTAAATTCTTCTAAAGTTGGAAATTAAAAGTGAAAATTATAAACGGCTAGAAATGCATTAATAGGTTTGGGAAAATTGAATGAAGAAAGCAAATGGTAATAGGTGTGAAATTGAAAACCGAGTTATCCCCAATTAAAAAAAAAACATCATTACATTTAAACCAACTTATTACAAATGTATCAAATCATCATTCAACCTAAATTATAGTGTTTATGTTATTTTAATATTTGTTTTTTCTTTTTCATTTCCATCTCTGTCTCTTCCCCTGTTCCAACTAATGTTAATCGAACTTTGTTTCTTAACATTATCTTCAAATTCTGCTCATTCTTATACCCTTTTGTCTGGCTGTAGCCCAGCCTGGTTCTCCTTATCCTAGTTCTTCTCCCCACTTTTACAAACAGTCCACTCAAGCTTACCGACCTGAGAGCTTCCTCTTGAGAGCAGCCATGCGGGATGAAATGAAAAAAGGTGGGTCTGATTGAAAGTAAATTTCACCCAACTCAGTTGATTATTGAAAACTGTATCAGGCGGCAATGATGGTCCATGCAATTTTTCACTTCTCTGCATGTATGTACTATTTCTGATACATGCAGGTATCATGATACAATAGAAAATTATATTTTTATACATTCAAGAGTTGTGCACATCTTAGCTTGAGCCAGTATTTCCCATCCCTACTTGAAAAGGTAATGATCAGCTGCCTATCCACAATGCTGTTATGGAGGGACTTCGAGGAGTTTGACCCAGGAACAGCATTATGTTGAAGAAAAAGATGATCAAGTTGTCCACTGACTACCTATTGCATTTTTCCCAAATTAGTTATTCCTTTCTTGTTTTTGCTGTTTGAACTGAGTGACTGTCAGTTGATTAAAAAGAATTACCACGCATTTTAAGCCAAAAAGTTTTAATCCCACTGAATCTTAACAAAGGAACTTGAAGCAAGAATATGTCCAAGATCATTGAATCTAATGTCAAACACTGGTAATCACCAATGCACAATTGACTTTATTTTCTAGATGGGAGCTTTTCTGCTTCTTCGTCTCTAAGCCCTGGCCAGGATTCTGAAATACTGATAATGTTGCAGAACCAAAAGCAATATGAGGATGAACAGAGAGTTGTGCAGCAGCTAAGGAAGGTAAATGTCTACCAGAATTAAATCACTACTGCATGTCCTACAGTAAATAGATTCACAGAAATTGATCCAATGATGGATTGTAGAACGTTAATGAAATATACTAGTTAACTAAAGACAGAATGATTCCAAGTGGTACTTACCAGGAACCTAACTGCCAGGTTTATTCACTTACTCCCTCGCTGCCAAAAAAAATCTGGATTCTTAATGTACTTTTGGAACAAAGCTTAGAGATCTTGATGTCGAAAGTCATTTAGCACAGAAGCCGGCCCTTCTGCCTCCCAAGTTTGTCCTAACCATTCATACTGATGCTATTTTATTCTCCTAACATTCCCATTATCTCCCCACATACTCTATAATTCATAAACACATTGGAGGCAATTTTCAAAATCAATCAACATCTTCATTGGGACATTGGAGCAGACAGAACATGCAAACCATACAGCACTAACAATGAGATTGCGCTCATTTTGCTGGAGGTGTGTTGCAGTAGTTTTAGTGTGCCATGCTGAAAACCCTGAGATTGTGTTCATTCCCATTTATAGATGTACCATCCCCAAGCAATTACTGAGTATTATAAAATAGCATACTATCAGAGATGTCCTCCTCTATGGCATAGGTTTGTTTACTTTCATAATTATTTCTTTAACATTCTTCTTGATTGCAGTTTCATAACATGAGCAGTTTTAATACCTTTTACACTTCTGGAGTTCAAATCCCATCAAAATCGCATAAGAATTTTAAGCAGTTAATTAAATAATCCAGGAGAAAAGCTGGCATCAGTGATTGACATTGGCATTAAAAATACATCCAGTTCCATCATCTCACTGAGGAAAATAAATATGCATTATTTTACTGCTGTACTCTAGGTGTCTCCATAACAAGAGTATGTTACCTCCTAACTAGGCTCTGAAATCAGTTGACATGCTCCAGACTATGTGAAATTGATATGAAATACCAGTTTTGCCAACAATTTGCATGAATAGAAAAGAAAAATTGCATTATTATTATTATTTGGGAAACCAAAAACTTCCCTTTTGATCAGCTGGTTCTGGTGCTTGCATTAATTTGCATGTCTCTCCCAGAAAAGTACTTAAGGTAGCAAAGAGAGTATTTTTATTTTTGACCTCAACCCATCTTTAAGGTAAATGCCAACTTAATGATTAATCCTTGGCATAATAACCTGATTTTCTTTTGTGTTCATATCCCCATTAGCAATGGGGTCATATTTATTGTTACATAATGTTTTCACTATAAAACAGTAAAAATTAAATAAATGTATTCCATTAGCCTGTGTTGGATTTAAGCAAGGTTGCAGAACCAAAAATCTAACTTAATCCTGTATACTTCTTTTTATAAAATGTATTTGTAAACAATCAAGAATTGTACAATTTTTCGCTGATTTATTTCTCAGAACATTGAAACACGGTTAAAGGTTTCACTCCCAAGTGATCTTGGAACAGCACTTACGGATGGTGTTGTCCTCTGTCATCTGGCTAATCATGTGAGACCACGGTCAGTCCCTAGTATACATGTCCCATCTCCAGCAGTGGTGAGTATTCTGAAATCTAATGGTATCAGAAGCATTCTTCACAGAATCTGGCATACTCTCAGTTTTTACTTCTGTACTTAGGGCATCCAGCTCTTCAACTTTATCTCATCTTTGCCTGTTTTGACCTTCCATAATCAATAATTTGTCTTACTGCTTCTCCAACATGAACATGAAAGTACTCCAACTAAATTT
The DNA here is from genome assembly GCF_036971445.1 of Narcine bancroftii. NCBI lineage: Eukaryota > Metazoa > Chordata > Chondrichthyes > Torpediniformes > Narcinidae > Narcine > Narcine bancroftii. Next base: position 105,575,869 of record NC_091477.1, on the reverse strand, counting down.
AGTGGTTTTTAATGTCTGTATCAAACTCCAAGTCAATACTTTCCTGTGTACAGTAAAACCCCTGGTTTCCAAAATTCAAGCAACTGGCTTCCTCATGCAATTGGCAAAAAAAAAATTGAGGAATATATATTTTTAAAAATTTTAATAAATAAGAATAAAATAATAGGTAAAAAACACATTTAAAATTGTATCAGTAAATATTCTCTGAAATAACACAAATCTTTGGTGATAATGTGAGCAAATATTCAGGCAGTGGAGTGCCTTGGCCATCCTTTGCTTGTACCATCTGAATAAAGTTGCATGAAACAACAATGGCATCTCACAGGATGAAGAGCTGGCTGATGCCACTCGCCATTAGGATTACTCTTAAAATGTATCCTTATCCCTGCTTAGTAAGAGTCGCCTTGATTAGAGGCTTTATCTGTAAACTTGGGCGAGGGCGGGGTTAATGTTATTGTTCATCTATCGGGCGGCTCTGTGGAATGGGGAGGAACCTGCAGATATGTCGACCGTTAAATGTTTTCAAAGAATGTGACTGAAATTAAAGTAAGATTTATATATTCAAGCAAGTGAAATTTGTTTAATGTAAGTACAGTATAGTATTTTTGTCTTTTAAACTGTTTATTCTTAATGCAAGTGTATGAATTGGGCATTGTAATTCTCAAGCAATACACTTATTCGGTATCTACCAATCCCCATAGGTGCCGGTACCAGGGGTTTTTTTGGACTGAATCATCTTGTTCATAACTTTGTTTTCATCTGACTATTTTCCTACCATAGATTCACTCCTTATTGACCATTATTTTTAACTTCAAACTTAAAATCTACCAAGCCTCACCTGCTGCAAAGAATTGTCATATAACACAGAAATGGGGCCTTATGGCCACCATGTTCACACTGATCATGATGCCTATCTACATTAATTTCATTTGCCCACATTAGGCTCCTATCCCTCTTCTATTTTCTTGTCCATGTACCTATCCAAATGCCTTTTAAGCATTGTAATAATATCCGTCTTGGCTAGCTCCTCTTGTAGCTTATTCAAAATAATCACCATTCTCTGTGTGGAAAATTTATCCCTGAGATCTCCTTTGAATTTCTTCCCTCTCACTTTAAACCAGTGTCTTCAGTTTTAGACTCCCTTCCCCTGGAAAATAGATTCTGACTACCTATCTATTCTATTCTTCTCATAATTATGTAAACCTCCTTAAGAAAGCCCTTCAGACTCCAACATTCCAGTGAGAATAAACCCAGCCTATCCAATTTTGCTTCATAGCAACAGCCCTCCATTCCAAGCAACTTCCTAGTGAATCTCTCCAGAACTGTAAAAGTTACATTATCTATCCAATATTTTGTACAACTTCAAGATGGTGCCCCAACTCTTGTATTCAGTGCCTAGTCCTATGAATGCAAAAATACTAAACCCACCTATCCATCTGTTTTGCTATTTTCAAAGAGTGAACCCCAAGGTCCATGTGTACATAAATGCTCTCGTGTACCTGATTTTTTTACTCTATATGAATCTGACATCGCAACATGCATTACTTCACAAAGGTTATCAATAATTGCTCCAACCAATTTTCAGAAGGAAACCATAATGACATTAATTTGCTCACTGCATCTTTAAATGTATATTTGTAATTGTTCTCCATTTGAAATAATCTTCATTATAAGTTTTTATATAACTGCTAAATTTGAAATACTGATATGTTAAGGCAGAATTTAAAGCATTGTTAGTTTCAGCTCAGATTTTTTGTGAATATATAACTAATGGAGTTAGAATATATTCAGAGAACATTTTCTTAATTATATCTCAAAAAATTCACAGGGTTGTATGTGATGTCATGTATGTACTCTGTCAATAAATCTGAAATCTAATGCCCACCTCCTATCATTTTATACAACACTATCCTTGTATGAATCTGAATCTTAACGAGTTTACCAGTTTGTTTATCTTTTGGTTATAGCCCAAATTAACAATGGCAAAATGCAGGCGAAATGTGGAGAACTTCCTAGAAGCATGTAAGAAAATTGGTGTACCTCAGGTATGTTAGCTTTTGTTTCATATCTGCATTATTACATTTTTGACAGTTTCTGCCCTGTTGCATGATTGATACTGCCATTTTAGTGAGCCTTTAACATTACTGATGTAATATTTGCGAAATAGAAGTCATCACTCAGCATTCACATTTCTGGGAAAAAGATTAATGCACGTTATTGCAATTGTTCCTTAATTCTCTCTCTGATGCAAGCATTCCCATCCACTGCTTTTATATACTGCTCAAGATTTTGTGCTCCCTCTGATTTCTTTCTCTAAATTGGTCTTCTTACTCTTTCCCATTTCATCAGTCTTTCCTAACTATTCCACCTCCCTTTTAAGGAGATCTGGACTGAAATCTGTACTGTTCCATTGTTCATTCTCAATCGAGCAGCCTACTTCTTGACTGAAAAATTCCTGCTTTCCTTCTACAACCAGCTCCCCTGTTGTGCACTCTGTAGCTCTCACTTTTTCCCTCTCTCTGACAATGACCCCACAATTCAGAAGATTCCATAGACACTTACTTCTTTGCTTTAAAGTTAAGGATGAATTTTAATTTACTACAGTATGGACATATTCAAGTGAGTGAATTAGCCATATTTGGTTTAATGATGGATTTTAGGGCTTTTCATGTTGAGATCTCTATTGAATCTTTTTACGGAGAGGTCTTTGATTTAAAGAAATTAAAAATATAAATGCTAGAAAAACCCAGCAGATGAGAGAGCATTTATGGTAAGAGAAGCCACATAAGTAGCACAGTTAGCATAGAGGTTAGCTCAACGCTATTAGAATGCCAGTGGCCAGGTTTGAATCTGTCGCTGTCTGTAAGGAGCGTATTATGTTCTCCGTGTCCATGTGGATTTCCTTCCATCTTCCACGGCCGTACAGGGTAAGTAGGTTAATTGATCACATGGGTGTATTTGGGTGGCGTGAGGGGTCTGTTACTGTGCTGTATCTCTAAATTAAGTTAATATTAATTTTTTAAATATAATTAAATAGTAGAAGCCATGTTCATCAGTGTTCTCCATCAAATGTGGTTTTCAGTACTTTCTATTTTCATGGTGATTTCCAGTAGATTTCTGGTGTTTGATTTTCATTGTTTTAAAGAAACAAAAGTTGAATTTTGTTTTTACTTGGTTTTATAGGTATTGTGCATGTTACTTGGGATTGAATTTAGATCAACAACTAAATGTTTAATTAAAAAAATATAACTATGAAATTAACTTAGGTGTACAGTATTTTTAACAGCATGTGTTTTTTTAAAAAAAAATATATATATATATATTTAACGACAACTAATTGTTAAGCTGGATTCTAAATGCTGGTATGTATTGTGTATAACAATTTTAAATTTCCAATTTACTGATAGTATAACTCTGATCTTGTGACAAGTTTTTAATCACTTTTTAATTAAAAACTTCAGATTGCAAATTCATACTTATTTGAAGTTTATCACTTTTTAATTTAAATGAACTTTGAAGTGTGAACTTGCTCTGAAGTTTTCTAAGTATATGAATTCCCTCATAATATGCATTTTCGGGAGTCAGATCAAGTGTAATTGTTTTGTTCTGGGTGAGGATATGGTTGAATTATCATTTTTATATCTAATGATTTGAATCTTTTGATGAAATTTATACTTGAATGAACTGAAGGAAAACTAACACACTATAACTCAACATACTTTTACTATAGAGACCATATGTTTCTGCATTCTATATCCATTTGGCACCGCTTGAGTACCACATGGAGCTTTCCTTTCTTTAAAATGAGAAGTTTCTTGTAGGTGCGCCTTCAATTGAGAGAACACAGCAGGTCAGGACAAGAACAACGGGAGTAGATTAATAAAAGCTATATATTAAATATTCTCTGTGCGGAGTCCACTATCAATGATTGATTGTTATTATTAATTGCACCAGGTATATTATCAACAAAATCATGTACATTTTTGGCACCATTTTACTGATCATAAGCAAACTGGAGTAAAACAACAAATCCTATGGATTGTTGAGAGCAGTGCTGCGGCAAGTCATTAACAATTGTATAAAATGCCTCAATTATGTACGTGTGGAATAACTAGGAAACTATAGGAAATAACCATCTTCATGGCCATTTCCCAATGTCACAATTCTCAATAGCATGTTCAATGAACTGTATTGTGCCTTTTGCTTGTGAAAATCATAATTAAAGTAGTAAAATGTTAATATAAAAGCATTTTTAAATTGGCCTTAATCAAAACATTGTCCAAACCTCAGAATATTTGCAAAGCTCCCACCTTTGTGATTTCAGATTAAATTTTTGTGCTTCTTCAGTGCACCCATTTTTTTCATGTTTTTATTAAATGTGTCTTTATCTGGTCTAAGTTTTAGTCTTACAAAAGCTTTAATAAAACAAGACTGGATCCATTTTAACATCAATACTATAATCAATAATCAGGGGGATATTGGATAACTTCTTTTAACGACTTCTATCTATTCTTTGTACATCTAGTTGCTATTCTCTCCCCAAATCATTCTTCCTGTGAATCCCTCCCTTGGAATCTGCACGGTGTGCTCTTATTTCTTCTCATTGTGCTTAGTCTGTGGAAAATCTAATGAAATACTATCAGAACTGTTGTTGCGTGCAAGGATTGCATCTAATAACTATAACTTCTGTTTATTTTGTGAAAATTACAACATTAGCAAAAACATATTAAAACATTTTAAATAACATGCCCTTTCTAAAGATAAGTAATAGCTCCTGACTTTAATAAACTGGAGAGAACTGTAAAAACAAAGTTATGACATTTGTTTTTTTTATTAATGCAAATGAAATTTATCCTTGGTACTGCAAAACCTCTGCCATCCAAACAATTGCTTTCATAGCAGAATTTTTGTTTCTATTTCATCAGTATAATCAACCAATGTGATCTCTACTTTTACCGTAAACATGAGAGAAAAAGAGAGATGAGTATTAGTCGACTCTTTTCCTGTTCCTGCTTCACTTTAGAAATTACACAGTACAGTGCAAAACAGCCTGACTAATGAGTGAAAAATATCATCCCGTGTCAACTGAAATAATTAATGCAAATGCAACATTGACAGGTCAGGCCTAGCCTACTGTTGAAACTTAAATTTTATGATAAGAATATAGTTAAAATAGGCAGCAATAATCTGCGGCATCTTCCACAAAAATATCATCCATCTGTGAAAACAAGTTCCATCTAAGTAAAATATTTGATCGAATAGATTTTTCGACAAATTCATGATTCTTAAGGAAATTTATCACGAGAAGGGATAACAAAGAACAATTAATAATTAATGTTAGAAATAAAGTCAACATTTAAACTGTATGCTGGCATATTGAAGCTAATTGTGCACTCGTGTTTATTGCGCATGGCTCTGAATTGAAGCAAAGATAAAAGTAATTCTTAGTAAATGTTGCATGCTGATTTTCTCAACTAATTTTTCTTTGTCATTTCTCTCCTTACTCACTGAAACATTGGAAGGATGACCTTTGCTCTTCATCTGATGTGCTCCAAGCCAACCTCCTCAGCACTCAAAAGACGGTTGACATGCTACTGACTTTGGGAGCAAGCATAACCAGTCCTGTTCTAGCCCCTCTCTCTGGTGGCCAGCTTGCAGGCTTTGCTCTCTTTTACATCAATGTTATGCTTCTGCTTTTTGCTTTATACCACTGGGTCACTCTATTCTAATTAGAAGAGAAGGTATGTGCAAGGAAGAGGGTGAGAGAAAGGGAATCTATGAAGTGAACTGCACCACTGGGTTTGGTTGAAAAAAGTTCCACAGAAAATGTTTTCTAGTACTTGAAGATATTATTTTTAATAGAAATCAATGAATAGAATTCCAATATTTTTGAGAAAAAAATTGTAGTGCCTTCATACCATTTCTTTAGACATTTAATGAATTTTTAAGACAAGTTCCATTTTTTCCTTTACTCATCCAGTCTTCTCAACGTACTGTTTCGCTGAAACATTAATGCAAGCACACTCACAATCGAAACAGTTGTGTTAACGTTAGGTTGACGCCCTGTCCCTTGAATGGCCAGTGTAAAAATTGGAAGTTGGAGAAACTTTGAATATTATTCACTATGAATCTATTCTGCACATATAAGCATGCAGAAATTCAAATTAATATGCCTATTGTTTCACTGCCTTCAGTATTATTACTGGGTGTGTAATATTAACAGTTATAGTACAACTGCTGGGCTGTTCTGTTTAAAATATCTGCCACAACAGAAGTTCAGTAGCAGTGGTTTTGTTTATTTTGGAAAAAAAAAACAAAATGATTTTGGACAATCTATCCAGATTTTTGGAATGCATCAATTGTAAACACCTTGATCCTGTTCCCGTGGTTGTAGTTCTAGCACCTTTGAAAATTGTACAGCAAATGCAGTCTGTTTCAAAGTCATTTCTGCCTTCTCTCAGGAAATAAGTGAAATTCTACATAACATTAACAAATGAAAATGTAATCAAAATTAACACTGTAAAGACTGGCTCGCCTAGAAATAGACAAAATCTTCAACTCAAGAACTTGTGTGATTGATGTTAATGAAGAATATGCTTGCTTTTTTTTAGTTACAGGTATCTTACCAAAACAGGTACATAATTGATCATTTAATTTATATGGCTTTTTTTTGTCTTTGATTTAAACACTATCGCCTGAGAAAATACCTCCACAAATGGAATTCTTCTTTTGCCTTTACCGTGAAACATTAAAGATATTATATGTTTTAAAAAGACTGGCTTTTTATATGATGCCTTGTCAAACTGGATGTTGTACAAAGCAAATTTTATTGAATCTTTGGTCAGAAAGTACAATTATTTTTTTGAGCAGATGACTTCCATAACCAGCTTCCAATTAACTTTGCTTTTTCATTTATTTCTGCTTGTTTTCATCAACTACAGTAAAAATTACATTTTGCAAAATGGAAAAATATTTTGCAAATGTTTATATTCTGTTCAGAGTAGCTGATATTCAATTCAGTAACCATAAGTACTTGTAGTTAGGTCACTGAAAATATTTTTATTTTGGTCAGGATTAGTTGTACAAGACATGAGTCAAGTCATTTTAATTTTTCTCATATTAATCACAGCATGCCTCATCTTTGCTCCACACCAAAGATGGTATCAACCTAACATTTTGCAAAGGAGAATATATAAGTAATGGTACAGTTGTATTTTGTTCACAGCATTGCCTAATAATGTAAGGCTATATTTATGAAATTTAATTTAATGACAAGTCATTTTAAGAAACAAGAAACCTTTTCTGAATCTTGACCTTCACTTTCCTAATCCTTGCCAAAGTTCATGCCCAGAGCCTGTTCTCTTGGTGGTGAAACTGAAAAGTGACTGTCCAACAGAATATTCAAACATAATGAACCATCACAGCATAAATCATAACTTTCCAGCAACCTTTGTACATGTATATCCCTTTCCATAATGTTTGGGTCAAAGTCACCTTTTTTTTCCTTTATTTGTCCCTGTGTTCCATTGTTTTAAATTTGTAATCAAACAATTCACATGTGATTAAAGTGCACATTCCAGATATTATTAAAGATGATTTGTATACATTTTGATTTGACCAAGTAGAAATTACAGCACTTTTTATATATAATTGTCTCATTTCAGGACATCATAATATTTTGGACATTTGGCTTCACAGGTGTTGAGTACTTGGGTTTGTTTAAGTGGTGCAGGTATAAGAGAGCTAGGCTTGCTTCTAAGCTTTTGATCACCTTTGGAGTCTGTAGTTGCCATTTTCAACATGAGGACCAGAGTTGTGCCAGTGAAAGTCAAAGAAAGGATTATTAGACTGATAAACAAGACTAAAACGGTAAGGGACATTGCCCAAACTTTAGGATTACCAAAATCAACAGTTTGGAGCATTATTAAGAAGAGTGTTTTATTGGGCTCAGTAATTGTAAAGAGACTGATAGGCCAAGGAAGACCTCCACTGATAATAGAATTTTCAACAAAATAAGGAAAAATCCTCAAATGCCTGTCCAATAGTTCAGAAACACTCTTCAGGAGGTGTGAATGCATCAATGACTACTGCTGTAAGAGACTTCATGAATAAGAAATGCAGAGGCTACACTGCAAGATGCAAATCACTAGTTAGCCAAAGAAAGGACAGCCAGATTATAATTTGCCAAGAAGTATTTAAAAGAGCCTGCAGAATTCTGTAAAAAGGTCAGATGAGACCAAGATTAACCTACATTAAGAGTGTTGGCAAGAGCAAAGTGTGGAGGTGTAAAAGAACTCCCAAAGATCCAAAGAATACTGCCTCATCTGTGAAATATGGTAGTGGAGGAATTATGGTCTGTGCACTTATTTTCATTGATGATGTAACTGCTGATGGCAGTAGCAAAATGAATTCTGAGGTGTACAGAAACCTCTTATCTGCTCAAGTTCGAGCAAATGCCTCCAAACATCATCTTACATCAAATCAATTATCCCAAACATTGATAAAGCAATAAAGAAGTTTTTCAAAGCTAAAAACTGGAAAATTCTTGAAAGGCCAAGTCAGTCACCCAATCTAAATCTAATTGAGCATGCCTTCCATATGCTGAAGAGAAAACTTAAGGGGACAAGCCCCTGAAACAAGCAGGAGCTGAAGGTGGCTGCATTAGAGGCCTGGCAGAGCATCACCAGAGAAGAAACTCTGCACCTGGCAATGTCTATCAATCACAGACTTAAAAGCAGTCATTGCATGCAAGGGATATGTAACAAAGTGTCAAATGTGACTAATTATACATAACATTTTGGTGCGCTGAAATGAGGGGACTATGTATAAAAAGTGCTGTAATTTCTACATGGTCAAACCAAAATGTACACAAAATCCTTTCATAAAATCAGGAGTGTGTACTTTAATTACATGTGAATTGTTTGATTACGAATTTAAAAGTGGAGCATAAGGGCAAATAAAGGAAAATAGTGTATTTGTCCCAAATATTATGGAGGGCATTGTAAGTCAGGAGTTGGAATGGTGGGTCATTTATTATTTCCATACCCTAAAATAAATTTTAACAGTCCTATTGCCTTCTGATTTATTTGATTCATTTCAAATATAAACTTAACCCAAGACCTTTATCATCTGGATAATTATCCATCAATGCATTTTGCCACTCAACCAGTAGAGGATTAAAACATCGTTTTAATGAACAGATAAATGTTATTTCTCATTAATTAAGGCAAGATGTTTTATAAAGTCTAACAGAAAATACAGTATAATAAAAATAGCAATTTTCTGAAGAACTTTAAAATATTTAAACTTTATTGTTTCCACAACTTGAAAGTTAGAATGTTGGCTTTCATTGCTAGAGGAATTGAATTTAAGTGCAGGGAGGTTCTGCTACAGCTGTTCAATGTACTGACGAGGAAAGACATGAAGAACTATGCAATTCTGGACTAGTTGAGAAAGAATGCATTGGCTTTGGAGGCAGTACTGCAGAGTTTCAGCAATTTAATTCTGGAGATGAGAGAGTTGGCCTATGAGAAGAGATTAAGTCACCTGGGATTATACCAGTCACCTGGGATTATACCAGTGGTTCCCAACCTTTTCCTTCCCGCTCATATACCACTTTAAGCAATCCCTTACTGATCATAGAGCATCTATGGCATAGGGAATACTTTAGATGAGTGGAAAGTAAAAGGCTAAGAACCCTGGATTATACTCACGAAAATTCAGAAGAATAAAAGGGGATCTGAAAGAAACATGGCATTGTGAAAGGAACAGATAAAATAGAGCCACTTTGCAGAATTTTAAATTTTGACCATAACTGATTTTATTACATTATTTCCAAATGTGTTGCAAATGAAATTTGTAAGAAATTATTCAACCAAAAGGTAGTTTCAGTATTGGAGCAATAAATCCATCATTTTTCTGATAAGAAAAGGGATCAGTAAAATATTTTCAATCTTCCACTGGACAATCAATACCACTAAAGGTAAAATGTTAATGTGTACTCCACTTTCCGAAACACACGTATAGTTGAGATTTATCAAAGACATTGATTTGTTGTCTTAATGTGTTGAATAAGAAATGGGTGCATAGATCACAAGAGCAGTTTTAACCATGCATGTGGAGAATGAACGGTCTACCAATAATAAACTAATCTAATGTACTATCATTTTAAAGATATTTATTTTTACTCACACAAAGGCAGCATGTGAAAAGTACTTCTGTACTTGTAAAATTGGGAATTAGATGTGCAAAGTTCATTCAAAATGACATTTTTATTAGGACTACCATCATCTGTCAGGCATATTGTGGAAAACAATGCAGTATTAAATTATGGGCATAGAATGTGAAATAAGTGGTGATTGTGAAAAAGCTATAAGCCAGTGTAACCATACGGTGTACCCATTTCATTGCTGTTTGTCCACTTCCAATAATTTGTATGCAAATTATTTTATCATTTCATTTCTTTAGGTCTTCCAATTTTTATTATTTTACGTAAGCAAATAATTTGTTAATTTTCTTTTTCTCCCCTCTTTTCATTCCCCTCCCTTTCTCTTGTTTTTGATTTTGTGTAGGATCGGTTGTGCCTGCCCCTTCACATTCTAGAAGAGAAAGGACTGGCACAGGTAGCCATGACTATAGAAACTCTGCTTCAACTCGCCCCTACCAAACAGCACCATTAATCAACTGTCTAGAGACTACGAGTGTGGGGCATCACCTTCAAGAAATACTTTGGCAGCATAATAAAAAGTGCTACATGTTGGTCTGCATGGTGGTCATATTTACCACATTCTTTTTTTAGCATCTGAATGATAACTTTCTGTCTTGTCAGCAGAAGCAAATTAGTTGCTAAACATTACCTTTTTTTGATTCCTCAGTTCTGTTACTTTTCCAAAAAATCACCACTTCATTTACTAGTTTGGGTCCCAAGCTCATAATAGCATTCACGCTGCTGAAATATTGCACAGAGCAATCTTAACAACAGATCAAGAAACTAAAACAAAAAACTTTTGAGTGGATTTCTAAATTGTGGCCCTTCCTGGTTTGTATGGCAGCCAATAAGATCAAGTTTGATAACAACAGACAGGACCATCTGGGACATTGGAATTCACAATAAAGTTCCGCATTCTCTGACAAAACACGCAAAAACACTGTCTAGTAAGAAATGCTGAGAGACTGCAGAAGTACCTGAATGTCCACTCAGTACTTCATATAGGAAAAGTATATTTCAAAGCAAATGAACCCCATTAAAGATGGAATCACCAGGATTCTTAAAAGGGAATGTTAACACGTTTCTAGAAATCCACGTGTAGAAACTATGCACTGATTGTACTCGTAAGTGGATCAGTACAGTATGAATATTTCAGGTTTGGTGACAGGGTTTTCTTTATTTTAAAGCATGGTTATACATAGATACTGCTTTCTGTTGCTTTATGTATGCATTTATTCTGATATGACTAAGTGGCTTAATTGAGCTTTAAGAATTAACTTTTAATTTTTTATTTTTGTTCATAGACTATACATTTGTATTTATTCATAGTACATAAGTATGATAAAACAACCACTAAGTAACCTTGGTTGCTCAGATGTATTCAAGCAATGTAGAGCAATGCACTTTATCATGAAGTAGCATTGACGATAACTTCACTCAGCTTCATGACGTGAGAATGAATTCTCTTTATACATGACTTTAGTACCTTCCACTACATTTTTGTTCATTTATGTATTTTTTTATATAGTGTAAACTAACTATACAGTGAAAAACAATGATATGCAGACCAAAACATCTTTACATGAGCACTAACCTGACCTTTTAAACTTAGTTGTGGATTTGACTTAGAAGACTTCATTGTGGAATAAATTGCATCCACTATTTCTCATGATGTAATATTTAAATTTAAATTCACAAGCAATCGTAAATGTAAATTTTCAAATTTGTTATGCATTCGACCCTCAAACAAATAGAACGCTGTACCATACTTTATTTTCATCCATACCAAAGTGGTTAAATTTTACCTTTTCACTGTATTTTGGATCAAGTAATCTTGGGGCAGTTCATAAGTGTGGCACAGGGAGACCCTAACTTGAACATGGAGTTTTACCTGCACTTTCCTTTTCATATATAATCACAGGCCATGCTTTCTTGTATTCATATTAAATTGTAGACACTCTGTTCAAGTTCAGGTTTGCTTCCATCTGTGGTCTAGATGTGAGCTTCTTGTTGCTATCCATTTCAATTCCCTTCACCGTTCCCACAGTGATATGTCTGCCCTCTGCCTCATCCATTGTCGGGACGATGTAAGCTTGAGGAGAAACATATCATGTTCCTCCTGGACAGCCTTAAACCTGACAACATAAACATTGTTTTTTTTTTATTTTACATAATCCTCAGCTCTATCTGGTTCTACTCTTTCTATCTCTACATACTGATGTTCTCACTTTTTATTTTTCACACTCCCCTATCACTTTTTGACACCCCCCACCCACCTTTTCCTTTTCATAGATGTAATATCCCCTTTATACTTTAGTCTTAATAAAGGATGCTGACCATTTCTGCCCATGGATGCTGCCTGATGAGCTGAAATCCTCTCGCCGTTCATTCTTTGTTTCAAATTATGTTCTGATTTTAAACTTTACATAGTGATATTATTACCAAATGTAATATTATTTTCATTATTTTAAGGTTGCGAACTGTCTATCGGATTGGCTTGTTGGAAACCCATTGAAATTAACCAGACTTAAAGTTGGAAATAGATGGGAGGAACTAAAGTTATTTACATTAATTAAGAAATTAATTCTGCACATCCACCCTGCATGAAGTAATATTTGTCAACCATACTTCTGCAGAAAATGACACACATTTTGATCATATATTTGAAGATTCTGATAATATGGAAATATTAGGACAATAGCTATTTGTGGATCTGATTCCTGCAGAAAAGCAAGGACTAAATCAGATGAGATGTATCATAATTTACAGGTGATTTATTTTTGTCTATCATAGGATAATCTTGGATGCTCTAATTACAATAGGTTTGAATCATTGCATAAAGGGAGGTTTAGTGCAAATAGGATTCAGTAAGGTGAAAGGGTAATTAGTTTTAATGAGGAAATAAAATTTTTCACGTTTTTAAATATTAATTGCCAGTTTTGTGCTGTTGACAAGCAATGCTGCAGGAACAAAGCTGTGACTGTTCTCAGAGTGTGCTTCTGACCAGTAAAATTTCCCAAACTGAAGCAGTCTTGAGCAAGTAAATCAATCATTCATTTTGATTTGTGCGATGCTTTTCTGTTTTGGTTTTACATTTAGATGTAGTTTGTTTTGCTGTAGGTCTTGCACCAAACATTCCTTGGCAGTGAGTTGTAGTTTTGGATCTTGAAATTAGACAATTTTGGTACTTTTTAATATGTCAAAACAAATTTGAATAGCAATAACAACAATATTCATGAAAGAAGTTCTGTTCATCAATACTAACAGCTGTATTCATTGTTTCTTGTAATGCATTAAGACAAAAATTCATACTCCTAATTAAGCTCCTAAATTCTGGTGTGAATGGTACAGTACAGAATCTGGAGAATTAGGACTTCATTTTTATCATTCCCAAGTTGAATTGTTAGAACTGCAATCGTACTGGTTTAAGGGAGCATCTGATAATACAACTTTCCCATTCCTGTGTAATTGATATCAAAAATTTTACCAGCCAAATAGTTTTCAGAAGTCCTTTGATCCATTTCCTGTCTGAATCAAGGAAATTGGAGATTGCCTATTGGCGCAGGTTATGTCATTCCATTGATCTTGACTGTGGAGACAAATGGTGGATATTTTACCAGCACATCTCATTGACCTGAAACATCATCTGTTCCTCACCAAAAATGTTAACTTGACTTACTGAACAAACGTTCAATATTTGCATTTTTATTTCTGATTTCCAGCAACCACACTGTTTGCACCCTGTAATCTTGACCTATTTCATTTACAGCTTAAAATAGATTCACCTAATGGAGATTATGAATGTTTTGAAAATAAATCTAATATTTAAACACTTGAATATCTTCTCATGTGTTTTCTGGGATTGGCACGTTTTAGATTGTTCTAGATCTAATTCAGAACTGCTTTTGAAAGGGTGCAATTTTTATAAATCTCTCTTTGTATGCCTCTCCCTGGAAAAAGTGAAATTTCTAATTAACTGTATTCAGCGGGCATATAATATTGATTCATTGAATAAATTACATTAACTTATGACAATGAGCTTGAATTAGGTTTGGATCCACTTTTATTTCAGTCATGAACTGAGATGCATCGAGTAATGATTACCAGTGTTTCTGCTGGATGCTTTTGAAATAAAATACTGTAGATTGAAATTGACATACATGAGATTAGATAATCTACAAGGAAGTTAACACCCAATCTCAATAACAAATTCATGTATGTTACATTCTAAATGTTGTATTATGTGACAATAATGGGACATTGAATCTTTAATTGGAACCAGTACTTAAAAATTTGTGGCGAAACATGCAATCCTGTTTAGTATTTTTTTTTGTTTACCTTTCATTTGTAGATTTTGTAAATACTTGGGTTGTCGCTCACAGTATAGTTATTTGTACAAGATGTTGAATGTTTTATGTTCACTTTTTTTTAAATGATACCAATGTTGCAATTTTTTCTGCTGGGTGCAGCTGAATCTGTTATAAGTGTTCTTACAGCTGTAGAATATTGGATATGTATCCTTTTCAAAATATTTTTCCACGGTAGGCCTACTAAACCTTGGAAACCATGGCTTTAATTCCGGTTTACTGTATAGATAATTATTATGTAAAAAGAAAAGGCATGTTTAGTCAATTACACGTCTCCTTTGTACATATGTATAACTTGCACTATAAGTTTATGAGGCTTTTGTGATGAATAAATATATGGAAATAGTCTAAAGTGTTTATTTTTCCTTCAGATTCTCTTTGCTTAACACAATTAATTATGAAGTACTCACAACAAACCAGATTAACCAATTGTTTAGTTGCTAATGCAGAATGACCAAGACAACAAAGTAAAATAGAATTTCAGCAGCGTCGTTTGGCATGGTACGTTACCACACCAAACACATTCTATACCACCAATGTGTATACTATCGGATCTTTGTTAAGATGTAGAATCAAAGTGGGTGAAAATGGGATGTTTTTACCATCCCCCAATGGTAGCAGGAAATAGCATAAATTAGGTTCATAAAGTAAATGCAGTAATGATGAACTTCCACTTAATGGTAAAAACCAAATATGCAGTAATAGGAAGAAAATTATTCAAGATGATGTGCAAGGTATGTTTTTATTTCGCTCATTCTGGAATTTAGGAATTATTAACGAAGTTGAGTGATGGTGGGGTAGGAGGTGAGTCGATGAAGAAGGACCCACAACTATGGAGAGAGGACCAAATGATGAAAAGAGGTTTCAAAGTTTGTGGCTAAGGATCATGGAAGAATAATTGATTATTGGGAATATGGCCACAGATGAGCACTATTTTAAGATGGGATAATTTCTGTGACTAATCACCAGGATAAAGAGAAACCCGTTAATGCAATTGAAGTTTCCAAAAGCTCTTAACAAGGTTCCACAAGAGATTACAATGTACCAAATATTAATGCTTCAGGTTAGTTGTAATTTAGCAACATGAACCAAAGATTGGTTAATAAAGAACAGTAAAGTAGAAGGGCTGAAACCCACAGGAATGTAAAGCATCATGCTTGGCCTCAACTATTTATAAGCAAAATCAATGATTGTAATGAAGGGACATATTATTTCCACGTATTTATAGAAGACTGCAAAGAAATATAGACCCATTAAGTGTGGGCAAAATTGAGGAAGATTATGTAAAGACACCCAATTTGGTCATAAAAATTAGAAAGAAGGTCTGAAATTTGTATTTTACATAAAGTAGTTTAAAAAGTGTTTTAGCCTTTATTATAAAAGAACATGAGCAAAAGAGTTAAAGTCTTTCTTCAATAATGACCTATCAGAGAAATTAAACCTGGCGTGTTGTTTTAGAATTTTGATTTTCACTTCAGTGGAAAATTCAGTCAACTTTCACTGGGTTCATTCTTGATAGGCAAGTGTTATTCTATGTGGAATAATTGAGTAGACTCCTCTGATTCCAGTGGTTATAATGATGGTAATGTTTACTGACCATCATTACACAATGAGGACAGCACAGTTAGTGTAACAGCAGTACAATACTATTACAGCGCCAGCTGGGTTCAAATCCAGTGCCTTCTGTAAGGAGTTTGTACATTCTCCCCATGACCTGCACACGTTTCCTCCAGTTTCCTCCCACCCTCCAAAGACATGGGGTTAATAGGTTTGGGCACATAGGCTGGAAAGGTCTGTTGCCATGTTGTATTTCTAAATTTCAAAAAATAAAATACAAAAAAAATTAACAAAGAATAAAGCAGAATTCACACATTTGTTACTACATGAGCTGTTTAAATTAACCATTTGAACAGTCTGGCAAAAGATGTCCTGACTTCTGAAATGTGAACCTGCTTCCAATATCAACCTGAAACAACAAGGCCAACTTCCAGCATTTTCTGACTTTCTATTGTTCTGACATTCATTGATACATGTGTCAGTTCAAGGCATTCACTTTACAACTGAAGTTGTGAGGCTGCATGTGCAGTCCCAGTCATTGAATTATAACTGCAAGCAAATCAAAGAGGTGATGCAGTCTTGAACTGCAACATCAACAATACCCCTTCTCTCAACAGATACTGCTGGACCACAGTTCTTCCTGCAATTTGTTTTCTAGATAGAGCATCTACAATCTTTTTTTTGTCTCCAATTTTTCAGCAATTTTTTTTCTAACACGCACATTGAGTACGATGTATATAAAGGTAGAAGGTAAAATATTTTTTTATTTTTGAAATATACCTTGTCCTTATTTAACATCAGAATAGTGCTGGGTGTTTCCAGCACTTTCTATTTTTGATTTTTGAAACTTGTGATTGGGTTGGAAAGTTGGAGGATGGATTAGAGAGGAGTTGCACTGGAATGAAAAGGCTAAGTCAAAGTACTAAAACTTTTTTTTTATTTTTTAAAACCAGGGTGAAAAAAAATAGGTCAACTGTTTGCAATTTTTAAATTAATTGCTAATTCTACAATCTCATTTGGTTGATACAATTTAATTTTTTTAATTGTTTTTTAATGTCAAATCTTCATTTTTAAAGCAAAAGAAATAACTGCATGAATGTTGCAAATTTCTAGAAAGAGTTTTATTTCTTCTTATTTGCCTTTTTTGCTTTTCCTTTAAGCTTTCCTTTTCCTTCTATTTTCTTTTTAATGTTCTTGTAGATACCAATTCCCCTGCGAACCATGACCCCTCGCCACCACGACTGAAGCTGCAAAAGAGAGAGATACAATCTCATACAAAAGAATATCCAGTGAGAGTAATAGTATCTACCAAAGTCAAATCTAACAAATAGACAACACTATCCACATTAAAGATGTATAGTTAATAATATTACAGATCAATTGGATTCACTGCAGGCTTCATATTAGAATATATCAATTTAGCTTTCCCTTTTTTGAAATGGAGATGTTCAAAAAAGTACGAGTTGACATTTTCATGAAAAGGAATGTGATGAATCTGGTTAAATGCTTCCATAATCCTAAATATTCAGAGGAGAGATGTAGCTTGCAAACTTTCAAACTCAACTATATTATTTAATATAAAATTGTGAGAGATCTGTCCCAAGCAACTTGACGTTTTACATGACAATATTCTGACCAATAAAATAATATGTTCAAAATATTGAGCAAATCAGGTAGAATGTGCAAAGGGAGAAAAGATTTCAGGATAATGAACTTTCATCAGAACTAAACATTTAGCATTATAATGGTTCTTAAATAAAGCAAGTGTTCCAGAAAAATCAGATGTTCCCACTTGCTGGGGTGCCCAACACTTAAGACCACAAATTCTGTTAACCCACGTCTCTGCCTTTTTATACTATTTCCAACTTCCCTCTGTTTTCCACTAAATCAACTTGCAAGATGCCCCTAAATGTATTACACTCTCATTCCTCTTGTTCTGTTTTATATACATTAACTATTTAATTAAAAAACTTTAAGTCTACACCTAAAAGATCATCTCAATCATTCCCCATTTTGTTTTGAATTCTTTGCTTTTTATTTATTTGAGCTAAATTTAGTTGTGATTTTTCATGTTTAGAGATATGAAATTTTAATTTAAAAATAGGAATAGAATATCCTGACTGCAGTGTCAACCCGTAAGAAGAAAGTTTATATTGTACAATTACATTATTGTGAATGATGTTGCTTTGTTGTCTTGTCTGCAGCAGGCCGTTTAACAGTTTGATCGATTGGTCCCAGACATGCAATTACAAATGAAATTCACGCTTCTCATTTTACCTTAATAATGCTTCTGAACTCCTTTTCTTCTTGTGTCCGTCTCTTGCATTCATTCTCTCTCTCAATCCTGTCCTCAATTATCACTCGTTCATAAGTCAAGTACTGAAAGGTTGGAATCAAAAAGATTTTGATTTAATATTCAGATATCTTATTTTTTTCCCCTTTCCCAATTACAATTGAAAATAAGCCACAGAATCCAAAATAAGTTTCGTGAAATCTAGTAGATCAGCATTCACATCACATCAAAAGACAGTGCAACATATGTTAGCCTCGGCTCTGCTTCCTGTGTGGAATTTACACATCCTCCAACATCCCAAAGATGTGCATGTTGAAAGGTTAATTGCTAGTGTAACAGGTTCCCAACATGGAGATAAGTGGTAGAATCTCAGGTGAGGTAATGGGAATAAAAATGGGATTATTGTAAAGAGATACCTGTGGTGGGCATGGACTACTGGGTTGAAAAGGTTTAATCCATGCTCTATGATTCTACGGAATTTTGTCGAAGCCTTGCAATCTTGTGGGAATACACTGGGAGTTTAGATCTCCTCCAAGAAACCCAGTCAGTCAGTCACATCCATGGCTGCAATAAGGTTTTGGATTACACGGCATTGCCAGAATTGTCCTTGCTATTGTTCAGTAGTCAGTTATCCCAGGTTGTTACCCCTCATGACAAGAGAATCTCCAGAAGCAGATCCTCGAGGACCTCGGGTTGGTCTCCACTGTAATCAGAAAGCAACCAGCTACCAGCTTTGCTCTAGCCATTTGGGCACACTGTAAAATGTAGGAAAACTTAGCTGACTAACAGTGTGCATTAGCCTATGTACCATTGTACAGATTGAGCTTTCGTGGTTTGCGCTCAAGCAAACTCTGAAATGATGAGCAACCAAAGGAAAGAAATAGAGATTTTTGTTGAGAATGTGAGCATTTATTGGCAAGCTGGTTCTTAATGTACACATGATTCTGGTTTCTATGCAGCTTCTGCATTGATCAAGGTTCCTTTGTTGTCACTATACTGTTTATCATACACAGTTCGTTTTCTTTGGTTTGCCTGGAAAGGCCCAAAAAGAGTTGCCACTAGTCTAGCACGCTGACAAAGAGGGAAAAACAAAAGATACTTTCTTTGGAAACACTATTTTTGAAGACATTGCGACGTCATCATGAAGACACCTGCTGCCAGTCATGCTGGAGTCTAGTGGGAGCACAGCTAAAGCTCCACTATTTTGTGGAGAAATGCAAATCCTAAAAATTGCTGCAGCATTACAATAATCACTGACTAGAAATTAAGAGTTCCCTTTATGTAACTCTGATCAGGGTGGTTAATACTTATGACCTGCTTTCCAAATTACACTATAACTCACTGTGTACATGTATAGTCTTGCTACCTTTATGTTACTAATGTTCACAACTATTTAATCTGTATATTTCTTTGATACACCCTAGATGTGAAATATGTGCAGAATCATATGATTCAATTTGTCAAGCAACAGAAAACATGTTAATAATGCAACATGTCCAATTCTGTCCAAACAAGGATCCAAGGTGTTGAAAATGCAGTGTTACATGATGCATTTTCCAGATCACTATTTGCAATCGGTAGGAAACAACATTTACAAGCAAATTAGATGCTTTCAAAATGCCTGAAATAATATCACATTAAATATTTCTGAAACACAGCTTTATATTATTGTAATATTTTTATACTGTGCATTATTGTAATGTACAGATAGAGGAATAAATTCAGCAAAATTCTTATTCTCACAGGTGAATATTGGATAATTAGCAGTACCTTCTCAGAGTATTCTCTGAGCCGCTGTAAATTACTCGTTTTGGATGATTTCAGAGAAATCAGTGCATTTTGATTTGCTTCAATGTCTTTATCATATTTCTCCATCCAAAATTCCAGCTTTTCTTCCAGTTCCTGCTAGACAAGAAACAAAGAATGAGGACAGCAAAGAAAATCTGATTTACTATTATTTTCTTAAAAGTGGATAACCTCAAATTTACATCATTTTTTTCCAGACTCTTGCCTAATAGCATAACCTATCCTTATCTCTCCGCACACTGTCTCCGCGACACAATTTGCTTTGCCACTCAAATTCGTGTTATCAACAAATTTAGATAGGCCATACTTGAGGTCTTCCTCCAAATCATTTATACATATCATGTAGAATTGCTTGACTAGCACCAAACCCTGCAGAGCTAACCAGAGAAACACATTTATCTCAACTCCCTTCAATTGGTTAACGAATTCTTTATCCATGCTAATAAATGACTCTGTGAATCCTTATGCAAAAGTATTTTATTAGGCATTTAATCAAAGCCCTTCGAGAAATCCTAGTATTGTGTATAGCGTCCACTGTCCTCAAAAAAAATTATCAAACGTGAACTTTTCTTCCTGAATTCATGTTGAATCTGCCTAATGAAATGACTTCAATGCAGAGGTTTTACTAATTCTTCCTTAATGAGCTTCAAGCATTTTCCCAACTCCTGACATTAGGCTAACTGGCCTATAATTACATGCCTTTTTCCTTCATACTTTTTTTAAACATGATTTCACATTTGTGCCTTCCAATCAGCAGGGACCTACCCAGACTCCAGAGAATTTCTGTAATTTATCACCAATGCTTCTACTATAAATTCTGCCATTTTTATCAGTACCTTGGGATGTATTCCATCAAGATCATGGGATTTATCAATCTTTAGGCCCACTAGATTGATCAGCTCTTCCTCTTCAGTGGTAGCAATTGTATCAAGGTCTTCACCTCCCATCGCAATCATGGCATCTCTCTCCTTGGCATGTCAGATGTGTCCACCATGCAGACTGACACAAAATAGTCATTCAAAGCCTCAGCCACTTCCACGTTACCCACTATTATTTCCCCTTTCTCATCTTCCAAGGGACCTATTTTTATTTCTGCCACCATTTTCCTCTTTATATAATTATAGAAACTTTACCACCTGCTTTTATATTTTGCAGAAGTTTACTTTCATTATCTATCTTCCCTTTCTTTATCGCTTGCCTTGTGGTTTTGTTTCTTTTTAAAGTTTTCCCATTACTCTTGGTGACTTTGTCTGACGGAACTTTTAGTTCGATGCCTTTCTTTCCTTAGTTATCCAAAGTTGGCTCTTTCCATCCTTACTGTCCTTGTTTTTGACTGGAATATATTTTTGTTGAACATACTCAACCGTCTACCATATTGTCAAAATACAGAGATGCTGGAGGAACTCTGCCAAATATATATATTAGTGATGTTTCAGGCTAATATCATACCTTGAGGAAGGGTTCAGGCCAAAAACCTCAGTAATATATCTTTACCTCCTATGGACACTGCGAGACTGGCTGAGCTCCTCCAGCATCTGTGTTTTGACTACAATCACAGCATCTGCAGACTTTCATGTTTCACTCCTTTTGTCCCACAAAATAACCTGTGTTGCCAATCAATGCTAGCCAAGTCCTCCTTCATCATATTGTAGTCTCCCTTGTCAAGGAGAAGCACACAGTCTCTCGATTGATCTAGTGCACCCTCCATTTGTATGAGAAATTCAATCATACTGTGATCACACTTTCTGATAGAATACATAACTGCAAGATTGTTAATTTTACCTGTGTCATTGCAGAGGACCAGATACCATGTAACGCTTTCAAAAAAGCTATTACGGATGCATTCCATTAACTCCTTTTCAACACTGCTTCAACCAACTTGATTTGCCAATCTATGTGCAAGGTGAAATCCTCCATGACAACTATCATTCTATTCTTACATGCATTAGATATATCTTGGCTTATTGCCTGTGCCACTAAAATGTTATCATTTGGTGGCCTGTAGACAACTCCCACCAGTGATTTTTTAAAGGTAATGGTTTCATTACTGTCATGTAATACTACATTTAGAATGTAATATACATGAAATTCTTTAATTTTGTCTTCTGTAAGGAAGACGGAGAGTCGCCATTTTGTTCAGCGCCCCTCACAAGGAACAAACTAGCGACCCCTGGTTTAAGACCAGAGTTCTAACCACTGAGTTATCGGAGTCTCTTACCCTAATCTCTACATTGTGGATTCAACATTCTGCTCCTTAGATCTTATATGGTCTCCCACTATCTTTCTGACGTCATCCTTAATCTTACTCCAATAATACCCCACCTCCCTTATCTTCTGGCCTTTCTTTCTGAATTAGCTCATACGCTTGGATATTTAATTCCCAATCATCTCCACCCTGCCACCACAAATATGTAATGGCTGTTATATCACTTTTGACTGATTGTCCCATAATTTCAGTGATCTTTTAAATACTACGAGTATTCAGATGGAGGGTGCACTAGATCAATCGAGAGACAGTGTGCTTCACCTTGACAAGGGAGACCACAATATGATGAAGGAGGACTTGGCTAGCATTGATTGGCAACACAGGTTATTTTGTGGGACAAAAGGAGTGAAACATGAAATACCTTGCACTCATTGTTCTTTCAGAATCTAGGAATCTTTGTGTCCTTTGCATTTTAACTATTCTCTTTTCTAACTTTTGCTTTGGTCTCTACATTATCTTTCTGCCTGGATTCTCAGCCACTGCCCCCACCCACCATATTAGTTTAACAACAGTACTACCAAATTTCTGCAAGAAAAAAAAAATTTTAAAAATTATGCAAGGGTATGGGTCACTTTATGACATTTAACTATTAAATAAAGCTCCTGTGAGATCAATTTATTAACAAATACTTCCATGCCTGGATAAATTTGAATTACATTTTTTAAATGTTTGCTGAACAAGTATCCAAATATTCAAGACATACATGGATAAATAAATTAACTCTTACATTGAGAGTTCTGTATTCTATGAGGTCGCAACTATTTTGATTCAGAATTCCTTCTGTAATTTAGCCCTATCTGCATTTTTAATTTTAATTTTAATGACTTGGATACTTACTGCCTGATTTTGTCTCAGGAATCTTTCAATCTCCAAATGTATCTGATTCTCCTGTTCGATTTTGCTTTTTAAGAGCTGGTTCAAGAAGACCAAATATAATGGAAGGAGAGATTTTAACAGATTGATAAAATGTTAATAATAAAATAATGTTTACATATTAACTGGATTTTTGTAAATGAAACTGTGGTAATCTCACTATACATTCAGTGCAAAGATGCGAAAAATAGAGGGAAATGTTAAGTTGAAACGAGAATTAATTACAATAGGAATCACTTTATGTACTTTTTTTAAAAAATGTGTGTTGAGTTTAAATACAGAAAGAAGGCTGCTTTACAAGCTTACAAAGTAAAATACACATACTGGTAGTTCTGAGCTATACATCGCAGGAAGGCCCAGGTATAATTAATCACTGTTGTGTTTTGAACCAGAATGAAGCCAAGGCACCACAATTGGATTCAGTACAGAGGCAAACGTTCAGCCAAAGGTGCTGCTTTAGATTATCATCTAGTCACAGGAATGTGGACCTGTGCAGATATCAGTAACTGGAGCATAAAGGGTATTAGCATCTCAAGTTTTAGATTGAACAAATAGCAGGCAAGAGCTACATCAGCATTGTCATAGGTTGATCAAAATCTGGATTATTGTTTCACAGATTTAAACTACCAAATATTTGAAGTCACAAAACTCAGAGCAGTTATTCCTTTCATTTCCTGACCTGAATCTCTTCTTTTAATTTATTTTCCTCACTGGCACATTTTTTTTGAGTCTGTT
Organism: Narcine bancroftii; assembly: GCF_036971445.1. Classification (NCBI taxonomy): domain Eukaryota; kingdom Metazoa; phylum Chordata; class Chondrichthyes; order Torpediniformes; family Narcinidae; genus Narcine; species Narcine bancroftii. The sequence continues at coordinate 105,551,765 of NC_091477.1, read as the reverse complement.
GGACCTGTAGTTCTGCATTTTTCTTCATGTACTTCCCTTCCATAGAGGTTTTTGCTTTCATTTCTTGCACTTGGTCTTTTAAATGAGCGATCATCTCATTTTTACTCTGATCAGAAAAAATAAATGTTTAGGGTCAGTGGTTGTGGTTACCTTCTGTCTCTGCAATGATATGATCAGTATGATGAATAAATATATTGTCTATCTTTCTGAACTAATTTTGACCAAGATGCTAGTGGTTGAGGTTTTTTGAAATTTTATCCACTCTATCCAAGCTGCAAACAATAAACCTATGTCTTCTCATTTCCACAATTCTTTTCATCCCATTTATCAACCAAAATGTGAAGGTAAAAGCAGTTGATTGTAACATTGTGGCATTATCACCCAATTCCCTTAATAGATTATAATGTTTTCAAAACATTTTAATTTATGATGTTACTGATCTCCTATTCTTATCAAAGTTGACATTAGCTACTGGAGCAGTTCAAAGACTATAATTCCCCACCCCTCCCCCCCAACCCCATGCTGACGAAATCAATACTATCTATCGGTTTATTAAAGTAGCTTAGTTAATGTACCTTTCTTTAACTTTACAGATTTCTCCTGCTTGTTATTCCTGATAAATATTACCTCTATATTTTTAATATGCACCTAAGGAAAGTGCATTTGCCAAGTCGAATCAAAGCCAAGTTTTACATGTTTAATATAATTTCACTGCTTTTCAATTCTATCCCTCCAATAATCCTTTAATCTTGATGGTCTCAATGATATGTACATCCCTATCCCCATCTCCCATCAATTCTTATTTCATTTAGGGTCAACATTTGCTTTAACCAGAACACAGGCACTGGGAACAAAATGTGCAATTAACTCACACCCATTTGATCTGGAGCAGATCATGTACAAAATCTCTATCCAAACAGTGTTAACTACTTTTCACCTTGGCACATCATTATTTTAAGTTAGCAATTGCTATCGAAGCTATATTTGCAAATTAACAGATAGACGCTTCTTGGATGCAACTGATAGTGGAAGTCACTCCAATGTTTTTGCCAATTAAAACAAGCTATGGAAGAGATCAGGCTCTCTGATCCTTCAGTGCAGTTCTGGATACCTTGGTAGAAATAGTGATCGGAGGAGTAAATCTTCTAGATACACAGTTATGTGGCAGTGAATTGAGCCAGCAGTTCTAGGTAATGTAAGGAGCCAAGCTCAAAAATTCATGCACATAATGCCGTAAGTTAAATGATCTTACATACATGATCAATATCAGTTCTGCCTCTTTTTGATATCTGCGTTTTGGAGCTGCTTTAATTGGATATCAATGATTCACTTTACAACATTGGTCAATTTAGCATTTCCTGAGAATTAATGTCATTTGCTGCCCAAAATAGGAGATGAACTCATGCACAAATCCTTTCCAAATGTGGCACACAAAAATATGTAGGGGTGTATCTCACTTGAAATTTGTCTCGCATCCCTGCCCATAGTGCCTGAACTAAGGGCAATTTTGGAGCCAAGGAATTTGTGGCTTTCCTGTTCTTTCAATGAATATCTTTCTTGAAAATTGTTTATACTTACAAAAACATTTTCCCATTGAGTTTATTAAAAGCAAAATATTTTGCTGTAGGGTCTTAAACACTATTTATATCACTGTTAATGATGTGCAGTTTTTAATTAGGTTTCTGATTGTAATTAAAGTGTAAAAAAAAGACCTTTGTATATGAAACAAAAGACATTGGAAAACAATAAGCTCAGAAACCTGTTGTTCTGCCTCCTTTTCCTTCTGTAAATTTTGCAGCTGATTTTTTAGAGCTTTAATTTTCCTTCTGCCTTCTTCTTCCCTGTTACATGTACATGAAAAGGTATGAGTGAAACAAGCTGTGGCAGCATTAACTATTAATCATACACACCTGTGGCAATTCATTGATTTAAAGGTAAATTCTGTAAAACTAAAATTAACAATGTATAATAATATTTAGATTTACTGTAGTTGTAATCAGTAAAAACCAAATTATATCAAATTTGATCAGATTTTTATTTTATATCAGCATACCGATGCAAAATTTTAAATTTTGGACAGCATGACCTATTTTTATGCATTCCTCAATCCCAAACTTTTGTTACCCAGTGAAACAGAATTCAGAACTATGTTTGAGGCAGGCACATACAATATCCTTCATTTATTTACAGTACTGATCTTTTTACCAACTAACTTCCTGCTTTAGCACATTGTTCTTTGGAGAGAAAACAACAAACTCATTGTCATATGCATAAGTTCAATGTCCAGATGTAATGAAATTCCTACTTGCTGCAGCCAAACATCAAACACAATAATAAAATGTTAAATTGCTACAAAAGCAAGAGAAATGAATATCAAAGAATAGATAAATAAATATTCACAATTGCAGTGACTACGACAATTTCCAACAGCATTCAGAATTTTGTGCACATGAAACAACTATAATTTCAAAATTTATGCTCGTCACCGAATTGAATGAAATGTGGTTAATATAAGATATAAACTGCAATTCAACATTTTGGAGAAGAGATATGTAGCTTCCTTGATGGGGAGTCAAGAGGAGACTGGTTTTTAAAGGTGAACTCCCTTGAGTGACTTTAGTATACCCTGTTGACTTTATTAAAAAATTTAAAGTTCAGCTTCATTGTCAGAGAACCTTAATGACATCACCTACAATCCTGAGATTCTTTTTCCTGTGGGTGATGCAGAATTTCAAATTATCAATAGTGCAATAGACTGTACTCAAGAAAAGATATGTATACAAAAGAGAGAATTGTAAACAAACTGACTGTAATATGGGAATTAAATATTCAAAAATAAATAAGAGTAAAAATCCTTAAATGAGTCTCTGATTGAGTTTGTTGCTTAGAGTCTGATAGTGGAGGGATAGCAACTGAACCTGGTGCTGCCTCTAGGCCTCCTTCCTGATCACAGCAGCAAGAAAAGAGCACGTCCTGGATGGCGTGGATCCTTGCTGCTCTCCGATGGCAGCATTCCATGTAGATTTTCCCGATGGTAGGGGGGAGTTTTGTCTGTGGTGTGTCCACTACATCTTGTAGGGCTTTCTGCTCAGAGGCTTTGGCGTCTCCATATCAGACCATGATGCAGTCGATCAGCACACTTTCCACGACATTGCTCTCCCATTTTAGTGAATCAGCATACAACTTGCAGTGTTATTTTAAACTCCACTGCTTTCTAAGATGGTATGGAGAGCACTAGCAATGCAACAGCAATCTAGAACATCAGAATCAGGAAATACCAATTTGATATGCATGATTTTAATTGTGTTTTAGAGCAATACTATTTGCCAATACATTCCTGTCCCTTACTCCACATATGACACAATTACAGGTTACGTTCCAGTAAACCCATCATAAGTGGAAAAATTGTACGTCGATAAAGAATACAGTACCACACCTACTGAACATTGTAGCCTAGACTGCCTTAAACATGCTCAGAATGCTTACCATAGCTTACAGTTAGGCAAAATAATCTAACACAAAGCCAAAATGTAAAAAAATATTTTCAACACAATATCCGTTGTTTACACTCATTTGCGAACCATCACAACTTTTGGAAAAATTGTAAGTTGGACCATCGTAAGTAGGGGAACATCTGTACTTCAATTAAAGAAAGCTGAGACAAGATGAAAAAATTATAGTTGATTGTTTTGGTTATCACACACAAATTCTAGTCCGAATATAACTGTGAGGAACACGGCTAAGTGTGTTCCAATGTCTATTGTATTAGATCCAGAAAGTATAATTTACAATCAGGAGTCAACTAGAGAACATAATTTGTTCAGGTTGATGTTGTAATGACCAAGCAAGCAGGTGTGAAGACAACCAATAATAACATAACTCACTTAATGATGGCATTTTGCATGATCATTTTTTTCTTTTTCTCAGTCTCAAGAACATCTAGCAGTGTAAGGTATGTTCCTGAAAATTGCAGCTCCTTCATGGTATCGTTAATCGCGTCCAAAGCAAATTTCCTATTCACAAAATAAAAACTATTAATCAAAGAATAAACAGGAATTATTGAAGCATAAAGCAGAATATATCCATGTCATAGCACATGTCTAAGTGGAGGCTTAAACAGATAGTGAAATGTATAACCTTTATAAAATGTCGTCTTGTTTTAATATTACTACTGCAATGGAACAATGTGGTAAAGATTGTTAAAATAAACAGAAGATTCAAAGAAAATGTTGGAAACATTTAGCAGGTCAGGCAGCATCTGTGGAAAGAGAAAGTTAATGTTTCAGATCAAAACCATTTAATCAGATGTCATCTAACCTGCTAAGTGATCCAGAATTTTCTATTTTCATTTCAAATTTCCAGAACCTGCAGTTTAAAAAAATAATTGTTTGTGTTACAGGCCCAGAGGACCCCAAAACCCAGCAGCAATAGAAATTCACTAAGACAAATGGTTACTTAAACAAAAGTTGCTTTTAATGTTCTTTCAACATAAAAACAGGATCAAACTTTAACCTATTACTATTAACTTAACCCCCTTCTAATTCTAAGCACACGTGTACGTCATGTGTGTATATGTTCAGGAAAGTTCTTTGATTCACAGTCCAATCACATTTCTCACTCCTCCAAGTTCACCAGTATCAGTCAATTCTTATACTGAGCAGAATTTAACATTTTTTTGAATTTTCACCAAGCTCTGGTGTGGTTACCACTCAGGAAGGTTCTTGTAGGTTTCAGAGAGAGATTTGTTGCTTGTTGAACAAACTGATTTACTTCCATCAGTCACTTGCGTGTCTTGCTGAAGAAATTTGCCCCTTCAGGGTTTTCCAAATGATAATCTCTTCTTCCAGGTCACCACAGAGTTCCTCTTGTTTCCCTTATTTTAGGAGAAATACTCTAGCCAACCATTACCTCTTGTAAGGACTACAAGGGTTTTCACCAGGCTGAACTCAGAACTCACAACCCGTCTTCAAAATGGGGTTTTCCACAAGCTTCCAAAAGCCACTACAGGTCAGTTTTCTCTCCCTCTCTCTCTCTCTCTTAGAGAAAACCTGTTTGGTCTTTCTCTGCTTGCAAAAACACAACATTCTTGCAAAGGCACTCAGTGCCTCAATGTCTCATTTTCAGCAAAGCTCTTGCATTTTAAATGAGATCTGTTTTGTGAAGTGTTTATTTGTTTGTGACCTACACTAAACACCCCACAATCATCTCTCTTAAAAAACATAATATATATAAATAAAATATAATATACCTTGTCACACTAGCGATGTCGATATGGCATGAGAAGCAAATACAATGGTGTATGCTAACTGCAAAGAATGTGCTGAAACCGATTTGTGTTTAAAAGTGGAGTAAATCACGAGATTCTGCAGATACTGGGATTGAAGTAAAAACACAATGGTGGAGAAACTCAGCAGGTCAAGCATTATACTTTATGTAACAAAGTTAAAGATATGTAACCAACATTTCAGGCTTGAGCCCTTCATCAAGGTATGGGAAAATGTGGGCAGTTGCAGATTGTGAAATCAGGGTGCAAACTTAGACCTCAGTGCAATTCTGGAAGCAGATAGATAACATGAAACAGAACAAATATGATAACCATACCAAGAAGGCCCTAATGACTTCTTCAAACATTTAGGGGCAGAAATGGTAAGCAAGAGAAAATAGTGACCCTATCTACATTTCAAATGATTATGGAGAGGGACAAAATGTGTATCGAGTTAGAATATTATATTGGTAATCAAAATAGAATAATACCAAAAGAAATAGAGATCAAGCAGAAGCAAAGTGATGAGAGATACAAGGAATCAGTCAGTGATGTTCTGATCAGTTATCAAAATCATGGTGGTGCGAGTCTTGTGGCACCTACACCTCTTTCAGGTAAAAGAGCGTACTAGATAGTGTGGATCTTTGACGATTGCTGCTGCTCTCCAATGGCAGCATTCCCAGTAGATGTTCTCAATGGTATGGAGCATTTTGCATGTGATGTCCTGATTTTTGTCCACTATCTTACTCTCAGGGGTATCATTGTCCCCATATCAGACTATTATGCAGCCCAGCAGCACACTTTACACCACACATCTGTAGAAATTTTCCAGGGTTTCAATATCATAGCAAACTTCCGCAAACTGCTGAGGAAGTAAAGATGCTGGTGTGATTTCTTCATGACGCTATTTAGAATTTCAGGGTTCTATGTGATGACATGATTGGGTCCAGGAAAGATCCTCCGAGATAGTGACTCCCAAGAACTTCAATTTGCTCAACCTCTCTACCTCTGATCCCCCAATGATCACTGGATCATGCACATCTGGTTTCCCCTTCCTGAAGTCAATAATCAGCTCTTTGGTTTTGGTGACATTGAATGCGAGGTTGTTGTTGGTACACCATTCGGCCAAGTTTTCATATTCCCTCCTGACTCATCGCTCCTTTTTATACGACCCATTACTGTGGTATCAGCAGCGAATTTGTAGATGGTGTTGTTATCGTACCGAGCTACAGTCATAGGTATAAAGTTAATGGAACGGGGGCTAAGGACGCAGCCCTGTGGTGCTCAGGTATTGATATAGATTGTAGAGGAGATGTTCTTAACAATCCTCAGGTATCAGGTATCATTTATTTATCACAATTAACACCATACTGCATTAAAACCGAGATAGTGTTCCCCTGACCTGGTACAAAAACTACCTAACAATACAATGCAACATACAATCAATTCTCAGAAACCTGACAACATCCACAAGGAGACAGGTTACAGCTAGATATTATAAAATGTCCATCAGTTTCGGTGAAGAGGAACGTTCCCAAAGCCTGAGGGGCTGCTGCAAGCTGTATGTGTAGCCTTCAATGGGTCAGGTTACCAACCCCTCCACAGATGTTAAGTCCACCAACAATAGGGAACCCAACTTCTGCCCAGTCATAAATTCACATGGCCTGAGCCCTCCCGTGAGGCCCAGACATCACAGCCTCCAAGTCCTCCATTTATCCATGAGGCCTAGGCATATCTCTACCAACCGCCGAGCTCGGCACTGCTCCGCAACAACCGTCACACAGACAATGTCTCCGACTCTGCCGCTCATCCTTCCCACTCAGCCTTCCAAAAGTCACCTCCGACAATGCTCCGAAGAGCTGAAATACTGCTGGCCTCCAACGATGCGGGTGGTTCGGCATCCTCCTATCAGCCATGTCTGAAGTTCCACACCTCCGTCGGGTGGATTCCACGACTTTGCAGCATACGCTTAGATCTGCTCCCATTCGGCGTCCACTAGCAGCACACAACTCCTTGCAGTCCAATGTCCATTTTCATCTAATTAAAGTTGTTCATGGTTCCAAACATTTAAGTTCTTGCAGCAACCGTGATTAAGAGTAGCTGCTGCAGCAAGTCCGCGGCGCCATTTTCAGAGCCGTCTACAGAGCCATCCACAATTCACAAACCCATCCACAATTCCTCACGGACTGTGGTCTGTAGGTGAGGAAATCTGTGATCCAATTACACAGTGGGGTGCTGAGTTCCAGGTCTTGGAGTTTGATTATCAGTTTTGAGGGACTGATGGTGTTAAATGCTGAACTATTGTCAATAAAGAGCATCCTGATGTATGAATCTTTGCTCTCCAGGTGTTCCAAGGCTTTGTGTAGTGCCAGTGAGATGGCATCTAGCATAGATCTGTTGCTACAGTAGGTGAATTAGAACAGATCCATGTCACCGCTTAGACAGGAGCTGTTATGTTTCAATACCAACCTTTCAAAAAATTTTATCGCTGTTGATCCTTTGATGTGAGTGCCACTAGTTGATAGTAATTTTGTACACAGGAAGAATGAGAGCAGATCTTATTGAATGTCAGTGTTGGCGACAGAACGTATGTTAGAGGGGGGCATTAGCATGTTAGAGGGAGGACACGGTGCAAGGCACAGTGGGGAAGGGGGGGGTTTGCAGTTACCATCATCCGCCCCTCTAATGTAGGTGCAGAGAACGCTGCTTTTATGGCATCGAGCGTCATTAGCTGCTAGTGACGTTTGACACACACTAGTGATGCTGGATTGGGTGGGGGCGGGGCTGATGGTGAGCGATGGCTGTGACCATACAGGGGGAACAGCACCTCGCTGGGCAAGGCAATGCCTGCGGATGCACTCCCCTCCCCTTAGTACTGATCCAGTTGAATGTTAGAAAATTCTTCAAGAGCTCAATGTGGTAGAATCAGAGGAGTCAAATTCTCAAAATATGGGTTTGGCCTTTAAGACTGAGACAAGGAGACATTCCTCACCCAGGGATGATGAATCTTTGCAGTTCTTTTTTTTTTTACCCTGGATGGTCAATCCCTGAGTTTGTTAAAAATAGATTTCAACTTATTTCTGAAAATTAAATTGGGATTTGTTGGGGGGAAATGCTGCTGGGGTAGCAGGGCAACTAAGATCTGGATGAATGGTGGTGCCGGCACAAAAGGCCACATAGCTGCTCATAATTCTTAACTTCTTATCACTTATATTTGCAAATAAAAATGATCATTTGTTCTTAAATCTTCATCCGTATGGATCTCACCTGTCAGTTTGTACCTTGGCGAGATTATTAACTGAAAGTGGATTCTGTTTCAGGGATGTGTTGAAAAGTTGACTACTCCTCTTCAGGTCTGCTACAACTTCTTGAATTTGCTGTCCCAGCTCTGGGAATTGGTCTGCCCAAGATCTTCTAGTCTCCTTGTCTTCTGATCTAGAAGTCATTAGCTCCTGATATTTAGACTCTGCCTGTTTCTGACCCTTTAGTATCAGGTCAATTTTACTCCCTATATTCTGGAGATGAAAGCAAGAGAATTTCTTTTGTCAAAATAAAATAATGTAGCATTGAAAATGTTTTCTATCTTTACAATTTTAAGAAATATAATTTACAATTGAAAAAGCTGTCAATTTATAGGTGCTACTTGGAATACCATGTGGAATCTATATATTTTAACCAATGCAGCAATGCCCCAGATTTTGTTTTGACATTAAGACATGCGAGGTGAAAACCACTCTTATAACCTGTTAGCATTGATGTACAGTATATTAACATTATTGTATGGACCACTGAATCTCAAAGATTAATTTTATATCATCTGTACTTTGATGTACTATCAATTGCTCGAAAGACCATTGTTGAGAAACCAATAGGCTTTTATTCACTGAAGAACAAAGGCACATCTATAATACTTGACTGTCCTGCACTGAGGAGGGGGCTGTGGAACAGTCACCTTTATATATGAGCCTGTGGAAAGGGCCACAGGTACAGTCGGCCAATCGATGTGCCTGACCAGGCAATTATATGCAAATAGTGGTTTACCACATACTTTAAGTAAACTTTAATAATAAACAGAGAATAAAAGTCAAGAGAAATGATCAAAGTTTCCATTCTGACTGAATACACTGCTGGAACATAAATGTGGTTCAAAGGCATTGTAGAGCTCGTCGATGTGAACTGTTTGAATATTCCGCTTGTGAAAAGCTGTCGCTTAGGCAAGATGCCAGGGGCTATTCTCCCTCATACTTTTCAGCCATCATAGTGGGATTGAAATGACCCTGTGTGAGTGCAGGAACTTGAAGAAAAGATTAAAATGAAGGTATAAACTTTGCTGTGGGAAAGTCGCAGCAGGAGAGGGAGGAAATAAATAGCAATAAATAGCAATAGCGGACAATTTTTAAACAACATGGGAAAGTTGGTAGTGCTATAGTGCACAATTTATAAAGACCGTGGGGAAAAAGCAATGGCAGACCTGACTTCCCAGAATGCTGTGCAGCAGAGAAACCCTTCCATGAATGCTCTGTGCAGGCAGCCAGGCAGACAGCCCTTTTTCTTCCACATGGAATTCTGGGAGGACAGGCCCGCCATCACTTTTTCCCCATGGTATTTATAAATTGTATGCGATAGTGCTACCAACTTTCCCATTCTATATAAATTGTGTGCTATTGCACTACAAACTTTCCCACCCTGTTTAAAAATTGTCTGCTATTGCTATTTATTGCTCACACTTTCCCACAGCACCTTATAAAGGTTTATATAGGTCGGCACAACAACAGGGGCTCATACTGTGTTGTACATAAAGCTTAATTAAGTTGTAATTAACATGATTAATTTTGTTCAAATATAAGATAATAATACATTGATCAGGATTTAGGGCAGGTTCACCATCACTCGATGCGTCATGATGTCACCGGTAGAAGCTAGAACAGTCCTAACCCTGGGGGTGGCTCCTTGAAAGGGTGAAAGTGTTCAGTGTCCCAGTTAGGAATGGTCAAGTGTCCTATCCAAGGATACTGAATGGCCAATTTAGTGGGATGCAAGTGTGAAAGGGGCTAATGTCTCCTCCTCATTGACAATCAACACAGACACATCTCAAGGATGCGTGTTTAGCCCACTGCTCTACATTCTCTGCGCCCATGACTGTGTGGCTAAGCACAATTCAGTACCTTTAACCCTTATATACAAATGTCTTGATGCACCACAGTTATCAGCATAATTACAGAGAGCAATGAGGAAATCATACAGGAGATAGATCAGCTAGTTGGTTGGTGTCACAACAACCTTGCTCTCAATATTAGCAAAATTTTTGTTAGGAGATATAAAAGTATTTGTATAAAATTGGGATTAACTATGTATCAAATAGAATTTTTAAGAATTGCTTTAGCTGTTTCAAAGAAAGGTATTGCTATTACATGGAAATCTGATGCAGATTTAGGGCTAGAGAGATGGCATGCAGAATTGCATTCATGTAATGCACTTTAAAAAATTACTTATAATTTATGTAGTAAGTATCATTTCTTTTTGAAAATATGGAGCCCTTATATGAAAAGTGTTGGTTTAAAAATTTAAAGTTCTCTCAATATCTGGTCTGATTGGTAAACCTGAGCTCCACAATTTAGATCAATTTATTTTTAGATTTATATTTTTAGATTCACATTCTCTTATATTCTTTCCTTATCTGTTCTTCATTTTTATTATTATTAGTTAGTAAGGGGGAGGGTTAGGGAAGTAAGTTGGGAGGGAGAGAGGGAGGATTGAAAATATTCACTTGTAATTTGATATCAATAAGCTTATATATATACATACATACATACACACACACATCTATACATACATATATATATACATATATACATACATACATATACATATATACATACATATACATACATACATACATACATATACACACACACATATATACAGTCCATAGTTTCCTCACCCATTGAGTACAACTGAAAAGATCTTTTGTCAAGTCCATTGAAATCTGTTAGTTTAATAACATTAAAGTAGAGAATTGAAAATGGGATTGAGAAGATAAATGAAAGACCGTTATCCTAAATAGTTCAGCTCATTTTTTTCCCATTTAATTTTGGGTCCTGTATTGCCACAGGTCTCCCTCGGTTATTGTTCTATATAATAAAACTGGTCCTGTTCACAATTTATTGTGAACCTTTGTGGATATAATGTAACATAGAAAGGTGGCCAAAAATTTAGGCTATTTCTTACACTGGTTGTATCTGCCTTTTTTTCATAGGAGACTGGCATGATGAGGCCAAGGATGGTTAATTGTTCAATGCAATCTTCCAGAACACTGCGAATCCGGAGAATATCACTCTGGGAAAGCTGCTGTTGACACACCTCGGGGACACTAAAGGGGAAGAAAAGGCATAATCATCATTTTAACCAAGATTAAATCATCATCAGACTAACATTGTGCTGACCTGAGATCAGCAACCCTCTTAATTTTGTTAGGGACTAAAGAGATTTTATTCGCATTAACAAAGAAACAGCAATGCAAAAATTCACCGGGCAATGGTAAATTCAGTTTTTATTAAACTATAATGACATAACATTTCTTACTTCTCTCTAACAAACTCTAAACTTAACCCCACTATGTGAAAATGTAAATACGTGTGTGCATGTGTTAAAGTCCCAAACTCAGAAAAGTCCATTTCTAAAACTTCAGCCACATTTTGGTCTTCCTTGACGGTCTTAAATTTTCAGTTCAAAAATAATTATAAAGTACTTTTAAACATCAGATCTCTTTAAACACACAAGTCTTGATGAGCTGTGTCTTTCAGAGATATCCTTCAAACAGGAGTGACCATCTTTTGGGCACAAAAGGGAAGTGGTCTTACCTATTTCAAAGCTACTTATGTTGTATCTCCTATGAATAGGATAAAACACGTCCTCTTCTTCCGTTTTCTACTCAAGAGTCACAGAGTTTTCTTCCATGACGAGGCTGCACTTTTTATTTTCAAAAGAGCAGTCAGAAAGTGAAGTAGTTTCCCTTTTGAAATCCACTTTTTTTTTGTGTTCCCCTTTTATTAGGAGTGACAGATAAAAAGCACCTATCCTGGTTACTGTAATTCAACCCTGTCTTTCAAAGGTTCCAACTCCTGTGGGTCCCACAGGGTCTTCACTTCTGAAACTGATTCAACAATGTCTGAATTTCTCTAAATCTTTCATGTCACATGGTATGTGACATCATTTCTGTCTTTGAAGGATCTGCTTCTGAGCTAACCTATTGTTTCCAGTATCTCAAGAACCATTATAAATCCTTTCATCTTTTGAAACTTCAATCAGCAGCCATTCAGTGTCTGCAAAAGGCTCTCCGTATCTTCCATCTCAAAGACCATGTGTGTTTAAAATGCTAAGTGTGGTCTTTGGGCTGAAGCCAGCGAACAGCTGCAAAGAAACATGCGTGTGTCTGTAGAATGTAAATAAGCCCTGTCCACCCAAAACTAACTTATTAAACCATATATAGATAAAATATAGTTTTAACATTAAACTAAGAATTAATATTAACACAGATCTGTTACAGAAGACATTGCTAGATTGGATTATCAAGAGGGAAAATTCCATCTGAACATGGATCTCTTTTTAAGACTAGGGAATGGTATTTGCACATATAGAAGGGTCAATAATTTAAATGGACAGAAAACACAGTACAAGACACCATTTCTGCCTGGAGACAGGTTGCTTGCATTTAGAAATATGAAAAATAATAGAATAAATGACTCAAAACATTTGTACAAAGTCACAAATGTGAAGCTACCCTTTTGCTGAAAAGTATTCAGTGTAATAGCTTCTGCTCCTCATGAAAGAACAATGATTTATATAACTAATAAATATAATTTTTTTAATGTGCACTTCAAAATAAGAAACGTTTCTCAAAGAAAGAGTGAATGTATTTCTTTTTCATTAGATGGTAAAATATTTTACAAAAGATAAAACAGATTATCCTCTTGCAACTGAAGAACACCTGAAGAAGGGCACAGGCCTAGAACACCAAAGCTTTTTGCTTTCCAACGAGGCTGCATGACCTGAGAGTTTCTCCACCACTTTTGTTTACTGCACTTCTCCTGTCATTATCACAATCCTGTTTGTGGAAATGAGCAGCACTCATATTAAAAGTTGCATTCTTAGCATTACATCATTGACTGAATTAATGAAGAACTCATGTCTGTCTAATCTGGTTGAATTCAAGTAGGTTGAATAAATAGGATGAATATGGGATGTTTCCCATAAAGATACCCACAAGTCATCTGATAAGCTTTCATTCAAGAGAAGACTCGTCTTCTGATGCACAAACACTTGGACGTGAAGGTCACCAGATTGGAATGAGAGGCAGAGGCAGAGTCTGCCCCCTCCCCCCGGCCGGCGCACCCTCCCCCCGGCCGGCGCACCCTCCCCCCGGCCGGCGCACCCTCCCCCGGCCGGCGCACCCTCCCCCCCCCCCTCCCCCCCCCCTCCCCCCCCCCTCCCCCCCCCCTCCCCCCCCCTCCCCCCCCCTCCCCCCCCCCTCCCCCCCCCCTCCCCCCCCCCCCGGCCGGCGCACCCTCCCCCCCCCCTCCCCCCCCCTCCCCCCCCCCCCCGGCCGGCGCACCCTCCCCCCCCCCCTCTCCCCACCCCCCTCCCCCCCCCTCCCCCCCCCCCCCGGCCGGCGCACCCTCCCCCCCTCCCCCCCCCCCGGCCGGCGCACCCTCCCCCTTCCCCTCCCCCCCTCCCCCCCCCTTCCCTCCCTCCCTCCCTCCCCCCCCCTCCCTCCCCCCCCCTCCCTCCCCCTCCCCCCCCTCCCTCCCCCCTCCCTCCCCCCCCCTCCCTCCCCCTCCCTCCCCCTCCCCCCCCTCCCTCCCCCTCCCCCTCCCCCTCCCCTCCCCCCCCCTCCCCCCCCTCCCCCTCCCCCTCCCTCCCCCTCCCCCTCCCCCCCCTCCCCCCCCCTCCCCCTCCCCCTCCCTCCCCCTCCCCCTCCCTCCCCCCCCCTCCCCCTCCCCCTCCCTCCCCCTCCCCTCCCCCTCCCCCTCCCTCCCCCCCCCCTCCCCCTCCCTCCCCCCCCCCTCCCCCTCCCCCTCCCTCCCCCCCCCCTCCCCCTCCCCCTCCCTCCCCCCCCTCCCCCTCCCTCCCCCTCCCCCCCTCCCTCCCCCTCCCTCCCCCCTCCCTCCCCCCCCCTCCCTCCCCCCCCCTCCCCCTCCCCCCCTCCCTCCCCCTCCCCCCCCTCCCTCCCCTCCCCCCCTCCCTCCCCCTCCCCCTCCCCTCCCCCCCCCTCCCCCTCCCCTCCCCCTCCCCCTCCCTCCCCCCCCTCCCCCCCCCTCCCCCTCCCCCTCCCTCCCCCTCCCCCTCCCTCCCCCCCCCTCCCCCTCCCCCTCCTCCCCCTCCCTCCCCCCCCCCTCCCCCTCCCCTCCCTCCCCCCCCCCTCCCCCTCCCCCTCCCCCTCCCTCCCCCCCCTCCCCCTCCCCCTCCCCCTCCCTCCCCCCCCTCCCCCCCTCCCCCTCCCTCCCCCCCCCCTCCCCCCCCCCTTCCCCTTCCCCCCCCCTTCCCCTCCCCCCTTCCCCCCCCCTCTTCCCCTCCCCCTTCCCCCCCCCTCCCTCCCCCCGGCCCCCCCCTCCTTCCCCCCCCTCCCTCCCCCCGGCCCCCCCCTGGGCCAGGGGCATTCACGCCACGGACAACAGCGCACAACCTTACCCATTGTTCGCAGCCGATTCAACCGCCTTCGTGTTGGGCTCGGAGCGTCGAGCACCTCCTGGAACTCGCGTCTCATCCATTGTTGATGTGTTGCCATGGGAACGCGGCGGGGTGGGCCAGACAGCTGCCCTAAAATCTACTCGGACATGTTTACCACGAAATAAATGTTTCCAGCGTGCAGTTTTAGTTTCTAGAGTTGGCTAAAGTTTAATTGACATAAAGTCAGCGGTGCGAGTTTAAAGACGATTATCTCTGATGGCCGGGGAGCGCGTCGCCGGGCCGGCGCTGGGGCAGTCCTCCAGCATCCCGGCAGGCTGTGCGGCGGCCTCTTCCTCCATCTTGGCTTGTCGGGCAGGCTGTAAGTACTGAGCTCGCGGGACATCAGCTCACTTTTCAGGATTAATGGATGTTTTCGGGGGGCTCCGAGCCGTTTGGCCGGGTGCGGGAATGCGCGCACTCAGGTTATCGGTCGTCGGGGAGGGAGGATGTTCGTGATGTTGGCGGGATTGCGCTCGGTCATTAACCGCCTCCTCTTGCTCTGTTCCAGGGTCCCGCGGCCTGGCGCGCACATCGCAATGCCTGGAAGGTGAGACAGGGGTCGGGCTGTGCTCTAAATATTACCCCCACCCCCCCGGACCTCTGGGGGTTAAAGTGTAGGGAAGGCCCCAGGGTTCCGCGTTAGATGTCGGAGCACTGTACTTTTTGTACATCGAATACATCTCATTTCGTCCTGTTCTCCTACAGGTTTTCCCCAGCAGAGTGTGATTGACTTGATCCAACCATTCCGTGAAGTGCCAGACAGGATCCCTCTAATTTTATCCTCAGAAAGTTCTGATTTTTGTGTGAAAGCCACATTCCTAACAAATTGCACAATATTTTGGCTTAGTTGATTGACTTCTGGCTGGCAAACAATCCAATACCCTGGTGCTGTTATTGTGATTAAATGAGAGCATTAGGTCTGTTAGGATGTTGAGTTTAAAAGTCGCAAGTCATTTGGTTAGGCTACATTTGCACTTCTGGTCACCGCATTTCAATGATCATGCTGCAGCAGCTTCGAAGAGTGCAGAATCCAGGATGTTAATAGTCAATAGTTCTCAGTTTTAGCTGTTTTCAAATGGAGTTCTTGCATTTTCATTTTACTGCTGAGAAATGCAAATTGATCTACGTGATTCTGTTTGAAACTGCACATTTGCATGCATCTTGATCTATATTCCTCTATTTTCTTGCAAATTATTGTATCTACTTCCTCCACACCTCTGGTGTAAAGTTTCTTTTAAATTTAATTCTAAATTTAGACGAACAGCTTGGAAACAGGCCATTTTGGTACATGGGTCTCTGCTGCCCAATTTACACCCAATGAGCCTACACTCCTAGTATGTTTCAAATGGTGGGAAGAAACTGGCATCCCCAGGAAAAACCCATGCAGACACTGGGAGAAAGTACAAACTCCTTACAGACAGCGAAGGATTCAAATCCCGATCCCGGGCACTGAAAAGGTGTTGCACTAACTGCTATGCCAACTGTGCTACCTTTTCAGGCACTTTACACTGAGGTGGTCTTGCAAAAATTTCCATAAGCCTCTCCCTTGATGGTTTTCCCCATACTGTCATTTAAAATTTAGTATTTGACATTTCCACTTGGGGGAGGGAGAACGATATTGCCTAGTTATGTCCTTTGGCTCTGGCATCCCTGAGAAAACAGTCCGGTCCCTTTTGTAGCTAATACTTCAATCCAGGCAACATCCTGGATTCTGCAGTCTTCAAAGCCTCCACATCCCTAGTAAAATGCAGTTACCAGAATTCCACTTAATACTGCAAATGTGGTCTTTCAACTCAATGTCCTAACTTATAAGGCCACTCGTATCATCTTGTCTATTTGTGTCGCCACATTTATGAAAGGCAAAGGAGGAAAAACCCAACACCCAACCCCAACCCACCAATTTTCCCCTGCATCCGCTGCAACCGTGTCTGCCTGTCCCGCATCGGACTTGTCAGCCACAAACGAGCCTGCAGCTGACGTGGACTTTTACCCCCTCCATAAATCTTCGTCCGCGAAGCCAAGCCAAAGAAGAAAAGTTAAGCACCCCAGGATCCCTATGTCAAGACTCCCAATGGTCATGCCATTTACTGAATACTCTTTCATTTGATCTCCCAAACTGCAATAACTTGCATTTGACCTGATTAAACATACGGTAGTTTCAATTGATCTATCCCTGCTGAAACCTTTGACAACCTCCTTGCTATCTACAGTTGTGGATTTAAGGTCCCATACTGATCCTTGCAAAGCATCATGACAAAGACCTCTCATCAGGATAAAACCTTTCCCTTGCTATCCTCTGAACCAGTTGTGAATCAAAATGTTAAATGAAATTTGCTGTGTTTTTAAATCATTGAAGTAATATTTTAATATAATTTCTAAATGGCACCTTTATCATTAATTTTTCACTTTTATTCCACAGATTGTGGTGCAAAGCTATTTTCACTGGCTATAAACGTGGCCTTCGAAACCAAAGAGAGCATACAGCTCTACTGAAGATTGAAGGTGTTTATTGCCGTGATGAAACAGAATTTTACATGGGTAAAAAATGTGCCTATGTCTACAAGGCAAAGAAGTGAGTGCACTGTTTTGAGTTGTGGTTTTCAATTTGTTCTCTTGATGTAACAATGATACATCATTTTATTTTTTTTTTTTTTTTTTTAAATTTTTTATTTTTCACACCATAAATCACAATAGCCATGATATACACTTTTTCTTTTCCACACATTTACAGTGACTTTTTCTCCCTCCCCCCTCCCTCCTCCCAAGCCACCCCCCCATCCCTCCCCCCTCTCATCCATTTTAGTTATACAATCTAGGTTGCATTAATTCAGTTAGACAATGTTGTCATTCAACAAAAATACACCAGAAATTCTACTGAGTCCATTTTTTTCTTCTCTTCTTCCATCAACTTAGGTAATGTTTGTTCCCGGTAGGTTTTCGCTATTGTATTTAATGTAAGGCTCCCATACTTGTTCGAATATTTCAATATTATTTCTTAAACTATATGTTATTTTTTCTAATGGAATACATTTATTCATTTCTATATACCATTGTTGTATTTTCAAATTATCTTCCAATTTCCAGGTTGACATAATACATTTTTTTGCTACAGCTAGGGCTATCTTAACAAATCTTTTTTGTGCAACAATGATACATCATTGATGTAACATTTTCTTCGCTCTTATCATATTATTACCAATTTTGATACAAAGTTTCTTTGAAATGAACTTTGAAGTTCCAACCAAATTAAAAATTTCCACATTGAATTTGTTCATTATACCATGTGTTACTGAGGAACAAAAATTTAAATAGTTTTAAGTTAGTTTATGTTAAATTTATGTGCTGCGCCAGTGATTTTATTTTCTATTCAACTAGTAAACATCAGGAGGAAAACAGCACTGTTTGAGGGTTGTTAATAATGTGGTAAATAAGATTTCTACAAATTTTTATGCAAGTTTGTATTGGAAATGTTCAATATAGGAATAGTATGACTTGTTAATTAAGCTTATTGCAATGCTTTCTCGCTGCTGAAACTTAATTAATATTTTAGATTTCCTAATCCAAATGCTTGATGAATTTTTGGGTACAAAACATAATTTTGGTGTTGCTTTTTAAACAACCTCATATGAGCTTCATTTGCATTGTGCCTTGACATTTTATACAAAGTCCTTCAAACTTTACATTGGCCTCATTTTCATCAGGCTCCTCAACATTAGCGAGACCAAACACACATTATGTGACTGTTTTATTGAACAGCTGCATTCTGTCCTCACATGCTAGCTGGAAGTCCTGGTTGCCAGGCATTTCAATTCATCTCCTTGTTCCCACATAGACATGTCTGTCCTCTCCCACATCTATTGCCAAGTGCAAACTTGGAAACAGCACATCATATTCAGACTGCATAGCCTAAAACCCAATGGCATGAACATTGAATTTGTCTGTTCCCATTTTTCCTTGCCCATTTCAGAGCTCTCCATGTAAATCCACCCACCCCAGTGCTCAACTAGTCTTCCTCACTTCGTCTTTCCCACTATATACAGTATCCTATTGCATCTTGTCCCTTCCCAGCCTTCCTTTTATTGGCCCTTGATGTCTCTCATTCTCACATTGGTTTCAAAGAGGGTTCTTGACGAAGTGTTGCTACGGCATGGAGGCTGCCTGACTGCTGAGTCACTTCAGCTTCTCTTTGCTCAAATTCCAGCATCTGTAATTTGTGTTCCCACCTTTAGTTGTTATTTCCTGCAGTAATTTAATGTTTTGGGCTTTCATTTTAACTCATCTTCTTAGATTATTGCAGTTTTTTGTGGGGCTGTTTTGGTTAACATTATTGAGTTGTGATGTGTTATAAAATGCAAGTTACTTTTGGTCCTTTTCGCAGCAAGACCATCACTCCTGGAGGTAAACCAAATAGAACTCGAGTCATTTGGGGTAAAGTGACTCGTTCTCATGGTAACAGTGGCATGGTCCGTGCAAAGTTCAGAAGTAACCTGCCTGCAAAGGCAATTGGGCATAGAATTCGTGTGGTAAGTAAAGGGAACAATAATTCTTCAGTTATTTTTATCATGAGTCTCCAAATGTGATCAGGAATTTGCAAGTTTATTGACTATTTAAGTTGTGGTCAATTCTTTATTAACCAAAGTTATTGCATGTTTAATAGTTTGCAGTTTGACAGTAATTTTCATCCACACTGTTAAAAGATTAAATAGTGTTAATCTGATGAAAAAATTTGGTAAATTCCAACATTTGGTAGTTTAGATATACTTGGAGAACAACATTGTAATTACAGTAACTACATTGCTTCATCCACAATGTTCACCTAGTCATTTGACAAAACTAATGTGAAATAATTTCTCAAAGTTTGATGTTTTACTAACCATTATAGATCTGTAAATGTTAGATTTTAGATGGGTTCACTAGCTGAGGGCTTTTTTTCCCCCTTTTGTAATTAAATTCCTGGAATATGACAAAGCCACAACTCCTCAAATAGTGGACCAAACTTGATCCATACTCTACTGTTATAATTGTTATTTGAGACATATTGCACAATAACAGGCCCTTTCAGCCCACAAGCCTGTGGTGCCTAATTACACCCAATGAATCTAAAACCCCATTCCACCATCACCACCACTTCCCAGAATGGTGGGAGGAAATCCTGTTTATGGGCTTTTAATTTTATGGGCAGTCATCAGTGAAACCTTGACTGTTCGAGATGCTGTGACAATTCTCTATTGTATCAGAGATGGAAAAATGGGCAAATGCATAGCCCAGGAGCGACAGCTAAATTTGAGATGTAACCTGTTCAATGCTTTCATTAAACAAGTGCCTCACCGTCTTTGATTTCTCTTGCAGATGCTGTACCCATCAAGAATTTAAAGAAATGCTGTACAGAAATTGAAAATAAATAATATCAATATTCTAAATTGACTGATTGTTTCTTCATCTCTTATTGTTGCATAAACATTTAATACAGCATATTGGACACTAAAGAGGCTGAAGAATTGCACCTTTGGTGCTACAAAGCTGGATGTTTCATAAATGCTCTAATAAATTATCTTTAAAATTCAACATTCTCTTTGTATTGAACCTTGCAATATGGGCGAGTTCATGGTTTTAAAGCAGTTGGGTCAACTGCTGCACTGGTTTAAGCAGCTTCTGCAATTAATTTGCAAAATTACCCAGCATGGAACCATCAAAAGCTACAGCACAGGAAACAGGCCGTTCAGCCCTTCTAGTCTGTGCTGACCATTATTTCCCTAGTCCCATTCCATAACCCTCTAGACCTCACCCATTCATGTATCTATCCAATTTATTCTAAAAATTTAAGATTGAGCCTGCATTCACTACTTTAGGTGGGAGATCATTTCACACTCCAATCACTTTGACTGATTGCCCCTAAACTTTTCCCCTTTCATCTTAAAACTATAACCTCTCATATTTATCTCCCCGAATCTAAGTAGAAAAAGCCTACTTTTATCCACTCTGCCGATACATCATAATCTTGTAAACCTGTAATAAACCTCCCCTCATTCTTCACTCCAAGCAATACAGTCGTAACCTGTTTACTCTTTCCCTGTAATTCAACTCTTGAAGAGCTGGCAACATCCTAGTAAATCTATTCTGCATTCTTTCCAGCGTATTTAGTTAGGTTTACCAGAATTTAATATTCCAAATTTGGCCGCCTCAATGTCAAACAACTTCAACATAACATCCCAGCTCTGAGACTCAATTCTTTGATTTATAAAGGCGAAGATGCCAAAAGCTTTTTCTACAACCCTGTCCACCTGATCACCACAGCTGTTGGCAGAATCATAAATGGGAATGAGGAAGCATGCAGGAGAGCGATCAGCTCGTCGAATGGTGTAATGACAAAAACCTTGTGCTCAATGTCAGCAAAACTGAAGACGTGATTGTGGAGGAAGTTAGAGGAACATAACCCAGTCCTCATTGAAGGCTCAGTAGCGGAAAGGATCAAGAACTTCAAATTTCTGGGTGTCAACATCTCTGAGAATCTGTCCAGGAGCCTCCACATTTTTTTAAATATATTTTTTATTTTTCACACTGAACCATATTAACCAAAATACAAATATTTCCCTCTTGAATATACAGTGTCATTTTCCCCCCCCTCCTTCCCACCCCCCTCCAAACCCATTAAACGTTCAACATGTACAATATAATAAACCCATTAAACAATGTCATCACACAATGAAAATAAGAAAATGGTGTCATCTACTTTTACACACTGGGGCAGTTCATTTCGTCTTCTCATTTTAGGGGGTGGAGGTCCGCAGTAGGCCCTCTCTGTTGTGTTCCATGTACGGTTCTCATATTTGTTCGAATAATGTGACTTTAAAATTATATTATTTTTTCCAATGGAATACATTTATTCATTTCTATGTACCATTGCTGTACTCTTAGGCTCTCTTCTGATTTCCAGGTTGACATTATACATTTTTTTGCTACAGCTAAGGCTATCATAATAAATCTTTTTTGTGCTTCACCCAGTTTGAGGCCTAATTCTGTACTTCTTATATTAGGAGAAAGATCTCTGGATTTTTTGGCATGTTACTTTTTGTGATTTTATTTAATACCTGATTTAATATTCTTTTAATCCCTTTTCTCTCCCATTCTCTAAAGGAAAGGTTATCTATTGTGAAAGGGATTAGTTGATTTTGCATCAAATAATAATTTTGGTAATTGGTAATTTGCTTTTTCTTCCTTTCTACGTGAATCTTCTTCCAAATGTTGAGCAGATGGTGCAGTACTGGTGAACTTCTATATTACACCAGTTTTTCATCCCACTTATAAAGTATATGTTCTGGTACCTTCTCCCCTATTTTATCTAGCTCTATCCTGGTCCAATCCTGTTTTTCCTTGTTTGATAAAAATCTGATAGATATCTTAATTGTGTTCCTCTATAATAATTCTTAAAGTTTGGTAGCTGCAAACCCCCTTGTTTGTACCATTCTGTTAATTTATCTAGCGCTATCCTCAGTTTCCCCCCCTTGCCATAAGAATTTCCTTATTTTCTTTAGCTCATTGAAGAATTTCTCTGTTAAGGGAATTGGTAACGATTGAAATAGGTATTGTATCCTTGGGAAGATATTAATTTTAATGCAATTTACTGGGGCCTCCACATTGAAGTAATCACAGAGAAGGCTCACCAGCAGCTATACTGTGAGTGAGATTTGTCTCTGAAGACTTGTAAACCTCTACAGGTGTACCGTGGAGAGCATTCTGTCTGGTTGCATCACTGCCTGGTATTGAAGCACCAACTCTCAGGACAATAATGAACTCCAGAGGGTTGTTAACTTGGCCTGCAACATCACAGACACCATTATACATAAGACAGCGACTTAAAAAAAGCAGCCTCTATCCTGTAAGACCCCCACTACCCAGGCCATGCCCTCTTCACTCTGCTATCATCAGAGGGGACAGGTACAGGAGCCTAAAGACGAGCACTCAGTGACACAAGGACTGCTTCTTCCCTGCTGCCATCAATCAATGAACCAAAGACACTGCCTTACTTTGTGTGCACTGTTACGCTCTGGTGCTGCTGCAAAACACTGGATTTTATGACTTGTTTATGACGATAAATCCCGATTCTGATTCTTTGTTCCTCAGTGCCCCATTTACTGTGTATGGCCTACCTTGGTTTGCCCTTCCAAAATGCTTCACTTCACACTTGCCTGTATGAAACAATGCAGTTGGTCCAGATCCCTTTACAAGTTTTGAAATAACTTCTTTGTCCACAGCACCTCCTATCTGTGTCATCATCAAACTTGCTGATCTAGTTTAACATTATCATCCAGATCAGATTATTGATATAGATAACAAGCAACAATGGTCTCAACACAGATTCCTGAGACACACCACTAGTTACAGGCCTCCATAGAGTGGACATCCAGTAGATGTCCTCGATAGAGTGGTCTGAGAAGCAACCATCCACTATCTCACTGTTTTCTCCTTCATAGCTAATTTTGAATCTAGTTTTCAACCTCTCTATAGATACCTAGGGTCTTAACCTGAACTAACCTCCCATGTGGGACCTTGTCAAAGGCTTTACTAAAGTCCATGTAGACAACATCAACAGCCTTTCCATCATCTACCTTCTTGGTAACAAACAACAGGAGAACCTGACCTACCCTCCAATTCTCTGGCACATCACTCGTGGCTAAGGACATTTTGAATATATCTGCCAGGGCCCCTGCAATTTCTACACTAGTCTCCCTCAAGGGAATATCATCTTGCCCGAGGGATTTATCTACCTTTATCCTTAATCTCCTTATGTTTGTTACCCTTCATATGAGTTTCCTGAATAAATACTGTTGCAAAAAAATCTTGCCATTACGTGAGGCGCCACACATAGTTGACCACACATCCTCCAGTGGACCAATTTTGTCCTTTATTATCCTTTTACTCTTTTTCCCAAATTTATTTAGCCCCTCTTCCTCCTCCTTTTACTCTTAATATACTTGTAGAAACCCTTTGGGTTTACCTTAACATTATCTGCCAAAGCAGCCTCATGTTTTCTTTTTGCCTTCCTGATTTCCTTTTTTAGTATTTTCTGTACTCTTCAAGTTTCTCATTGATGCCTATTCTTCCTGTACACCCACCTCTTCTTAACATCAGATTGCCAATGTCCCATGAAAACCAGGGTTCTCTGTGCCTGTTAACTTTGCCTTTAATCCTAACAGGATTAACATGCAAACTGCACTCTCAAAATTCCACTTTGTCAAAAGGTTTAGTGCAGATGTATATTCTGCTAAAGATATATTTTCTCAGATTTACAGAATACTCTATATATTTTGGTGGAAAAGATGTTGCTTAAATTGAGTTAAATGCTGATATAGTAAAGAGTTGGTGGAGTTTGTTCACAAAATCTTTGAAGATTTTACAAGCTTTCACTGTAAAACTGTTCAAAGGTTGCTGGAGGAAGTCAGCCAGCCTCACAGTGTCCATAAGAGGTAAAGATATATTACCGATGTTTCGGGTCTGAGCCCTTCTTCAAGATATAAGCATAGAATAGTAAGGCATCAGAGTAAAGCCTGAAGACTAGCAGGGGGAGGAGACCAGACCAACAAAAGATTTGGATATGATTAGACAAGAGGTGAAAATTGATTTTGGCTCTGAAAGGAGACAGAGAAAAGGGAAGAGAGAGACTGAGCAGGGGGAAAAGGCAACAGGAGGAAGAAGAGGTCGATGTTAATGCCATCTGGTTGAAGGGAGGTGTGGTTCCTCCAATTCGTAGGTGGTCCCAGTCTGGCACAAGACCACAGACAGACATTTCTCCAAGGGAATGGGACAGGGAATTGAAATGGTTGGCCACTGAGAGATCCACGCTATTGTGATGGATGGAGGCTAGGTGCTCAACAAGGCGATCTCCCAGTCTCTAGTGTAGAGGAAACCACATCGGGAGCATTGGATGACCCCTGCAGATTCACAAGTGAGATGTTGTTTCACTTTAAAGGAGTAGGGCCCAGAATGATGGTGAGGGAGGACGTGTGGGCGACAGTGGAGCATTCCTGCGGTCACAGGGGGACAATTGGTGGGAAGGGAGGAGTGTACAAGGGAGTCCCTGCAGAAGGCTGAGTGGGGATTATATTAGTGGTGGCATCATGTAGTAGATGGCAGAGGAGGATATGTTGGACACGGAGGCTGGTGGGATGGTAGGTGAGGACACGGAGAATACAGTCCTTGTGCGTGGGGTCGGAAGGGGCCATGGCAGATGTGCGGGTAATGAAGTATATGCGGATGAGGGCCAGGTTGATGGTGGTAGAGGAAAACAAAACTTTCCTAAAACGTAAATGCTGCAACAATACCTTCAATAATGGCTGATGATACTTTCCCCTATAACCGGTGTTAAACAAGTTTATGGTGACAGAATTTTTAAAAAATAACACTTATTAAAACGCAAGCTACAACGTTATTAAACAGGCAATTTGAAGCTGTTAGATTTAACAGAAGCACCGCAATAGGTAGTCTTCTGTCACTTATTGGTTGAATTTGGGGGGAGGACTTGTGCACTTGACTGATTTCCACTAGAAATTCTTGCTAAATTAGGTCTTTCTCTGAATAGGGCAGAGAAATAAGAAGCAATCTTGACCCTATGCCAGATCTAAACAAAGGTTCCTTTCATACTTTGTCGAAGGGCTTAAGCCCGAAACTTCGGTTGCCTATCATTCATTCCCTTCTATGGAAGCTGCGAGATACAAGTTCCTCCAGCACCTGTGTTTTCACTACAATCACAGCGTCTGCAAACTTTCGTGTTTCCATCCTTTCTGCTACCTCACATTGGAGCAGGTGAAGAGTGACGTGCAAGATTCCTTATTTAGAATTATTTATCAGCAATTTCTCAACCTTAATGTGATCTCCACACCAACAAAAATATCAAAATCCCAGTGCAGTAGGTAGAATTTTATGGGATTAATTCCGGATACCATACGGAAAATAGAAGATATCTACTAAGCAAAACACGAAAGTCTGCAGACACCGGTGATTGAATAAAAAAACTGCCAGAGAATCTCAGCAGGTCAAACTGTGTATTTTATATAGCAAAGATTGGTTATAATGACGTTGGTCATGTATCTTTATCTCTGATTGAGTAAGAACACAATAGTGGAGAACCGCAAACCCGAAATGTGGGAAATGTCTGAGTTTCTCCAGCATTGTGTTTTTATGGAAGATCTCCACGTTCTTTACCTCGTCCAAAAGCTGCTTGGGAAGTAAAAACGTCCTCTTTCGGAGGAGAGATTGAGTTAGTTCAAATGCAAACTCGTCCTTGCGTTCGCCACTCACCCTGTTTCTGTTGGGCCAACACTGTAGCAGTTGGATGAAGGGGGTGGGCGTTCCTCCCCACCGATTATGACATCGAAAGGGTAATGGCTCCGCCCCTTGGGAAATAGCCAATGGTTAACAAGCTGGCGTTCGAAAAGGCGGAGCTGCCGGGAGATCACAACCTTTTCCCACGGAACGAAAGGATAGAAGAAGTGCTCATGGATTTGGATGCAGAATGGACCGAAAGGGAGTTCCAGCAAGTGGTCAATGCTATCGGAGGCAGAGAGAGCATCTTCCTGATTGGAGAGGTGTCCGACAGCAGGGACCTGATGTTCCAGTTTGTAAATAACCTGTTTCAACGACCTGAGAAAGTTTGCAGTGGGATTCCGGGCACGGGAAGCACAACGATGGAACCACCATGTAATGAGACTGTGAACTTACTTGATTGTTCTGCCAAGGTAGCGCAGATTGTTAATGGGAGTAAGGAGCAGCGACGGATCAACGCCCGGTTAATTATCTTCCTCTTCCATCAAGATTTTATCTGCGACAAGCAAAATGATGTGATGATCCGAGAACTTCTGAAGGACGTCCGGCAAAGGTCCAGTTCGTGGGAAGATCTGCCCGGACTCATCGGCGTGGTGCACGCTGACGCTGTCAGCGGAGAGTTGGACATTGCCGTCCGCCTCGTCGAGTACTACCTACGGACGGTCTTCCACCAGCATCCCGGGGAATGCGTGCAGGCATTTCCCTTCATATCCAATCAGCCAGGCTCGATGATCGAGCTGAAAAAGACTATCTGTGTTGTCCTCAGAGCTGCATCGAGAACCACAGAAGGTATGGAGCGGGTCTTGGTGCAAATTAATGCTAGGATTGTATCCTATGTTTTGAGTGTGTATTGATCTTGATATTCCCCTCGCCTCTCTTGTCTCCTAATTGAATTCATCAAAAAATACACGAAAATGTCGACAGTGTCTAGTAAATTGCAACTTGGAGGGTGGATAAACTCATTTTTATTTGGGAAGGCTTTAGGGTCACGGATTTTCATTTGTGGTATGAAGTTTAAACATTTTGAATCAATCTTCCCCATAATTGTCTCACTCTCCAAATCAATCCAGAAATAGAAAATATTACCCTTTCAAACTGTATGTTCTTCTGAGATTCATATCCCAAGTGCACACTCGTTTATTTGTTCTGAACAGCAAATGAAACGTTCCGTTTCTGATTTTATTTTGCACGACGATTTGCTGTCAGCGAGACACTCGCTCAGCACAGACTTTGTACAGTTGGGACGGGTATGAACCGGTCCAGCAGCTTTGCATCTCCTGAACTAAAATATCAAAATGTTAGTAATAGGCATTTGAAATTTTCTTTGAAGAGAGTGTTTGCTCAGAATATGTAATGAAGGAAGCAGATATCAATTGAATTTAAAAAGATAAATTAGAATTTTGTGTTTAAATGCTCAGCAGTCATTGAAATTTGAAAAGAAAATCTATCCCTGTTACAGACTTTTATTTTCCTTAAGACTTCCCACATTGATTCAAGGAAACTTGTAGCAGAACAATAGCTTGCATAAAAGCAAAATATGGTGACTGTGGGAAAATTTGAAATAAAAATAGAAAATACCCCAAAGAAAAAGCAGCTTCGAACAACGTCCATGGAGGGAGAAACTTTTCTGCCTGACCAGACAACTTTTTGTATCAAACTTAATTTGTTTAATGCAGTACGGCATTCCAGGATATGGAATTAGATGTATAAATCAGCATGGATAGGATATGGTTAGCTGCTGAAGGCTCTCTTTCTGCAGTGGTGTCACAAGGGTTGGTGTCACCCAGTGCAGTAACTCATGGCGTCATCATTCCCCCCCCCCCAACCCCCTCCAATGCAATATTTGAAAAAAATATATAGTTGTAAAAATATAGAATAATATGTGATAAACATAGTTGTAAATTGCTTAAAAGTATTATTTCTTAGATTCTATGAAGACTAACATCAAAATCTTTCTACTTTGAATTGCAACATTATTACAACATTGTTAGTAAGTGAGTGGAAACCTTTTTTGATTTTTCTCCTTTTTCTTTAATAACTACATTTTCAAAACAATTGTGGATATAGGTTCACAAATACTAATTGCCACAATATTGTAGCTGAAACACCAGAAAATTGGACAAAAGCAATGCCTATAAAAACACCAGCACCAATGAAAGCAACAGCATGTGCTTGTAGGGCATGCAGTCAAAACCACATGATTTGAAGCATTATTGTGATTGAGTAATAAAATGAGAGCTCTGACCGGAGTGCATTTGAAGGTTCAAAAAGTAAATTAGCTTTGAGTTTTAGCCTTGTAGGAATATTGATACATGTAAACTGGACTTATGAAAAATATATTTGTTATAACTAACTACAGGGATATTTTTATAAAAAAACAATAAATTTCTGCTGAAACACTGCACAAAAATTTTATAGCCAGTCATTTTGGTGACCCCTCCGATGGTGTCCCCCCGTGCGGTCTGCACCCCCTAGTGATGCCAGTGTGTTTCTGCATAATATATTTCTATGAACGTAAATATCAGTAAAGGAATATACCTTTCAGCACATTTGAATGAGGAATTAGATAATGAAAGTGGTAATATGCACAGCTTTTCATACAGCTCATTGAACAGTTATCAATCTCATTATAACTGTGTGGAACTACAGGTGATGGGTAAGATCCTTAACAAATCCCTCTCTATTTTTACTGTGGAGAAAGATTGGAGAACTTGGAGCAGTCAAAGGCAGTGTCTTGATAGCAGTCAGCATTGCAGTTAAGGAGGTGCTAAAAATCCTGGTTCGTATGAATGTAGGCAAATCTCCTGGGCCTGATCAGATATATCCAAGCATGCTGTGGGAAGCTCGATAGAAAATTGGCCCTGGCTGAGATTTGAGTGAGGTGCCAGAAGACTGGAAGGTGGCAAATGTTTTGGCTTAACTCAAAAAAAAGGCTACAGGGAAAAGCCCGGGAACTACAAACCTAACATCTGTGGTTCGTAAGTTATAAGATAGTATTTGGAGGGAGAAGATGTATATTTGCTTGGATGGACAAGGCTTGATTAGGGATAGTTTAGTAACTGGGAAGTCTTGTCTCACAAATTTAATTGAGTTTTTTAAAATATGATCAAGAAGGTTGATGAGGTCAGAGTTGTAGACTTTGTATATATGGATTTCAGCAAGGCACTTGATAAGATACTCCATGGAAGGCTGCACTGGAAGATTAGACTGAATGGGATCCAAGGAGAGATTGCAGAATGAATAGAACATTCACTTTTTATGGACTGGAGACCTGTAATGGGTGATGTGCCACAGTGTTCAGCAGTGTGCCCCTTGCTCTTGGTCCTCTTTATCAATGATTTGGATGAAAATGTATTAGCATAATTAGCAAATTTTCAGATAACACAAAAATGTATGGTATTGTAGATAGTGAAGATGGTTGTCAAAGATTGCAGCAGAATTTTGTTATGTAGGGCAGGTGGACAGATGAATGGTTAATGGAATTCAATACACAGAAATGTGAGGTGTTGCATTTTGACAAGTCTAACATGGGTAGATCCTAGACAGTGAATGGTAGGGATATGGAGAGTATTGTACAGCAGAGGGATTTAGGAGTACAGGTACATAGTACCTTGAAAGTAATGTTACAGGTAGATTTATCCTCAGAGTACATACATCACATATAACTCCTGAGAATCTTATTCCTGCAGGCGAGGCAGAATTACCACTTTTTTGTAATATATAAAAAAACTGTACATAATATACAATTGTAAACAAATAAAGAAATGTAAACAGATGAAGAAATGTTAACAAACTGCAATACAGAGATATTTTTTTTTGAAAAATCAATAAAGTGCAAAAAAAGTCCTGAAATTAGTCCCTGATTGAGTTTGTAATTAAGGAGCCTGATGGTGGAAGGGTAGCAGCTCTTCCTGAACCTGGTGGTGTGAATATTGTGGTACTTGTACCTCTTTCCTGATGGTAGCATCAAGAACAGATTATGTGCTGATTGGTGTGGATCCTTGATTGCTGCTGCTCTCCAACAGTAGCATTCCCTGTAGATGCACTCGATGGTGGGGGAGGGTTTTGCTTGTGATGTCCTGGGTTGTGTCCACTACCTTTTGGAGGGATTTACGCTCAGGGGTATTGGTGTTACCATAACAGATCAAGATGCAGCCGGTCAACACACTTGATAGGGTGTCAAAAAGGCTTTCAGCACATTGGCCTTCATCAGTCAGTGTATTGAGCCTAGAAGTCGTGTTGCAATTATACAAGAAATTGGTGAGGCCCAATTTGGAGTATTGTGTTCCAGTTTGGTCATCATGAGGCAAGAAAGATCATCAAGCTGGAGAGTCTACAGAGAAGATTTACAGAGTTTTTTGTCCAGAATTAATACATACCTAAGCAAAGGTCTGAACCCACTGTCATTCACCTATCATCTCAATCGTTCCACAGCAGACACAATATCACTGGTTCTCCACTCAGCTCTGGATCTTCCTTGCTGCTCTTCATTGACTACAGCTCAACCTTCAACACTATTATCCCCTCAGTGCTGGTCAAGAAGCTCCAAACCCTGAGCCTTTGCACCCTCTGCAACTGGATCCTTGACTTCCTCATAGTAAGACAACAATCAGTACAAATTGGAAACAACATCTCCTCCTCACTGATTATCAACACAGGTGCACTTCAAGGATGAGTGCTTAGCCCACTTCTACAGGTGTTCCGTGGAGAACATTGTGGCTGGTTGGATCAGTGTCTGGTTTGGAGGTGCCAACGCTCGGGACAAGAAAAAACTCCACAGGGACGTTAACTCATCTGTGACATCACGAACACCAGACCACTCCATCGAGGACATCTACAAGAAGCAGTGTCTTAAGAAAGCAGTCTCTATTCTCAAGGACCCCCACCACCTAGACCATGCCCCCTTCACTCTGCTCCCATTGGGGGGGAAAAGGCACAGGAGCCTGAGATGAGCACCCAGCGACTCAAGGATAGCTTCTTCTGTTGCAATCAGATTCCTGAATGATCAATGAACCAAAGAACAGTGCCTTACTTTGACTATTTGTGCACTATTTTATTTAATTTTGTAAGGTGATTTATATAAATGTTTGCACTATGATGGATCCACAAAACAACAAATTTTGTGACTTGTTCATGACAATAAATTCTGATTCTGAATAAGTACAGGTGTTAATGTTATTATGCAGAATTTCAAGACCGTGTTTTTTGATGCATTCTAAAAATTAATGCCTTTGCTTTGTTGCCAAAGTTGGTGCAGCACATATCCAAAACAAAAACTGTTTTGTAATATTTAGCTCTGTGCATTTGAGTTTTGGGATATTACGACAAATAATTAGGTATGCATATCCTGGTTTGATACACAGGCTCACACCTCATAAGCACCCTTACTTCTGCAGACCATTATTATCTAGATACAGAATTAACACAACTAGAAGGATGTTGTGTTTAAATATTTGTACTGTTTTATAATGACAGTTTGAGTGAAATGACTTGATTTAACTTTTTATGGTGTATTTCATCCATAACATCAATATCCTTAAAGAAACTCACATCCTTCTATATATTTGAATACACAACTACTGAACTTGCCTCCTGATATTCACCCAACCATTTGACCAATCCCTTCAAATTCCATTTCTCTCACTCTCTCTTTTCATAACTGCCTTTAACATCTATTGAGCTCTTGCCATAAAGATATTTACATTGGAGTTGACCCTTGCTTTTTGTGAAGTGTTGAGGTGTTTTGCAGTGGTAAATTAGAAAAATAAATTGTTGTTGTATAGTAGTTACTCAATTTACAGCACTGTATTTATTTTGGTGCATTCTTTGTTTATAAAAATGCTTTTGCTTTATTTCCAAAGATGATGTAACACTTGGCCAAGTGTAAAGAGAAACATGCTTAGGAAAGATGAATGAGCTTGAAGACCATACTATAATGAAATTAGATTTGCATGACATGACTCAGTATACAGTACCATTATATACTCTAAAAATGGCCATTAGATACACATATAATCCATCTGTTCTTCCCCCAAAACAAAACCAGATACTTCTACAAGCAATAGAAATCCTGACAAATTGAGTCGTTGGATTACAGTGATTCAACTCTTACCTCTGAAGAACCCTTGGAGGCCAGACTATATGGGTAATCTTTTGAGATCTCCATTCTTGTGTGTAGATCTGGCAAATATTTCTTTTTATTCTGATAAAACACCCAGAACTCCAGATCACCTCTTCTCTCACAACTCAGCTTGAAAATCTATGCAACTAAAAGTGGTTTATTTTTGCACATCAGAACCCTGTAATTTCTGGTTGCTCATTCCCTACACGTCCATAGAAAGTAATTTTAACCCCAGTGGCTTTAAAATGTTGAAATAAAGAGCTTGTCGTCTTAAAAAATTGATCCACTATACAATATAGATTTCTGTTAATTAAATCAATTTTAATACACTACAATCATTCTTTGAGCTTTCCCCAGAAAATAAAATGATAAGTCCTGGGAATGCAGTTGTGGAAAGAAAATGTATTGGTCATCTTTCAGTTCAAAGAAGACATGTTGTGCAGTTCATCTGTGGGCATGAAGGTGACTTTGGAGTCCCAGTCTGGAAGTGCAGAGTCTAGCACATTGGGAGCACTAGAAGTCCATTTTTTGTAATAAGTCCTGCTGCTTTGTGATGCCATTCACGGTTTTCCATCAGCTTTTGGCAGTGTCTGTCTTCAAAACTTGTGCAGGCCTCATAACACAGGACTCACCAACTGGATCTGTCAGCCAGCTGCAGCTTCTAGTTCTCTTGGCAGGATGTCAGTGGTGTAGGGTTTCTTTCACAGCGTTTTTATAGTGCTTGCATGGACGACCTTAAGGTTTCCTTCCGGTCTTCAATTCACCATAGAGCAGCTGGCAAGCCATATGGTGGTCGTCCATTCTGATGAGTGTCCCACCCACAGCATCTGGGCTCTGATGATCAGGGACTCAATCCTGGTGGGCTTCATGCAAGCCAAAACCTCCAGGTTGGAGGCATGGTCTTGCCAACAGATGCCAAGGATGGAATAGAGGATGCGCATGTGGAATTTCTCCAGTTGTTTGATGTGATGATGGTACAGAGTCCAGGTCTCACATCCATATGTGGGGGAAAAAAAGTAGTATTAATATTTCAGGTCAAATATCATTTGTCAGAACTAGGAAAGAGACAAAGCAAGTTAAAATTGTGTTGTGGAGAAGTGGGTGAAGGATGAAAGAACAAAGGGAATATCTCTCATGGTGTGAGGCCAGGGATAAACTGTAGAGGTCATTTGGCAAAAAAGGACTAGTTCCTATACAGACAGAGAAAATAAGTTGCTTGAAGGTGCAGCATTTGATACCAAAACTGGAGGGCTCCAATGTATTCCAGAAAAAAATAAGTACGATTCTTTAAACTTGGGTTATACATCAGCTTAATAATGCAGGAGGTCACCATCACCAAACTTCTGTTTTTAATCTGATCATCTGTGATATTGGTTCAGTATTCCCTCTCCTTTGGCATAGCCTAACCCTACTGAATTTGTCCTGCATTATGAATGGAAGCCCCGTTTGACAATTAGTGGAATTGGTTGGCAAAGCATTTAGTGGCTTTGTGTTAAAGACATTATGTAGTCTAGAGCCTGGGGGTACTGTGATTACTTTAAGATGATCAGGGCAGAAGATGTTATTGATTCTAATTTACTGTCTGGAATGTCCCTTGGCTTAAAACTTGTCTTATCTTTCAGCCTATTCTCTGGAAGCCTGTGACTTTATTTCTGATACAGAGGAAAACCTGTGCTGGGTTTTCTCATAATTGATATTTCTAGATAGGTTATAAACAAACTGCTACATTCCCTCCTTTTTATCATAAGGCTGATAACAAAAAAACAGTCTGTGGAGAAAACCTGGACAGCATAAATACAGTAAATCTACAAGGGTAGCTAGGTACATGTATTTTTTCTATTCAATGCCAAACCACTGTGCAAAGGGATAGATGTAATAAGCAGGCATTCCACCAATTACATGCAAGTGCAGTATCTCTTCTTGCATCTGGTGATATGGTTAGAGCTATATGTACATTAACCTTGACCTAAAATTTTACAGGTCTCCCCATGACCAGCCAGAATAAATTCAGGGTCCGTTGTCACAGTACAGATGGCAACCATCTCTGCTGACAGATGAGAAATCACCTTCCCAATTACTTGGAGTCCTTTGCCTGTTTCGTCAGCCTATAGCCACTAACTCTGAGTTGGCGAATCAGCTCTTTGGATGCCTTTCTCGTACTGTCAAAAGGGGACAGAATCATAAAGATCCGCTCCATTTTGGCATAGCTCCTGTACATGAGGCATAGGGGGAACCATATCCCAATTAACAGGACCATGTCCAATTTGTAGTCAGCTGTATCAAAAATCATTGTTTACAGTGAAAGTTTTACATCAACTTTCTCCCAGCTTCGGTACGGTTTTGTATCTGTAGGTACCAAAAAAATGTCATGTTACCCTACTGTTCTCCACATGTTTATCTCCTTACTTTCACTTGTCTGTGATCTGTTTAGTCTTAAAAATCCATTCCATCACTTCCTGTATGGGATAGGAGCTGGATTTTAGGGGGATACCTCCCATTGTGTTGGTTAGACTACGGGACTACGGAATAGATTCAACCTCTATGAACATTCATCTTATCAACATCTAAGTTATATTTGAAAAGGAAAAAGTATGCATCATGGTTAATGTGGTTTATGGTGTGAAAAACATCTAAGTAAGACACATTTAAAAAGATATTAAACTGTCACCCAAAATTCCTCTTTCCAGTTACAACTCCAGTAATCGGTTCAAATATAAAGGAGAAGAAAAGTCATAACAATAAAAAAAAGTTTAGGTTTTAGGTGGGCCTTTTTCCTGCAGTCTGTTCGGTGTATCCACTGAGGCTGACCTTCAAGCTTTACTACAGTCAATGGGCTCTTTCAAACTGCCATGTAAAATGGGGTTAACTGGGCAATTTGCCCAGTTACACGGCAGTTAGAAAGGGTCCGACCCGGTCAACCCCGTTGGAACCCCAACCGGGTCGCTGACTTACCTCCCAGGTATTCAGGGAACCCAGTTAAATTTACATAGGTCATGTCCACAGGCGATTTGAACAAGAAAATGGCCAACCCACTTATTCTGGTGATGTCAACACTTGCATGTGTGCTTCACCAGGCAGCCAGCATCTGAACACCTGACGGTGCGTGATGTGTCATTGCAGGAGTGGGATCCCCCTTAAACCACCAGGTAGGCAATTTAATGGGTTGATTTCCCCCTGTAATTTAAAAGTTGCTTTGCCCCAGTAATTGCACTTGGGATTCAGGAGGAGTTAACCCAGGTGCTGCAATTTGAAAGGGGTTAGTGTTGTTTAACAGCACCTGGAATGGCCTTTCTTGACCGAAAGCCCAATTTCTTCTGATCCCATTCCCTCTCAAAGATGTAAATTTCAGGATTAAGTTGGGATATTCACCACTTTGATCTGTTGGATCACCCCCCCCCCCCTTTGGGTGGACTCGAAGTACCTGTGAATGCACTGCTCGAAAAAGTCTTAGTTAGATTATTCAAATATTTGTGTATGTTATCGCCTAATGATAATAAATCCAGTTCCACAGACTGTGAGGGCTTCGCTCCCCAAGATGTCTGAATTGAGTGGACCATCACTGCAACAGATAGCCCTGACTTAGCTGGTGGTGTCACTCACATTTTAAATAATGCTAGGGGTAGCACCTTTTAGCCAATTTTAGCCGTGTTTTTTTTAGTCAATTTTGCCAGTTCGGTCTTTCAAAGTTTTATTTGCACATTCCACTATTCCTGCTATCTGGGTTTGATGGGAGTAGTGGAAACATTGCAGAATCCCCAGTTCCTTATTCAATTATTTATTTATCACAGTTACAAAGTGAAAACCATTATCTGAGTTCAGTGCCTCAGGTAGTCCATAGCAGGGATTTATTTCCCTTAACAAATTTTAAACTAATTGTCAAAGCAGTATTATTGTTACAATTAAAGCAGCAATATTTTCAGTAATGCACTCATGATAGTTCAGTAAACTCAGATTATAAACACAAAATATGGGTAATTATAAACAAGAAAAATGGCCTCCAGGCTAGAGGTACATCTCTGCTGGCATGGTGTCCCTTCACCGACATTGTTTTATTGGCATGAAGCATTTCTTTAGTTTTTTTCCATCTGCTTCACTAAAATTTTGCCACAATGACTGTAGAGAGGCATTTACAGTAGTATTTATCATTCCCTCCTTGCCAATATGGGTATAATTGTTCACATAATCAAGTAACAAAGCTATCAGGTCCTGTACACTGGCTGGCCAGCATAATCTATAACTGAGTATTGGGATGTGGGGATGCGACCCTCTATTCCCATTGTTGTTTCTCAGTGGCAGAGGCGTCCCTCTACTGGAAGGAAGCAGCTTTTAATTTTCTCACTGTCGCAGTTGTCCAGAAACTTGCTGCCTACCTGTTTACTTGGGTATTTTGACTCTCTTGGTGAGTTGCTGCATTTCAATGGAATGGATATATTCTGGCATTCCTTGTAAATTTTTAATTTAACCATTTATTGATTGGTTCCGGTTTGCAGGAACACTAGGTTAACTCATGATCGAGTTAGAGTGCTTAGCTTAAAGAAAATTAGTGTTTTTACCAAAAGCAAGGGTGGTTTGAAAGTGGATATTCTGAGTTGAAAAGGTGCAGTAAAAATGTACACTGCAGTGAGCATTTGGAAGCGCTGTTTTCACAACAAATGTTATGTCACACATGTATGGCTCAATCCAAACCCCTTCTTAATGTCCTTAATATAATTTTCCTCTAAGGTATTTCCTGCAAGGCTTTTGAACCATCAAATGCTACAGCATGCAGTTAGA
Source organism: Narcine bancroftii (assembly GCF_036971445.1). Taxonomy (NCBI): domain Eukaryota; kingdom Metazoa; phylum Chordata; class Chondrichthyes; order Torpediniformes; family Narcinidae; genus Narcine; species Narcine bancroftii. The sequence continues at coordinate 105,514,563 of NC_091477.1, read as the reverse complement.
ACTGAAATGAAAGAAGAAACAAATTTACGTTGCCCTCGATGGTGGCCAGTCAGAGGATGGGGTGTTGTTCCTCCAATTTACGGTGTTTTTTTTTCCCAGCTTCTAAAAATCATTTAAAATGAGAGCATTTAAGACACAAACTTGTTATTTACTCCATGCTGGAAATTGTAGTCCATTAAAGCAGCCTCTAACCATGCTTGTTTTCGCATTACACATTCCTCTTGCTGCCTCGCTCACTTCTCACTGTACATAGAACAGCACAGGAACAGGAACAATCTTTTGAACTCCACATGTTTGTGCCAGTCCCAATGTGCAAATCAAACTCGAGCTCTGTTATTTAAACATCCTTCCATCCTCTTCATATTTGGCTATCTAGAAGCTTCTTCAATGTTATTGTATCTATTTCCATCATTGCTGCTAGCAGACTGTTACAGGCACCTACCGCTCTCTGCATAAAAGTTATTGTCTTTCACATCCACTTTAAACTTTTTTTTTCCTGCATTCTCTTACTGTAAGCCTGGAAATTCATCTCCTTCTCTTCATATTTTAAAACTATTCATTCAGGAAATGGTTCTATTGAATTTCTTACTCAATTTATTGGAGATTATTTGTTTATCTCTACTTTAAATTATCTTCAAAAATTTTACTTGTTTTCTATTCACCATCATGGCTTTATTGACCACTGACAAGTACCTCCTTAGTTAATCTCCTTAGATAAAAGTCCCATCTAGCTTGATTAAACGTTAAGCAGCATGTTTGCAGAATGTTAAGTAATTAGCTTCTGAAAGCAATAATTGGACTTTTATTTAAATGGAAAAATGACGAGGCAATTGTGCTTCCCTTCTAATATGAAGTAATGCACTAATAAATGACTTGTTTTTAATGCCTAAAATTTTTTCAAGCATTTTTAAAACTGTTAATTACTAGCCTGCTTTTAATGAGGGCTGAGTATGCTCTTAGTATGCACATACAAATTAGCATAACAACAAAGGAGCACGTCAGTTCCCTCTCTCTCTCTCTCTCTCTCTCTCTCTAGGCCATTTCATGTCAAGTCTTCACCTGGAGGCCAGCTACAAGAGCGGATCGAAAACTTAAAACTTACCTTTTAGACAACAGCCCTAAAAGGCTGCTCCAGTGCCCCATTCATATTGAGAGGTGCCTCATAGCACCCTCCAGATCCGATGGTGGTGAGGCAACTGGTGCCGTAGTGCCACCTGTCATAAATATGAGCAATGGCCATCTTCCCTCCTCATAATCCCCACACAGATGGAACAGCTCTGTGTTCTGCCATGTTTTGAGCAGCAGAGAGCGGCCCCGAAGGCTGAAGCAGCCCGGTGTGGCTATCACAGCCAGCTGCCCCGAAGGCTCCCGCCCGTCGCCCCTGCCTTGATGGGGTCATGGAGGGAGAGAGAGTGGGAAATGGGTCGCAGGCTGACGGCATCATCAATCTGCCCCTAACCAGCTGCTTGCAGTGGCTGTATATTCAGGTAAGTTGGTGGAGTGCAGCGCTCCACCGATTATCCTTCCCCGAGAAGAGTTAGAATTGGCGCATCGGAGCTGACCACGGCGCACTCAGAAAGGTACGTCTTTAGCCGTAAAAGCAAAGTACCTCCACCTTTACAGACTGGTGTTTTCCTGGCTTGAAAGTCGGTCTCTCTCTCGATCTCCCTCAAAGGTGAGGGTGAACTTAGTAAATCAAAACAGTGAAAATCTACAAACGTTCATTTTTTTTATAAATCATTTGTAAATGATTTAAATTGTGCACTTGTTTTTTTTCTCATGCTTGCATATTTTTTAATAGTAACTACCAGGTTTATAATCTGAAATGATAATTTAGTTTCACATTCTGTATTTGGAGCTGGTATGTTCATTATTTAAATTTTAACTATTTGTGGTCCTTAATTATCCCATTTAATGTAATGCCTTCTACAGGGCTTCTGTTTTGAAATTTGGAAATATCCACTTAGCACCTTCTAGCTTGATATGCCAGCTCTTTCAAATGGTTAGTTTCTGTAACTCCTGGGGAAAAGTTTACTGTTTCTGCTGTTGCCCCATACATTACATCATCCCCCTCTTTTGTTTCTTTATCTGCATTGTAAGGTCTGGGAGCTGTGGGATTTGGGTGGTTTAGGGTAAGGGGTTGAGGTAGTGCATGTGGTAGGGGGGTGTCCACGGGGAATCTAACAATTCCCCTTCCTCATTGTTATGAATAAATAGGTTTGCTATGCCTGACACAGTGTTACTTCATGTCATTTTGATTTTTTTTGGTTACTTTATTAATCATTAAGCACTTTTGTCTCTTTCCCTTATCTCTTTCCTGATCCTGTTTATCATGCCGATTGCACTCTGATTGTAATGGCTGCCAGGGTTTTTGAGATCCATTTTGAGTGCTGACTGTTATCATCCCTCCAATTTTTATTTTGTGTGAGCTTCCTCTTTCCAATATTTAATTCTGTTTTTCCATTCCCCCCCCCCCCCCCCCATTTCCTTAGAGGCATCTTTTTTCCCATGTTATTTTTTTTTGCCCTGGCAATAGCCCTGGTATTCTACATCCCTCCTGTTGGTCATGCTTCGTTTCATAGTCTCTTAGTTAAAATTGCCGACAGGACGTGGTACTGTTTACCGTGGTTAGGATTGATGTAACACATTGTTTGTATTGGGTCCCCATCTACAACCCAGTCTGTCCCATTTTCCACCCTTATTTCCGAACTATCCCAGATGGTATTTCCTTGTGGCAAGGCATACCGAATCTGACTGTGTCATCTGCCAACTAATTTGGCAGAAATTTTTTTTTACCAGGCTACTGAAGTATCCTGAATCTGAGTAGTGAAGCATTGTAATGTAATGTGGTGAAATACCTTTTGTCTGCAATTTTAAATAGACCAGGTTGACACCACAACCGACTGGTCAATATGATACTTGGGTGTCAGAGCGTACCCTCCCACTATCAGTTTCTGAGATATTTGTGTATTTCTTGTGAAGGCATAACTTCATTGTCTGTGTACTGACTTAGTGCAGTTGGCAGAACAGGCTTGCGGTTTGCGTGCTGGCTTGCGGTTTGCGTGCTGGCTTGCGGTTTGCGTGCTGGCTTGCGGTTTGCGTGCTGGCTTGCGGTTTGCGTGCTGGCTTGCGGTTTGCGTGCTGGCTTGCGGTTTGCGTGCTGGCTTGCGGTTTGCGTGCTGGCTTGCGGTTTGCGTGCTGGCTTGCGGTTTGCGTGCTGGCTTGCGGTTTGCGTGCTGGCTTGCGGTTTGCGTGCTGGCTTGCGGTTTGCGTGCTGGCTTGCGGTTTGCGTGCTGGCTTGCGGTTTGCGTGCTGGCTTGCGGTTTGCGTGCTGGCTTGCGGTTTGCGTGCTGGCTTGCGGTTTGCGTGCTGGCTTTGTTGTCTAAGTAGCGACTTTGTTCAGCTGGCAGAACAGGATTACTATAGCACTCTATGGCCAATGGTTAGGTTTTGTAATTTAGTAAGGCCGAATTGTTCTTAAATTGACTAGGTTGACACTACAACCTGCAGTCCAATTGATACCTAAGTTTTCTTCTTTGGCTTGGCTTCGCGGACGAAGATTTATGGAGGGGGTAAAAAGTCCACGTCAGCTGCAGGCTCGTTTGTGGCTGACAAGTCCAATGCGGGACAGGCAGACACGATTGCAGCGGTTGCAAGGGAAAATTGGTTGGTTGGGGTTGGGTGTTGGGTTTTTCCTCCTTTGCCTTTTGTCAGTGAGGTGGGCTCTGCGGTCTTCTTCAAAGGAGGTTGCTGCCCGCCAAACTGTGAGGCGCCAAGATGCACGGTTTGAGGCGTTATCAGCCCACTGGCGGTGGTCAATGTGGCAGGCACCAAGAGATTTCTTTAGGCAGTCCTTGTACCTTTTCTTTGGTGCACCTCTGTCACGGTGGCCAGTGGAGAGCTCGCCATATAACACGATCTTGGGAAGGCGATGGTCCTCCATTCTGGAGACGTGACCCATCCAGCGCAGCTGGATCTTCAGCAGCGTGGACTCGATGCTGTCGACCTCTGCCATCTCGAGTACTTCGACGTTAGGGGTGTAAGCGCTCCAATGGATGTTGAGGATGGAGCGGAGACAACGCTGGTGGAAGCGTTCTAGGAGCCGTAGGTGGTGCCGGTAGAGGACCCATGATTCGGAGCCGAACAGGAGTGTGGGTATGACAACGGCTCTGTATACGCTTATCTTTGTGAGGTTTTTCAGTTGGTTGTTTTTCCAGACTCTTTTGTGTAGTCTTCCAAAGGCGCTATTTGCCTTGGCGAGTTTGTTGTCTATCTCATTGTCGGCTGCACCATTTCATCAGATGCAAGGATCGACAATGAGATAGACAACATACCTAAGTACACCCTTTCTATACCCACAACTGGCAGAATGGTCTCCTTAATTTGCAGGCTACAGACTATGCAATATAAAGCATGTATATGATTTTTTGAGTCTCCCAAAACTCAACTATTACTATTGTGTGAAGCAAACTTTCTCCAGCTGCATTGTGAAGGTGTATCTTTGTTGTCTGAGTACTGACTTTGTGCAGTTGGCAGGACAGGATTACCCATAGTATCCTGTGGTCAATGGTTAGGTTTTGTAATTTAGAAAGGCCAAATTGTTTTTGAATTGACTAGGTTGACACCAGTCAATTGCTGTCCAATTGATACCTAAATATTAGTGATACCCACGTATACTTGCAACTGGCAGAACAGTTTCCTCTTTCTCTCAAAACTCTACCATTAACATCACAATTCTTCTTACCTTAACACTGTGTCCTGGGGTTTGTGTGTGGTTCTTGTCTCTTGGCAGGGAACCAGATCAACCTTGTATGAGGGACCATAATGCTCCCCTGAATCAGTGAAGGAGTTCAGGCTCAAGGGTCCTAAAGGTGCACTTCGACTCCATCTGATGCTCTAGTAACAATAGTGTTTACAAATTGTATTGTAACATGGGTAGATGACCTGTTAAATTGGCAGGTTAAATTTGTGTACAGGCCAATTAGTGGGTAGAATTTAAAAAAAATACTGCACAGGTGGGTAAACCACCTCTGAGATGGATTATCTACCCGTGTAAACACTGTATAGCTGCTAATGGTCAATTTGCAAGCAATCAATGGCTCCCCAGGTAGAAAATGATGTCAGCGCTTGCGTGCAATAGCCATCTTCCTTACCCATAATCTCCCACACCACTGGAATGCCAGGGAGGTTTCAGCAACATGGGGGATTATGGGTAAGAAGGATGGCCTTTGCTCCTGCCCCAACTTCGCTCCCCGCTGGCCCCACAGCGTTCCTCCCCAACCCCGACAGTGTTCCTCCCCTAACCCCGACAGCGTTTCAACTCCCTGTTCACCCAGGTCCCAACAGCGCCCCCTGCCCCAATTCCGCACCCACTTACCTTTTTGAGGCCAATACAGAGTACTGGCCCCTGTGGGGCCTCCGGTGAGTGCCCTTAAATTGCCTGGTCACCATTCGACCAGGCAATTTAGAGTCCAGTGTGTAAGTGCCACAGGGACCTGCTATATGGGTCCTGAGCATCCCCAGTTTGTAAACTCCTCTTGTGGCTGCTTATGGCATTCGCGGTGATCTCTTCAGCGAGAGATTGCCAACTCTTCTTTGGCTTGGCTTCACGGACGAAGATTTATGGATTGCCAACTATGCCAATGTTAAATCCACGCTTCCTGTCAAAGAAATGTACAGTGCAAAACAGATTTTTAATGAGTCACACCAGCAGGAATAAGCAGTATTAGAAGCAGGTAGACAAAGTTACCTCACTAATACTGTTAAACCTCATTCAAAGAATCCAGTCAAGGGGTTCAATATTTAAGGATCATTCTTGCATACAAATTAGAGTTATCTCTTTGAAAGTATTGTTACAAGTTAGAGTGGTACAGTCAGAATTTGCACATTTCTAAAGACCGGAAAATGGTTGACGTCAATTGTCTTTTTGCACGTACATTTTAGAATTAAAGATCTGAATTTGTAGCATATTCAGTGGAAGCAGGTCTGGAAAGCTGCTTGTAATATACAGTGATTTCCGTGCTCTGTGTGCCTTCAGTCACTTTCAGGGAGAGCAAACACTCATCTGTAAAGGCGGATGTACTTCGCCCTTGCGCCTAAATACTTACCTCTCTGAATGCGTCATGGGCAGCTCTGAGGCGCCAATTCCAACCCTTCTCGGGGAAGGATAATCGGCAGAGCACCATGCTTCATCAACTGATCTGAATGTACAGCCGCTGCGTGTTGAGTGCCACATTGTTTACAATTGAATGTCTCTCCACCATTTTGTTGTTTCCTATATATCGTTTTTTTAAAAAAATTTTGAGTGTGTGTCCAGACACTGGCTGCGACGGTGCCTTCATTTTCACTGGCTTTTGTACTATCACAGAACTTTTTTGTGTACTGCAGAGCTAATTCACTGGCGTGGCATATCTTCACAGCTCCAGCTAAGGTAAGCTCTATCTCTCGCAGCAACCTCTCTGTCACTTATTAATAATCCCAAACACAATTGAATCATGGAATCTTGCAGCGATACAAAATTTCATGTTCTTGTTTTTATTTTTAAGTCCATTAAGAAAGAAAATATGGCAAGCTATTTTAATGAAATGGAAAGCAGAATCTTCACCTATTCATGCACAGTGGTTTACATGATGTAATGTCATATTGAAGATTGGAGAAAATTAGATCTAACATTATAGATAAAGTTTCAATTTCAGAAATGTTGGGCCCATTCATAAAATATTATCATGATCGGCAGATTTAAGTAATTCAGATGCTCTGGCGATTGTCTAGTTTCTGAAGGTCACTATTTGATTCGTATCTTTAATGTTAACCTTGATTAGAGGGTGGGGCTAGATTAGTTTTAGATTTACTTTTTTTCCTTATTTTTTTAGATTAATCGATTATATATGGGTTTAATTATGGTTATCCTAGATCATATTCTCACATTAGACAGATATGACTTTGTGTTAGGACCAAGGTTTGGTAATATTGTAACTCGTACAGTTTCTATTCAGAATTTTTTTTAAAAAGAAATAATGTTTAATCAACAATTATGTGTGGATTTGAATTACATTTATAATAATTTGTAATATGTTTATGATGTGATGCTTTTTTGCTATATTAGTAGACTTTGTATGTAGGATTATCATGTTAAACTTGATTTTAAACAAAACTTTAAAAAGAAAGTATCAAAGTTCTCTCCCTGCAGCTGTGTGCACGAGTGAAACATATACCTCTTGAATGTTTCATTTTCCTTTGGTGAACAGTGTTCATCAAACATATCGGTAACTCTTGATGAACTTGCCCTGAACAGCTGCCTTGGCAAAAAAAAGTGTTGAAAGCCTCAAGTGCTTGAGGTCCCACCACAGTAAGTAGCAGTGCAATTTTCCATGCATCAGGTTTGCTATGGAGTCCAATAGCTTTCAGGTACAGCATAAATTGTTATTGGAACACTTATGTGGTTGACATTTTCAGTCTAATTTACAGTGTCAGGATTCTTTACACTCTCCATGTTTTCTGCTGCTATCGACTAATTCTCATTCTGCACACTCTTGGCCCTGCATAAGGCCGCCAATCCCCAGGAGACTTCTTTTGAACCTTATGCAATAGCAATGCCCAGAAGCTGTCTGATCTGAGGATTATGCTTGGCTCTTGCATGTGGTCAAATTCTGCGTTCGCAATTTTAAGACAGTTCTGGCATAATCCACAAGGCCGCGCTGCAACTAGAGGACCCCGAGTTTCTATGAGATGGGTTACTGCATGTTTAATGTATGGCGATATGATGGGCTCACTAGGCGAGGGAAACTCTTGAGCAATGCTCAGAAAGGGCTGAAGCCTCATCAGGTGGGTAACGACTTGCATACAAGTGCTACAGTCCACGACACAGCAATTCTTTAAATCCACCAGCGATGAAAAATGTGACAGGAAATCTGCCCCCAAAATAGAATTTGCCATGTTTGCAACTGTGAAAACTCACCAAAAAGGTTTGAGTCTGAAATCCAGTATGAGTGATCTCTGAAATTTCTACACTGGAATCAACAAGAAATTGAACACCCTCTTATGCATACGGTCTTTGAGGAAGAGATAGTCAAAGTGCCCTTGGGCAACAATTGCCTCTACTGCCCGGTTCCGTCATTTCCCAGCTGCCATTTGTAGAAGTCGCAAGTGACTGACAGGACCAGGCAGCAGCACCACCCATCGCCTCTACCACTTCCTCAACCACCATGATTCCAACCAGGCCGATGGGAGGAATTCCATTGTATGCTCAAAGCATGAACTTGCATCGTCAGTGTTGCCATTTGCTGCTCCAACTCCGTTTTCAGTTGATAAGATGCAAGTGGTTGACAAGGTGCAGTAAGCAGTTGTTCCAGCTCTGTTTTCTTCTGCTGACTAGGGGGAGTAGCCAATGTTTCTATCTGTATTGTGGACATAACAAGGTCAGCATGACCCACCAACTCATCACCTTTTGGCACGTTTGAGTTTCTGCAAATGTCATTCGGTCTGTGGATATTTTTGTAGCGAGCATGGATGAAGAGGAGCACAAGCACCATCTTATAACACTGTTCCAGAGGCTTGATGAATTTGACATCGAGATCAATCTGAGTAAATGCATTTTTGATGCTGTTGATCTTGTATTATTGGGATATGGAGTTATGCAACACAGTATCTTGCTCAATGAAACTAAAGTGCAAGAAATTTGAGATTTTCCTACACCCGTAACATTTGGCCAGTTAGGACATTTTTTTAGGGATAATGAATTTCTACCGTTGTTTCCTGCCAAATACTGCAGCATCTCTATTACCCATTACTGAACAACTAAAAGGATCTGACAAATCTATTTCTAAAAGACCATTGAGTTTGGGAGACAATGCAGAGCGTGCTTTCAACGATGTAAAGACTGCAGTTGTGAATGCCACAATGCTTGTACAATGCCTTGGTCTTTCTTACCACAGATGCCTCAGTCTGTGCCATGGGAGTGGTGTTAGAACAAAGAATCCATGGGCATTTGGAACCTCTGCTGTTTTGTTTTTTTTTTTGGACACGCTGTCATCAGCTCAGGCAAAATATAGTATGTTCTGCCAAGGACTCCTAACCAATTATCTTGCAATGAAACATTTCCATTTTTTATTGGAAGGTCATCTGTACTTCAGCCTCTTATTCTGAAGCACGCATCTCTTTTTCACCACAGGGAATTAGGGATTTGGACAACATCATGCAATTTTCCTCTGATAAATGGCACATCTGAGGGAAGGCGAATGTCATAGACGATGCATTGCCCAGGCATGACATTGAAGGCTTGCATACAACTACTGCCATCAATTTCACTGTTAAATGACTTGTTCACTGATCCTGATCTCATCCAGTATTGCTGGATCAACACAGGTTTCCATCTATAATATGTGAGGCTGGATAAGTCAGGTGAAACATTGGTCTGTGATTTCACAACCCCCCCTCCCCAAACAAAAAACCACTGGAAGACCTAAACCTTTCGTGCCAGTGGCAATGTGGCAGGAGATTTTTGAGGCTCTTTATAATCTGTCTCATCCTGGTAGAAGACCGTCAATCAAACTGATTACGGAATGCTTTATCTGGCCTCATGATAAATGGGATGTTGGATATGGGCAAGAACTTGCTTGCCATGTCAATGCCCTAAAATCTCCTGACACCTGAAATACAGGCTGGGAGATTTTGGTGTTAAGGATTCCTGTTTCCATCATGTGCACCTGAAATTGGTAGGCCTGTTTCCACCATCCAGAGGATTATATTTATCTGCTCACATATGAAGACCAGGCTACCAGGTGGCAGAAAGTCATTCCTGTCACTGATCTCTCAGTGGAGATGAACACTCAGGCCTTTGCGAATCATTGGGTTTTGTCTTTCGGTGTACTGGGCACCATTACAATGGACTGTGGGCCTCAGTTTGAGTTGGCATTGTTCCAAACTCTCATTTTTGGGAACTACCCATATTCAGACTATGGCTTACCATCCATAGGCAAAAGGCCTCCTTGAGCATTTCCACCACTGACAGCAGTTGGTGATGCATCTATATGGAGCAAAAGTTTGCCCATGGACCTCCTTGGCGTGCATTCTACTGTAAAAGCAGAGATGGTATATGGTACCATGCTGACTTTGCCCGGCGAGTTTGTGATTATGAGTCCAGGGACAACGCGCTATGATACACCTGCAGTGTATGTGCCGGATGATTTACAACACCACGCATATAGGCCTTTAATATGCTGCTGTTCACAGACATCTTCAGCCCATTCATGATGGGCCTTTTGAAGGCTTACAATGCCACCCGAAGCCTTTTGTGATTCGCAGAAATGGGAAACTGACACAGTTTCCATTGACAGATTGAAGCTGGTGTAGATTAATGGTCCAGGTTCTGCATCGGTGCCAATGTTGAAAGAATAGTTGTACCCCTGCCAGTCAGCACATACACCACCTGCCTTGCAGTATCGTATGAGGTCGGGCCGGACTGTCAGCTCTCCAGTCTGTTATGTAGTGGGACAAATCCAATCAATCACCTTCATGGAGGCTGAGGTGGGTTGGGGGCTGTCGTGGTCCTGTACTTGCCTACGTTGTTAAGTGGTGCTGGTCGGAGCTGATGGTGTATCCAGGGTGATGCACGGGAGTAATAGCGCGCATACGCAGGTTAGTTTAGACGGCTATTTACATTGTGATGGATCTTGGATGCAGAAGGAGGAGGAGATTGAGAGCAATGAGATCACTTGTGTGGCAGAGAGCCAATGAAAAGGTCAGAGGGGTTGGGCTGGGTGGTTTTCTGTGGGATGAAAAGTCATTGTTGTGTCTGAGAAGAATAAAGAGAGTCAACTCGATTTTGTACTGAAAAACAAGTGAGTGTATTCTTTAAATAGTGTATATACTGTAAATTACTGCAGCTTCGCTAGCATCTGTGGAGGGAAATGGAGAGTTGACATTTTGGGTTGTGCTCTTTCATTTGGACTCAAGAATAGCATCAAAAGCCCAGTAGATAATCAACTAATAAGAATATATAGAAAATCTGAAAATTTAAACATCTGATTCTCCAGATTTTACTTTTTGTTTACTTACCATTAATGATTGATATGTAGTCAACATCAGTCTCCTAAGAGAACGGAGTTATTTCAAATGATAAGATAGAATTCCTTTTGGATTTTCATATGTAAAGTAGAATTTGTGATTCTGATTATTAATTGCATGCAGCTAACTACAATTAAAATTTATTAAATGGATAAAATTTGCACCCTGCTCCAATTTCCCCTATCTTCAAAGCTCAACACTGCTCTTTCAAATAAAAAAACTTTTGTGTGATACTTCTAATTAAGGAGTTGGGAAAGAGCAACAAGTCCCATTGAACCTTGTTCTTTGGGCAGAAAATGTTATACTGTGTTTCAAGCATGCTTTCAGTGTAATTGTATCTAAATTTCAGAAACTGGTTAAATTTAGAGCAGGGTTAATGAAATGGAAGATCACAATGAACTGAGGTATCTTTAATTGAATGAAATAGGATTGGTTTTGAGACACAAGGTTGGGAACTATATATGCTAGGATTTTTTTTAACCCTTTAAACAGAGGTAAATGGAAGGGAGATGTCTGATTATGAATGATGGGATAATGGTGGTGGATGGAAAGGACTATAGTTCAAAAAATCAAGGTAGAATCCGTTTGGTTGGAGCAAAGAAACTGCAAAGGACTGAATTGATGGAAGCTGTCTTTAGGCCTAGAAAGAATGGTGGTAATATTGGTATTATTATTTGATGGCAATGCCCTTCTCTCCCCCAATTGGGCCTCCATCATCTAGTCCTGTTCCCCACTTCCAGGGACCGCTTCTTCCCCAGATGCTGAAAATTCCTTCACACATTCTGTTGTGCAAGAATAAAATGTTTAATAGCTTTTAGGGAAGGGAAATATTTATTCACTCCTATCATCCTTTCAGACATAGTGCGCATCATAAACAAAGAGTGAGGGTAAAAGTAATTAATCATTTAAATGAATTGATTTACAGTGAAATCAGAAATCACAAAACTATTTTTGTTTACAGATTTAAAGAAAAGAAGACAGTCCTGTTTTCCTGGATTCTTTTGCTTATTGGGTAATACAAGAAGACGTAAAGAAGACAGGGACATTAACAACATTTGGAATGGCATGGAAGCAAAAGGTACAGAGAAAATGACAAAATAATGTTACTTGTTAAACTTTTCATTTATAAATTTATCTTGATGGTTTTAAAAAAAAAAATAAAGCAGATTTTCATGTGTGCTTCATAGTATGCCAAAGAAGGAGACCATAAAGTTGAAGCAAAAGACAATCTGCTGGACGAACTCATTGAGTCAGGAACCATTTGTTGGGGCAAAGCAATAGTTGATATTTTGAATCTCCATTCCAAATGTTGTTTGCTTTTGCCTCTTCAGATGCTGCCTGACCTTTCGATCTTGCAGCAGGGTGTTGTGGCTGCAGATTACATCTACAACCTCTTCTAGCTCCAACAAAATGGGTCTTTCAAAGAGCTATCATTATCTTCATTCCCTTGGACTTTCCCTGTGTCTCTGATGACTGTGAACCTGTATCCACCAACATATACACAGTACATTTCATTGCATATTTTTGATCGTATGATCTTTTTAAATCATGTTACAACTGAATCCTTCAAGAATTTAAATATCTTCATCAAATCTTCTCTAAGTCTTACTGCTATAATGAGAAGAATCTTAGTTTCTCCAGTCAACCAACAAAGCACCTCATCTCATTCATGGAATTATACTGTTAAATCTTTAATGTAGCCTTTTTCAAAAACCTTTCTACATTGATTAGTATGGTGCCAGAATTGGACCCATCTCTAGCTTAGTCACATTTTTATTTTAATATACTTTTACCATAGCTTTCTGTTTTTGGACTCCATGATCTGTATATTAATTTGCACAACTTCAGAACAATAATTGCTGTTGAAAATTACCCCAACAGAAGAACAATTTTGTGCATACATTTGAGTGGCTTTTGTGGTCATCAGGAAATTTGATTCCCAACTTTTCAGTGAGATCTTTGTTTGTCCTGGAACCTACATTTTGTTGTTAAACTCTCAGTAATCAGTAGTAGTGCAATACAAAATTTGACTGCATTCAAGTTTTCTATCTCACTAGTCTAAAAGTTGGTAGATTTACCAACAAAAAAAAAGTTATAATAAACCCCATTTCTTTCAAATTGTGTTATTTAAAACCTGCAAACTGAAATCTGAGACTTCACAGGTGTCCTCTACCTGAGGAAATCATGATTGCTGTGATTCTTCGCTTATCTCTCTCTCTCTCTCTCTCTCTGTGTGGTTAAGTATAAATAATTTAGATAAGGTGTTATTATTAATTAATTATTACAAATATAATGTTAAATATAACACTGTCTATGCTCATTTCTATTGCTACTGTCTGGTACAGCTTAAATTTGATTACCCACAGAAATCTGATAGCCTACTGAATTTTGTTTCCATCCTACTTTTGCTTTCTATCTTGCATTTGCTTTAAGATTGAAAATCCATTGGTAGGATCATGGCTTATATGCAACAGTCAGTGAAGGCTAGTGTCAAACAAGTTTGCAATATCTACCACAAGTAGATCTCTGTGTGTGGAAGTTTGAATGTAAATATTTTAAGTATTTTGTCTGTTCAATATGCATTATACATTATTTAATTAGTGTTAATTCTGCAGATCATTCTGACTGATAAATCTAATATTTTGCCACAACATCTGACCAGTTGGGATCAATTAATTTTGGGAACTCAAACCCCCCCGCTTAAATGAAAAAATAACCAGGATATGATACATAATATTGCAATGAGGTAGATTTGTTATCTTGTGTCTAATACAAGTTATCTGCTTGTTGTGGGCCTGCAGTTATGTCTCAACAAAGGGAGAACAGAAAATAGATTTGGTTCTTGACAGCAATTTAGTGATTTTCAAGTATAAGCCAACAAAATGATTTTGAATTGTTATGAGCTCAGAGGACCCCAAAACCCAACAGCAATAGACATTCACCAAGACAAATGGTTACTTAAACAAAAGTTGCTTTTAATTATCTTTATACATGAAAACAGGATCACACTTTAACATTACTATTAAATTCACTAACCTAACAACCCCCTTCTAATTCTAATGTGTATGTGTATGTAAGTTTAGAATTTTCTTTGGTTCACAGTCCAATCTCACTTCTCATTCCTCCAAGTTTACTGTTTGGAGGCAATTCTTATACTGTGCACAGAATTTAACATTTATGAATTCCACCAGGATTTAGTGCTTGAAAGGTAAATGGTTACCATGCAGGAAGGTTCTTGTTGGTTTTCAGAGAGAGATTTGTTGTTTGCTGGACACCCACAACTGATTCCTGTTAATCAGCCACTTCAGTGTCTTACCGAAGAAACTTGCCCATCAGAGTTTTCCAGATGATGACCTCTTCAGGTCGCCACAGAGTTCCTTTTTGTTTCTCTTATTTCAAGTGAAACATTAGGCAGCCAGTCCTCTCCTCTTGTATGGATCACAAGGGCTTTAACCAGGCTGAACTAAGCACTCACAACCCATCTTCAAAATGGGTTTTTTCCACAAGCTTGCCAGCTTGTCCTGTTCCAGTCCCAGCTGCTGCTGCTGAACTGAATTCTCTCTCTCAGAGAAACTCCTGTTTGACTCCATCTCTGCTTGCAAAAACCACATGATCCTCTTAGAATAGCAAACAGCACTCCCAGGCAGCCTGCGGATCCAAACCTACTCCTCCGAGTTCTTTCATCTGTTGCTTTTCAAAACAATCTATTAGTGAAGTCTCTTGGGCACTCTCCAAAGTTTTGCAAAGGCTCTTGGAGCTGCCCTGTCTGGCTTGAGCAGAACTCCAGTATTTTAAATGAGATTTGTTTTGAAGTGTTTGCATGTGACCTATGCTAAGAAAACATACACATAATCTGTCAGATAATTCAATCCTGAGGATTACTAGTTATTACTTCAACATAAAGACTAGCAGATTTGTCTTGTCTACTTCTCCTTGACTGATGACCAACCTGGTAATTACTGTTTTAAAGAAAAAAGGGAAGTATTTCATTCTCTGGTTATGCTGTTCTTTATAATCAGTATGTCAAAGCAACGAATGGAAAACCTAATGTATGAATTTGGAATCGATGTGGCTTGCTAACAAATGAAAATTTGTGAAATTGTATTTAAAATATTATTTTATAATTTTTATCTGCAATATTGCTTTTCTTTAGAAATATTGAAGGATACTGAAAAAGAGGTTGCTTCACAGAAAGTGAGACTGTCCCAAAGTACAGATGCTCTTTGTAAAACTGACCAGCAGATTGACTCCAATGGAAATAATGAACTGAATATGGAAACTGAAGTTTAAGTAATTCTACCTTTTTCTAAGACTGCACGTTTATTAGAGCACCAGAACCTGCTAAGAAAAGCAAATTAAATAGCTGATTGACCATGAAATATTTTCCATTTCTCAGTGTATTCATAAGGAAGAGTTATTCCAGAATAATGTGAAATATATTACTACAATAACAACCATGTTATAGTATGTTTGTTCAGTTTCTAGATATGTATGTCAAAGCAACGAATGGAAAACCTAATGTATGAATTTGGAATCGATATGGCTTGCTAACAAATGAAAATTTGTGAAATTGTATTTAAAATATTATTTTATAATTTTTATCTGCAATATTGCTTTTCTTTAGAAATATTGAAGGATACTGAAAAAGAGGTTGCTTCACAGAAAGTGAGACTGTCCCAAAGTACAGATGCTCTTTGTAAAACTGACCAGCAGATTGACTCCAATGGAAATAATGAACTGAATATGGAAACTGAAGTTTAAGTAATTCTACCTTTTTCTAAGACTGCACGTTTATTAGAGCACCAGAACCTGCTAAGAAAAGCAAATTAAATAGCTGATTGACCATGAAATATTTTCCATTTCTCAGTGTATTCATAAGGAAGAGTTATTCCAGAATAATGTGAAATATATTACTACAATAACAACCATGTTATAGTATGTTCGTTCAGTTTGTAGATATGTCTTTCACTAAAATCCAACTACCAGTTTTTTCAAAAAAAGATGAAGGGTCAAAAATAATCTGACCTATGGAATTAGATCTTGCTGACATTAACAATGTTATGTATTTATCCCTGGCAGATAAAGAAAAATACTCAAAATTGCACATGGTTTGCCAAATCTCCTCTTCTTATGACATCCATAATTTTTCTTAATAATAACACACCCAAGTAAAAGTATGTTCAGTAAAGACCAGTAGGATATTTTATACACCAATAGGGAAAATTCAGAATTTTGTAACACTATCTTATTTTACAAAGGCAAATTTGGTATGCATCCGCATACTTTGACTACTAACTAGTATGTATTTTTTTAATAAAAGTTGGTTATAATGTTAATGGAAGGCTTTTGAAAGAGTAAAGTTGATGCACACAATTGGGAATAAAAATTTGAGAATTAAACCAATGGAATTTTGGTGTTAGTGTTAAGCAAATATGTAAAATTGATTGGTTTCCTTTGAATTATAATTAAGGCAGCAGAATAAATCAAAGAATTTTTAATGATTTACTTTTGCTCCACCAGAGATGCATAGAGCATCTAATTTTAACTCCTGTTGGAGAAAATTGTATGTTGAAATTGGACGCCACTAAATCTGTTGAAGTGGAAGGAAACAAAGTCTCATTGATGATATTTGAATATCTAAATACTGTATAAATATGAATAATGGAGTGACTGCAAGAGGGTCTACAGTGATCAGTGGTACAATCTATGTTAAAATGCTATTTTACAGTTAGATAATTCTGTGCAAACACTGGAGCATTTTTATTGAGCAAGAACAGATATCATTGCAGACATCTTATCCAAATGCAAGACGAGCCACAAATGGGAGAATGACATCTTTGGAGGAAAATTACCAGCAGTTGAGGTGAAACACTTGTTACTTAAAATTATTTATCTGATACTATATTTGAAAATTATGGTCTATTCACTGGGCTGCTGAATGTTTGAGTACACAAGTTTATGAAATATAAATTCATCAGTTGATTATATTACCAATAGGTCAATCCTTTCATTTGTTTTTCTTTTTCCAATCTGTTTATTGAGTTATATGAAACATGTATACAAGAGGGGAGGTACATTACATTCACGTATTTACATGTGTATAAGAAAAAGAACATATTAGTATTTAACAAATATAAATTAACCATCAATTTCTTTTCCTCCTTGTAAAAGCAAAAGAAAAAAAAGAGAGAAAAAACATTTTTTATTACAAAATCCCCTCTAACTAATCCAAAAAAAAATGGACTGGGCAGTCCATTCTGAGAGTAAAGTAGGAAAACAAAGGGTTTCCTGGTTGAAACCAAATTTACCATAAGGAATTAGGAGAGATTCTAGTATAAGATTATGATTCTTAAACGAAATGGAAATATTGAATAAACAGTCACCAGACTTCTTCAAATTTAAAAGATGTATCAAATGTCCAACTCCTAATTTTCACCAAACTTAAACATGACATGAGAGGAGAGAGGTGGGTTAGGATTCATCCATGTTAAGTAATGTGGCTTTTCTAACCAATAATGTTGAAAAGGCAATTATATGCTGTGCAGTAACAGGAATATGCCCAGTCTCTGCCGGTATGATTCCAAAAATAGGTGTTAAAAGATTTGGTTGTAATTCTAATCCTAGAACTTTTGTTACGGGTTTGCAAGACACCTTTCCAGAAATTATCTAGTTTTGAACATGACCAGAACATTAAGAGTTAAAATGGCTACCTCAACTTTGCACCTTTCACAAGTAGGGTTTATACTGGGAAAAATGCAGGCCAACTTACCTTTAGACCAATGGTTCTCAACCTTTTTCTTTCCACTCACATACCACTTTAAGCAATCCCTTACATAACACCTATGCTATCCTTTAAGTGGTATATGAGTGGAAAGTAAAAGGTTGAGCATCACTGATTTAGACATGTGTGCTTGATGTACCACCTTGAACTGAATCAAGGAATGACAGACACAAATTGATGGAGTATTACTAGTCAAATAATATGATTGATCATCTGGAGCAATTCTTAAATTCCAATTCCAAAGCACCTTTAAATTTATCGATGGATATCGGAAGCAAGTTAAGCCAATTATATATTGATTCTATTAATCCTTTTTAAGTGGATACACTTGAAAAAGGGTGTCTATCATATTACATGCAATATCTTCCCTTCAGTCAGGTACCAGGATTGGATATAAAGCCTTCAATGATGCTTCCATTTATGTAAACTCTTCACTGACTCTATATACTCTAGGACTTTGAGTGAAAATTTTTTTTGAGGCATCTATATCATTAATTCAGTTCGTGGGTACTCATTGGCCTCATTGCTGGGAGCTCCTCTACACTTTGCGTTATCCAAAATTAATAGACAAGATCTTAACCCATCTCTTAAGCATACAATAATGATGTGGTTCCAGTTTCATAACTTTTTTGAGTTTAATAATGCATCTTAATTCCTTTTTTAAATCACCATTGATTGATCAGATGTTTTCAATTTGGAAAACTAATCATTTCATTTGTGATAGTCAAAATATTTGAATTGTTTGGATGTTGAAGTCTACTTGCATTTTTGGTAAATTTAGATTGTACAGTTTACAGTCGGTACACCCTTCAAATCTCTCCAGTTAGGCATTATGGTTTTGGTAATTAAATTTTTCAAAATGTTGATAAAGTAATAGGTAAATTATAATTGCTTCAAAGGTAGAGATCATTTGACCTTTATATTAAAAAAAATCATTAGTGTGAATAAACCTAGGCACTTTCATAATGATGCTAAGATATTAGAAGCTAATTTATCACTCCCCAATAAGTAAAAAGATTAATATACTTTGAGACAAATACATGATTTTATTTCTTTATCTAGGTGGATTACAGAGATGATTTGTATTGGTGGTGGAGTGTATTTTCCATTCATAAAAAATCAAAACGCCCTTTACAATCTATAGTATTTATGTAACAGAAGTTTTGAATTTCTACTTCAGAGTTATTGTCAAGAGTACATACATGACATCACATACAACCTTGAGATTTTTCCTGTGGGTGAGGCAGAATTATAGTACCACTAATTGGTAGTGCAAAAAATCTCTACACAATGTATACATGTAAATGTATTAAAAAAAACTGTAAACATAACAAATGTAAACAAGCTGACTGTGCAATAATTGCAAATAAAAAAGAAAATCAATAAAGTGCACAAGTAACAGTCCTTAAATGAGTCTCTGATCATTTGTCTTTGAGGAGTCTGATGGTGGAGAGGTAGCAGCTGATACTGAACCTGGTGGTGCGAGTCTTGTGGCACCTATACCTCTTTCCTGATGGCAGCAGCGAGAACAGAACATGTGCTGGGTGGTGAGGACCTTTGATTCCTGCTGCTCTCTGATGGCAGTGTTCCCTGTAAATGTTCTCAATAATGGGGATGGTTTTGTCTGTGATGTCCTGGACTGTGTCCACTAGTTTTTGGAGGGCTTTATACTCCGGGGTTTTGGTGTCTGAATACCAGACCATGATGCAGCTGACCAACACACTTTCCATCACACTTCTGTAGATATTTGTCAGGGTTTTTGGTGTCTTGCCAAACCTCTGCAAACTGAGGAAATAGAGGTGCTGATGTGCTTTTTTCACAATGCCTCTTGAGTGTTGGGTCCAGGAAAGGTCCTCTGAGATAGTGACTCCCAAGAACTTAAATTTACTCACCCTCTCCACCTCTGATTTCCCCCATTGATCACTGGATTGTATACCTTTCCTAAAGTCAACAATCAAGATTGTTGTTGGTGCACCATTCAGCCAAGTTTTCAATCTCCATCCTGAACTCATTCCCTTCCTTTATGCAACCCAATACCGTGGTATTGAAAGCAAATTTGTAGATGGTGTTATTTTCATATCAAACCACACAATCATAGGTGTAAAGTTGGTCCTGATGGAGATTGTGGAAGAGATATTCTTACCAATCTTCATTGATTGTGGTCTGGAGATGAGGAATCCATGATCTAATTACACAGTGGGGTGTTAACTCCCAGGTCTTGGAGTTTGTTAATCAGTTTTGATGGGATGATGGTGCTAAATGTCAGAGGGTAGCTGATAAAGAGCATTCTAATGTATGCATTTTTTTGATGTCCAGGTGTTCTAGGGCTTTGTGTAGAGCCAGTGAGATGGCATCTGCTGTAGACCAGTTTCTACGATAGGCAAACTGGGATGTACAATGCCATCACTCAGACAGGACCTGATCTGCTTCATAACCAGCCTTTCAAAACACTTTATCACTGTTGATGTAAGTTCTTCTGGTCGATAGTCATTAAGGCAGGTCACTACACTCTTCTTGGGCTTGTCTGAAATAGATGGGTACCACGCCCTGCTGGAGTGAGATATTGGAGATATCCATGAATACATTGGAAAGTTGGTGACAGATTTTTAATACTCAGCCAGGTACTCCATCCGGACTGGATACTTTCTTCGGATTCACTCTCCTGAAGGCAGCATACAGGCCATCCTCATGTACATACAGGGTGGTATCAATAGGGGACTTGGGGACGCGGAGGGGTGTTACTGTCATTAAATCAGACTTAGTAGGTATTGAGTTCCTCTGGGAGTGAAGCTTTGTCATCTGCAACTTCACTGAATTTCGTTTTGTAACTGGTTATGGCACTTAGACCCTTAATCTTATTTGTCTAAAACCAAATGCTCACAGTGGGAATATACATTTTTTTTTACCTTATTAAAATACAAAACAGTTCTTCAGAATGAATTAATTTAACGCATTCTTCTATATCCTATTGTTTACTCTCAGTGATGCTGTTCATTGGAAAAGGATACATTTCAGAAGTGAAATACATCTATGTACTATATGTTATACAGATGGATCATTAAATAAAGAAGCCAAGTTGATAATGTTGATCAGTTCATTGGAATGTGTCCTTTTTTTTAAACCACCAACAATAACAATCTGTTCAATGTGGATCTAAGATGACTAAAACTCTTCGAGTACTAAAAACACAAAAATGCAGGAAAAACCCAGCACATCATGCAGCATTCACAGGAGTAAAAGATATATAATCAATGTTTCAGGTCTGGGCCCTTCTTCAAGGTATGAGCAAAAAGCAGGCAGGTGCCTGAAAAAGGCAGGGGAGGAGCATGGGCCAACAGGCAAAAGGTGATGATTGGACATAGATAGAGAAAAGATGAAAATTAATCGGGAAAGTGGCAGCTCTGTGAATGCTGGAGGAATGGAGACCGGAAAAGGAAAAGAGAGACAGAGCTAAGGGAAGGAGACTTTGGGATACGGGGAAGGGAAAAGAGGGAAGTGGGCTAACAGAAACTAGAGAAGTCAATGTTAATGCCATCTGGTTAGAGAGCTCAGATGGATTTTGAGGTATTGCTTCTCTAATTTATGGGTGGTTTCAGTCTGGCAATGCATGAACACAGATGTTGGTAAGGGACTGGGTTGGGGAATTGAAATAGGTTACCATTGCAGTGGACAGAACGAAGGTGGTCAACTAAGTGATCTTCCAGTCTGCGCCCAGTCCCTCTGATGAAGAGGAGGCCACAATAGGAGCACCAGATATAGTAGATGGCCCAGGGAGACCTACAGGGAAGTGTTGCTTCACTTGGACAAACTACCTTGAGGCCTCATTGGTGGTGAGGGAGGAGGTGAGTGCATGTTGCATTTTTTGTGATTACAGATAGGTACGAAGGGAACGATTTGTGGGAAGGGAGGAAGGAGTAGATGAGGGAGTTATGGAGTGAGGGTCCCTGTGGAAGGTGAAGGGAGGAGAGGGGAAGATGTGTCTGGTGTGGGATCACAATGTAAGTAGAAGAAATGGTGGAGGATGATATGTTGGAGGTGGAGGCTGGTGGGCTAGTATGTGAGGACAAGAGAAATCCTCTGCTTTTCTCCTATGCATGTCACACCTCCTATCCTATTATTGTCAAGTGTCTCTCCCTTTCTATTCCTATGCCTCCTTTCCTCTAGTTGTCTCTATCTTTCCCTTTGCTCTCATTCAAGGACACTTCAATGTTCAACAAGCTGTGTTTTATTAATTGTTAGTGGAGAACTGATGCCCACATTAGTTAGTTCCCACATTGAATCCTGAAATTTGACTTGTATACTTGTAAGTCTTTTTAGAATATGTGAAATGCTTCAAGAATGTTTGAATGGGCTACAAGATTTAATTTTGTTTAAGATGTATAGAGCCTAAACAGACCCAAGGGATGCAAGGCTTTTCACTGATCCATATTATCTCATTAATGAATGCATTCAGTCTTGTGAATTTCCAGAATATTAAGTATTACATTACTTCTTTGCATGAAACTAATCTATAAATCAAATATTACTGTCAAAATATAGTTATGGATTGATGGTCAACAAAAGTTGTGCCATTTATTTAATTTTGGTGGTCGCCCACGGAATCTAAAGAAAAACACCAATAAAAGGTGTTTCTTTGTGATTTCTAAAGTTATGGACAGCATCAGGGAAACGATGGGCTGCACAACTTGCACAGCTGCAGGTCAAATTGAATTCTTGTTGGCAGTTTTTAACTGGAACATGTGGTAAAAATACATAAAACATTGAATGATTTTTTAAAAATGGCTTGAATTTCCAATGACTTGCAGCTATTGTACATGGTTTTTAATCTATGAATAAATGAATAGTTAGCTATTTTCTCCAAATTTGTTAATCTGTTGAAGCAATAATGAAGAAATTATTCAATGGCTACTACATGATTGAAACAAAATAGGTAACTGTACTGTGATCGATATTTTTTTATATTTAGGTTGAAACTGTTAGAATGTAGTCCATTGCCTGGTGGCTTTTACTTTATCAATAGTGAGAAAGAAATGTAGAAAAATGGACTTGGCAACCAGCTAACTTGCTGATGTTTCAAAATAACTTGCCTGTTAGGAGGTATTCTAGTGACCCCCTTACTCTCTCGAAAAGCAGGCTGAGGAAAATGCCATAATAATGATCAAACTACTTGCATCTAGAGCATTTTGGTGTGCAGGCACAAGAGAGAAGATATAGGGGATAGTAAAATTACTGTAAACCTAATTAACAATGCAGTTGTAGTATTTTTATATAATTTTTGGCTTTCTTTCAATTGAGAGTTTAGGTAACCTCTGCAAGATTGTTTGGTGAGAAAATTGCTCAATACACCTATTTTCCAGATTCAATTTCCAGTCTGTGTTAGGCAAGTGTAGTTGAAGATGAGGTACTGTTCCTCCAATTTGTGGGTGGTCTCAGTCTGGCAGTGCATGAGACCATAGACAGACATGTCAGCATGGGAATGGGTCAGGGAACTGAAATATGTTGCCACTGGGAGATCCACGCTATTGCCATCTATTGCTATTGTATTGCAATTGATATATAATGCTATCATGTGGTACAATACCACCTAATCCTGATTTTTTTTCCTCAAGAGTGAATTCCTGTTGTATGGGATTCTTGGGAAAAGTCCATTCACTGGTGGATAATACGAAAATAATTATATTTTAAAAAAATTGGACATACAGCACAGCAACAGGTGATGGGAAAAAGTAAGGGAAGTGAGTTGTGCACCGATGTAAATTAACTATGGTGCACTAACTTAACATTGCTGACACTCACTGCTCTGGAGTATCTGATTATTACGTGCCGGCCTTTTTTTTATCTCCCAAGAGAATTTATTGCATCATCACTGTAGGAGTTTGTTTATCTCTGGGTGCGAATGCTAAAGCAGCCAATGAAGTCCTTTATGCTGCTATTGGCAAATTGCAGACATTATATCTGATGGTGCCTTTATCGTATGTGGAGATTTTAATCACTGTAATTTACAATCTGTGCTCCCAAGATTTCATCTAAATGTGACATGCAGAGTTGCAGTGCTCTGGCACCTTGTCGGGCTGCTACAGAGCTGATCTGACACCTCATCGCTCCAGGCGGTGGTCGGCGGCCCTCTCCCTCTTCCACCCCACCCCTCCCCTCCTGCTGAGCACTATTCTGGACATACAAGGCACCTACCTGTACCTTCCATGACCAGTCGTCCTAGTTCCTCATCCTCCTGTTTGCTCTCACTTATACAACATGGTGACCTCCAAGGCCAGGTCTC
Source organism: Narcine bancroftii (assembly GCF_036971445.1). Classification (NCBI taxonomy): domain Eukaryota; kingdom Metazoa; phylum Chordata; class Chondrichthyes; order Torpediniformes; family Narcinidae; genus Narcine; species Narcine bancroftii. The sequence goes on along the minus strand of NC_091477.1, from coordinate 105,490,441 downwards.
CCAAGACCTCCTTGTTGCCATTTATGGTGAGCTCCGGCACCTAAAAAATTAGCACTGCACCTCCGGTGATATGTAATACAAGAGGGAATAAAACCCAGGATTAGGTTTACACAAATGTGGCTGATGTGTACAAAACCACTGCCCTCCCTCATTCTAGTCAGTCTGACCATCTTTCAATGTTTATGATTTTATGATTCCCAAGTACAATCCAGTCATCAAACAGGTTAAACCTGTAACTAAGACTATTAAGATTAGGCTGGAGGTGGCAGACTCGGTTCTTCAGCAACATTTTTAAAATACAGGCTGGAGTATGTTTGTTGCTCTTGCCACAGGTTGATGTCAATATATACACCAACTTTGTTATTGAGTATATAAATAGGTGTATATATGGAGTAACATCACAGAAGAAAATTAAAATATACGTGAACCAGAAACTGGATGAACAGTGAAGTTCACTGTTTGATCAAAGATACAGATTCAGTCTTTAGATCTGGAGACCAGTTATATAGATTAGCCAGCACCGATTTAAAGAGAGGAATCTCTTGGGCTAAATATATATACCAACAGAAGATTGAAGAGCAATTTGTATCCTCGGATTCATGGCATGTGGCAAGGAATACAGATTATCACGGATTATATATCATTTGTCATAGTACCTGTTTCTAGCTGCAACCCACTAAAATTCTCAGAGGATCTTAATTATTTTTGTGTTCATTTTGATTGAGAGAATAAGGAAGTCTCTTTCAAGGTGGATCTTTTACTGAGTGAACTACCTCTCTCGATTTCCATTACAGATGGATGGACCATCCTTAGTAGGTAGGACTGGATGGCATACCTAGTCATGTGCTTAGAGCTGTTACTCAATACTCATAAGACAAAGAACAGACAGGAAGCCACACTCGCGTCCCGATTTACATCAATGAAGTTGTAGTGGAGCATTTACAGAGCTTTAAATTCCTGGGAGTCCATATCTCTGCTGATCTCATTTGGTCCTTGAGTTCATCAATTTTGATCAAAAAAGACACAACAACATCTTTATTTTTGGAGATGCATGAGCAAGATACATCTCTGCTCAAGAATTCTGGTGGATTTCTATAGATGCACAATTGAGAGCATGCTGACATACAATATTTCGGTGTGGTATGGGAATTGTACTGTACAAGAACATAAGGCACTCCAGCGGGTAGTGAAAACTGTTCAGCAGATTGTTGGAATGCAATTGCCTACCATCAAATCTATCTATAGGGAACAATGTTTGAGCAGGGTGAGGATTATCAAAGACGTAACACACCCTAACCGTGAACTATTTACTCTCCTACCATCCGGTAGCTGCTATAGGAGCCTTCGCTCGTGCTTGAAAAGAGCTTTTTTTATGAAGCTGTGATAATACTAAACACCAATTCACTGTGCTGATTGGTACTGCGCTTGTATTTTATAATCAGTAATATTTAGCAATTTATTTTAGAATAGTGTGGCTTTAATTGCATATGGTTTATTGTATGTTTTTATTGTAAAGTATTTTATATTCCGGTCGATGCTGATTTTGATTCTTTGGCTGGTCTACCAGCACAATGACAATAAAGATCAACATTATCCATTGAAGTTACAGCTCAATTGCTCTACTTCGTCAGAAGCCTAAAGAAATACAGTACATGCCCAATGTTTCTTACCTATTTTTACAGATGCACCCTAGCAACTATCCTGTCCATATGGATCATAGGTTGCAATGGGAACTGCTTTGCCAACAGGGTCGTGAACCCTACTCAGGTTATCATGCAAACAATGTCTACTCCATCGACTTCCATTTCTACCTCCTGCTGCCTTTGGAAATTGCCCATATATTAAAGGACCCATCCCATCCAGACATATTCCTTTCTTCCTCGTTCCATTGGGCAGATTTGTTTGCTTATACATACAAAATTTCAGATTCAAAGACTCTTTATTTCTTGCTGTGATTGGACTCGTGTATGGACCTCTCCTTGGCAAAAGGTATGTATCTGCATCTGTTTAACTATATGTTTTTCTCTACCCTGCTCTTTGACCAGTAACACTACCCTGCACATTTAAAAATCCACTACCTGCTGTATTTGGGTATGGGTTGACCTGCCTGGATATTTCACTGGATCCCAGTACCCAATGCAATAAACAACTCAACAATCAGTCTCCATCGCCTCTGCCACCCTCATACCCTCTTCCAAGGACACCATGGTTTGTTCCAACAACCTCTGGCAGATTTCATTTGACCAGACCCCCGCCACCAGCATGTCCCTCATCAAGTCCAGTGCTATTTTCTGTGGGGTTCTAGCACGGAAGTTGCATGCCCGTGTCAAGGCTCTTACTGAGAGCATGAAATCCTGGAAGGACTCCCCTGGTTGTTGTCTTCTGGTCAGGAGAAGGTGTCTTGCGCATAACTCGCCTCCCCCTTGGAGATGGTGGGACTGGAGCATGTCCATAGCTTCCCTGTATGAGGCGCAGTCCTGGACTAACACGTATGGGCGGTCTCCCAGCTGGGCCACTAGCAGCGTGAAAAGGTCTTCCGGGTGCACAGCTGGCATCATCAAGCAAGCGTGGTTCAGGAAACAATGTCTCCAGCAGCTGAAGTGCGTGCGTTTGCCGGTGGCCTCGTTCCAGGCGTTCTGGCTGTAGCATCGCTTCTAGGTGCTGGCATTGATTCATTTCTAGGTGCCTTGATCGTGCTGAGGCTGGGGACTGTTGCCTCCACTGATGGACATAGGGCTCCCTGGGGACCGGGGAGGGGGTCTGGTGTCCTCACTCTCATCCCCGTGTCTGAGCCAGTCTCCCCCAGGTTTGGGGGGGAGGGTCGCACACGTCTCAACCATGAAGGATTCGTCCACCCTGCTTGGGTGGGATCGCCAGGTTGGGGGCAATCTTTGCCTGCTGGCTGTATTTATGTGAGTGGAATAAGTTGTGGCAGGCTGCACCAAAGGAGGAAAACACAGGCAACACACCTTCATTCCACTCACACAAATCTCTGGTTGGCTGCTAGCAGTGCTCACAGCGTGATCCCGGCGAGAAAGAGAGAGCTCACGGTCGGGACCTCGGCTTTATACCATAGGCCCCCCCCTGGTGGTCGGATGTCATTAGGCCGGGTGCCGTGTCTCTCGGCCCCCTGGTGGCCGAGTGATGTATCACAGCATATCCTCACAAAAGTGTCTTCTTTTTTTTCTTTGGCTTGGCTTCGCGGACGAAGATTTATGGAGGGGGTAAAAAGTCCACGTCAGCTGCAGGCTCGTTTGTGGCTGACCAGTCCGATGCGGGACAGGCAGACACGATTGCAGCGGTTGCAGGGGAAAATTGGTTGGTTGGGGTTGGGTGTTGGGTTTTTCCTCCTTTGCCTTTTGTCAGTGAGGTGGGCTCTGCGGTCTTCTTCAAAGGATGTTGCTGCCCGCCAAACTGTGAGGCGCCCAGATGCACGGTTTGAGGCGTTATCAGCCCACTGGCGGTGGTCAATGTGGCAGGCACCAAGAGATTTCTTTAACCTTTTCTTTGGTGCACCTCTGTCACGGTGGCCAGTGGAGAGCTCGCCATATAATACGATCTTGGGAAGGCGATGGTCCTCCATTCTGGAGACGTGACCCATCCAGCGCAGCTGGATCTTCAGCAGCGTGGACTCGATGCTGTCGACCTCTGCCATCTCGAGTACCTCGACGTTAGGGGTGTGAGCGCTCCAATGGATGTTGAGGATGGAGCGGAGACAACGCTGGTGGAAGCGTTCTAGGAGCCGTAGGTGGTGCCGGTAGAGGACCCATGATTCGGAGCCGAACAGGAGTGTGGGTATGACAACGGCTCTGTATACGCTTATCTTTGTGAGGTTTTTCAGTTGGTTGTTTTTCCAGACTCTTTTGTGTAGTCTTCCAAAGGCGCTATTTGCCTTGGCGAGTCTGTTGTCTATCTCCTTGCATCTGATGAAATGGTGCAGCCGAGATAGGTAAACTGGTTGACCGTTTTGAGTTTTGTGTGCCCGATGGAGATGTGGGGGGGCTGGTAGTCATGGTGGGGAGCTGGCTGATGGAGGACCTCAGTTTTCTTAGAGCGCATCGGATGTCCCCCAAAGTTCCTCAACATGATTATCCAACTGCACGAAAACCAACAAGGTCGGGTCAGATACAGCAATGAGCTCTCTGAACCCTTCTCCGTTAACAATGGTGAAGCAAGGCTGTGTTCTTGCACCAACCCTCTTTTCAATCTTCTTCAGCATGATGCTGAACCAAGCCATGAAAGACCTCAACAATGAAGAAGCTGTTTACATCCAGTACCGCACAGATGGCAGTCTCTTCAATCTGAGGCGCCTGCAAGCTCACACCAAGACACAAGAGAAACTTGTCCGTGAACTACTCTTTGCAGACGATGCCGCTTTAGTTGCCCATTCAGAGCCAGCTCTTCAGCGCTTGACGTCCTGCTTTGCGGAAACTGCCAAAATGTTTGGCCTGGAAGTCAGCCTGAAGAAAACTGAGGTCCTCCATCAGCCAGCTCCCCACCATGACCACAAAAGTGTAAGCTAATGTTAACCATAGATTGTCCCACCTTATTTTCTCTTCATTGTTTTTGAGAATCGGGGCCCGAGTCCCGTCAGGGCCACTCTCCTCCTCTGCTGCTTTCCACACCATTTACCACCCTCTCACCGGCCAAAGGAAGGGCTTCAATGGAGCTGTCTAAAGCATTGCCTGCCATTAAAAACCGAAGAGCGCGAAGGTTCTCAGTCCCCCCCCCACCTCCCCCCCCCCACCTCCCCCCCCCCCCGTGATCATTGCAATGCGAATAGCTGATTATTTACATGAAGGTCTATTTGAAGTCATTGTCGTTACGCAGGCGGGAGCGGACGGCGACCATGGGCTACCGGGGCCCTTGGGGGGAATGGAGGACGGGTTCTGCGGGTGAAATCTCCTGAGTCAGAGCGCGGCCACGATTCGGGCGGGCGGGCGCGCGCGGCGTGAGCGAGCACCGGTGCACTGAGCCAGTCAGAGGACGGGAGCCGAACATGATCACCTCGGCCGGTGAGTCGGGCTGGCCGAGTCACCCCGTGGTCCCGGCTGATGCTGGCCCACGGTTCGGGTCGGCACTGCCGTTGGTGTCGGAGTGGGTGGGGGTGGGGGTGGGGGTGGGGGTGGGGGTGGGGGTGGGGGGGGCTCAGATGGATGGCCCGGTCATTTTGGTTTTGTGCACCGGCAGGCCTGCACGCTGTGGCACATTCAGGGGTGTGAACTACTCGCGGACGAGTCTGTGATTCCCCATCCCCACCCCCACCCCCCCATCCCCACCCCCACCCCCCCATCCCCACCCCCACCCCCCCATCCCCACCCCCACCCCCACCCCCACCCCCACGCACGGCTGAGTCATTGAATGAACGAGGCCTGAGGAACGGGCCGTGCACCCACTCATATTAACTTGTGCGGCAGGATAACGCGGGGATCGCCACGGTGGAGTGGGGGTGGGGGTGGGGGGGGGGGGTGGGGGCAGAATGACTCGAGCCGTCTCAGTGCATTGACAACGCAACCCGGGGCCACACTGACCCCTATTTACGAGGTGGGTGACTCCAAGGAAGGGCGTGAGTGCAGGCTGTCCAGTCCTGTGCAGGAAAGTCTTTTAACAGATCCGGGAAAATATCAGAAGTGAGATGAGCCGATCACTAATATCAGGGTGGGTAAGGGAGAACTAATCTGAGGGGGAGAACTTGGGAGAAAGTAGACGAGTGAACTTACTGATCTGTCATGGAAAATTCATTGAAACTAATGAACTATCCCAAGTTTTGCAATATCCCATCCTAACTCATTCATGACTTTGTCATAAAAGATTGTATCAAATAACTGATACAGATACAAGGTAAGAGCAAAAAACCCTGTTTCTTCAAATTAGGAAAGGTGTGTTGGGTTGACATGAGTTAGGATGGGATATTGCAAAACTTAGTAATAGATCAATCCAGGGAATGAGCCATGTTTGGATGATTCCTCAACATCTTTTTGGGGGTGGTTTTAGAATTGGTTATTTGACAATCATTTTTCCTCCCTCCACCTTCCCTCTGGTTGACAACCTGCCACTTGTGTTACCGTGGCAATCATTGCTTTGGCCCCATTTATTTACAGTATCAAAGATTTCCCCAGGATACTAGTTGGCATATTTCTAAGTTTGCTGATGACACAAAATTAGTTGGGATTGCTTTGAATGGGGAGGAAATCGTAAAAAGAGTTCAAGTGTTTATGCATGGGGCCAAGAACATAATATGTACAATATAATGTGAAGGTAGTGGCATTAAAGAAGGTGAAACATTAGATAATGTTGATGTTCTAAAGGAATTGGGTGTCCTTGTTCATATTTAGAAGGGCAAATTAGTATGTTTTTTTTTAGAAATTTCAGTAAGACAAATGATTAGCGCAGTAGAATTGCAGCACTGTTTTTGTTCCTGAATCTACAAAGGTATATAGTTGTCGCAGAGAAAAGAGCAGTAATTTGTTTCAGGAAAGTTAAATTTGCTGTGTTACAAAGAGTAGCCGGAGGGATTAAGTGGGTTAGGCAGCATCTATGGAGAGAGGTAGTCAATCAAAATTTTATGTCAGGACTCTCTACCAAGTGTAAAAGTGGGAAGGAGCGATGGCAAACACAGAAAAGGAGGGGTTGAGATGATAGTTCACAGAACTGACCAATGGAGTAGAAGGCTCCATCAAAGTTGGTAAAACTTGTGAATTCATAATGCTGGAGTAAATTTGCTGTATGAGCAGAGATTAAGAGGATTAGGACTCAATTAGGCGAATAAAAGGCGATGTTTTCCTCCAAGGTGTCTAGGGTCGGGTCACAATCTCAGAAAAAGGGTAAGAGAATTTCAAGGTTTATAGGTTTCTTTTATTGTCGCATATAAAACATCAAAAATGTAATATACATGATGTACTTCAACTTTTGTTGCCATAAGGCAAATAAAAAGTTGCCATGTGCATTGCCCAGTTCCCTAACAATAGGAGAAAGAGAAGCAAAAGACAGTCCTTTCAGAGATACTGAGTGTGAATGGATTTGCCTGGAGCACTCCCTCTTGCCACTCTCTTACAGACTCCTACAGCCATACAGACTACAGTGAAACCATTGGTAATCTGAGCTCCAGTTCCAATGAGATCAGGAATGCTTCAGTGCCTGAGTCCCCTCAGGTATCCCTCTTGCCCAGCACCCTCTCAAAACCTGGTTCCAATACCTGGTTCCCATAAGCCCGTCTCCAGCAGCCCGTGAGTCCTTCAGCTGCTGATCCCCTCACTGGTCCACTGCCCAGCACAGGTCACTGTCCTGTAGTGTCTCCTCTAAGCTTCTACTCAATGGGCTGTGTACTCCCATATCTGGTGCCCTGTCCCAGTCTACTGCTCCCCTGGTGTCTGCATCCGTGTAGATGCGGCCATCTTGGGACAAATCATATGGTTGTAGATTTAAAAAAAACACTGTTGGCTCCTTTAAAAGGGTATTTAAAGCCTGTATGGATCTGTCTGCATCAGAACCACATGGTTAGACCATGTGAAGCAGCAATGTGTTTCTGCTTTCTGTCTCCCTGATCCACACCAATGACAATGCTGCAGTAATTTATGACTGAGGTAGGGAAATTTTTCTGCACCAAGTGGGTGTTTAATCTTTGTAATTCTTTATCTGAAAAGATTGTGAAGGCACAGAATTAATTCAAAACAGTTCTAAAAATTTTTGGATATGAAGGCTGTAACAAGATCAAACCAGCAACCACAAAGAAGGCATATCACACGGGGGTAAAGATGAACAATTACTTTATGAACAAAAATTCACCTTCAAAACTTTAATTCAAAATCCCCCCTTTTATAACAATGCCCACTGGTTACTATGCAAATTCCTATAACAGTGTAAAACTAATAAATTCTACAGCTTAAATATAACATATGTAATTAAAGTCTAAGTTATATTTCCAACCAGCCCACAGAAAAATTTAGAAACAATACTTCGATCTCAACTGAAGCAAAGATCATAAACAAAATTCAGTTTGTTTGGTAAACTGAAGCCGAAAGATCTTTGAGAGAGAGAATACAAAATTCAAAGTTGTCTTGTGTTGCTTGCAGAGAAAGGAACAACTGGCTTGGTCCGGATCCTTCTGGCTGCCTTCCCTTTTTGAAATCCCAACATTCTAAACTGTCCTCCAGACCATGACTCATGCTCTGGGCCTTCTTCCACTCCACAGTACCACCCAGTGGTGGTTTATCGTCCAAGTTCAGAAATTTTTTTTTCATTTTCTGCACATGCTCAGTCTGTCTTCCACTCTCTCAGCAGTCCACCTTCACCTTGGCTCTTAAAGGCAAACTGTCACTTTTTTTAACATAAAACGACACAACACATAGGCCATTACACAACACAGAACTCTGTAACAAGGCAAACAAGGGAAATGTGATTGTCGTGGAGAAGAACAGACTTGATCTTCATGAAATTATCAATTTCACCTGTCAAGTGTGCAAGTCCTGAAATGGGTGCTAGGTTTGCTGAGAAAATTAGGATTTAATAGCATGAAACTTGTTCATAATTATTCTGAAAATAATATCATTGACTTGGAAGAAACACATTATTCATGATTTTCTGCTGGATAAACAGTTTGAGAAGGATTATCATAGAACTATCATCATAGAAATGAATGGCATGGAAAAAAGTCTAAAATAGGCCTAATCCCCTACTTCAAATTATCATTCAGGTATTGCTGGGATTTAAGATTTCTGCTTTCAAAATCCTTTCAGACATTGTGTTCCAAGTCATTAAATGAACATCACTTTTTCTCAGCTTTTCTGCAATGCACAGAGGTGCACAGAAAGTCAGTTGGTCACACATCATCCATAAAAAATAAAAGGCAGTCGACAATTTGGGCCTGAGACCATTTTGAGGAGTGTCAAAAATCAGGCAGATGCCTGAATAAAAAATTGGATTGGTGTCTGGAATTCAAGTCATTTGGCAACCAAGCAACAGGCAAAAAAAATTGAAGAAAATAAATTCAAAAAAAAAAGAAATAATAGGGGGAGGAATCTGCAGATGCAGCTCCGGTTAAATGTTTTCTAAGAATGTGACTGAAAATAAAGTAAAATGTTTTAAGGTTTATATATTCATGCAAGGTGAAGTTTGTTCAGTGTAAATACAGTATTAGTATTTTTGTCTTTTAAACTATTTATTTTTAATGCAGGTGTATTAGTCAGGCATTGTAAGAGTAAGTCTCAAGCCACTGGAAAATACACTTGTGGCCACTTGAATCGCAGTGGACACCACAAAATAACAATATAAGGCATTTCTAAAATGAATCAAATGAATTTACTCTTCATCACCCGCGCAACCTTTTAAAAGCCAGAATCAAGTGCTGACGCCATCAAGTGCACCACATGGCCAGTTTGACGCCTCCTGGGAGTTGTAGTGCGACCATAGCGCCACCACAGAGCCCCCCCCCCCACCCCCGAACTGGCAGAAAGGTTTGTTTGTCTTTTAGGTTGTCAACCTCTGCAATAGACTGTTGGCAGCTGGAGTGTGGAAAACTTGTCAATAGTGAAAGACTGTGGCTTCTCTCTAATGTCCAAAATACAGGTCGACCTAGCTCATCTGAGTATCCTATAAGGCCCTTTGTAGGGCATCTTTAAAGGATGGTCAAGTGTTCCCCCTCGGATGAAGACATATTCACAGGTTTTTTTTGGAATTAATGCACTTTATTACACTCAGTTAAAACAATATTCATTTGCAATAAATCAGCTCAGTGATACCAGATCCAAATTTATTGCAGGTAACAGGAACATTTCAGGTCATTATGATTGATGAATTAAACATGATGAATTGCAGGCAGCAGATTTAACATTTCTCAATTTCCAAACCATCCTTGAAGAAAATCATATATGGAGTTTCATCATTATGGTAATCTAATAATCCAATTTCGCCTTCGTAGTTCAATCTCTCATCTGAATAAAACTGATAGTCTCCAAATTTTTTTAGAATGTTTAAAACAGTAGCCTTAGCATTACTAGTAAAATCTTCCAATCCTTCGGGGTTTTCCTTTAGAACTCTTTCTTTCAGGCGTTTCAGGTACTGCTTTATGTAAATCATGTAGTTATCTTTGCTGAAGGTCAATTCTTTGAGATGGTGATTCAATACAATGTCAATACCACTGACAGTGTGATTCTCAGAATGCTCGACTGGACATTATTGGGAAGCATTGCCACCAATTAAAGAGTCATCAATCGCTCCTTCTGTTCTGCAAATGAGCTTCCCCTCCACCTCATAAGGGATGCTCTTCGGATCTTCCTTGATCTTATAGATATCGGAGAACATCTCATCTCCCGAAATAATACACTTGTAAATCTTCATGGCGGCGGAACCACAAGCACACACCCGATGATGGCCCTGCAGCACCGACCAAAAAGCATATTCACAGTTTTTGAGGTCTTCAGGCACAAAAGAAGAGGGTTTCCATGTGACGATGGTGGTATAGGGGTCAATTTTCCTACAATCTCCCTTAGCCTGCTCAACAGTTCCTTGGGGTCATCTCCAGAGTTGGAAAGGTAAGAGATAAACTCTCCTGGAACCACCAATGGTGCACTGTACATGAGCTCTGCAGATGAAGCTTGGAGGTCCTCTTTTGGAGTTGTTCTAATGCCCAGTAATACCCAGAGCAGCTCATCAGCCCAATTTGGGCCCTCTAACTGAGCCATCAAGGCTGACATGAGATGTCGATGATATCTTTTCACCATTCCATTGGACTGGGGATGATAAAGATTTGTGTGATGAGCAAGTGGAATAAGGCCTTCCACAATGAGGAAGTAGATTGTGGTCCTCTATCCGAAGTAATGTGCTGGTAAACCAAACGAGACACCCAGGAACTCAGGAACACCAAGCGCAAGTGTCTATAGTAGTGTCTACCTTAGGCATGTTCTCGGGCCACTGTGTAAACCTGTCTATTACTGTAAAAAGGTAACAGTGTCCTCTTAAAACAGGAAGCGAACTAACGATGTCCGCGTGGACGTGAGTAAAACGCCGAGCAACTGCCTGGAAGGACTGCAGTGATGCCTTAGTATGCTGCTGAATTTTTGCTTTTTGGCAGGCAATGCAGGACCTCGCTATTTGTGTAACATCGTTTTTAAGAACGTGCCACATGAACCTGTCCGAAACCATGCAAAAGTCGATTTAACTGATGGATGTGAGAGACCATGCACAGAGTCAGATTTTTGACGTTTCCACAATGCCAGAATTACTGGGCATGGGTGTCCCATTGATCTATCACAGAGGAGTAGTTTGCCATTAACTCCAAACTGGACATCTTTCATTTGCAGGTTCATGATTGCAGTCCGACAAGCATTTGTCTCACGATTATGTTCTTGGGCTGTGGCCAAAGCTGTGCAGGCAATACCTTGATCTACAGACGCAACCTCAAGTGGAGCAGAGTGGGAAAGTGCATCAGCTACTACATTGTCTTTTCTGGGAAATATGTAATATTTTTGTGGAGAATTCTGAAATAAATGATAATTGCAGTTGATGTCAAGCTGACCAGGGCTCTGCAACCTTGGAGAATGCAAATGTTAAGGGCTTATGGTCGGTGTACATAGTAAAATCACTGCCTGCCAAAAAAAATGGAAGTGTTGAATCGACAGGTAAATGGTCGAAAGCTCCTTATCAAAAGCACTGTATTTCTTCTCTGCTTCACGAAGATGGTGCTGAAAAATGCTAAAGATTTCCATTGCCCGTTGACATATTGATGAAGTGCACCTCCTATGGCCATACCTGAAGCGTCTGTAGAAAGGACAGTGGCTGCATTTAAAGCTGGCTAGCTGAGCACAGTGGCATGTGTCAAAACCGGTGGGTGGAACTACACGAACGTCTGAACCAGTGTCCACCAGAATTTTTTATTGGGACAACTGGTCCGATACATTCGGTAGGCTTACAGGTTTCTTGCCAACCACTGCACCCTTACTGGCGGTTGGCCTGGGCATTTCACACAAGCAGGCAGGGTTGAAGGCTCTTGTGGGCATTTGCTCCCTAATGCCTGTGGTAATAACACCAAGACGAGGTGTCCACAGGTTGCTTGCTTGTCTTGGGGTGTTGCCTGCTTGTAGGGAGTGATATGCTAAGAGCACTAGAGTGTGACAAGGGGTCAATATCAGAGGGGTTGGTTGTGCAGACTTGTCTTTCCTTGTGCTTTTTATCCAGCTTTTTATCTGCCTCCACTGCTAAAGCCCTTGGGTCTTCAAGAACCTAATATCCTCTGGCATTTGCTCTAAAAAGAGCTACTTGACTAATATTGGGCCTTTCGCCAACTACCAGGAACAGCATTTCATCCATTAGTTTTGAAGGGGTGCAGACTCCAAACTCTTCGAAATGTAGTAGTTTGGCTGTCCTTTCCCTACAAGACATACCATATATATGTAATAAAAGAGCTTTTAAAGTGCCATACTTGCTGGTATGTGGTGGATCCCGTAGGAAGTCGCCAACCCTCTTAGTGACATCCTGGTCCAGGGCACTGACAAGATGGTAATAACGAGTGGAGTCCATTTCAACTTTGCAAAGGTGAAATTGTGCTTCAGCCTGTTGGAACCACAGTTCAGGGTCAGCTCTCCAGAAAGGTGGTAGCTTCACAGCAATGGCTGCAGAGTCCATGTTTGTCCAAAAATGTGTTTTTGGACTCGTCGGGATCACCAATTGTGATCACTGAAATCGCAGCGGACGTGACGAAATAACCACACAAGGCATTTCTAGAGTGAATAAAATGGATTTACTCTTCATCAGCTGCGCAACCTTTTAAAAGCCAGAATCATGCGCTTGACACGCCATTTTGATGCTTCCTGGGAGTTGTAGTGCCGCCATAGCGCTGCTACACACATATCTGGCATTTACCAATACCCAAAGGTGCCGGATACCAGGGGCTTTACTGTTTTTGAGTTTAGAGAAGCCTTTCTGTAAAGTGCACAGAGATTGATTAACAAGATTACGACTTGGGAATTTGGGATTCCATACTGTCATTAATTGAAAATTAGTATCGTACAGAAGGTAGATACTGGGACTAAATGCATCATTCTCAGGTTGTTAGGTGCTGACTAGTTGGGTACTGCAGAGTTTATTGTTTGAGTTCCAATTATTTGTAATTTATATCAATGATTGGACAGAGAGGACCAAATGTCTAATCTCCAAGTTTACTGTTGATGTTAACCTAATTGCAGTTGTGATTATGGGAGAAGTGTGTGAAGAGCAGCAAGGGGATATGGACAAGCTCAGAGAGTAGCTAAGAATAAGGCAGAAGGAATATAATGTTGAAGAATGAGGCTATCTAGTTTTGTTAACAAAACAGAAAAGTTATGCATTTGTAGCATGGTAGTGTTAATGTACAAAGAAACCCAAGTATTTTTGTATTAATTTCCATCATATACTGTAGGTCGGACAGTAAACAGTTTACTGGATGCACACAGCAATGCAAGCAGCATCTGTGGGAAGAAAAGAATTGTTGATGTTTTGGGTCAAAACCCTTTATCGAGTTTGATAAGTTCCTCCACCAAATTGATTTTTGCTTTAGATTCCAGCATCTGCAGTCTCTTGTGTCTCTATGTAGATTAGACAAGTTATTAGAAAGGCAAATGATTTGTCAGCGTTTACCGTGAGAAGATTTGAATACAGGAGTAAATAACCCTTCCTGTGTTTCTATGTGACCCTGGTACCCTGGTGGGAGTGTGTCTGGAATATTATGTGCAGTTTTGGTTTCCTTTCTGGAAAAAGGATTTATTTGCTATTGATGGAGGACACTGAAAATTCAATTGTTGGTTCCAGGGATGGTGGGTGTGCTCTGTTGTGAAATTGAGTGCTCTGGACTGTATTCTATCAAGATTAGGTGAGATCTCGTGGAAATTTACAAAATTCTTAAATTGCTTGACAGAGTCGATGTTTCCCCTGTCCAGAGTAAACTTTAAAGTCTGCAGACACCATGGTTGAAGTAAAAGCACAAAGCTGGAAAAACTCAGCAGGTCAAACTGCGTACTTTATATAGCAAAGATAAAGATACATAACCAAAGTTTCGGGCTTGAGCCCTTCATCAAGATAGTTCCCCTGGGCCCAGGGAGTCGAGAACTAGGCAACACAGTTGAGGAATAAAAGTTAGGCTGTTAAGGATTGAGATGAGAAATTTCTTAATTTAAAGTAATGAAACTTTGTAATTTTGTACTTCAGAAGGCTGTAGTGTGTCCTGTTGCTGAATTTATTCAAAACACTAGGTTCTAGTTATTATAGATATTGAGGGATTATAGGAGGGGTCTTGGAAAATATCATTGGGATAGAAGATTTATTCCTGTCTTACTTGTATTTTATAGCTGGAATCATTTCACTTCTGGATGAAAAAGAACCACAGCTCAAGGTAAGTGCTATTTTCTCCAAAGAAAAAAAAGAGTTAAATAATGTTCTGGAAACATTATTTAAACATTTTGACTGCACTACCAGTATCTTTTTGTAAATAAGTTCAGTGTAAAGGAATAAAAATATATGCAAATTATATGTCTTTGATACTCAAATTGCAGCACAACTGAAATAATTGGGCACCATTGCTCAATGTAACATTTAGGTCAATGTTGAGATTGTAATACAGTATTATTTCAGCTTTTGAGCCTCTTCATTAAGTAATAACGTTGAGTTCCTTTGAGTCCCTGTTTTAATTAATTGTTCAATGAATCTGTATCAGCAGATGGTTTCATCCTGTGATCTAAGGGTATTGGTGTGAGAATTGGAAAGATTTGCAACTTGCAACTTCCTGTCTGAAGAGCATTCAGTCTATACTGTCACCCAATATATACTCTGAGCTCTTACTTAATATTTGTTTTTCTGTTCCAGGAGTTTGCTCTTCACAAGCTAAACTCTGTAGTCAATGACTTCTGGGCTGAAATTTCAGAATCGGTGGTTAAAATGTAAGGAATTTCTGTTGTTTGAATATTTTGCTTTCTGATTAGTTTTTGGCAATTCGAATTGGTGGACACCATAAAAAATGTGCGCAGTAGAGCTTTGAAAATCATTCTATATTTAATTGCCTTGTTACATCATTGTTACTACTTTTAAGAATAATATTGTATCATTGATTTCAAGTTTGCTGTTGCACTTTTAAAAAGGATATCCATGCACTTTCTGTATTTCTCTCAGTTTTCAATGAAATATCCAGTCAGATGTTTCAGCTCTCAAACTTTGCATAAGTACGTAAAATATAATTGTAATTTTGACATTTCGCTTTAGTTGCTGACTCCCATTTGTTAGACTCAAGAATCGGAGATGGGAGTTTAAGTTTCTCTTGCTCCTAGGATTTTTGAATTCTGGCTAAAATGTTATAATCATTATGCATTTTCCATTTTTCAGATGTGGGTAAACTTGAGGACGATCTTAATGCAAATAAGTTGCAGGTGGTTAGAAAAAATTATCTGTTTCCAAATGATTAACAAGCAGTACATTGCCAGTATCCTGTGGATAGGCTAATTCTACTATTCACAAATAAATGAAAAGGAATGACAAAATTTGCTTGCATACCAGACAGCACTTTAATTCACAAGTATCAACATTCTACTTGTAAACTGTGTTCATTTTTAGTGAGGAACTATATGAAGATGAGACATTCCGGAGTCGAGAGTTTGCTGCCTTGGTGGCATCTAAAGTTTTTTACCATCTTGGAGCCTTTGAGGAATCCTTGAACTATGCGCTTGGAGCTGGAGACCTATTCAATGTTAATGATGAATCCGAATATGTGGAAACCATTATAGGTTAGCAGTCTTCTTAATTCCTATCCTTTGAATATTAATTTGGTGATTTGCTGCATGGTTATTTTTATTGTTACTTAAAAGTAATAGTTAATTATTTTGTACTAAAGGTAGATGATCTTTTGAGCTTTTGCACTTGCTTTTAGATTTAAGATTCCTTTATAGTAAAGAACAGCAATATTGCACCAAATTGCCTTCTCCCTGCCATAAGACAGAGTCACCATTAATGTCGCCCAGCACCCCTTACAGTACGAGAAAAAGAAGCGAAAGAGAATCCCCTCAGAGTCACTGAGTGTCTGTGGATTTGACTCCAGTGCTCCTGCAGCCTCTGTAGCTGCACAGACTCCTGTTTGATTCATCAGAAACTTGGGCTTCAGATTTAAACCTCTCACACGATCAGGAAGCCTTCAGCACCCAAGGCACTTTGTGAGCCCTTCTTGCCCGCAGCACCCTTTCAAATTGCAGTTCTGATGCCTAGTTCCCATGAGCCATTTCTCTGATCGTAAGACGCTGTGTTGGTCACTCAGCCACTGAGCACCGCGCTGTTTCGCTGCCATGGTCGCTGTACTATAGGGCCATCTCCACTGTTTCTCCTTCTCAACTGGGGGTGTTCTTCCCGTTTCTGGTGCCCTGCAGTGGTCCACTATTGCCCCAGAGCTATGCAACTCCTCGTGGCCGCTTCCAAGCAAAGGCACTGCTATCTTGGGTTAAAATAAAACACAATTGCCTCCTTTAACAGGCTGTTTAAAGCCTATACGGAGGCGCTGGCATTAGGACTGAGCGGTTGAACTGTTTGGAACAGCAATGTGTCTGCTCCCCACTTTCCTGGGTCTTCCCCCAGCACCAGCGTTACCTTTCCTGCACTATTAAATTTTAAAAATTATATATTTGAGAAATTTAATTTTCTAATTTATCCATTTGTAATCTTGCTGCACTTGTTAATTACAAAACAATTCTGATGTAGTTTATCCCAGTTTCCAAGTTCTCTAATATTTTTAAGCATATGATATGGTTAATAACTATTATCTGTCCTGCTTCTCCTTGTAAAGGTAGTGATAAACCAGCTGCTTGAACTGTTGTAGACCTTCTAATGAAAGTACTTTTACATTGTCAGGTAGAATTTAAAAAATTTATTTTAGAGGTACAGCACAGTAACAGGCCCTTCCAGCCCACAAGCCTGTGCAGCCCAAATTCACCAATTAGCCTACAAACTCTGTGCAGTTTGGAGGGTGGGAAGAAACTGGATAACCCAGAGGAAATCCAGGTGGTCTTGGAGCGAATGTACTAACTTTTTATATACAGCACTGGATTCGATCCTGGTGCACTGGTGTTTTAATAGTGGTGTGCTAACTGCACCACTCTAGGATTTTAATCCAGTGACAATGAATGAATAGTCATATATTTCGAGATCAAGACCGTGTGTGATTTGGATGGGAAGCTGTAGAGGGTGGCATTCCTATATGTCTAATTCTCTTTTTCTAGAAGATGGAGGGTTGGGAACTACATTCAAAGTATAAAATTCAAGTGCATGTTACATATGGTGCACCGTGCAGCTATTGCATGCTAGTGGAGATCATTAAGGCTTGGAGTAGCTGACTGGATGCCTTTTTCTGGATTGTGTTGACCTTGAATTTTTTGGTGCTACATTTATGTCAAGAGGAGAATATTCCATTACATTACATATTTGTGAGTGGTAGATGGTGAGTGGAAAGGCTTTGTGATTGCCTGCCAGAGAGTTTTATGCTTTAAGGTACCAAATAGTTAATATTGCCTTATTTGCACCATTTGTGTGACTGGTTTTATTGAGCTGCTACTCAATAGTCTTGTCTTTGATGTTTAAGTTGGGGACTCAACAATGGTAATGTTAAATAAGAAGGATTAGATTGGTTCGTCTGTGGCTCAGTGATGGCACTTATTGACTGGCTAGTCTCCTAGCAGTCCTGGCATGAAGATGTGGACAGCTTCAATTGCCAAGGTGTTGTGAGTTGAACACTGAGTAACATCATCAAACATCCAGACTTCTGACTGTTTTATGGAAGGGAGATCATTGATGAAACAACTGATGGAGGTTGGGGACATGTTATTCTGCAGTGATGCCTTGGTATGATTGACCTCCAACAATAATTTTCCTTTGTGCAAGGCATATCTCCAAACATTGGAATATTTTCTCTTTAAAATGTGTAAGAAGGTAATGTAATCATTAAAGTCACAGCATGGAAATCAAGCCAACACCAACCATTGTTCATCTATTTACACTAATCTTTCATCAATCTCATTTTATTCTCCCATGCCTTTTTCCAGACTCTCTCACTTACACATACACACACACACACACACACACACACACGAATTAATTTAAAATGGCCAGTTAACATGTTAACTTTAGGATGTGGGGACACCCATACCGTCACAAGCAGACTTCACATAAACTACACAAATAATGGGCAACACAGTTAGCGAAGCAGTTAGTGCAACACTGTTACAGCACCAGCGATCGGGACCGGGGTCGGGGTTCAAATCCCGAGCTGTCTAAGAAATTTGTATGTTCTCCCAGTGTCTGCGTAGGTTTTCCCCAGGGGCTCCGGTTTCCTCCCACCATTTGAAATGTACCAACAGTGTAGGTTAATGGGGTGTAAATTGGGCGGCATGGACTCGTGGGCCAAAATAACCTATTACTGTGCTGTTTGTCTAAAATTTAAATTTAAACACCCAAGCTCAGGATTGAATCCAGGTCTCCGCCCCACTATGTTGCTCTGAGATTATTCTTTTATTTAATATAATTTTTTATTTTTCACACTGTGAACCATATCAACCAAAATATGTACAAACATATCTCATTAAATTTACACAGAGGTCTTTTCTCCCCTTTTTACCCACCCTTCCCTCCCTCCCCTCTACCCACCCCCCTCCACTACCCATAAATATTCAACATGTGCAATACAATAAAACCATAAAACGATATTTTCACACAAAGGAAAATAAACAAGAAAATTGCATCATCTATTTATTACACACTGAATCTAGTCGTTTTGTCTTCTTATCATTTTCATTCTCATTTTAGGGGATGGAGGTTGTAGGCAAGCTCTCTCAGATATGTTCCATGTATGGTTCCCAAATTTGTTCAAACATTGTGACTTTAATTTTTAAATTATATGTTATTTTTTCCAATGAAATACATTTATTCATTTCCATATACCATTGCTGTATACTCATGTTCTCTTCCATTTTCCAAGTTGATATTATACATTTTTTTGCTATCGCTAAGGCTATCATAATGAATTTTTTTGCACGTTATCCAATTTGAGGCTTAATTCCCTAGTTATTTTACTTAAAAGAAATATCTCTTTTTTTTTGGTATGTTAACTTTTGTAATTTTATTTAGTATCTGATTTAATTCTTCCCAAAACGTATTTACTTTCGTACATGCCCAAGTTGCATGTAATGTTGTTCCCATTTTCTTCTTACAGCAAAAACATCTATCTGATAATGTTGAATCCCATTTTTTTAATTTTTGAGGAGTAATATATACCCTGTGTAACCAATTATACTGTATCATGCGTAACCTTGTGTTTATTGTATTCTTCATAGTTCCAGAACATAACTTTTCCCATACTTCATTTTTTATCTTTATGTTTAGATCCTTTTCCCACTTCTGCTTAGTTTATAGTTTATTTCATTTTCCTTATCTTGCAGCTTAATGTACATGTTTGTTATAAATCTTTTGATTATCATTGTGTCTGTAATCACATATTCAAAGCTGCTTCCTTCAGGTAATCTCAAGCTGTTTCCCAATTTATACTTTAAATAAGCTTTCAATTGATGATATGCAAACATTGTACCATGAGTTATTCCATATTTGTACTTCAACTGTTCAAATGTTAATAAATTATTTTCCAAAAAACAGTTTTCTATTCTTTTGATTCCTTTTCTCTCCCATTCTCTAAAGGAAAGGTTGTCTATTGTAAAAGGGATTAGCGGATTTTGCATCAATAGTATTTTTGGTATTTGATCATTCGTTTTTTTTCCTTTCTAAGTGGATCTTCTTCCATGTATTAAGTAAATGAAGCAGTACTGGCGAGTTTTTATATTGCACCAGCTTTTCATCCCACTTATAAAGTATATGTTCTGGTACCTTTTCCCCTATTTTATCTAGTTCTATCTTAGTCCAGTCTGGTTTTTCCCTTATCTGGTAAAAATCTGATAAATACCTCAATTGTGCGGCTCTATAATAATTTCTAAAATTTGGTAACTGTAAACCACCTTGATTATACTTCTATGTTAATTGATCTAACGCTATCCTTGGATTCCTCGCTTTCCACAAGAATTTCCTTATTATTCTCTTTAGTTCCTTAAAGAATTTTTCTGTTAGGATATTGGTAACGTTTGAAATAAGTATTGTATCCTTGGGAACACGTTCATTTTAATGCCGCTTACCCTCCCTATCAACGTTAGCGGTAATTCTTTCCATTGTTCTAAGTCTTCTTGCAATTTCTTTATTAGTGGCTGATAATTTAGTTTGTACAAGTGGCTTAAGTTATTATCTAACCTGATCCCTAGATATCGGATTACTTGTGCTTGCCATTTAAATGGTGATTCTTTTTTAAATTCTGTATAGTCTGCGTTATTCATTGGCATCACCACTTTTATTTGCATTGATCTTGTACCCCGATACTTATCCATATTACTTCAATTTCTTATGTAATTCTTTTACTAATACCTCTGGTTCTGTTAGGTATACTATGATGTCATCCGCAAATAAGCTGATTTTATACTCCTCCTTTATTTTTATCCCTTTTATTTTATTTTCTATTCTTATCAGTTCTGCCAAAGGTTCTGTTGCTAAGGTGAACAATGAGGGAGATAGTGGACATCCTCTTCTAGTTGACCTAATTAATTTAAAATGACTCAATACATATCCATTTACTGTTACCTTCGCCAACGGTCCATTATACAATGCTTTAACCCAATTGATATATTTTTCTGGTAGATTCAACTTTTGTAATACTTTAAATAAGTAATTCCACTCTACACTGTCAAAGGCTTTTTCTGTGTCTAGAGCAACAGCCACTGTTGGTTTCTTATTTCCTTGAAATGCATGGATTAGATTAATAAGTTTGCAGACATTGTCCGCTGTTCATCTTTCCTTAATATATCCAGTTTGATCTTGTTTTACTATTTTAGGTACACAATCGGCCAATCTGTTTGCAAATAATTTTGCTATTATCTTATAGTCTGAGTTAAGTAGAGATATTGGTCTATATGATGCTGGTGTTAGTGAATCCTTTGCCGTCTTTGGTATTACTGTAATTATTGCTGTCTTACATGAATCTGGCAAGTTTTGTGTTTCTTCTATCTGGTTCATTTCTTCCAGGAGAGGAGGAATTAATAACTCTTTAAATGTTTTATAAAATTTTATTGGAAATCCATCCTCTCCTGGTGTTTTATTGTTCGGCAGCTCTTTTTTAATATATCCTGTAGTTCCTCTATTTTAAATGGTTTTATTAGTTTGTTTTGTTCCTCTTCTTGCAATTTCAGCAGTTCAATTTTAGCTAAAAATTCCTCTATTTTATCATCTTTCCCTTCATTCTCAGTTTGATACAATTGTTCATAAAATTCCTTAAAATTTTCATTAATCTCTGTTGGATTATATGTAATTTGTTTGTCCTTTTTCCTTGATGCCAGTATCGTTCTTTTAGCTTGTTCTGTTTTAAGTTTCTAGGCTAATACTTTGTGTTTTTTCTCCCAGTTCGTAATACTTTTGCTTTGTTTTCATTATGTTCTTCTCCAACTTGTACGTTTGTAATGTTTCATATTTAATTTTTTTGTCCACCAATTCTCTCCTTTTCGTTATATCATCCCATTTTACTAATTCCTTTTCTGTACTTACTATCTCCCTTTCCAACTGCTCTATTTCCCGATTTATAATCCATTTTCATCTTAGTCACAACTTATTATCTGCCCTCTAATGAAGGCTTTCATTGCTTCCAAAATATAAATTTGTCTTTCACTGATCCTGCATTTATTTCAAAGTATGTTTTAATATGGCATTCAATAAACTCCCTAAATTCCTGTCTCTTAAGTAGCATGGAGTTTAACCTCCATCTATATGTTCTTGGTGGGATGTCCTCCAGTTCTATTGCTAATAATAGGGGCAAATGATCTGATAGTAGTCTAGCTTTATACTCAGTTTTCCTAACTCTCCCTTGAATATGGGCTGACAACAAAAACATATCAATCCTTGAGTAAGTTTTGTGCCTACTCGAATAATATGAAAATTCCTTCTCTCTTGGGCGTTGCCAGGAAATTTCATTTCCTGCATTGATTTAACTATAAATTTGGCTACTTTATTCTTTTTACTTGACTTTTGTCCAGTTTTATCTAATATCGGGTCCAAATTAAGGTTAAAATCCCCTCCTATCAATATATTTCCTTGTGTGTCTGCAATCTTCAAAAAAAATATCCTGCATAAACTTTTGATCCGTTAGATGCGTATATATTGAGCAAATTCCAAAATTCTGAGTATATCTGACACTCTACCATTGCATACTTCCCTGCCGGATCTATTATTTCCTCCTCTATTTTGATTGGTACAGTTTTGTTAACTAGTATGGCAACACCTCTAGCTTTTGAATTATAGGATGCTGCCGTTACATGTCCTACCCAGTCTCTCTTTAGTTAGATGCATTTCCTGCACAAATGCTTTATCTATTTTTTCCTTCTTCAATAAATTTAGTAGCCTCTTCCTTTTAATTTGGTTATGTATTCCATTAATGTTTATAGTCATATAGTTCAACATGGCCATCTTATAGCTTGCATGAACCTCTTTTCCACCTCTTCACCACCTCCATCCCCCGTTTCCCCATTTTCATCTCTTAGTTTTCTCTTATTACACTTAATATACGACAACACATTTAAGACATAAAGTACCCCCGCAGTTCCCACATCTCCTAATACCTTAACCCCAAAAGTTCCCCCCCCCCCCCCCGAGTGGCCCCATACCCCTTGCCGGGCACCACAACTCCCCTTTTCATTTGGGTTGCGATCTTGTTTGCAGTGTCAACTGATTTTGCAGTGACGGTCATTCCCCCTCCACCCAGCCCTCTCCAGAAAACACTTTTTTTTTAACACATATAACAAAGCTCTCTCTCTTCTTTTTTCCCCCTTACTCCCTTCCCTTCTCTTTTCCCTCTTTAGTTCTTTACATATACATTGTTTTTACATCTTTATATATATATTTTATCGCCATTCATCATTCTTGTTACATCTCTTCATCTCTTCTCCTGTCCTGCAAACGTTCTGCGAATTCTTGCGCTTTCTCTGGATCCGAGAACAATCTGTTTTGCTCCCCGGGTCTAAATTTTTTAAGCACGGCTCCATGTCTTAATATGAATTTGATTTCCTCCTCTTTAAGAGTTCAAAGCTTATGTCTGGGTAAAAAAATATTTTTTGACCCTTGTATTCCAATGGTTTATTATCTTCTCTGATTTTATTCCTTGCCCGTTCCAGTATATTTTCTCTTGTCGTGTATCTCAAAAAATTTTATTAAGATGGATCTTGGTTTTTGATGTGCCTATGGTTTCGGAGCTAATGCTCTGTGTGCCCTTTCTATTTCCATTTCTTCCTGCATTTCTGTCGTTCCTAGGACCTTTGGGTTCCATCCTTTTATAAATTCCTTCATGTCTGTGCCTTCACCCTTCTTCATGCCCACTATTTTTATGTTGTTTTGCCTACTATAATTTTACAACATATCAATTTTCTGAGATAACAACTATTGTGTCTCTTTAATTTTTTTGTCACTTTCTTCCAATTTTTCTCTTGAGTCATTTACTTCCATTTCTACAGCCATTTCCCGCTCTTCCACACTCTCTACTCTTTTCCCTATTTCTGTCATTACCAGTTCTAACCTTTGTATTTTATCTTCTGTTCTTTTCATTTTCCTTTTAATTGCATTAAACTCTAAATGAAAACCATTCTTTTAGTGATCTCATTTGTTCTTCAAAAAAGACTTTATCTATATTCTGTTCATCAGTTTTACCTTTTATTTCTCATTGTCCATCAGTTTTTACCTTCTATTTCTCTGTGAAGATCTTGGTCTTCTTCTTCCTCTTCTTCTATATCTGTATCTGTGTTTGTCTTCTTCTCTTTGTGTCTGTGTCTCTTCTGTTTTTCCTGATGAGCTGCTTGTATCTCTTTGTCGGGCCTCTTCTTGCTGGGCCTCTTGTCTCTGAGATTATTCTTAAAGGAAATTAAGCCTGAGTAGTGGAAACTTTTTTTAGTTTTTTTAAAAACAGTGGAAGATATCAAATAATGAATTTTCTAAGATATTGATCCTGAGACCATTCAATTTTAATATGTATGAGTAAATCAGACATGAGTATGTAGAGACAGTTTTCAAAATTGCACATGAAGCTTGGAATTGTAGTTAAAGAGTGAGGAGGGTTGAAAGAATGTGCAAAATAAATAGGCTAACTAAGTAGGTAAATAACTGGTTGATGAAACAGTACAGATCAATGTCAATTGACACTTTATGACAAACAGGAAAACCATGTAAAGGGTGTGGATAGACATAGATCTGAATTTATTTGTGCCAGAGAATTGTGTGAGAGTGGTTAGTAATGCAAATTAAATCCTGGGATTCAAGTGGCAAAATAAGAACTTGATTTGAACTTGTATAAAATATGAGAAGGCACAATTGAAACATTGTTAAAACACAGAAATGCTGGAGTAACTCAGCAGGTCTTCCAGCATCCATAGGAAAGATACATTACCAACATTTCAGGACTGAGCCCTTCCTCAAAGTGGAACTACAATCACAGCGTCTGCAGACTTTCATGTTTTTAACTGAAGTATTGTGCCCAATTCTGATCTCTGATTTTAGTAGATGTTGTGAAGATACTGCAGAGGATGTAGAAAAGATTTTCCTGGACAAAGGAAGTACATGATTAGACTGATGAAGCTGATGTAGTTCTTTGAGCTTAGTCAGGCACATGATGGAAGTGCACAAGGATATGACTGGTTCAGGAAAAATAGATAGAGGGACAATTTCAGTGTCTTCAAAAGGTAAATTGAAGGATAATTTGCAAAGACAATGGGAAAGAATCAGGGAATGTCACTTGTGCCATTACGTGTCCTACCCAGTCTCTCTTTAGTTTATGTTCCGCTTCAGTTAGATACGTTTCCTGCACAAATGCTTTATCTATTTTTTCCTTCTTCAATAAATATAGATGCTGCATCTCTAGGAAGCAAAGGGTAACTTTGGGCGAAATGTTTGTCAACTCAATATTGGTCAAATAAATAAACCAGCTTTTAATTGTTAGAAGGCAGTATTTTATTTTGACAGCTATGGAGGATTGGGAACTCCAGCTCCTAAAGGCAAGGTTGAGCAATAGTGACTGCACATATCAACAAAGATTATAGTAGTTTAATTGTTCATGTTTCCTTGTCGTAGCTAAATGCATTGATCATTATACAAAACTTCGAGTTGAAAATAGAGAACTACCAGATGGTGAGGAGAAAGCTATTGACCCTCGATTAGAAGGTATTGTGAATAAGATGTTCCAGCGGTGCTTTGATGACCACAAGTACAAACAGGCAATCGGTATTGCTTTGGAGACTAGGAGGCTTGATGTTTTTGAGAAAGTGATTCTCGAATCTGTAAGTATGTTTTATTGTAATATTAGTGTTTATGAAGTACAGGTACACAATCCTTTATCCAGACATCTAAAATCCGGAAAGCTCCAAAATTCGGAAAGTGGAGAGAGAGACCAGCAGCGCAAGTCGGGCGGGCGAGGAGGGGTGGGGGTGTGGATGCCGCAGCACAATTTGGGTGGGCTTAAATCTGACTTTCCGAAATCCGGAAAAGTCTGAAATTCAGAACACACCGTCCCCCAAGGGTTCCGGATAAAGGATTGTGTACCTGTACTACAATATTTTTTCTACCTCATTGTATTTTTGATTGACTAAAATTGTAATACGAATTCTATTAAAACAATCTAATATGGAAGTTTTAAATAGGGTCATGGAAGAGATGAATTTGTATTGCATCCTTGTGGTTAATTAAAAATTGTTGTTAATTACAGGAAGTAGAATGCCTTTTTTAAAGTATGGATTTATCAGACTACCGCCATTTACTATATTACTAAGGAAACAATGTTTGTTGAATGGTGTCATATTTAATTATTCTCTTCCTCTACAGAATGATATCTCTGGAATGCTTGCATATAGTGTTAAAGTATGCATGTCACTGATGCAAAATAAGCAATTCAGAAATGAAGTCCTTCGTGTTCTTGTCAAGCTGTATATGAATCTTGAAAAACCAGACTTTATTAATGTGTGTCAGGTAATACTATTTTCAAGTTCTGTCACAGATCTTCATACTGGTATTTAAAAAAAAAGTTCAGTAGTGCTTTTATGGGAGCATTTATAATTGGTGCCAACCTACACAAAGTAATGAAAAACAGAATATACTTGAAAAACTGGATGGGTTAACCAGAAAGAGCTGAAATTTTACTTTTTGTCTTGTCTCTCCATGGATGCTGTTTAACCTATTGAGTATCTCTTGAATTTTCTGTTTATATTTTATTCAAATACGCTTTATAAGTATTTCATGACAAGTAAGAATTGTATAAAGTTATCATTTGTAATGTGTACCTCCCCATTCCCAATCATATTTTATTTTGGATCGTCACCAAATGCCAGACAATGGAGTTCCTCCTGTATCTTCCACTCTCATCTGCCCTGATGGCCTTCATTACAGACATTTTTATACACGCTAGAAATTTTTTTATAATGATATCTATTGAAGACCATTACATTTTTTTTGGTGCATTGCCTTCAGCCATCTTAGTCTTCCTTGAATCAACACATGATTTTTATTTGGTTTAACTGTGCTGAGCAAGAAGAATTAGAAGTGAGAGACAGAAAGATAAATTCATTAAGAAGATGCATTGAAGCTTCCAATGAGAAATTATGGACAAGTTTTGATACAAAAGCAAGCACTTCCTATATAAAATCGTTTACTATTTGACATGTATTTCGACTTCCTCATGAAGATGAGATTGTATTGATTTTTAAAAAATTAATGAGGAAAACATCTGCCTTTTATCATGCAAATGCAAGACACCCTGTGCCAGCAGGTGGTTAGATTTGACCATGATCTTAAATCACTTTGCAGTTGTACATTATTGTTGAGCAGATAAAAGTAAAAGTACAAAAATCCAGATGCCAGAAATCTGCACCACTCAATAATCTGGACTTCTCGAAAACTCAAACTTTTAAAATTTAGTGGGCTTTTGTGGACGTGCGAGCATGCATAAGCACCACAGAAGTTGCGTAAATGAACAAATAAATATATATTTTCTTGTTCTTCGTATTTTATCTGAAAAATGTTTTGCCAATAAACTATCAAAAGTTACCCGTTGAATCCTTTATTCTCCTTAAATTTGAATTTTAAAACTACTGCCCGAAAATCCTAAAAATCTGGACTGACCTAATCCCCAAGCAGTCCAGATTTTTGGACTTTTACTGTACACAGCTGAAAGTTTGCAATTTTTAAAATTTAATCATTGCCATTTAGGAGAGGCATTGTTGTAGATGATCAGACTTGATTTTATTTTATCTGAAAATGTGAATAAAGATAGATCTTCCCATAAAGCTAACATTAAATATGCCATAAATGCCAGCAGGTGGCACAGTTGGTCTGCCACACGGCAGAAAAATTTTGAGCAGTTGCAGATGGGATTTGTTCTGACTTCTGAAATGTTGTTTTTGCAGTGCCTCATTTTCCTGGATGACCCCCAAGCAGTCAGTGATATCCTGGAAAAACTTGTGAAGGAGGATAACCTTCTGATGGCTTATCAAATCTGTTTTGACTTGTATGAAAGTGCCAGCCAACAATTCTTGTCTAGTGTCATCCAGAACCTTAAGACTGTAGGCACTCCTATTGCAGTGGTACCAGGTTCTACTAATACTGGTACTGTACCAACCACTGAGAAAGAAAGGTAAAAGCACAGAATTTTCTTGTAACAAGCATTATTGTTGATAAATATGCTGTGTTGTTTTATACAAATGTAGAGATGCTGATACCATGCAACCCCTTCTGAACCTGCCTTGATTTCACAAATATAGCTCTGCTATTTTCTTTAATAAAATGGCAGTTACCTGCAGAATTTCCCAATCTTAAAAAAAAATTGAAATATATTATTTGTCATTAATGACAAAAGAAGACACAAGATATGCATTTCTATTAATTATACTTTGCTAAACTAACAACACAACATTTAACTTTTTAAAATGTTGCCTTACATGAGATCCATGATTTCAATAAGAATAGCTACTAAATAATGAGTGACATTATTTAGATATTAGATAACTGGTGCAATTCTCATAGTGGTTAGTGCAATGCTATTGTAATGCCAGCGACCCAGGTTTGAAACTGCTGCTGTCTATAAAGAGTTTGTATGTTCTCCTTGTGACTGATGGATTTCCTCCAGGTGCTCCAGTTTCCTCCAATGTTCCAAAGACTGGGTTAATTGGTCATATGACATATGAGTGCAATTGGGTGGTGCAGGATTGTGGGCTGGAAAGGCCTGTAACCATGCTGTATCTCTAAATTAACCTAAATTAAATACCAGTATGTTAAGGTTGAGCACTGTGAAAGGGCAGTAGTGAGTTATAAAGCATGTAGGTTGACAGATATTCAGAGTTTGGGGCCCACAGCTTTTGCAGCTGGTGTGTGATTTGCACAGATAAGTGTCTGTTGTCCTTGAGGAATGAGTGTAGTCATAAATATTATCATGAATCTTGTGCCACATGTATGTTTTGATTCATTTTCTGGATGTATTCTGAGAATTAGAAATGGATCAGATTTAATTTGGTTACTATCATTTACATCTCGTGGAAGAAGATGCAGATTTAAATAGTGATCTTGAATTTGAGAGAAATTACCTTATCCTTAAAGGTACTCGTGTCTGTTCTACAGAATAATTGTAGTGCATCAAAATTGTGAGTATTTTAATATTAAAGTGAAAATATGGATATTGGGTATTTAGAGCATATTATGTTTGCTTGAGATCTGTTTTTAATTAGACATAGAAAGGAAATTAATGTAGTCCAAGGGAAACACTTAAGATGTTAAGACCATTGAACTGTAATCCTAAAGCAAGGCTGAAAGTGCTAGTTAAATAAATCAAATTTACATCATCTTATCATTAATATTTTGAATTCTATCTCTAGTGAAACTATGGAAACAGACGAAAAATTAGGAAGCTCCCCAACTGCATCCATGAAAACTACAGAACTGGTGAGAAGCTAAAGAATACTTTCTTGTGTTTTTTGCACTGCTCCCACTTCTCTCCATTCCTTTTCACCCTTCCTTCTGACCTTGCTCAGATGGAATAAATACCCTTTCTTAGACATTTTGGGTTCTATGTGACTTCTCCAAGAAAGATAGGGACTCTTGCAATGGCTGGTGATGTCCAGCAGTAATTGAATCATTGACTTTTTGATTATATTCCTTGTGTGAACATAAATTCTTGATGTAATTTTGATCACATTTTACTTTTTTAGTAAACTGCATTCTGCCATATTGGAGTTTTTTGACTTCTGAACATTTTGCTTGTTAAAATTAGGATCTGATATGAATGTAATATTGGAAATGAATAAAATTAGTCCTAGGGAATAAATTATGATTCTTTGACTTACTTTAAAATCCATATGAACTGTAAAAATATAATTTATGTAATTCAGATCAATGTATGTTGCTTTAAAGAAATCTAATATTTCCATCTTGTTTTTCAGAGTTCAGAATCCAAGGCTTTGCATGATCAGAATTCAAAAATGATTAAAATATTAAGTGGTGAAATGTCAATTGAGTTACATTTACAGTTTTTAATACTAAATAATAACACAGACCTTATGATATTAAAAAATACAAAGGTGAGTGTTTGAGTGTTTAAGATTAACTTCAGAATTTAAGAAGTCATTTGTAATATCACTTGACAAAATTTATCTATTTGGCAGGATGCGGTTAGAAACTCAGTTTGTCATACAGCAACAGTGATAGCCAATTCTTTTATGCATTGTGGAACAACAAGTGACCAGTTTCTCAGGTAAATAAATATGCAGTACAATATGAAGTTGTAAGATTTTTTTTAAAATTGATTGGAAAAGTTTTTATAATTATTTAAATTAAAAAAAGGCTGGCATTAGTGAATGCAGGTCCCTTCGAAGATGAAAAAGGAGAATTAATATTGCATAACGTAGAAATGGTTCTGGGTATTGTGTATGTACTGTTACGAGCCCAGAGGACCCCAAAACCAAGCAGCAATAGACATTCACCAAGACAAATGGTAACTTAAACAAAAGTTGCTTTTAATTATCTTTAAACATGGAAACAGAATCACACTTTAACTTATTACTATTAAATTAAATAAACTAACTTCGCCCTCTTCTAATTCTAAGCGCACATGCATGTAATGTGTATGTAAGTTCAGAAAAGTTATTTGATTTGCAGTCCAATCTCACTTCTCATTCCTCCAAGTTCACTGGTTGCAGGCAATTTTATACTGTGCACAGAATTTAACATTTATGAAGTTCACCAGGTTTTGGTGCTTGAAAGGTAAATGGTTACTGCTCAGGAAGGTTTTTGTTGTCGGTTTTCAGAGAGAGATTTGTTGTTCCTGGACACAAACTGATCCCTTTTAATCAGCCACATCACTGTCTTGTGGAAGAAACTTGCCCCATCTGGGCTTTCCAGATGATAACCTTTCTTTCAGGTCACCACAGAGTTCCTTTTTGTTTCCCTTATTTCAAGTGAAACATTAAGACAGCCAGTCCTTTCGTCTTGCATGAACCACAAGGTCTTTGACCAGGCTGAACTAAGCACTCACAACCCGTCTTCCAAATGGGGTTTTTCCACAAGCTTGCCAGCTTGTCCTGTTCCAGTCCCAGCTGCTGCTGCTGACTGTAACACTGTAGAACTGATCTCTCTCAGAGAAAAGCTTGTTTTACTCTCCCTGTTTGCAAAACCACATGACCCTCTTAGAACAGCAAGTTCCACTCCAGACAGCCTGCAGCTCTGACTTTCATCTGTTTCTTTTTTGTAAACAACAATCCATTAGTGAAGTCTCTTGGGCACTCTCCAAAGGTTTTGCAAAAGCTCTTGGAGCCATCCTGTCTAACATGAGGAGAGCTCCAGTATTTTGAATAAGGTCTGTTTTAAAGTGTTTGTATGTGACCCACACTAAAAAACCTGCCCCAATTTATCTCCTAAAAATTATCTATAATCTGTCACAGAACTTACACAATTAAGACTCGGAGACGTGATGCTTTCTCATCCATTACTTCTATTAGACTAACCTGGTTACTGACACACAGGGTTATATATATATATATGGAAGGGTGACATCATGACGTGGGCTTGTACCCAACACTCTTTCCCCACCCCGTGCAGTAAATGCTGACTGGGCCCCTTCGAGCTAATAAGATTCCATTGGGCCCAGGACTACAAGTGAGAATTAGAATACATCTCATGAGTTATTCCAATTATAAAAGGGAAAGTATTTTATAATAATCGGGGCACATAGTCCTTAAAGCGTTCAGGTAGTCTCCTTTCTCTTTTGGACTGCCTTGGCATGGTTTACTATGCCAGTCTTTGCTCAGGACCTGTAGATAGTCGAGTCAGCAGCGAGGCCCATCTTCGCTGCCCTCCTGGCTGCGTGTCTCAGTTACTGGACTGCTCATCTCTACGACGGTCTCTGCTCCCCTCCCAAACTAGGTCTGAGGGGTGGAATGGTTGGGGCAGGCCACGGCAGATCTGATACCATCTCCTCCAGTTCATGAGGCAGTTCATGGACCTTGGTGTCAGTCAAGGCTCGTAATTTGTCAATGTGTCACATCCACAATCTGTCCCCCACTAGAACAGTTTTTGTAAGGCTCAATATTTGTAAGATTACTCCTACTACCCATGGGTCTTTATATTGTCTATAATCTTGTACCAGAACTCTCTCGCCCACTTCCAGGGTTCTAGGTGAGATCTGTGGCGATGCTGTTTTTTTGCAATCAGGGACCCAGATCTGGATAAACTGTGGACAGCCTGGTCCACAGGTTGCTGCTAAACATTAGTTCTGCTGGGGTGTGTTTTGTGGTAGAATGTGACATGTTTCTGTATCCCAATAGGAAATCTGCGATTTTGTGTGTCCAGGAGGCATTTAGAAGTTTCATGGTTTTCATTGCTTTTTTGAATGTTTATACAAAACGTTCTGCCTCCCCATTAGTACTTGGGTGATAGGGTGCGGACAAAATCTGTCTGATATTATTGTCACACATAAATTTTTAAAAATGTTCTGATATAAATTGAGGTCCATTGTCTGTAACTAATTCATGAGGCAATCCGTAAGTGGCAAGATAACTCATAGACAGTCAATTGTGGGATCTGCTTTGGTACTTTTCAGCTGTGAAACTACTGGCCATTTGGAGTGTGTGTCCACAGCTATTAAGAAAGTCTCACCCATGAATGGTCCAGCGCAGTCTACAGGATTTGGATGGCCATTTCCACGGGTTAGCTTTGGCTTGTGGCATTTTTGGCTGCATACTTTGCATTCTCTTACTGTTGTTTCAATGTCTGTCTATGCAGGCCCACCAGACATGCATCCGAGCCAGCTGGATGGTTGTGGTGTAGTTCAGATAACATGTTAGTTTGCCATTTGGCTGGAATAATTGTATGGGTACTGTAAGGTAAAACATCATGAGATGGGAATGTGTAAGGAGTTACCCTGTGCAGGGCTGTAACAAGATGTGAATGCATCTTTGTACTTACAAGATAAGAGAGACATTGATGGATTGAGAGGCAGGAAGCTAGCAGGGAAAGGATAGCAACAGTTTTAGTCATTGGACAAGTAATGATATGATGATGTTCTAAGCACGTATCCAAGGGTATAAAAAAATCACCATTTTGCTGATAACGGCAGAATGCATTCTCCGACTAACATTGTTAGTTGCAAGTGTTACAATCCAGTAATAAAGAACAAAGAACCCTGATTTCGACTCAGTCTGGTGTTTGTCTCACTCATTCATGAACAAAGCAGACCTAACAGTACCCCATAGTAAACATTCTTCTTCGACTGATAGTTCATGGCAGCAAGTGTGGTAAGGTTTTAGGTCTTCTGGAATGACTTCAGATTCGGGCCACCCATTAAGGGTGAAGTATGGGATCTTGCTTAGTGTTGCCTCTTTTCGGGTTTCCTTTGCGATCATCTGGGCTGTAATGGGCAGTTGTTGAAGTTGTTCTTGGTTGACGGCTGCTGCCTCTGCTCTCCTTTTAATAATTTTTCTCGTTGTTCTGTCTTGGGTAGCGGCATGCGTGAAAAGGCATCTGCATGGCTGTTGTGTTCCTGGTTTATGTTTTATATCATAGTTATACACCGCTAGTAGCATGGCCCATCTTTGAATTCTGGCTGCAGCTAATACTGATCTATCTTTGTGTGGCCCCAGGATTAAACTAAGAGGCTTGTTGTCTGTGATCAGGGTGAATTTATTTCTGAAAAGATATTGGTGAAATTTTTTTTTACACCAAAAATTATTGACAATGCACTTTTTCTAGTTGGGCATAATTGTGTTCTCTTGTGGTTAATGTTCGCGAAGCAAATGCTACTGGTTGCTCACCTTTTTCTGTGATTTGGGATAGTACCGCTCCTAGTCCCACTGGTGAAGGATCCACGGTTCGTGTAACTTCTTTACTAGGGTCATAGTGGATCTGCACCTTATTTGTTGATATTAGTATTTCCTTTAATTGATCGACTGTTTTTAGTTTCTCTGTTCCATTACCATGTTTGATCTTTCTTGAGTAATTGGTTATATGGCGAGCTCTCCACTGGCCTCCGAGACAGAGGTGCACCAAAGAGGTACAAGGACTGCCTAAAGAAATCTCTTGGTGCCTGCCACATTGACCACCGCCAGTGGGCTGATATCGCCTCAAACCGTGCATCTTGGCGCCTCACAGTTTGGCAGGCAGCAACCTCCTTTGAAGAAGACCGCAGAGCCCACCTCACTGACAAAAGACAAAGGAGGAAAAACCCAACACCCAACCCCAACCAACCAATTTTCCCCTGCAACCGCTGGAGCCGTGTCTGCCTGTCCCGCATCGGACTTGTCAGCCACAAACGAGCCTGCAGCTGACGTGGACATTACCCCTCCATTAATCTTCGTCCACGAAGCCAAACCAAAGAATTAGTTCAGTGTAGACACTGAACTGTAATTCCGATTTGTTGGTTGGGTATGGGGCCTTGCGAACGGCTTCTGTTCCTGCTGGGTACATTTACACCCCCTCGTTGTTGATTGTAAACCCAACATATGTTACTGAGGGGCACATTAAGACACGTTTGTCCTTTCGTAATCATATATTAGCTTGCTGTAGTCTGGTTAAAACCTTTTCAAGGTTTTGTAAGTGTTCGCTGTTGTTTTGGCCCGTGATGATGATATCATCTAGGTAACACCCCACTGAGAGTCCATGTAGCAATTTGTCCGTTGTTGCTTGAAAAATCTCAGGAGCTGCTGAAGTTCCGTAAGGCCCGTGTATAGGTGAATAGTCCCAGATGGGGATTGATTGTCACATATTCCCTTTATTTTGTTTTGTCCAATTCTATCTGTTGATATGCTTGTGACAAATCTAGTTTTGTGAATATTTGCCCTCCGTTTTGTGTTTGGAACAATTCTTCTGCCTTGGGCATTGGGTGTTCGGGTATTTTGAGTGATGGATTGTTGGTGATTTTGTAATCGCCGCAAATGCAAATTTCACAGTTTGCTTTTCGTACGGGTACGATGGGCGCTGCCCAATCGCTGTATTGTATTGGTTCTAATATGCCTTCATGTTTTAGTCTATTTAATTCAGCCTCAATTTTTCCTTTCCTAGCAAATGAGAATGTTCTGGCTTTGAAGAATTTTGGTTCTATGTTATTTTTTTAATTGCAGTTTGGCTTGAACACCTTTGATTTTTTTCCTCAATTCTTGTTGGAAAACCACTATGTTGTTGTTGTTGAAGATTTGGTCGAGTTCTGGTTGGGAGGTGTCCGTGTGGTTTACATTTAGTATTAAACTGATTTCCAGCCAGCCTAGGGAAATGTGTTGTAGCCAGTTTCTTCTGAAGGTCCCTGGGTATCTACGATGTAGAGAGACAGTGTTTTTGGTTGCTGTTGTTTGTATTGTACTTGGACCGTACTTTTTCCAAACACTTTGATTCTGTCTCCTGTAACAGATCTTAGAGTTATTTCGGTTGTTTTTACCGGGACGTGTGGTAGGAAGCGTTCCTTTACATGTAACGGCATTAGGGACACCTCTGCCCCTGTGTCTAACTTCATCTTCAGGGGGGGTGTCCATTTATTTTTAGCTGTATAAAGATTGCTGTGTTTTCTCCATTTATTCCTCAGATGTGTAATATCTCAGGAGTTGAAATTTCAGGAACATGAAGGTCAATTTCTTTGCAATTGTTTTGACTTTAGCTGCCTGTTTATTTGCAGGCCACCTGTGCTTTAGAAGTGAACATTTAGCTTTGATATGTCCTTCTGTTTTGCAATGGTTGTATTTAGAATTTTTGAAGAAATCATTTTGTGGTCGGTGGTTGTATTTCCCTCAACAGAAGCATTGTTGGTGGGAAGACCTCCCGTCCAGTAGGTCTGGTTGACCCACATCCAAGTTTTTATCTGCCATTTCAGAGCTGCAGGCAGTTCTGTATGCAATCTGTAACGTAATGTCTTGATCCATTCCTCATAATTTTTGCCTTGCTTGGCGATTTTTCACTAATTTGTCTTGCAGTGCTTGATTTAGAAACTGCTCCGCCAGTTTGCGCAACAATGTCAGGCATTTACTTACTGTTTCTCCTGGTCCTTGTCTCCTTTTATAGAATCATTGCCTTTCTGCCATAACTGGTGGTTTGTGGCTTAAATGGTTCCTTAGAGCTGTGCATAATTCGTTGAATGTCTTTGTTCCTGGATCTTCCGAGGACAGCAAGGTCTAGAGGAGGTCGAATGTTTTGCTGCCCTTTATACTGAGGAAGAGGACATGTTTGCAGTTTACTGGACCTTCCACAATATTGTGGGCTATGCAGTAGTGGTTAAACTGTTCTACGTAGTTATCCTAACCTTCTACTTTGTTGAATTTCCCGAACTTTCCCTCCGCCATCTTGGTGCACTTTCACCTTGATCTTTTGGAAGAAATTTGTTGGGGTTGTTAGGTAGTTGTTTTCTACCTTTTTTCTGTTGTTTTCTTTCTCATAGTTGGTGCATGGAGTATGTGTAGGGTTAATTTAGTTCCTCGTCTCCACTGTTGTGTATGCACTCACACAATTAGACTTGGAGACATGATGCTTTCTTATCCTTTACTTCTATTAGACTAACCTGGCTACTGGACCACAGGGTTTTATATATATATATATGGAAGATTAGGGTCTTTGTCCCGTCAGCCATGCATGATAACACCACGGTAAACTTGGTCCTTTTGTGGCCTGTACTTCTGGTTTGCACAGTTTTAACACTTTTCCATTTCACTGTCCTATTACTAATCATGTCAAAGTTCATGGGAGTTTTGTCCATGTTTCTGATATTTGCCAATCAAACTGGTGTTTCTGCCGGTTTCTTATAATAAACTAGTGAAAACTTTTAACTTTATGATCAAGATCTTTTGGTGGTTTCTGTGCAATTTTTGTTTTTTTTGGGGTAATGCTAGATTTTTCCTGTTCTTGAAATGATTGGACCAACCTATTGTAGCCTCAAAATCATCACTGAGGTCTGGGTGCCCACTGCAGTGCAAATGTTCTTATTTTGGGTGACCGTGTAGCAATCTTGCCTCCATTTACGTACCTATTCTGCAATGTGATTTTCCAACTCTGGCCAACGAGTGATTCCTTTTCTCAAAGAACATTGCCTTTTTGGTATGTTTCTTAAAGCCTCTTCTTTCTTCATCCAATCTCGAACAAATTTTCTTGCAGCAGTACAGATGTTGGTTTTCTTGGCCATTTCTATCACTTTCAACTTGAGGCTCGCTTCATATTTTCGTCGCAGGCTGCATTGTGTCGATGGACCCTCCGTGATGGCAATCACCTCCAGCCAATGCCCAGTAGATCAATCTGCGCAATCTATGGAAGTCAACATATATGCCGGTCAACAGCCCATCTCAGGCATTGCGAGTTTTGAGGGTCAACTTGTATGCACCTGATATAGCCAGAAAATTGGTGTTGACTTGTATGCCAGATATATCATAAAACCCTTGAGGCTGAAAAAACAGGGGGTGGGGGGGGTGTTGAATTGTGCACCGGTCAATTTATACGCTGAAATTTATGGTATGTATTGGAGGAAATCACTGGCAAATGTGATGGATCAAAGAATCTTCAGCCCATTTGTGACTGTGCCAACACTTCAAAAGAGATAAATGAAATTGCACCTTGTGAAATTGAGAAACGTGCCCAGCAACATTGAACCTCATTTATACAATGATAGACCAGTGCCTATCAGCACAATGTTCCTATGCCTTAAGCTGAATCTAGACTGGGGCTCAGATGATCAGACCAATTCTCAGCACAGTTGGGTTTCTAGACCCTTCACACCCGTGTAAACTGCTAAGAATGCTGTAGATTGAGGTTTATAGTTAAGATTTGCATCTAGCTTCCATAGTGCTTCTTCATATGCTCCTGATGAATGATACTGCAAGCAACTCCTTATAAGGACTCTTAGGAATATTGGCAAGGCTGTAGTTGAGGCTACTCATATCATAAGTAACCAGATGGGGAAGAAACTAATTTCGCGAGCCATATTTGTTGTGATTCTGCACTACAGATTTAAGTGTGTTTAGTTTTGAATTTTGAGTGGTTTTTAAATATTTTAATTTTCATTCATTATTATGAGTATTTATTTTTCTGTAGTTTTGTAAGTGAAATGGGCAGAGTTTCATATGTTTTCATTGGTAATCTGGCAATTGCACTAAGAAAGACTCTGCCTTTTGGTAGCCTAGCTTGTCACTGGGAGCTCACTGTATCCAGAAACCTGCTCCTCAAAAAAAGCAGGCAAGCTTGAAGATTTTGTTAATCAACTGAAGGCGTGGGCAATAATTGCTGCAAAATCCCTGACATGCTATGGATGTGGAGAAATGAGTGATAGGATAGAGGACAATTTGTTTGATGCTATTATTTTGTTTGGCAAGGCTATGGAAAACCTGACACAATGAAAATAGCCAAATATTTGTTTGTCATTCATGTTGGTTCAAACTGGCTATTTGCCAAGACATTTGCTTTTTATTCAGTGGCGATAGACTGTGTCTTCACATAAAATGCCTCCACTGATAAACCATATAAAACTGAATTGAACTAGTTCAGATTCCCAGTCTGTAGAATTGCTTCATCTCACATGGTAATCTAGATGCTATCCTCAATCTTTGCACTATAGATCAGGAAGTAATAACAAGTTAAAAGAAACCTTTCATAATGAATAAAAATAAGATTCTACTTGTGGATCAGGTTGACAATTAAATTTTGTATTCCAGAGAGAACCTTGAGTGGTTGGCAAGAGCCACTAACTGGGCTAAGTTTACGGCAACAGCCAGTCTTGGAGTCATCCATAAGGTAAAGGTGCAAAATAAAAAATAAAAACACAATGCTGGAGAAACTCAGGTGGTCAAACAATGTACTTTAGGTAGCAAAGATAAAGATACAGAACCAATATTGAGGTATACCTTGATGAAGGGTTCAAGCGTGAAATGTTGGTTATGTATCTCTATCTAAAGTACACTGACCGGCTGAGTTTCTGCAGTTATGTGTTTTCACTTTTACCACGGTGTCTGCAAACTTTTGTGTTTTACTTCCACAAAGTAAGGAGTTGTATTCTGGAAAAAGTAGCTTGTGTGTTTTTCAGAACCAGGCTACATAATCTTTCTTTTTCATTTGAATTTCAATAGTCTTATTTCTCTAATTACAGAAGATTCAATATATACAATTCACAAGGGAAGATTATTTTAGTATTGCTCTTTAATTTGGTGATTCTTTTTTTTAGTTCTGGCCTAATTTTAATTGGTAAAATTGAACGGATGTTTCTGGAGCGAACTCTTCTGAAACAGTATATTGCAGATGCAAGTAAGAAGTCAAAAGCATTAACACGAGTGTATAATTGAAAAACAGGCACTGTGAATTACCCATCTTTACAAAGTTAGGAAGATAATGAAAGCTGTTAATTTAGTGACTGGGGGGAAAAAAATGTCTTTAAAAATACACCTACAAAGGTGTATTGACTATCCTCAATGGCGCCAAATTCTGTACAGTTCAGACTTGCATTGTTATTTAAGATTTGTAGTCATGAAGCATATTAAGATCTTACAATGTTCTTACCAAGAACAGATTGGAAGTATTGATCACTTCTCATTTTTCATTTTTGTTTGTATGAAATCTTTATACAAAGTGTTCCCAACCACCTTCATGAATCTGTGTTGCTTGGCCATCCTGCTGATGTGTTGATTAGTAAGCATTATTTTGGTATTGACTGAGCTTTCTGTACTTTTAAGATTTCTTGTCCAAATAAAAGCATTCTCCTTTTGAGGTATGATTTGATCAGTAGAAGTCCAAGGAATATCTGAACCCTCTTTAGTTGAGTAGTTAAACATAATCTGATTTATCCAAGTAATTATATTCCTAAACACCTTAGTGTAAAATGACTCTTTTCCTAAACCTCTTCATAACTGCATTCTCTAATTCTGTGTAACTAGGTGAAATTTCATTGCAATTTATTTGCAATATTTTGAACATTTCTTCAGTGGAATGCAAAAAAAATGTAATGATCCAACATTGTATTTGCTCAGATCATCTTAATTTTGCTTTTCGGTTTGATGCAAAACATTATCACTTCTATTTTCTCATTTAAGGTCATCTACTCCATTTAAAGTCATGTCACCTCGTTGTATACCAAAGTTGCATATTATCAAAACATGATTTGTTCAAGAAAGCAGTTGCTCCTTGAGCTCGCAGGAAGTACCAATTGTCAGTTTGCATTTTTAGTGTCTTTTGAAATCTCTACTGTGAAATTCTGTTTCTTTCCAAAGGGTCATGAAAAGGAAGCATTGCAGTTAATGGCCACATACTTACCCAAGGACTCTTCACCTGGCTCAGCTTATCAGGAAGGGGGAGGACTGTATGCCCTTGGTCTCATCCATGCCAATCATGGTGGTGACATCATAGAGTATTTGCTCAACCAGCTAAAGAATGCAAGTAATGATGTAAGTGCTAAATGTATTTATGTGAAGTTTGAGGATTAGAATTTTCACCTAGAACACAATTTTAACAAAAAATGGGAGTAAGAGTGGATTCAGTCAGATCATTGCACCTCACCACAGCTTTCCTGCACTAACCACATATACCATGATTCCCTTAAAATCTGTTAATGCAGCAATCTAAGCCTCTCATTCTCTTGGGTCACCAATTCCAAATGTTTATCAGCCTCTGGGTTGAGATGCTCCTTTCTGTCTCTCTCCTGAATGGCTCACCCTTTATAGCCAGGGGCAACATTAACTCTGTATCTACCAGGTCGTCCCTTCAGAATCTTGTGGCTTTCATTGAAGATTGCAAAGGAGCACTCGTATACTTGTATGCACTGCACTTTCCTAACAGACTCTTTCACTTTTCTTTAAACACAGGATAAGACTATTCAGCTCATCAGATCCCTGCCAACTCAGAGCAAAGTAACCTTTCACACTATATGACTTGAAACCTGTCTCTCCCCTTGCTGTCTTTGAACAATACATTCAGTATTTTGACTTTTTATTTACACTGTGACAATTTACATATGACTTGGATCATCAACTGTTTGTCTTCAGCAGAACCACCAACTTTGTCCGGTTTACTTTGTGTGCTCCCATGTGAACCAAGACAAATAAATCTTTCCCTCTCTCTACACATTCCTCTTGTACACCTTCCACCTCCCTTCTGAGGAGATGTCCTTAACACTTAAATGGGCACTAGACATAGAACACACTCCTTGAGACGCGTTCTTGGATGCAGAAAATAAGAGATTAGTTTCTACTCCTCTAATACTCCCAGTGACTACAGTGTTCCTTCTCACTGCCATAGTTTCAATGATACCCTTTATCACTTTGCTCATCTACTATACCGTCTCCTCTCTCATGCACACAGGCTACCTTTATAGATCCATATACTTTCCTCACTTGTAGTTACATCATCCTGTCTCAATTGATTGATTTGTTCCACCATACTTAACCAAAGGGTAGTGGCTGCCTTTTGGAATGGTGGCATGGTAATGCTGCTTCCATTTAATGTTGCATTGTAGCATCCAAATCTGTCACTGTGCCAGTGTTCCTTAAACACATTTGATTACAGTGAATTCTAATGGTTTTCATCAGCTCTCACATAACCACACTTGTTTGGCTTGTAATTTATGTAATTAAATTGTTTAATTCTGTCACCATTGCTCTTGCC
The DNA here is from genome assembly GCF_036971445.1 of Narcine bancroftii. Taxonomy (NCBI): domain Eukaryota; kingdom Metazoa; phylum Chordata; class Chondrichthyes; order Torpediniformes; family Narcinidae; genus Narcine; species Narcine bancroftii. The sequence goes on along the minus strand of NC_091477.1, from coordinate 105,449,245 downwards.
TCTTAAACGTCCCTTGCACTCCACAATGTTACACTTAGGCAATAGTCTTTGTGGAAATGTTTGATTTCTTTTTAATTGCACTCATTCAGGTATTGATTATTAATATACATGAGTGGTTTTCTATGCCAATAGTGGCATATGTAATTCAGTGTACCAAATGTAATATAATTATTTTATGGCCTATTTTTAGTAGCAAACAATTAATATTTGCTTTGAAAATTCAACTTCAATTCAAATCAATTTTTCTGATCTGCGAGACCAACATCTAGAATGATATCAGCATGGTTGTGAGGCTGCAAAATCGTTTCATTTGCTGTTGGAAGTGTATTTCCATTGTTAATTATTTAGTTTAAATTGTCATAAGTTTAGCATCTCTTGTAAATATTTGTCTCTAGACTGGCTTACAAAATGTATTTGGTTTGACATATGTTTGTCTGTGTTTAAAATAATAGATTTTGGCATATCCTTTTATGTGTAGATTGTACGCCATGGTGGATGCCTTGGTCTTGGTTTGGCTGCACTGGGTACTGCTCGACAGGATGTCTATGACCTGCTAAAAACAAATCTATATCAAGATGACGCAGTTACTGGTATGGAAGAGAGAAGCAGAGTCCCAAATAGAGTAGTAATTTGTATAAAGACCTCTATGGAGTTTGTAACTTTGACCATTGCATGGCTTAATGAATTCTTCCTCTATCCTCAATTTCCAAAATTTCAAAAAAATAATCTCTGTCACCATTGACAATACAAAGTAAACAAAATGTTGGACAAGTACAGTCAGCATTTTTCAACTAACAGTGTAGAATTTGTGCAAACAGTTTACCGCAGGAGGAACTTTGCGGATCAGGTGGCATGCAGGGGTAGAAATGATTGGGATCCCTTTTCAAGACTAAAGTGGAGAGGGGAGATATCAGGTATATAAAAGGGTGGAAGAGTAGAGAAAAGGTTGAAAGTTGAAGGGATGAGAGGTATTGGTCAGAAGTTGGGAGAGGTGGAGAGACGGGTAGAAGAAGTGACATTGGGAGGAGGTATGGTCAGAGTTAAAAGTAAGAATGGCAGTAGGTAAAGAGAGATGGAATCAATGGAACCATAAAGAGGAGTGGTTACCTAAAATTAGCAAAATTGATTTTCATTCCAGGAGGAAAGTGATGTGTTGTTCCTCAGGTTTATGATTGGCCTCATCCTGACAATGGATGAGGCGGAGGACAAGAATATTTACTTGGGAATGGTGAAGGGAGATGAAGTGGTTGGCTACTCGGAGTTCAAGCTTGCATTCATAGACGGAGCGCAGGTGTTTAGTGAAATAGTCATCCAATCTACGTTTGTTCTTGCTGATGTAGAGGAGGCCAATGAATGGAGTAGATTAGATTGGACAATTTGCATGTAAAGTTCTGCCCCATTAAAAAGGTTTGTTTGTGGTTCTGGATAGAGGTGAGGGAAGAAATGTTGGGACAAGTTTTGCACTTTCTGCAATTATAGTGCCTAAACAAGTGGAAGGGTGTTTGAGGAGGGAAGAATGGACCAGGGACTCTTGGAGAGACTGATCCTTATGAAGAGCAGATAAGGATTGTGAGTGGAAGATGTGGCGGAATCATGCTGATTTGGTGTAAGTATTGGTTGATAGTATGTCAGATGTGGAAGCTGACAGTGGCAAATGAGGACCAAAGAGACTCTGCGCTTATTCTACTTGGGGAACAGGTGGGGTTTAAATGGAAGTACAAGAAATATCAGGAACAAGGGTACAGGCTGAGGGGAATCAACATTTGCTAAAGAAAGAGGACGTTCTGTTGTTCTGGAGTGGAATGTCTCATCCTGGGAATAGATGCAGAGGAAATTAGGAGAATAAGGTCTTACAAGAGTCAGGGTGGCAAGGGTTATAATCCAGGTAGCGGTGGGAGTCAGTGGGTTTATAATAGCTGTGCATTGATGATCTTGTCTCCTGAGAGGTTGATGAAAGAACTGTCAGAAATAGCCCAGATAGATTTAAGGGCAAGGTGGAAGTTGGCAGTGAAGTTAATGAAATAATGAAATTGTTGAATTCTGCATGGGAATGAAGTAACACCAATGCAATTGTTAATGCGATGGAGGAAGAATTGGGGAATTGTACCTGAGTAGAATTGGAACAGGCTCTGCATAGCTGAGGCCCATGTGTAACCTCATGGCTACATCCAAATTTGGAGGAAATGGGAAGAGTTTAAAAAAAAACTTGTTAAGGGTAAGTTCTGCCACATGAAGGAGAGCATTAGTAAATGGGATCTAATGAGTGTACATGTTCGATCTTCATATGATCGACATATAATGATTGAAAATATTAACTGAATAATGTAGATTTTTATTCAGATTACAGTCTCTTTTTAATTTACATTGTTACTAGGCTGTTTTTGACCTTGTATTTTAATTCCTAATTCATAGCTTTGATCAGAGTGCAGAGCAAGCTTCAATAAGTATTAAAATGATAATGACCAGATATATTTAAGTAGTGATGATTCCAAGATAATGGCCAAGATAATAGGGAGGAGTCTCCTGATGCCTTTCAAAATATAGTAAATTTCTGATCATCTGGCATGTTTAGAACTTTTTGGTGCTAAACAAGCATATTTTCACAATTTTTGGATGTTACTTCTGTTTTGTTGGTTAAACAGTAGTATAATGAATTTTCCAGTGAGCTGGCTGAAATTAAAGAGAACACAGAATGGGTCCCATGAGTTTATGGAAGTGTGGGAAACTGGCCACGGGTGAGTTTAAAATGAGTGTGGGGAAACAGGGCTCAGTATGTTTAAAGGAAATGCTGGTAACAGGCCCAAATTGATTTAAAAGGAAGAGTGGGAAATGAGGTACAGTGAGCTTAAAGAATCATGGGAAAGGGGCACAATGAGTCCGTGCTGAGCTCTCAGGATTTGCAAAAACAAAATTGGAGACCAAATTATTGGAATTTTACTCTACTAGCAAAAGGTCAAGGCACAGGTTCTTTGTAACATCTACAAGAGTCTATAGATTGTGTATTTGGGCTAACATTTCTTTAACAGCACAACATTCCCTCTGACTGTCAAATGACAATTTTGTACTTGGATGAGGGAGTCACGGAGGGAGCAGTCCTTGTGGAAGATGGAGAGGTCATCCATGCCAGATCATTAGAGATGCCCCCCTTTTTCAAAAAACATGGCTTCCTCTCAACTACCCAGCCTTCACCTGCATATCTTCCATTACCTTCACATCTTCCCTGGCCCCCTCTGACCCCACGCGTAACAAGGACAGGATTCCCCTCACCTACCAACCTACTAGCCTCCCAATCCAACATGTCATCCTCCATCAGTTACATCATCCACTATGTGATCCCAACACCAGACACATCTTCCCCTCTCTGCCTTCTTCAGGGACAATTCCCTCTGTGACTGCCTATTCACTCCTCCCTTCCCACCAATACCACAGGAAGTGCTCCACTTGCACCCACACCTCCTCCCTCACCATCATTTGGGGCTCCAAACAATCAATCCAAGTGAATCAACATTTCACTTCTGAATCTGCAGGGGTCATTCACTGCATCTGGTGCACCTGCTGTGGTCGCCTTTGCATCTGAGAAACTGGACGCAGACTGGGAGGTCACCTCGTCTCAGCCCGCCACAGTAACTGGGATCTCCCAGTGGCAACCCATTTCAGTTCTCTATTCCATTTTCATGCTGACATGTCTGCCCATGGTCTCGGGCACTGCCTCTCTGAAAATTGGAGGAATAATACTTCATATTCCAATTGGGCACCTTCCATCCAGATAGCATTAACATAGACTTCTCTGGTTTCTGTTAGCCTCTCATCTCCCTCCTCTAATCTCCACCCCCATATATCCCCAAACTTTTTATCTTTCATTCTCTTTTCCCTCTTCCCTCTATTTCTTTATTTCAGTTCTGCATTCACAAAGCCACCCCCTCTCCTGATCAGTTCTCACCTTTCCCCTCCTATCCTATCCATTCAATTATCACTTTTTGTCTGTTCTCCTTCCCCTGCTCTTTATTTCCATCTCCCCAGCCTTTTAATTCAGATGTGTTCCTGCTTTTTACTTACACCTTGAAGAAGGGTGCAGGCCCGAAACGTCGGTTATACATCTTTACCTCCTATGGACGCTGTGAGATCTGTTGAGTTTCTCCACCATTTCTGTTTTTACTAGACTTGGGATCACACCAAATTATATAACAGTGTACAATTAATTATTTAGTTTCGATTTTTAAAAGTAGCTGTAATGCTATTATGTGTTTTTTTTCTTAATTACAGTGTTTGTTGACTTTCCTGTTCTATGCAGGTGAGGCGGCTGGTCTGGCGCTGGGATTGGTCATGTTAGGATCCAAATCAGCTCAAGCTATTGAAGATATGGTGGGTTATGCTCAGGAGACCCAGCATGAAAAGATTCTTCGTGGCTTGGCTGTTGGCATTGCTATGGTGATGTACGGAAGAATGGAGGAAGCAGATGCTCTCATTGAGAGTCTTTGTAGAGACAAGGTAAGAATAATTTTAATTTTTAAAAAAATTTCGAGATACCGAATGGTAACCGGCTCTTCCGGCCCACGATCTCATTACACTCACACCACTGTGACCAATTAATCTAACAACCCTGAACATTTTTGAAGGGTGGGAGGAAACCAGAAAACCTAGAAGAAACCAGGGCAGATATTGGGAGAACATACAAATTCCTTACAGACAGTGCAAGATTTGAACCAGGGTTGCTGGTACAGTCATAGCGTTGAGCTAATCACTATGCTAACTGGACATTTTCTCCCAAAGCATTTTCATCTAATTTCTTTTGTTTTTGTTGGGAATCTGTCAAAAAATATTATTCAGGGAATTCTAATGTGTTGTGAATTATAGCATTTGTGATAAGTTGATCAATGTTTTTATAAAGATAGCTTAATATTGTACATTTGCTTTACATCCAAGCTTTATGTCTAGGAAGTATTGTATGGGCATGGTAGAATGGTGTTTAATTTACGGAATAAGAATTCTGGATTAATGAATGAGTGCATTTCTCACTGTCAAGAAGGAATTTAACTTTAATTAACTAAATAAATATAGAACCTAAACTTTGCGTATGTCACGGTCACTTCAGATATGTCAACACCGGCGACCGACACTGATCCGGAGCAGATTGCCTGTGAAGTGGCGGATGTTTTAGTTGATCTGGATGATAATCTCCCATATGACGTCCTTAAGGCTGCTATTCTGTGGCAGCCAAGAAGGGAGGTTTGTATTGCCAAGTCACTAGCTAAAGTCAGCCTAGGCAGTAGGCAACTGTCACTGCTGTTGAAGAAATGGTGCAGGCTACCTGGAACAGACCATGTTGAAGGGGATTTTTGGAAACCGATGTTATTTATTTATTTCAGATTTATTGTCAGTATATATGTGACATCGCATACAACCCTGAGATTCCTTTTTCCTTTGGGCGCAGCAGAATTACCACTAATTGGTAGTGCAAAAATAAACTGTACACCAGGTAAACAAATAAAAGAACTATAAACAGATAACAAATGTAAACAAACTGCAATACTGAAAGAACAAAATAAAATCAATCAAGTGCACAAGTAAGAGTCCTTAAATGAGTCTCTGATTGAGTTTGTCTTTGAGGAGTCTGATGGTGGTGAGGTAACAGTTGTTCCTGAACCTGGTTCCTCCAATGTTTTCCTCATCAAGTTCAAGGACGTTTGGTGAGTGTCTTTCAAGTGCCCATTCTCAGTCAGTCATGCTGACTTCATTATGTCCACAATCTCTGGAATGAAGATAGAAGGATTGGCTACTTCCCCTAATCAACAGGAGCCAACTGAGCTGAAATAACTGCTTACTGCAACTTGTGAAATGCCAGCACCTTATCAATCGAAGATTATTTGTGTTGGAGCAGCAAATGGCAGCATTGACAACAGATGCCGATACATCTACGTGGAGCGAATGTTTGCCCATGGTTCTCCTTGGTGTGCATACTGTTGTAAAGGCAAATCTTGGATGTTCAGCACCAGCCCTAGTATTGGCACTACACTGACCTTGCCTGGCGAGTTTGTGAATCTGACTCCAGGGACAATGCTCTTTGATCTGGCAAGTTACGTTGATAGTCTTCGGGAAAACATGAGATCACTCATGCGTTACCTGCTGGATGATTTACAACGCGGTATATGTGTGTTCCTTCAGCACGATGCTGTTCGCTTATGATGGTCCTTTTCAGGTCTTACAATGGCACCTGAAGACTTTTGTGATTGACAGGAATGGAAAAGCTGACACACTCTCCATTGGCGTATATTGATGGTTCATGTTTCGTGTCGGGGCCAGAGTCAGAGGACCATTCGCACCATTGCCAGTCGGACGATCCATCGCCTATCTTGCACTATTGTTTGAGGTTGGGCCAGACTGTCAGCCCTCCAGACAGTTATGTAGTGGGACAGTTCCATTCAGTCACCTCTCTGCATGGCTCAGAGGCTGGGGGGAAGGGGGATGGGGATGCTGTCGCAGTCACATATTTACCTGCCTCGGGAGCAGTGCCAATTGCTGCTGATGTACCCCTAGCATCATGATGTGGGGGAATAATAGCACAGGTATGTGGGTTAGTTAAGCAGTCTCCATATGTGGGATGGATCTCAGACACAGGAGGAGAAGAGTGAGCGTCAGGATTACCCATGTGGCAGTAAGTCAATGAAAAGGTCAGAGGGTTTGGCTGGGTGGTGTTTGGGGAGTTGTGTCTGAGGAGAATAAATGAAAGTCAACCTCCAATTTGTGTTGAAAGAAACGAGTAAGTGCATTCTTTAATTGTGTGTAAACTGGGTAGATCAGGGCCGCTACAACCATGAAATTACCAGTATATCATTAAAATCCATCTCTTTCTCAAATAAAGGGAGAAGGCAGACTCTCCAGAGTATCCCATGTCCATTTCCATCTGTAACAAGAATACTGCTTTGGAAATTGCTGGGTGGTGGGGGAAGAGGAATGACCCTCTGGAGTGTAGCAGCAGCTAGGTCAATAACACCATAAATGACTCAGAGAAGGGTGAAGTCAGGTAGAACGATAGTGGTAGGAAATTCCGTGATCAGGGTACAGATAGGCATTTCTGTGTCTGCAAGAGAGACTCCAGGATAGTGTGTTGTCTCCCTGATACCAAAATCCAGAACGTCTAAGCAGGTACAGGACCTTCTGAGAGGGGAGGGAGAGTAGCAAGAGATCACGATTCTTTCTGGAGTAAATCACAAAATTCTGTAAGCACTGTGATTGAGGTAAAAATACAAAATGCTGGAGAAGCTCAGCTCAGCAGGTCGAACAATGTCTTACGCAGCAAAGGCAAAGATACATAACCCACGTTTTGGGCTTGAGCCCTTCATCAAAGTACTGTTTGACCTCCTGAGCTTCTCCATGATTCTTTCTGGTATCAATGACATAAGGTAGGAAAGGAAATGTGGTCCCGGAGAATGAATGGCATGTTAAAAAGCGGGGCTTTCAAGGTTGTAATTTCGGATTACTGCCCATGCCATAACCTAGTTATACTATAAATGGGATCAGTGTGGCTAAGGAGTAGGTGCAGGGAAGTTGGTGCAAATATCCAGATATTTGGATTATTAAGCACTCTTCCAGGGAAGATGACCTCTACAAGAGGGATAGGTTACACCTGAACTGGGTGACCAATATTCTTGTGGGGAAGAGCAGCAAGGGGGGGCCAGATGCTAGGCAAGCAAGCCTGAAGGGAAGGACAGGAAGGAACAGGTAAATGGCCACAGCATGACTGGGGGGCTGTAATGTTTTTATTTTAATGCAAGGCAGATACATTTGAAGCCTGGATTGGTACTTGGAATTTTTATGTTGTAGTTTTTAAACAGGATAGAAAAGAGGGTAAAAGAAGGTGAGTCATAGCATTGCTAATCAGGGAGAGTGTCACGGATGCACTCAGAGAGGACCTAATGAGCTCAACTACTGAGGCAATGTGGCTAGAGATCAGAAATGAAAAAAAGATGCCATCACTTCAGTAGGGCTATATTAATTATAGACTCTCAATGGCCATTGGGAGTTGGAAAAATAGATATAGACAAGTTATGGAAAGTTATAAAAGCATCAGGAATGTCATAGTGGGGTACAACATTAAGTGGGCATCATTAATGCCAAAGGCTGAGATGGGCAGAATTTACTAGATGCATCAAGAAGAGTTTCTTGAAGCAGCATGGAGATAGTCCAATCAGGAAGGGAGGCATACTGGACTGTGTACTAGTAAATGATCCCAGCTAGATGATTGGAGTTTCAGAAGAACATTTAGGAAAGAGCAATTTGCTCTGCTAAAGACTGCATAATGGACTGCAGTTACTTGACCAGGCAACTCCAAGAGCACCTCCCAAACCCATAACCTTTATCACAAAAAGATGAGAGGAACAGGTGGTTGAGGACACTTCTGCTTGCAGGTTTCCCTCCAAAATACATTGTCAGATCTACAATGCCATCTAGTTGAAACTCTGGAACTCCTTCTGAACAGCATTTTGGGAGTCCATTTATCAGAAGGTCAAGGTGGCAGCTGAATACCATATGCAAAAGTGACCGGCCTTCCTGGAAATGTCCATATCCTGGAGAATAAATAACTATTTTAAAAAGAGATGAAGGTGTTGAGCTACTAATGGCTTCAGCATTTTCTAATTGGTAAGAATTTAGCTTGCCGTAGAAGGAATGGACGATTAATTAAATGATCCTAAATGATAACTGCCTGGATAATAATTTAAATGGGAATTGTTACAGAAGAACAGAAATCATATTTGAGAAAATAGTTTATTCTATCATATTTTAACCATCTTGTGTGGCAAAAGTTTGTATTTCATAATTGGTGTCTTCACTGATATGTATAGGATCCCATTCTCAGACGTTCTGGAATGTACAGTGTTGCAATGGCATATTGTGGTTCTGGAAATAATAAGGCAATCAGAAGACTACTGCATGTTGCTGTAAGTAGAATCATAATTTTATTTCAATTGCAGTTAGGTGATTTATCATTTTGTACCATCTCCTGGAGGCTGACTTAAAATAGACCAATGTAAGGAAAGCAGTAATTTCTAAGTTGGAAATTATATATGTATTTTAAAGTAAAGAAACAAAAATATTTTATCTACAAAACATGGAACAGTACAGCTCAGGATCAGATCCTTGGCACATGATGTCTATGCTAACCATAATGCCAAATTAAATGAAATCTCTCAGATTTACCTCTCCATGTCCTGCATATTCATGTGTCCATCAAGAAGCCTCTTAAAAACTATTATTTTATCATGTGTGTTTTGACCACTATCCTTGGCAACCCATTCCATTTACTTTGTGGGCAAAAATAAATGTCCCACACATCTCCTTTAAACTTTCCATCTCCTTAAATGCATGTCTACTACTAATTGGCATTTTTATTCAGGGAGAAAAATTCTGATTATGCCTCTCATCATTTTATAAGCTTTTACCAGGTTTTGCCTCAACCTTCACTCCAAAGAAAACTACCCACATTTATCCAACTTTTCCTCCAAGCTCATACCCTGAAATTTGGATAATATCCTGGTAAATCTTTTCTGTAGCCTTTTCAAAACCTCCACATCCTTCCTGCAATGGGGTGAGCAGAATTGCCCACTGTACTCTAAGTGAGCCAAACTTTAAAAAAAAATTTATACCTGCAATGATAAAACACGTTTAATAGCAGAACATCACAGAGCACTTTACAGCCAAAAGCAAAACGTACAATACTCTAATATTTGCCTAGATAAATTGTTTGAATCCCTGGAATTGGGCTTGAAACTGACTAGGTGACAATAGGATTATCAAACTATTTAATTCTTCCATATGACCAGAGGGAAATGTGAGTGAGTGAGGGTGAGATGAATACAAATAAATCTGAAGGGGAGTTACCACTTGAATAATAAAACATGGGTGAAATTGAACTGTCATGCTTCTTCAGTTGATATGCACTTTATGAGCTTTCTTGGGACAGTTTAATTATGTTACCCCATAAAATCAAAATTGCACTCTCCTTAGAATATAATTGATGCCTTTAAGAAACACGATACAATCAATTCATAGGTTTTCAAATTCTTGAATACAGAGAAGACTCGGCTGGAAAGCAAATTTGAATGATGGATTTGACCTTTTTTTTGACCAAAAGCATTTGTTTCTGATCCATCCATTCATTAACTTGGTAGAAAATAAAGGAGCACCTCAGAATTTAAGATTTTTTCCTTATTTTTTCAGGTGAGTGATGTCAACGATGATGTCAGACGTGCTGCTGTAGAATCACTTGGATTTATCTTATTCAGGTATAGAATTTTGATTTATTATGATGAACCATGGTTTGAAGTGGCACTGAACATATTTGCATTGTTACTTGAACTGCAGCTGTCCCTTGGTCTTCCACATGGTGGTGCTGGTTGAAATCTTTTCCAATAATGCAGTGCATGTCTCAAGCATTGACTTGTGACAGAATTCTTTTTTGTGTATTTTTCTTCCTGTACATTCTATTATGGTTGGTTTGTACAACTTTTTTTTATATAGCTTAATAGTTTGAATTTAAGGGAGCCATAATGTCATCTTCGACAATCCCTTAAATGTTTGGTCAACTGTTATGAGAAAAATTACTATATTCTACATTGAAAGATGTTGAAGCTGGTATTCTTCACTGAGCGGAATTTAATTTACAATCTGATGAGTGTGTTGTGGTATTTCATTATTTGGGTGGTGACATGTTTGTATATTTTGAATTACCGTATATTTCAGTGTATAAGGCGAGTCTTGAAACTCTCAAAAATCAGGGGTGGACTTGTATGCCAGATACAAAAATGAGACCTTAAAAATTTGAGTTTTAAATTCAACTTTAAAAAAAAAACTATTGATGTAGATTCAGCGTATAAGAGGTCTCTGAAACACCAAAAAAGAACCAAACCTACAGCACAGTTACTGGATTTCTTGGCCACTTCTATTACTTTTAACTTAAAATTCGCTTCATACTTTTGTCATTTTGCTGGAGACTCCATGATAACATCCACCTTCTGGCAAAGCTCAACAGCTTAGAGAACACAATCTTTGGGGGAGGTCGACTTATACGTCCAATATATGATTAAAACCATGAAAATGGCACTCGACTTGTTGAATTGTACACTGAAATAAATGGTATATTTGTGATAGAATCCCCCTGTACATTAAAATTTTACTGAATGCCCTTGCTATCATTTAATGGTGACAGTTAACTGCAGTTTTAATTTTAATGGGTGTGTTTTAATGTAATTATGTGGAGACAGAATGTATGTGCTCGATGAAGAGATAATTTCTTGTGTGTTTAATTATTACTTTAGGCAGAAAGATTATACATTTTATTTTTAAAGTTTAATCATTCAGAACCAGAACGCAGAAGATTTTTGTAGATTTTATGCATCGTATTTTGTGTTACGTTTATGGCAAGTGTTGTAGTACTGAATTGCTTACAATGAATGCATTAAAACACATGTACAGTAACATCCTCGGTATCTGGCACCTACTGGTATTGCGGATGTAAGATATGAGAATTTTCCAGTTGTCTAAAACACACACTTGCAATACCAAACAAATACACCTACGTTATGAATAAACAGTTTAAAAGACAAAAGACAGTGCAAAATGTAGTGTGGAAACTTAATCAGTATTGAAGTCCTTAATTATGTAATGCTCAATTTAATCAGGTAATTCCTGTAATTTACTAAATTTAAATTTGAACAGCGTTGCGCTAACTGCTGCACTATCTATGTTGGCGTCGTATTTAGACTACCCCCTACCAAGTTTACAGATAAAACTTTACTAGTATACTTAATACTAATAAAGAAAAAGACTCTTACTAGGCAGGGATAGGAAGACACCGGGAGAGTTGCCCCAGTGGCAAGCAGCATCGCCTGGCTCTTCATCCTGGGGAACCCCATTTTATTCAAACAGAACTTTATTCAAATAGCTGCTGTGGGTAGGGCACGACTGGGACACTCCACTGGCTGATGAAATGTTTATTTATTCTTATTTATTGAAAACATATTTATTTCCTTTTTCTTTGACAATTGTTTGGGGTTGCTTGAATTCCGGATACTGGGGTTTTTTAAGACATTCAGGACAACTAATTCTTTAGAACCATAGAACATTACACCGTAGAAACAAGCCCTTCAGCTCATCTTGTTCTTGTCGCACTATTCTTTCAAGTACTATCAACTACACTCAGACCGTAGCCCTCCATACCTGTCCCGTCCATGTCCCTATCCAATCTTTCTTAAATATCGAAATCGAACCCGCATCCACCAGCTCTGTTGATGGCTCATTCCACACTCTCACCATGCTCTGGGTGAAGAATTTCCTTATAATGCTCCCCTTAAACATTTCAACTTCCATCCTTAACCCATGTTGTCCAGTTCTTGTCTCACCAAACCTCAGTGGAAAATGCCCATTTGCATTTACCATATTTATTCCCCTCATAATTTTGAATACTTCCATAAAATCTCCATTCATGTGTAAGCAAACTTACACACAATCAGAATTTATTGTCATTAACATAGGACAAAATGTGTTGTTTTGTGGCAGTGTTGCAGTGAAAATATTGCTATAAATTGCTCTTCAAAAATAAATAAATAGTGCAAGAAAAATAAGAGTAAGTGAGATAGTGTCTGTGATTCATTGTCCATTCAGAAATCTGATGCCTCTGGGTGTGCGTCTAGGCTCTTGCACCTCCTTCCTAGCATGGGTGGTTAGGGTCCTTGAGGATAGAGGCTGCTTTCTTGAGATATTGCCTCTTGTAGATGTCCTTAATAGAGTGAAGACTGATGTCCATGATGGCACTAGTCAAGTTCACACTCTAAAGTCTTTTCCTGTTCTGTTCATTGACACCTCCAAACAAGACATTGATGTAACCAGTCAGAATGCTCTCCATGGTACACCTATAGAAATTTGCAAGAGTCGTTGGTGACATACCAATTCTCCTCAAACACCTCATGAACTATAGCCTCTGGCTAGCCTTCATGATTGCATCGATATCGAGGTCCCAGGACAGATTTTTGGAGATGCTGACACCCTGGAATTGTTCTTAACCCTTTTCACTGCTGACTCCTCCATGAGAAGTAGTTTGTGTTCTGCTTTCACCCTCCTGAAATCCACAATCAATTCCTTTGTTTTGCTAACGTTGAGTGCATGGTTGTTGTGACATCACTCAACTATATGATCTTTCTCTATCCCGTATACTTCCTCATTGCTGTCTGTGATTCTGCCGACAACTGAGGTTTAATTGGCAAATGTGTAGATGGCATTTGAATTGTGCCTACCCACACAGTGATGGATGTAGTAGAGTGAATAGACCAATAAGCACATATTCTTGAGGTGCGCCTGTGTTGATTGTCACTGAGAATGAGATATTTCAGAATTGTACTACAATAGACCTCATTAATGTCTTGTACAACTTCAACATAACATCTAAAATCAAAATATTGAGTACAGCAGTTTTTAAAGTTACTCTGCCAAAAGCTTTCTTTACAACCCCGTGATGCCACTTTCAAGGAATTATGTATCTAAGTTAAGCCTGTCTCTCCCAACAATGACACCTGAAACAGAACTTGGACCTCACTTGCAATTTGGTGAGCCAGGCACACAAATCATTATATAGGGTTATTTGTGGGTGTTGGTAGGGTGGCGTTAGTTAAAGGCCTGGATCATACCTGGTCTAGTTGTTACAATTGGATTTATTGACTTAGGCCAGCAAGATTTCATTCTGATCTCCCCAGAAAATAGACCATAAGACGTTGAGAACTATGTTTTATTAGTTCAACTTTTATATGTTGATGTCAACTTCATTTACTTTTGGATAATTTTAAATTGTGATGTGAAATGTTTTCTGTGTTTGAAAAGAAACAATTGCTTTTTACATTTTTATGATGATTAACCACAATTCATTGAAAGGAGTCAAACTTTTTTCTGTCCCTCTTTTTAAATGTTGGGAATGCTAGATGTCATAGATTTCAAGCTGAGTTATGAGCTGTATTAATTTGTTTTGTGATGATTTACATTTCTTTCTGCCTGAATTCCTTTAGAGGGAAGGGAGATGGCGTCTATTTCGATTTGTTATTGCATAGTTCAGCCTTGACTCTCGACCACCTGAGTACAAATAATAAATATCAACGAGTTTCAGTGCAGATGCCAACTAATTCTGTTTCACAATTTCGGAGGAAGAGAATGGAGTCTAATAGCATCTTTATCATTGCTTCAGTAGGAAGGTAGCTGAGACTGTTATTACAGCTGAAATTTCAACTTTGGATCTCGCCTTTCTCATAAAAAAATAAATTAATAAATTCTGAAAAAAATTACATTGAATATTAGAAAAAAAACATCACATACTCATTTACTTTTAAACCTTTATTGTGGCATCTGCGTAGAATTAGACATTCAAGAATTATCAACATCATTTAGATTATTTATTTTAAAAACTCATGGTCCAATATGACATTAAATAAATATTAAATATAAAATGTAATATATATTACGTTTCAGTAGCAATTTTTAATAGTTATCCTTTTGGTCCTCTATGTGTATGTAGAGGACAAGGTATGATTATACAGAGATCTAAACTTATATTTAAATAGTTAACCACCACACATTCTGAAAGAGCAACCACTGTTTGCCACATTATAATATCACCTGTCCTCTAAATTTTGGATTAGGCTAACCATTGTTGATCCTTTTTCCTTTAAGGTACTTTGACACCTTAATAATTATCCTGCCTCAGCTGTACAAAACATTGGTCAGGCTACACCTGGAGTGTACCTATCTGATTGCCACAATATAGAAAGGATGTGGCAGCATTAGAAAAATGTACAGAAGAAATTCATCAAGATGTTGCCTAGATTGGTGAGCTTCACATATTCTCATGGGAATGTGGAATAGCTGTGAATTCACCTGAGAGGTTTATAAAATTGAGGGAAAAATCAGGTGGAGAGTCATTCTTAGAAAGGATGAGTTTAAAACTAGAGAATGTAGGTTAAAGATGAGAAAGGAAAATTGAAGAGACAAATTTTTCATAAGAGGATGGTGATTGTATGCAATGAGTTGCCAGGACAAGTGTGAGAGGCAGATGAAATTATATTGTTTAAAGGGCATTTGGACAGATACTTGGATAGATGTAGAGAGATATGGGCGAAAGCACAAGTTGACAGAAGGACCAATTCTATAGGGCCATTTGTAACTCTGACATTTTAAGCTATCGCATATAAATTAAAAAAAAACATTTAAAAATCACCACCGAAAAACAAAAATAGCAGCACTTAGCATTTACCTTAATCTCAGAATTTAAAACAAAATTCTGGATAGAAAATTATAAAGTCATCAACAGACATCCATACACTTACATTTGGAAAAGCTTTGTTCCCGTTTGCAGCGTCATTGTTCTCTCGTTTTAAGTAATATAGGAGAACAGAGCAGTTTCTCCCCCAACCCAAATACATGCTAGAAAATTCTCCCTCTATTCTTGAACATTTTCACTTTTCATTATGCTTTTGTGAAGCTTCTAGAATGGTTTTCTGTTAGTGTGCTGCACCTGTTGCAAAAGTAATAATAGCAAAGGTTTCAGGGAAAGTTGCACAAAGGAAATGTCTAGATTTGAGTACAATCAGGGAGTTTGGAGAATATATCACAATTTTCTGTAGCATAAAGCTGTGTCATTTGCATAAGCTATATTTTTCCATTCAGTTTTGAAAGAATGATTTCAGGATTGAACATGAGGAATGGTACAAGGGCTAATTGCATCATTTAAATAAAGATGACTGATGATGTTAATTAACCAAGGAGGTGATTTCATGTTGCAAAGCTATGCACTACTATTATTCCATTCTTTGTCTATTTGCAGTGAAGTTCCAATTTGGAATGTGAGCAAGGGAGAGGTGACGCTCAATAAAAATGGGTAGAAAAAGGGAATGTTTCTGGATTGTGATGAAGATACTCTTGGTATGGGATACCATCCAAAAGAGCTATTAAGATAAATCACGCTAACATCAATGAGGAATTTTGAGATGGTATAAATTTTGAGATGCTTTTTTTCTGCAGGAACTAATGTATTCAAAAGAGAAAAGACGTATTGCCTGATGGACATAAAAAGAAATGCTGAATTTTTGTTGCATCCAATTATCAGTATGTGTATCTCAGATGCCTAAATGCACTATTGGAAAGCATTTGATTAAAAAACTATTTGAAAAACCTGATTAAATTATGAAGTCCATGTTTTAAATAAATGTTTACTCATAAGAATGTTTTAAATGCTCATGGCACATTGCGCCCTCTGAACATAATTCAGTGGGTAAATGTATCATATAAAGTGTTAGTATGACACTAGGAAGTGAGTTGGTTGATCTTGGCTTTTACAGAGGATGGTCACAGCAGGTGAGTAAATGGAAAGTTTATAGTTGTCAAACTAAAATGTGCACAGAAAGGATTGAAGTTTATTGTCATGTTAACTTTTGCTGAATTGCACGCTAGCATTTTCATAATTAATACATAATGGCTATTTGTTTTCATGAAATCATAATTTAACATCATTCAAAGCAATAATATACAGGAACAATAGAGTGGGAATTTAATGTAGAAATAGCCTTATTTAGGCATTGTAAACCTCTTATCGTGATACAATTAATTGAATCTTTTCACAGATGCTTGATTGGCTTAAGTTTTTTAGTATTTCTATTTTTGGACTTGCAGGTTTATTTGTTATTGAATAAATTCAATAGTTAGGATATTACTTAAACCATTTAAAAGCTTGAGTGCAAAGTAAAAAGGACAATTACAAGAATTCTCATAGGTTGCAGTAATTGGCCATTTTAAATGAGTGATGTATTGCATGTGAATATGTTCTTGAGATAATTGAATGTGACACATATCAGACATTAGTAGAGATCAGGCAGTCATAATTCTATTTGTTTACAGGAAATGCTTTGATGGTTAGCTTGAACCTTGTTAGTAGTAATGATAGTCTTCTAATCGTTATTTTTCTCTCCTGTTTCTAAGAAATAAATGTCTAAGACATTTTTGCATAGCCTCCTAAATGGATTGTAATAGTGATTGATGAGAGCAGTTGAAGAGAACATCCTCCCTGTGATGTTTATTCTTCACGAGGAATAACAGGTTTAGCAATGAGTAATGCTGTTTTAAGAAATCATAACTTTGGCTGGCCACTTTGAATACTCTTAAAACATTTCTTTTACTGTTGTTACCCAAAATAATCTGGATTTGTAAAATAAAAAGTAGTTCTTAGCCAACATATGATTTTAGCAGAACTATTACAAGTTAATCAGATTTAAGTTAGACGTTAGTTATTATCCTAATTCTTTATCCAGAAGCAAATAATACAATATTGGGGGAGTTTAAGGAGGAGATTGGTAGGTATCTAATTAGCCAGGGTATCAAGTGACATGGAGGGAAAAGACTATAAATTGATGTGAGAATGGTTTAGCTCATGGTAGAGTGGCAGAGCAGACTTGATGGGCCAAATGGCTTATGTCTGTTCCTTTATCTTGTGAATATGACCAGAAATCTTATTTTCCTAAGTAATTTGTTTGTTGGTGCAGTCTGTGAAGGTCATTTTAATTTGTTCATGAGACAAATATAATGATTTGAGAATAGAATGGATCACTATCCAGAAGATGGCATCTATGTTTAAATAGAATCAAAAGAGGAAGAGCAGAAATAAGCCATCTGGTCCATTGAGCCATTGATTCACTGTAATCATGGCTAATCTGGCTGTGGACTAAGCTCTTCCTATCTGTCTTTTCCCCATACCCTAAATTCCTCAACCTGCAAAAATATATTTAGAATTCATGACTTAAAGAAAAAAGCAGGCCAAATATGTTTCTAATTGTGCATTAAATATATTTAATGAGGTAGTTCATTATGCTTCCTTGGGCAGAGAATTCCACAGATTCACTACTCTCTGATAAAATCAATTCCTGCTCATCTCCATCCTAAATCAACTCCCCCATATCTTGAAGATATGTTGCCAATTTATAGTCTCATCTACTGGCAGAAATAACTTTGCTGCCTCTATCTTACCTATCCCTTTTATAATTTTGTATGTTTCTATAAGATCCCCCTTCATTCTTTTGAATTTCATTGTATAAATTTAAACATACAGCACGGTAGTATACCATTTCGGCCCTCGTGCTGCTCACTTTACACCCCTGGAACATTTCGAAGGGTGGGAGGAAACTGGAGGCCCCCCCCCACACAAAAAAAAACCCAAGCAGACATAGGGAAAAACTACAAACTCCTTACAGACAGCGCGGGATTCAAACTCTGGTTCTGATCATTAATGCTGTAAAGGCATTGCGCTAACTGCTACAGCAACTTAATCTTTCTTCGTCGGCTCACCCCCTCATTTTTGGAATCAACTGCATCACCTCCAAAGCCAAAATATATTTCTCAACAAAGGAGACCAAAACTACACACAGTTCTCCAGATGTAGTCAATCCAGTGCCATCTACAGTTACAGCAGAAGCTCCCTGCTTTTAAATTCAAATGCTCTAGCAATGGAAGCCAACATTCCATTTGCCTTCTTGGTAACTTGTTGCCCCTGCAAACCAACCTTTTCTGTTTCATACACTAGCACTAAAGAGGCTGAAGAAAACAATATGTAATCAAATATTCAGGTTCTGAATTTATTTGGCCTTTTTTCGCTAAATCAACATTTCTAGAAATTTGAACAATTTTTGAAAAGGCGGTTTCACAGACTATTATGTAATAGCATTTCATTCTTGGTCAGAATTTCATGCTGGACTAAAAATTTGATTTTAATTAACCCACGAATAATTGTCGTAAGCAAATTTGGTTTCAACAAGTGCCTGTTGTCAGCTGTTATATCAAATGACAAGAAAGTTGAAATGTTTTGTAAAAAATAAAATCAATTTACTATCCTGTTCTAAACTTCTGACACAGATTTAGGCTTTTACTGGTGTGTACAAACTCTCGGAAAATTGGATGATTTAGTATCGTAGAAATCTACTTTGCCTAAATGACAGGTCATCTTGTTAATTTGTATTTAAAATACCCCTCCGCAGGGATGACTTGAATCAATTATTAAAGAGAGATCATACTTGGGAATAAATTGCTGTAAAATTGTGGTATCAGTGGGGAAATATTTGAATAAATGGTGTAGAATATACAGACCCCTTTTGAGATTGATGTCATTAGCCATCTGCATAAGGAATACTTATGAAGTACTTATGAAGTGACAAGCAAACAGAAATTCTAATGTAACATTTTTTGGTCTATTTGACAGATACTTGGAGTAAGGTTCCTCACTTTACAATAACAGCATATATTTTTAATCAATGCTGTCTCAGAAAGTAACATGAGTTTTCTATCCAATATTGTGTGCCTTGTTCCTCAGTTCTTGATCTCTTTTTTGGCCTATTTTTTTAACCTCTGGTTTTATCTCTTTCGTATGATCTAGTGGTGCTGCCTTTCATTTGCACCTCTGGGAATCTTCTTTCCCCATACCTGCAAGCTGAACTTGCATGTAAAGCCATTATTTCAAGTCAACATATCACACAATGCCAACAGGGTGACTTGGCCAGTGTGAGGATGTGCAGTTGCTGTCAGTGAAAAGTGGATGAAGACCTTCTCTTTTATGGTTACTTTACTATTCTTCTTCAAATGTCTATCTGCTGTTTCCCAACTTGGTGGAACTGCCCCTAGTTGTTTGCCAAATTGTATTTCCAGTCATGACCTTGGTTCCTTAAACACCCCACTTCCAGTCAGTAGTGATTGTTATTGTCTATCAATGTTTGTGGTAGCATTACAGAGTTCTGTGCTTTCACACTGCTGTATCTTTGGATGAACTCCAATTACCTATAACATTGATTGGTAAGGCAGACTTTCAACATTGGTCCCTGAAACTGATGCTATTATTCATTCTGAACCATTTTCAAGCATCTTAGCATTTTATTCAGTCCTGATCTGAGATTCTGTAAGAAAGACATCTGCAATCCCTAATTCCATTAAAGTTTTCTGCCTGATTATTCCAATGTTCGGCAGGACTTGATAATGAGAGCAATAGAGAAGTATTCTATTCAATAACATGTGCCTGCTTTTTCCAGATAAGATCTTAGAGCCAAACCCATAGCAATCTGATTCCTGAACATCGAAAATAAATTGCACTCTGTCACGTTTGTACTCTTGGATAGAAAATTCCAAATAGTTATTATCATCTTGGTGGAGAAATTCCTTCTCATTTTAACTCTGAAGAGTCATCTTCTGAGTTTGAGACTGTGATGCATGTTTTAGACCAGCCATTCTCAAACCTTTTTTGGCTATGGCCTCCCTTAAGACTTTGCTCAAAGTTTGTGGGCCCCCTTTCCTGTGAAGCATTTGTTAAGTTGCTTTCTTTCATATTTCTCTCTGACCAACTACATAAAAAACATAAAAATAATCTTATGTTTTCAGTCTGTGCGACTCCCCCCCCCCCCCCAATTATTCTGTGGCCCCTAGGGAAAATGGATGTTTCAGACACACAAACCTAGAGACTTGTACAGTTAAAGAAGTTTGTGCATTTCCATTGGATATGGCTGCTTTCTCCAAACTTTAGAGAGCATATCCCCAATCTTAACTTTCAGTCAAACAGCTACCCCAAGTATCAATGTGGTGAACTCTTTTCACAAGTATATGCTTCCTTCTGTAGGGACCTGATCTTTGAAGGTGCAGTCTCACCTTTATAATTGGAGTAAGACATCTCTATCCCTGTTCTATGGGCTCTCTAAAATAAATTTAATGCTGTCTGCTTTCCTAAACATTTAGGTTCCTCTGAACACTAATACCTTTCAATCTTACGCTATTTTAAAAAAAAATCTGCTTTTATATTTTTTCACCCGAATTATATTCCCATTCAGTCACATAACCTTTCTCTAGTCCATATGCAAATGTCCTGGAGAAAGACAGCTGGTTACGCAGCATCCATAGGAATCAAACAGTAACCAATGTTCAGGTCTGAGCCCTTTGTCAGGATATGAGCAAAATGCAGGCAGATAGCTGAATAAAAAGGTGGTGAGAGAGAGAGGAGTGAGGATGGGGTAAGGGGAGGAGTGCAGGCTAGCAGGTAAGAGGTGGATACAGATGGGAATAGAAGAGAAAAAAAAACTGAGAAGTGATGGGGGGGGAAGAGGGTACCTTTCTGAGAGGAGAGGTAATGGAAGGGGGCCTTTAATTCAAGCTCCTCTCTTTTTTTTGTGTTGTTGCTCCTATCTTGACAAAGACCTCAGGCCTGAAACATTAGTTATTCGACCTGCTAAGTGTCTCCAGCACATTTGTGTATTGCACTTGACCCTACCATCTGCAGACTTTCTTGTTTAACACTTTTCTATATTTTCCTGAAGCCCTTTTGATTCTTCTCTTAGTATGTAGCCAAATGACATTTATGACGTGACATGTACACGATCCTTTATCCGGACATCCAAAATCCGGTAAGTGGGGAGAGAGTTGGCTGGGCGGCCGGCGCTTGGGGGAGGCGGCCGGCGCTTGGGGGAGGCGGCTGGACGACTGAAAGGGGGTGGGGGTGGATACGGCAGCACAATTCGGGTGGGCTTTCCAAAATCCGGAAAAATCCAAAACTCGGAACACACTGTCCCACAAGGGTTCCAGATAAAGGATCGTGTACCTGTATCAGCAAACTTGTGAACTTTAGTTCATCCACATTCAGTATTTCCCATTCAACAATGTATTCTTGCTGATGTATATTTATTTTTTTGTCCAAGTTGCCTGCAGTTTATAAATATCATCTTTGTATTTATTTTATTGCTTTGTTTCTCATGATCTTATTAACTTCAAGTTGTACAGTTGTTCCCTCCATTTAGTGGATGAATGACCAATACATTGAGGGCAAGCATAATTGTACCCGGAATGACATACTGTCAACATTGTCACAAGAAAAAAAACATACCACACCTATCATCATAATGAATTGTAAATGCAACTCCTTTTATTGAAAGATTTAATTGGTTATGGCTTTCTCTACATGTTGATTAACCTCCATTTTATACAGAATGCCAGTGTGTTCCGCGTGCTGTTGGTTCTTTTGGTTTCAATCTTATACATAGCTTACTGTTTCTTCTGCTTTGTCAGTCTCATTTTCATTGAGTAATAGGGTGTCCAGCATTATTGTTGTTTGGACAGGAGCAGGTCGTAACTGCAGGGGACTAGCATATGTTGGGTTGATTCCACTTTTTGTATTGAATAATTTATTTTCATTGATTGATGTTTGAAATGATATCTGGCTGAAATACTTCCTAAGTATTTTTATCTCTCTTTTTTGTATATATTCACATGTAATATATCGGCTAAATGCCTTACGAAAAGTCTTGTTGAAAAGAGTATATACAAGTGGGTTGACTCCTGAAGAGACATAACCCACCCATACAAAAACTTCCAACAGCTTTTCAAGCAGTTCCTGATCACAGTTTTTACAGATGGCGAAAGTGACATTTGTCACAAAAAATGGACACCACATCACCAAAAATAAGAAGAATACTATTCCTAAAACCTTGGATGCCCGTTGCTCATTGCTGATGCTCTGCATAGACTTTTTACCCAAGCTGGAGAGTCTTCTGATGGGTATATTCTCAAGTGTGCAGGAAAATGTCTTGGTCTTTTGTGAACCATTGATCATTAGAACCTTTTCTGGAGACTTGGTTGGTGTAAGATCTTGCTGGAAAATAGTTGAAACAGTTGCCCAGTTAAGCTGTTGAGGTGGTTTGGCTCTAACCAGGTATGCTTTCTTTCTCAGCACTTGAATTGTCAAGAAGTAGATAACTATCATGATGGCAAGAGGAATGAAGAATGCAGTCAGTGATCCAAAGATCATGAAGTTTTTAAATATGTCAATTTTAAGTATGCAAGTTTTGTTTATAAAGGTGTTTGCTTCATCCTGTAGGCCTTTGATAGGAATGGGAATAGCAATGCCTAAATTGAAGAGAAAATAAAATGAGAGGAATTCTATGACTGAATTTCATAATTTTGTATGTTTTGGCAAAACTAATAATCTACTTAATTAAGCTAAAATGGAACTTGTTGTATGTGGGAGCACCAGCAGTCCTTCTGGGAATATATTCCATTTATTTTAGTGTTTCCCAAAACAGGATTTAAAAAAAAAATACATACTGCATGGTAACAGGCTCTTCCAGTCCATGAGCCCATGCTATCCAATTACACCCGAATGACCTACTACCCTCGTATGTTTTTGAAAGGTGGTAGGAAACCGGAGCATATGGAGGAAATCCACGCAGACACAGAGAAAACATACGAACACCTTACACACAGGGCTGGATTTTAACACTGGTCTCTAGTGCTGTAATAGCATCTATTAAATTTTATATTTTGTGATCTGTATATCACTGAAACTTTAAGTTGGGTTAGCTTTAAAATACTACTGCACTTAATATAATTGACATATTATAAATTCTCATTAAAACAATAAAGTTGCATTCCAATTTTCAATTCCAATTATTTTCTTTTAAGTACATTACTTCAGTATGATTTTGAATGGATGAAATGTAGAATCCTAAAATAATTTCTGGACTTTTGCCTCTTACCATTAATGACACAAAACATACGAAAATCATATTTGAAAACATGGATATTTGAACCTATTGACAGGATTACAAATAATTATCTACACTCACTAATATATTGTTAGTTTAATAATAGTGTATTATTTAATTTGGTGCTGATTGGTTAGAAGAATTTAAATTAAGCATACGAGCTAAAGCTTACAGTAAATTATACATACCTATGGAGGTGAGCCATACTATTGTGATCTTAATGAGAACTTTAGCTCTTGAGTTGAAGCGACTGTGCTGAATAGGTTTTTTAATGGCAATGTAACGGTCTAACGAGATTGCGCACAGGTGCATAATTGAAGCTGTGGATAGAAGAACATCCAAAGATATCCAGATTGGACATATCTCGCAGGGTAATGGCCACTCAGAATCTGAAAGTAAGAAAAATCTTTACAGAAAACAGAATTTCAATAAACTTTATCTAAAAGTCTGTCAAACTGAGCTGCTTGGCTTTAGCTACAGCACAGACTTGGGTTGAGTAGCATTTCCTTCAAAACCAACAATGTAATTCCGTTCCTAGAATTTTTCTGCAAATGTTATATAGTAAATTGTGTTGCAAAATCTTTCACATTTAATTTCACGTGAATATGCTGCCTATATATAAAACATTTTATTTTTGTTTGTAATTTCTTGAAACCCTCTTGTTTTAAATTGCCTGTCAGCTTAACTGTTACATCAGTCCACTGATCGAAAACTTTTTGAGGAGCAGAGGGAGTTGCTTATTGTTAACAATCTGTGTAATTGTTGGAAACTTGTATAAATTGAGAAATAAGCCTGTTATTTATAGATATGATTGAGATAAAGGCATATCTTTAAAGTTTAAACTTGCATTTTCTCTTTATTCTTGATTGACTACTTAAGTAAATTTCTTGCTTGTTTTTGTGGGTTTCTACTTTTATGGTAGCATGCCATGTTTCTCTATTAATGTTGTCGACTGATACCAGAAATTGACCAAGTCTTAAGACTCCTCTTGTTTACATAGGTTTAAATACATTTTCCAATTTGGGCTTTCTCACCCGATAAGGTTCTTGCCAAAATTGAGATAAATTAAGGATTCACCTACTTGCTCTTTTAGTCTTTTTCACTTGGGTTCTATGCTTCTGCTACTTGAGAAGAAATAAGATACAAATATAAATATATTCTTGATTTAAAAGTTGTTGAACTGTGCTTCATTTTGCAATGGGTTCTACTGAAAAAGGTAAATATAAACTTCATTTTTTGGAGAAATTAGGCTGATTGCCACATGACGGAGGTTCCCGACAGTAAAAGAGGAAATTCTCTGTATTCCTAATAAATATATTGGTAAATTATAAAAAGATGGTATGTGTGAAACAGAGGTTGTAAATACATGTGGCACCATTGCAAGCAGTTTGGTGTAGCATCCTACAGATATCATGAAGAAGAAGGAGGTAGCCAGTTGGTAGCAAGCATTCGAGGGCTATCAAAGACAATGGCTTTGATTTTTCCCGTATTAGAAGAATTTTCTGTTTGTACATTAGTAGATGTGGTGGAAGTAATTGGACTATTTAGTGGAGGAGACAAACAATTTGGTATTGAATTAGAGTTGAGTATTATCTATCAGGGGTGGCCAACTTTTTAATTTTGACATACAGCATGGTAACAAGCCATTTCGGCCCACAAGTCCATGCTGCCTAATTAACCGACATCCATGGATTGAAATGACCTGTTACTGCGCTATATGTCTAAATTTTAAAAAATAAATTTAAAAGGTTGGCCACCCCTGATCTACATGTATATGGAATTTTTTTTTTGTATGTTACCAAGAGGCAGCTCATAATCGAGAAATGGCTTTGGTCAGGGATGGATTTGTGTGGACCATAGTGTTAATGGCATAGAAGGAAAGTTATTTTAGTGGCAACTTAAATAAGCAAAAATAGAACCAATTGTGCCATGAAATGAAAATGTAGTCAAATTAATTGAAAGCTACATTGCATTTTAAGGAGAATCGTATGAAATTTCTTTTTATCAGTGAATGGTAGACTATCCTGTATTAGAATTTGTGTGTGAAAACTTGGCTGGTGCCTAATGATAGTAAGAGAATAAAAGAGGAGACTAGAATAGATTGCTAAAAATTGCATGTGGTTGTTCCATTAAACTGGGAAGATACTGCTGAACAGCTTTTACAATCACAGCTAGGTTATTAAGAATGTTTTTTTTTATAATTTCACTTAACAAACAACATGGGTAATTGAATTAATCCAGAAATTTTGTTGAACTGCCTCATCAGTTGACTTGAGCTCTCATTGCATCATTGCATTTCAGAATGTTAATGAGTTGTATGACATTTTTCAAATTGGTTAAATACTTTGTATATATTTTGATTACAAGAATTTTATCCATGTTGAAAATTTGTTGTTACTGCTTCTAAACAAAAATAATTTTCCAAATGAGGTAAAATTAACCAATTTTTTTTTTAAAGAATTTTAGCATCCGGTGAATAGATCTGCAAAAAAAAAATGCTATGCAGTTACTAATCTTGTAAATTATCACCATCTTGCATCTTTCTTCATATTTAAAATGATGAATTAAACTGTTCCAATCGCATATATATTTTCCCCTTTTTCTTTATCTCTTGACAACTTTTACGTGTGAAAACTAAAAGTGCTTGGACGTTATGAAAGTCAGAAATTTGCAAATGTGTTTAAAGAAATTAACTTTAATAGCTGACCCACAATTAACAAAATGTTGAAATATGATTCTCTTTTCAAATATTAGTGCATAAAATACTTTGCTGATTGATTATCCAAGAGCATTGGGGTTAAATCATTCTGGAACAAATTGTCAGAGGAAGTGGAAGAACTGGGAACAATTATAATGTTCAAAAGACATTTGGACAGATACAGTATATGGGCTGGAAATTTTTTTAGGAGGTTATGGACTAAGTGCAAGCAAAATTGATTAGTCCAGAATGCCAACTTGGAGAGCATGGAAAAGTTGGGCTGTAGGCCAGTTCTGTGCTCCATATCTATTCTGAACAACTCCGGAGTTGCACTGAAGAAGGCTTTCAGACCTTTGTGTTCTTGCTCCAAGTGACACCCGTGGTGTGCCTCTAGTGTAACTCCAATCATTCGTAATCTATTCCTTCAGAATCTAAATTTATTGTCATGGACTTGTGTCACATATTCATTACTCCTTTAAGGGATTATATAGCTTCACTTTAAATGCATCTTATTATTTAACTCAACATATAGTAGAACAATATGCATCTTACCATTTGTTAAATATTTATGATATTTGGGCTTTTACATGAGTAAAAATATTTTCTTTATCCTTACTTTATTTTGAAGACCTGCATCAAATTATGCTTTGTTTTTCTCTAGATTCTTTCATTCAGCTATTCTAGATAGGAAGTCTGCCAATAATTGAATTTTCTAATGAATTTCTTATCATCATATTCAGAATTCAATAACCAATGGCCCATTTCTAATTTGGAACTCAATTTTAAAGGCAACATAACAAAATGGGAATATAAATTCTGATTAAATGATAACAAAAACATAAGCAAGATGATTAATGTTTTGAAGATTACAGTACTGTATTAGTAAAAAGGAAATGACCTTTAAGTGAAGCAACCTGTTAAAAGTCTTATTGAACTTGATTCCATAAAATGATGTCCAGGATAATAACCACGTGTGTCTCCAGTTTAATATTCTCTCATGGAATTAGTTGTGTACTGGAGAAGGAAAAAAATGTGATGTTGCATCAGTTACGATGCCTGTTTTCATAGAATAAAATACTAAAAAATTAAATAACTAAATTTTGTTCATTGAACATTAAGATATTTCAGATAACTATATTTAGATGCAAATGGAATCAGTCAAGGCTACCTCAGTATTCTAGTTCTATCAAGCAATCTACTAATTTAGCTATAAACTTTAAAATATCCAACATCATAAAGCATCTCCATCACCGTGGTGACAAACTCTTCTTGTGGCTACTTTCAGCCTATAGTCCATCACCTCTAATTCAGAAGCAGTTTTTATCCAACAGCTATCGTGCTCTTGAACTGACCGGTACCGCCCTCTCACCACAAACTAGTCCGGCCCATCAAAAGATCTGTTTGTGGAATTTGAAATTTAACTTCTTTTTCTTGCACTCACTGCAAGTGTGAATATTTATCCTTTGATATTTATGATCTCTTTTTCTGTCTTGGCATATTGTGGTAATTTAATGTAAAGTATGTACTTTTTAGAGCAGTACATTATAGTCCCTACTGAAACAGGTTATTATAGAATTTACTATCTCTTTTAATTTAATTCAATTAGTTTACTGATATAATTTTCCTTTACAAGTACCTGTCCAGCTACAGCAAGTAAGAATTTCAGTGCATATGTACATTGTCCAATGTGCATGACAATAAATTTATTATCCTTAGTCTTGTAATAAAGAAGGATTCCTATTGATTCTTATGGTTAAAGATTCTTCAGGGATGAGTGACTGCAATATGATAGAATTCAAAATCTAGTTTGAGGTGAACACTTTAGGACCATAAATCAAGGCCTTCAACTTGGCTTAGCGCAGATCTGATCGTGTGAGAAAGGAAAAAGAAATTGACCTTTAAACTAAGTGAACAGTTATTTGACAAGGAACAGGATATGCTGGTGCATAAACAAAAAGCTTCTTGTATCAGAGGAAGTGTGTTAGAATGAATTTTTTTTAAAAATGTCTCACAGGAAACAGATGGATCCATTTCAGAGTGGAAGGAGCTAACTAGTGGAGCATTGTGGGATTAGTTCTGCATCTGTGACTATTTAATGTCCTGATGGAAGGTTTGCAAATTTGCTGGTGATTTTTAAAAAATAAGTAGACAGGCAGTTTGTGGAAAGGATAACTGAATCTGCAAAGGGATATACACAGCAAATTAAGTTGAACCATTTGGAGAAATGTGAGGTTATGTACTTCAGCAAGAGAAATCAAAAGCAAAGTATGATTTAAATAGAGAGAGACTATAAGTAAAGAGAGTACAGAGGAATCTTAAGTGTTCCAGTGCATTAATAACAAAATGGTAGCAGCAAGGTCCAAGTAAGCAAACATCATTTTGGTATTTGTTGTAAAGGGATTTTAAACTTAAAAATAGAGAAGTTTGGTTATAATTGGTATTGGTGAGGCCTCCCCTGGAATAGTTTATAAAGTTTGATCCCTTTGCCTTAAAAAGAATTGATGGCAATGCAAAAGATTTGATAGTCTAATTCTAAAAATGGAAAACAAAGTAAATGATTTGATCTGTATTCCTGAGAATTAAGAATGAGGGATGTAAATACAAGACATACAACATCTCGAGAAACTTAATAGCGTAAATGTTGTAATGTTATATATGGTTGTAATTGAGGGATATGAGGCCAATCATCTAAAACTGCAATTTCAATTTCTTGCAGAATGTAGCAGTTCTCTGCCTAGAAGATGGTGGATAGTAATTCATTAGAAGTATTTAAAGTGGAGGTACATAAATATTTGATAGACTGAAGATTAGAAGGATATGGCAAAATGGCATGAAAGAGGAGTGAAGGATAGCATACATCAGCCATGGTCATGTTAAATGGTAGAGCAGGCTTGAAAGACCCAAAAGCCTACTTCTGCTCCTGTTTTCTTGTATTCCTGCATAAAATACACACCTTTTCCTCGGACTATTCAGCATCACTGGCAGACGAAAATAGGACCTACAGTGTCTTTACCACACTCTTGCAATCAGTATCATGATTACATCATTGAGTTTTTCTTGCCCTTTGCCTGACCACGACATAACGATTTGTTTTAAAACATAGAACACTACAGCACAGTACAGGCCCTTTGGCCCTCAATGTTGTGCTGACCCATATATTCTTTTTTTTAAAAAAAAATGTATTAAAACCCTTCCTACCCCATAACGCTCTGTTTCTTCCATCCATGTACCTGTCCAAGAGTCTTTTAAATTCTTCTAATGTTTCAGCTTCCACCTCCATCCCTGGCAAGGCATTGCAGGCACCCACAACTCTCTATACTTTTTATTTAAAAAAAAAACCCTGATGCCTCCCCTAAACTTCCCTCCCTTCACTTAGTACGTATGCCCTCTGATGTTTGCTATTCCTGCCCTTGGTAAAAGGCACTGGTAATCCACCCTATTTATGCCTCTCATAATCTTGTAGACCTCTAATTCTCCACTCCTTCTTCTACACTCCAAAGGGAAAAGTCCTAGCTCTGCTAACCTTTTCTCATAAGACTTGTAAATCTCCTCTGCACCCTCTCCATAGCTTCTACGTCCTTCCTACAATGAGGTGACACAAACTGAACACAATTCTCTAAGTGTGGTCTCACCATAGATTTGTAAAGTTGCAACATGACCTCTTGACTCTTGAACTCCGTCCACCTATTAATGAAGCCCAACATCCCATAGGCCAACATTTCCCATTTCTGATGATGTTAGTAACCTGCTTGATCTGCTGAATATTTCAAATATTTTCTATTCATCCCAAAAAAAAGTATTCCCAGAAAATTCTACTTCTTAATGCCACATCATTTTTAGTTGCCATTGTTTTCAAATTTCATCTTAATATAACTTTTCCTTAACTCCGCAATCTGCAACACTCAGAAAAAAGGTCAAATTTAGCGATCCAGGATATTGTCTGAACCCTTTTACCCCCTACCTCTCTCCTAAAACATTCTTAAAACTTCTCTGACTAATAGTTTGGTTACCTGTCCCCATATATTATTTAGCCCTTTGTCAGGTTTTATTTATTAGCATTTATGTAAACCGTATGTGGTGTATAACTAAATTATTGGCATTATATAACTGTTTATATATTGAAAATTAAATGAAATCTACAAGACTTCTATATTGGAATTGCTCCAATGCAATTTAAAACCTGTTCTTTCCCAGTCTAATGAAGCGTCTATCTCTCATCATAGTTGCTATCTTAGGTACTAAGTATTTCCAGCTCTGTTTTTCAGAGTTGCATTTTCTATATCATTTTGTTTTTGTAATTTAAAACAAGAGTACAAAATCATTTTGAATTTATTGTGTGTCATTGGCATATTGCAAACTCTTTCTCTTGGTATGTTATGTAGGACAAGATGTTAATATCTCTTAATGCATTCCTGAGTCTTGCTGCCTAGACTCTGCAAGGTAGCCAAGTGAGTGGTGACATCTTCTGGGTTATTAAGTGCGCAGCTTCCTTCCTCAACGTTTTGCTGATAGACCCATGACACCTCCGGAGGGTTCAGCAGTGAATCCCGGCCTCACTCCATAGATGCCATTTTCTCACTTTGTTGCCCATTGGAATCCTTTCTCCTCATCCAGAGCCACTCTTTTCGGCAGCTCTGAAGAGATCTTTAGCTGCTTCTCAATGTATCTTTCCTCGCACTCCCAATACCCGGAGTAGCCTTGATTTCAATGTGACTACAAATCCTCTGAGGCCTACTTCAACCGGTTGGACCTTGCCTTCCAGCAACATTGCTTCCTATCAGCTGCAAGCTCAGTGTACCTCAGTTTCTTGCGCTCACAGGAATATATAACTTCACAATTCTATTACTTAACTTTAATTTGTCATTGTGGTAGTCTTGAGATTTATATGTATTGGTGAACATAAAATCAACCAATGAAAACAACAGTATTGTCTGAGGAACAACTGAACAATACCTCTTTCCATTTTTTGGCTTTAGCATCTTCATATCCATTTGGCTAATAATCTCATGGACCAACTCTGCTTGCAAATTTCTGTGCGCTGCTATACGAAACGTCTTTTCAAAGTCCAAGTCTACAGGAACTGCACTATTATCATCAAACCCTCTGTCAGAGTTCACCATTAAATTTATTAGAAATGGTTAATATCTTATGTTGACTGCAATAAGTACTACATGTATTTATACAATACCTATCATGTAGCAGAGTATCCCAAGTTGCTTGGTAAAATTTGATACCAGGTCACTAATGGACATTGGGCAGTTGACCAAAAAGTTGATTTAAAAAAAAAATATGGCTTTTAACTGCAGATGTTAGTGTTTAAAAGACAGAAAAATGCAAAGAAGCTTGGAATCATAGAAACATACAGCACAGAAAACAGACTTTTGCAGCCCATCTCTTCTGTGTGACCATGGTGCCTATCTACACTAATCCTATTTGCCCTCATTAGGCCTATATCCCTCTACTCCTTTCCTGTCAAAGTACTTGTCCAAATGCCTTTTAACCATTGTAATTTTATCTGCCTTCACTCTTACTTTTGGCAGCTTGTTCAAAATATTCACCACCCTAAATATGAAAAACTTACCACTTGGATCTCCTTTAATTTTTTTCCCTTCTCACATTGAACCTATGCCTTCTCATTCTAGATTATCCTGACCTGGGAAAAAAAGATTCCTGTCTCTGATAATTTTGTAAACTTTAATGCATTCCAGTGAGAGGAAACCTATCTTATCCAATCTCTCCTTACAACTCTAATTCAAGGAACATTCTAGTGAATCACTTTTGAACTTATTTCCTTTAGTATGGTGAGTAGAACTGCATAATAATCTAAGTGTCGTCTAACCAATGTTGAAAGATGATGCCTCAACTCTTATTATACTCAACACCTCAGTCTATGATGACAAGCAAACCAAATACCCTTTACACTATTTACCTGGGTCACCATTTTCTGGGACACTTCCATCAACTTGTATACTAAGGACTCTCTGTCCGCAAAACGAAGTTAACTATCATTTACTGTATTGACCTCCCAAAGTGCATTGACACACACTTGTCTAGATTAAGTTCATTTGCCATATTCTGTCCAACTTTCCAGCTGATTTATCTACGTTCCTCTTTATCTTCAAACCACTTTCTTCGCACTTTGTCAAAAGCCTTACAAAATCCTTCTACCCTCCTGCCTTCACGAATTTCTTTGGTTACCTTAAAAAAAACCTCAGTCAGACATGTTCAAAATCATGGTGATTCCTCCTGATCGGTCCTCGCATTTTCATGTGAGTATATATTCTGTCTCTCAGAATCTTCTCCAACAACTTTCCTATCGCTTATGTAAAGTTCACTTGCCTGTATTTCCATGGATACATCAGGTGTATCCATACTGCTCTTTTTGTACAAGGAGCACTACTTCCAATTCTCTTTTACTTTACATTTGACTAACAAGGATGAAAATACTACACTGCTTATCCCTGCTTAAGGGTACACTGCTTAAGGATACTTTAGCTACCCTCTAGCTGCTAATATACTTGTAAAACGTTTTACGATTACCCTTAATCTTATTTATTTTATGGCTTATTTTTACTTTTCTAGATTCTTATTTTCCATGTTCCCAATAAACCTTGTCATTTATTTGATACAATTTCCTGTACCTGATGTGCACTTCATTGGTTTCTTTGCTGAATCCTTCAATATCTAATATACGTTTAGTGTAGTGGTTAGCTCAACACTGTTACAGCTCCAGCATTCGGGACCAGGGTTCGAATGCTGTGCTGTCTGCAAGGAGTTTGTATATTCTCCCCATATCTGCGTGAGTTTTCCCTGGGAGCTTTGGTTTCCTCCCACCTTCAAAACGCACTGGGGTTGTAGGTAATCAGTGTAAATGGGCAGCGCGACCTCATGGGCTGAAATCGCCTGCTACCGTGCTGTATGCCTAAATTTAAAAATTAAAAAAAATTAAACTATGATGTCCTAAACTTGCCAACTTAGCCTCGTACTGTAACAAGGAGGGAAAATCTAGTTTCAGAGACTTGAGAGCTGAAGAGATTCAGTTTATGGATGATCAAAGACCAAAATTAAACAGGGTGGGAAGATAGAAGGACTGAATTCTGAAGTGATTGCAGAGAGAGAGAGGAGATGAGGCCATAAAGGGATTTGAAAACAATTAAGAATTTAAAATGCAGAGTGTTTCTCAGCAATCAATATTAGTAAGAGTGATAGATGAATTTAACTTGTGTGTTGGAACATGAGCTGCAAAGTTTTGCAGGTATTGTTTAGAAAACATTATTTCCCAAGTTAGTTTTAAACTGATTGTTCTCTTTTAGAAATTTCCATACTAGGAATATAAGGCTGTTAGCCCTTTAGAAATGTGAATTTAAGAGACTTTAAAAATGTTATTTGAAATATTTGCTTCCGAATTACTCAACCTTAAAAACCTTTGTTTTTAAAATAAGTGCATTTCATATCTGGCGCAATGCTGTAATAGCGCCAGCCACCTGGATTCAAATTGGTGCTATCTGTAAGGAGTTTGTACATTCTCCCGCTATCTGCATAGGTTTCCTCTGGGTGCTCTGGTTTATTCCCACCCTCCAAAACATACAGTATTGTTAGTTAATTTGGGTGTAATTGGGTAGCATAGCTTTAAATGGCCTGAATGGTCTTCTACTGTGTGTAAATAAAAATGTAATTTAAACATTTTAATTTCACTTAAAATATATGAAAAGAATTGTATGCATTCACCATTGATTAAATTGTGAAGGCTATACATGCATGGCAAATTGCTATGTATGTTGTTTTAAATGATTTATGACCAAGTTTATCAGAATATTTTTACTATTCTTTAAATTTAAAATGAATAGTTTTTTAACAATTCTTTTGTGTTGGCATCAAATGTATCATAGCTGTATATCTTTAATTTATTTCCTTTGCTCCAACTCCAGGTATTAATGTGCCTTGAAGGAAGTCTGTTTTAGTTGTAGGTTGTTTTAAAACAGGAGATTCAGTAGGAGAAAAACAATACTTTCCAGTTGTTGACAGGATTTTGAATATAAACTGTATCTTTTGGTTGATAGCTTCATAATGTGGTTTTAAGGATGTTTGCATTAAGGAGGCAATTTTGTAGATGATTCTTAGGAGTACATGGCATTGTCAAATGACCTTTTCCAAAACTTGTGACAAGGGAAACTTGCTGTCTTGTGGATTATACTGTAGGTATTACATTTCAAAACACATTTTAATTTCTGTTATTGAAAGTTTGGTACTTTAATTCATACTTCACTTAATTGACCATCGGTTTAGATGAAGAATTACAATACAAAAACAGGCCATTTGCCCTTACAGATCATTGTTAGTAGTTTAAGATTCACATGAGTTCCTACTTGTCATCTGACATGATTGACATATTTATGTCAATTGTTCTTAAATGCATCCATGTAGTTTTCATTATTTCTACTCTATTGTAGTAATCACTCTGTATTCTACTCACTCTCTGTAGATAGTAAGTTGCTGCAGAATTCTATTTTTGGATTTACTATCGACTTTCAGTCATCAAATTGTACTTATGATGATGAAGGTAGATATACAAATTATGCTTGCTGAAAAAAAGAATAGCTTAACTGTACAAATAAATTTTTAGGCTAATGCACTTTTGATTTTTTTCCTCCAAGCTAATATATCATACATTGATAGTCCAAGGTGGATTTTTAAATGTGTGTGAGAAAAGAAAAGAAGTAAAATCACAAAATATTTAAAAATGTGCATGTGAAAGCCCATGAGCGAGAAGACTGCATAATTGTGCAATAAGTACAACTTAAAGAAACTATTAGTTAAATATAATGTATTTGCTTTCCGATGGACTGTGGTTCATTTCACATTGCTCTTTAAAAAGTTGAAACTCACAAAATGACATGTAGCAGGGTACGTGGCAGAGTAATGCCGAAATGAACCTGTAAAGCTGAAGAGAAAATTGAATGACACTTACTGAACAAAATGATTAGAAGAGCGATGGGCATCACCAGAAGTCCAACCAACATGTCCGCTACAGCAAGTGACATGAGGAAGTAGTTAGTGGCATTCTGAAGTTTCTTCTCAAGAGAAACTGCTAATATGACAAGAATATTGCCACCAATAGTGGGTATGATCACCAGTAATATTAATACTGCTGCCCACCGTAGTCCATCCTTCGACTGATCTCCTTTTAAAAAATTAGAACTGATAAGTGCACTGGTGAGTTTGGATTCCTCTGTAATTGTCACATAGAAGATTTTGTTTGTTTCTGAAGTGTTGAAGAGCTGCATTGAAGTTGCCTGCATTCTGCTGGTTGTAAATGTGCTTGTCGAGTCCGCTGGGTTAGATGCATCATAACAGTCTGGATCATCCATCGTTTCTGAATATTGGCAATTGCCCATCTACTTCCTTTCAAATAATGGCAAGGAGCAGGCAGCATGGTCTGAATTGTTCGTTCACAGATCACTGGCAAGCTTGTGCCAGAATAATGTGTCTTGTAGCAGAGTCTTTGTGATTTTGTCCTGTTTCAGTTAACTCTACAAGTGGATGTTTAATTTCTCCATTTGTATCCTTCTGTTCAAAATTTCCAATACATATGCTGCTCATTGTGACGGTTGTATCATAAACAATTGAAGAATAAAGGAAAATAATTCTTAATGCTCATGAATTGTTCCGTCCCTAAAGGTGAGCCACGCCACTGCTCGACTCCAGCTACTCAGAACTGCTCCAAACATTTCATGTCTTCTTTTGTAGTTCAATAATTAAATTAACTATTTTGCTCTCAAAGGTAATTAGTCTTACCTCCGACAAATGCCTTCTGTATCAAGTTCACAAATTGTAGTCTTAAAGTAGCTGCTGGTGTCTCTGTTTGCTTTGTCACAAAATCATTTCAGTTCTCTGATTCTTCCAGCGCTTCTTGTGAGCTGTAGAAATTTGTTTTGATCCAAATGCTGCATCACTGCCAGATCACTGCTTTCCTTTCACTGCTTGTGGCTGCCTATATTTTTTTTGCTATTCATTAACATGAAACTACTTAACCTTTCCCTATGATTTTGAATCTGAGACAATATGGTGCTTTAACTGTATCTCTCCCCCTCCTCTCCAACCTCTCTGCTGACCCCCCTTCAGAGTGCATTTCTTAAATCCAAATATTGAGTGTTATTCCTTTTTTGCATACCGTTGGACACCCCTAATCTCCAGTGATTGAAAAGAGGAAAACAAATGAGCATAGCAGAGGCAGAAATCTGGAAGGTAAAATATCATCCACATTTCCAGTTCAAAAGCTATTTGCTTTTAATTTTCTTTGCACCCTTTCAAGATAAAATTCGAAGCTATCTTTGGTGATCTTTTAGATTTCGGGCTTTAGGTTTTAAGATTAGTCCTTGATTTTCTGTTGTTTTTGTATTTTTGAGAATTTGATAAATTTCTTTTAAAAGCTTTGATATTTTGCATTCCTTCAAACGAAAGAGTTAAGTTTCTGAAGAAATCCATAAATGGCTTCCTGTAAGGATACATGACGTTGTGCACTATTTGTGAAAGTACGAAATTCATCTTGATTCCAATGTATGAAAAGACCACAGAAGGAAAGAAACAGTAGTTATTGTTGATACTTCTGACAGTTACAATTCAGTAGGTCATTAATACAGTATGAATTTGCTTTTTGGAGCAGATGCAAACTTTGAGAACACAAAATTTATTGTTTTGAATTTATTAATAATTAAAATTACTTGCATCTTCCATATTTCTAAAGTCTCAATAATAAGCTCAATAATATGCAAAATTATTTTAAGGTGCGGTGAGGCATTTGGATTTCATGCTAGCATTTAGATTTCTGTGATCAGTCTGCTTGTTATGAATTTTAGTAATTGTTTATTTAGCATCAAAAGAAATCCTGTAGTCTGCGTTAAAATGGCCGATTTAAGTTATTTCAAAATCAATTAGTGTTAACAATGTGTAGCCTGACATCAATAATATGGTCGCAAATCATCTTGAGATTAGCAAAGGAAAAATTTATGCAATAAGACCATTTTTCCGAAGGCTTCATTGCTACCACTGTAAAGGGCTGTGCTGTTTACATTTAATCTGTAGTATAATTTATATGTTGGATATTTGCATTTATCATCACTTGATACACATTAGAATAAATTGCTCATGAAGTTGTAAGAGGCTCAAATAAAATAAATTATCTAAGCCTTTGATAGCCATAGACATGGACCAGACAAGTGTTATACTAATACAGGGCTTTTATTAACAGACTATAACCACCACTAAACTGGCCAGTGGGAAAGCATCTCCATTTGTTTTATCAGTAGGGTGGAGTATCTCCACAGCTATAGCCAATTGCAAGCAGTTAGTATAATAGCCTCCCCCCCCCCCCCCCCTTACCATTATATCATCACAGCCTTAAATCCAGCATGAGGAGTAATATTAATGCAAATGGTTTTTTTGGGGAGGGTGCTAATCTGTTTCATCAAAAATCTGGCAGAATCTAACATGCACAAATCTATGATTTGACAGTATTTACTAAATTTGAACAAGCCTGAAGATTTTGCATGCATTACAGAGCAAGGATAACACTTTAGGAGTTAAATAAGAACAAAAGAAATAGGAGCAGGATGATGCCATCTGGATCATCTAGCCTGCTCTGTCTTTAATAAGGACGTGGCTGATCTGTCCATAGCTCCACTTACCGAGCTGTTCCTTAAAACCCCTAATTTTCAAAAAACTATCTCTGGCCAATATATTTAATAATGCAGTGTTTCCTGTTTCTTTGGCAGAGAATTCCACAAATTCATTACTCTGAGAGCATCAGTTGCTCTTTCTCTGTCTGAAATCTACATCTCTGAATATTTAGGTTATGTCCCCTAGTTATAGTTTCACCTGCCAGTAGAAACAATATCCCTGCTTCTAGCTTACCTATTCTTTTCGTAATTTTGTATGTCTCGAAAAGAGACTCCCCCTCATCCTTCTGAACTCCAATGAGCATAGTAAAACACGAAAGTCTGCAGACACCGTTTGTTGAAGTAAAAACAATGCTGGAGAAACTCAGCAAGTCCAACAGTGTAGCAAAGATAAAGATACATAACCAACATTTTGGACGAGCTCTTCATCAAATATGAGTTTTTCTTTAAAAAATACACATTTTTCATAAATACCTGTATACATAATAACAAATACTATTTAAACATATTAACAGCCAAATTTAAATAAAACAAAATTTTCAAGCAATAAACATTCTAGCCCCACCCACCCCCTTCCCATTAACACAAAAAAGATAAATATGTCTTTCTATCCACCGTAGGAGCTTACAATCTACATTGTATTAAAAATAGATATAAAATTGAGGGAAGTCTATAAATTTACAACAGCATTATTGTATATGTGCACCAACATAATTCAAGTATGGTTGCCAGATCTTGAGGAATGTATCATATTTGTTTTTTAATATATGTGATCTTTTCCTTAGGTAGACAACTGTCCATTTCTGATATCCATTGTGCCAGAGCAATTGGTGTATCCGACTTCCATGTAACTACTACAAATTTCTTGGCTACCGCCAATGCAATCTTAATAAAATATATTTGAAACTCTGTGATGTTATTGCTAATATCTATACAACTTCCCAGTAAATATAGTTCCGAATTACCTGGAAAGTTAACTCTGGTAATTCTTGTTAAGACTTCTGATATTTCTTGCTAGAAAGAATGAACTTCCGTACATGACCATACAGAGTGGAGAAGTGTTCCTCTATTTCACCTCGAAAGCATCTATCTGATACTTCTGGTTTTGATTTGTGTAGTCTTTGTGGGGTCAAATATAATTGATGCAAAAAGTTATATTGCACCAAGCGATACCGCACATTAATAATCAAGGTTACCCCATCTTTGCACCATTCAGATCAAGATTGTTCTGCTATATTTCCTGCCAGATCTGCTTCCTATCTTTCTCTTGATGTATGTAATCCAGGCTTTTACCCTTCCATTTGTAGGGCATGATGTATTCGGGTAATAAATTTGGGTATGTGTGTTCCAGTTCACTTACTCCTGGAGGAGTCATGTAATTTCCCCAAATTTCTCTTCGAAAAGCCCTTAATTGCAGATAACAAAGGAAATTGGAATTCCATAGGTTTGCTTCATTTCTTCAAATGACATTAAGACACCGTCTTTGTACCAGTCCGTGATATGGCCGATTCCGCTTTTGTAGTCATATATTTAGAATCCTATTTCCCATGATCATAGGTAGCATCAGGATATTACATAATGGCGATCTTTACAAAATTCCCATTTTCCTTCCAATATTATCATTAATATCCTGCCATATTTTTTACCATATGAATCAATATATAGTTTGAAGTCTTTTTCCTAATTAATTTTAAATTCCATTTATAAATAAAATCTTTAAACACTGTTTCATCCATTCCTTATAATTCCATATGAACCCATTTTGGTGGGTTTGTATCGAAGAAAGATGCCAGAAATCTTAATTGTGCAGCCACGTAAATTTTTTTTAAATCTGGGAGTTCCCCTAGTTTATAATCCCATGTCAGTTTTTCTCCTGCTGCTTTGCTACTTTTCAGTTGTTCAGTTGCCTTATATGTCTCTTCCCGGGTGAGGACCTCATCCAGCTCTAGCCTTAAGGGCTGTTGAGGGAGCTGGAGCGGGGCAGATTCTTGGACTGAGCGGTTGGCACTGAAAAGAGATTGGAAGTGTTCTGACCATCGGTTGAGGATGGAGATCTTGTTGCTGAGGAAGACTTTGCCGTCTGAGCTGCGCAGCGGGCTTTGGACTTGGGGTGAGGGGCCGTACACAGAGCCTCGTAAAAACCCCTGAAGTCGCCAATGTCCACGCTGAGCTGGGTTCGTTTGGCAAGGCTAGTCCACCACTCATTTTGGATCTCCCGGAGATGGCGCTGAAGATGGCTGCATGCGCGACGGAGGGCTCGTTTCTTCTCTGGCCAGGACGGCTTTGCAAGGTGAGCCTGGTGGGCAGCTCGCTTCTTTGCCAGCAGCTCCTGGATTTCCTGGTTGTTTTCGTTGAACCAGTCCTTGTTTTTCCTGGAGGAGAAGCCCAGTACCTCTTCAGTGGATTGCAGTATGGCAGTCTTCAGCTGATCCCAGAGGGTTTCAGGGGATGAGTCCGTGAGGCGGATTGCATCCATGAGCTTTGCTTTGAGGTTTGCCTGGAAGTTTCCTCTCACTTCGTCTGACTGCAAGTTTCCAACATTGAACCTCTTTCTGGGGGCTTTACTGTTCCTGGACTTTGGCTTGAAGTGAAGATTGAGCTTGCAGCGAACAAGCCGGTGGTCAGTGTGGCATTCCGCGCTGGGCATGACCCTGGTGTGGAGCACATCTCGTTTGTCTCTTTCTCGCACCAGCACGTAGTCCAGGAGGTGCCAGTGTTTGGATCGAGGATGCATCCAGGTAGTCTTCAGGCTGTCCCTCTGCTGAAAAAGGGTGTTTGTAATGACAAGCCGCTGTTCTGCGCAGAGCTCCAACAGGAGGCACCCGTTGTCGTTGCACTTGCCGACACCATGCTTGCCCAGGATTCCTGGCCAGGTTTCTGAGTCTTTGCCGACGCGAGCGTTGAAGTTGCCAAGGATGACAACCTTGTCGGCTGTAGGGGTGCGTTGAATGAGGTTGCGCAGATCATTGTAGAACTTGTCCTTTTCTGCTGGTTCCGCCTGGAGGGTTGGAGCATAGACACTGATGAGGGTGATGCGACATTTGTTTTGAAGGGGGAGTCGCATGGACATGATCCGGTCCGAGTGGCCTGTCGGAAGGTTTTCAAGTTTGGAGTCAATGGAGTTCTTGACCATGAAGCCTACACCAGATAGGCGTCGTTCATCCATAGGCTTGCCAGACCAGTAGAGTGTGTAGCCCGCGCCATGTTCTTGGAGGCTGCCTACATCTGCAAGACGGACTTCACTGAGAGTGGCTACGTCGATGTCAAGTCTGAGGAGTTCATGTGTCATGAGGGCAGACCGACGTTCAGGCTGTCAGCCTTGTCTAGCATGGTTCTGATGTTCCAGCATGCTAGCTTGAGTTTGTGAGCATCTTTTGAGGGGGAGGACGTGGAGGGGGAGGACGTGGACATGTCCTCGGGCCTGCGCAAAGTAGCTTTTAGGTGGAATGCAGTGTGCGCAGTACTGGCCCCACCCTTTACACCCATGGTTCGTGTGCCGTGGCCAAGCAAGCTGGGATGTGGCAGCGAGGTCCTTGGGTCGTAGATTTTATATCAGAGTGGCCTTCTCCTATGTAGGTTTCTTACCCGGGCTGGAGGGGCCTGCCTCCCCTCCGAGGTCGGACCATACCTGGTCGCAATCCAACCTGTTGGCCTCCGCCTGCTTCACTCTGCCGAGGCCGGGGCCACCGCCTCCCCCTCGCTTCTGCCCGGACCAGGGCCTCCGCCTGCCTCACTCTACCGAGGCTGGGGCCGGCGCCTCCCCCTCGCTTTTGCCCGGATAGGGGCCGCCGCCGCCTACCCTCTGCCCAGACTCGAAAGGGCCACTCAACATGCAAGTTGCATAAAATGGGAGCATGTGCTTATATAATGGACTTGAATTTTCCACTTAAACTCAAGGAGAATTACTTCTAGACATACTGGCTTATCTGGAGAGGCATTGTTTTTCACCCATGTGTGATAAATATCGACCATTCCAACTTGACATGCAGATTGAGCTTTTAAATAATGAACTTCAAAATTATACCATGCAGGTGGTTATCATGTCTGGATGTTAAATAATGATGTAAATAGAACACTAATTTGCTGTTTCTTTAAATAAACATCTTAATGTACATAAACAGCAATATGCACATGGGTTCATTTTGCATTCTCATAGCAGTCACTGTCTATACCATAATGTTATTAGTTACCAAAAAAATTATTGGTAACACCAACAAAAGGTGGCATTGCCTAGTTGATACTAGTTGCTCCTTTAATCCAATGTTTGACTATTTGAATATTTGAAATTATAAGTTAATTTTTTTTCATGTTTTATAGAACACCAGAACAGTGTCCGAGTGTGGTGTCTCTGCTTTCTGAAAGTTATAACCCTCACGTCCGATATGGTGCTGCTCTTGCTCTGGGCATATGCTGTGCTGGAACTGGCAACAAGGTGAGATCACATTGTTTTACGATTATTACAAAGATAGATATTCCATGACCTAATTAAGACACTATAGTATGTAATACATGTATCAGTAAATCCACAACGTTTTTAATAGCATATTTAATATTTGTAGCATAATATGTGAATTCTACATGCATATTTTGAATAGGAAGGTCCAATTAAATGAGATGTCAGAAAAGAATGCAGAGTTCATCTTTTCGTGCAGGTCCCAAATAAACTTTAACGTTAAAACAGGAAGTCGCTTCCATTGATTATTCTTCATTTGTTGTTTACAGTTGAGTCTCCTCTACTTTGAAGAGTTCAAACGCAAATTGAGGGCCACTCTTGGGAAAAAATCTGAAGTGTTTATAAGCATGATATTGCTACCACTGTATTCAAAGTGAAAGATTTGCGTGTTATTAATGGCTATCTTAAAAGTTCTAGAGTCTGGTGTGCAATCCAGCACAGTATTTATTTTTATACTTTCCCAATAATTTATTTTCTTTTGCAGGAAGCCATTAATCTTTTGGAGCCAATGACTAATGATCCAGTAAACTATGTCCGCCAGGGTGCCCTAATTGCATCTGCCCTTCTCCTAATACAGCAGACAGAGATCACATGTCCAAAGGTAGAAATGAATATAAAATATGCATTCAGTCTGTTAAGTTTCAATTCATTTCTTCAGTTTGTTTTGCTCCGTTGTTCAGGATTTGCTTTATATATCGGAATATACATGCATTATGATAGTTTACAAATTTATATGCCTTCTCAAAATATGTCTGAATTAGTCATTACGTAGCAAATATGACAGAGAATTCGATTCTACAAGCAGCAAATGAGATTACTGCCCAGGTATTTGATTTATTGGTTGAGGGAGGAGTTCCCTTGCTCCACTTGCTCCAGCCATCTGTCTGGGCAGAAAGTACTTCTCTAATACATACAATAACAGAATCTCCAGAAATTCAGCAATCCCTTGAAGCTATAGATTAGATTAGGAGCAAACATCTGAAGTAGGGGATGAACGTAAAATATTTTGACTTGGATGAGGTAAGTACAAACAAGGAAAGTTGATCTCAAAAATTACAGAAATGGGAATATTTAGATATCTTCAGAAGCTTTTAATTGTGCAGTTTGAGGAGCCAAGGAGCCTCCACTGCACCTAATTTGTTTCTTTCTATGTTTGTTTGTAAGTGATAGCAGTTTTGCACATTAAGGTGGTGAGAGCAGAATTGTTGAATGATGGAGTTTGTGATATGGGTGACTGTTTCGGGAGAGCTGTTGATCAAAGTTTGAAGGGGGAACAGTATTAGTGGAAATCTGTATGACATTCTGATTTGATTAAATCTCCTTGTAGCAAAGCACATTTTCTGTCCATATTGAATGCTAACTTTAGTGTTGTTACATTGTCGATTGAATGTAGCAGGTCACAGACAAGTCCATAGTAGTATTTATGGCCAATAATGGTACCCAGGGCTTGTCAACTCTGTTCTCTGTCAACTATATAACTGGGCATTTTTGGTGATGCACAAAGTTAATATTCAGAAGTAATGCACGAAAGTCTGCAGACACTGTAAATGAACTAAAAGCACAATGCTGGAGAAATTGATATCCAGGTTACTCCTTTCACAACGTTGCCTGTAGGAAGGAGGGGAAAGTGATATCCTGTAGCAGCCCGCACATGGAGACGTGAACTGGCCCACAAAATGGCAGGCAACC
The DNA here is from genome assembly GCF_036971445.1 of Narcine bancroftii. NCBI lineage: Eukaryota > Metazoa > Chordata > Chondrichthyes > Torpediniformes > Narcinidae > Narcine > Narcine bancroftii. The sequence continues at coordinate 105,405,145 of NC_091477.1, read as the reverse complement.
ACGCAGACCTGGGGGTGACACCAGCCGTTGTCTCGGGTGATCTCCCGCATGGTGGGAAGATAGTGAGCTGTTGCTAGAACACCAGCCAATCCTAGGCCGACGTTCCAATGTCGTGGGGCCTTGACGTCAGTGCCTTGGGCCCATATAAATGCGACGGCCAATGCAATAAACCATTCTCGACTTCAAGGCTTTGGTGTGCATGTCATTCTTCTCCATGCTTGCATAGAGCGAAAGCTAAATTGGTGACCCCGACAGGTCCAACCAACAGATGATGGACCAGACTGAACCAGAAACCATTCACATGGTCTCACTCAAGCTCCCAGCGTTTTGGATGTTTCAGCAACATGTGATTCCAACAGGCCAAGGCTCAGTTCCAGCTTCAACATATCATCAACGACAACACTTGCTACGTCTACATCATGACCGCAATCGATCAAGACACAGAGGCAAGGGCATAGACCCTACAGGAGCCTCCATAGCAAGGCAAATACGTGGCCCTCCAAGAGGTGTTCACTCACCATGGGTCCTGCTGGGGATTCGCACTGCGCCAAAGGAAGACGATGCCTTGGTGGCGGAAATGGTCTATGGCACATCTTCAATCTTGACAAATGCCTGGAAGACCCCACGGCCACCCTTGAGAACTTGCAGCAAAAACTGGAGTCCCTGGTCCTGCAACAATCCCCACCATATGCGCACACTGGCAACGACCAAATAAGGGGCCCTACGGGGTCATCAGGGAGACCTTTACCCTGAAGTCGGCGTATCTGGACTGTCTCCACTCCTCCCCTGCAACGCAGGGGCAAACTTCCCGAGTCAATGGACAACGGCCTGATCGCCAGTTCTGCCAGGGATTGTGTAGTGGCCTGCACACAGAGACGTGGACCAGCCCACAAAATGGTCAGCGAACGTGGTGATTGTGCGGACCTGGGGGTGACCTCTCGCACAGCAGGAAGACAGCGAGCTTTGGTGAGAATGCTGTCCAGTCCCAGGCCGGTGCTCTGATGATGTGGTGCCCTAATGTCAGAGCCCTGGGCCCATTATAGATGCAACGACTAGTACAATAAACCAGTCTCAACTTCAAGGCTTTGTGTGTGCGTGTTTTTCTCCATGCCCACATAGCACGAACGCTACAATCCTGTATTTTTGGTAGAGCTGTGTCATTACCTTGGCCTATTTTGTTAAATCAACAATCACAGGAACGTTGGCTTTTGAATATCACTTTAGCAAATATGATAATTTATGAACTCTTTTATATAGGAATATAAGAGTTCACTTAACATGATGTGAAATAATCACTAAAGAGAGCAGTTAAGAACATTTAAAAACAAATAATGTAAACATTAGTTAAAGAATCCTTTCAAATATACAAGGGTGCCAATAGCAACATGTCAAGACCATCTTCTGAATCTTGAGAGTCCATTACTGGGTTGATATCACTTCCATACATCCTTAATTTTTCAGTAAGGTTTGAAATATCACATTGGTTTTATGCATTATTATACATCATGATACTTTAACTGGCAAGCAATCTGAAAATCACTGGGAAATTGTTGTTTTTAACCGAACATTCTCAATATTTTGCAGCAGTGAAGTTTTCCAATTAGTAAGGAATTGAGTTAAGTGGTTTACATTCTATTAACAGAAGCTAAAAATTTGGATGCTTTTAATGCCAAAACATAAATAGGAATCCATTAAAATAACACAACCTTTGTCATCGTTAACATAATTAAATATTCCAAAACACAAATTTGAGACATTACTGCAATAAAATGCGTATTGTGGCAGTAAGCACTTCCAAAATGACTGATCATTTGAGAGTTTTTATGTAAAAATAAATTTACACCTAGTTTATCTGTGACATTTAAATAGCCTGCACAGCCTCTTTCATCTGGCTTTAAAATCTGGCCCAAGCCTTCAGAAGCTGAATGATAAGACATGAAGTAAAGAAAAGTACAATTGTGATTTGAACAGTTGAAAGTTGACATTTGCAGCAGTACTGATTCTAGAGGGTCATACTGTGACCTCCGCAAACAAACACAACTGGTTGAGAATCGCTGTAAAACAACTTCAACAGAATATGGAATTGGTGAACAGATGATTTGTGACTTTTTAAAAAATATATCAAAAGAGTAAGCCAGTGCTAACTTTTTAAAGCAGTTTGTCTCTTTTAAAATTATTCAAGTGGTTTGAGGATTTGGATAAAAGGATGCTGGAATGGGTCATTTAGTAAGGAAGTGAAGGTACAATAGTACTCGGACACTCTTTCGCTAAATAGCCCAAGTGTTTGTAGATCTTTATTAACCTTAATTGAAGATTAAGAATTTTTTAAATTGGCGATTGAATGAGATTCCAGACCATGTGTGAGAGAGAAACAGACATGAATGTACTATCCGAATGCATCTGTGTCGTACAATGCTGTGCAATTGGCAAGGTGCAAAACTGCACTTAATGTAGGAATTTTTTTTTACCAAGAACTTGGCTTTGAAGTTCTGTGGCATTTTCAAAAAAACAAGAACAAGAAGTTTGTCCTTCATGTTCACCAATTGAAAAGCTTATCGGAAAAGTTTGTCACACCGGTAAGATAGCAGCACCGCTGCTGGTGCGGACCTGAGGAGAACAGGGAGCGGAGACATAGCCCTCCCACGGGGTCCAACCATCAATTCCGTCTGCCGTGGCTGCTGGGCTACGGAAGCAGACAATCGGTGACTGAGGAGACTCCCTTTTGCTTCTCTTTCCCTGACTGTAGGGAATTTCTGCCAATGGCGTATCCTCCTGCCTTAAGGCAGACAAAAACAAATATTGTGTAATATTGCGCTGTGTTCATTGCATGATAATAAATTGAGTTGAATCTTGAGATAGTATCCGACTTATCCTTTCAAAAGTCTCCATGCATCAAAAGCTTTTTGTTAAACTCCTCCCCATATGTGATTTTGTAATTCAACCAATGGATCAGAGTAATTGTATGTATTAAAAGGATTATTCATTTAGACATTTACAAAAGCATGTTAATGAGTAACTGTTTAAAATTCTTTTGGAATAAGTTGACTGTTCTCAAAGGAATCCCAGATCATGGAGCAAAATGCTTCCAGAGGTAAAGTTTGCTGAAACTCATTCAATGAGTTCTTGCAGAGCTAACAGAAATAGTGCAGCAAATAGATGGAGGTGAAATATTAATGTAGAACACTATGGCACAGAAAAGGCCCTTCAGTCCATCCAGTCATGCCAATATATTTTTTAGCTGAGTCCCATCAATCAGCACCCCATATCCCTTACATGTACCTATCCAAATTTCTCTCAAATGTTGCAATGGAGCCTGTATCCACCACCTCTGCTGGCAGCTTGTTCCACGCTCTCACCACCTTCTGAGTGAAGATATTCTCCCTAAGGTTCCCCTTAAACATTTCATATTTCATCCTTCAGGTATTTCCTTTTGTTCATATCTCACCCAACCTCAGTGGAAAAAGAACTGCTTGCATTTGCCCTATTCATATCCCACAATTTTGTATCTCTCTCTCAAATCTCCCCTCATTCTCTGATCTGCAGGAAATAAAGTCCTAACCTATTCAACCTTTCCCTATAACTCAGTTACTTGTCCCTGCAACATTCATGTAAATTTTCTCTACACTCTTCCAAACTTATTTATAGCTTTCAAGATTCAATTTATTGTCATATTACATGAAATTGCTTTTTTTTGCAGTAAGGCAGACAGATTCGCCATCGGCAGAAATTGCTTGAAGCACCTCTTACAGTCAGAGAAAGAGAAGCAAAAGAGAGTCGTTCCCCCCACCCCACCCCCCAGTCACTGAGTGACAATATTTCCTGCAGATAGATGACCAAAACTACACACAATACTCTAAATCTGGCATCACCAATGTCTTGTTCAATTTCAACATAAAAATCCCAACTCTTCTATTCAATACTTTGATTTATGAAGGCCAGTGTGCCAAAAGCTTGCTTGATGCCTCTTTCTATCTTTGATCCCCCTTTCAAGGAATTGTGTATCTGTGTTCCAAGATCCCTTTGTTTTACCACACTGCAGTGCCTTACTGTTTACTGTGCAAGTATTACCCAGGTTTGGCAACTTAAAGTGCATCACTTCCTACTGGTCACATGCAATCTCTAGAAATTTACTACTTAATTTCAGATACTGAGTGACTGAACCTTCTTGGCCAACCTCCCACGTAGGACCTTGTCAAAGACCATTATAAAGTCTATGTGGACCACATCCACTGCCTTTCCTTCATAAACCTTCCTGGTAACCTCCTTGAAAATAACTGTAAAATTAGTTAGACATGAACTACCTTGCACAAAGCCACATTGACCATCCTCAATCTGTACCTGTGTATCCAAGTTTTCGTGTATCCCATCTCTTAAACTACATTCCAGTAGCACTGCTGATGTCAGGGTCACCAGGCTATAATTACTTCGATTATTCTTAGATCCATTCTTAAACAACAGAACAACATTAGCTTTCCTCTAATTCTCTGGCACCTCACCCATTGCTAAGGATGTTTCAAATAACTCTGCTGGGTCCCCTACAATTTCTGTACTAGCCCCCCCCCCCCCCCCCTCAAAATATGAGGGAATACTGAAGTGTTAAACTCAGGATAAAATTACTTTCTGATGTTATCTATGTGAAGAAGGAAGAGCAGTTATCTGATTTCTCTGTGAAGGCCCTGTCTGTATCGAGATGCTGGTTAATTATGTATACCAGTGAGATCATGCATCTTGAATGCTGCAGTTTCTGCAACTGCTGCAGGCAAATGTTACTTTAAATAATATAGAGTCGACTATATGTTATCATGCCTTTATTGTTGCTGGGTCTAAGTCCAGGAGCTTGTTACCCAACAGCATTGTTTGATGGATCTTCACCAGCGTTGCAGTGGTTTAGAGAGATAGTTTATTACCACCACCTTAGATATGCAATAAATGCTGATCATATTAACAATGCTTCATCTAAAAAATGAATCTGGTGGGTAAAAGAGTGGTAGATACTAGGTGGAGATATTTTGTTTTACAAGTGCCCTATTGATTTGCTGCCCTGTGGTTTTTCAACAGGTCACACAGTTCCGTCAACTCTACGCAAAGGTTATCAATGATAAACATGATGATGTGATGGCCAAGTTTGGTGCTATCCTGGCTCAAGGCATTCTTGATGCAGGTAATACAAGGGGCCACCAAGAGACTCATTTTCCTCAAAAAAAAACGGTGGATTTCACATACGTGACTTCTCTTTAATGTAATTAGATGGACTCTTCCTAATCATATAATTTTGTAGATTGTTAATATACCTTTATTGATGCATTGCAAATTTTATTGAGATAATGTCAGATCTATTTTTCTATGTTTCCTTTTTTTTTTGAACATAGGTATCATGTTTATTCTTGCCTAATGGAACTATTCCAGAATCTAAGGAACAAAGATTGTCACGATTGTACCTCTATCTCTTCAGACCCCCCACCCTCCAATTTAGAATCCTTAAACTCGGATTGTCATATCAAGGCAAATAATGGGTCATAGTCTTCTTAAGTTCAATTATATTAATTTCTTCCAAGTTCTTTGCTATCCTAAAATCCTTTTTTCCTATTATTATGACATATTTATTGTCTTCTACACCAGCCATTCTCAACTTTTCTTTTGGCTCTAGCCCCCTTAGGATTATGCTCAAAGTTTATGGGCCCCCTTCCCTGTGAAGCAGCCACGTTTAGTTGGTTTCTTCCGTACTTCTCTCCTACTGACTACATTAAAAACATAAAAATATTAAGGATTTTCGTTCATGCCCCCCACCCCCTTTAAATGTGCTGTGGCCTACAAAAGGGTGGGGGGCTGCATTGCTTCCATTGATCATGGCTGTTCTACACCATCATGATATTTAATGACCTGACCCCCCACCACTCTTGGGGGCAGAAAATGGCATTCTACCCTCAGAAGAAATTGACTCACTGGTTAGCTGAGCAACCCCTTACATGGTAGTTTTTGTTAGTGATTCTCCCATTAATGAAAATATATCATATCTACCCTGTCAAACCACTTTTAGGACCTTGTGTTTGAATAAAGTCATTCTTCTAAAATCCAAGGAATATCGACCCAACCAGTAGCCTCTGATTTTTTTTCTTGTTGCCTTGATTCTATGACTATTAATAACCTTCTCTAAAAACATTATTTTTAAGTTTTCAGTAGTCCAGACCCAGCCTTCCTTGGGAAGGTGGATGTGAGGAAAAAATGTTTGACTTTTCTGGAAAATCCAGGTTTAATTTTGAGTTTGTGCCTCCTTTTCTGGTCTCTTACTAGAGGAATTAGTTCAAAATTAACGTAATAAACTCCATGCACAAAGGGTCTTGATCAGACCCCTGTCTCGGGAAGGATTCCAACCTGAAACATTGACTATTTTTGTTCTCCCACTCCCACTGGTGTTACTCCAACAGATTGTGCCACAGATGTTCTAGCTTGTGCAGTCTTTAGTACCTCAAATAAACCCTGTTTTGAGTTTGGTGCCTAATTCTCCTGAAATGTCCTTTTACACCAATGCTGTAAATCAGGTAAAAATAATACATGTTCAGTCATCTGGAATAACATATGTATCATCCAGTTAATCCCTTAATTGAAATATCTTTACCATCAAGGTCAATTATACTTCGGGATCTGCATAACTAATTGAATCCATATTGGCTTGAATCAAGTTGAATCTAGTTTGCTTCAGCTCTGAGTGTGTGACGTGCAAAATAAAGAGGCTATGAATTGGGTAAAAGGCAATGTATTTGAATGTTGAGACTATTCATGTATGAACTCAGCTGCATAGTTTGGAAATTAGTACCTTGATCATTTTAGATATGGCGTCTTATGAAGTTGGAATCTTGGCTTTAGAGAAAGTTGCAGTAAAGTACTTTTATTTGCAGTAATATGATAAAGCATCCCAAGGCAACTCAGTTTACAAAATTTATCACTGATGCTTGGGCAAGTTACTAAAATGTTGGTCAAAGGGTCTGGTTTTAAGAAACATCCAAAAGGGAGTAGGAGGAGTTGCTATGGTGCACTGGTTTATGAATGGAATTCTCGAACTTTAGCAGCTGGAGACCTGAATAATATGGAATGGAAAAAACAGAAGTCTCTAGAGAAGGTTTTCATTCAAATTGTATGATGGAGCAAAGCAAAATATAATATTTTCCCCCCTCTATTGAAGTTCAGGAAATTCAGAAAATAGTTTGAGGTAGAAAGTAGCAAATTGGATGCAGCAGTCCAAGCTGCTACATTTTCAAGATTTCTACTTGTATAGTTGTAATGTATTGTAAACCTACACTGAAGATCTTGGCTTGAAACATTTTGGAAAGGAAAAGTCCATTTCTGTGCAGATACTTCCTTGCATTGAACAAATCCTTATCATTTTAGTTAATACAACCTGCTTAACTCTTAAACAGACAAGATCATCATGTGATATTGTAAAGTTTATTTAATTTCCTTTTTTTTGGATAGGTGGCCGTAATATGACCATTTCGCTTCAGTCTCGAACAGGACACACCCACATGCCGTCAGTGGTAGGAGTGTTAGTGTTCACTCAGTTTTGGTTCTGGTTCCCTCATTCACATTTTTTATCCCTGGCCTTCACTCCAACTGCAGTCATTGGACTTAACAAGGATCTCAAGGTAACTTAGTTTATGTTTTTTCTTTACTCATTGTTTCAAGAGAGTGGAAGAAATAGAGCCGTGGTATGTTTCAGGGAAGTATAGGAAATGGAACCCTGATAAGTTCTAAGGGAGAGTGGGAAGAATCTACAGTGATCTAGATGGTTACCATCAGGATTTCTGAATAATTAGATAGTGAATTATCAGTTATACAGAATGCTAAACACATTCGAATGGGATGCTTCCATCTGTTCCAAACCAAAGATTAATTTTCTCCATATAAATGAGTTGTCTTACATTTTATAATCAAAACATTCTCAAAATGAAATCTAACAGTGTGTGCTTATGCCACACAATATCCATGTTCATTATATCAAAATAGATCTTAAAATTACATTGGTATTAGATATAGCTCAGTAACAGCATTCCTCCAATTATATACATAAGTTTTGGGATCAAGAGCAAGTCATAGTTGAACAGATAAAATGGATTCATGTCTATGCACTCCTGGAAATATCATCTTTTGGATACAAAGTGAAGCCCATGGTCTTTTTGAGTAAAGTAGAATAATGCTGGAGGAATAAGAAACCTGAATTAGAACATTCTGTAGATACCCAGTAGGCCAGGGAGCATCCGCAGAGAGAGTGATGGGTCAGGTCAATGAGCTTCTATCATGTGAGGTCTTTGCCTGTCTCCACGGATGCTACCTTATCTTCTGGGTATTTACAGCATTTTCTGAATTGCAGCTATAACTTTGCATTGCTTGGATGAAAAAAAAACCCACAATACTAGTTGGAGAAGAACAAGATAATTGTCCTGGTGTCCTAGCCAGTGTTTCTTACGAAATACTTATTCGTATATACTGCATTATGTGCTTCATTGGTTGTAAAATGCCATGCTTAGATCAAGATTATAGAAAATGCTGCGCAATTCAATATTTTTTCTCCTTTGAAAAGAAATGAAACAAATAGTTTTCTAAAGAGTATTTTTCTAACTTTGAACACTGCATGTTTGCTATACTTTGTTCACAGATGCCTAAAGTTCAGTACAAATCAAACTGCAAGCCATCCACATTTGCTTACCCCGCTGCACTGGAGGTTCCCAAAGAGAAAGAAAAGGAAAAGGTTATATTTCCCAAGCTATTTCCATACATAAAAACTAAATGTCAACTGTTCTGTAATGCCTGTGCATGTTCAGGAGTAGAAAAGGTGAACTGTGAAGGTTTTTTTTCTCATTTTTGTTCCCTTGTTAAAGATGAAAATTATGTTTATGAATATGTATCTTAAATTTATTTCCCACGAATGTTGAAAAACTTGCCAAAATGAAAATTGATGTATCAAATATTTCTGCCCACAATATTGGTTACTTGTAATGGATTAGTTTGTGCCAAGTACTTAGTTAATCTGGCCTTTAAAGCTGTTGAATAGTATAGAAAGCTGTTTCATGGGATAGAAAAATTCTCATTGCCCTTAGTGCTACTGTTCATTTTGGCCATAAATTCCTCTTTTTCCATTCTGACTTTCTTTTTCTTTGGCTTGGCTTCGTGGACGAAGATTTATGGAGGGGGTAAATGTCCACGTCAGTTGCAGGCTCGTTTGTGGCTGACAAGTCCGATGCGGGACAGGCAGACATGGTTGCAGCGGTTGCAGGGGAAAATTGGTGGGTTGGGGTTGGGTGTTGGGTTTTTCCTCCTTTGCCTTTTGTCAGTGAAGTGGGCTCTGCGGTCTTCTTCAAAGGAGGTTGCTGCCCGCCAAACTGTGAGGCGCCAAGATGCACGGTTTGAGGCGAGATCACCCCACTGGCGGTGGTCAATGTGGCAGGCACCAAGAGATTTCTTTAGGCAGTCCTTGTACCTCTTCTTTGGTGCACCTCTGTCACGGTGGCCAGTGGAGAGCTCGCCATAGAACACGATCTTGGGAAGGCGATGGTCCTCCATTCTGGAGACGTGACCCACCCAGCGTAGCTGGATCTTCAGCAGCATGGACTCGATGCTGTCGACCTCTGCCATCTCGAGTACTTCGACGTTAGGGATGAAAGCGCTCCAATGAATGTTGAGGATGGAGCGGAGACAACGCTGGTGGAAGCGTTCTAGGAGCCGTAGGCGATGCCGGTAGAGGACCCATGATTCGGAGCCGAACAGGAGTGTGGGTGTGACAACGGCTCTGTATACGCTTATCTTTGTGAGGTCTTTCAGTTGGTTGTTTTTCCAGACTCTTTTGTGTAGTCTTCCAAAGACTTTAGGTTTGAAATAAATGGATGATCTTTTAAATTTCCAGGTTTCTACAGCGGTCCTATCAATCACTGCTAAAGCAAAGAAGAAAGAGAAAGAAAAAGAAAAGGGAAAGGAAAAAGAGGAAGAAAAAATGGATGTGGTAAGTATGAAGCGATGTTTGCTGGAGAGTTTATTGCATTAAAATCATATTTAGCTATTAGGAAGCTAGCAAGAAGAGAAAGAATGTAGTTTTTTTTCTTTGCCTTCATCAATGTAGATATCCATTGAAGGGCCAAAAAATGCTTAATAATGATGTTCGTGAAAATGTGGGCATACTAATTACTGATTTTACTTTCCAGGAAGAGATGGAGAAGAAAGATGAAGACAAAGAAAAAGAAAAGAAGAAGGAACCAGAGCCAAACAGTCATCTGTTGGAGAACCCTGCTCGAGTAATGCCTGCACAACTTAAAGTCCTGGCAATGCCAGAAGGTTGCAGATACCAGCCCTTTAAACCTGTAAGCATTGTTTTCAAAATGTGCAATTTAACTGATTCTAAAATAAAAATGCTATCAGTTAATGATTTAATAATTAATTTAGTATAACTTTACATTTTTATTGTAATAATGTGGAAATTAGAAATGTGGGCCAAAAACCTGAGGAAGAAATTTGTCCTGCAATGGTTTCTCTTTCCATTGCAGTTTATTTCTTCGTTCCCATGTAGGTGCTTCCCAAAGTAACATCTTCGCTAACAAGTCAATTTACTTACCATCCCCATCTGTCAAACTGCTTGTCCCACATTCTGTCTTGAATAAGTTGAGATTTCACCTAATTATTCCCTACATCACATTGTCTGGTAATCTTGAGTACAGGAATAGGCAGGGGTGTCTGCTTCATATCTTTTTGTGGTGCTCAGATGTGGTGATCCTGACCCATGGCTGCTGCCCTCATCTGGAACATCAGGTGTCGGTAACAAGCCTGCAGCACAAGGGAATTCACCTCTGTTTTCCTGATTGCAGTCTCCATCCCTCCACAGGCAGGCATTAAGCTTGCAATGGAGGATCTACACAGCATGATTAACCAACATCACAGGGAATGTCTTGATGCCTTCTCAGTCATTACTGGGGACTTTAAAGTAGATGCTACCAAACTACCACCAGCAAAACTAGGGAAACAAACTGTTGACCACTGCTACACTACCATCAAGGATGTCCACCACCCTGTTGCATCCCCATATTTTGGAAAGTCAAACCACTTGATGTGCTTCTCCTTCCTATGCACAGGAAGAAACTGAAGCATGACACCCAGTAGAGAAGACTGTCCAGAGATGGTCTGAGAAGGCAAAGGAGTAGCTTTGTGGTTATCTGGAGTTGGTAGACTGAGCTGTGTTCAAGGATTTGGAGGCAAACGTCAATAAAAGTGCCACATGGTTATTGACTTCATCAAAAAAATGGATGAACCAAGAGATCGCAAACTGTTGAAGACCAGATCAGTTGCATTCAGATCAGGCAATTCAGAAATAATTGTTTTTTTTACCTCTGTGTTGCCTAAGTTATGTTGAATATTTTTTGAAACATTTTGTGTGGATCTTGAAAAGGACTGAGCTGTATTAATGAAAGTGTGTTCAGTGTGGTGTTTCCCTAGCATCTTCTACTTTTAAAAAAATTAATACATAGAGCATGTATAGTATTTCTGCTGTGGGTCAGTTAAACTGCTTATAGTATATGGTACAACATCTTTTATGGATTTGTCTAAACAGAATTTGTGGGCATGAGTTATCAATAATTTAGCATAGATAAACTATGTAATTAAACTCAATATTTAATGCAGTTAAAATAATTGCATATATAAAGGTAAATTAAATATGAATCATGGGTTTAGCAGGGATGAAGAAGTATGATGAAGCTAGATATAAAGTTGCAGTACTGGAGGTGTGAGCTGCAGACATTATATCACAGGATCATAACTAGATAGTTTGATTTAAAAGTTTTTTTGACATAGGAGGATGTGGATTATGGGAACCTAGAATGCAGTGATCCTAGTCTCCACACACACAGTAGAGTGCAGTGACCAGCCTGTCTATATTTTCAGGTCCCTGTTCCTGTGTTCCCTTTCAACTCCTTGAGATCCATTTCTGCCACTTCTATTCAACTAGCCAGTGTCATTTCCTGCGTATTTTTAGAAGCATACCAGGTTCACTGTAGTCCAGCATCTGAAAATTGTTTGTTGTATTGTATTAATAGGAATAGTGTTCAATAGTCAGAAAAATCACCTAATCAGGCACCACTAAAGTGTTGGGAGTGTCAAATTCATGGAGTTTTACTGTGTATTTACTTTCTTTTATAGTATGCTTGAAATCTTGTTGCAGCTATCGATTGGCGGGATTATAATTCTGAAGGACACCAGTGAAGAGATGGAGGAGCTTGTGGAACCTGTTCCTGCTCATGGACCCAAGATTGAGGAAGAGGAGGAGGAACCTGAACCACCAGAGCCATTTGAATATGTAGAAGACTAAACCAAGGAGGTTTTGTGACTTGCTAATTACTCTTGTATCCTATTTCCTCAGAAAAAACACAGTACTTCTAGCAAAATGTCCCAGCAATGTGAAGAGAATGAAAGTCTTAAGTTATTATGAGAAATGGTTACTGTAACCTTTAGTTAATTAGCTATAATTTCAAGAGTTCATTGGCAGCCTTATTGACCTGTGAAGATGGAAGCGCCAGTAAAATTTGCTTGATTTTGTCAGGAAGAAATAGTAAAATTATTAGAAATATACTGAATACTCTTTGGTCTCATTCAACTATCATGTCTGGATATCAATGTATTGGTCACATCATTCAACTTTTATCAGGCCTCTGATTCAAACTTTATACCTGAATGGCTAGAATCTAGTGTTAAGAAGCAAAGCGAGCTGGTTAAATATATCCATTGAACTAGTAGCTTCACATGGAAAGTGCTGGTTCGCTGTTAAAGTAACCAAGTATCATTTTTAATTTGTCTGGGTTTAAATAAATAGTTTTAAGAAGCATTTTAATTAAATATCCTCAAACAGAGAAAAATATTTTTTGCAAGTGGGTTTCTTTGAAAGGTTTATTTATTTATTTTTTTGTTCCTACACAGGATTGAACACAGAAATACCATTCTTCTGCAGAATGAGCTATTTCATATCTGGATTGATAACTTTCAAAACAACTGCAAGAGATTAATTACATACATTGTAAAAGATGGTAATGCTTTGAAGAAACCAATAAAACCACTTTTGTGTATATTAAAAAAAGAGTATGCTTTATTTCTTCTATTCCTGTGTTTATTTGGTAATAGGATAATGTTGGAGATTCTGAAAATGCATTTCATGGGTCCTGCAACTTTCAGACTGGAACAATATAGTCGCAATACCCACAAGCAAAACTACTTAACTGTTTCCAATTATTTTTCAGGAAATTGGCTTGATTGTGATGGATTATCAGAGTCTGGAGTTGGGCTTTGATTGGAAATATTTGCATCCTTGTGGTTTTGAATATTCATTGTATGTTTGTGCTTTCTTTAATGTGTTAATGTATGTTGGCACCTACAGGATTTGGTTGTAAAACTCATACAAATTATCTGTTCCACTTATTATGGATAAATCCAGGTGATACAACACATAAAGCGAATGGTTGCCTTTCTCTCAGGATGAACCTCCCATTATCTCCATATGCTACTTAAGTTTCTCTTTTTTTCTATCATTATTCAACTATCACGTCTTTAAATAAAATCTTTTTTATGAGAACCTTTTGAAATATGAAGTATTTGCTTAATTTTTAGTTCAACTTCAGTTATGTCAGTAATCAACGTTCTATTTTGTTATTTGCTGGATAAACTGGGTAACTCTAAAGAATTCAAGAGGGTGTCAATCTGAGTTAGGCTTCCCCCTGAAAATTTTATTGTATTTCACTTAGCTTATCTTGTATTTCACTTAGCTTATCTTTTATTACTTTTGTTCTTGGATCTTTAACTCTATTAATTGTATTTTCTGCTATCTTTTTTCTCAGTTTCCATGCCAATCTTTTCATAGATTTAGATCCACTTTCATAGTTTCTCTTTTTCAGACACATTTAATTTTTCCTGATTTCTTGTGTAGCCAGACTATTAATTTCATTCCTAATTTTTAAAGTTTCCTCCAATGGATCCAAGCTCAATTTGTATTTTTTTTTTCCCCCAGTTCCTTCAGCTTATTTTGTAATTCCTCTAATGTTTTATTCCTTTTTTATTTCTTAGACATATGCATGACCTTTTAGCCGGGATCATTGGGACCGGACACCTGCTGTTCGAAATCTTTTGGATTTCGGAATCATTTTAAAATGGCAGTCCCTTTAAGCAAATACGATGTTTCAAAATCGCACAAAATGGGGGTGTAGGGTGCTAAATGAATTTAGATAAATAAAGACTATCATATCACTAGCATGTTTTTTTATATATCTTAAAACTTTAAAATAAAACTGGCTCAAACTGGCTTCTGACTGATAGTGTCAACTGAAAGGGTGAGTGGCGATGACACTCGACTGGGAGGGCCTCTTACAAAGAGGCTCTTACAAATTGCGCTAATCAACAACAGCGCCCAACAGGGAGTTGCTCATATAAAGTGATAATTGCATTAATTGGCCACGGTGTGCGCACAGGAAAGGCTACTTATTAGATGATGACACCACAAATTATTGACGTAGAATGCGATGGGATACATGGGAGTTGAGCGAGTGTCGGGTCATGTTTGGTGCCAAACTCCATCTTTGATGAGCAGCTGTCATCTACTGAAATAAGTGCCAGTTTTTGGAGGTTGCCAGAGATTGGAATTCCGGATAAAAGGTTAGTCACCTGTATGAAAATATGGCTAGAATTTTCCTTGTTAATAGAGCCTAGCCTTCAGAGTATCCCATAAAATAGGAGGTAAAACCTTTCCATTATCATTGAATTCTAAGTAAAGATCAATTTATTTTTTAATTAGTTTCTTGAAATAGGGATTATTGGATAGATTTGAATTTAGTTTCCAAATAGTATTCTTTGGTTATAGGTCAAAATGAACAGATAAATATATCTGGTGCATGGTCACTTGTATCTATTATCTCATTTCCACAGGTGCATATTTTGTCTTTATCTTTTCCAAATTCTATGAAAGTCTATTCTTGTATATAAAGAATTGGGGGGGTGGGGGGGGTGTGGCAGAGTAATGAGTGTAATCCTTTCTATTAGGGAAAAGATCCCTCCATATATCAGTCCAATATTCTCAAAAAGTCTGTTAACTTTCTTTTTTGAAGAATTTATTTCATGTTTTTTTATTGGAAGAGTCTAACTTTGGTTGTAATTCCACATTTAAGTCTCCCCCACATATCAAGAGAGCTTCTCTTTCTGCTACCATAATATTAGTAATTTTCTGGAAGAAACTAGTATCACTTCTTGGAAGTGCTTATATATTCAATAGAGTAATTGGATTCCTGTCTGTATTTGCCCTTACTAGAATATATCTGCCCTCCTTTATCTTTTATTTTGAATATTTATTTTTCAAAATTTAGATGGTTTGAGGTGAGAATAGCAACTCCTCTCCTATGTCCTGATTTATATGAGAAACACAAATCAGTGAAGCCCATTTTCTTTAGTTTTTCAGGCTAACTATTATTTAGTTTCCTGTAAATATACTACATGGGTTTATTCTTTCTTCATTTCAGATAGATTTTTTTTTAACAGTCCATAACATTAAAAGAAATGAATTTTACCTTATCCTTAGGCATGTGTAATTATCTGTCAATATATCATTGAAATTAGCAGAATTATGGCTTAATTGATCTACTCTCTAAACAGATATGAACCAAGAAACATGAGTGGGGGGAAAAAAAAACAACCAAAGTGTGATTCCAAGGCTGGGGTCTCTAATAAAAGACCCTGAATTAAGCTAGAGAGCACCTAGCTGTGGGGATAGCCTCTCTCATCTGTGAGTTGAGGGCCCCCACAAAAGCAAATAGAAAAGAAAGCCATGTTCATTATACAGAAAAGACTTCCCTGTGTATTCCTTCCATGTATATATTCTCATTTATATGGAAAAAAATGGAGTGAATGATGATTAAAAAATAAAGTAATTAATATAAAGACACCTTGTAATATGTACTTATTGAGATAAATATAGTATCATCCATTTTTTGCTTCTGGTTACCTTAACATTTCTGAAATTAGTCAGATCAAATGACTCTTCTGGAGGGGGTGAGGTCTGTCTTCTGAAAACTCATAGTCTCATCCTGACATTCTTCTCTCGTCCTCCTCCCGTCCCCTACTTTCTCACTATTTCCCAAGTAGGGCAGGATAGCTGCTCAAACAGGCTTTCTCTTAGTTTGACCCCTGTCCTTCATGCCTCCAGTCTCTTCTTCCACTGTCTGATACAACCGCATCCCTTCTTATTAAAACACTTGTAGTTTAGCAGGGAACAGAGTTTGGAAGCTAATCTTTCTTTGCTTTAATATTTGCTTTGCTTAAAAATATTCTGTATGTTTCTGCAGGAACACTGGGGTGTAGTCTTGATTAAAATATATTAATTTCCCATTCAAAAATACCTTCTTTCCCAAGGGCCGATACAGAATCTTTGGTTTGTACTGAAGAAATCTGATTACTATTGACTGCGATTTATCTTCCATGTCTTCCAGAAGGCCTTGGGACAAGTGCACAATGTGCTCTCTCAATCTCAAGTTCCGTATTCAGGGGAATCTCCAGCCTGTCCCATAGTTACTTTTCTACAAACTCCACTGTGGACAGCTCCTTTGCACCTTCGGGAACATGTATACTAATATTCTTCCGCCGTGACCTTCCTTCTTGATTTAATACAGTTATCATCTTATTTGGCATCCATTCCATATCTTGAACTTGATTTTCTACCTTCTCAATTCATGTCTGCTGCCTCTATTTTTCGATTAGCGTTGGTGAGCTCTGACTTGATATCCTTTAGTTGCTGTTTTATGACTTCTTGATATTCCCTTATGTCTTCCAGAATTTTTATTAGATTTGCTGCTTCACTTAAACAAGACCTGTGCAGTTGGAGCCTCTTCGTGCACAGGCTCAGCAGTGATGCTTTTTTTCTCCATTTCTTTTTCTCATTCTTGCTTCCTTTATCAGTTCATATATCTTTAAGAAATCTATTTGGCAGATAAACGAGGCATAATAATTGTTTTTCCAGAGGAGTTGTTATTTTAGGCAGCCATTCTAAGCAATGATGTCAACAGAACCCATTTAAGGACTTATATAGCACATTATTTATTATTATTTTCTATATTGCACAGTTTGCTTGCACTTTCTAGTTTACATTTCTCACTTGCATACATTTCTTGAGAATAGGTAAGAATGCTGCCTGGCTGGCAGGAAAAAGAATCTCCGGGCTGTATGTGATGCCATGTATGATTCTGACAATAAATGTGAACTTTGAACTTTAAGACCTGTGAATCGTTCCCCCGATCTGTCATTTCAGATAATGATTTTTTAAATGGGCCTTGTGTTGTTGCTTAGTCTCCACAAATAAGTTCTTCAGAGAAACTTGCTTGGTTAGTACTTTGGAGAAATTACATTGCACTGATAAAAATAAAAGCAGAGTGAGAAAATAGTGTATTGTAACTTTTTTTTAAAATAAAGTCCAGTTAAAACTTCTGATAATCTTTAAGTTCAAGAGTGAGAAATGTCTCAACTTTAATTCCTTTTATCCAAAGATAGCTATAAAATTTTTACATTTGTTTGCACCAATTAGATTTAAATTTTGACAGCAGTCCAGTGGCCAGTCCTGTTAAGTATTTCCATATGCATGGATTAGAATATTTCCAACTGAGCTTTGATTTACATCCTACCGAGATTAGTCTGTCATCCTCTGGATTTGTGTGAAGAATAGCAACTAAACCAGTTCCAGGGTTTCCAGTACAGGTCATTCAGGAGATATGGGTGGGACAAGAGGAAGAAAAGAATGAAAGCAATCACCCTTTAATGCACAGAAGGAAGTTCTTCATTCATTGAACTGACAGAAATGCACGGGTAGTATTTGAGAGGCAGTTGGATAAACGAACATAACCAGGATTGTGAATGGCAAAGAAAGGTCAGAACTTGTATTCCACTCATTTACTTTGCTCACATTGATATTTCTGGATTTGTTTTCAACATGCAAGTTTTGTACTCCTACGCTACTAAATTTTCTATTCACCCTTTTTCATTAGTTTTTCTGACATTGCCCTGTCACTGCTTTTTTCTTGAACAGGTTTTTCAAGGCTTCGTTCTCTCATTTTCAATATTCTTAAATATCACAGAAAGTAGAAACCGCCCCCCCCCCCCCCCCCCAAAGAAGTCAAATTATTTTTTAAAATGGCAGATGTTAGAAAATATAGGTGGGAAACAGAAAATGCTGGAAATACTCAGCAGGACAGGTGTTAATTTTGAAACTAGAAAAACCAAATTAATGTTTCAGGTGGATGGGCTTTCAGAAGAAATCTCCTGTTTTTCTTACCTTCAATTATGCCTTGACTTTTATGATGCTTGTCGTGAGTCCTTCTTCAATACAACACTGCCATAGTGCAGCACCATGTCTGCAGGATGCTTTAAACTATATAAAATTTAGACATGCACCAGGTCCTTTCAGCCCACGAACCTGTGCTACCCAATTGACCTACAAACTCTGGTACTTTTGAACGGTGGGAGGAAACAGAAGCTCCCGGGTCAA
The DNA here is from genome assembly GCF_036971445.1 of Narcine bancroftii. NCBI lineage: Eukaryota > Metazoa > Chordata > Chondrichthyes > Torpediniformes > Narcinidae > Narcine > Narcine bancroftii. The sequence continues at coordinate 105,386,607 of NC_091477.1, read as the reverse complement.
CCCTGTGCATATATGGGGAGAACATCCAAATTCCTTACAGACAACGGGATTCAAACCCTGGTCCCGATTGCTGATGCTGTAGCAGTGTTTACGCTAACTATGCCACCCCAAACCTCCATGTATTAGAACTTGATTTTTGTATGTTGGGTCAAAGGACCTCTCTGTACTTTTATAAGATCCTTTGCAATAAATGGAAATTCATGTTAAACATGGCTGAAGTACAACATTAGCATTAAAGGCATGTTTTCAATTAATTGCTTCATGATTTAAACAGCTAATTTGAGAATAATGAAAGTATAGTTGTATTTAGTAAATTACTAATGCTGTTCTACCTAATACAGTTGACAAAGCTCAGGGTCAATTTGACAAACTGCTTGATTTTATGGTTTTCTTTCAGCATAAGGATGATGTTCTTTAAACTAATGTTACCTCGTACACCAGTATCAGTTGTTCAATGATCACAGAAGCAGCAAAAGCAGAAATCCTGATGTTAATCTACTCTGGGATGAATTGGATTTTGCTGCTGTTTTCTAGTGCCAATGTTTTTCATCATTTCTCAGATGCAGACTATCTCTGCATATCTGAGTTCTTGATCATTGTGTAAATAAATCGAGGGGTAATTGGATTTGATTGAAAGGATCACTAAGTTGGAAGCTGCATCATTTTTTACAATGTTCAAAGGGATGGAAGATACCTTGTTTGTTCTCCATTTTTGTGAATTCTGGAAGGGGTCAGCATATTCTGACACTGGGCTAGATGGAACACCTAGTAGTGGAAGTACAGTAATTCATTCCTTTTGTGCTGGGCTTTTGTATGCTCCAGATAAATGCATTGTAGGTTCTCAATGCTCTAAAAAACCACCTGTCCATTTGAGCAAACGGGTCAGAGATTCCCGTAAGTCAGTTGGGATGATACACTTTCAAACAGGCTTTGACCACATCCTTGAATTTTTTTTGTGTGTTCAGCTTCATAATCTTTTGCTGTGACAGAAATTGAAATCGAGTGAGGGTTTTAGGAACCTGGTGTTCATTTGGTAGTGCTAAAAAAAAATGCACAACTTGTACATGTAAACAAATAAAGAAACGTAAACAAACTGCAACACAGAGGAGAAAAAAAACAATGAAGTACGAAAGTAAGAGTCCTTAAGTGAGTCCCTGATTGAGTTTATTGTTGAGGAGTCTGATGACGGAAGGGTACCAGGTATTCCTGAAGTTGGTGGTGTGAGTTTTGTGGCACCTATGTCTTGCCTGGTGGTAGCAGCGAGAATAGAGTGTGCTGATCCATGATGATTGCTGCTGTTCTCCGACGGCAGCGTTCCCTGTAGATGTCCTTGATGGTGGGGAGGGTTTAGGCTGTGATGTCTTAGGCTGTGTCCATTACCTTTTGCAGGGTTTTATGCTCTGGGGTATTGGCATCCACATACAATAATGACTAAACGAGAGCCTGAAAACCAAGAATTTCTAAACCAAGAATTTCTAAACCAAGAATTTCTAAACCAACTGCAGGAAAATAGGTCTCAAAATTAGTTTTCAGGCTAATTTTAGCTTTCTGACTAAAATAACTAATGATGGATATGAAGATTCTGGAGCTGAAGAGTGGGTTTTCAGTCTAACATAAATAAACAGATCAGAAACATTTGAGACCCAATCAACCCATATCCTTATTTCTCACCCCCCGCCACCAAACCAATTTCAAACAACTAATTCAAATATTATCAGTATCCATTTGCCAAATCAATTTGTTAAAGGGCAAGGATATGTCCTATCACAGGAAATTCTGTCAAAAAGAATTGTCTAAGCATTACCATGGGGATCCACATCCATTGTAACTATGACAGACTAACATCTAAATTGCCCTGGGAATTGCTCAGAGAAATTAAGATCCTACTTCCTGGGCCAAAAGCACTGTGGATATAAACCTTCAAAATTTATTTCATTGGGAACTCGGGTGTTAAAATTCCCAAATTAGTGTGCAGTTTTGATTATAAACTCTCCGAAATTAAAAGATGTTGAAAATTTTAAGTTCGTGGCCAAATTATAGTAGACTGGCTTTGCTGGTTTCATCATATGGCACCACATTCTCCCCATTATTAGCAACAAGAGATTTGAAACATCATACAGGACAACAATATTTCAACTGGAAAGTGCCAATTTTGTCTGCTTGAGGCAAGCAGACTTTCTGTCGCTGGTGGCGAGGACAGTGTTAACACTAAGCCCTCAGCCCTCCAGCCTTCCTGGTATAAGAGGGATAGAAGAAGTTTAGGAATGAAGACAGGAGGAGAGATCATTAAGAAATACCGCATACTTCAATGTAAGCATATAATGTAACTTTGATCTGTACCCCATAGGACTAAAATGTTCCATCATGTTTATATCATTAAAATTTAATTAATTCATAGCTTGCACAAACATGTCTGAAAAAGTTTTGGGGGCATTTATTTATCTGGCAAATACACAGGTTCAAGAATAAATTATAAAATCAAAATAGAATATTAAGAAACTATAAAAAAACATTCTCATTCTGCAAGGTTGCAATGATACTTCTCCACATAAAGCTCAATAGCACTGCCTGCCAAGTTTACTGAACCATTCAGAATCATACATCGAGAAACAACATAATTGGCTGAGGAAATCCTACCAATGGAAATGAGATTGGAAATGGCCATGTGTGGTCGGTATAGGTAAAGTGCAGCTCTTAGAGTAATGCAGACTGTGAGGCAGAATAAAACATGGAAGCAGTTCTTGAAACTGGCATACAATGGGTTAGCTCACACAACGGTGTACACTTCGGTTTGAAATTAATCTGTTGTGAAACTCTGGAACATTTGGTTTATAAACAGAAGGAATCTGTTGTTTCAGTACTGCTTTATGTATATAGATTTATTTGATTTATCAGGATGATCAGTCTCCTTATTTCAAACAAATGTATTGAACCTCCCAGACCACTTTGATTTTTTTTTAATGTTGTTCAGTTCACTTAATTTCTGGTAATGTTTTCAACATCAATCCTGCCTCATGGGTTCCTGGATTAAGTCTCAGCACCTCTGTCTATTATCTGGTTGATATTTTTACATTTCTTGTGCACAATACATATATCATCTGGCATGGTGGGATAATTCTTGGAGCAGTTTCGAAGTGACTACAACGTGGTGTTGCAGTTCGTGCTGCAGATGACACTACTTGGTTACAATACAGAGACTGGATTCCAGAGTTGTTTCTTAAACCTTGCCTCAAATGAAACTTAACAGTACAAGAACAATATTTCAAGAAACGTGAAGGTTGTTCACTTGTGAAAGTTGTAATTCTTGATAGTAGGTAACATGACAATGTGTGATTTGACATCATTCCTTAAAGGGTTACAACATGTCTAAAAAGGTTTTTTTTGGACATTTACTATAATCTGATATGGCAATTACCTAGGTTCTAGATAGGATTAGAATAAAATATTAAAAACTACATCCACAAGGTTGGTTAGGCTTGTCTACAGAAACCCACAGCAGTTGCATGTTCAAATAAAGATAATAAATCATTTTAGCATTTGTAACTTCGATTTGGTCAGAATTTAATAGACTGGCTTCTCCACAACACTATTTATACGGAGGTTCAAACATAAGAACACATAAGTGGAGTCGAATCAGATAAATGTTGAGGCCAAGCCAAAAATAAAGCAATATTGATCAATGTTTCTTGACATTAATGATAGTCTTAAAAATAAAAGAGACAGAGGTGTACAGATACAGCAACAGCCATTGTTGAGATCGATCTATTAATCTGGAAGGTGAAAGTGCAGCCTCTGAACAGTGTTAGGGTGCATAAAGAACTTGTTCCATTTTCAGAGGGGAGCAGTTCAGAGATGGGTAAGCAGCAGTGCCAATGGTTAGTGTGCAATGTAATAATGTGTACATGATGTGTATAGATCTTGATCACTCCAAGGCTCCAACTTACCTGAATTGCCGTTGTGGAGCTTGTCAGTGAAGCCCTGATGTCTCGAACTCTTGTATTTGTCATTCTTCATTTAGAGTATTCCCACAGTCATCGCCCCACTTTCCGACCATGTTTTACTTGGAGCCAAGTGATGCCTGCACTCAACATGTATGCTCTAACGCCAAAGAACTTCTTTATTTGAAGCAGCAGCACAGGGAACCTTCCCACAAGAGTGTCTGCCATGGCAAGAGATTGCACTACAAAGCGTGTGATTCTCTTACAATTTTACTGCCATCACACAATCTCTATGTGTAAATTGTGCAGAAGGTCCAGTGTTGAACCTTCTTCCAGAAAACATGCACAGATCTGTTTTAGTATACTTTTTAAATTGTGGACAACTTTCACATGATTGAGTTAAGTTGAGGATCTCAGAAGGTGATTAATTGCTGTCTTTGAAATGTTTGCAATGGTGAGACATTAGAGAAAGATTAAGCTTTTAATGGAGTCCTTTCACATCTTTGAACCAAAGTCTTTCAATACTTTAAACCACAGTGACGTTAGCTATATTGGTGTATGTGAGAGTTATTTATATATATGGAAATTGCCATGTACAATAATGATTTAACATGTTTGGATTATATTAATTGAGGGATAATTCTTTGGCTTAGCTTCGCGGACGAAGATTTATGGAGGGGGTAAAAGTCCACGTCTGCTGCAGGCTCGTTTGTGGCTGACAAGTCCGATGCGGGACAGGCAGACACGGTTGCAGCGGCTGCAGGGGAAAATTGGTTGGTTGGGGTTGGGTGTTGGGTTTTTCCTCCTTTGCCTTTTGTCAGTGAGGTGGGCTCTGCGGTCTTCTTCAAAGGAGGCTGCTGCCCGCCGAACTGTGAGGCGCCAAGATGCATGGTTTGAGGCGATATCAGCCCACTGGCGGTGGTCAATGTGGCAGGCACCAAGAGATTTCTTTAGGCAGTCCAACTCACCTATTTTTCTATATGTAGAAATGCTGCACATAATTGAGGGGACAACAACCAATGCAATATTTCATTTGTACCCAGTGAAGCGTTAATACGTTCTGTCATACTTTGATGAAGGGCTCAAGGCCAAAACGATGGTTATGTACCTTTACCCTTGCTATATAAAGTACACTGTTTCACTTGCTGAATTTCTCCAGCGTTGTATTTTACTTTTTACTTCACAATGTTTGGAGACTTTTGTGTTTTATTAGTGTTTAATACAAATTACATGTCCCAAATTCTGGAATGAGACATGCTGACTCAGAGGTGAGAGTATGACCAACAGTCACTGGAGAGACCACAGATTGTCCATTCTCACCTTTCAAGGGCAATGAGACTGTTTAACTGAAACCATAAAAAGAAAAAAAATAGAGTCCAAATGCTGAAAATCAATCACAAAAATTGAATATGTTGGACAAACATATCAAGGCAAGAACAGATTAATGTAGCATATGGAACAGTTTCATAATGCATTTCTTATTACACTGTACAATGATGCATGACTGTATCTGTTGGTTCTCATTGCAAACTCCCTTTTATAGACAGTGCCAGATTTGAACCCAGGTCACTGCCACTATATAGATAGTATTGTGCTAAACACTATCGTGCCACCCATACAACTTTTTGAACATAAAGCATTACAGTACAGAAACAGGACTTTCAGCCCACAATGTATATGCCAGTGATGCCAATTTCAACTGCACATCTCCCCTGCTCATGATCTATATTCCCCCATTCCTTACCTGTTCATGTGTCTGTTTCATTACCTCTTAATGCTGCTATTGTATCTGCTTCCACTGTTTAACAAGGAAATATTGGCTAGGATTTTTTTCTGTGGAATGCAGGAGGCAAATTGTTGACATTAGGGAAGTATATCATATCATTGGGCCATAGATGAGATGAATAGTCATAGTCTTTCTCTCGGGGAGGGTAGTCTAAGCCTATAAGTCTGAGGAGAAAGGTTTAAAGGAACCTGAGAGGTAACTTTTTCACACTGAGAATGGTATGTGAAACGCAATGGCAGAGGAAGTGATAGAGGTAGGTATAGTTATCTCCATTAAATAACTTGAAACATGGATAGGAAATATTTAGAAGTATATGGGCAAAGGCAGTCAAATGGGACTAGATCAGGTAAGCAACTTGGATGAAATTAAAGGGTTGGGGAAAAAAAGGCTCTTACAATATGACTTTCCCAGCAGTGCAATTCAGCCTCCAACCACTTTCTGTTTAAAAAAACCTTGTCTTACAAATTTCCTATAAATTTTTTCCCTCTCATCTTAAAAATATGCCCTCAACTATTTGATATTTCCACCCTTGTAAAAAGGCTCTATTAACCCTGTCAATGGTTCTCATGATTTTATATTCTTCTATCAGGTATTTCAACCTCCAGCACTTGAGAGAAACCACTCAAATGTTTGTCCAACCTCTTGTAACACTCTCTAATCCAGGCAACATCCTGGTGAACCTCTTTTGCACCTTCTCCAAAAACTCCACCTCCTTCCTGTAATGGTTACCAGAACTGCACACAATACTTCAGATTTGGCTTAAGCAAAGTCATATATAGCGGCAATTTGACTTTCTGGTTTTTATACTCAATGTCTCGATCATGGAAGATAAGTGTGCTGTAGACCAAGTTCGTTTACATTTATTACCATGTGTGCCAAGGTACAGTGGAGAGGTTTATCCACACATAAGTACAGCGGAATAAAACATAGTACAGAGAGTTGTTATAGCGAGAAATCAGTTTGAGTGGAGTAAGAGCAACATTATTTTATTAGTATGAGGTCATGAGGTTTGTTCAGTAGCTTGTTATCAGTAGGAAAGAAACTGTCCTTGAATTTGGTGGTGTGTTATATTCTTCCCAATGGGAGGAGGGAGAACAGAGTGTGTCTGGGTGGGATAAGACCTTTAGCCTGTTGGCTGCTTTTCTGAGGCATTGGGACTTATAGATGGGTTGATGGAGGGAAGGGAGGTTTATGTGATGGTCTGAGCTGCATGCACAACTCTCTACCTATCTACTTGTGTTGGAAGTTAGTCACATACCTTTGGTAAAACAACAACTCACATCTTCTGAGGATCAACAGGAGGACTTAAAGAAAAAGGGTAAATAAATAATTCCTCACTTTCAAAACTGATGTTTCTTTGTTTGCGGCCACTGTGTAATTGAGAAAGACTGGCAATCTGAAGCTGAGTAGCGATACATCAGTTGAAAGGAAGTGAGCTCAGAGTAGAATTGAAGCAACACTAATTGTTTGATTTTCATTTATAAAACCATTAATTTCCTGCCCATTGCTCTGTTCAAAAAGCTTTGGAAAAATATCAAATTATTTTTAATGTGCAATGATGGTAAATATTTGCATTAATCATCCTTGTTTATGATGGACTTATGGATACTGTTGAGATTTTTTAGCTAACAATATACATATTGAAACAATTATAGCATGGACAATTCACTGACTTGAGAAATTTGTCTGGGCCATATTATGTGGATTTCACACAGATTCTCCAAATTAGATTTTTTTTAAAAACCATTGCACATCATTAATAATTCAGACAGTGAATGTGTCCAAAAATTCTGCATAATGATTGAAACTTTGATTTTTTAAAAATTTCTTCATTGCCATGTTTTCTTGAAGATTAACTTTCACTTTGAAAATTGAAACAACAGAGATTATCAAAAGTAAATAAAAGATTAAAGCTTTTAACCTTCCACTAATATGAATCCATATTAGGTAGAATAGGGGTAAAGTTCAGACAATAGATGTATATACTCTTGTCTAATATTGGCTGCATCTTACTTTCCTTCAGCAGCCATACTCACACACCCATTTGAGCTCTTGGCGCCAATGTTGTGTCTGTTCTATGAAATACAGCAGTCTGTGAGCAAAATCAAGGCTCCAGGCAGCAGATCCTCTGTCCCTACTCAAGACTAAGTGCTCTCAAAGGCCTTTTGCAAACATCTATGATAGATACATTATAACCCTTGAAATTGATTTTAAATAATTTAAAAGGTGTTTTAAATTTAGACATGCAGTACTGTAACAGACCCTTTCAGCCTACAAGTCCATGCTACCCAATTACATCCGTTTGATCCACAACCCTGATACGTTTTGAACAGTGGGAGGAAAATGGAGCACCCGGAGAAAACCCACGCAGACTCATCACTGGCGCTGTAACAGTGTTGTGCTAACTGCTACACTGCCATGCAACCCTTAATAATAAATTTAATGAATTTGGTGATAAAATTTATTTTACTAATCTTAATATTAAGATTAGTTGTGGGATCAGGAGTAAGAGATCTAAATTTGTCATTTGGGATGCTTCAGCATCCACACCACCAGTTCAGGGACTATCCAACACCACCAGTAGAAAAGTACATTAGTTCCAATTAATTTAAATGTGGTTTTGGTCATATTTCATACATGGAATTCCAGCATCTGTGTTTTTTTTTGTTTTTCAACGATCACTAAATAACTTTTCTTACTTGAAAAGCCCACCTTCGCAAATAGTCTAAGAATGTTTTTGGGGTGAAGTGTCAGCAAGTTCCTGGCTGTAAATAACTCTGCCTCACTTTGCTTCAACAGGTAATGAAAAAGAAATGAAGGGAAAAGGATAAGATAAAAGTCCTTGTGGTTGATTGTAAACCATGAATCTTCCTGACAATGCGGAAACAGACGTTGATTTCTGGACCATAGCCAAGTCTACAATCTTCACCGAACCCTTTGGCCGCACTGCCTGACCCATCTGTATCCATGTGCTCCGCCTTGGCTCCTCTATCCTATGAGAATTCTGATGGCAGAGCTTAGCCAGTAAATTGTTGGTGAAGTTCAACTTTTCCACTTCATGACAAAATTCTTTAAGCCATTTGAAATCTATCAGATCTCTCTAAAACAGGTCTAAGTTGTGAATGGAGGCCTTGGGTGTGAGGTTGTGTTGCCTGAAGCTTGGCGGGTGCTCTCTTCATCGGACACCAAACTTACCCGTTGATGAGCCATTTTGTTTTTGTCATACTGAGCACCAGCTTGTCATCCTCTAATACATAGGGTTGTATAGTGCCATAAATAACAAAACAACATGACTGTAATAAGATATGTTTTTAAACTTTTAAGATTCAGAAATCAGAAATAAAAGTAGAAATACTGAAACTTGGAAAAACATCTACCATCTGAAGTTTTGCATGGGACAAGGGACCTCTGTTTGAAACATTATGCTATCTGTCAAGTCCATTAATGGATTTTTTAAAGCTGTGTTTTTTGGACTTCAGAAGAGAGCCTGAGAGTACAGCAGTGGTACATAGAACTGAATAAATGTATTCCATTGGAAAAAATAACATATAATTTAAAAAATAAAGTCACAGTATTTGAACAAATTTGGGAACCGTACATGGAACACAACAGAGAGGGCTTACTGTGGACCTCCACCACCTAAAATGATAGAATGAGAAGAAGATGAACTGACCCAGTGTGTAAAAGTAGATGACACAATTTTCTTGTTTATTTTCATTGTGTGATGACATTGTTTAATGGGTTTATTGCATTGTATATGTTGAACGTTTAGTGGGTAGGGAGGGGTGGGAAGGAGGGAGGGAAGGAAGGGGGGAAAAGGGGAGAAAATGACACTGTATATTCAAGAGGGAAATGTTTGTGTGTATTTTGGTTAATATGGTTCATAGAGTTAAAAATAAATTTAAAAAAAAAATGAAATAATTTAAAACCACTTCTTGATTCATATTTTTAAAATGTGAGTTGTTAATTCTGTCTCTAAATTGTGGAATAAAGTCAATTTTTGGTTGTGTGAATAAAAATATTTCAATCTGGCAGCAAATATATTATCAAGATGTCCTTATCTCAGTCAAGATTTACTTCCATGGCAACAGAGCAACAAACATTTACTGCACCAATTACTTGGATGTCAGAGGTATAAAGTGAGAAAAGTTTGAACAGAATGGGAACGTGCTCTTTGGAGTTTAGAAGAATGAGAGATGATTGTTTCTGTTGGCAATAAAGGACCATAATCTCAAGTAAAGAAGTCAGGCATTCAAGACCGAATTCAAGGGGAATATTTTCTTTTGAAACTTTGTAAATCTGTGAAATTCACTCTCTCTCAAAGAACTGTGAATGTTTGCCCACTGGGAAGAATCAAAGCTTGGTCAATTTTTGGGGGGAGGGGGAATCTGTGGAAATAAAGTGGCACAATAAAATCCCTGGTATCTGGCACCTATGGAAATTGGTAGGTACCGGATACGGGAATTTTCCGGTTGCTTGAGATTGCATGTTGCGTGAATGGAGAACTAATGGCAATGCATGCCAATTTTAAACTTCTGTATTTTTTTACCCATTTATTTTCTGTGATTTTTTTTGCCAGTTGCTTGAGGCTGCCGGTTGCTTGAATACCTGATAACAGATTTTACTTTCTAAGGATTGAATGAAAACATTGGACTGAGGTGGTGGACCTCTCACATTGGTGGTAGGACTGTGTCGCCCAGTGGTGTTTCTACTGTATCCTTGCTCTGATCATGTTTCCCACTGAGAATGATTGTTGTAAGGTGAAAGCTCATCCTGCAATAGAGAACCTGCATTTTCTAGCATGAGGTAAGCAGTGTGGAAGCTGCAGTGCAGCCTCCCTTCCTTTGGTAAGAATGTTTGTTCTGTCCTTGAGTCCTGTGGGAAGTTTATGTAAATATTTTAATTCCATAGTGACAGTTGAAGTAAATGTTACAAGAGAAAGCTGTTTAAACCGGCTATCCTGCGATATTTGTGTATTAATAGAGCACACTTTGAGGGACTCTTCATCTTTAACAGGTTGAGGAAAAGTGAGATTTAACCCTTAGAGTATCAGAGCAGCTTCACATCAGACAGAAATGGGCAATGGAAAAGAACACACAATGGTAGATAATGTGAAATACGAGTGATCTGATTATTTGAAGTATGCATCATAATTCTCATTTCTATTATTTAAACATCTAGAATATATTGAAGGTATAATAAAGAATAGTGTTCCTGGGAAACCTCTAATTGCACGGGTGTCTGCTCTTGTATAGATGATTGCATCACTAGTTTTACAGAAAATATATTAACTGGAAAAAGTCCTCAACAATACAAATATAAAGTATATAATCCCAGGATAGGTGTAATAGTCTTCAGACACAATGTAATACTGCCGAGCTATTTAATAGAGTTCCATTTCATCAGAGCATACTCTGCGACATGATAACTTTAATCCAATTGATCCTTCTGAAGAGTCTTAAAACACTTTTTTGATGGTTTTGTTGCATTAAAAAAACATTTTGGGATGCAGGATTAATCATACAAGAAATAAATTACTGAAAAAATTGTGACGAGTTGCACTTTGGGAGATCAAATGTAAGGGGAACATATTCAGCTAAAGGCAGGGCTCTTAAAAACATTGATGTGCAGAGAGATCTGGAGTCCAGGTCCATAGCTCCTTGAAAGTAGCCACTCATTTAGACAGGGTAGCAATGAAGGTATGTAGTAAGCTTGGCTTCACTGGTCGGGGCATTGAGCATAAGGGTAAGGAAGTCATATTGAATCTATATAAAACAGATTTGGCTGTACTTGGAGTATTGACTGAAATTCTGGTCGCTCATCCCAGAAAGGATCTGGAAGCTTTGATTTTAAAAAAACGTTTTAGAAATGGAGCACAGTAACAGCCCCTTTCGACACATGAGCTCATGCTGCCCAATTACACCCAATTGACCAACAGCCCCTGGTAAGTTTTGAATGGTGGGAGGAAACCGAAGCCCCGAGGGAAAAGCCACACAGACACGGGGAGAATGTACAAACTCCTCATCGAACCTCGGTCCCATTTGCTGGTGCTGTAACAACGTTGTGCTCACCGCTATGCTAACTGTGCAGCCCCTGGGAGGGGTACAGAAGAGATTTACCAAGGTGCTGATGGATAAGAGGCTAGGAGCTATGGGGAGAGGTTGGACAAACTTGGGTTGTTTTCTCTGGTACTTCGGAGGCTGAGGAAAGACATGATAGATGTTTATAAAATAATGAGATGTCTAGAGAGAGTAGATAGGCAGAATCTCTTTCCCAGGGTAAAAAAAGGGAGAGGTTGAAGGTGAGGGAGAGAAAGATTAAAGGAGATGTGCGAGGCAAGTTTTTTATGCAAGAGTGGTAGATAGTTTCCAGGAGTAGAGGTGGAACCAGGCATGACAATAGTTTTTAAAAGGATTCTGTGTAGGCACACAGGCAATAGAGGGATATGTATCATAGGCAAACAGCAGAGATTTAGTTGAATTTAGACATCATGTTCAGTGCAGATATTGTAGGCCAATGGGATTGTTCTTGTGATGGACTATTCTATGTTCTATGTACTAATTCTAATCAGAATGTGGAGTAAAATATTGAATTCAAAAATTTTCTCTGATTTTATTGCTTTTGAAAGAAGGATATATCCAATCTTAATATATAAACATTGAAATAAACTTTCAAACCCAGAATATCAAGTTTATAGAGAGGTGATGTAAAAAAAAACAGTGCTTGGGTGGTAATGGGATCAAGCCTTAGGGTTCATTCAACCAGAAACCTAATCGGAGAACTATTGCTTTTCCAAGGCTATCATGTTTATTCACATCCAACTCATTATATAAATGAAATTCTAGAAATACAACATCTTGCAAAATTTATGACACAGAAAGATGTCATTCAGCGAATCATTTTCACACATGTTAATTAAGAGCTATCCAGCCTAATTCCACCCTCCAGCACCCAGCCACCCAGGAGACTCTAGATGCTGGAAGTCTGAAGCTAAGCATGACCTGCTGGAGAAACTCAACGGATCAAGTAGCATCAGTGGGAGCAAAGCAAAGGTTAAAAAAATGGCGGCACTGTGTGGACCCGTGGAAAGCGGTAGCGAAGTCTCAGCACTCCCCGCAGATTTCAAGCACCCAGACCAACTACTGTTGGTTCTAAACAGGCTTTAAACAGCCTGTTAATGAGCTGATGATGGTTCATTTTAAAATCCTGTGACTGCGGGGTCTGGACCAAGATGGCAGCGCCTATGATTAGCAACAGCCACAAGGGTTTGCAGACGCAGTGCAGTGCTAATTTTTTAGGTGCCGGAGCTCACCAAAAATGGTGACAAGTGGGTGCCAGAGCTGCCCCATGAGGTGCCGAAATGGTGCTCTGGTAAACTCTGGCAGCACTGCACCCCTGGTTGCAGACTCCAGGGGAAGTGGTGAACTGGTGTAGGGCACCCGAAACTGGGGTGACCATCCCCCCACCATTTGAGAAGCAGAGGAGATGACCTACAGGATGGTGACCACAGCGGCAGACCAGTGAGGGGCTCTGAGGCTGAAAACTGACTGTGGGTGACTTGAAGTGAGGTACTCACGTAGGATGCGGGCTGCCTGCAACTGCAACTCACACCAGGCTGAAGACAGCTGGAGAATGGCTTGAGATTGGCTGAAAGGGGTACCAGATATTGGAACTGGGATGCGAGAAGATGCTGGAGGCTTCCTGATCGTGTATCTGGAGCTCGGGTTGTCGATGGTTTGAACTGAAGGCTGTGCGGCTTTTGAGGCTATGGGAGTACTGGAGGCAAAACCATGCACATTCAATGACACCGGGGGATTCTCTTGTTTCTCTCTCTTTTCTGTGAGGGTGCTGGACAATTTTTGCTGATAGTGAATCTTTGTCTGCCTTACGGCAGACTAAAGGAACTTTTGTGTAATATCACTTTTTCTGTTTTATTGCAGTTGAAGTTGAATCTTGAATCTTTGAGCTGAACCTCTATCAAGGCTGGGGAAATGCTGCATTGAAGATGACAATCTATTGATTTTTTTAAATCCCCCTGGTGATGCTGTTTGACCCATTGAGTTTCTCCAGCAGAGTGTGTTCACCTTTCATCAGTTGATCAGTACCCCCGTAGCTGAGAGTCCTTCAATTGTGCATCCAGGCATTTTTTATATGTTTTGAAGGTTTCTGCATGTACTATCCTTTCAGATTGCAAGGTCAATACCTCAACCACCCTCTGGCTGGCGAAAAAATATACTCATTTCATAAGAAGGAGTAGACAACTCATGGAGACAACAAAATTGGAACTGTTCCTTTGCTCTGAAATCTTGTCATGGAAAGTTGTACATTCACTTCAGTGGAGCATATTCTTTGCACAATAAAACTGAATCCAATTATTTTAATGCATCAGCAAATTTCTTGACATTTACTTTAAATGAATATTAGCAAAGTTTGCTTTTGTCAATAAGGCAATGGTTCTTGCTGTTATCAGGTTAGGAAATCTGGTGATTAAAGCAGTTAAGATGGTTAATGAAATACATTCAAATGCAAAGACAACAGTCTTTCGATGATATTTTCAAATATTTGGAGTAATTTAATTTGGAGGTTTGTTATAACAAGAAACTGTGGAAGAGAATAGAGTTCTGCAGACTTTAAATTGAATCTGTGGTAATGTGTATTCAAACAAATTTATAAATTCACGATACTGAGGGAGTGCTCAACTGTTAGACTGCTTGCATTTAGATATGGTCCCATCTGTTCTCTCAAATCAATGGAAGCAATTCCATGGATTTATTTTGAGGAATACAGAGAGATTTTTCTCCGGTGTCCTGACAATATTTATTCCTCTAGCACCAGAACAGTCCATCTGGACATTATCAATTGTGGAACATGACATGGAGAGATTGGTTGCCATATTCCACAAATGACAACATTTACAATTATTTATTTCCTTCTCTGAAGCAGTAAAATTAATTTCTTTGTTTTGCTGTAAAAGAGAACATTGTAGCATAACATGATGGACATTGCGGTGTAGTTTTGGAATATATTAGGTGAAAACCTTTAGAAATCTTAAAACAAAATGTACCTTACTTTCTGTCATCATATTGGAAATAGTTAACCAAGCATTTCATTTCCTAAAGGAGTGACCATGAATTGATACATAGGCTGAGGTGTGCAATAATGTAATAGAACAACAGCACAGATGTTGTGCTATAAATTAATCTCTGATGAAAACAATATTCCAAGATTACCTGTCATTCCTAGTAATAAGAAAAAATAAAATTAAGGAAACCATGTACCAAATCGTAAGTGATTTCAGGCAGTCTCAAAAATCAGTGCAGAAAAATCAAAAAAGTGAAAATAAAGTTTAACAGCATAATCTGACAGTTACGTTTAAATGGATCTATCACTCCATGAAGACTGCCAAGTGAAAATGTGCACCACAATTTCATTTTAGAACAAACATTCTAAAATGACACATTTTCCTTCCCTCCACAAAAATCTATCATTCTTTGCAGCCTGATAGTTTCATTGTGTGACTCCACCTTCCATGAAAGAATGTTTCTCAGTTTTCTTTGGCACCTCCCAAATTGATTCATGTCACTTTCTAAAACTATTGTTGAAACAGAAACTCTTTCCAGACTAACAGCAATGTCAAATTGACGCTCATAATAATAATTTAAATTTAAAAAAAAACAGATGTAGGAAATCTGAAATAAAATAAACACTGGGTGTGCTCAACAGGTTGCTGAGGGGTGTCTCCCAATACCTGGGATCAATTGTGAGCTGTCATCGTCTGTGTGGATTTTTTCCCTTTGACTATCTGGGTTTCTCCTGAGTTCTCCGGTTTCCTCCCGCATCACAAAAACACGCTGGGTTGGTTGCTTAGTTGGCCATTAAACTTGCTTAACAAAGAATTGCAAAAGCTGGAGGGTGATGAATTAGTAAAAGAACATTTTTAACAACTGTTGGGCCCTAACTTGTGTTCTTGCACCTAAAATAGTCCCTCTATGAAATGACAACCCATCTACTGGTGAACTCAACCACTTTGTACATAGTCTAAAAAAGGGAGACTGACGTACCTGAATTTACCTTGATTCCTTGAAGATACCTTGATGAAGGGCTCAAGCCTGAAACATTGGTTATGCTGTATACGTTTATCTTTGCTATATAAAGTACATTGTTTGACCTGCAGAGTGTCTTCAGCTTTGAGATTTTACTTCAATCACAGTGTCTGCAGACTTTCGTGTATTTTTCTCTCACCTTGTTATCTGGGTGTGGGTGCTTTCTGCAGTCCAATGCTGACCTATATTCAAGATTACTTTATTCTCATGTAATAGAGCAGAACATGTAATATTGCCTTCTGCCTGCCATAAGGCCGACAAGGAGTCACCATTACTGTTGCCCAGTGCCTGTTATAGTAAGAGAGAAAGAGAAGCAAAAGGCAGTCCCTTCAGGGTCACTGAGTGTCACTGGATTCGCATCCAGCACTTCCGCAGCGCTAATTTCAGCA
This sequence comes from Narcine bancroftii, assembly GCF_036971445.1. Classification (NCBI taxonomy): domain Eukaryota; kingdom Metazoa; phylum Chordata; class Chondrichthyes; order Torpediniformes; family Narcinidae; genus Narcine; species Narcine bancroftii. The sequence goes on along the minus strand of NC_091477.1, from coordinate 105,370,391 downwards.
TATTTGTAATCTTTCGCTCTGCTTTTCTCTGCTTAAAAAGGTTTTAAATTCTAATTGTGAACGTGTTAAAATTCCACAATCATCCTTGATTATCCCTAAACTCTTATCAATATGATAATACCTTGGAAACACTCAAAATATTATTAATAATCCATTTGAGGTCAGAGACAACATGGTTGGCATAAAGGTTAGTGACAGTGACAGTGATTGGGTCCAGGGATTTGAATCCTGTGCTATCTGTAAGGAGTTTGTATGTTCTCCCCATGTCTGCATGGGTTTCCTCTGGGGGCTCTGGTTTTCTCCCACCTTTCAAAACATGCCAGGGGTTGTAGGTCAATTGGGTGTAATTGGGCGACATGTTCATGGGCCAAAAGGGCCTGTTAACATGCTGAATGTGTAAATTTAAAATTTAAAAATGTTAAAAATTAAACTTAAATTTAAAAATTTAACAATTAGTCAAGAGTTTTTAAAATGCATCCTGCAACATGATGGACTGATTTTAGCTTCACATCAAAATTCACACTTTAACTGTTTTCTCTTCCATTCATTTCTCCTCGTTCACTGCAAGAGATATGTTATCAGTCGCAGACTACACAATTTCCACACACTATTCCTTGACTCTTGCCTTCCTGAATTTTAATTTCATTCTCCTGACATTTGAAGAGAAGTAAAACCTTTTCAAGCAAAACAACGCTTCAATTCCAGTGATAATTAACACTTAATCTCATAATAACAAAAGAGGTGTTACCCTTGGATTAGGATTTCCTAATAGTGCCAAAAGGAAGGGAATGAAAAATGAAGTTCCATGCAACAATCTGATGTAAAAATTTCAATCGGGTGCATGCGTTCTTTTCATTGATCTCCCTACTCTCTCTCTTGGTTTTTCCAATGATTTTCATTGCTCTACAGGTATAATGAAAACAAATTAAGGGACACTGGTAACTCATTTACCAAGACAGCAGCTATTTTAATGTTTTGTTCACTGAAACATGGAAAGGATTCATGCATTTGCTGCTCTATGAGTGCCCCAGATCCAGTTCTGTCATGGATGCCAACAACTTATTTATTTTGACCCTTTTCTGCTAAAGTTCTGGATGTGGTCATGGTAGGAAAAATATTTGCATGTTCGTAAACGACTGTTAATGTTTCAGGAGTAAGCTTTATCGGTAGAGTGAAAGATATTGAAAAAAAACACCAAATCGTTTAGGAAAAGCTGTTTGTTTTCAATTGATACACAGATTGAGAATGGAAGTTGATCATAACATCATTTTGGTATTTGCCTTTTAATCGCATGGATGAATTAGATCCCTGTACCCTGCTGGAAAACTGTTCATTGGAATAAGGCATCCCAAAAAAGTACTTTGGGATCAAAATGAACTCCTGAAATTAATAGATTGATTTGATGACCTCAGGAAGTTTGAGGTGGATTCAAACACTATATGATTTTGTCAGACTGATCCTGTGATCCTTGCATCTGTGCTTACATTTATCCTGAGCCAGAGTGGACGATCTTGGCACTGTCAAGTTCAGGAACAGGGTCCAGAGAGCAGCTCGGTCCTAGGTGATATATATAGCAATGTCTGGAAAACTAAGTGTAGTTCTGTCAAAGTTGTTCTAAGTTTTAGTTGTTTTTATATTTGAACATTCAAAAATACTTAAAACAATTTCCTTAAACTATTTTAATCAGTAAATTAATCAATTAATTAAATATATTAAATGAAGTTAAAGAAAACACAGAAATTATTGGGTGTGAGGTGTCCTGCAAATGATCACTTAATTAAAGAAAGTAGTGTGCAAGTCCTGATCAAACACAAACTATGGAACATTCTATATGGCTGAGAACCAAATAGAGAGTGTAGAAAGGTCATCGAGTCATGGAACATAGAACCGGCCCCTCAGCCCATCTTGTTTGTGGTGACCAAGTCGGCATTCTGGGCTAGTACCATGTGTTTAGACTTAGTCCTTAATCTTCTCATAAATACGTGTGAATGTTATTGTGCCTGCTTCTGCGGTTCCCTCTGGAAAGCTCATTCCAGATGCCAATCACCGTATGAGTGGAAAATTTGCATCCCAGATCCCTCCTAAATCTTTCACCTTCAAAACCGATACACTCCAGTTCTAGAATCATCCACCCTGGGAAAATAGCTGTGAAGATTCATTTTATCCATGCCCTTCATGATTTTATAAACCTCTGTAAGATCAGGTCTCAACCTCCTTCGCTCTAGGGAAATAAAGACCCAGCCTATCCAACTTCTCTCTCTATAATTCAACCCAGCTAGTCCTTGCAACATCCCAGTAAATCTCCTTCCAATTTATTGATGTCCTTCCTTCCTATAGCTGGGCATCCAGAACCGCACACAGTACTTTAAGTGTGGTCTCAATACTTTGTACAGCTGAACCATGATTTGTAGAAGATGCATTAGGATTAAATGCAAAAATATATTTGCTTCTTCCAGAGTATCTTTACAGTAGAAGCTGGATTCACAATTAATTTTGACACCGAGGACAGGTTTTGAGGGATAATGCATAATAAAAAAAAGATTTCAAATTGAACATGAAGTTACAACCAATGGAGTGGATTTCTGTAATAAGCTAAAATTATGAAGCTAATATTCAAGACAGGGAATATTCAGGCATAGAATTGTATGAATAATGCAGTCAGACAATGACATTATTATTTGCCCACACCATTTGTGGCTATGGATTTGGTTTATTCTAATTACACTTTCATCCAATGAGATACGAGTTATTTTCCCTTCCATTCTAACACAGTATCTTTGGTGATATTGAACAGTTATACATAAGGCACTAAAGTGAAATTATGTTATCAGAAAACTGTAATTCATTTTGGTGATAAGAACCTAATTTAGAACACATCTAATTATTTATCTGACATTCTTAAGCTTCCCAAAGTTCAGATTTATAATCAGAGTACATATATGACATCACATACAACCCTGAAATTCTTTTTCCTGCGGGCCAAGCAAAATTTCTACTTATCGGCAGTGCAGAAAAAAACTACTCAAGAAAAGATACATGTACAAAAGAGAGAAATGTAAACAAAGAAAGAAGTGCAAATAAACTGAGTGCAATACAGAAAATAAATATTAAATAATAAATCGTGTGCAAAGTATGAGTCCTTGAGTTGAGTCTGTTGTTGAGGAGTCTGATGGTGAAGGGGTAGCAACTGTTCCTGAACCTGGTGGTACAAGTATTGTGGCATCTATACGTTTTACCTGATGGCACCAGTGAGAACAGAGCATGTCCTGGGTGGTGTGAATCCTTGATGATTGCTGCTGCTCTCTGACGGCAGTGTTCCTTGTAGATTTTCTCAATGGTGGGGAGAATTTTGCCTGTGATGCACTGAACTGTGTCCACTCCCTTTTGCAGGGCTTCCTGTTCAGAGGTATTGGTGCTGCCATACCAGACCGTGATGCAGCTGGTCAGCACTCTTTCCACTACACATCCGTAGAAGTAAAAACACAAAGTTGGGAAAACTCAGCCGGTCAAACAGTGTACTTTATATAGCAAAGATAAAAAGATACAATACTGAAGTTTCGGGCTTGAGCCTTTCATCAAGGTATCATACCTTGATGAAAGGCAGAAGTCTGAAATGTCAGTATTGTATCTTTTTATCTTTGCTATATAAAGTACACTGTTTGACTGGCTGAGTTTTCCCAGCTTTGTGTTTTTACTTCAATCACTGGATCTGTAGACTTACAAAATTTCGCACATCTACAGAAGTTCGCCAAGGTTTTTGATGTTATTCGGAAACTCCTGAGAAAGTAGAGGCGCTGATGTGCTTTCTTTATGATAACATTCGTTGGTTGGGTCCAGGGAAGGACCTCCGAAATAGTGATTCCCGGGAATTTAAATTTGCTTACCCTCTTCACCTCTGAATCCCCAATGATCACTGGTTTTCCCCTCCTAAAGTCCACAATCAGTTCCTAGGTTTTGCTGACATTGAATGAGAGGTTGGAGTTCGTGCACCATTCAGCTAAGTTCTCAATCTCCCTCCTGTATACTGACTCATCGCCCCCTTTTATACAACCCACTACCGTCGTCAGAGAATTTTCAGATGGTGTGGTTGTCTACCGAGCTACACAGTTCTGAAGGAATTAGTTTCAAATGCTCTTCAGTCACACAGAAAGAATTTCAAAAATATTTTGTGTTTCAGCATACTAGCGACTTTGAGATAGTGGTTTCACAAACATGCAACAACAGGTTAGTTTAACTGAGTTTTCTCAGTGAGAAATGTATTTTTGTAAGTACATTAGATGGCTACAATCTTTGTGTTTTAATCCAAATCAAATTACATATTCATTGTTTGTAATTTTATTGAATACTGTTTACACTGGGCTGAGACCTTTCCAGGCCAATTACTGGTAGGGTGGGCACCCAAGTTCAAAGGATAAATTCCTAACAAATGAAAAAAAATGTACTGAGGTAATCTCTTCATGGCAGCCAGTCACAAGCAGTGGACCGGAACAAAATTAAATTGAAATTACAATAAGCACCAGATGTTAAAGCCAGATGCACCAGTAATGTTAAAATGAATTCATTTGTATTGGTGTAAAGAAAAATATCAAATGCAACTTAGTCTGTACAGCTTTAGAGCCAATATCTCTATCACTGATATGAGTGAAAATTTAATATTAACTAATGCAAATGTTTGTAATTAAAACCTGGGATCCATAATTCATTGGAAGAAAGATTAATTGTTTATGATGTGAAGATTCTTCATAATGGAAGCAAATAGATTGGATAATTCATTTATATATACCCTCTGTTTTTTCTGTCTCGTGGTGCATTTTGATAATTTAATTTCTACTATTGTTAGTATATTTAATGCACCTGTGTTGCTGCAGCCAGGAAGAATTTTGTACACCCACACATTGTATTTATGCATATAACAATAAACATATCCATCATGGGTAGAAGGGCCTGTTCGGTGCTATGATCTATGCTCGAATTATCTTAGGGAATGGTGATGTTATTGTAGATAGAGCACACAGCACAAGAATATCTGGTGGAGACAAAGAAATGATTGGCTAGAAAGAGTAGACAAGGCAACCTGATGGATGTAACCAAGACCTTTCTGTGTTGCTCCTTGTGTATCCTGGATATCGAGGTAAGGAATAAAGGGTCGCTTATATTGGGGCAACGTGAAACCAGAGGCATGGCAAAGAGACTTCCAGAAGAAATAACATTAGTGGTGACTTTGGTGCTTGATTATGCAATTGTGGTCAAGGGAAACATAGAGAGGGATGAAAAAAATGGTTAAAACAAAACAAGACGATGCAGATAATGATGAAAATACACAAGTAGGTGGCAGGATGGAAGCTCTCCCATGTCATTCCTACAGTGTGTTCATTCAGCTATGAGCATTCTTGTATCTTTGTTCAGAGAGTAATGCTTAAGCAACAGGAATAAATGACAAACATTAATGGGCTGGATTATACATGTTGGCAATATGATCATGGCCACATACAGAATTCATTTCAAACAATTAATTCAAATATATCTGTTCCCTATTTAATGACAAATGCACAAGAGAACAAAAGAATAGAAAGCAAAATGCTTTCATCAGTCCTTCCATTGAATATTTCTAGTAAATCAGCTGCATGATGTCTGTTTTTACATTATTAATAAAGTTTGATCACAGGATGTACATAGTTTGCCTGCTGAATTTAATGTTTTGTTCTGTTCTATTTCAAACCTGCCAGTGAAACCCACAATTACTCGCTTCTAATTGTACTTTTACCATGTTAATAGCTTTATTGTTGGCACAGTAATCATCTGGCATGATTAAGAGTACCGATAAATTATTCCCTAAACAATAAGCTAAATTGATGATGATTATTAACATTTGTTTTAGGCTAATCAATATAAGAAATTAGTGTCATTTCTGATCTAAGGTGAAGCTATTCAGACATGTTTCCAACTTAAATGCCAACTGTTCAGAATTAATGAGTCAGAAAGGGAACATGAGCATATTGGAATTGTGAAAAGAAAACAAAGCAATTGTTCAATTTCTATTTAATCAGCTGTTTTTAACTAAATTTCAAGTCTGCTATCACATAATACAAATTTGACATGCTAGTCCAGTTGAAAACGCAGAGAAATTTATATTGTTTTTCCAGCAGCATTCCTTGCAGGATAGATTTAAGGTAAAGGGGGAAGATTTAAAAGGAACCTGAGGGGTATCTTCTCCCACAAAGGCTGGAATGAACTGCCAGTGGAAGTGGTAAAGCAGGGGACAATTGTAACATTTAAAAGAAATTCAACATGTACACATGAAGGAAAGACTTCAAGAAGGCCAACATGGTTATTGAATGAAGATAGAAGCTGAATGCAGACAATGGAACTTGCTTGATCAGCATTGACAAGTTGGGCCAAAGGGCCTGCTTCTGTGCTGTAGAACTCTAACTTTATAATTATTAGGGTGGAATGTGTTATTGCTACTGGGGTAGATGTTTTTGTTGGTATTTAGTAATGTTTGGCATGTGTTGGTCTCTCAGTCAGGTCCACTACCTGTTTCTGTTTCCTTCATTGTGTTTAGACAACTGAAAGCTTAAGATAGCATCTGCGATTGTTGGTAATGGAAACCCTGAAGCACACAGCCTAGGATAAGTGTCAAATGTTTCATCACTGAGCTACTAGAGGAAGAATGATCTTATATTTATATAATCATCAGATATGACCTCATGATCCCAAAGAACAAGTGGAGATTTTGTCAGTACCATAGGAATCTGGTAGGCAATGTGCAGACATCAAAATTCCAATAACAGGAATGTGATAGCAGAGGACAACAAATTTTTCAAAAGGTTTACTTCCTGAAAAAAATTGAGGATTATGATAACCAACTTCAAACTGAACACAGAGATAATTTCAGATTCGCTGCATCACATAAGAAGTTGGAGAAACATTAAATGAACTTTTATTGAATGTAGCATTTTTAATCACATACTGAAGCTGACACATTGCGTTAGTTCAATTGACCTGAAAATTATTTCCCACCGATTTTTATTTGTATTCAGCATCTGATGCCCCTTGTGTCAGTGTCCAACAATAGTTGGCCAACATTAATTCAGTTGCCTTGATACCACTTTTCCATGGTCACAATGCCCCGGTGAAACTTTTCACCATGTTCGCCACTGAATGCACCAAGATCAACATGGAAGACGTCCAAGAGTCAGTGCAGAAAATAAATGTTCAATGACATGTTACACTTCATGATTTTGGATGTTTGAAGTCTGTTGTCAATCAGCTGGATGTAATTTGGTGCTCTGTGGTTGCCAAGAAAATTCTCAACAACATCTTTAAATGCTTTCCAAGCGTGTCCAGGACTAAGACAATATTTACTTCGCCCCTTCATTGAGTGCATGCCTAGGCATGCTTGGACTGTCCAAAACAGCTTGCTTTGTGGGAAGTATATTAGTAGACTTAAAATATAACAGAAAATTACAAAAATAGGTTATAACTTAAAAAAGGTACATGATAGGAAAACCTTCGTGATCAGCAGCCCAAAATCCATAAAATACACCCAAATGTGTTCAGGAAGCAAAATCTTCATTGTCCAGTGTAATAGGACAAACTCCCACCCAAGAGGGAAGTTATAAAGTTGCTTCTGAATGATTGTAATCTAATCCCTTCATCAGAATGGGCCAATTATGTGGGTACCACAATTCAAAATGTCTGCTTTATGCTTGTTGTGGGTAGAGTTAGGAGAAAGGAAAATGTAACAAAATGCAAATAGACATTAATAAACCTGCAAAATGGGTAAATTCAATATAATTTAATGAGAGGCAGTTTGCTAGGAAGAATAAAGAGACCATATAACACTTTGATCAGAATGGGCCAATTATGTGGGTACCACAATTCAAAATGTCTGCTTTATGCTTGTTGTGGGTAGAGTTAGGAGAAAGGAAAATGTAACAAAATGCAAATAGACATTAATAAACCTGCAAAATGGGTAAATTCAATATTATTTAATGAGAGGCAGTTTGCTAGGAAGAATAAAGAGACCATATAACACTTTGATTAAAAAAGAGCCTCAATAGCAGAAGCAGAACAAATGAAACTAGGGCTGCTATTCATAAATCAAAATCAACAATATTAGTAATGCTACAGAGAAGAAGCAAAGCAACCATTGGGGTTAATTTCTATCCCTTATTTCTAGAGAGATAGAATGGAAAACTTGAGAAATAATAGCTTTGGTTAGACCATGCTGAGCACAGTTCTAGTGACTGCATTACATAACTTGTGAAGGCAGTGGAGAAGGTGCATATAAGTTACATAAGTTTGATATCCTCACTGTGCATTAGGACATGATGATCAGACTGGGACTCACCTTTGATCAGAGGAAGCCGGGAGATGTGAAAAGGTTTGATAGAGTAAACCTAGAGAGATCAAAACTAGAAATTAAGAGAAATTAAAATAACCACTTGTCAAAACAGTTCAGACTTCAGATTAAACTTCTTTATTCAATTAATTTTCAGAAAGTTTATCGCAGATATTTGCAGCAAACTACAATACACATGCGAGAGAAAAGAATAGAGGAATATACTACTGGGATTTGATGAAAAACAGTTAGTGAAGCAAGAAACTTCAAATTAGATCAATTGTATCTGTCATGTCATTGATTGGCCAACCCCATTGTCTCAATCTATAGATTGATCACAAAACACAGGGTCAATTGCAACCATAGCACACTGCCATGGAATTTATTAACAAATCACAGCCCCTTCATTAACCTTCAGAAAGAAATTGCAAAATTGCTTTATTATCAGGCTTACTTACAGGAAAACTAAACTTATTAGACGTTAAACGGTGCATTTTTAAATCCACACATTGGTTATTGTTTGTTTTTGGAAGCTTAATAACAAGTCGTCAGCGGGTGAAGTAAACCAAATAAAAGACTTTACTGAACACAATCAAATATGATAAACAAGGGTAGGGATGAGAGAGCCCACAGTGTGGCATCTGCTCCCTGCTAGTTCTCGGGTCAACTAACATGCCCTCGCTACGCTTGGACATGCTGTTGCGAGTACGGTGGCTGCAATGTGATTGCACCAGGTGCAGAGCAGCTGATGGCAGCGGCTGTCTACATCCCCTTTCTTGAGCTACCTCCACCCAAACCCCCACATGATTCAGTGAACATATATATAACTTTCACTAGAACAACAATATATAAATTCAACCCGGTTCAGTCCCGGTATTTTGGGTTCAGCTTACAGACACGTCCAGTGCATATTTTGTAATAGCCCTCTGCTAATGTGGAGGCTTGGGGAACCTTGTCCTGATTGTCTCTACTGTCCATAGTCTCAAGGGCATTGTCCATCCCTTCTCCTGTTGTTATTGGTGGCTCCAATCAATCCCAGGCTCACGTTCCAAATCCAAAAATGCCGATTTGTCTGGATTGGTTTGTGGTGGGGGTGGCTCTCTTACCCGAGGATGTGTCATCTACTCCTCCTGTATATATTCCTCCTTGCACAAACCAGGTATGACCTGGGTTCCTGGCAGCTCATTGCCACTATACCCGGGCAGTCGTCACCTTGTGGCGTCTGTAACCTGACGACTTGCCCTTCAGTCAATGGGACGAGTAGCTGGCTGGTTTTGTCGTAACCTTTCTTTTGTGCCCACCTTCTCTTTAGCAGCTGGGCCTTGACATCCTGCGGGTACTTTGGTTGGGGCTCCAGAAGTCTCCTTGCCATTAGTAGGGTAGTCCTGGACTGCCTCGACATTAACTGTTGTGCCGGCCATCTGTGAGGCAACCTCCTCTACGGTGCACATGGGGTGATGTGGTCTTTTAGGGCTATGGATTTATACAAATTCAAATTTCCTGTCCGTCTTTTTTCTTGGCGGCCTCCATGGAGGATCCCCATTCAGTTGGTTCTGAGATTGAAGTCCTGCGTTCTGTCCAGCTTGGCCTTGACTTTATCCTTCATTGCTACTAGACTATGGGTCTTACCTCTGGGTCAACCTACATGGAGTTACATCACCAGCAGCTTCCCAGCTCATCTTTGAAAAGTTCACCGTACTCAGAAAAGATCTTCTGTGAGAAATCGTCCTCAGATGGGCTCATTTGATGGACCTCTGTGCTAAATGAGATAAGCCCCATGTCCATGCACATACTGAGGCCTAACAGAGGCATGACGTCCTCTCAGACTACAAAGAAGGTTAGCACTTGGAGCCCTCCTTGTACCAAACATCACAGTCACGCCCGTACCTCTGGTCTGGATTCTGCTGCTTCCATAAGTGACTTGCTGCATGGTATGACTTGTTCTGTCTTTCTCAGCTGGTTGAATGTTGCCAGTGACATGATATTGCATTTGGCCCCAATATCAACTTTCATTTCAGCCACCTTGCCATTGACTTTCAAGGACACAAAGGCCTCGTTGTTACCTCTGATCCAGGTTTCTACTGTGTTGGCTTCCATCCTCATGGTGATCGCGTCGATGTAGTACTCATCGTCAGGGTTGGCCCCTCTCTTCTCTGGTTCCAAATGGCCAATGGTCCTCCTGGGTCTGGACTGTACGGTGGTCTACTGTCTGGATCTGCAGCATCTGCTGAAATGGTTCCTGCACTGCTGGCTGAACACTGGGAACATTTCCCTTCTCAGTATATGGTTTCCTCCGCAATTGCCGCATCCTGCCCTGGGTGTAGGGTGGCCTGGCTGGCTTGATGGGTTCTTCCTTCTAATCTCCAACTACTATCTGCTCGCTGGTCCCGCCGGTATTGCGTCGATGCCTGTGGCCTGTTGTAGAGGAGAGACTAACTGTTTACTGTTTCGTTGGTATTTTCATACACCAAGCACGTTGCAATGACCTTTACTTATGTCATTTCACTGTCTCGCAGGAGTGCCTTCTGCAGATTATCATCGCAAATGCCACAGACCATTCTGTTGTTTGGCGCAAAGCGTTCCAAAATTGCACATTTTCGTCCTGATTTTTAAATTGCTGAAGATTTTTAAATCGACTTGCCAGGCTTTTGGTCTCTCATGTTGAATGTATGCCTTTCCATTGTCACATCTCTCTGAGGGTTGCACATTCCTCTGAATTTACACTTTAAACATTTGAGGTCCTCTCTCGACTCAGCTGGGCTGGTAACGAGGTTCCCTGAAATCCGTCCACCATTATGGTGACCGTGCAAATGTGGTTATGGTTACTCCCTGTGAGTGATTTGTGATTGGAAGACTTCAGGCTTGGGGCACTCTTGATCCCACTTCTGACGCCATGTTCATTATTGAAAGCTTAATAATGAGTCGAGTCGGCGGGTGAGGTAACCCAAATAAAAGACCTTACTGAACATGATAAGCAGGGTAGGGAGAGAGAGGCGACAGCTCGATTCAACTAATGCACCCTCGCGGTGCTTGCGCATATGCGTTGCACTGTTGCAAGTACAGTGGCTGCAATGCGATTGCAGAGCAGGCGATGGCAGCGGCTGTCTACAGTCATGTATCCTTCTGCTCCGCAAACCTTGTAAAGCTATTAATAAATCTAATCCTTTGTAAAAATTAGTCAGGGTGGAGTTGGTACATAAATCTGAGTAGGAGCTGAGGAGGTAAGAGGCTGATGAGATAGTTTTCTCTCTCTGAAAACAAAAGATTTATGGCCTGTTCTGTCAAAGTCTAGGGAAATCCTGGAACAGAAATGGTAATCTTCTAGAAAAAAGAAAATCACAATAACTTTGCTGGGTCAAGTATAATAGCAGACAACAAATACTTTCAAAATAAATGTATCGTGTGTTTTTGAAAAATACTTGTAATATGCAAACACATTCTTGATTAATGCCTGGAGCAGCTGCATATTTTCCAGAAACTAAGCTAAATATAGTTCTGCAGTGTATGATAGACAAAGACTAGACTGATCCGGCACAGTGACTTAAACTAGGGAAGAATGCACAAGAATATAAATCAGGATTTTTATAAATTCTTTCCTTTCCGTACACCTTTTGACTTCATGAAGAAAATGTCACTTCCTTCGAAACACAATTTAACAACTGGCCATGCAGCAACTGCCAGAATGAGAATTGATGTTGAAACTTGTTTGTGCCAATTCACTGGGACTATCAGCTCACCACACCAACCAATCCAAGCTTTTGCTGTAGATGTGCTTACGGCAGCTTTGGTCATGAAATGAGGTGAAACCGTTTATGTTTCTCTTGCTACAACACGGATCGACAGCAGCTTGTGAGTGCCCTGACATTAAGCCTTTCTCTGAAATTACTTGAACTCCACCCAACACCAACGTGGCTAATGTAAGACATTAAAATCTGCAGACACCATGGGTTGAAGTAAAAATACAATGTCAGAGAAACTCAGCAAAGAACTGTACTTTGATGAACAAAGATAAAGATAGATAACCAATATTTTGGGCTTGAGCCCTTCATCAAGGTATGAAAAAATGTAGGCAGGGCAGGAGCACAGTCCCACAGGCAGAAGGTAATAGATAGATTAGGGAGGGAGGACACATCAACAAGCAGCGGGGAGGAGGGATGGGCCTGTGAGTGGAAAGGTATGGGGGTCGAGAGATGGAAGAAACAAAACAAAGAGAAAGGGAAGGAGGGAGAATGGAGAGTAGGCTAGCAGAAGCCAGAGAAGTTGGCAGCGTGGATAAGAAATTGGCTTGAAGAAAGAAAGCAGAGTGTAGTGGAAGGAAAGTATTCTGCCTGGAAGTCGGTGACTAAAGGTGTGCCACAAGGATTTGTTCTGGGTCCCCTGCTCTTTGTGATTTTTATAAATGACCTGGATGAAGAAGTAGAAGAATGGATCAGTAGGTTTGGGGAGGAGTTGAAGATGGAGCTGAAGGTTGTCGAAGGTTACAAGAGGATATAGACAGGATGCAGAGTTGGGTGGAAAAGTGGCAGATGGATTTCAATCCAGATAAGTGTGAGGTGATGCATTTTGGGAGGATTAACTAGAAGGCTGCGTACAGGGCTAATGGTCAGTTGCTTAAGAGTTTAGCTGAACAGAAGAACCTTGGGGTTTAAATCCATACATCCCTCAAGGTTGATTGGATAGTTAAGAAGGCCTATGGGATGTTGGGATTCATTAATAGAGGGATTGAATTTAGGAGTAGAGATGCCATGTTGCAACTCTACAAAGCTCTGGTAAGACCACACTTAAGAGTATTGTGTTCAGTTCTGGTCACCGTATTATAGGAAGGATGTGGTGCAGAGGAGATTTACCAGGATGTTTTCTGGTTTGGGAACAAGTCTTATGAAATGAGGTTAGCAGAGCTGGGACTTTTCTCTTTGGAGAGCAGAAGGGTGAGAGGAGACTTGACAGAGGTCTACAAGATTATGAGAGGCATAGATAGGGTGGACAGCCAGCACCTGTTTCCTAGGGCAGGATCAAAAAACACTAGAGGACATTTGTACAAAGTCAAGGGAGGGAAGTTTAAGGGAGACATCAGGGATAAAAAATTTTTACTCAAAGAGTTGTGGGTGCCTGGAATGCCTTACCAGGGATGGTGGTGGAGGCTGGGACATTGGGGGCATTTAAGAAACTCTTAGGTAGACACATGGATGAAAGGAAAATAGAGGGTTATGGGGTAGGGAGAATTTAAGACTTTTTTTGGAAGGAATATGTGGGTCAGCAAAACATCGAGGGCCAAAGGGCCTGTTCTGCGCTTTATGTTCTATGCTTTGTTGATGTTAATACCATCTAGTTGTAGAGTGCCCAACCAGAAAATTTAAATGTTGATCCTTCAATTTACGAGTCATCTTGGTGGGATGGTACCTGTACATGAGATTAAGAATTGAACAGCAGAAGTAGTTGGAGAAGAGTGTCAGGAAATGACATGCAGAGGTTTGCGGAGGGTTTGGAGAGGGGAGTCTTAAAATATTTGCCTAAGGAACAGAAAAGTGTATAATGGGGATAGGAAATCATATTGGAACAAAAATGTATTTAAGGGAGGAAGGACAAGGAGCTCTGGAATAGGGAAGTAGAGGGTTACCTTTATAGATTTAGATGAGGAAAGACTGGAAGAACCTCAAATAGAACATAGAGTCTGGGAAACCTTGAGCCTTGCACCTCCTCCACACTCATAAATGAGTGTGCCAAAGGATATCTGGGACTGTGTCCACCATCTGATTGGCATTGAAAGGTTTATTCTGTCCTATGAGCCATCAACAGGCTTTTAATTCACTTTGCTGATCTTTGTCCAATAAAATAAATCCAGAACATTACTGCTAAAGAATGTTGTTTTTACAAGTAAAACAAGAAACACCAACTGTGTCCTAATCTTTTATTTTTGTGCCCTTTTCAAACATTGACCACTGTGGAGAACAAGATAAGAAATATTGTTTCTTGACAATTGAAAACAATTCAAAATGAATTGAAAATAATTAAATTACTGTTTTGAACCGGTGTTCTCATCCATTCCTCATACCTAGAGAGGAAAACCAGAGAACCATAGAATATTTTTACAGCACAGAAAACAGGCCCTTTGGCCCTTCTAGTCTGTACCAAACTATTATTTTTCCTAGTCCCACTGACCTGCATTCAGTCTATAGCCTTGTATACCCTTCCCATCCATGTACCTGTCCAACTTTTTTTTAAATGTCAAAATTGAGTTGCATTCATCACTCCAGCTGGCAGCTTGTTCCCTTAAACATTTCCACTTTCATCCTTAACTCATGTCCTCTGGTTTGTATCTCACCTACCCTCAGTGGAAAAAGCCTATCTCCATTTCCTCTGTCTATCCCCCTGTAAACCTCTATCAAATAAAATTGAATAGTTATAGTTAAAGGATGAGATCATCTGTATTTATAAGCCATCTTTTAAAAGTGGCCTGAGTCCTTTCTAGGTTTTATGTTTTAAAAAGAAGCAGAGAATAGGTCTCTACAAGTGCTGATAGACCTTAATTCTTGGTTAAATACATTTCAGTCCTAATGGAGACCATTCATTAAGTGATAAAACTAATCTCCACATTTGTTTAATCTGATCATTGGGGAAACGGTTTTGTTCTTGATCCTGCCACCAGCAACTTCTCAGTAAATTGTAGACCAAGGGCAATACTAGGGGGAAATAGCTGCACAATAAATGAATTTGTGACTATAAATGTCAAAAATGGAAACTTTCTGCAATACATGAAGATTTTTATGCCTGTGGTCACAAGAAAATTTATGGTGCAACATGTTCAGAGCTAACTGGTCTGTATTAACCAACTGAGAACAAAGAAATATTGTTCAGAGTGGGAGCCATTGCCAAACACATGTCAAGCATATTGTAATAAGTATAGTTTTGCCCATTGATCCTAGCCTGACTGATTCGGCTAATTATCCACAAGGCATTTCCCATTGGAACAATTTTTTATTGTGGGATTCCGCAGGTTTTGTGAAAGTAAAGCAAATGAAATTGCTATTTCACAGAAAAATATTATCTTCATTTTCAAAAATAAACACACGTTTTCTGGAAATAGTCTCATTAACAGGTCTGGGTGATTTAGTTATAGACTCCATAGGGGATAAAGAAACACTACCGTCTGACTAAAATAAATAAATAATTGTTACATCATTCACTTGATCTATCCCAACTCTAACATTACTGAATGTATAATTGTTTCTGAAAATGGAGCAGCTCTTTCATTCAGCAGTTGTGAACTTTCCCACAGTGACCTTCCATAAACTAGTTTGAGGCAAATTGTCAAACTGAACGATCAGCAGAGACCATGCTGACAAAAGTAAAATTAAAGAATATTCAGCCAGATCATCATCTAATGCATTTTATGTGGCTTAAATATAATTCAATTTAGCAGAGCAAAGATCAAATAGAAAGCAAAAACTTAAAAACATTGAAAGGAATTTGTAGAAAATAACATTTCTCAGCATTCTAATCCATCTCTAAGTAACTGGATCCCCTGTATTGTTGTTTGAAGTGAAATTGAGTCTGTAATAGTTATTTGGTTAAAATTCATAACCACTCATATTGGGAGATGCAAGACTGTTGGCAATTTGGACTCTGAATATATATATTCAGGTATATTCATTTATTTTGTGAATAAAAGATTATGTTTCTAGGAAAGTTTTAGCACTGGTGATGTTGAACAAGGCCACTGACGCTAATGATCTGTGATATTACCATTAGATTGAAGCTGCAGCGAGCATTTGTAATGTCAGGGTAAGATGAGAACTGAAACTTGATGATCCAATTCAATATAATCCATTACAGTGGGAAGCCACAGAGTATTGTGTGAGAATTTGGGTGTCAAGTTCTAAAAGTCAGGAAGGGCAAAATCATTGTGCCTGTTTGTTCAAAACTAAGACCAGAGAACACAGACTATATAATCTCTCAGAACCTTGGAAACATCGGCCTTTGGAAAAGAGAGGCACATCTGGACTTCCAAAATGGCCACCATGAAGTAATAGGGTAACTTCAGAGCTCCCGAGATAGAAAGTTAAATAAGATGATTAAAAATTTCAGTGCACAAAACCCTGATTAAAGTTTCATTAAATAGATGCCATTACAATCTTAATTACTATTTATGAGCCAGCCTATGCTTTTCATTTCTGACCACTATTGGTTATATTGATGTCTGTATCAGTCTATGTGCCAACATATTAATTCCTCACTCACATTGATTTGGATGATGGGTAGCATGATTGGTACAGTGATTAGTGCAACACTTTTACAGCGCCAGTGATTGGGGCAGGGGTTAAAATCCTGTGCTCTCTGTAAGGAGTTTGTGCATTCTCCCCGTGTCTACGTGGGTTTTCCCCAGGGGCTCCAGTTTCCTCCCACTGTTTGAAATGTATTGGGATTATAGGTTATTTGGGTGTAAATTGGGAAGCTGAAATAGCCTGTTATTGTGCTCTATGTCTAAAAAATTGTTTTGAAGTGTTATGTAAAAGTAAGAGCCTGAAAAATGTAATGTCATCAAGAATGTAACCCAAACAATTTGAAAATGGTTTGACATTTGCTGCTGGACAACCTGTGGCCTGCAAGAAAGTTTCTACCAGCCTGGAGTTTCCTCATTCAGTTTACGTGCAAGATCAATGTCTGAGGAAAGTGAAACCTCATTACGTGATTGGTTCACATAATGATGCAATTTGCAGATGAATAGTGTGTAGCTTAATGCTGATAGGGTAATGCTTGCCACATGGGAGAAGACTATTTTTTGGATTGGTAAATCAGATTGCAAACTGAAGTTCAAGGTGTTGCTGGATCCCACATAGGGGCGATGGACTTCCCACAGCCCTGTGTAATGAATAAAGGAAATTGGTTAAAGGAAAGTCTGAGTCCTTAAGTCATGAGGAGAGTAAATTGCTGATTCGGATCTCACCCCAGAACCAGGATCGAGGATCAACACCATTCTTCCACAGTTATAACTTTGCTGAAACAATAGGGAGCATGTATCTTCTTATGTTTTGATGTTTGCTATTAAGTAATTTGCCAGGAGGCCACAGGGAACTGAATATGTATTGAAGATTGTATGATGCAGGAGTGTCCAAACCTTTTTAGTTGTGGGCCACACACAGAAAGATATAAGGAGTCACGGGCCAACCAATATTAAGCCCGACAGTTTTCAACCAGTTACACTGCAAGAAAAACGGCATTGTTTCAATCCATCTGATTATTTATTTATTTATTTAATCTGTCTATCTATTTATTTATTTATTCAAGCAGCGACATCTAGTGTTGAAACTAAGAAGTACAATGTACATACAGGGACTTAAAAATGGGCAATAGGTTGCAGTTGGCTGCGGGCTGTAATTTGACCATTCCTGGTATCACAATGCAACATCTAACTCCCCTGACACCATTCTGATGTAATCCCTTCAAACACAAAAATGTCCAATAGATGATTGTGGTTTATTGAACATTAACAAAGCATCTCTTTTTCAACTAAATTAGAAGTTTTAAAGTATTTTGATACCATGAAATGGGTTGTTCATATCGGCAGAGTACATGAGTTCCCTTCTAAAACGCAGAGAACAATTTATGGTCATGTGGATAAAATCAAAGTGCTCAAAGTGTGACTCCTTTAAGAACTATAAAATATTTTATACTAAACAGCATCATGAAAATTATGAAAAGTCTCATGGACAAAGGTTGTTGAAAAATGGCAGAAAAGGTACATTTTCCTACTCAGGTAAAAAGCAGGCCTAGTCCTTTGTTGGAATAACACCATTTCCATCCAACTTTCACTTCTCCCCATTTCTTTTGTCCAGGAACATACTCTACATGTTTGGTATTTCAGCTTATTTTTCTGATCAGAAATGTCCAAAATAAGCCCTAATACAAGTTCATACATTAATTGTTATATGAACATTGGATTAATCTAAAGCTGTTTTGCAAATACAGTAAGGAATTGTTTGGCTTCGATCATTTCTTGCCTGCATGTGATCCCCAGGATACCATGGCATCAAACTTTGACTTCCACTGTATTTCAACAGAGAGCTGGACAGTGAAAAGTTGACCTTGGCAACATCAATTTCTGATTTCTACTAATGTTACCCTTCAAGTTGTAGCATTATTAATGGGGAGTGGTACTGTGAGCATTTGATTCCTAACACCACTGGTAAGTTCGTCGAATCATAAAATTGAATCAATGAAGCTTTAAATAGTTTGTATTTATGTTGACAAGCAGAAAACAATTCACTGTCATAATCCTGAATATAACGAGAGTAACTCGGAGGATCTAAAATACTGGAATGGTGATACCAATACATTCAAAATAGTTTAAGAGAATACAAACATAGGAATGTTCAGTGTGTAAAAACTTTATGTGAAATTAGGCACATTCAATTCTCACTATCATATATAACCATATAACCATTTACAGCACAGAAACAGGCCAGTTTGGCCCTACTAGTCCGTGCTGAACATCTTCTCCCACCTAGTCCCACTGACCTACATTTGGACCATAATCTTCCATACCTCTCCCGCTCATATACCTATCCAATCTTTCCTCAAATATTAACATCGATCTCGCTTCTACCACCACTGCTGGTAGTTCATTCCATACCCCCCCTACATGAAGAAATTCGCCCTTATGTTTCCCTTAAACTTTTCCCCTTTTCCATGGCCTCTTGTTTGAATCTTCCCCACTCTCAGTGGAAAAGCCTATCCACATTGACTCTATCTTTCCCCCTTAAAATTTTGAATACCTCTATCAAATCACCCCTCAGCGTTCTGCACTCCAGAGAAAAAAGTCCCAGCCTTTCTCTGTAACTATCTGAGTTAAATATTTAAGGAAGTTGGAAGAAATTTTTACAGTAATGTAATAATGTAAAGAGATAATTTTCAACCTCTTCTTCACTTTCCATGACTTGGGTTGTATCCATTGTGTGTGTCATATAATTAACAGATCAAAGAAATTAATGATAAAATAGGTGTCTGATGACCCATTTAAAAAAAAATGTGTGTACAATATAAATAAAATATGTTTTAAGTGACTTTAATGTTAGTTATTGAAACATAAACCAACTTTCTGTATATTTGTGATTCAGTTTGATTAATGTTTTCTCGGAACACAGAACTTTTTAGCAGACACGGATCCAATAGTTTTAATGCCAAATGGAACCTCCTTCTCTTTTTTTTAACCAATTTCCGGAATGTAGAGCTGAAGTCAGTGCCCAGACAAGGCACATAATGTATCATGTTTAGAAAGGTAACATGATTGGAATGAGGTGAAATACAAGTCCTCAGAGTTATAAAGGGAGTGTCCAGAACACAAGTGAAATTGTAGAAACTTGCAATGATCCTTTGGTTACTGTAAAGAAAAGTGATGGACTTGTGAACAGTTTCACCAGATGAATCTTTTGTGAACGCAATAATGGAATAAAAGTATGAAATGTTGAAACTTAGGGACCTGAAAATTCTTGGTAGATGTATCTATGATTACAAAAGAGGCATATTTACCTGCTGAAACAATGATGAAACATAAAAAGCTTCTAGTTTCAAATGTTTTGTAAGATGGCTCTATTACATGGTTTGATTTAAATTATGAAATAAATGAGCTTTGAGTCAAAATCCTTATTGTTTCTCTAAAGAAACAAATTGTCAGCAAAAAGTTCCCAGAAATTAAAATAAAATGCTGAGTATACTGTATATTTTGATGAAATTTGTAAGTGATAAATATTGGCTAGGCTATTGGGAGGAATCTCTGCTCTTTAAAAGGTGACATAGAAATTTTTGCATCATGCTGGCAAAAGGCAAAAGGTTGGTCAAATGGAGGAAAACTGATACTGTATTTGCATATGTGATCTAAATAATTAACCTGGACAATAATGAAAATGGGAAGGACTAGCCGACTAGTCTTTTCATCTCATGAGCTCACAGCAGGAGCCAACCAAGGAAGTAACATTTTCTTAAGTGAGAAATAGAGATGCTGGAAAAAGAAATTTGTGGACTGAAACAATTCTGACCATTACATAATATTGAAGTGCTCTCATTGGCCCTCATTGACTGATTGGGGAACCACTCACCTTCTTCCATCTGCAAAATTCCAGCTTCAGCCAATATGGGAACAGATGAGGAGGGCAGACAATTCATTTAAGCAGACGATTATGCTGAGATTCCCTTTGCTGTGGAGAGAATGCTGTGAGGAGTCCATAATAAAAGGTGCAATTGCACCACAATTACAGTGTCTGCAGATTTTTCTGTCAATAATAGAGCAGTTGGAGAAAAGTGATAGGATCGGATAAAGTCAACATTGATTCATGGAAGGAAAATCATACTGGAACTTTTTAAGGATGTAAACAGGATAATAGATGAGATATGGCATATTTGGACTTGCAATATGGTCAGAATTTAATTAGTAGGGAGTATACAGAATTGAAGTACCTTGGGATTGTGGGGTAAGATAATGACAGAAATATGGTTTGCTGACAGGAAGCAAAATTAATAAATGAGTCTTTTTTCAATTGAAGGGTAAGGATCACTTCAGGGTGCCCCAATCATCTGTTACTGTTCTAATGGATGATCTAAATGTTATAAATAGAAGTTTGCAAATAATACAAGCTAGTTCAGAGGGTGATCTTGATGTAGGGAACCTCCAGGTTGATTTGGACAGTTTGAAGGTATGAGGTGGTTCATGGCACCACAGGATTCCAAAGATTTAATTCCCTCTGGGTGAAGATTCCCTTGCATTAATCCTCAGGCTGAGACACTGGCCAGGCAAAGAAAACATTGTGCATTTCAAGCCTTGTAAGAATTATACATTTCAATTTGCCTAAATTCTACAGAATTTTGGGCAGATCTATTTAATCTTTTCTCATCTGATAAGCCCCAGACGTCAATTAAATAAACCTTCATTCCACTGATTCTTTTACAAGTGCATTTTTAGATCAGGAGATCAGACCTATATTTAATGTACCTGATGGCATTATCTCACTAGTATCCTATCCAACTGTACAACTGTATGTTTAAATCCTTTTGGAATTAAAGCCAACTATTAGTAGCTGGCGTGATTAGTGCAGCGGTTAGCGGAACGCTATCACAGCACTAGCGATCCAAGTTCGAACCTGGCACTGTCTACAAGAAGATTTGTATGTTCTCCATGTGCCTGCGTGGGTTTCCTCTAGGTCCTCCGGCTTCGTCCCACTGTTCAAAAGCTTACCAGAGGTTCAGGTCAATTGGGTGTAATTGGGTAGCATGGGCTCATGGGCCAATAGGACCTGTTACCATGCTGTATGTCTAAATTTTAAATTTAATTGAATTTAAACATTTTAAAAATTGAAATGTCACATGCCATTGGCTTTTCTAGTTTTGTGCAGTACCTGCACAATAATTTTTTTTAAACTTTATTTTACATTCAAAACACAAATAATATATGATATATACAGCAATTGAACATGAACATGAACATTTTTTTTATTTTCACTGATTCATGAACGAGGACACCAAGTCCCTCTGAACATCAATACTTATGAATCTGTCTCCATTGCAATTGTAATGGATTATATCATATTTTATATTGTATATAGATGTGTTTATGAAGGAGATAGATTGTGGGAGTAGTGTCAGTAACAAACAGACACAAACACTTCACAAAACAGATCTCATTTAAAATGCAAGAGCTTTGTTGAAAGTGAGTCATGCAGGCACCAAGAGTCTTTCCAAAGACAAGAGAACAAGGAGACTGCTTTGCTAAAGAATTTCAAAAACAGGTGCAAATGGATTATTGTTTTGAAAGCAACAGATAAACAGACTCAGAAGTTTGGGTCCAGTGCCGCAATCTATCTGGTTGCAGTTTGCTGTTCTAAGAAGGTTGTGTGATTTTGCCAGCAGAGAGGGAGAAGACACCAAACAGGCTTTCTCTAAGAGAGAGAGAACTGGTTTCTGCAGTCATGGCAAGCTGACATCTTGTTGAAACCCCATTTTGAAGATGGGTTGTGCGTTCTGAGTTCACCCTGTTGAAAACCCTTGTGGTTCATACAAGAGGAAATAGCTGGCTAGAGTGTTTCACCTGAAATAAGGGAAACAAAAGGAACTCTGTGGTGACCTGTAGAAGAAGAGGTTATCATTTGGAAAACCCTGATAGGCCAAGTTTCTTCGGCAAGACACTGAAGTGACTGATGGAAGTAAATCAGTTTGTTTATGACCAACGAGCAACAGATCTCTCTCTGAGACTGACAAGAACCTTCCTGAGTGGTAATCATTTAAGCACCAGAGCTTGGTGAAAATTCATAAATGTTAAATTCTCTGCACAGTATAAGAATTGCCTGATACTGGTGAACTTGGAGGAGTGAGAAGTGAGATTGGACTGTGAATCAAAGAACTTTCCTGAACTTGTACACATTACATACATGTGCGCTTGCAATTAGAAGAGGGTTAAGTTAAGTTAATAATAATAAGTTAAAGTTTGATCCTGCTTTTATGTTTAAAGAAAATTAAAAGTATATTTTGTTTAAGTAACCATTTATCTTGGTGAATTTCTGTTGCTGCTGGGTTTTGGGGTCCTCTGAGCCCGTAGCACAATAAAATCATCTTCTACTTTTTATACCAAAATGGATGGTCCCATGATTTTCCACATCATATTCTATCTTTTAGCACCTTTTAGGACACCAGTCTTTGAGGATAGATTAGTGGGATTCCCCCCTCCGAGTGTCTTGACCATTTAAGAGAAGGTTGCATTAATGATGCAAATGATTCCAATGGCCCTTTTCCACAATTTGAAGTATTGTCTGCATTCTCAGCCTCACAATCACACTTGTGCAAAAAGAAAATGTTGAAACACATATTTCATCAGTTCCAGGTGCATCCATTGCACAAGTACAGTCATCTGTACAAGCAGATGGAACAAAGTGTTTACTGCCTGTTATCACTCTGAAGGCTAGGGAAGAAATGAGACATGCCATACATATGCACTCTCTGTTGTCTTGGCTCACCATGTATACAGAGCTTTATATAGGCAACTTAAAAGTCAGGTTGCTAAAAGTATCATTTAAAAGCATTTTTGGTCCATATATAGATTTTCTTCCATCCATTTCTTTGAACACATTCCTGTGGCTGCAAAATGTCTTGTTGATTATTATTTTCTGGGCTCAGTCATCACATGATCTGATGTGTTTGAACCAAGTTGTCAGGTTGGCTGTTCCTGTATTAATTCATGGATACCACATATTTGCATGTCATACAACGAGTCTTTTGTTATTAGATCAGCCTGAAATAACATGTTGATGTCTCATCCTGCCCGAACATTACAGAGAATGCTGCCTGAAAATTTCCATTGAAGGATCTAACTGGATAGGATAGGATATTAGTAGTCCCACCTATTATTTCTGTCAGAATATATAAATTAAAATCAATTTTCCAATAGGGTTATTTTGAGATCATTAGAGAAAGTGCTAATTTTGGTTCATCGTGAGATTTTTAGGATAGAGGAACTCAATTACATGCTTTGTTGGATTTGACCATGGAGTTAAAAGTAAGTACAGTTTCTAAACTGTTTGGATGTTTCTACCCTCAAGTTAGATCAGATGAGAGGGCCACATGTAAGCATCTTCAGATTTATCTTGGACTTTCCAGAACATTTTAGGCTATAATTTCTTCTATTAATGTCCCCCCAAGTTGGAAAATATGCAAATTTTTAACAAGGGGAGCATTTCTGAAAATTTGTATGGATAAATTAGTGAAAACTAATGGGAAATAGACACCCTTCCTAGCCAAAGGGCAACCAAGCACATGGTGGGATTTTAGCACAATGCTCCAATGCACCACACGTCGCAATCCAAGTTCATCCAACACATGAATTCATTCCCATGTTTGGGAATGCCTCTGTGAGAGTGCTGAATAGTTCCTGGCAAGTAAAGTATCCAGACATTAATGAGGACAGTGACAGTTCTACAAGAACTATTGAGGTTGCCTTGAAGTGTTACAAACAAGCTCTGCTTTGGTAATTTTTACTGCCATTTCTTTGTGGAGTTACTTGATTGCTTAACTCCTGCTTTTTCCCTGATGAAATGTTCCCCTAATATTTCATCCTTTCCTTAAATTAACTGAAAATTGGCAAGACCCGATTATGGTAAAACCACTGTATAGCTGTTAGCATTGTCTGTATGAGTATACTGCATGGGCTGGCCAGCACCTGAACCTGTGACTCCTCCCTTCAGAATCTCCATAAAGGCTCTTTTGCCCAAACCCCTCTCTCAGTACCTGCCTTAGACTTGGGCAAGAAATATATGAGACGTGCTGATGATTTATGGTGATTAAAGCCTATTAATCACTAATTTTAGTCTAATGTGCTTAATTGATAGTGCACCATAAATTTTGTGCCATGGACAAGGCGATATGGGCAGATAAACTGGACACCGAATCTAAAGTCCTAGAGGCCTCCATCAAATTTGATCAATGGTCACACTGCCTCAACACATTCATGAGACGCAACGACATGCAAAGTGAGGAAGACAAACAGGACCTACTCTTTGCACAGGTTGGTCACCATGTTTTTCAAATGATCAGAGACTGCAATACTTACTCGGCCGCTATGGAGCTCCTGAAGAGAGAGTATCGGACCCCGATGAATGCCAGGTAATTTCTGGGCAATTGTAGACAAGCATCTGGTGAGTTGGTGGATGAATACATGTGAGTCCTGTGGGAAATGGGGTGAGCCTATGGCTGCAGAGATGTCTCTGCAGCCGTCTGCTTAGAAACTGATACAAGATGCCTGTAGCTGGCTTCAAGTCTGATCACATCTGACAGAGATTCCTTGAAAAGGTCAGAACCAAAATTTAAATTTTTTAGAGTTATTAACAGATATGCCCATTCTATGCAATAAAAAGCTTTTTTGGCATCCAATGAAAGAATACACCCAGGAGTTTTCCCAGAGGGAAAATATATAATATTCATAAAGCAAAATATTAAAATATGAATATCGATTTTTAATAAATATTGTCTGATCTTCAGGAATAACTGATGGTAGAATGTTTTCCAACCTATTGGCTAAAATTTGAGCATCAACATTCAGTAAAGAAATTGGTCTGTAGGAGGAAAATTCTGTTGTGTCTTTACCTTCACAATTAAAGATATGCAAGCCTCACTAAATGAATTTGGAAGTTTACCCTGTTTAAATGAATCTGCAAGTAATGTGTTAGCAGTTCCTTCATTTGATAGCAACGTAGGCGTATAACCACCAAACTTTATTTTTTCCCCAATTTAGGCTTAGGCGATAGTGAACGATGCGCTCTATCAAGCTCCAGTGGTGACAGAAACATCTCTTTCCCAAAAACCATTACCAGCAGGTCAGAAAAAATTTAGTAACTGTGCCAGCTTCAGTATCTTCAGTCGAGCCCATGATGTGCAGATTCTGCTGGCTATTTCGACTTTCCAAATTGATAATTCTCGCCTTTAACTTCTTATCATTATCTTCCAGGTGACAAATCCAGTCACTCAGATCCTTTAAAAGTAGATTGCTGAGGTCAAACTCTCATCTTGTTCAACAGTACAGTGACAGAACTGTGCAAGTTGGTTTTCTAATGCCAAAAACCTAACATTTAGAACTTTAAATTTTTCAGCGATCACTAGTCGTGTTTACTGGTGGATTGGTCGGAATTTCATGTTTCAATTTTTTCTGTTTTTTTCTGACCTTGCCACTCCTTGCATCCATTTCAACTGAGATAAAAACAAAAAATATGAAATTTGTCACCTCTTTGAAAATTTTTAAAAAGTAAAGAAGGAAGTAAAGAATTCTGAGCTGTGATACGTTATTTGTACACATTTTGGTTTGACAATGTAGAAATTGCAGCACTTTTTATATATCGTCCCCTCATTTCAGGGCACCATAATGTTTGGAACATTTGGCTTCACAGGTGTTTGTGAGTACTCGAGTATATTTAATTGCTTCATTGGTGCAGGTATAAGAGAGCCTGGCTTGTTTCTATGCTTTTGATCATTTTGGAGACTGTAGTTGTCATTTTTCAACATGAGGACCAGAGTCGTGCCAGTGAAAGTCAGAGAAGCCGTCATGAGGCTAAAGAAACAAGAATAAACCAGTAAAAGACATCACCCAAACCACAGAATCACCAGAATCAACTGTTTGGAACATCATTAAGAAGAAGGAGCGTACTGGTGAGCTCAGTTTTCGCCAAGGGACTGGTCTTCCAAGGAAGATCTCCACTACTGATGACAGAAGAATTCTCATCATAATGAAGAAAAATCCTTCCACATATGTCCAACAGATCATAAGTACTGTAATGCTGTTGATGACTACTGTCCACAGAAGTCATCTTTCATCCAACACAGAAGGAGGTCATTTGGTCCATAGAGTCTATATGGTTCACTGCGCAATCTTTTCCCTACTGCTTTTCTCTGAAACCTATTTCCCCTGTACCCCTCATATTCACCTGCACCCTACATATTCCACTACTCATCAATACACTAGGAGCAATTAAGGCATACAATTAACCGACCAACCCACGTGGCTTTGAGCTAGGTGAAGAAATGAGTGATGCCAGAGGAAGACCCGTGTGATCAGAGAGAATGTGACAACTCCACACAGACACGTCAGGATCAAATTCACATCACTGGTGCAATGAAACAGCAACTACACTAAATTTAAAATTTAAATTGGGCCCGTGCCGCCCAATTACACCAACCCTGTACATTTTGAAGGGTGGGAGGAAACCAGAGCATCCGGAGGAAACCCACGCTTACAAACAGCACTGGATTTGAATCCGGGTCACTGGCGCTGTAACTGCTACACTAACTGCGCTGACCCAAGTTATAATGGCATAACCAAGCAGGTAAGTAAAATCATTATTATTCCCCAATGAGATTACAGTATGATTGCAAGCTCTTTAAATTAAATTATATTCTTCATGCTTTCTTTAATATATTTTTTCAATCTATTATTGACAAAAAATCCTGAGTTTTAATATTTTAAATTAATTTGGGCCATTTGAGTTCAATAAAAGAATACTCAAGGTCTTGGCGTTTGTTGTATTACTGTTTACTTCACATTTACATAAAAGCATGCTGCAGTAAAATTCATTCCATTTACCCTGTAGATTGAATAATTTATTCTAATAAAAATGACAATATTTATAGGAACATAAAAACCCAATACAGAAAGAGACTATTCTGTCCATCAAGGTGCTCTTTGAATGTGCAGATGTTCTTAGTTTCAAATTCCTTTTTTTCTATCATTAATTCCATAAACTCCTGATCTTCAAATACAATCTACTTTTCTAAAATAATTTATATGATCATCACCAAGCACAAGCAAACCAATTACTGTATATAGTTATGTAATTATCAATTCTGTGTAATAGTCAAGCCCTCCCTCCCCCCACCATTTTGTCTCAAAAATCGGGTGTTTTTATATGTCAACCTGCCAATATTTGGCCCCAACCACCTGCCCATCTGAGCTACTGACGCCCCGAAGGCAGACCCTCGCCATGGCTGCCCACCCACCAAAGCTCCCAATGCCCTGGCAGTGGACTCTTATCCTGGCCACCCACCCACAAAAGCTCCTGACACCCTGACTGCCTACCCATCTGAGCTCCCGACCATGGATCCTTGCCCCGGACACCCGCCCATCCAATTTCCTGTCACCCCAAACCCCCCTCCCCCAATCCAAGCTCTCAACCACAGATCTTTGCCCCGGCTACCTGTCCATCCAAACTCAGGGTGATGGGATCCTCAATGATTTTGTGAGTCCTCTTCAAACAATGATCCCAGTAGGTTATGTTGATGGGGGGTTGGGGGGTGGGGTGGGGTGGGGAAGGAGACCCCAATTATTCTCTCTTCCACTTTTATGGTACTATGGGTTGGCATCTGACCCAATGCTCTACAGCAACCAATCAACACTGTGATGAAGTTGGCCAGGGATGCTCTCAATGGAGCTCCTGTGGAAAGTTGACAGGATGGTGGCCAGTAGCCTTCCCTGCCTCAGCCTTCTAAGGAAGTGCAGTCGCTGTTGTGCTTTCTTAACAATTGAAGAGATGTGTGTCCAGGATAGGTCACAATTTCAGTGGACTCCGAGGAACTTGGTGCTTTCTATTCTCTCCACTACCGAGCTATTCGTGAGTAGTGGAGGGTGGTCATCCTGGTCATTCTTGTCTTGTCCATGTTGAGACAAGTGAATCCTTCCAAAATCTATGACTTCATAATTCACCATCTTGAACTTTCTTTGCTTGATTTTAGTCCAACCCATCATCTAACTCTAATATCACCACCAAGACTTTAAGTGTCATTACCACTATGAACTACTTTTAGAAGTTTTCAATCAAATGCAAATATTATAAAAGTGCTGCATCCATCTAGATCTAGGCAAATTATTGGAATGGGAAAGAATAATAAGTGCAAACTGACCCCCATGAAACACCAGTGCCAATCACCAACTAGTTTGAAGAATAATTAGCTTCACAAAGCCAACCTGTAGCAAATGAGTGACTGCTGACCTTGGAAGAACAGAGAAGAGAGAACAGAGAACAGTACAGCACATGAACATGATGTCCAAAATAAACTCAACTCTGCTGTTTACACATGATACATATCCCTCTGTTGCTTGCAATATTCATGTGTCTGGCAGCTTCTTAAACACTTCTCTCACACCTGGTTCCCCCACTACCCCTGGCAGCCTGTTCCAGGCACCCACCACTCTCTGTGTTTAAAAATGCTGCCCTGCACACCTCCTCTAAACCCTCTATCCCCCTCACATTAAACACACGTCCTCCAATATGTGACAGAAGGTTTGACAGAATGCAAACAACACCGGTAGGCCAGCATCCCAGAGGCAATTTTTTAACCAATTGGTGTTGCTTCAATGTTTAAAAGGTCTTTTTATTCAAATCTTTAAAACAAACCTCTGTTTTTAATTGTTTAGTTGTTTGATTGATTTTCAATAGAACCATAGAATACTACAGCACAGAAAACAGGCCATTTGGCCCTTCTAGTCTGTGCCGACCATCATTCCGCTAGTTCCATTGACCTGCTCCCATTCCATAACCCTCCAGACCTCTCCCATCCATGTATTTATCCAATTTATTCTTAAAATGTACAATCGAGCCTACATTCAGATGGCAGCTCATTCCACACTCCCACCACTCTCTGAGTGAAGAACATTCCCCTTAATGTTCCCCCTAAACCTTTCCCCTTTCATCTTAAAACTATGACCTCTTGTATTTATCTCCCCCAATCTAAGTGGAAAAAGCCTATTCATATTCACTGTAACTATACCTCTCATAATCTTATAAAAAATCTCCTCATTCTTCTTCGCTCCAAGGAATAAAGCCCTAATCTGTTTAATCTTTCCCTGTAACTCAATTCCTGAAGACCCAGCAACATCCTAGTAAATCTTCTCGGTACTCTTTCAATCTTGTTGATATCTTTCCTGCAGGTAGGCTACCAGAACTGTACATAATAGTCAAAATTTGGCATCACCAATGTCTTAAACAACTTCAACATAACATCCAAACTCCTATACTTAATACTTTGATTTATAAAGGCTAAGATTCCAAAAGGTTTCTTTACAACCCTGTGCACCTGAGATGCCACCTTCAGGGAATTATGTACCTGTATTCCCAGTTCCCTTTGCTCCTCCATACTCCCCAGTGCTCTACCATTTTCTGTGTATGCCCTACCTTGGTTTGCCCTTCCAAAATGCAACACCTCACACTTGTCTGCATTAAACTCCATCTGCCATTTTTTAGCCCATTCACCCAGCTGGTCTTTGAAAATCATCTTCGCTGTCCACTATGCCTCCTATCTTTGTGTCATCAGCAAGCTTGCTGATCCAATTTAGCACATTATTATCAAGATCATTGATATAGACATCAAACAATAATGGTCCCAACACAGATCCCTGAGGTACACCACAAATCACAGGCCTCAAGTCTGAGAAGCAACCATCCACTACCTCTCAATAGTATTTGAGTGTTTTTGAAGCTCAAGGATATTCAAAAATATTCAAAGATTTTGACAGCTTCGATAGTTGTGGGGTTATGAGGCTTTGCCAGTTATTTTTCTTCAGTTGTTTGTGTGGGGAAGGGTGGTTTCTGGCATGAACATATCATGAGATCATTTATTGTGAAGCTCTGATGCAAGGTCTTGCAAAGCATGAGTAAAGCACAAAAGTCGGCAGACACCTTGATTGGAGTAGAAACATTAGGGTTAGGGTTAGGGTTGGAGAAACTCAGCAATGTACTTTTATGTAGCAAATATAAAGATACATAACCAATGTTTTAAGTTGGAGGCACTTCATCAAGGTATGAACCTTGAATTCAGAATTTACCATCAAGTTAACACATGGCTCTGCGTGGCAATGATGGACAGCTTGCTACTGGCCACAACTTTGTTCCATCATCAAGTTGATAATTCTTGATCAGTGGAAGGAACCTTTCATCCTATAATTGGTCATCAACTCAAATAGTCAACTTTCTTTCTTCCTCTGGAGTTACTGCCTGAGCTTTGAGTATTTCTAGAAATTTCGGTTTTACAATTATTAACGACTGTGAGTCAATGAAGAAGGTGAAAGCAAAGAGTCAAGTGCTATCACAAAGGATAATATGTAAATAATGAATAGACAATGGTCAAATCTGCAGCCCTTTCACAGGCAGAGATAATAGGTGAAGCAAATGGATCTGCTTTGAAATGAGATGGCCACCCATGGAGTCAGTCTGTGCAGTGGAGTCTGATGTTTAGGGAAGGGCAACTCATTCAACATGATGTGGATATCATTGGTAGACTGCATTCCTAGTGAGCTGCTGGCTTGAAACCACTAATCCTTCTGACGAAATTACATCAACCATGCTGATGGACAAGGAGTTCAAGGGTTTAAAGTCAGATGGGAAATTTTATTTCCTAACCAGGATGTGATGTGACTTGGAGGTGGGGTGTTTAATTGAGAGAGTGGACCTGAGTGAGATTCAATCCAAGTAAGTATTTTTGTGAAAATGTACCAGTAAAGGATAATGAGGCAGGTTGGAGGATTACTGAAGATGCAAAGGATGTGTTACTTGAGCCAGCAACAAGCTCGAACACTACAACAGGAAAAGTTCAAAGGCAGGGGAGGGAAAGAATTCAACAAAGAAGCAAGAGCAAAAAATCATTGTTTTTTTTCCACATTGTTATCAGTTTTCCACAATAGAATATTTCAAAACTGTCCACAATTTCCCCCCTTCTGGTGCCTATGTTTGTTTTTTGAAATTTAGACATTCAGCACGATAACAGGCCCTTCTGCCCCATGAGCCCATGCTGCCCAATTACATCTAATTAACCTACAACCCCTGTTCATTTTGGATGGTGAGAGAAAACCATAGTGCCCAGAGGAAACCCATACAGACACAGGTAGAACGTACAAACTCCTTACAGACAACACCTCAGTCGGTGGCCCTGTAATAGCGTTGCGCTAACCACTCTTCTGACCATGCAACCTCTTTAGATTTCACATTTCACATTTATTGTCAGAGTAGATACATGACATCACATACAACCCTGAGATTTATTTTTCCTGTGAGCGAGGCAGAATTACCACTAGATGGTAGTGCAAAAATAAACTGTACACAGCATAAACATGTAAGCAAATAAAAGAACTGTAAACAGATAATAAATGAAATCAGACTGACTGTGCCATACAGGGAGAGCAAAGAAAATCAATAAAATGTACAAGAGTCCTTAAATGAGTCCCTAAATGAGTTTGTGATGGCAGCAGTGAGAACAGAGTGTGTGCTGGGTGTTGAAGGTCTTTGATGATTGCTACCGCCCTCCGTGGGCAGCGTTCCCTATAGATGGACTCAATAATGGGGAGAGTTTTCCCTGTGATATCCTGGATTGTGTCCACCACCTTTTGGAGTTTATTGGAGTTGTGATGCATGTAAGGGAAGATACTTGTGCAGGACGTATATTTTTTTATGGTCGAGAAGTAGGAACAGTTTTCAGAAAATCACAGCCATTAATTCATCTTTTATCAGGATGAAGTTTTACTGATATGTTGATTGCAATTAGTACTGTGATCCTGCCACCTAGTGGGCACATCTTGTCATTCTTCTAACCCTTCTGCTAACCCTGAACAGGAACTCCTGTGTTGGCACCCTCCATATTCTTGATTTCTTGGTGGATGAACAGTTTCGCCAGAGTTTTTGCTGTATTCCACCTCTGAAGACTTTTTGGAGCCAGTTTATTCATAGAAAAAAACATTACATAGCTTAGGCAGCTAGCACAATGCTATTACAAAGGCAATGTACTGGATTCGTATCCCCCCGCGGTGTATAGGGAGTTTGTACATTCTTTCTGTAACCACATAGGTTTCCTCAGAGTGCGCCAGTTTCTTCACACGTTCCAAAGACGTATGGGGCTAGTAGGTTAATTGGTCACATGGAGATATTTGGGTAGCGCAGTCTCGTGAGTCAGAAGGACCTATTACCATGCTGTATCTCTTAATGAATAAAAAGCTAAATCCTTTTAAAACAAATGTTCATTTATTCAATAAATAATTTTACAGAAGAATAATTCAGTTAAATCATTTCTCAACAAATAAACATCACTTAGGAAAATGATTCCTATTAGAAACAATAATATGTTCACATTGATTTTAAAGTAAGGGAGTTGAGTAGAATCTTTTCCATGTAGAAAAAGAATTGGATTTAACAAGTTGATTGGCATCTAAAAAGAGAAAAAGTTATTTTTTCTTAAAATCACTCACCTTGACGACCAGCAGTTTGGGACTGACGGTAAATTTATTTATCTTTTATTTTTATCTCTTCTGTTATGAAGATTTCTGAATAAATGGAGCTTTGTGTTTGACTTGGGAACTTTATATATAGAACAACAATTTTTTGACATTAATTTTTTGCTCACACCTTGATGAAGGGCTCAGGCCTGAAGCATTGGTTATGTATCTTTATCTTTTCTATATAAAGTATGCTGTTTGACCTGCTGAGTTTCTCCCGCATTGTGCTTTTACGCATCTCATTCCCCTAGCTGTCTTTCTGTAACCTACTCTCTCACACAATCCCTTTAATATTTGAAGTTTCTCTTCACTTCCACTTCTAATTTACAGTAGCCAATTAAACTAACCACCAGCTAATATTTGGATGTAGGATTTTGGGATTGGTTGGTGAATACCCATGGGATCACAAGAAGAACATGCAATACCAGTTAGCACCTGAGGTCAGAACTGAACTTGGGATGGTGGAGCTGTGAGACAATTGCAGCACCTATAACTCCTCAAACTTGTTTGTGTCAAAGGACTTACAGAGTGGTGTTGCTGAAGGCAGTGAAGAGGAGAAACAAACTCCTGTTTGGACAAGACTTCTTATGGCCTATTGAGACTGTGGACAGATTTTCAAACAGAAGGCTGGGATTACTATTGGATTCCCAATTCAGAAATTGTTTCCATTTAATGAGCAATTTTTTCCACTGTCAGGTTAACACCTGAATCTTCTCCACTATCTGTAGTTTTATATAGATGGTATTTTCTTAATGTGGTTGAAAATCATGGGCATCTTGTTCCCAGAGGAGTACAATGCAGTTGTTAGCAGTTTGACATCCAGATGAAAGGAAACTAATGCTTGATAACTTTTTCTCAGAGTGGCATACCAGACAAGGTACTGAAAATCTGTGCCAACCAACTAGTTCACGGACATTTTCAATGTCTTCACTGCTGCAGTCAGAGGTTCCCTCCTGCTTCAAAACGGCATCAATCATCCCGGTGCCCATAAAGAGCAGAGGGAGCTGCCTCAACGACTGTCGCCCAGTAGCCCTCACATCTACTGTGTTGAAATACTTTGAGAGGTTGGCCATGGCCAGAATTATCATGTACCCAAGTAAAGATCTGGACTCACTGCAATTCACCTACCATCACAATCGCTCCACAGCAGATGCAATATCACTGGCTGTCCACTCAGCTCTGGATCACCCAGACAACAGCCACACATACATCTGGCCACTCTTCATCAAGTAGGGCTCAGCCAAAAAAAAAAAAAAAAAAAAAAAAAAAAAAAAAAAAAAAAAAAAAAAGTAGGGCTCAGCCTTCAACACCATAATTCCCTTATTACTGGTCAACAAGCTCTAAAACATGGGTCTCTGCACCCCCCTCTGCACTGGATCTTTAACTTCCTATCAGAAGACCACAGTCAGTATGAATTGGAAACACTGTCTCCTCCTCACTGACGATCGACACTGGTGCACCTCAAGGATGCCTGCTTAGCCCACTGATCCACTCACTCTACATCCCTGACTATGTGGCTAGCCACAATTCAATTGACATCAAGAAATTTGCCAATGACGCTAAGGTCATCAGGAGAATCACAGTCGGCAATGAGGAAGCGTACATGAAGGACATAGATCAGCTAGTTGAGTGATGTCACAACAATAACCTTAAAATCACCGAAACCGAGGAGATGATTTAGGAGGAAATCAAGAGAACCCGAAGCAGACTTCATCAAGGGGTCAGCAGTGGACAGGGTCAAAAATTTCAAATTTCTAGGTATCAAGATCTCTGAGGATCTGTCTTGGGGCCTCCATGTCGATGCAATCATGAAGAAGGACTGCAAGCAACTACATTTTGTGACGAGATTTGATATGTCACCAAAGACTCTTGAAAATTTCTACAGGGGTACTGTGGAGAGAATTCTGACTGGTTGCATCACTGTCTGGTCTGGCATAGGACAGGAAAAAACTCCAGAAAGTTGTTAACTCGGCCTGCGACATCACAGACACCAGACTTCACTCCTTTGAGGACATCTACAAGAGGCAGTGTCTTAAGAAAGCAGCCTCTATCCTCAAGGACTCCCACCACCCAGGCCATGCCCTCTTCACTCTGCTACCATCAGGAAAGAGGTACAGGAGGCTGAAGACGAGCACTCAGCACCATCAGATTTCTGAATGGACTATGAACCCCAGATACTACCTCACTTTTTCCTATTTTTCTTGCTCTATTTATTTATTTTTGAAATGTTATTGTGACACTGCCACAGAACAACAGATTTCGTGACATGTTCATGACAATAAATTCTGATTCTAATCAACTCACTAGATTTTATTCCCAGCTTTGTCCCTAATTAGTTCAGAGAAACAGCCCAGGATTATGTCCAAAAGTTTTCTGCTCCAAGTTTCTCCAACTTAGAAATGTAATTGCTACCAGTTGCTTTCTTGGGCACAGTCTCTTTTCTAGCATTTTCCAAATCTTCAGGAGTTACTTCAGCTTGTCCATACATGGAGAAAGGCAGCTAACGAGCTAATCCGTGAACTTGATGAGAATTTTTATTTTTGCAAAGCTCAGTCCATTGGTCATTTTTTGCATGCCTGTTGGTTAGTCTGATTTGCTGTGGGCTGAGATTTTAACCCTTGGCAGGAATTGTACTGGAGGTGACTGAGATGGACAGGTATTCAAAAACCCTTCACAATGTGCAGGGAATTTTTAACATCCAGGTAACTATACACGGCTCCTTATTCCCTGCTAGAACCTGAATCATTTTGGCAGCATTGATATGAACACAAGCACTGCATGTGGACTCTTTCTTTCTCAAGTTCATTTATTTGTCATCTGATTGTATCAGTGTAACCTGATGAAACAGAATTTTCCAGTCCATGGTGCAGAAAATTGCAAAATGTATACAGACATAAAACACATCCAGACAAGCAATATATATATTAAAATGTTCTTAATAAATAGTAGCCACAGGGAGTTGTTGTAGCATTTCATCAGTCATTCAGGCATTCCTACTGCCCATGGTGGTCTAGCTCTGATTCTCCTGTATCTTTTCCTGATAGGAATAGCTGCAAGATGCTGTGTGCAGGGAGGTAGAGGTCTTCCCTAATTTTGTGAGCCCTCTTTAAATAATGATCCTGGTAAATCCCATCGATGGATGGCGGGGGTGGGGGGGGGGGGTGAAACTCCAGTGAACCTCTCTGCCTATTTTACGGTACTGTGAATTGACCTCTGATCCGATGCTCTACAGCAACCGTACCATACTGTTTTCCAGCAGGCCAGTATGCTCTCGATAGAGCTCTTGTAGAAAGTTGGGAGAATTGTGGCCAGTGGCCTTGTCTGCTTCGCCCTTCTAGAGAAGTATAGTTGCTGATGCAATCTTCCTAGCAAGTGAGGATATGTCATGTGTCCAGGATAGGTCACTTCTTCAGTGGACTCCAAGGAACTTGGTGCTCTTCATTCTCTCCACTAAGAGTTATTAATAAGTAGTCAAGGGTGGTCCCCTCTGGTCCTTTTGAAGTCCACAATCATCTCCTTTTTTTTTTGTCCACATTGAGTCTCACGTTGTTATTTTTGCATCGTTTCACGAGATTTTCCACCTCTTCTCTGTAGTGCGACTTATCGTTGTTGCTGATGAGGCCGACGACTGTGGTGTCATCTGCAAACAGAGCTGGGTCAAGCATGATCATGAGTGGGATGAGCCCTCAGTTCACCAGTGCTCAGCATGGTGGTGCTCGATGTTCTGCTGCCGACCAGGACAGAACTGTTAGGAAGTCCAGAATCCAATTATAGAGAGGGGTGTTGAATCCCAGGGAGGCAGATTTATTCCCGCAGTTTAATTAAACCACATGTAAATTTCACTCATTGTTAAATTATTCTAGAATTGATTAACTTTATAATTTAAAAAAAATCTTCCTATTCTCATGGAATGGCACCATGTATTCTTGGAAATGTAATTTAAATCAAGCAGTTATAGTTTGACAGTCAAACCTTCAGATGCCTTTGATTTAATTTCAAAAACATGATTATTCACATATGGTGTAAAATGAGTGTAAATGAGGTGCTCGTTCGCCCACTGTGATACCTCCTCTCAGAATCTCTTCACTCCAATTCTAAAACCATGATGAGCTACAGTTTGCAGAACCAAATACCCCGTGTGAAAATGCGTCAGCCACCTGTCTCCTGCTGGGAAAATATTGCAATTATTTCTTTGAAAGGGTACAGTCTGAGATTTAAACCGATCATGAGAAAGTTGGGACTGATTAGACTACAATAGTCCAGTTTTCTGATCATTAAAATTTAATATGGATAGTTGTCAGTTGCCTGATCAGCATTACATTTTATGAAACATTTACAAATTCAGGCTGAATTTAACTCTAAATTTTATTTCAAAGTTTAAAAAAGTTACTGACCCAGAGCAATAAATCTAAATGTGTGCTAATAATAATTAGCAAATAAGAAATAGGCAACTAAATTGTTGACCAATATTATGCAGATTGACTTTTACACTATTGCATTCAGTGAAAAATGTACCTTTTCAAAAAGTACTGCTAAAAATATTGTCATAAATAATGATAAATATTATTATATATAAAGTTGCGCATTTGAATAAAAATGGGTCCTTTATGGTTGCTTTAATTACATTGTTAGAAGATTAATGGGAATATATTTGCATCCTTCTAAAACAATGGTTCTCAACCATTTTCTTTCCACTCACATACCACTTTAAGGAATCCCTATGCCATAAGGTCTCTGTGATTAGTAATCAGTTGTTACTGAAATATTTTGCTTGAAAAAAATTGTCATTGGCCCATTTCCTTTGGAGTTATGAAACTGTGCACATAACTAGTCAATTAGATATGATTAAAACTGGTTTTCAAACTTTTTCTTCCCACTCACATTCCACCTTAAGCAATCCCTTACTAATCACAGAGCACTTATGGCATGGGAAATACTTAAAGTGGTATGTGAGTGGGAAGAAAAAGGTTGAGAACCACTGTTGTAAAATTTGGTGCAAGGTAAAGAAAAAGTT
Source organism: Narcine bancroftii (assembly GCF_036971445.1). Taxonomy (NCBI): domain Eukaryota; kingdom Metazoa; phylum Chordata; class Chondrichthyes; order Torpediniformes; family Narcinidae; genus Narcine; species Narcine bancroftii. The sequence goes on along the minus strand of NC_091477.1, from coordinate 105,332,258 downwards.
GATTACCCTTAGTAATGGGTCAGACTGGCATTCCAATCTCTGGGTTGAGTCATCTTGGGTCTGTGTGGTGCACTGTTAGCCAGAATCAGACACACACAAAGATAAAGACTGTACAACAGGCTTTAATCCAGAAAGACTTCCACAGAGCCAGGCTGTGGCTGCAGCAACTCTGAGTGAGGCCTCGGGAGGCCAGCGCAGGCTTATATCCCGGAGGGTGATTGACACCCGACCAGGTGGGGCTTGATCCATTCAGGCCAACTGATTGACTCTGGCCAGATGTTGTCCTATCCCCTTACACTCCTGCAGGTACAGAGGTTTCCCACTGCAGTTGGCCGGTGGTGTACCACCACAGTCTGAACATGCAATCGAAATCAAAGTCTCAGTGATATGTTGTGGAGCTGTGTTTCTGACCAGACTTCATACTGCCTAAAGTTTCTTCTTCACTTTAATCTCTTCACCTTAATTTTGTATCTTCTGCAGATTTCTTTTCCATGTTTTTATTATTTTGATCTAAATCTGTAACTACTATTTCAGATTCAGATTTACGATGTATTGAGTACATACATAACATACAACCTTGAGATTATTTTTCCTTCAGGCGAGGTAGAATTACCACTTATTGGTAGTGCAAAAAAAACTGTATACAACTTTCACATGTGTAATGCACGTCGAAAGAACCAAAGACTTGTTGATCCAAACCAAGGCTTTTATTAACTAAAAGACTGGAGCATATCACAAGTAGGTCGACCAGTCCAGAATGACCTGGTCTGGCTAGGAGCAATCCTTTAAGACCTGCCAGTAGGTGTGGCTACATTCTCAGCCAATCACAGTCATCCTACACTACCATCTGTAGATATCTACATATACACATTGGTGATAGAATCTGTACTATCACAACATGTAAATAATTAAAGAAATGTAAACAAACATGATTGTGCAATAGAGAGAGGAAAAAAACCAAAGTGCCAAGTAAGAGTCCTTAAATGAGTCTCTAATTGAGTCCATTGTTGAGGAGTCTGATGGTGGAGGGGGAGCAGCTGTTCCTGAACCTAGTGGTGCGAGTCTTGTGGCACCGTTACTCTTTCCTGATGGTAGCAGCGAGAACAGAGCATGTGCTGGGTGATGTGGATGCTTAATGATTGCTGCTGGTCTCTGATGGCAGCGTTCCCCGTAGATGTTCTCGATGGTGAGGAGGGTTTTGCCTGTGATGTTCTGGGCTGTGACCACTATCTTTTTATGCTCGGGGGTATTAGTGCACCTATACCAGACTGTGATGCAAATTTCTACACATCTGTAAAAATTTGCCAGAGTTTCCAATATCATACTGAGTACTGAGATCAAGTACTGAGTCATGTGAAATGGAAAACAACCCCATCAGCCAAGACTATATGCTTCCTGTCAATGACCTGCCTTTGGTTCCAATCAGCCACCTTCTCCGATTGTGTGGGCTTTTACTTTTAGAATCAGCCTCTCATTGTGGAACCTTGCTCAGATCCATGTTGACTGCATTAAATGTATTCCCTACATGGGATCACCTTGTTACCTAAAACATTCAACCAATTTTGTCATGCACATCCTTTCCTTAACAGAATGTTGGTTCATCAAAAAAATGTTCACATTGTTTATGCTGAGAGGAGTGCAAGAAGAATGCAAATAACTATGAGAAGTTAAACATTGAACAGTAAAAGATCAGAAGGGAATGGAATTTAACACAGCTAGAACAATGAAAGTGCAACTACTGTACTCAAATTTGTGTTTTATAGGAGAAATGACAGTTGGAGATTAATTGGGAGGTCCAATTCAAGTGGAAAGTATATGGTAAAAGGAAGGATCCTTAAGAGTAGTGATGTTCAGATAAATCTTGGGTTATAAGTTCTTAGCTCCCTGAATGTAGCAACACAAGTGGATAGCATGGTAAAGGAAGCATACGGCATGCTTACTTTCACTGGTTGGGGCATTGAGCTTATGAGCTGGGATGCCATGCTACAGCAGTATAGGCCACATATGGAGTATTCTTTGCAGTTCTGGTTATGGGATTTCAGGAACAACGCAGAGGCTTTGAAGGATTCACCAAGATTGGAGAATATTAGCTATTACAAGAGGTTAAACAAACTTGGATTGTTTTTACTGGTGTATTGGAGGCTGAGGGAAGATCTGATGGACATTTATGAAATTATGAGAGGCTTAGTTTTAGATTGACTTTACCAGAGTAAAAATGTCACATACCAGAAGAACATTTAAAGAGGCAAGTCTTTCAGAGAGTTGTACGTACCTGGAATACACTGCCAGGGGAGAAGCTGATACAACTTTTCAAAAGTAGTTAGTCAGATTCATGAACAGACAGGAAATAGAGAGATACATGCAAATGGAATTGAGATTGACATCAGGGCCGGGGTTCTTGTGCTGTGCTGTTCTATGTTCTTTCATTGTAGGTGAGTCTAGTCTGCTTGGTTTATTGGATGCTAGGAGCTTTATAAACATGGTTTATATCTCCAGTCACTTTGAAGCAATAATCAGTTATTTAGTTGATCACGTGAGTTGAATGCTCAGCTGGTTCCGGATTGCTATAAGTGACAATTTTTCGGTTCTTTAGAAATGGCCTATTAGGTCAATGTGGCAGAGGAAGTTGAAATGAACAAAGTCAGATTCTGGAGGCATGAATGGAGACATGAGCAAAAATCCAGACGTAACATACAAGGAAAAAATAGTAGCAGTATCAGTGAGATGAGTGATAGTATAAATCATGAAAGCTTTTTGAACCAAGTTCAAGATTTCAATTTTGGCCACACTGCAAGCAGTCTTGAAAACTATGATTAATACAAACAATGGGAGCTTAAAACAGGAAATGGCAGTCAGGTAGCAGATACAGTTTAATGTGAATAAGGTAAAATATTTTGAGACATACATAAGGCCTTAAAACAGCATTTACTAGTTTTATTACTCGGGTCTGAATGCTGAAGGTTAAAAATAACAACAAAAACTGTATGGTGGATTAGTTGTATATTATATCCTTAGTAATGGATAAAAGTATCCTTACTTTTACATTTACCATTCATTCCAATGTTTGTCTCGGAAACATCAAATGAAATAATGACAATGAGTTTATTGTCATAGGCATTGTACCATGTATATTTGCACCAAATTCAGACTTGCTGCAGCAGTACAGGCATTTTAATAGAAATTAGCTACAAAAGCAACTAAAATAAATGAATACTTAATTGAATTAAAATGAGACAATAAATACAAACAAAACTCAGATAATAAATATTCAGTTATCCTAGTGAAAAAAAAAGTGTCTTTGCAGTAGTGCAGACAGTCCTTTTGTTGTTCAGGCAGTCCATGATTAGTATAAGAAGGGGAGGTTCAAGAGCCTGATAGCTGTTGGAAAGAAACATAAAGGCTTCATTTCAGTTATTCAGACACTGCAATTAAAACATTAAAAAAAAGGACAGTCCCCTGATGCAGTATTGAAGGGAGTCACCAAATAATTATCCTTATTGTTTACTGTGACTACGATGTACTATTGGCAGTCATTATGATCAGTTCATAGAATTAATCCAAAATACAAATATGCAATGAAGCAAGATGCAATTTGTTCAGTCAAGCCTATTCATTGAAAATCAATCATTGTTGCAGATGCTTGAATCCAAATTTAAAATGCAATAGATACTCAGTCGATCAGGCTTCACGAGTGGGAAGAGAAGTAAACCACAAAAATCTGCAAACACCGTGGTTGTAGTAAAAACACAATGATGGAGAAACTCAGCAGGTCAAACAGTGAACTTTATATAGCAAAGATAAAGATACAAAAGGGAGGCATTTTTATTCGGACACCTGCCGACATTTTGTCATCCCTTGATGAAGGGCTCAAGCCTGAAACGTCAGTTATGTTTTTTTTAATCTTTGCTTATAGAGGACGCTGTTTGGCCTGTTGAGTTTCTCCAGCAATGAGTGGGAAGAGAGACGGACTTAACATTTAGGTTGAATAGTTAGGAAGTTTCAGAGTTAATGGTTCTTTACAAATGACATTAACTCTGATTCCCTTCCCTTGGATCTACTATTTACAGTATTTTCTATTTTTATTATGCTCAAACATGACATGAGTATTTATGGACAATGGTGAAGAACTCTGCTGTCATGGGCGTGGCAGTGAATGAATTATTCAGAACGTAGCTTGCTTTCTTATATCATTGCTCCAGATTGAAATCCATTCTTACAATGTTCACTTGAGCATTAAGATCCATAATATCCAAAATCAGATTGTCCCATGTTAAGCGCTCACTTCACTGGATCACACCCGACAGAATTCCTCATGTGCTAATGTTACAATGTCCAGAAGAACGATGATGAGCTGAATTAAGCTGTATCCTTCTATGGAAGGATTGAAACGACAGAAGATGCTGAAAGTGCAATGAGGGTACAGCTCTCCCCATCTCTCCCATTTTCCCTCTGTACCTGGCACATGAATCCAGCAGTGTTCAATAAAGTCCTGTGAAGAGCTTAGGCAGCTTAGCTATATACTGGCCAGAGATGGTGAACCAGCATGGCCCCATTTATTTAAATGGTTTGCTGCCTCCACTAAACAGGTGAGGATAAATGGTTTGCTTTTTGACTTTATTTTAATTCATATTTTAAATTGATTTATAGAAGATGAATATGGTTTCAAATTACATTAATTTTTTTGAAATTTTAAAACTACTTGTCTTCTTTGGCTGTAACTAAAAGCTTCTGGTGAGACCATACTTGGAATATTGTGTTCAGTTCTGGTCACCCCATTGCAGAAAGGATGTGGAAGCTATGGAGAAGGTGCAAAGGAGATTTACCAGGATGTTGCCTGGATTGGAAAATATGTCTTATAGGGCAAGGTTAACAGAGCTAGGGCTTTTCTCTTTAGAGCAAAGAAGGATGAGAGGAGACTTGGTAGAGGTCTACAAGATTACGAGAGGCATAGACAAGGTAAACAGCTAGCACCTTTTTCCCAGGAGTAGCAAAGTGAAGGAAGGAAGGTTTAGGGGAAATATCAGGGGTAAGTTTATCACACAGAGATAAATGCCTGGAATGCATTGCTAGGGAGTGCTGGTGGAGGCTGGATCAATAGGGGCATTTTTGAGACTCTTAGACAGGCACAAGGATGAAAAAAAAAATAAAGGGTAATGAGATTGGGAGGGTTTAGTCTTTTTTTAGGTATATATAAGCTAGCATAACATCATGATGGGTCTATACTGTTCTGTAATGTTCTATGTTCTAATTATCAAGAGTCTTTTAGAGACAGTGGGTAGTTGTGAGAAAGTTCCCAAACCATCTATGGATAGTTCTCCACTTGCACCACCTGCATCCTAATCACTGCTCAGGGACCTCTCCAGCTCACACCACCCCCAACAGGAGAAACATGGCTGCAAAATCAAATGTGATTTGAGGTTCAGGCTGGGTCCAATCCAAGGAACTTACCTGAGCAGTGCTCTGACCAGTAGCACCTGATGCTGAGTCAGAAATTTGATGATGCCTTTACATTGGCTCATTTCAAGCTCAAAGGGCTGAATTTGTTCTTGGAAGAGATACAGGAATAAGAGTGCATCTCACCACACGCTTCTATCTGCTTCTTTGAAACATGTATTCATCACGGAGACTGCAAATTTATTTGGACCATCATGGTATGGAAACAACTGGTGTTAAAACAAGCTCTTATTGGAGAATCTGATGGAATAATCTTTCTATTGAATCAATTGCTTGTTAGTTATAGCTAGTTAGATAACACAATTGTTTGAAATGGTAAACAAAATCTTTGATGACAGAAGCATTCCTAATGAGGCATTTTTTCTTCGTTGAAGATAGGTGCTAATATTGATAGATGCTGTTGACTTTACAATGATTATTTCCTGGAAGTCCCCTTAGCCAAGGCATCTGCAGCATGGGGCACATTTTAGGGCAAGATCTATCTAGCATCTTCCTTTTCCTGAAATAATATTGGCATCAGAAACACAACAAAATGTAAATTAAAGTGAAACTTGGTGTGATGTGCTCTAACAACCTCACTACGGTCTGCTAGGGCTGGAGGGAAATGTGGCCATGACAGAACAAAATCAACTTCACATAACAATAACAGTTTTATAATTCTAAAATGCTTTGGCCATGTGTCATCTTACAAGCTTTGAGTTTATTTCATGATAATGGATCTGATTAATGGCTGTGTAATGGAGCAAGTCAAAGATTGTACCACATCTGAAAGCAATCTAATTCATGAGAAAAACAACATGATCTCATCAGAATTTATAGTCAGAGAAATAAAAAGAGAAAACCTCATTCTGGATAGAACATGCATGAGTATGCATCTCTTTCTATGGATACAAAATTCATGGCCTTACTTTTAAAAAACATTTAGATATTAACTCTATTATCTGAGCAACCTGATGTTTTTATGCCATTACAGCATTCTCTTGCATGCCTCCTTACACAATGTAAAAATAGAGTTGTTTCTCACTCATTTTTACATTTCATATTTTAACATATTGTATTTCATATTGTAGCATATGCAGGTTCAGTTAATCACACTTCCTCATCAATATAAGGCCTCTCATTGTTTGCAAATGATGAAAATTTTAAGATACATTACCTCATAATCTCCGTTCTCTCTTTCAAAGGGACTTGTTAAAGCAATGTGCGCCCTGAAGAAAGAAAGACATTTGGTGTCATTTTAAGCAGGCAAAACGTTATGATAAATGGGATTGACTGAATGCTGTGTTTTCTGGCTACAGTCAAAAATCTCTACCTTCTCTCTGGAGGTGATTTCTACAAATGGAAGTCAATTCAAGAGGTAACCGATAAAGGGCAACTTCTTCACTTACCTTTTCCATGAAAATGTTTAGTGATCAACAATGAAACAGAAATAAAACATAAAATATATTAAAAATAACATATTATTCCTAAATATGGTGATTTTGAAATGTTTCTCATGTTTAATTTTAAAAGCTATAATAGTGAAAGAACTCTACAGATACGTTAGCTTTGTAAAACTGGAATTTTGCAAATCCCTTGACCTTGTTTTCACTGTTGTATTTGCAAATGTTTCAATAATTGAACATGCAATTTTCAAACATAAATGCCCTTGGGTCTAAACAACAAATAAACATTTATTAATATCTTCTCTGAAGGAGTGTTCAGGACTTTCAGCATTATTTCTTCATCTGAGGAAAAGGAGTAGTGAACATGGCAAAAGCTAAAATAGTTATATCTGCAAAGTTTTCTTGATTAAAGTCTTAGGTGCTCTTGTGGCAATTCCAGGGATGGGCAACAGTCCTTGATACATTTCTGCCTACGTTTCAGCTAAACAGATTTGACAAAGATTACAATTGCATAAATGATGACATCAGCCAACAACTCTTGTAAATTAGAATCGACGACGATTCTTTTCATATCATTCCTAATTACCAGGGAGTGTGCAGGACAACCCAAGCTGAATATGCTGCATTGATGCATGTCTTAACATAGAAGACCTCTCTGTCTTTGATATTAGCTGGGGTGGCTGCATTGTCCATGACTATTTGATAAATTGCTGATGGTGTTAATTCAACCATGAATGCAGAAAGCCAGTCTAGAAAAAAAAGGTATTAGAGCTGGAATATGGAAAACAATGTGGTAGAAAACGTTAGGAGAAAAAAATCTAGTGAATGTTTTTGTCAAATAGATTGTAATGGTCGGTTATTTTCCACTAACGAGTAGAACAAAAGTTTCACTTCTTTCTTATACATTTTTGAAAAGATTTAAAACATTTATGCAGATGATTTCTTTGTTTTAATTTTGATATTCCTGCCATTTTCTTTGGCATTTCAATCGACCAATATAATTTTCTTTTCCTAAAGATATTTCACTCACATTACTAGCTATATTTGTTGCTTCTACTATTCCACTCCCTTTCAGTATTTTATAGAATTTGCAACATTTTCAGAGAGAGGTTGCATTCCTTGTACAGTTATAACTGGGATCAAAGGATCATTTGTGAAATTCAGCATTCTAAACCCACCAATGTTCTCACTTTTCTCTCATTCATCCTCCTGTGCCTTCAATCACTGGTTTCTTCTTTGCTTAACTCGCATTCTCTAAAACTATTTATGCTTGATGTTGAGCACCATCACACTGAGCACTGGTGCTCAGCCTACTCCTGTTCATGCTGCTGACCCATGACTGCAAGTCCAGATCCAGCACCAAAAGAGTCATCAGGTTTGTAGATGACACAAGAATATTTGGCTTCATTAGCAACAACGATGAGTGGCGCTACAGAGAAGAAGTAGAAAATCTCATGAAATGATGCGAGAGGAACAACCTGAGTCTCAACATGGACAAGATGAAGGAGATGATCGTGGACTTCAGGAGGTCCAAGAATGACCACCCTCCACTACACATCAACCACTCTGTAATAAAGGGAGTGGAGAGAACCAAGTTTTTTGGAGTTCACTTAACTAGTGACCTATGGTGGATGCACAGCATCTCCTCACTTGTCAGGAAGGCCCAACAGTGATTTCACTTCCTGAGAAGACTGAAGGATGCAAGGCTACTGGCCACAATTATGTAAATCTTCCAGGGAATCAAGAGTGTCCTGGCTGGCTGCATCACAATGTGGTACAGTTGCTACAGAGATATGGATCAAAGGTCAATCTAAAGGACCATAAGAGTGGCAGAGAGGATCACTGGAGTCTCCCTCCACCCCCATCGACGTGATCTACTGGGATCATTGTCTGAAGAGGACACATAAAATTATGAAGGTCCCCCTCCACCCTGCACACAGCATCTTTCAGTTGCTCCCATTAGGAAAAGGTACAGGAGGATCAGGGCTAGAACCACCAGGCTGAGAAATGGCTTCTTCCCACGGGCAGTGAAAATGCTGAATCACCAAGGGAACTGCTCACACTCACCATTCGAGGCTTTCATAGTTATGTAACAATATTTATTTATTGGTATATATGAAAACTGCCCTGCGTATGTATTGTGTGTTATGGCTGGTTGGATGCCTACGTGTTTTGCACCAAGAACTGGATAATGCTGTTCGTTAGGTTTGACTTGTGCAATGACAATAACCTTGACTTGACTTGATTATTTGGCCTAGGGTAATAGAACATATAGTTGAATATCAAAAATAGGCTATACTGAAAATCTGAAATCTAAACAAAAATTCCTGGAAAAATTCAGTCGGCCAGGAAGCATTTTGTGGAAAGATGTAAATAAATAACATTTTGCGTCATGGACCCCTCATCACAATTGGAAAAGTGAGAGAACAAGTTATATTTAATTGTAGAGAGGACAAGGGAGGGTAAAATGTCTCTCTTGTAGACAGAGGCCAAGTTGGCAATGGAGGTGTTTGGTACTTGTACATTGTGAAAATATTTATCTGAGTCCATGTAATTATATTTTTAATCATCAGAAATTGGGGCTCACAACTCGTCAATTATCACATTGCCCATTCCTTCCATGCCTTCGTTCATTGATGTTATATTCTCACAGAAATGAGACTTTGGCTTGTAGTTCAAGCACATTGGCTGTTTTTATTTAGGTTTTTTTCCTGTCATTCTCTGCTTGTGCTTTCAGTTTGTTTATCCTGTTTAGATGTCAGATTAAGTGAGTGGTCAAATTTTCCTGAAAAAGCAAACAAATTACCAACTTTTGTTTAATGCTTTTAAGTGATGTGGGTTGCTGTTCTAATTAGCCACAGCCTCGCAGATTCTCATTCAGGGCATGACTACTTGTATCATTTGGTGATATGATTTTCAACAGCTGAGGAACTCTGGTCTTGAAGATTTCAATTTCTTTCAAAAGTAATGTCAGTGACTTTTCTTCCAATCACTTTGTACTCAACTCACAGATTCTCTAAGCTTTTGTTCCCTTTACCTATTTCTTCATCATTTCAATAACTTCTTGTACACATTATCCAACAGCAGTAATCTTTTGTAGATGATTCTAAAATTTTCAGTTCAATCAACTGTTTTCTACGGATCATACATTACTTTAATTACAATCTCCAATAATTGCTCATGTGGAAAGACAGAAACAGACTCTCAAGTCTATTCCATTATTTTATTCAATGGTTCTTGAGCCATCTTAATTACTTTTTGTATATTTGCAGTGAATTCTTTATTTCTTCTGCATCACGGGGAGTCTTTATAGAATATTCTTTTGAAATCAATCCCAGGTTTTCATTGCTTTACAGAGGAATAGATTTTGCCTTGTGTTTACAAGTTTGGAGAGAATGAAATCAGATGGTTTTAAAGATAGCAGGCGATTGGCTTACAAAAATCACTATCCAGACTGTGAGCAAAATTCTACCCTTAAATAATTTTCTCCAAGTAATTACACTAAAACTGTGCAATAAATACCAGTATTCAAGACATATAAATAAGCATCTTCCATTCATCCATCTAAAAACAAAAATCTGCTGAGAAAGATACAAAGTGAATTGTTTATTGTGCAGAGAATTCTGGATTTTATTAATGAAAAATAAGTTTCAGCCAGAGGATACTGTCTAGCGACATCATCATAAAGGAATTCTTGAATCATTTAACTGGGCCACAACAACTACAGAAATATGTGAAAAAAAAATGTATTTTATTTTGCTGGTGTCTACTGCTGTATGTTAGCGAAGGATTGTTGAGAGAAATGCTTGGCACAAACTGGGCAAAATAAGATTTTAATTTTGTAGCCAGGTGCTGCTTAGCAACAATATAAATCCAATGAATACAAAGAATATTTGAAATAGTAAGAAACCTCAGCTTGAGTGCTGGCAGTACTCAGTCTCGATTGAAAAAAATAAAATTAATGTTTTATTAGTAGCCAGTGGATCTATCTGTACTTTAATTTGGCAGAATGGAAATCAAAATATTCCATGTTGCCTTCTCCAAATGAAAGAAGTAGCAAATTCCATTCACCAACACCAGCAAGGTTCTTCAAGCTTCCTTTAATTGTCACAAAACAATACATTAAAAATGTAGCCTTTTGCATGCCATAAAGCAAAGAGTCTCCATTAGTATTACCCAGTGCTCCTTACTGTACCAGAGAAAGAAAAGTAAAAGAGAGCCATACTTTAAATACAGCAATTGTTCAATAACAATATTTTGGCTATAAAAGAAGATTTTTGTATTTTTGCAAGCAATGATATGAATTAGTTTTAAAACCTTTGCCACACATTCTGAACTAACCAGGTCAGTGTCATTTTCACACAATTCCACAAGTTGCAACATTCACAAAATTCCAACCTTTGACAGGAACCCCTTACCTAGACTTCATGAAAGCTAATATCTTAGAATATTTTCTACTTTTTAGTTTATGCATGGGGAACAAATGTTATCTTTTGCAAGATGATGCATGCTTATATCGGGAAAGGAACACAGCCTAAAGAGCAAAATACATACCTCTCACTCAACTTTCTTTTTTTATTGGCTTCACATCCATTTTCAGGCAATGGAAACCCTTCAAATTGTGCTGACTGGAAACGTTGTTCCAGAAATGAAAGGTTAAGTTCTGGTCCATCATACCATCCAATCTCTTCCATAGGCATTTTTAAATGTGAAAGAACAGGTTGTTATTTTAGGCAGGTGTTAGCTGATAAAAACTATCCATACTTTAATTGGGAGTGGTGCTACATTTGGGAAGGAAGCTCGTCCTATCATTATTGGGTGGATGTTAAAATAAGTACCCACACAGGGAGGTTTTCACAGTGGGAGTTCCACTGAGAATGTTGGCATCAGCTCCATGATATTCGACCCATTGAAGGCAGCAGGATGTATTGTCCAGAGCCTTGGGATACAAGTGGGTAAATTATTCCCAAATAATCAACATATACTGCTGCTTAGCTTTATCACATGGTGATACTGATTATTATTTATGTGGATGCCATTGTTGTACTGCAACATTAGGTGCAAATCTTGCAATTCTATGCAGGACAAATTTCCTATTGAATATTTCCTCTCACAGCATTTCCATTTGAACATGTGGCATTGCTCTGTTTATCCCAATTTAACTAAAAGGGATGGAAATTTCCAACTGGTTAATGTAACAGCTTTCCTTACAAACAGCAAGAGTTTATCATTACTCTGTCTACCAGCTTTGTTTAAAATTCAGGTCTGGAATGAACATCTTGGTGACTGGAATAAAGACAAAAACACATACAAACCCTCTTGAGAAAAAATGTCATATTAATCGTATAGACTTGCACTAATTATGCATAAGATAAACAAGTTAAAAATTAATATTTTGAAAATATAGTAAATGTGACTTCAAGAAAAAGATAAATTGTTATGTGGTATCATAACACTGTTCTCTCAATTCAATTCTGTATATTTTGTGTTTAAAAAAATCTGATAGTGCTGGCAGTACTCAGTCTCGATTGAAATAAAATTAATGTTTTATTAATAGCCAATCTGTGCTCTAATTTGGCAGAATGGAAATCAAAATATTCCATGTTGCCTTCTCCAAGTAAAAGAAGCAGCCGATTCCATTCACCAACACCATCAAGGTTCTTCAAGGTTCCTTTTATTGTCACATAACAATACAATAAAACTGTAACATATATGACATGCTTTAACTTTTGCCTGTCGTAAGACAAAGAGTCTCAATTAGTATTACTCAGTGCCCCTTACAGTACCAGAGAAAGAGAAATAAAAGAGAGTCACACTTTTCATTCAGCAATTGCTTAATAACAATATGTTTGGCTATAAAAGTTTTTTTTTAACTTTTGCAAGCTATGATATGAATTAGTTTTAAAACCAATGCCCCAGTTTCTGAACTAACCAGGTCAGTGTCATTTTCACACAATTCCACAAGTTGCAACATTTACAAAATTCATTGATTGCAACTTCGGCAGGAAAACTTTGCGAGGGCCGTTAGACTGCGTGAAAGCTAATATCCTAGAATATTTTCTACTTTTTAGTTTATGCATGGGGAACAAATGTTATCTTTTGCAAGATGATGCATGCTCGGGAAAGGAACACAGCATAAAGAGCAAAATACATACCTCTCACTCAACTTTCTTTTTTTATTGGCTTCACATCCATTTTCAGGCAATGGAGACTCTTCAAATTGAGCTGACTGGAAACGTTGTTCCAGAAATGAAAGGTTAAGTTCTGGTCCATCATACCATCCAATCTCTTCCAAAGACATTTTTAAACTTGAAAAAACAGGCAGGTGTTAGTTGATAACAACTATCCATACTTTCTGATGTTATAAATTTAATTGGGAGTGGTGCTACATTTGGGAAGGAAGCTCGTCCTATCATTATTGGGTGGATGTTAAAATAAGTACCCATAAGATCAATAAAAGAGCATTCAAAACTCACTGAAAATAATATAGATCTTAACGATATCCACGTAAACATAAGAAAATCTTCCATCCATAAGCTTGATCTTCTGAAACTTGATAGGCAAAATATTATTTTTATCACGTTCGGAACTTACTGGGGTTGTAGGTCAATTGGGTGTAACTGGGCAGCATGGACTCGTCAGCTGAAAGGGTCTGTTACCGTGCTGTATGTCTAAACTAAAATTAAATTATTAAATCCTACTATCTCATCCATTTAACAGTCTGGATCAGCTTATTGAAATAGCTTGGGTGGACTCCAAGAGCCATACAATTTTTGACTGGTGGCTTGCCATTGTGGGGAGAGAGACTACACAAAATTTATTTCCTATGGCAGCTGATTTGAACCAGCCATCCGAATGTTTTGGGATGTCTGGTGCCCCAGCTTTGATGAAGTTTGATAAATTGCACAAAAATATTTCCAGGGCGTAGTCGGTCTAACATTTCACTCGTTGAGCCAATACCACCCATTGCTTATTGTTGTAGCAATTTTCTGTGGCAATCTTCAGTCAAATTAGATGTTTTAGAGGTTGGACTCTCATTTTAAGGAACCTGGCATGTAACAGCATTTTAATGAATAACACGAGTCGCTTCTCTAAGCTATGCACGCATGGCCTGACTAATGAAATTCTGGTGCAAGTAGTCTTGAGAAAATATATACTGGCTCTGGAGGTGGTGCAGGGGAGGTTCACCAGGTTGATTCCAGAGATGAGGGAATTCCAGCTTATGAGGAGAGGTTGAGGTATCTGTACCTGCTTGAATTCAGAAGAATGAGAGGGAATCTTTTCAAATTATGGAAGGGATAGACAAGATAGAGGCAGGAAAGTTGTTTCCACTGGCAGCTGATAATAGAACTAAGGGACAGAGCCTCAAGATTCAGGGGAGTAGATTTAGATGAGGAGGATGTGTCTTTCCCAGAGAGTGTGAATCTGTGGAATTCCCTACTCCAAGAAGCAGTAGAAGCTCCCACAGGAAATACAGTTAGATAGATTTTTGCATAGTCAGGGAATTAGGTTCATGGGGAAAAGGTGAGTAGGTGGAATTGAATGCAATACGCAAGCGTGCTGGAGAAACTCATCAGGTCATGCAGCATCCATAGAAAGTAATCATGTAGTTTAGTTCATGGCCAGATCAGCCACGATTTTATTGAATGGCAGAGCAGCTGGAGGGGAGTGATGGCCTACTCCTGCTGCTATTTCTTAGGCTCTTGTGTCTGCAGATTTTTACATTCACATAAGTGCAAATGTAGCAAATTGGCTTTGAGGAAATTTGGGACCAGTGCGAACATGTCTCATGACGATGGGAGAACAGCTGATCTACATAGACCTGTTTTTGTGATTGAAAATGACACAGAGCTTCACAAGGGATAGAGAGCATGTCAAGTCAGTGTAGAAATAATTATATTATCTCTTGACAGCAAACATACAAATCAGTGGACAACTGCTGTCAATAGTCTAATGCACTGTTTTTGTTGTGTACCTTTAGGGTTTAATCCACTCTCTAGTGAGCAATATAAAGCAACAGTGAGGCCCATAGAACTTGACACAACCAGTTTTCTTTGAAGATTTATTAACTTGCTTATGGAAACATTATTTACAATACTTAAAAATGTGAGCTTCTGTTTACATTCAATTAGCAAAAGAATTTTAAAGGGTTGAAATATTGCAAGGCAGTAAATCATTTTGTAGAATTTCATTCACTTTTAAAACACTAGCAAATATTTATGAATTGTATAAAGTTAAAAGCATGTTCCTTAAAGATGTTCTTTAAAGATGTTCAATGATTGAGATATATCTGTCATCCAAAAGTTAAAGTGGTAAAGAAATTAAACCACAACATTAATTCTTCAAATTATTTGATTACTTCCATGTAAATCATTCTATTTAATCTTGGTGGTTATGTATTTGTAAAATGTTTTTAGTGTTCATTTGAAATGCTTCTTTGAAGAAGTTGACCCCTTCTAGTAATTAATTATATATGTGTGTTTCGGATCAGGCTTGCATACTTAATGATTTTTTTTTCTGACACAATATTCCCTTGAACAAAAGTGATCCAAACTGACAATATTTTATTCTGAAAAACAAAAGCATGAAAATGATCAATGTGAGCGCCCAGGCTTTTGATCATTAGTTTAGCTTTGATGCTGCCGTTTGGGCCATGTTCAGAGTACAATGCAGCTATTCAGAGGCCGACAGACACCCCACAATCAGCCAGGTCGACAAACTGCAGTAATGAATTCAACTGTTTGTCTGTAATTCATGGGAAACTCCTGCTCCCCCTCAGCCTATATGTATAAAACTCTGCACTGCCCACTGTCATCTAAACCAGTCCAAAGGAAACATCAGCAACAAAAATAAGACTTTCTTCTGAGCAGAAAGGAGCCTGTTCCCCAAAAGCTTGCTATAAAAAGAAATCTAAAAGAGTTTTGAATCAAACTTGATACAGAGCAGGATGCTATTGTATTTCTTATTAGCTGTGGATATTAGCTTGGCTGTTCCACTGAGCAGAGATGTGTACCGATTGCCGTCCAGTGCTTTGGAAGGTGAGATCATCCTTCATTATTTAATGCTATGCCAGCACACTGACCTAAATTAACCCATGCATTTACAGTTTGTGTATATAAAATTGCACAATGATTATTTGTGCATGCAATGTTTTCCAGAAATTTATGAATATGTATATCATCAACTGCTTCCTGTCCTCATTTACAAATTGTGAGAGATTCAGTACATGTTAATTATTACTTTAAATGTCACAAAATAGCTAACATTTCAAAGCACTCACCCTTACTGTATGCAAATGCACATCCCACAGATATAAACATTGCATATCGATGTGTCAACTGCAGTATTTAGAAACACGTGTTTCCTCTCACAATAAATCACATCAGATATGCAGCCACCTGCAGCACATTGTAAAGACCCGCATTTCAAGTAGATACCCAAATGTAGAAGTTGACATGGGAGTTGAAAGGAAAAGTAAAACTCTTGACAGTTGAATAATCACCATCTAAAAGTATGTTATTTTTGACTATTTTGGGGTAAAGCTATTTAAAGTTCTGATTTAGTGCAGTGTATGTTAGCAATTTGACCATTAAGTTGATAAATATATTAGTAGTCCTTCGGTTCGAAGAAGACATGCTGTTGTGCAGTTCATTTGTGATCACGAATGAAACTCAGATGAAAATAAGGGAAGGAAAATAATAAACCTCTGGTTACCACTATCCAAGGTGAAAATAGTTTCTATTTGGTCCCAATTTGGTCACGAGCTTGAAATTCACCTCTTAGCCACTAGTGCTAAATGCCTTACCGTGATCACTCCACCTGATGTAGAACATTTTCAATGCAGTCAAATCTGTAGAAAGGCTAAAAGTACATGAGAAGGAGACCAAGAGTTAGCCATGAGATAAGTGATCCTGGAGGAAGAGTTGTGTTTCTTTCACCCCAGCAGAGGAAATCCTCTCAAGGTTTTCAAAATGATGAGGAAGTTATGGATTGTGTCGTCTAGAAATGAACGAAAAAATTCAGATGCTGGAAATCGGAAATAAAAATACAAAATGGTAGGGGTGGGCGCTCAACTGATCAGCAGAATTCATGGAAAAATAAACAAGGTAAATGTTTCAGGTTGATTTTTTTCTGTTTCACCCTCCATAGATGTGGCTTGACCTTATTGTTTTGTTTTTTTATTATGTCAGAGTTTAAAGCCAATTTCACCGAAGAGTTATAGGACGTGTGTTACCAAAAGAAGAAAGTGAGAATTGGGAGTCCTTCAGTAAAGGCAAATGCTTGGAAATGAATAGAGGTGGAAGCTGAATCCAGGGATAGATGTTTAAGATGGAAAGTGTGGGAAAGTCGACAGCACTCTCAGAATTTGTGCAAGACCCCTGATAACTGTTAACAAGGATTTTGTGTAGAGGATGCTTATCGGAGTAGAAATATTTCAGGACAGGGAATGGATCAACCTACTAAAATGGAAAGTTTTATGAAATACTGTACCCCCAAAAGTGGGGTCGTTGTTTATTAAACCTGGAGGATCTCAAGAATATGAAAGTTAAAACTCATGAAGATAAGGCTTATAATTTCTTTCATTGTTTATTAAACCTAGAGGATCTCAAGAATATGAAAGTTAAAACTCATGAAGATAAGGCTTATAATTTCTTTCATTGTTTATTAAACCTAGAGGATCTCAAGAACATGAAAGTTAAAACTCATGAAGATAAGGCTTATAATTGCTTACGTTTATTCTCTTTTATCATAGGAGGTCAGTAATGTTAGATACAATAAATCTTCCAGATTGTCCTAATGTTACAATTTATGTAATAAGGTAAATAGCAGCCATTTGTGCATGACAACAGCAAAGGTGGTACGATGACAAGTAGCATCTGCCTTGTCGTTCTTCGAATAAGGAAGGCAAAACTTTTGAAGCAGGTGAACATCCAGGTACTGTGTTAGAATAGATTATTGACCCCCTAAAAGAATGGAGATTTGATAAAGGGACTGAGAACCTATGGATCACAAATGAAGATGAATCAGTGCTACTTTATGCAGTTATTAGTGGACTGAAAATAAGAAGTGTCTTTCAAAATGCTGCACGTGGCCTTAATAAAATAACAAATAAAATTAAAGGGAATCATCCTACGTGGAATGGAAAATCAACCCAATTAAAATGTTGCACTTCTTTAAGCATTCTTTGAAATGATTAAAAACTTATTTTTTATGTTTCCATTATTTAAAAGAAGCACACCATGAAAACTAAACTCCAATCTCATGTGGAATAATACATATCTCCAATTCTCAAGTACTTTAGCAGGAAATACGAATGACAGGCCTTGAGGAATACAAATGAAAGGTCCAAGAATCTGGACCTTCAGGATCATATGGGCAATGATGGCTCTAATTACTGAAAATTAGAAGCTGTTTTGATTGATGGTGAAGAGGGATTTTCTAGGAGCATTAGGTTTCAGTTTTTTAAAAAATGTGGTGATTCTCCATAAAGAAAGACATGGACACTTATTTCTATTGTGTCCTTTACAACATCAGGATATCGCAAAACACTTTTTATTCTTGAAGTTGTCACATTATAACTAATTATGTCAATGTAGATTTGACATAGCCAGTCATAATTTTTTTTAAGTAATGGATGGAATTGATTGAGGTGAAATGTTTATTTTTCTACGTGCAGAGTTGTCAAAAAAGGGTACAATAATTTTGGAAGCAGCCTTGAAGAATGCATTATTCATGGTGGATGAAGTGCTCAAGAAACGTAATCTCCAATGGAAAGAATGCAATCACTGCCCAGTGTGTCTGTTCAAGAACTGTGACAACAAAACACCTGAGTGTGGTAGGTAATATCCCAGGCATTGTAAACTTGGCCTCTCTGGTAGGGCCAGGAGACACTATGATCCAGTCTCCTGGGAGTTTTATGAATGAAAGGAAATCAATTTTTATAAAGTCAGCTGAAGACATAAATTGCAAATGAGTACCCCAATCTTTACTGAACTGATCTCAACTGACTCCAGTAGCAACGCTCAGCAACTACAGTTTTATTTGTGCCCGATTTACACAGTCAAGTTGGATAGTGAAACTACTGATTGAAATATGTTGGAAATGATTGTACACTGACACTAGATAAAGGCACATTGGCTGTGATGCCTCCAAGGCTAAAGAAGCTTTCAAAGAGTCACTGAGCTCTCATGAACTGAAAATAGCTGAATCTCCAGCAGCAGTGTGGAATCAATTGCAAAGGATTCAGAGTGGTAGGGGAAGGAAGGTCACAATGTCAGAGGAGTTCTTGTCATGAGAGCAAGTTGCAGTTGTGAGTAAATGTGATGACAGTCTCAGGGAGATTCTTCCCAACTTACTATGTATGCTCTCAGGCACTCCATTAACATCTTGGGTAGCAGGCCTCACTTAAATAGAAAATGTGGTCTCAGTGTCACAGTTTAATTGATCACTCAGTCTCCTGATGCCAGCCACGCCTCACAACCTGTAGCTGACCCCTAAGCCTCCTGGATTACAGAGGACAGACCGCGGCTAGGTAGGTGTGAGATGCAATACGATACGTATACCTCACTCTTTGATGTGGCTGAGGCTTCCCAGACATTTGCAAACACTGAAGCATGCATGGATTTTGTTTCAGCCTAGGTATCCTGCCCACTACTCCACTCTCGCCTCCATCCCTGAACTGCACATGCATTCCAGTTGTAACCAGCTTAAAGACTCCAGTTCCCACAATCCCCAAGGTCAGATAGTACAGGTTTAAGACAACTATTTCCACAGCCTTAAATCATTCACATCTTTATGTAATGAATTTTCATTTACTGATTGACTCTGAAATCAACCCTGAGATACTAGACTCCTGGTAACTTGTCTACATTATTGGTGACTCCTATCACATATAACAATACAATGTCTGATGTAAACCAGGTTAGTACATGATTGACATAGCCAGTAAAAAAAATCATTCAGAGCAAGAGAGCTGACTATAGAATTGTCATCCAAAGTTTCCTTTCTGAGCAAAAATAGCCTTTAGCTTCACTCATTTTTAACTGAAAGTTTATGATGTGAGCAAATAATCTCTGGTGAGCAATTTCTCCATTGTGGACTCGCATCATATTTGAAAGTAGATATCTACATGATATTTATGATCAAATTATAATCTAGTGCACTGGAGATTTTTAGATTGTGTTCTAAATATTTGCCAACAGTGTTTTTATATCTGAACAAGTTCATCCAGTGAAAACACAATGCTGGAGAAAATCAGCAGGTCAAAGAGAATACCTTATATAGCCAAGATAAAGATCCATAACCAACATTTTGCGCTTGAGCCCTTCATCAAGGTATGAGCAAAATGTAGGCAGGCGCCTGAATCTAATGACAGGAAAGATATCAATTAGATTGAAAGATTGCAGAGAAGATTTACTAGGATGCTTCCAGGACTTCAGGAATTGAGTTACAGGGAGTGGTTAAACAGGTTAGGATTTTATTCCCTGGAGTGTGGAAGAATGAGGGGAGATTTGATATACAAAAAAAAATGAGGGATATAAATAGAGTGAATGCAAATAGGCTTTTTCCACTGAGGTTAGGTGAGATAAAAAACCAGAGGACATGGGTTAAGGGCGAAAGGATTAGGGAGACCATTTGGGGGGGGGGGGGAATTTTTACCAGAAAATAGTCGGAGTGTGGAATGAGCTGCCAGCTGAAGTAGTGAATGTGGGCTCAATTTTAACATTTAAGAGACAGATGGGAAGATTATGGAGGGCTATGGACTGGGTGCAGGTCAGTGGGTCTAGGCAGAATAGTACTTTAGCACAGACAAGAAGGGCCTTTTTTTTATGCAGTAATGTTCTATGGTTTTCATATAATACACTGTTTGACCTGCTGAGTTTCTCTAGCATTGTGTTTTTACTTCAACCATGGTGGCTGAAGACTTTCGTATTTTACTAAGTTTATATAGTGGATGGTTCAGCTTCATGATCGAGTAAAATCCAGGTAACAGCAGTTTAAACATTGTTAATTTCCTTGCCAGCTCATGTCACCATTACGATGGCTGTTACTATGCTTTCTTTTTTAAAAAAGTATTTTTATTGAGTTTAAGATATAAGCATAAATACAGAATTGACAATTACATGATAATTCATTTATATACAAGTAAGGATGCACAGTAAAACTCAATGAAAAAAAGTAGTAATGCCTCAAAAACAGTTAATTGAAATGATCCATGCAACCATGTTAAACTCATTTGTTGAAATAACTTTAACAAAATAAAGGAAAAAAAGAAAAAAACTAAAAACTAAAACGAAATCTAATCTACCTCTCCCTCTAATCAAGGTTACTTCATAAATTAATTTTTAAAAATCAATAATAGTGACCCCTGGAGAACAGGGCAATGAACCACCAGAACATATCATAATTGTTAATTCTTTCAATTATAAAATAAATTGTAAGAATGGGCCCCATAATTTCATAAATTGAAACTTTCTATCTCTAATATGGGCAAGGTTCCAAATTAATCTTAAGAATTGTTGATAAAGTTTGGAAACTATCTTTTAGAATCTCTCTAAATTTTGGCAATCCCAAAACATATGGATCAGAGAAGCGTCAAAAATTTTACATTTCTCACATAATGGATCAATATTTCAATATTGGCATAAAAATGATATTGTTTACTATGCTAATTGCTTTAGTTTTGTTTTAGCTTTGGGGGCTATGCCTACTTCTGAGCCAAGTTGTGATACCATTTTGAAAGCACAGCAGTTGGAACCAGAGTCCAAGCGATATTGGGAGCTAAGTAAGGCCTGTTGGTATTATCGAGCCTATTGTCTTGAAGAAAGGTCTCTGAAGGTGAACTGCCTAGAAAAGATGAAAGAGTACTGTCGAGCCAGAATACATCAGTGCAGTAAGTTTACCTGATCAATGTACTCTCACTAAGCGATTCTGGTCCAGGCACATGAAGGTGTTCATTGTATCTGTATATATGCAAGTCTCTGAATCAATACTTACCCTTGTGAATTAACTTAATAATGGATTGTTTGGACAACTACAAAGATGACAATACAAAATAGTTCAAATAAAATGTTCTTGAATTTGTGGTACAATATTGGAGTTCAATCTCAATAAGAGTTGTAATGGTGCTATTTTTCCTATTTACAGCTGAGCCAAACAACCTGAAAAATCAAAATACTCTGTTAATCCCAGAGATAAAATGTAAGTATGAAATTTAATCATTTCCAATAACATTACAGGAATTTGGCTCCAATACGGAAATGTTTGTTAAATGGAACCCTCATCATGTGATAAATTACAAACCTCCTTGTAACCTCCTCGAAATTGGGAAATCATTATCAGTCATGTACAGAACATAAATGATCATACAAAGCAATAAACAGCTAAATTAATCATAGATCTAAAATGAATTTAAGGTAGATGCCCTTTATAATAATTTGCTATGGTTTTTTTTTCACTTGCAAAGAATGCTGGATTACAGGAATAGGAGCAGATGATGGAACATTTTGCGCTTTCTGCAGCTTTCATTTAAATTATGGCTCACATCTTGGTTCGCTCCATCTTACTGCCTTGTTTGAGTAACTATTTACACCCAACTAAAAACATCCACCTCAGCTCCTAGCTTTTACCTCTGACATGATCGTGGTAAATCTACACTGTGAGATACAATACCTAAAATTCAAGGCCAATCTTGACATTGCGCAGTATTCCAAAGGGGGCTTAAGTAATCTTTATATTCATGCAATATGACTTCCAGCTGCTTTCAGATAAAGGTCAACATTCCATTAGTGTCTTTCAGCCACCTCTCTGTCCAATGTTTCATGGTTGTGGTTTCCTAATTTTGCTATGCAGGGCGACCAGTTGAATATATTTATGGAAGTGTCTTTCACTTTCAGCCTCTTGTGGTCAGAGAGGAGTAGTATCCAATCGCACTGCCGTCATGGGGAAGATTGTTGGTGGTAACATAGCAGCCCCTGGGAGCTGGCCTTGGCTGGTGCTGTTGATGTTGAATGGGAACGTGATGTGTGGTGGTGTCCTTGTGCAGGAATCGTGGGTTGTAACAGCAGCACATTGCTTCGCAGGGTAAGAATCTTACGGATACCGTTGACAACCATTGAAAGCAAAATCAACACAAATCAAAAGCTTAAATCAATCTAATTTATTTGCAGCCTTGTAAATATGTCAGGATTAATATTGTCAGCGAGTAAAATGATGAGGTTAAAAAGGCTAACTGAAGAGAGGCCTTACTGATAGAGGTGGAGGCTATTTTTAATCATGTCCAACCAAAGGAATGAGCCAGGTTACTGACATGGATCAGGCCATCCAAGTGGCCATCGATTCTACTCAGTATTGTGTTATCCAGGGCACATCACATCACCAGACTCAGCTGCAACTTCACTGGCTCTGGAAATCCTGACGTTTGAAAGAATCTGAAAAAGACTTTTTTTGCTCTTTGCCTTAGGAATCGAAATGAAAATTATTGGCAAGTGGCCATTGGCGAGTATGACTTGAGAAAACAAGACCCTGAAGAACAAATTTTCCAAATCAACCGGATAATAACCCACCCCAAGGTAAAAAGGATTAAATTAACTATTGTTTTCTCCACAAAATCTGCCTGGCCTGCTGAGTATTTCCAGCAGTAGTTGGTTTTACTTTACATTTCTGGTGGCTTGGAATTTTGTGTTTGTTCAAAAAAATGGCTGTGTTGCCTGAACTGCTGTAACAACAACAGTTCCTCAAATATAGACTCGAGAAAAGTGGAGAGAGGAGATACAGCCCCCACAGGGTCCAACCATCCAGTGATTCCCATCTGCTCCATACAGGCTTTAACAAGCCTGTTAAAGGTGGTTTCTTTTAAAATACTGAGACTGCGAGGTTTAGGCCCAAGATGGTGGTGCCAGTTCAGCAGTGGTCACGAAGGGTTGTAGACTCTGGGGAAGCAGATGACTGGGGCAGGGTACCAGAAAATGGGGAGAAGGAGAAGGAGAAGCAGAGGAGACAACCAGAAAATTAGGAGAAGCAGAGGAGACAACCTCTGCACAGCAGCAACAGACCAGTGACGAGCTCTAAGGCTGAAGAACACAAAGGCAATAGGCTGTTGGTGACTCAAGGAGAGGAATACACATGTAAGTTGTTAGCTACTGGCAATTGCAGTCAAGAGACTCACACCAGGCTACGGACGTCTAGAGATTGACTTGAGATTGGCTGAATGTGTACCAAATATCGGAATCGAGTTACAAGAGAGTGCTAAGGGTGCTGAGGGCTTCCTGATCATGTCAGAAGTATGGATCTAGACCTTGGGTTGCCAATGGTTTGACTGAAGGCTGTGTGACTGCAGGAGCACTGGAGGCAAATCCATGGACACTCAGTGACACTGGAGGGACTCTCTTTTGTTTCTCTTTCTCTGACTAAGGGGCGCCGGGCAATTTCTGCTGATGTCAAATCTTTGTCTACCTTGCGGTGGACTAAAGGATATTTCATGTAACATTACATTTTCTGTTATATTACATGACAATAAAATAATCTTGAATCTTAATCATAGAGAGTAAAAAATATGATGGCTCTGCTTTCTGTTTGAATTTGTCAAAAATATCTCTTCCAGGGACCTATCTAGAAGCACATATTATGTGCCAATAATGTAAAACATTATTAGGCTCAAGGCAATTCCCTGATTTAAAAAAAAGTGGTAGGGGTAAAGGTGGAAGTTATTACAGTGGGTTTGATCAGGGATGGTGGCAGATGAATGCTTAGCAGAAGGCTTAGAAAAGAATTTCAAAGTCTGGATCCCAGATCAATGAAGTAAATGCCATTGATAATAAAAAGAAGGGTGCAGGAGGAACAATTAAATTCCCAAATTAGAGAAACATGAAGCTCCAATCAAATTTTAGGGCTGGTGAGAGCTGAGACTTTGAGCAATTTTAAAGTGAATAATATCAAATCTGAAGAATTGGGAAGATGAGAAATCAAAGCAGATTAGTGAACAGGCATTACAGGACATGGGAGACAATAGGGTATTGGCAGAAGGATCAAAAATAATGAATTATTAATTGGCAAAACACATGCATGAATGTAAGAATATCATGTTTGAGTTTTAATAACTATGATACGGACTATCGAAAACTGTAACAGTCTATTGTGAGATTTAGTATCTAACTCTATTCTAATCAATTCAGCTAATGGTCCAATTACTAATACAAAAAAGGCAGGTGATAATGAACCACCCTGTCTTGTTGATCTTGTTTATTTAATATAATCGGGCATAAGATCATTTGTCACCACTCTTGCTCTTCGATCAATATATAATACCTTTATCCAATTTATAAACGTTTGTCCTAAGCCAAATTTAGCAAATGTCTTAAAAAGAAAGTCCCATTATCAAATGCCTTTTCTGCATCTAAAGCCACTGCTACAATTAAATTTTCTTTCTCTTGGGCTAAATGAATTAAACTAATCAATCTAGTTACATTATCTGCTGATTTTCTTTTTTTTAATAAATCCTATTTGGTCTTTGTTAATTGTTTTCGGTAAAAGATTTTCCAGTCTATTTGCCAATACTTTAGTCACTATCTTGTAATCCACATTCAATAATGATATTAGTCTGTAAGATGATGACATTAATGGATCTTTACCTTTTTTTTTTGGAATTACCATTGTAATTGCTGCCTTAAAAGGATCAGGTAAATTTCCAGTTTCTTCCAATTGTATTAAAACTTTCATAAATAGAGGAATCAGTACATCTTTAAATTCTTTATAAAATTCTGATGTAAATCCATCTTCACCAGGGGATTTATTATTTTGTAAAGAAGCTATAACTCTTGCAACCTCTCGAACTGTAAAAGAGTTCCTAATATTTTCAGTTCCATACTTTATTTAAACAAATTTACTTGAGTTAAAAATCAATCAATTTTGTCATCTTCCTGCATAGATCCTGATTTATATAATTTTGTATAAAATTGCTTAAAAACAATTATTTATATCCTGGGTTTATAAGATATGTGACCTGTCTCATCTTTAGTTGCAGTAATAACTTTTGATTCTTGTTCTCTTTTCAATTACCACCCTAACACTTTATGTGCTCGTTCCCCCAGTTCATATCTGTTTATTTCTCATAATTATTTTTTTCCATTCTATAAGATTGTAATGCGTTATATTGAAATTTTTTATTCAAAAGAATTCTTTTTTCTTCTGATGACTGTTTTTGTAATTCCTTTTCTAAGTCGATATTTCTGTCTCTAAATGATTAATTTGAGATATATAGTCCTTTCTAACATTAGAAGAAAAACTTATTATCTGTCCATGCCTTCATTGCATCCCAGAGAACAAATTTATTATCCACAGAATTAGCATTAATGTCCAAGAATTGCCTTATCTAATTTCTAATAAACTGACAAAAATCTTTTTCAACAACATACTATTAAACCTACATGTAAAACTTGTGTCCTGCTTATTCTAAATATAATGCGAAGAACAAAGGAGAATGATTTGATATAAGCCTTGACTCATATTGAACCTCTTGTACCCTACCTTGAAATCTTGCTGATAACAAAAACAGATCAATTCTAGAATATGAATCATGTCTGTTGGAATAAAATGAATCATCTCTTTCTCTAGGATATATCCTAGAGACCTGGGTATAGATATAAATTATAAAAATTGGACACAAATATGTTATGATAGTATAAAAATACAATAAATGTTAGATATAGAATAGTGCAATACCATTTCATATATCAGTTATATATTACACCACAAAAGCTTGATAGATTGAAGTCAGATATTTTCTACATGGACATGCCCCAAATTGAATTATTTTTGGTCTAATTTAATAGATTTTTTTCAACAGATAATAGGTGTTAAACTCCCAAGAAATCCTATGTTGTTTCTTTTGGGGGATATATCAAGGATTAGTCCAGATTTAAAATTGGATTTGTTTCAAAAATAATTTTTAAAGATCGCATTGGTGATTGCCAGGAAATGCATAGCCATTTCATAGAAATTGGATATGGATTTGGTATCAGATAGATGGCATGGTGAAATGGGACATTGTATACCTTTGGAACAGATTACATATAATTTAAAAAATATATATGATAATTTTTTGAAAATTTGGTTTCAATATATGCACAAGATTGGTGTTATAACTTTATAAGCAATTACATTACATCAATTGGTAGAATTTGGAACAAACCTTGTCATTTCCCGGCCTCACCTTAATGTATCTTATTTTATTATTTTATTAGATGTGTGTTTTTTTATATATACTTAGATTTTGATTAAGTATTATGTTTTATTTCACTTATATAGTTCATATTTAAAACATATAATAATAGTTGTAAGTGTTAGAATAATTAGATCATAATCTATCGATAAGGAAATATCCAGTATTGTTTTAGTCTATTTTTTGAAATTTATTTCTTCTTTTTCCTTTTCTTGCTTTCTTTGGGGTTTTTTCTGTGTGGGAGAGAGTGGATGGTGGGAGAGAGAGAGAGAAAATGATTTTTAAAAAGCATTTATTAATTTTGATATATAGAATTTTGGATCTGTATGCAATATTGTTACATGTTCCAATAAAATAAAATTTGAAAACAAAGAAAGTGAATATATTATCAGGATGTTTCATATCTGTTTTTAAAAATGTCATGACCAGAAACTTTGCACCATCTTTATCAGTGAAAAACAAATGGAAGAAAATTAAATCTTTGGTAATTAATCCAGTAAATTGTTATTCAGGGATGGGATCTCTTGATGGCAGTCAATTGACAGTGCCATATGAAATGTCTATGTATTATGCAAACTATTAGGTTCTTAACTCAGTTTCATTAGAGATTAAGAACACATGTTTAAGTATGGTGTATGCCAGAACTAGTTGGTTCAACTTCAGTCTGTGATTTATTAAAAGGCTCATTATTATGGTGTAATCACAACTGAACAGTAGTTATTAAGAAAATATTTCAGGCTCTGAGAAGATGAATAACTATGGTATTAGAGAACCCACTGATAAGTTAATGGTAGGTTAGAGTGGGGCAAGAATTACTCATTACATAGAAGGGCCCTGGACAGTGTTGTCAAACAGAGTGACTCAGGGAAACATATTTAGTTTCTTGAATGCAGTGACACATGAGGACATGCTAAAGGCAGTATTTGGCACACTTGCTTTCAACCGTCAGACACCGAGTACAGAAGTTGGGATGTCATGTTACAGCTGTACAAACAATGGTGTGACCACACTTGGAGTATTGTATGCAGTTCTGGTTACCCAGCTGTAGAAAGGATATCACTAAGATGGAAACTGTGCGGAGAAGAGTCATGGGAATGTTACTGGCAACGGTGACCTTGAGTTATGAGGAGAGGGCTGGATAAAAAGGGAATAATCTCTCTGAATACAAGCAAGAGGCTGAGAGATGAACTTACAGAGGTTTATAAATTCATGATTGGAATATACAAGATATATATTCATATTCTTTTTCCCCAGGAAGAGGGGGTCGAAAACTTGAAGCTTATATTTAAGGTGAGAGGGAAAAGATTTAAAAGGTACCGGAAGAGCAACTTTTTCACACAGAGGGTGAAAGGTGCCTGCAATGAGCTGCCAGGGGAAGTGAGTACAGTTACAAAATTTAAAAAAAAAATTAGATAGTGCAGTAAAATCCTCGTTATCTGGAATTCAAGCAACTGGTAGCCTCAAGCAACTGACAAAATAATTGTGGAAAATAAATAGGTAAAAAATACAAAAGTTTGAAATTGGCCTTCAGTTCACCCATCACATAACATACAACCTCAAGCAACTGGAAAATGCACTTATCCGGCATCTATCAATCCCCATAGGTATTGGATTCCAGGGGTTTTAGTGCACATTGATAGGAAAAGTTTAGAAGGATATGGGCCAAACACAAGCAGATGCATCCATCTTAGGTGTGCACCTTGGTCAGCATGGATACATTGGGATGAAGGGCCTGTTTCCGTACTATAGCATTTTATTTTAAAACACAGTAGAAGCACATTTCAGCAATTGAAACATGTGTGTCCAATTACACCCAATTTCCGCTCCAGCCTCCTTCAAGTTCTGAGGGAATCTCTTGTCAGACCTTGGGATTTATCCACCCTTATTTGCCTCAAGACCTCCTCCTCTGTAAACTATATTGGGTCCATGACTTTTTGCTGTTTTGTCTCACTGTTTCTGACTCCTGACTAAATATAGAAGCTAAGAAAATTTAATATCTCCCCTATCTATTTTGGCTCCATGTATAGATAACCATTCTGGTCTTCAATGTGATAATTTTTGTCTCTTCCTGTCCTTTTGCTCAATAAATCTATAGAAGCTCTTGGGACTATTCTTCACTTTGTCTACCAGAGCCACTTCATGCCTTCTTTTAGCTCTCCTAATTTCCTTCTTAAATGCTTTCTTGCATTTCTTATGCTCCTCAAGTAACTCATTTGTTCATTGTTGCTTGTTCCTGCTATGTGGACCCTTCTTCTGAACCAGGGCTAACCTTTACTTCTGACAGGAACATGCAAACTCTGTACTCTCAAAATTTCAACTTTGAAGGCACACCTTTGTCAGTAAAACAGCTTGTCCCAATTCACACTTGCTAGATTCTTTCCAATACCATCAAAATTGGCCATTCTCCAATTTAGAATCTCAAACCTATCCTTTTTCTGAATTATCTTGAAACTAATGGGATTATGATCAATTTCTTCCATGGCACTCACTTCCTTCATCTGCCCTCCCTCATTTCCTAATAGGAAATACAGCATTGCACTCTCTCCATTTGGGACCTTTATAACATTTTAGATATTAATAAAATCAAGGGATACACAGTTAATGCAGGAAAGTGGGGACTGAGATAGATTATGCGTATCCTTATTGAATGGCAGAGCAGCCATAAGGAGTTAAATGACAACATATCTTTCTGCCTCATATGTCCTTAGGTATTCATTTGATTCAAGCTATAGAGCAGTGAGACTGGGGGATACATACAGGAATTAAGACAGGGCATCTAGGCTAGTGTACCCACAATAACAATAACATTAATGAACCCACGGAGGTCTGTTGCCAAGATGGTGGCTCGCATGCTTGGCAGCCCCAGATTTTGAGGGTTGTGGGCTCTGGGGAGCAGAGGACCAGTGCAGAACACTAACTGACAAAGAAGTTTGAAAGAAGACCCTACAGAATAGGAGGCTACAGCAGTGGACCAGAGAGTGACTCAGTCCAAACCAAGGTGTGGGCTGTGGCGAGCTGCTGGAGACTGGCTCAGGACCAGGATTAGTGAGAGTGACAATGATGACGAGGGCTCCCGAAGGGCCTTGGGCTTTAACAGCTTTAATTTGGGACAGGGATTGAGGGGGTTGACTTGAATGTCTGGACCTTGGGTTCACTACTGGAACAGATGGGAAGCTGTATGGCTATGGAGATTAGGAACACAGTGAGGCAGTGGCATCAGAGGAGATGGTGGGATCCACAGACACTCTGAAGGAAATCTCTTTTGCTTCTTTTTCTCTTCTCAATAGGGGCACCAGACTAGTGGCATCTCTGTGTGCCTTTGTATTATGGACATGTCAAAAAAAATGTACCTTGAAATGTGTACATTTATATATATATATATACACGTATATATATCTGTTTGTTGCAGTTTAATCAAAGAACATTCAATAATGACATTGCCCTCCTGGAGCTGACAGCAACTATTGCTGTATCTGAGCATTTGAACTTTGCGTGTCTGCCAGAAAGTATTGAAGATCTTCCTGCTGGTACAATGTGTAACATTGCTGGTTGGGGTTCACTGTATCAAGGTGAGGGAGAAAATGACCATTATATTGCTCTTGAATTAATTGGAATGAAATCCAAATTCGAAATGTATTTCAATTTGGAAATTCACTTTTTTTTTAGCATAACATATTGTTCTGAGCACCAAGGACCTGTTCATCCTTTAACACTGAATCATGTGGGACATTATAAAACCACCACCTTTTGCTTTTGAACTAAAATATTCTGCTTTTGTGCACCCTTAATTTATCTTTCTGCTTCTGTGACAAGGCCTCAATGCACATCTGCTGAAACTCTCATTTATGCCTTTATAATAACAAAGGCATAACCACAACTAGTCAATGAACAGTGGTTCTTAGGAAAATTTTGTTTCAGACACTGAGAAGACAAGTGGCTATTACAGCATCCTAGTCTAGCTATTGAAAAAGGAGGTAGGCCTTATTAATTTTTTTTTGTGTGGTTATCTATTTTTACTTTTCCCATCTTTAATGAACTCATCCATACCCCTGTGTCTGACAGTGGCTCCATTTAAAGATCCTTATCCATGTTTCCAAATCTCCTTCCCTTGTCTTGGTCCTCCTTTTTATATCTTTCACCTCCTTCTGGCCCACATATCTGTCCAGGATATCTGTACATTGCGAATGTTGCTAATCCCAACTTTTAATCATTCTATTTCTGCTTTACTTACCCATGAAATTAGCATTGATACTACCTCTATAAAACTACTTATTTCCCCTCTTTACTTAAAACCTTAAAACCTTCTTCTTCGACCAATTTGTATTTCTCTAGCTTACTATTGTCTCGCAAGGCATAGAATTAAAATTAGTTCAGTAATTATTTAATTTGGATAATTTACAGATTTAAGATGTATTTATTGTCACATACAACCCTGAGATTTATTTTCTGCAGGTGAGAGAGAATTACCACTTCTTGGTAGTACAAGAAAAAACTGAACACAATGTACACCTGTAAACACAAAGAAATGTAAACAAATTGTGCAATACAGAGAGGAAAAAACAATAAAGTGCAAAAGTAAGAGTCCTTAAATAAGTTCCTGATTGAGTTTATTGTTAAGGAGTCTGATGGTGGAGGCACAGCAGCTGTTCCTGAACCTGATAGTGTGAGTCTTGTGGCACTGACACCTCTTTGCTCCATATCTTCATTGAAATGTAGAAAATATTCTTTCCTGGGCA
The DNA here is from genome assembly GCF_036971445.1 of Narcine bancroftii. Classification (NCBI taxonomy): domain Eukaryota; kingdom Metazoa; phylum Chordata; class Chondrichthyes; order Torpediniformes; family Narcinidae; genus Narcine; species Narcine bancroftii. Next base: position 105,300,465 of record NC_091477.1, on the reverse strand, counting down.
GTTTTGGAAAATACCGCAGAATGTAATCCCAGTTCTTGTTCTAAGTGCAATTCTGGATCATAATGTCATTGCCTTTTGATTGAACAAGTTCCTATTGTTCCAAATTGTTTGGAATGAAATTGTCAATTGAAGGCAGAGTTGGCATTTTTTTGATGGCAGACAGTTTTGAGGGATTTTCTTTTTTAGGAAGTTTTAAGTTCATTCAAGGGTATTTATTGTAAATGAGTAGGCAATAATTGGAAAGCAAACTTAGACAACTGTTGAGATCACGTGGGGTAAAATCTTGGACATTACCATCCACTGGTTAAAACAAGTGCTGCAATGAAATTTACGAAGTGTCCAATTTAGCAATTAAATCACAAATAAAAGTACATTAAAAAAGCAGAAAAACTGAAACTTAAAATAAATTGGAATACAGAAGTAAAAGAAAATCAAAGTGAGATCAAGATAATCTGAAGTGGAAAATAAGGCATAAAAATGCTCATTTTTCAAAACTATCTGGGTCAATGGTTCTGGCGAGGTTAATACAAATATAATAATTAATGTGAAGTCAAAAAGTCTGGATGCCAGAAATCCAGACCACCTGAGAATCCAGACTTTTCAAAAACTCATACTTTTAAAAATGTGCAGGTTCTTGTGTAACTGCCACAGATGTACAGCAGCAAGAAGCCACCATGCCTGTTGACATTTTTTCTTTAAAACGGTTTGTTTTGATAAATGAAGCATGCTGTATTTGCTAATGAATAAACTATCAAAATTTATTTGTTCCACCTTAAATTTGAATTTTAAAAGTATTGCCCAAGAATCCGGAAAATCTGAAAATCTGGACCGACTCAATCCCTGAGCAGTCTGGGTTTTAGGACTGTGCATCGAACTTGACCAGTGCAGTAATTGTTTTCTAAATGGGATATAGAGCTAATTCCAGATAAATTAAAATGGGATATATGAAATCATTCCAGATAAATAAATTAATTTGACATTTATTGTGATGAGAAACATTTTGGAATCTTCATCTGAAGATGAAGGAATTAATTCTCCAGATGAAGAAAATATATCAGAAATGAAAACCTTGCTTGACAAATCTCAAATAATTCTTCAGCAAGCCTTTGACAAGGAACTACAAAGGTAAAGATGAAAATACAATTAGGGGAAAGATAGAAAATTAAACAAAGAATAAATGTTTTTTTTATTCAAAATTATTCACAACAATAAAACTAATTTTGGATTGTGATCACTTTTATAATGTAGGTATAAGGGCAGCCAATTTGGACTCAGTTTCCACAAACAACAGTGTGATAAAGTCAGATAATTAATAGAAATTACATTGGAGAAAAAAATATGTGATAGACCACTGAGTAAAGTCCTCTGTGCTTCTTCACAAAAAATGGATTGGATCTTATACATCTACTTGATGGGTGAGACACTATCAATAAGGGCTAAAGATGGGAGTTACTTTACAACAGGCTTTTATTACCATAAGACTGGACACATGCTCCTGTTCTTGGCCCAATTCCAGGAATCGTACTGAGGGAGGGACTCAGGCATAATTGCTTTTATTGGGGAATTCCAGGGGGAGGAGTTACAGGGAGGAGGCAGGCCAGCCATAAACAGGGATCTAGTACCAATGGCATACAGCATCACAGTGGTATCACCACAATGGGTAAACATGGTCTCAGTTCAACAGCTCATTGAAAAGACGATACTGCACAGACGACTGTGTGTTTTTTCCTCAGCACTGTGCTGGAGCATCAACCTAGATTTTTGTCCCTGTTTCTCTGGAGAGCAACGTAAATCTATTGAAGTGACAGATTAGAAGCTCAAAACGGAGAGGTGTTAGGAACAGTTTCTCAGGTTGCAGTTTTCTCCTTAAGTCAATGCAAAACATTTATGCCAAACTGTTAAGATTCCAGACCAAAATGAATGGCCTTAACAAAACAATTATTAAGTTAAAACTTAAAACTGATAATGTTAAAGATGATTTTGCCTTTAAATTATCTGGAAGCCAATTTCAATATGTGTAGAGAATTCTTAAAATGAGTTCTAACTTTGAAGATGTATTCACAGATTAGATTTTTTATGCATAAATTACTCAACAACAAATTATACATTTCAGGTGCCTCTTTTCAAGAAAAATAAAGTTTACATTTTCTGCAGTCTTTATATGTAACTTAGGCCTTTAAAGTTGGAGATCATGGATCAATTTTTGCCTCCAGAGTTTAAATATTTTCCTTGTATTAGGGTCACCAGAATGGAACACTCTGTTTAAGATGCACTCTGAACACAGTTTTCAATTCCTCCTATATGTGGTCTATTTGCTGTGCTCATTGCTGTTTCATGATAATTGAACATATTAAGCAATACTTCTAATAGTCAACATTGTTTTGAAAATCCTTCTAGGTTATTCCAATACCCTGGCATGTGTTTATAATTTTATTTTATTTTTTTTTAATTTAAGACATACTGCATGTTAGCAGGCCATTTCAGCCCATGAGTCTGAGCTGCCCAATTTACACATAATTAACCTACATCCCAGTATGTTTTGAACAGTGGAAGGAAACCAGAGCTCCAGGGGAAAACGCAGGCAGACATGGGGAGAATGTATAAACTCCTTACAGAGTTTGGGATTTGAACCCCAGTCCTGATCGCTGGTGCTGTAAAGGTGTTGCGCTATCGCTACGCCAAATGCGCTGTCTTGCTTATTTTTCATTCCTTGCACGGCCCTTCCCATTTTTCAGATTAAGCTTATCTATTGGTGCTTTACCCAGTGCCGCTTCTTACTGTGGAAGTGTGGGAAGTATTTATTCATTGTGCCGTGTTGCTTGACGAAGAGTATTAAACTAGACGCTGTTGATCTTTGTCACCTCTTGCATTTCCTTTACTCCTAGCTTGATGTAACTAGTCCAGCACTAAATTCACATTCTCCTCTTCATTCTCAGTGGCATTATTTTTAGTTTTTATGAGAAATCTTATGTAACGATGTCAAACTAGATAGCAACAGCTCTTGGAGACCATATGAAAAATGCCACGAACTGCAGGAAGAATGATGTATCTGTAATAGTTTAAATATTGACTGGTTATTATTTTTTATTCATATAAACAGATGGCCCATCTGCTGACGTACTGATAGAGGCAAATGTGCCTTTGATGGGACAGAGCATGTGTAAAACTGCACTCGGGAAGGAACTAGTCACCAATCAAATGTTCTGCGCTGGTTACCTAACTGGCAATGTTGATTCCTGTCAGGTAAAATTTCAGTTAGGCAAAGAATGATACAATTGCATTTGTAGCTATTCAGAAGTTTGGGAAAGAAAAGAACAAAATGTTAAAAGAAACGAAGCAAAATTAGGATATGTAACTTGCTTCTGAAAGTTCTAGCAATGGTTCAGGTATCTCATTTTGCAAGATTTCTCATAATCCACAAGGAAAGAGTTATCACTTTACTCCAGATTTAATGGTTCCTGTTTTCCTGTAACAGAGCATATCAAGTGAATGAAATTAGGCTAATACTGTGAAATAATATTCTTGGCTTTGATCACAGGGAGCACACATCAGTAAATCAAGGGTTTGGCATGGTTAGAGAATGAATGGAAAATAGTATTACAATTTAGAGCTACAAAACCCAAAAGAGATTCTTTTTCACTTTTAATGGCTTGGTCCCTCTACTTTCTTATCTGATTCAGATAAAACATACATTCCATGGGTACGCTCCACCAATTATTCCAATATCTTTTCCGCCAATAAGACTTTTCATTAGCTCACAAGTTTAGGCATAGTAAAAAAGGCCCACCTGGACTTGATACGCGAGCGCGTGTGCGTGCGTTTTCATCTGGATCAGGATCAAATATCAAAGATAGCCCATATGCTTATTTATATTTCTTGAGTTTCAGAGAAATCTATTCTTTGCCCTGGTTGAGTTGAAAAATATATTTCACATCCTGTCTCTGCCCATTTACTAGAACAGGAATAAGAAATCAGATATCTTCTCTGGTTGGTCAACTACAAACTACAACTCTACAGTTAAGGCTTGACAGCTGGCTGTTTAGTATCAGTTAATCTGTTTCATGTAATACTCAGGGCATTTTTCTATAATTAAAACTATAACTGTTAAAAGCTAAATATCTTTTTTTTATTTCATTGTGTTATTTTGTGAAATAAACTTGGCAGTTGGTATTCTAGAGCTCATTAAAAGATTTAGTTAAAATACCAATGTCATGGAGGACCATATAACTGATGTGAAATAAGCAATAAGCCAAGAGAGATAATGATGGTGGTTTTAAGGTTTGATCCTTGGTCTAACAGCATATTTCAGGATAACCCCCAAAATGTGGCCATCTAGCATTACATTTTATCCTGGTTCCATGTGTGGGTTTTATGAGAACATTTTATTAGAAGGTCAAGCAAGTTCACTCAGTTTATCTTAGGACTGGGTTGCTGGCACTTAGCAGGTAGTTTTGAAATGTGATAATGCTCAAAAGATCAGACAACATTATGTTTTAGGCTGGTGACCTATCAGAATTGGGGAAAGTTAGAAGTAAAACATGATAATTCACAGAGAAACTGGCAAGAGGCAGAGTGTCTGAAAGGGAAGGGCTGTGATAGGGAGAAGACTTGGAAAAATTGAATGATACAAGAGGTGGAGGTGCTAAATGAGGAAAATGTGAAGAGTGCAAGACTGAAATTCAACACATTAGAAGAGAAGAAAGCATGAAAGTATGAGACTCAAGGCTGATTATTTGACATTGTTAGATTTAATAGAACCCTGTAGGGTGTGAAGTGCCAATTAATTAGACGAGTTGCTTCGTTCAGAGCAGGAAGCCAGAGGGGTAAAAGCTCAGGGATATCCTTAAAGACAGACCAGTGTAGTTGTCACCCAAGCACCATTTGTTATCCCAATATAACAAGCAAAATCAACATTTCACATCCAATTACCTTTTTTTTCCTCTCTCTCTTTCTGGTATTTCAAATGTAATTCATCTCCTCCCATTTACAGTTTCTCCTATTCTGACAATTATTACCTTCTATTAACAATACCTTACCCTTGTTATTTCGTCTTTTCTGGTCTTTATCTTATTACAGACATTCCCTCTTGTTTCCTCCAGCTTTCCAAAATTTTCCCTTTTCTGATGGAAAATCATCGACCTGGAATGTTAATTCTCTTTCTCTCTCTTCAGATGCTACCTGACCTGCTTAGTATTTGCAGGGATCTCCAAGTTCAAATTTTCAGCTTTTCCTTTATTTTGCTTTTGCAATGGTAGTACCAAAATACTATCTTTAATTTTTTTAAACAGTGTTAAGTGGCCATAGTTTTGTTAAGTGGGCACTCTATATGCAGCTCAAAATTATTGTTTTTTTTAGTGTTCTTCTAAATTTCCCAGATGAATATTATTGTCACAATGAGAAATTGTAAAAAATTGTAAAAATTATGTTTGCTCTAGCATCTCAAGTAGCTGAGCTGATCAGAAAGTTCTTGTGTTTGATTCTCGTTCTCTGTTGAGTTAGCCCAATCACAGCCCATTGGTGATTGCACTGCCACAATCAACTTTAATACATCTGTTGCATGGCAGGAAGTAAATCCACCACGTTCCTTGTTGGTGCTCCACTCATTTAGCTGCAAGTGTGTAGGTGTGCAGGGATTAGTGAAAGCAAGATCCTCCTTCCAACAATACATTGAACATGCAAATAGCTTGTGCACTCTTGCTGTCAAGACAATATTATGTACACATCGTTGATGGAATTTGGAGATTTATACCTTCAAAGAGAGTGTAGATATTGGCAGAAGTAAGTATTTTACTTACCTCTAAGGTAATGATAGGTGTATTACTTTCTCCGGTTACAGGGAGATTCTGGAACACCACTGACCTGCATGGATCCTGTGTCGAAACAGTACTATCTGTACGGAATTACTTCCTGGGGGAATGGCTGTGGCCAGCGTGGCAAACCAGGGGTTTACACCAGGGTACCAAGTTTCATAAAATGGATTAACAATGAAATGAAAAGTAATTATTTTATAACCTTAATTCCCATTCCAAACTATAAATAAAATGTCTCTGGTAAACATTTTAGTGCAGAGACTTGGTCGGTTGATATGCAAAAGCCTATTTGTAATAAAAGGAAATATTTTCAGAACTATTGGTAAAAATGGAGGAATTACACTCATTGGATACACCTTTCATAGGTCAGCATAATAAATCAAATCATTTGGACAATTTTTTTTCACCCAGAAGTTAAGTAGACCAAAGGTCCTGTTTCTATATTATAATTCTCTGACATTGTGATTCTATGTCTACCTACAATGAAGTGTAAAGGGAATAAAGTGTAAGAGGGCATACAAACTTTGGGACAAATTAAAAGATGAAGGCACAACCGTATATTCCCAGAAAGATAAGTGAGCATATTCCTGAATTCTTGCACTAAATTAGCATATTCAATTTTAAATTACGTTTCTAAATAGATATTAGTTCACAATTAATTTATATTTAATCAAATAAGTTTTAGTTAAATTTATAACAGTCACTCCCCTCAACAATGTTATCTCAATAATCTGTTTCGCACTTCTAGACCTTCTGGCAGCAGTGTAGCCTGCTCCTGTCTCCAAGTAGTGCAACAGAAGGTTGCCGTTAGTCATAAAATTTATCTTTTAAATTTATGTTAAGAGCACACATATGCCATCCAAGAGAAGGAGACTGTGCTTATTAATCCCAGAGCAGGAACAGCAAGAAAGAATGCAACAGTGTCCTGTTTGCATCTCTCTGGTTGCTCCAGTGATCTCATTGAATCACTGTGGAATCTCCTATTTTTCCAAGACTGGTGGCATTCACAGAACTGTATGAGGCAACTCTGTAGGCTTCAACACACTAGCTATGTAAGCTGTTCTGTTGCCTTCTAAGTTCTTTTCACAATATCTTATCTAGAGGTGACCAAGCACTACTCTTTTATATGCTTTCTTTGCCTAGTCAGAGAAAATCATCAAATTTAAGTCAATTAAAGTAGAAGTTTGATTACACTGGACAACTATTTTTTTCAAAAGATTTGCTTCCTGAAAAAAATGGGAGATTATGATAGACAACTTCAAGCTGAACACAAATATAAGTTCAGGTTTGCTGTATCATGTAGGAATTTTGTGAAAAATTAAGATTTATTGAATTTAGCATTTTTAATTGCCTAATGATGCTGACACGTTGCGCATGTTCAGTTGACCTGTTTAACCACTGATTTTTGTATCTGCTCAGCATCTGATTCCTCTTGTGTCAGTGTCCAACAATAGTCGCCTGGCATTGATGGATTCCAGTTGCCCTGATACCGTTCTTCCATGGTCACAATGTCCTGGTGAAACCTTTCACTATGTTCATCACTAACTATACAGGGAAGACGTCCAAGTATGAGTGCAGAAAGTGAATTTTCAATGACATGTTGCATTTCATGATTTTGTATCCTTGATGCATCATAGAAACTATGAAAGGAAATCACAAAAATAAGTTATATCTAAAAAAAACGGTATGTGATAGTAAACTTTTAAGGTGATTTTCGTGATCAACAGCCCAAAATCCATAAAATACACCCAAATGTGTTCAGGAAGCAACATCTTCATTGCCCAATGTTAACAGAAAATCTTGAACCTTACATAGAAGCACAGTGGATAGAATTACTTCTATTCGTACTGTTGGCAGAGTTCTAGCTTGGACAATTTGCAGCTGGACTTAATGGAATTGTAGAAGTTGGGAAGAGGGGGTAATTTCTGCAGAGATTTATTGTAAGCTATAAAAATAACCATAACAGAATTTTGTTCTATGTTTTATTATGAAAAAAAACAGTTGAACTTTTCTAATTTAGCTTTTCAATTTTAGAGCAAAAATTATCTTGATATTGTTTAAAATACTGTCTAATATCAAATATTTTTCTTCTGAGGAACTAAGCATTGATATGAGGAAGATGTGATAGACTGAGTGTAATATACTTGGACATCACTGTTTCAGTAATCTTTGGTTTTAATGGTGTCTTTGCAGAATCACCTGGAAGTCGACAGCCAACTTGCTTTGACTTTCTTAAGCTCTCAGGGATGCAGGAAATACAGCGAAAGACTGAGGTTACTCGACTCTGTGCATACTATCGCAGGCTATGCCCACCGATGCTGGAAGCACCAGCCAGCAGTAAATGCATTGAGGAGAGATGCAAAATGCAAATGAAGAAATGTGGTAACCTTCCCTTTCTGACCTGTTATTTTCAAAATAGAATTAATTTGCAATAAAAGGAAGCTGAGAAAAATGAATTCAACAGATTATCAAAATGCTAATTAGGGCATAATTGGGTGGCGCAGGTCTAAATGGCCAGAATCTGTAAAATTTGCGATTCAAATGCTATGTGGTTAATGGTAGGCCTTGCTTAGACTTTGCAAAGAACATTGACCCAAGATGGGTGATTTTATTATCCAGCTGCAGTCAATGGATTCCACTCAACCAAAGACTGCAAAGAGTATTACAAATAAAAATCTGCCCTCAAAAGAATACAATGTGGAAGACAAAAAAATAGACATTTTTTTTTGTAAAACTCACTCTTTTGAGGCCTAATATGCTTTTTAAAAAAACAATCCATCCAAAACTTAAATTCTGCATCAGCAGTATCAAAGAGATTGCACCCTACATTTACGTTGTCGTATCCAACTTAATCACCTTAGAACCAAGGTTCTCTTTTCTTTTCTTTCTTTGGCTTGGCTTCGCAGATGAAGATTTATGGAGGGGTACGTCCACGTCTGCTGCGGGCTCGTTGGTGACTGACAAGTCCGATGCGGGACAGGCAGACACGGTTGCAGCGATTGCAAGGGAAAATTGGTTGGGTGGGGTTGGGTGTTGGGTTTTTCCTCCTTTGTCTTTTGTCAGTGAGGTGGACTCTGCGGTTTTCTTCAAAGGAGGGGAATCTTGCTTTATAATTCTTTTGAACCCAGAAGTTCAATCGATTTCCCCCCCCCCCCCAGCATTTATTGATCCCCTTTCCACCCCTTGGTATTTTTCAATCCCTTGAATAGTCCTGTCAATCCTTAGGGGGTCAATATTAACCACTTTGGAGACCCCTATTCTTATCTAATGCAAATCGCAGTGAGAGTGCAGGCTCAGGCCTTCCCGCCGAACTGTGAGGCACCAAGATGCACGGTTGGAGGCGATATCAGCCCACTGGCGGTGGTCAATGTGGCAGGCACCAAGAGATTTCTTTAAGCAGTCCTTGTACCTCTTCTTTGGTGCACCTCTGTCTCGGTGGCCAGTGGAGAGCTCGCCATATAACACGATCTTGGGAAGGCGCTGATGGAAGCGTTCTAGGAGGTGATGCCGGTAGAGGACCCATGATTCGGAACCGAACAGGAGCGTGGGTATGACAACGGCTCTGTACACGCTGATCTTTGTGTGTTTCTTCAGGTGGTTGTTTTTCCAGACTCTTTTGTGTAGTCTTCCAAAGGTGCTATTTGCCTTGGCGAGTCTGTTGTCTATCTCTTTGTCGATCCTTACATCAGATGAAATGGTGCAGCCGAGGTAGGTAAACTGGTCGACCATTTTGAGTTCAGTGTGCCCGATGGAGATGGTGGGGAGCTGGCTGATGGAAGACCTCAGTTTTCTTCAGGCTGACCTCCAGGCCAAACATTTTGGCAGTTTCCGCAAAACAGGACGTCATGCGCTAGAGAGCTGGCTCTGAATGGGCAACTAAAGCGGCATCGTCTGCAAAGAGTAGTTCTAATGCACAATGATAAGACCATAGCAAAAAGGACAAAAAAATCTGCTGAAAACCTAGACCATGTTCCTCCATCTGCCAATTCATTTCCTGCCTGTGGAAAGCAAGGAACTCAATGTTCCTTGTTTCCCATTTCCAAAGAAGTCTTCTGATCCATCCTTGAAAGTACTTAAAGACTGTAATACCTAGTTGAGATTATAATAGCACATACTGCATTATACAATACTGCAATCGAGATATTGATAAGATCTAAGATTTTGCACAGACTGTAAACCTGTAACCTAACAAATTTGCAAGATAGTCACTAGGGGCACAGGCAGGGTTTCTGGACAGGCCTATGCCTGCACTCTCACTGCCATTTGCATTAGATAAGAATAGGGGTCTCCAAAGTGGTTAATATTGACCCCCTAAGGATTGACAGGACTATCCAAGGGATTGAAAAATACCAAGGGGTGGAAAGGGGATCAATAAATGCTGGGGGGGGGGGGGGGGAAAATCGATTGAACTTCTGGGTTCAAAAGAATTATAAAGCAAGATTCCCCGCTTCTGCCGGGAGCCTGAGGTCCATGCTCCTGCCGGCACCCCGAGGACTACACTCCTGCCCAGCAGCCCAAGATTCCTGCACCTGTTATGAGCCCAAGTTCCCACTCCTGCCGTGAGCACGAGATTCCTGCTCCTGCCCGGGAGCCAGAGACAACTTCTTCCATGCAAACAGCTCCATACCAGATGTTGAGAATGGAGTTGCCATTGCCGATGCTGAAGACTTGGACCCAGTAACAAAGTTTGGGTTGTTCCTGGGAGCCCAGACAGCATGCTTATGCATGCAGTTTCCCTCACTAATGCATATGGAACCTGCACGTCTACTTAATTATTAATGTAGCTGCATTTATTTATTTATTTTTGTGCATGCCTGGGTGGTCTATAAGGGGTCAATGGTCTAAAAGGTTTGGAGACTGCTGGGTAAGAGACTGTATGGTGACTATGGCCATAATCAAATGAGGTGATATCCTAATGGCTTCTGGTAGTATTGGGATATATTGTAACTACCTGATGGGCATAATCCAAATCTCTGCTCCGATTACAATCCTTTCTGGTTTTGGTCACCTTACAAAAGAGCATCAGTTACCTTTGCCAGCATGTAAAAATAATAAATGACACATTGAATTAGAATACTGGTCTAAGAGTAGTAGCTTATATATATTTCAAGTAATATTAATTCCACTTGTCCAATACTAGTGGCTTCCAAGCACAGTGACAAATTTTGTGTTAGCATTTGAAATCATCAAATGTAAGTTAAGATCAATTTTAATCCTCTGTTCACTCAGTTTTTTTCCTTATTTTATTGCAGAAACCAGGACATTTATACAGAAGCTGCTGGATTTACTTCAGCGAATGGAAGAATTTATCCGCAGTAAAGTTGACTTTTCATTTTTCACACGGACTATCCCAAAATTCATGGAAGAAATGTTTCCTTCAAAACAGTATCTGTCAAAGCATGAGAAAGGTATACAATCAAATTATAGTATTTGATTTTTTTCGTTTTTAAAGTTAGCTTTAGGTGATAAAAACTTTGCATATTAAATTTGCATTTGAGCCATACTCTGTGTGATATTAATACTTTAATGAAATAATCATTGTCCATTGTTACATACCAGACCACAGTATTAGACACGCAAAATACCTGTTTTTCAGAGTTTTTGACCTAAATATTCTCCTTGAATTCACAGTCACTCCCTGTTCTTAACCATTTCCTATGTTCTCTATGAACCTAACTGCCCATAAATGCTTCATATCTAGGAAAAACATCAGAAAATCCAGGGATGACATGACAAAATCTGACTACTCTAATTCTGGTACAATCTATTGAATTACCCCTCAACAGCTAGAGGATTAAAGACTTGTTAGTCTCTGTCTTAAAGTAAATTATTTCATGCGAACTCATAGAGGTTCTTAGAGTTGCACAGTCGAGAAAACAGGCCCTTCGGCCCACGTCATACAAGTTGATCAAGATGCCTGTCTATGATAATCTCATTTGCTTGCTTTTGGCCAAAATCCCTCTGAACATTTGCTGTTCATCTGCCTGTCAAAATTTCTTTTAAATATATAATTGTACCTGCCTTTACCACCTCCGCTGGCAGCTCATTCAACACATCTGCCTGCTTCTGTGTTTGTTCCTCAGATGCCCTTTAATTTTTTTTCCCTCTCATCTAAAACCTATAATTATATTGCCCTTGTAAAGAGACTGTGACTGTCTGCTCATTTAACTCAATCCCCCCTGTCCCCCTACCAATCCAGGAAACCAGTTCTGTGAACCTTTTCTGCACCCTCAGTAGCCTAACCACATCCTTCCTGTCACACGACAATCAATATTCCAGTTGCAGCCTGCAGTGAACTGGAATTCACTGTCTGTGTATTGTTCAGATGACTGGCTCCTCCCTTGGTCCACCCTCCCTTACCCCAATATAAACCTTGGTTTTTCCTGCATTACCTCAGATTCACCTGAGATCTATTGTGCCTTCTGACCATTGATTGTAAGCGATTAAAAGAGAGTTTGTACTCCTCACTGGTCTCTGAGTGCAATCAGTCTCGTTACACAACCTAACCAGTGATTTGTACAACTGTGACATGAATTCCAACTTCTATACAGACATTTCATACAGATTTTTCACCGCTCTGTCAATCTGTGTTGTAACTTTCAGTGAATTATTTACTTGTATTATTCAATGACACTCCCGAGGGCCCTGCCATTCACTATGTATGTCTTGACCTGCTTTAACTTCCTATCACTGCCATGTTTGTCTACCAATGTTGTATGTTAATTTAAAATGTTCTTTTGTTCTCTGTATTCCAAATTGTTTACAGTCATTATCTGTTTACTGTTCTTTTATTTGTTTACACATTAATGCTGCGTACAGTTTATTTTTTGCACTACCAATTAGTGGAAATTCTGCCAATCCCATCAGGGTTGTATGTGATGTCATGTATGTACTCTGACAATAAACCTGAAATTTGAAATCTGAGAAAAGCTTTAACTAATCAGGAAAAGAGAGCACGTCCTCAGCATGCAAGTTGAATGTCGAAGGTGAACCGGTGCGGACTCGAAAGGCCAAGATGGCCTGTTTCCGCTCCGTAAATGGTTATATGGTTATATTGTAATGAGCTCAATCAAAGTAAGTCAGTCTTCAGCGAAGAGAGGATTTCTCAGAAGGGATGGCAAAAAGAAAAATGAAGATTCATACTTAGATTACATTTGTTTTTAACGGCAAAAACAATGAAAAACAGAATACCTTGAAAAGAAGGAGAATTAAGCCGTCAGTGCAAAAACATGAGCATTTTCCATGCAGTGGGTTGCTCTTCTCATGGACACCACTCAAAATACACAGACACTTTTTTGTTTATTTGCCTTATGGTCCACAGTTTTAAATTTATAATCGAACAATTCACATGTGATTAAAGTGTACATTCCAGATTTTATCAAGGTTATTTAAATATATTTTGGTTTGACCATGTAGAAATTACAGCAATTTTTATACATAGTCCCTTCATTTCAGGGCACCATAATGTTTGGGACATTTGGCTTTACAAGTGTTTATGAGCACTCAGGTATGTTTAATTGCTTCATTGGTGCAGGAATAAGAGAGCTAGGCTTGCTTCTAAGCTTTTGATCACCTTTGGAGTCTGTAGTTGCCATTTTTCAACATGAAGGTCAGAGTTATGCCAGTGAAAGTCAAATAAGCCATTATGAGGCTAAAGAAACAAGAATAAAACAGTAAGAGACATTGTCCAAACTTTAAGATTACTAAAATCGACAGCTTGGAACATCATTATGAAGAAAGAATGCAAAGGAACTTGTAGGTCAAGGAAGATCTCCACTACTGATGACAGAAGAATTCTCATCATAATGAAGAATAATCTCCAAATGTATGACCAACAGATCAGAAATACTCTTCAGGAGCAGGTGTGGATACGTCAATGACTACTATCTGTAGAAGACTTCATGAATAGAAATATAGAGGCTATACTGCAAGATGCAAACCACTAATTAGCCACAGAAACAGTTTGCCAAGAAGTATTTAAAAGAGCCTGAAAAATTCTGATAAAAGGTCCAATGGACAGATGAGACTAAGATTAACCTGTATCAAAGTGACGGCAAGAGCAAAGTGTAGAGGCGTAAAGGAACTGCCCAAGATCGGAAGCAAACCCCCTCATTTGTGAAACATGGTGGAGGGAGCGTTATTGACTGGGCATGTTTTGAATTGTTTAATTACAAATTTAAAACTGCAGAGCATGGGCATATAAAGGAAAAAAAGGGTCTGTAACATACTTTATGGAGGGCAGCGTAAATTGATGTAAACATGTCTAGTAGTATTGAAATCAATTTTCCATTGATGTGGTTTACCAGAAGTTAATTTCAGAAAATGTTCCTCATTTTCAGTCATTACTATTGAGCTTTTCATGGAACATTAACCACACACTTATTTCACCAGGCCATTCAGCATCAAGTGGTGTTGAGGGATCAGTGAGAATGAGTAAACATTATAAGGGAGCTCAAGTTTACTATTGCTAATAATAATACACACGTTGGCAATCATTTTTGTGAAATACAGATCAAAGCTACATTCCACAATAGATGATGCACCTACTGAGTTCCCAATGTGCTAAAAAAAACTCTGAATAGGAGTGAGCTTTTTAGTGTTGTGTCAACTTTTCATATGAGAACAGAATGGAAGTAACATTGAAACAAAACCATGATGCCTGCCATGTCTGAGTGATATTTTAAGTGACATGATGACAGGTCTTGTGGTTACACCACCCAATAAATCTGGCATTCAGTTATGAAATGTGGAGTTATAATGGAAATATGAGAAGCAACAAATTATGTTGTGAAAATAGCAGACAGAATTAGACATACCAGTACTCCAAGGAGCAATATACAGGAGAATATTGAAAGGTTATGCGATTGAGTAGGTTGCAGAAAAAAAAAACAAATTTACACCATATACAGTCAAGAAGTGGAATCTTTTTCAAAACAAGAATGGACACAACACCAATTTCAAAGATTTTTTGAGAACATGGAAGATTGCCGAGAGGTTAAATCTGAAAAAATTGGAAATAAGTGACATGCTCTATCCAGAAAAGGAAAAAGGAATGCAAATGTGTGATATTTGTCTAGCATACATTCTGTAGTGTAATACTGTTGGAGCAAAGGAAATAAATAAGATGCTCATGACTTAGCAGTGCTCTGTATTCCTGGTGTCAGCAAACATCAATAATTTAACCTAGATTATTTTAACTGGAAATAAATGATGCAAAATTTCTAACAACATCTTACCCACCATCTTAACCTTGGCTGCATTGGATGTAGAGATGGGGGATATGAATTTTACATTTCCAAAATGTGGTTGAAGATATCACAGAAAAGCAATTACAACAGATTCTGTAAATCTAAAAAAAAGCTGAATATGTTATAGATATTCAGGTGTTGGGAAATTTATCTGAGGATGGAGAAACAGATGTGTATAATCAGCCCATGATCTTTAATCCTTAATGATAACCCTCCAATGAAAGACCATCATTCTGACAATCAGCACCTGTTAACTGATCTGTTGAGTTTTTCCATTTGGAGAAGAAAAGGGTCCCAGTTTTCTCTTTGATTCAGTAAACTGTGGACAATCATTTTTATGGTGGTTATGAAGATTGCTTTAAAAGCACAATAAGGGCTTCCAATTTAATTGATTAATTAATTTATCCATATTATACAATTAAAAGAACAGATACAATCAGCTGCTCTGAAAGAAGGGAGACATGGACGGTCTCTGGACTCAGATTTAGGATTAAAAGCTCCACAGGATATCATCAACAGGTGAGCCAATCATGTTTCTCATACTCCCAAGTCACATTAGATTTACCTTTGTCAAGTGTGCTTATTGTTTATTGATTTACATTGATGTATGGAGGGATATGTGCTGTCTGTTTCCCAGTGCCTCTTTTCGTTGTGAACTTGTACTGTTCAAATCTATTCAACATGAAGTATCATTGTAGAGTCTGATGCTAAACATTAAAGGATTCAATTGATATGGGGATAGAGTGTGAAAATCTACCATAATATTTTGAATTTTACAACAGATTAAAGGGTTGTTTGCCCTCAACTACTCTTATTTTTCTATCTTATCTGTTGTCTGTACACATTCCCCATGTTGCAGGGTTTTGGGGAGCACAGAGCAAACCGTTGGATTTTTCCCCTTCCTTTCATGAGTCGCTATCAATTCCCTGTTGTATCCAGTGGAGATCAACTATGTTAATATTTTACTCAACCTGACCTTGTGGTTTGTTTCTCCCACATTCATCCAGATGAATCACCTTAAACACGGGTTGAAAGCATTCATTAGCCATTCAGACTCAGGAGAAGGTGAAGGGCAAACATCAATAGATGCTGGATTGTATGTCTGAGAACAAGTTAATTCAGTTGATTGGGGTGACACAGTGATTAGCGCAATGCCTTTACAGCAGCAGGGATTGGGACTGGGTTCGAATCTCACTCTGTCTCTGCATGGCTGCGTGAGTTTTCCCTGGGGGCTCTAGTTTCTTCCCATGTTCAAAATGTACCAGGGATGTAGGTTAATTGGGTGGCACGGACACGTGGGCCGAAATAGCCTGTTACCGTGCTGCATGTCTACATTTAAAATTTAAACCTGAGATCCGTACTTGGATGTCTGGTTTTTCTGGAACCTTGACACTTGGCTTTGACTTGTACCTTCATGACAGAAGAAAATATTTAAGCTTATTAATTGACTTAAAAGAAATATAAAGGTTGTTTTCTCAGTATAATAATGAGACTTTGCTTGTAACCACCTGATAACATAATGGTTGTTCTTGGATTTGTCTCATGAGGCAAGTCTAAAGCTCCAGATGGTACATTCAAGCCACATCAGGAAAACTTGGAAACTTAAATTAACACTGGAATAAAAAGGGTGACTATGAAATTTCCAATTATATTTAAAATAATCTGCTTCTCTACGATCTTTTGGGGAAAGAAATTTGCTATGTTCATCTAGTCTGCCAATTGGTTCTGACCAGTTTTCTAAAATGCTAGTGGTTAGGAATGAGTAAAAATGTTTTGTACTTTGGATGTTAAAAGTAATTTTTTTTTAAACTATTTTTAAAAAAAAAAACAAAACTTTGTAGCACACATCTTTTGTAAAACAGGTTTAGACACAATAATGTTTCCTATGCACAATTATTTCCCTGTGTCGCCTTTGTTTAGCAGTGATAATATTGAAAAATAACTATTACATATAACTCATTTGCATGAATTTCTCTCTTTTCAAGAGGTGTAGAAATGAGACCAATTGAGGCTGAAACCTTGTTCAAAGATATTGGTCCAGATTTGGACAGTTGGATCAATTATTTAAATGAGATCACTGTAAACACTCAACCTATAAATTTCAGTGCTGAAGAAAATGAAGAGAAAACCATGGTCCAAAAAGAAAGACAATTTTTGTTTCAGGTATAGTATGCAGGCATTTCACAATTGCAAGCTAGGGTGTCCTAAGGAGGACATGGTCATGGGTTACCATATATTACTGTCTATCAAAAATGTATCTAATATGTGGTAACCTATGACCATGTCCTTCTTGGGAATAGCCACCCTTAAAAAAAAAACAAGTAATGACTACAGAGTGCAGATACGGGCCTGGCAACAGCATTCAAACCAGGAATTATTGTACAGAACAAGGCCAAACAATCCAATGTGCAAATGTCAGACCAGACTTTTAACTGGAACTGTCCATTCTAACCCCTCTCCCTTTACCTTTCCCTGCATCATATTGCCTTATTTCAAAATATTTATTGAGCCCCCTTTCAAGTGATGTGTCATAGTTCTATGTATAATGTATAAGGCAATAAACTCATTGTTATATGGCTTATCAGCTATGATGTTGTAACAATGCACTTTTGAAATCACACTAATCAAGTCTATGAAATATTTCTCCAATGTAAACAATCTGATAAATTATAATTTGCATCCAGAGGTCTGGTCAAATCAAATCCTAATTTAGGAGTTGGAAAATTAAATCCAAGCCATCAAAATTACTTTGGAAAAAGATAGCATTAGTAATGGTGACCCTGATACTACTAGATTGTTGTAAAAACCCATTAAATTCAAGAAACCCATAAATGAAATGCTTACTATAAAGTTGACTCCAGACCCACCCATGAGCAAGCCAAAAGGTTCAAGAGCCAATTAAAAATGCGCAGTTAATGCCTTTACAGATGACTTCCACATCCTAACAACCTATAAGAAAAGGAATTAGCCAGTAACTCTTTATCCAGGACTGCAAACTATCCTCTTTCAAATTCCCTTTTAAAGGCATTGATTGATTCTGTTTGCACCAACTCCACAGGCAATGAATTTCAGCTCCTGACTACTCTATCTAAAAACTCTTCACAACATTTCTTGCATATTTTGCCCAAAATTTAAATCTTTGCCCTTTATCCTTTGACTATTAGCTAGTGAGAACATCCTGCTTTGGAATCACTTCAATTCGCTGTCATTTCTCTTCAAAACTGTTTGTAAATGCTCCATTTCAGCTCCATTTCAGCTAACTAATTGTTACTTATCAATTAGTATTCTTAATTAGTGTCACAAAAGTGCTTATTATTCTTAACCTTTTCATAGTGACCTTTATAATCTTGCAAAATTACATTTACAATTTTTAATTTCTATGTTAGAATATGAAAAAAGATGTTTCAGTCAGAATAAGGAATATCATATGCTCTTCAATATGAATTTACTATTTTGGGATAATTCAAGCAGGCATATTCATTAAGCACAGCAGTTGTTCATGTAAGTCAGAAACAATGTTAAGCATGTTCCAATGTTTTATTTTTAGAGTTCCAAAGATGAACTGGAATCACTGAAAACACAACTTCATGCTCTGGTAAGAGGCTTGAGGTCTGAGCCTGAAGTTGATCAGCTTCTTGACCATCTGCTGAAGATATCACATGAAGCAGAAAGATTGTCCTTGGCATCTTCAGAACACAATGGTACATTTAAAAATCTTTCACAAGTGTTTGCAAGTCAGTTTCTTATTTTCTATTCCATTCTATGAATACTGATGAATTGTAACATTTCCTCTATTTAGCAAACACAAAAAATTGGAAATATTTTGATCTGCTTTACTATTAGGCAAGAGAAAATATGTTTTAGGAGTAAGAAATGAATGACCAATGCCTTCCATTCCAGGTTAAACAGATTGTTATTGCAGAACAGTGATCCTGTATCCTGGTGGTAGACTGAATGGAATGCAATAAAATCAACATATCTGCTTAACTTAAATTGATTCTCATTTGACTGAGAATAAAAACTGCTTTCTCATTCTGCAGAAGATTTAGTTCAATGTCCTCATCCTCTCTAGCAACAGCACTGTGGGATGGTTTTCTTGGAAGTGAAACTTCTATCCACATTTTAAACAACTGCGCAACATACATCAAGTAGAATAATCATCACCTCTTTTGCCTCCAGATTGGAGAAGGAGAAAGAGTAGAGGAAAGTCTTTTTTTTAAATTAAACCTTTGGATTCCGTGTCCATGTTTTCAGGGGCTACCAACAAGCGCATTACTCCATATCTCTGTTTTCAGGGACTACCAACAAGCATATTTACTCTGTGTTCCTGTTTTCTGGGACTGACTTTATACCCAACCATAATACTGCTGTTCATACTGTAGTTTACCCATGGACCCAGTCCAGAGTAGATTATGAAAGGTTAAAAATGGCCAGAGTCCAAAGGGTTAAAATGGATTTGTTTGCTGAAATTATGGCTTGTGGGCTGGAAGGAGCTATTAACATGCTGTAACTCTCAATTAAATTTAAAAATTAAATCAAAATATTATTGCTTCTGAGTTGATATTGGAGAATGCTTATAAAATAATTCTCTTTTAAAACAATTATTTTTAATAGGATTAAACTCATCAAAGATTAATTTGAGAATGAAGAAAAGGGATGTTTCCAGTATTCTGCAAGAGTCTGGAAACTTTCTGAAAACAAATGGTGAGTTGTTAAGTCATATACAATTAAATAAATCTTAGTATATTTTGAAAGAGATTGTTGCTGAAGGAGGATTGGCATTCAAGATGAAAACAAAGCAGATGGATGCACCTCAAAGAAAGGGAATATATATAACTTGAGTAAGCCTCTACATTGAGGAATGATAATGTGATCAACATTTAAAATGTAGAAAGACTGAAATATTTTTGAAACTTGGTATTCTTGAAAATAATTCCCAAGCCAGTGCAGTTCTGCTGAACTATACTTGGGCCGCACCAACACTAGAAAGCGCAAAAAGCTGCACTCTCGTTCAGGTTGAATATCGTAATCTGTCCTCCTGGGTGGCTCTTTGTTCTGGTTAATAAAAGGAATACGATCACGACATTTAGCATCCTGAAATCAACACAGAAGCAAGCTCCAACTGCACCAGCCATATCAATGCCACACAACCTGAAGTAGATCAATGGTTTGGC
Source organism: Narcine bancroftii (assembly GCF_036971445.1). NCBI lineage: Eukaryota > Metazoa > Chordata > Chondrichthyes > Torpediniformes > Narcinidae > Narcine > Narcine bancroftii. The sequence goes on along the minus strand of NC_091477.1, from coordinate 105,280,233 downwards.
TGAAGACCCGAGAACGCTGTTTCATTGGGTTGTATTTGTGCAATCAGATGACAATAAACTTGACTTGACCTGAAGTACTATTTTGTTCCTTTCCCATCATGTATCATTTTGTTAAGAATGACACCAGGTCATTTGAAAAACACTTTATCTTGTTTAGCGTTGAGATAATTACACATTTAGATGGTACTTGGGTAAACACAAAAGGAAAAAGAAGTTTTTAAAAAAAAAAACAAAACTTTAGACGAATCAGGATCAGAGAGTCTCATGAAGCATGGGTTGGGTAGAATAGGCAGTTGGGCCAGCTGGTAGGATGATCAGGCTGAGCTTAGAACCAAGGTAGGAGATGCACCAAGTGCTGTTCTTTGCTGAAGTTCTACCTTTCCCAGGTTTGGCAAAGGATGGGCCTAGTCTCATTGCCACACAAGGTCCCAGTCAATTGGACGTCGCCACATTGCCTATCCTTTGTGGAAAAGCTTTCCCAGACAAACACTTTTGTCGTGAATCAGGCAGTGGTCAGCACAGAGCATCCTGCAGATATTGAAGGACGAGGACTCGATGGTACCATGAATGGCTCCCTGATCAGACTGTCCAGGTCATCAGGTAGAATGCTTAATTGCTAGTGCTCTCTAACAAGCACCAAAACCTGGCCTGGCTGGTGGTAAGGGAAGCTTCTTCCTGTACAATCAGCATATAACCCCCAGTGCACATTGCCCTCAAGACAACTGCGAAGGGGAGGGGATAGTTGCTTACCTCGTTGCAGACTGTGGATTTGCTAAGTGTGTGGAGAAGGATGCATGGATCCTTGTTGCAGTTCATCCCCAGCAGGAATGTTACGGAGGACTCTATGATTATGGGCTGGTCCTGGGGACACGTGCAGAGGCAGGTATCAACTCCGTGAAAGACGCTCTTTGGTCTACCCAAATCTTGTAGGTCTTCCAGCAAAATGAGATGTGAGTGAGGGATTGCTGCTAATTAGCACATTCCAGGATTACGTGCCAAGCGAGGCCCTGAAACTTGGTGGAGCCAAGCAAGGGGTTTGTGGGGAAGAACCACAATCTAAGGTCCTTCTGTTACCAGGCTCTGAGGGGCTGTGACCAATGGAAAAACCCCCTCAAAGCAGGGAGTTATCCCAGGGAATCACTTTAGTGGCTCTGGTGCTATGTAGTAAAGCAAATGGGTAACACTACAATATTCCATAACAAAGGTATCTAATGTTATATATTGCACTGTTTTCCTTTGTACGGTAAAACCTCGTTACCTGCCACCTATGGGGATTAGTAGATGCTGAATAAGTGAATTTGCTGGTTATTTGAGATTGTGTGTTGCATGGTTTGTGAATTAACCACTTTTTAAATCCATGATATTTTTGCCAGTTGCTTGAGCCTGCTGATGGCTTGAATTCTGGATAATGAAGGTTTTACTGTATATAATTTTATTGGGAATAAAGTACATTTTTGGAATAAAAATACTGGTGTGTTTGAATACTTATTTACTGTAGTCCTTTGCAACCAGCTTGCTGACCACCAATACCTATCCTTTTATTAAAATAGTTCTCCGAGACTGGTATTAATATTCTCTATCCATCTTTTAAATCGATCATTTGTTTGGGAATTAATATTCAAGTCTGTAGCATCACAAATGCCAAATTCAAAGTAACAACGTGTAGGTGGATTGAGCAGCACCAGTGGGAGATAAAGAATTGCTTACATTTAGGTTAAGAGCCCTTCATCAAGACTGAGAGTGCAAAGGGGATTTAAATTTTAATTAAAAAAAAATATATATATATATATTTACAACACAGTAAAAGCCAATTCTGGCCATTTAAATCTAGGCTTCCCAATTAACCAACAACCCTGTATGTCTTTGAAGAGCAAAAGGAAACCAGAGCATCAGGAGGAAACCTATAATGACACAGAGAGAACGTACAAACTCCTTACAGACAGTGCCGAATTCAAACCCGGGTCACTGGTGGTATAATAGTTTTGCACTAATTGTTACGCTAACCAGGCCGCTAACCAGAATAGAGCAAATATAATGTGGACAGGATGGAAGGCATTGGACAGGGTAGGGGCGTAGACACAGAGGCAGATTGGCAGGTACCTGTCAGGGGGAAGAAGGGGCGAGAAAAAGGGGTAAGGGGCAAAATGAGTCAAACAGGGCCAGCAAATTGATAATTTAATTTAGAGATACAGGCCCTTTGTGTCCATGAACCCATGCTGCCCAAATGCATCCGCAAGACCAAGAAAGACCAAGGCTGCCAGAGCTAGAATCTGCTGAGAGGTGATGATAGTGGTATAATGAGGGGTGTTGAGGAAGAACTGCTTGAGAAGGACAAATGGGACCAGAACGACCTGGAGGGGAGGGAGTATGGGGAAAAATCTGGGGGAACTATGGATGGAAGCAGATGGAACCAGATAGGCAGGGAAGTGAGAATGATTGTGGGTATAGAAAGAGATAAAAATAGGGTGGAGGGAAAGGGGAAAGAATAGAAGTAGCTGGGAGAAGAGAGAAGAGAAACTGGAAAATCCAACATTCATTACTCTAGATTCCAGCATCTGCAGTCTCCTGGTGACTCCAGAAATAATCTCTTGCTGAAAACATTGTTTCTCTGTTTAGGTTGTCAGAATGTAAATGAATCATTGCTGAACATTACCTTGTTGATTAACGAATGTAAATGGATTCTGGATATACCAAAGGAGGAATTGTCCATGAACTTTAAAGAGGTATGTACCATTAAAATATCTTAATACAGGTAAATTTTAAAAAAACTCAGAAAATGTTTTCAAGACATCCATCTTTTGAAAATTAGAAACTGATAAATTTGTGATCTGTTCCTGTCAACCCTGATCAAGGCTTGCCACAGTTCTTTGGAATGGAGTATACTAATATTGGGGACAAGAAATGCAAATCCATTTGTAGTGGATCAAATGAATGCCGTACACATTTGGTCCAGAATTACTGGTGATCCAGTCAGAAGAAATTCCAGTGCTAGTTTTATTATTCTTGGGAAACAGAATTGGACAATCTGGGGCTAATAAAGAAATCTGCAGATGCTGGGGTCTTGTACAGAACAGAAAACTGCTGGAGTATCTCAGTAGGTCATGCAGCTTCCATGGAAAGCAAAAGGCAGTTGACATTTCAGACCTAAGTCCTTCTCAGGTGTGCAGACACTGAATAAGATGGTGGGGGTAAGGGGGAGGAGCACAGGCTAACCATCTGGTTGGACAAATTGGGCTTTGGTCAAATCAAGACCCTTTCTGAGAATGGGCATCCCTGGTGTGGAAACAGTGATCATCTCTCTTTCTGTTCTACACTGCAATCTGTAAAACATGTCCTGTATAGTGCCTTAGTTAATGTGCCCAGCAGAATAGTGTTGGATGGGAATGTTTGGCTTTGCTGTCTATTCATCCACAATGCCACCGAGGCACAGTTCATAAAATTCTTTGAATCAAAGGATTTGGGGTTTGGACTTGTTCCAGAGATATGATCACAAAAATCTACCCTGACATGCTTGTGAAGGGTAGAACAATGTGTGGCCCTGCTATTACCTTATAATCTGATGTCCAGTTAGTCTTTTCTCTGATGCAATACAGAGGTACATGATGTTATTTTTCAGAGGAGCATATATCATATGGTGTTTAAAGAAACTTTTGCTCTATTCCAATTCATAGCTACCTTTCCTTTAGTAAATTTATGACCACACTTCCAAAATATGTCATTGACTGTGAAGAATTTTGGGAAGTTAAAGAATATGAAGGCTGAAAAATAGATGCTTTTGTTTTTGTAACAATCATACAGTCTTTCCTCTGCTTTCTCAAGGAAATCCAATATTCTTAATATCTCCATCAGTGGTTTCCATCTTTTCTTTCTCTGCCAGTTTATGACTGAATGTTTATTGTGCAAATTGTTCTGCGCTTTTTGTGTTCAAAGAGCATTAACTTTGTGTATCATTTCTCCAATTCAAGCATAGATTTCAAATTACTATAGAGAAAATTATAGTTGTCCCGTATACTCTACTAGCTACTATGTGCATTTCTGTTGAATGGTACTTGATTTAATATGATTTTGCTTGTGTTCAGGTATTGGTGGACATGGCTTCCAAGAATGAGAAAGGACTATTTCAAGCACGTGTAAAAACTACAGTTGGAGGTCGGCCTGCAACCTTTAACAGTCTGGTTGGATTGGAGAATGACTCCTTTTATAGGAGTATGCCACAGATTATTGCTCTAGCTCTCGATACTTTAAAAACATAGGGTGGTACCCTGAGAGCGGTATTTGAAACATTTGTTCCTTTAGCTTTGGATGTCTTGCTAACAGACCAATCCTGTAAAAATGTAGGGAAAATCAATTGTAGGAACATCTATATAATTATTTCCACTTAGACTGAAAAAAATAAATCATCTGGCAAAACATTTTATATAACGAGTTAGCTATTGAAATGAGGTGAATCAAAGATCAGAAAACAACCTGAGAAATACTTTAGAAGTTGCTGGAGGTACTGACTAACTCCAGGAGGAAAATCAGTTATGTTCATGGTCAAATATGAAGATTGAAATGGGTCACTTCAAAAGCCAACCATCCCTGGCATAGAGTTGAGTGACCAGATGCTCTTCATGTCCAGCCCCCTCTCTTCCGTGCTCCATTGCTGGAATCGTGCTGTTACCTGACCTTGCTTATCCCTGACTTCCACTGTTCAATCCACAAGAGATGAAATCAGAAAAGAGCTGATCAGGAAACAGAAGAGAGCCAGCAGCTCTCAATGGAACCAAGAGCTAAACTAAATATTCTGACACCTATGGAGATTGGCAGTTGCCGAGTAAATGAATTTCCCGGTTGCTTGAGAGTGCATGTTGCATGAATGGGAAACTAATGGCAAAGTGTGCCAATTTTAAACTTCTGTATTTTCTACCCATTTATTTTCCGTGATTTTTTTTTTATTTTGCAGGTTGCTTGAGGCTGCCAGTTGCTTAAATTTCACATAACAGAGATTTTACTCTACAATGTGGTCCTTTATCTTCCAAATCTCATGTTAGTATAAATGTTGGAAATGATATCAGATCTCATTAAAAAGAGGCTAAGGTAAAATTGTCATCTCAAGATGCTTGGAATAAATTGTATTTGTCAGACACACCGGAAAGAATTGTTGAAAATGAACCAATTAATAAGCCACAAAACATGAATAGTATTTTTTTTTGCCTGAACTAGTCTTTATGTTTTCAGTTGTAGTTAAAGATTCCATCTCCTGGAGTTAAGAAACTCCCTGCCAGCATGCCAAGCAAATGTGTCCATGGGAAGATTTCCAGCATCTGTCTGTGAATTAAAGAAATATTTGAGAAAAAAAATATTTCTAAGAAGAACCTTGGTTTCCAGGGAAATAAGTTGTTGTGGTACATTTCCAAAATGATGACTCATTTCTACTCAGTAGAAAAACTTTAATTCCTGAGTAGAAATTCCAGCTGTTGACTCAAACTGGTGAAGAAATTCAAACATCATAAAATTGTAATATTTACTTTGGGTATGCATTCTAACATTATCGATCAGTCCACAAATATGTTGTAAATATCATGTAAAATATAGTAAAATTTTATTTTTTTAATGCATATAATATTTCCACTGCATAATGTTGCATTGATGAGGTTTAATGTTAATACCCAAAACATATTTTAGGACAGAATTTGTGTTGTATCACACATCTGTCTCAGGCAGAGTTCAGATAGAATAATACAAAATTCATTCAATGTAAAGGACGCTAATTGTCCTCTCTGTGATGGAAAGTGAAAGGTGATTTACTGACCATTAATACCTCGATAACAAGCATAAGATTCCTGTAACCATACACAGTCAGTCTCCTGGAGTAAGTCACAAAAATCTGTTGACACTGTGGATGAGGTAAAAACACAAAATGCTGGAGAAGCTCAGCAGGTCAAACAGGGTCCTTTATGTTGCAAATGCAAAGATACAGAACCGATGTTTTGGGCTTGAGCCCTTCATCAAGGTAGGAGAAAATGCCGGCAATCATCTGAACGAAAGAGTAAGGGGAGAACCCTCTCCCCATCAATTCTGTTGTCTCCTCTACCTATTATCTCCTGCCTTTGCCACTCCCTCCCCTTACTCCAGATGGCATTAATGTTGATTAAACCTCCCCCTCTATCCCTCTGTCACTTTCCCTCTAGCTCCCCAGCTATCAGAAAACTGCCCTCTTGCCCTATCACCTCAGCTTTTTTTCTCCTCTACCTGTATCTACCTCTTACCTGTTAGCTTATGCTCCCCCCACCCTTTCTCCTTTGTCTCCTCTCCTCCTACCTTTCCTACCTTTTCATTCAGGCACCTGCATTTTTTTTTTGCTTATACTGTAATTTGATGAAGGGCCCAGGCCCAAACGTTGGTTACCCTTTACTTTCTATGGATGCTGCACGACCTGCTAAGTTTCTCCAGCACATGCGCGTATTTCACTTGACTCCAGTATCTCCAGACTTTCTCGTAAAACTTCTGATGATGGAATCTGAAAAAAATACAGAAATGTTGTGCACTCGCTTCCAATGAAGGGTCTAAACCCCTAAGGTAAAATGACTTCTTGTTCCAGAGAAGATGCTTGACTGATTGGTTTCTTCCAGCATTTCTGTTTTTGCTTGGGTATCCATTATATTTCTTGTAAACTACAGGTTCTGATTTGGTTTGATCTAACCATGATTACTTCTAGTATCATACATCTATGATTCGCTCACTCATCAATGTCTGAGAGAGAGCTTGTAGAAGTACTTAAAAAAGATTTATGGAATTTTTAAGAGCAATTTTTTTAATGATATGTGTGTGAAAAAGTGTACGTGTGTATATATCGATATATATCGATATATATATCGATATATATCGATAGATATAGATATTATATATATTGTACATATTTGATATTTTAGTGAATTGAGTGCAAGGTGACATAATGCACTGCTGCTATGACTTAACACAGAAATGTTAACTTATTTATTATTTGTTCATTGTGTAACATGCAGTATCTTTTCATTTGTTGCTTAAAGATATAACTACTGAAAATAAAGCTGTTAGTTAACCACATTTATTTTTATTTGATAACTGCTGACATTATTATTCACCAAGATCAAATATCATTTTTCGTTAAAAATGGCACTAGTTCTTTCTCTGTGACGCAGCTGTCAACAAATTAGTTTTAAGATGCTACTGGAGGACTTGGTGAGTGTGCGCTGATTAAGAATTGGGGTTGAAAAAGACTTGCGAAAAAGTCATACAGCGCAGATACAGGTTCTTTGGTCCATCGAGTTCCTGCCAACCCTGTCAACTGTCCACACTAATAAAGGAAGTCAGGCTTTTGTGAAGAAAAGACACTGGATCATTCTGCACATAATCTTAGAAGAATTGGAGGATTTGTCTTGGGGGGGGGGAAGAATATTAATAGGTAGAGGTGAAGATGGAACTGGTATTAGACGAGACTAATTGTGGAATAAAATTTAAGATCAGAATGAATGCCAGAAGTGAGAGGCTGTGAGATGATGTGAAGAAGTCGGACAGAAATTAACTCTGACAGTGAAAAACAATATTGTGTATTTTATTTAAACAGAAAATCATGAATCCCTACTCATGTACATATTGCATGAAATATTTAAGATGTGGCCACACAGATTTGGAAGGGTTTATATTTTGGTGATAAGTGTCTTTAAGTGCTGGGTAAATATAGAGTGTGAGCCAAAAATAACTCGTGTATCAACTACTTTATATTTTTAAACACAAACATTCATAGACACAGGAGTGAGATACGAAGTTGAACTGCAGTTGCAGTAACACCTGATCAGTCATTATTTTTTCAAAATGGTGAAAGTTCAATCTGACAAAAATCAGAAACGACAAAAAAGGTTTAACTTGATGTACCCTTTATTTTACCTTTGATAGTCTTGCTGTAAAAGAACATTTTAAATAAGATCTGTCAATCCAGTATCTGCAATTCATTGCCATTGCATTCATGTTGCTAATCGTCTAGTTCTCGATTCCATAACAGAATGCACAAATATTGAAAAGGACTTGTCTTTTATAAGCATAGAACAATACAGCACAGTATAGGTCCTTCAGCCCCCGATGTTGTGCCGACTCATCTATTCCTTTCATTTAAAAAAAACCCCTCCCTACCCCATAACCCTCTGTTTTTCTTTCATCCATGTGTCTGTCTAAGAGTCTCTTAAATGCCTCCAATGTTTCTGCTTCCACCGTCATCCCCGGCAAGAAATTCCAGCCACCCACAACACTCTGTATTTTTAAAAAAATATCCTTGATGTCTCCCCTAAACTTCCCTCCCTTAACATTAAATTGCATCTTGTTTTTGTTTGTTTTAATATGCAATGCTCTGTTGCAACTTGCTGGCTATTCCTAGCTTTTTCAGATGCGAAATCACTAGCGTGCAGTGATTACAGTACTGTCTGGATCTCCTGTCTTCACACTGTCAAACACTGAAGGCCTAGACCTGTTGACACAAGTTCACGCTTGAAAACATTTAAGGACTGGATTCTTGCCCCGATCAGATGATTTAAAAAAAATTAATCCTTATATGTCTTAAATGTGTGATCTTTTATTCTCAAACCCACCTCTTTATTTTAAGTTAACCAAACTGGGAAAATTATCTTCTCAGCATTCATATTGACATTCCTCTCAATCATATATAATTCAAATAGGATTATCTTTTGTTGCTCTAAACTCCAATAGGTACAGGCCCCATGATCATTACCTCTTCACCTCAGGAGTGAACCTTCTCTGCTCTGTCTTAAACATGGAGATCAAAAATGCTTCAGTGGTCAACACTTCACAACTTTTATACTCTATGCCTCTTGCAATAAAGACCATTGAGGACTTTGCTTCCACAAACTACAGCAATGGAGCTTTGAGCACTGATTCTGGATGAGGTAAAAGTAGTGTAAGGAGGTGCAGGCAGTGTTTCCTCATGTGGGGACCAGGCCAGCAAGATCCAGCCTGGAATAAACTAGATATAGTTTCAATAAAGCTTAAAAGTGTCAAGACTGAAGAATTATGCTACTATTAATTTCAACATTTCATCCTGTGCAGCTGTTCCCACTTGAATTTTGGGTCAAATTACGTAGCCTGAGCAAAACTCCCTTTACATAAACCAGAGTCAGACATTAGTTAAATGTTATTCAAAAAAGAACCTTAACAATATTTTTGCTTTATCTAATTATGTTTAATATTTTTCATTGAAATTCAAATTTTTAAAATTATTTTCAATGGGTTTCAAAGTGATCATCTAACTCAATTGCTTAAATGATGTCATATAATGTACCAGTTATTGTAAGTCTCTTGAATATAAGCATCTAGTTGAACATCAGAAGGTGTGAGACTCCAACATATTGAAGTAATTAAGTGGATTCCTGATGTAGCAGCTAATTATAATTCACCTCTATGTGAGAAAAAAATCTTGATGAATACCTGAAGAAAATTGGAGTAAGTGGTCCATCAACAGGTTGAATGAATGGTTGGGAACCTCTTAATTCAAAGAATGACTGTTGATACAGCATTGTACAAAACTTTTTTTGACAGAGCTGAGCCTGATTTTCGTCATTAAAAAGTAGGATATTATTTTACATTTGGATGTTCACCAATATAAAACATTACTTTCATGGACAGAGCAATTGTTAACTTGTGTAAAATGACAGTGGCAAATATGTTGGATATCTAAACAGATTCAGTAGAAATATAGTTTAAAAAATCATTTAGCACTGAGCTGTGTGAGCATCACATTTTTAAATTGATATATGGAGATGGTTCCCTTATTAAATTTCACTTACGATTGCAGAAATACAATCCATCTTAGTGCCCAATGATAGGATCTTTTAATTCCAGGACAAAGGTAAAATAGAACATCATTCAGCCACAGAATTAATATAAATATTATGTTAAATAAGATAGCAGGCTAAATGTTCACAAAGCAGGTCATTTCCCCATTTAATTTATCCATTTAAAAATAATATCCTGACTCAATCACAATTGTCTCTTAAATTTCAGTCTTTCATCTGTTTGACATTGCAGAGTGCATACTATAAAATGATATTATTCACTACATAGGCTTGCCATGCAGTCTGTAATCCTGTAAAGGCTTTTTGAAATGGGAAACCATTCCAGTTCCTCTGCTATTTCCCTATTTTCCAACTTAAGATACCATACAATTTATTTTTGGAAGTTACAACTGGACCTGCTTTCAGGTAGTGAATCATAACTATTTGCTGTGTAAAAAGTAAAACAAAATCTTAGCCATATAACAGGTATGACCAATAGGTGACTAATAGCTTGGTCAAAGAGCTAGGATTTAAGAAAGGTAATCAGGAAAGCAGTTTCTGATCTTACAGCATAGGAAACTAATGATGTGATTGAAGAGAACTAAAAGTGCTTTGATCGTATCAAGGTGGATAAATCTCCAGGTCCAGATCAGGTGCATCCCAGGCATTGTGGGAAAGCAAGAAGAAAATTGTTGGGGCCTTGACAAGACGCTTTTAAGTTATTGTTGAGGATAGGAGTAGTTCCAGGGGATGGGAGCATGGCAAATGTGATGAGATCTCTGTGGTGGTACACCACTGGCCTACTGCAGGGAGCAACCTCTGTACCTTCAGGAGTGTAAGGGGACAGGACAACACCTAGCCGGCTGTCAATCAGTCGGCCTGAATGGATCAAGCCCCACCTGGTCGGGTGTCAATCACCCTCCGGGATATAAGCCTGCGCTGGCCTCCCGAGGCCTCACTCAGAGTTGCTGCAGCCACAGCCAGCCTGGCTCTGTGGAGGTCTTTGTGGATTAAAGCCTGTTGTACAGTCTTTATCTATGTGTATGTCTGATTCAGGCTAACAGTGCACTACAATCTCCCAGTTTGTGCCCTGTATCTCTGACATAGAGTAGACTACAAAGGGAGCACCAGAAGCAATAAATGTCTCCTGCAGATTAACGTGGTGTTGTTTCACTTGGAAGGACTGTTTGGGGAGCCTAAATTGTGGTGAGGAAGGAGGATTGTTTGGGGCCCCTGAATGGAGAAAACCTCTACATCAAATAGGCTGGACACAGACTGGGAGATCTCTTCATTGAGCACCTCAGTTCTGTCTGCTGCAAAAGTGGGGATCTCCCACTGGCCATCCATTTCAATTCCCACCCCATTCTCTTGCCAACATGTCTATCCATGGTCTCATGTGCTGCCAGACTAAGACCACCTGCACATTGGAGGTACAACAACTTGTATTCCATCTAGGCACCCTCCAATCAGTTGGCATGATCATCAACTTCTCCAGTTTCCATTAGCCCCCTTACCCCCATCTATCCCCATGTCTCCTCTCCTCTGATTTATCTCTCTCACTTTCCCATTCCCCTCTGTCTCCTTTCCCTCACTGCACTCACAGAGCCAATCTCCCCCTCCCCTCATCAATTCTCACCTCTCATCTCTACTCTCATCTCCATATCCAATTAATATCTTTTGTCTGTTTGTCTGGGCTCCTCTCCCTGCTCTTTCTTTATTTCTCCCCAGCCTTTTAATTCAGGCCTGAAATATCAGCTACCTCCTATGGATGCTGCGAGACCTGCTGAGTTCCTACAGCATTTCTGTGTTTTTAATACATTTGCAGACTTTCGTGTTTCACTTGCAATGGAATAAAGATCAGACTAGGAACTGAGCTGAGGAATGGCAGATGCAGTTTGAATTGGAGAAGTGTGACGTGCTACAATTGGGTAAATCTGTTAACAGTAGTGTCTATAAAAAAAGTGATATGGAATAGCGGGACCTTGGGGACAGGTCCATAGTAGTGAAGAGAGCTTTTGCGATGTTTGCCTTCATTGGTCAGGGTATTGAATACATGTGTTTGGACATTGTGCTGAAGTTATACAATATATTAGTGAGACCACACTTGGAACATTGTGGATAGTTTTGGTTGCCTAGCTACAGAAAGGATTTTTTTTAAGTTGGAAAGGGTGCAGAAGAGACTTACGTAGTTGTTGCTAGGATTAAGAAAGTTGAGTTATCATGAAAGACTGTAAAAACTAGTCCTGTTTTCCTGGGGAGAGGAGGGATCGGGGAGTGGGAGTGGGGATCTGGGGAGGGGAGAGTGAGGAAGCTGGGGAGCTGTAGAGGGCAGTTGGAAGCTGGAGTTGGGAGAGGGGAGAGGGAATTTTATTGAGCTTTATAAAGTCATGAGGGCATAGATAAAGTGAATAGTGAATGTCTGCTTCCTCGCCTCGGTGAATCTGAGACAAGGGAACATTAATATAAAGTGAGGTGGTGGGATTTGGGATATGAGGGGACAGTTCTTCATTCAGAGGGTTGGTGGGGGGTGGGGCATTTGGAAAGAGCTACCAGACAAAGTAGTGGAGGCAGTTACATTAGCTTCCTTTAGGATAAGGGTAGCACAGTTACCGTAGCAGTTAATCCAATGCTATTACAGCGCCAGTGATCCGTACTGGGGTTCAAATCCTGTGCTGTCTGTAAGAAGCAGTTTATGTGTTCTCACCATATCTGCATGGGTTTCCTTCCACCCTTTGAAACGCACCGGGGGGATTGTAGGTCAATTGGGTGTAATTGGGTGGCACGGGCTCATGGGCCGAAAGGGCCTTTACCAAGCAGTAGGTCTGATTTATTTTTAATTAAAAACAGAGAGTGTACATTTGAGGTGAAAGGGGGCTCTTTCTCACACCTTGGGGATATGGAACAAAGGGCCAGAGAAATTGATAGAGGCAGGGATAATTATGGTGTTTATAAGATATTGGGACTGGTTCATGGATAGGAAAGGTTTAAGATAAGTGGCCTATGCAATCAAATGTTATTAGCTGAGGAACACACCTTGGTTAGCATGGATGAGTTGGGATGAAGGGCCTGTTTCAGTGTTGTCTAACTCTGGCTTTATGACTCAGATTTGACTTTCAGGTGGAATGTGAATCACAGATTCCCCAACCGTGGGTTCTAGGTTCCAGAATCTTCACGTCGGAGACAGTTTATTTTATATCCATCTGCCTCAGCAGCTGTTTTTGTCAGTTTCCTCTCTGGATCAGGTTTCAGATTCTCACTGCCCTTCAAAGAATACCCAATAAGACATCAAATGCTATACTGCAACCAGTAAATTCGGACCTGAGCTCTTTCAAAATGGGGAACATTCATGTTGTTTATCTTCTCATTTCCTGCCTATATTATTCAGGTAAGTTGTATCTTATTATTACTGAAGGTTGTTTCTTTGTGATGAAAGATAACTGTTTAGATTTGAGCTACTAGTTTTCTGTGGTCCACTCTTGCCTGGAATTATTATGTTAAATATTTTGAAATGTAACATTTCCTTTCATCCTGCAGACAACTGAATTTCTATAGCTATTAAAAATATGTTTCCTTCTAAAATGATAGCCACAGAAGCTTGGGTACAAGTAACTTTGATGGGTTTATATTAACAATTAAAACTATGCAGAACTAAGGATATAAAAAGCTTAAGTTCTGTTGTTCACTTATAAATATAAAGACTTTCAACAGCTTTACATTTTAGGCTGTTGGAGGGTTAACCCTGCACTCCTTTGTGTGCTGACTGTCCTTGACAATATTTACATTCATATTTACTCATCACTGTTCATGGGTTAACAAAAACCAACATTGAATCAACACTTGCTCCTTGACTTTTCGTATCAATATTCTGCAATAGGGATCTCTGAGGAAAATTCAGGCAGGAAACTGAATGAAGCAGTTGGCTATCTACCCATTTTATGCATTAGTTCAGAGTTACATGGAACCAGCTTTCTGACAACAGAAAAATACCAACGACATACCAAAGATTGATGACTGAAGGACAGGTGGGAAAGTAAGTTGTGACATGGAAAAAAAAGGAATCTCAAAGTTAACTGAATGGCAGAAATATGATAGACATGCAACTCAGTGACTCAGCTGGTAAAGTTTAATCCTGACACCTGGTGCTGTCTGTGTGGAGTTTGCATATTCTTTCTGTGGCTGTATGGGTTTCTTTCAGTTGCTTTGGTTCCCTCTCACATCCCAAAAATGTGCAGGTTGGTGGGTTAATTGTAAGTTTCCCTGAATGCATTGAAAGTGTTTTGGGCAGCATTAAGCTGCTATGATATCTATTCAATGGGCACTTAAGTGAAGATAATGTTAGCAGCACTCCATTTGGAAATACATTGTTGGCCACTCAGGTAGGGTTGGAAACCTCAAGGCTGGAAACAAAGAGGAAGATCCCAGAGTCTTTAGAAATACTACATCACATATTGCCTCATGTATGATCAATGTATTCAAAGGGTCAGGCTTTCAAATTCTGTAAACCGAGATTTGTGTTAAATTCTACAAGATCGCGATTGAGTACTGCCTGCAGTTCTGATCACCAAACTATAGAAAAAATGTCATTAAGCTGGAAAGGATGCAGAGAAGGTGTTATCAGGAGTGGAGGACTTGAGTTATAAGGAGAGGTTGGCTTGGGGCGGCACAGTTGATGTAGTAGTTAGCATAACATCTTTACAGTGCCAGCAATTGGAACTGGGATTCAAATCCTGTGCTGTCTGTAATTCTCCCCGTGCCTGCATAGGTTTTCCCTGGGAGGTCTCTGGTTTCCTCCCACTTTTCGAAATGTACCGTGGGTGTGGGCTAATTGGGTGTAAATTGGGCGGCTTGGACTCGTGGGACGAAATGGTCTGTCACTGTGCTGTATGTCTAAAATAAAATAAGCAGGGAATTTTTTTTCTCTAGAACATAGGAGAGAGACGGGTGACAATAGAAGTTTATAAAATCATGGGGAACATATTTAAGATAAAAAGTCATAGTCTTTTTCCCCAGGGTAAGGAAGTACAAAATAGGGGACATAGATTTAAGGTCAGAGGGTGAGATTTAAAGCAAGACTCGAGGGACATTTTTTACACAGAGAGGATCATAAGTATGAGAAATGAACTGCCAGAGGAAGTTGTAGAAACATATACAACGACAACATTTAAAAGGCACTGCAATCACAGTGTCTGTAGATTTTGTGTAATCAACCTTTTGGGTTTTCATTAGCCCCAACCCTCTGCCCCCACCCCTTCCTTGGCTAACTTCTTTTTAAGCATAATTATCAATTTTTAAGTCAAAACTGGAGTCGACTAGTATTGATTTGAATTGATGAGGTAATTCTCTACACGTTTCCAATGACTGCATTCTTTTTCCTAATGTTCTATAGGATGTTCTGGTGAGAATGAAGAGGAGAGGCTGATTAATGACCTGTTTATAGTCAACAAATACAACAAACATGTACGCCCAGTCAAGCATAACAATGAAGTGGTGAATATTGCTCTGAGTTTAACACTCTCCAATCTTATCTCATTGGTGAGTCAATTAATTATTAATCGGTCAATAGAGCAAATGCAAATTGTCAACTGATCTGCATTAAATTATTAGTAATTTCTGCATGATGAAAGTATTAATTTCAAAGACAAATGGAATTAGATAACACTATCTCTCATCTAATATTTCTGTATATTATCCCCAGAATGCACAAAAAAGTACTCAAATGAAAGTACTAGCTAATAAGTCAGTACACTATAGGATCTGTGCATAAATAAATTTTAAGTGCTCTGAAGCACATGAAGGGGAATTTCATTTCTTTTCTTGCTGTTTTAGTGGGCTTGATATGTTGTGCTGCTATGATAGACATTGACCACCAAGCCACTAAGGTTTGAATCCCGCACTGTCTGTAAGGAGTTTGTACATTCTCCCTGTATCTGCATGTGTTTTCACCAGAGGCTCCAGTTTCCTCCCATCCTTCAAAACATACGCAGATTGTAGGTTTATTGGGTATAAATGGCTCATTACTGCGCTGTATGTCTAAATTTTTTTAAATAAAATTATTGCTTTGACAAGGTCATTCTCCTGCATTCATTATAAAGACCAGGAAATGCATTTTAAACAAATAATTAACTATCTAGCAATAAGATACAAGCAAAGTTTCTGATGATCAGAAACACTCTGTGAGCTAGCATTTATTAAATGGAATGTTTCTCATTGTTGCAGTCAGGGTGTAAATTGGATGAATAGTATGCAGACATTTTAACCAAAAACACCTTGCCCACCTACAAACTACAAATTGCTTGTAAATTAAAACCTGTAAGACCCCAAGCTGAAAGGTAAGCACGTAGGAAGGAGTGAGAAGCCATTGTAACTAATTAGCTACCTATACCAGAAATACATAGGGGCGTGAATACATCTGAGTGGAAACCCCTGCCAAAGGTGGTGGGCACAGCCCAGTACATCACAGGCAAAACTCACCCCACCATTGAGAAAATCTATATGCTGCCATTGGGGAACAAGTATTCACACCACCCAGGACAAGATGTGTTCTTGGCGCTGCCATCAGGAAAGAATTATAGGTGTCACAAGACTCGTAGCACCAGGTTCAGGACTATTTGCTACCCTCCACCATGAGACGACTAAACCACACTCAATCAGAGACTCATCTAAGGGCTCTTACTTTGCACATTACTTATTATTGAATATTTATTTTCTATATTGAACAATCAGTTTGTTTACATTTCTCTCTTTTGTTTACGTTTCTTGTCTTGAGTACAGTTTTTTGCACTTCCGATAAGTAGATAGGCTAACTGGCCCACAGGAAAAAGAATCCTAGGGTTGTGTGTACTCTGACAATCAATCTGAAACTTGAACCTTGTTTTTAAAAATTTTATGTAAAAAATTTTCCATAACCAAATGTAAAATACAATAGTAAAGAATTAATATCAAGTCCATTATACATGATGGTGTAAAACTCCATCTCCTCCCCCTTAACAAAACCCCAGGAAGGGAAAAAGAAAGAAAGAAGAAAAAGCATTAGGAAAAAGAGAGATAAGGAAAAGTATGAAAAACAAGAATAGAAACCTGGTTGCCAGAGGACGCCCCTCACCACACGGTTCTGACCATTTGTATCCTTTAATACTTCCAAGGAGGTTAACGAGGTTTCTGAACTTTGAACAGAGAAATTACATTTCCATTCAGCTGGATTGTGGAGGAAAATAGTGTGAGAGACCAATATTTTTTAAAAAATCTGCAGACAAATCTAAAAAAAGTGCGACAATCACATTTTACATTTGTTTATTCATTCATCTGGGTACTGTGACATTCATTGTCATTGTCAATTCATCATTCTAACCATGAATGAACACAAAATATGGATGCGAACTGGCAAAAATACCTTGCACCGACGAGATCTTCAAAGAAATGGTTGTCTATGATTCACTGAAGTGCATCAGATGTATAGCCCCTGGTGAGTAAGTGTAGGATCTTTGTACTTGTGCAATTGATTTGCAACTAAGTAATTTTACTGTACTTCTGTGCTTTCAATACTTCTAGAAAGAAAGTGATGAGACTCTTACTTCGAATGTATGGATTGATCATGTAAGTAAATGAAGCTGCCTTGTTTCATATCACTTTTGTAAACTCAGGCACCAATAAGCATAACTTTAACAAATTTAGTATCTCCTCCACAAAGCCTGACAATCGATTTTCTTTTGAAAGATACCAGTGGCATGGTGTTTCCAAAATTCTGTTTTACTCGAGTGAAATTTTCTAATACATCAGGATTATGATCACAGAACTGTCAGTTTAATTGGTTGATGGCAAATTGGAGAACAAAAAATAAATCAAATAAAGGGTTAAGTTAAATCTGTGAAATGGTGGTTGAAACCACTGCTGAAATAAAGGATTCTGGAAATAGCCGCAAAATCAGTTGTGTCTGCAGAGAGAATTAATATCAATGGAAGCACAGCTGGCCTGCTCTGAACACAAACAGAAAAGGCAATGACATAAAATAGTTGAATTTGACTTTCAATCCCAAAGGCTGAAACATGCCTGTTGGAAGATGAGGTACTGTTGCTCAAGCTTGTTCATTGGAACAGAGCAGGAGACCACAGATGGGTAGGTCAAAGTGAGGGTGGAAGGGAGAAATAAAGCGATGGCCATCTAGAAGTTTTTGGTGATTTTTGCGGTCTGAACATAAATTTTCTGCCAAATCGTCACTCAATTTGTGTTGGATTTATTTAGTGTAGAGGAGGCAATGCCCATGTCAGTTTGCTAGACTCATGAATATTTCCAGCATTTTCCTGCTTTATTTCTGATATTTACACAATGTAAATTATACACGAGCTTAGACGATGCTTGAAGAAATCAGTCGGGAAAAGAAACTGATTCAATAATGTAAAAAGTCAAACCCATCAAACATCATTGCATCAATGCAAAGAATGCAATGAATATTAATGTTTGCTCAAATGCTAGTTTAATAAACTGATCCTCTTTATCTGGTTCCTAATTCCACTGACGATATACTGTCTCTTTTTGTTGTAGGCATGGTATGATTATCGGCTGACCTGGAATGCATCAGAATACAGTGACATTTCCATCCTTCGACTTCCTCCTGACTTAGTGTGGATTCCAGACATTGTCCTAGAAAACAAGTAGGAAAGCTTATTTCTTCAAAGCTGCTTTATTGAACAGAGAAGGTTTTGTTCACCGCACTTTTATTCGCTTGGCAACATTTTTGACCTTCAAAGTAATGGTCATATTATTAAAAAACCAATTGAACATATTGAGAAAATGCTTCCTTGGACACAGAAATATGGAATGTTGAATGTTGTGGTATCACATATCACTTAGTTTCCCCATAGCTCCTTTTAGTGCTCCAGGTGAGAGCTCCTATTTCAAGGCAATGACATAACAATGAACCACTGACACTAACCTCACTTTGTCTTTTAATTTTACTTCCACTATTTTTTTCTAATTTGTAATGTGGTTTATAGAAATGTTTGAACTTCCCACTTATTCCTCAGATTTCTGGTACAAGAGATCTAGGAGAATGTTTGTAGAAGAAGAGCTGACCTATTTTCCCAATGTAGGGACAAAGGGGCAGCTTCTTTCCCATTGCCATCAAATTTCTGAATGATCAATGAACCAAAGACACTGCCTTACTTTTTGTGCACTATTAATTTTATTATATATTAGTGCTGTAAGATGGTTTATAATATGAACGTTTGCATTGTGATGCTGCCACAAAACACCAAATTTCATGACTTGTTCATGACAACAAATTCTGATTCTGATTCTGTCCCAACAACATCTAAAAACAAATGATCTTGTAATTTCTTCCATTGCTTTTTGTACAACTTCTGGGCTGCTTTTCAAACAGGTGAAATCTTAGAATGTCGCAATTGGTAAAAGTATGAAATATTATTAATCTACTGGACTGAAACTGGAAAAGCACAAAAGCAGTGTGAAGTTGTTTTTACGTGTTGAATGCAAACCATTTCAAGTCTTTTCTCATATACTGTGGCACCCGGATACACAGAGGATGGTTTTTTTTTTCCATTTGACCTTAGTTAGTTGCTCACAGATTAAATGGCTTCAAACAACAACCAATCCAGAGGTCAAAGCTCATCTGTTCAGACTGTTTTAGAATACAAATCCACAAAATAGAAGAACTTTTCTACATACAGTAAAATTCCCAGTATCCGGAATTCAAGTTACTGGCAACTTAAGCAACCAGCCAAAAGAAAATGGAGGAAATAAATAAATAATCATTAAAATAAATAAGAATAAAATAAAAAAATTAAATAAAAGTTCAAACGCAGGTTTTAAATTATACAAAATATTCTTTGATGTGACGCACAACTCCTTGGGAGCAAACCTTCAGCCAGTGGAGTGCCCTGGTCGTGCCCCACTTGCAGCGGCTGTTTGAATAAAGTTGTGTTTGAATAAAATGGCATCCCTTAGGATGAAGAGCCAGCCGATGCCTCTCACATCCCACCTGCAGCAACTAGTTGGATACCACATAAATGATTGATTATTTTTTTAATACTCTCATGGAGAAAATTTAATATCTTGTTTTAGATCTGAGAAATGTGAATATCATGCAAATCTAAGCTTTGAGTGATTTGAATTTTTTTAAATTAATCCTGACTTCTGAGAAAAAAATTGTCTTGTCCAAGATGTCTGAAATGTGTATGGACATTTCTAACTTTAGTGAGTACTCTCATAGCATAAACTTGATCATTTCACTCTGAAGCCAGAAGTCTGGGATGACAAATTGAATCTGTCATTCACTATTGCAGTAGGAGAGGTTTTTTTTTTCCTTTGGTTCGGTTTAAGAGGACTTTTTAGCCAAGGAAGATTGAGTTTTATTCAGTGTCTGATTACCTGACTCACAGCTTGGCACCAATAGCCTGATTTCAATTGCCCATCAGTAAAATCCATTGTATTGTGAGTAAAGGCAAGAAGGAAATAATGATAAGAGGCTGCAATATCATTAGTTGACTAGTTATGAAAGTTGTATTAAAGCAGTATAATTACTTGAACTGCATATCTCACCTCTCCTGTGCCTTATCCACCAGTAACGATGGGCAGTACTATGTGGCCTATTTTTGCAATGTGCTGGTCCGACCAAATGGATACGTTACATGGCTTCCTCCTGCAATATTTAGGAGTTCCTGTCCCATCAATGTCCTCTATTTTCCATTTGACTGGCAGAACTGTTCCTTGAAATTCACGTAAGTACAAACTCATTTCATGGAAATCCTGCTTCTTCTAAATTGGCATGTGGTGAAGGTGGAGATGTTGCCAGGATTATATGTTATACACCTGATAATTCTGAAAAGGAAATGCAATTAATTTTGATAGACATGCCTCGTGTGCATGCAGAAACTACCAGGGATAATTGCCATGCTAATCGTAAAAGTTAGTAGAACAGGAAGAAGATCCAAAGACGTCGATACAACAATGGTGACCACCTCTCCTCTCTCAGTGAAATTGCCTGAAATAATAAAAGTTCTGCACCTGCTCCCAGACTAAATATGTCTAGGACTGCATTTGTCTTGGTTGCACATGACTATAACTTAACTACGTTCATGTCCAGGCTAACTAGATCATCAGGTTAAAGGAATGCAACCCAGAACAGTATGTGCAGTAGTGGCTAATTAGATCTTGTGTCAGTTATTGACTCTGTCATGGTTCTCTGACACTTGCTTCAATTAAACATCAGGAATGAGAAGCTCCTGTAAGTTAAATGGGGATAACTGAGTGGGGGAGAATTCACGCAGGTTGTCCTTACTGGTAGGATCACCAGTAGGATCAACTGAGGCATTCAGCCCTGTGCTGATGACCAATCTCGTCATGATCCCCTATCTTTATATCTTTTGATTCTCCATTACGTCAAACTGAGCATAGGATCTGAATCACCAGCAATTTTAATGGGGATTGTAAAGGAGGCAAAGCGACGGGTAAGACACTTTTTGTCTTATTTCATTTAATCGTTTTATAATATTTATTTTTTCTCACATTTACTTCAATTTTAATAGTTTTTAAATCTCTGAATGGCAGAGATGTTGAACTTAATTGTAGGATTCCAATGATTTCAATAGGTGAAGCTTTGTCCAGGTTTATAACTTTTAAAAGCTGTCGTTGGGAGGTGAGGGTGACACCAGAGGGTGACCTGATAAGGAGAAACAATCCCTACATGGCTTTTACACCCAGTCAAAGTAATTGTAGGCACTGATTCCCATTGGGAGGTTGGGGGGGGGGGGGGCGAAGGGGTGGAATAGCTCTGACACATCAGATTAGAACACACTTGTGTGCTGCACCATGTTGAGATTAAGAAAGAGGAAGTGCTAGATCCTCTTAAAAACAATAGGATTGATAAGTCCCCTGGACCACACGTGATATACCCCAAGTTGCTCTAGGAAGGGAGTAGGAAGGGAGAGAAAAGATTAAGTCCCCTGGACCTAGTTGCTCTAGGAAGGGAGTAGGAAGGGAGAGAAAAGATTAAGTCCCCTGGACCTAGTTGCTCTAGGAAGGGAGTAGGAAGGGAGAGAAAAGATTAAGTCCCCTGGACCTAGTTGCTCTAGGAAGGGAGTAGGAAGGGAGAGAAAAGATTAAGTCCCCTGGACCTAGTTGCTCTAGGAAGGGAGTAGGAAGGGAGAGAAAAGATTAAGTCCCCTGGACCTAGTTGCTCTAGGAAGGGAGTAGGAAGGGAGAGAAAAGATTAAGTCCCCTGGACCTAGTTGCTCTAGGAAGGGAGTAGGAAGGGAGAGAAAAGATTAAGTCCCCTGGACCTAGTTGCTCTAGGAAGGGAGTAGGAAGGGAGAGAAAAGATTAAGACCCCTGGACCTAGTTGCTCTAGGAAGGGAGTAGGAAGGGAGAGAAAAGATTAAGTCCCCTGGACCTAGTTGCTCTAGGAAGGGAGTAGGAAGGGAGAGAAAAGATTAAGTCCCCTGGACCTAGTTGCTCTAGGAAGGGAGTAGGAAGGGAGAGAAAAGATTAAGTCCCCTGGACCTAGTTGCTCTAGGAAGGGAGAGAAAAGATTGCTGGGGCTCTGGCAATGATCTTTGCATCCTCCTTGGCCACAAGGGAGGTGCCAGAGGATTAGAGAATGCCAAACCAGAGTCTTACAACAGTAGTGGGAAAACTATTGGAGAGGATTCTTAAGGACAGGATTTATGAGCATTTAGAGAAGTCCAGTCTTCTCAGGGAGAGTCAGCACAGTTTTGTGAGAGCAAGGTTGTGCCTCATGAGCCTAATTGAGTGTTTTGAGGAGGACACAAAAGAAATTAAGGAAGGTGGGATATATACAGTATGTAGTGTACATGGATTTTAGTGGCAAGAGACTTGTTCAGAAAGTTAAGAGGCATGGGATCCATGGAACCTTGGCTGTGTGGACTCAGAATTGGCTTGCTTGTAGAAAGCAGAGAGTAGTAGTGGACGGAATGTATTCTGCCTGGAGGTCAGTGGCTAGTGGAGTTCCGCAGGGCCCCTACTCTTTATAAAAGACCTGGATGAAGATGTAGAGGGATGGGTCAGTAAGTTTGAGGATGATACAAAGGTTGGAGAAGTTGTGGATAGCGTTGAAGATTGCCTTCGATTATATCAGGATACAGACTAGCAGCAGAGTTGGACAGAAAAGAAGCAGATAGAATCCAATCTAGATAAGTGTGAGATGATGCATTTTGGAAGGTCAAAGTTGAAGGCAAAATACATGGTTAATGTTAGTGGAAGAACAGAGGGAACTTGGGGTCCAAATCCAGAGATCTTTCAATGTTGCTGTGCAGGTTGATAGGATAGTTAAGAAGGCCTATAATATACTGGGCTTCATCATTAGGGGATTGAATTCAGCAGTCATGAGGTGGTGTTGCAGCTCTATAAATGTCTGGTGAGAACACACTGAGAATATGGTGTTCAATTCTGGTCTCCTCATTACAGGAAGGATGTGAAAGCTATGAAGAGGGTGCAGAGGACATTTACCAGGATGTTACCTGAACTGATACATATATTTTATGAGGGAAGGATACCAGAGCTGGAGTTTTTCTCTTTGGAGCAAAGATGATAGGTGACTCAATAATATTATGGGAGGCACAGATAAGGGAGACAGCTAGTTCCTTCTTTCCAGGACAGAAGTAGCAAACACTGGAGGTCATTTGTACAAAGTGAAGGGAGGAAGATTTAGGGGAGACATCGGGAGTGTTTTTTTTTTGCACAGAGAGTTGTGGGTGCCTAGAATGCATTTCCACAGGTGGTGGTGGAGGCTGGAACAACTGAGGCATTCAAGAGACTTTTAGACAGGCACATTGATGAAGAAAAATAGAGAGTTATGAGGTAGGGAGGATTTCTTTGGTAGATACCTGTATAGGGCGACACAACATCGTGGGCCAAAGGGCCTGTACTTTGCTGTAATGTTCTATATTCTTGCCTGTCACTGGTGTTAGTCATTGCATTAACAGAAATTCAGCATTTTAAATTTAGTGTCTTCTTTCTTTTTCTATCAAAGTGCTTTGAATTACAATGCAAATGAGATAAATATGGAGCTAATGACAGACACTATAGATGGCAAGGATTATCCCATTGAATGGATTATTATTGATCCTGAGGCTTTCACAGGTAAATTTTATTAATATCTTCAGTAGTTATCAGATCATTATTATGCAAAAATTCATTTATACAGTTATAAAATGTATTATATTTTATTGTGGTTGCAAATAATATGCTAAAATGATCTAAAAAAGATTAATTTATCCAAAGGATAAGTCAATGGAATTGTTTAAATGAAACAAAGTACATATTAGTCATAAAAATATTACAGCTCCAACACAAGTGGTTTCTTTTTTCAAGAACTGGTATTGTCCAACAAAATTGTTCCCAAGGCTCCATTTTAGCCACATGTATCAATTTAATGGAAAAGCTTTCAATGTGGTCAAATTCATGATGTGTGGTCAATGCTCCAGTGAAGAGTGATTCTTTACTTTCAATGCACCTGAGATCCATAAAGTTGGAAATATAGCTCTAACTCTGGGTTGAACTCCTGATTTAAAAATGGGAAATTTTATACATTGCATGTCCCTATACAAAATGAAATAGCCTGTCCCACAGTTTCATTCTTTTTGATATATCAATAAATAGTTGGAGGCCTTTCTGCTGTGCATTGCAGAACATCAAATTTAAACCAAAATTGTCAGATTTTCTTTGTGATTTTTAACTTCATGAATTCCTGTCTCTGGTTTCAATTTTATTAACTAAATTTAAATATTTTTAAATTTAGAAATACAGCCTTTTCCACCCACAAGCTAGTGCCACCCAATTGGCCTACACAGATGATACATTTTGAACGGTAGGAGGAAACTTGAGCCCCCGGGGAAAACCTACGTAGACACGGGGGAGAACGTACAAACTCCTCGTAGACAGTGTGGGATTCAAACACCTGTCCCAATCGCTAGCACTTTAACTGCTACGCTAACCATGCCGCACTATTATAACCTAAAATTAACTTTTCAATGAGCAACTGCAGCAACTTTTCCCCTGAGCACCGACGGTAGACTGGCATTTTTGTTTTGAAGTTTCCTTATCCCATTTGTAGCATAATCCACTTACCCTGGATCTTGTGGACAGCAGGGGATGTTATTTTTGTCCCAAAACCATGCAAGTAAACATGTTTACTTCAGTCACTCGGTTGCCTCATGTGTTTCCAAATAAATGACAAAAGATCTTCCTGACTGAAATCTTCACCTTGAAGATGATTCTGCACTGGTGTTGATGGCTTTGGTCATTTGGAAAAATAAAAGGATAGGAAAATTATGTTTACAGTTAGATTTTAGAATTACAGAAATCTGAGTGGTTCTTTCACGCAAGATCAGTTCTGAAAGAAGAAAAGTGTAAAACAGAAATGGACATGCAGTGTCGATTTGTAGACATTAATAAATTTAAGCCCTTGAACAAATGAGTCCAGATCCAAACCAATGTGTTTGACTCTTAACTGTGCTGTGAAATGGCAAATAGCTCAGTTCAAGAACAATTAGGGACAGGTATTAAATCCTGATAATGCCCACATCATATGAAAAAAAGTATCCTCAATTATAATCAGCCCGCTGCTGAGATATTTAAAATTGAAATTCTGGTTGTTGTTTATTTCAGGAATGAGAGAGAATGAATATGTAATTTAATCTGAGCTCAATGATTGTTGCTGACAAAGGTTTCTTTGACTTTTGACATAATGCATAAACTGTACGCAGTTTTAAGACTTCTTTTATCCCAATTCCATGAGATTTTTGTGAAGATAAATAGTGAGCAGAGCGTTTTGACCTTTCCATTCACCAAGATAATGATCAGAGGTGCAGTGCTGCCAGAGCTGACTGGAGCGCCCCTCCAGCACCTCATCACTCCAAGGCAGGGTGGGGGGCGGGGGAGGAGTGGTGATGACCCCTCCCCCCCCTCTCCCGATGAGCATTATACTGGACATAAAAAGTACCCTTCATCCTACTGTTTGCTCTCAATTATACAATGCCTACATGGTGACCACTAAGGCCAGGTCTCTCAAGACCTCCTTGTCACCACTTTTGATGAGCTCTGGCACCTAAAAAGTTTGCATTGCACCCCTGGTATTGATCACATGCACATAATAAAGGAACTTCTTTAAAGACAATTGCCTCAGGGATGATTCCCAACAGGAATATTTGCTCATTCTATTTCTTAGACCAATGTTTATGTTTTTTCTAACATCTTTATTTTCCATTTTGCACAGAGAATGGTGAATGGGAAATAGTTCACAAACCTGCAAAAAAAAACATCTATCACAATAAATTCCCTAATAGCACCAACTACCAAGATGTGACTTTCTACCTCATAATCAAACGCAAACCATTGTTTTATGTGATCAACTTCATAACTCCCTGCGTCCTCATTTCCTTCCTGGCGGCATTGGCTTTTTATCTTCCTGCAGAGAGTGAGTCTTCTACTTCAATGTATAATTCTCTACAAACTGGATTTGTGTTTTAAAGAAAATACATTACCCTGGCAACTAAACTTAATGCAAAGGAATGATAGATGAAGTATAAAGAAAAATGTTTTTGCAGTATTTTAAGTGTCTGTAGATTTACTGTAAGTTGCATGATTGGTAACTTCAGACCTACATTTTTCTATCGCTTATTTTCCTTGTGATTACAGTATTAGATGAATATTAATTGGTTGAAAGGTTGAACAATGTATTTAAGATTTCAACCTACTCTATGCAAATACACAATGCTGGAGAAACTCAGCAGGTCCATCAGTGTACTTTATATAGCAAATATAAAGATACAAAACCCAACGTTTCAGGCTTGAGCCCTTCATCAAGATATGTTCATCTTACCTTGATGAAGGGCTCAAGTCTAAAACATTGGTTATATATTGTAGAGTGCGTCGAAAGAACCAAAGACTTGTTGATCCAAACCAAGGCTTTTATTAACTAAAAGACTGGAGCATATCACATGTAGATCGACCAGTCTAGAATGACCTGGTCTGGCTAGGAGCAATCCTTTAAGACCTGCCAGTAGGTGTGGCTATGCTCTCAGCCAATCACAGTCATCCTACACTACAATCTGTATATATACACATGTGTGGCGACCCTGATTCTATCACCAATACCCCTTTACCCCAGTCGAGTGCGATCTGGTCGCCAATGAAATCCTCTGGGCAGTGGGGAGAATAGTCAGTCTGCAACAGTGGGCCAGGACTGGGCGGATAAAACTGTCAGTTGATCCCGAGTCAAATAAGCAATTGGTATAGTGTCCATGCACTTTTATCAGTTCCATTGCTTTTGTGAGGGGATGGGGGAAGTCCTGGTCTAAGGTTACTGATGCAGAGACTTGTAATGGGGACAGTGGAGTCCTGCGTGATGACGTCACACAAACAGTTGGGCCTGAAGAGACAGTGTCGAGTAGTTGGTGTTGCTGCCTGCAGCCTGCTGAAGGTGTTGGCCAGCCAATGTTAAGTGTTGGGGGTCGCTGATTGCTGTCGGCGGTGGGGCGGTCAGTAGAGTCAGGTCCCTGGTCGGCAGCGTCGGTGGGGACCAGGTCGGTCGCGGCGGCGTGTTCCCGGTCAGCAGCGTCGATGGGTACCGGGTTAGTAGTGTCGGTCGCAGCTGCAGGTACCTGGTCAGCTGTCTCGGTGGCGGCGGGTCCCCAGTTGGTAGTAGCGGCGGTGGCCATTGAGGTTGGGGCTGGGGCCTGGTTGGATGTTGCTTCGTGAGTGAGGGTGGGTTGTACCTTCCGCGCTCAGTGTCTGCCCCGTGACATCAGGCACTGTTGCGCGGTGGAGCCCTCGCTCTCATTGGACAAGAGCTGAGGAAGAAGTGTTTGAATGGGAGAGTGGCGACTGGGCTTCACACAAGGCACTGTGTTTGATGGTGGCCATTTTGGAGCGACAGACTACAGCAAAGTGGCCATTTTTAAGGCACTTCTGGCTCCTGGCTTTTCTCGCCGGGCACTGGAATCTGCTGTGCTTGTTCCTCCTGCAGAAATAACACTTTGGGGTTGCATTGGGCAGTGTAGCGGCAGCCGACTGGCCGTCGATGTGCCGGGGGGTTAGTAGGGTAGAGGGAGGGCATCCTACTCACATCAGAGTGTGGGGTCCAGCCCCGAGAGTACACATCCATACTTAAGACCGCAGCCTCCATTGTCTCTGCGATCTGGATCACGTCCTCTAGGTTTTCTCTGCCGTGCTCTAGCAGGTGCTGCCTCACCTCATTAGATCGGACCCCGGCCACATAGGCATCCCGAATGAGATCGTCTGTGGTCTCCGCAGCAGTTCTGTCTGTGCAGGCACAGTCCCTGCCCATTGCCCTTAGTGCCTGAATATAAGCTCTACAGGACTCACCGGGCTGTTGGCTCCTTGTTGCAAGCTTGTACCGAGCATAGACCCTGTTCACCGGTCGCTCGTAGAGCCTTTCCAGCACCTTCATGGCTGCGGCGCAAGTGGATACTTTGGTAGACTCTCGGAGACACCATTGTAGAGCTCGTCGAAAGAATCAAAGACTTGTTGATCCAAACCATGGCTTTTATTAGCAAAAGACAGGAGCTCTTCACAGGTGGCCGACCAGTCCGGAATGATCCGACCTGGCTAGGGACAGAACCCTTTAAGGCCCAGACAGTAGGTGTGGCTAAGCTCTCAGCCAATGGCTGTAAGCACAGCCATTACATACTCTAGATACTGTAACTATATACATTGGTGATAGGTCTGTAGTATCACAACCATAGTCATCAATATTACTAATCGATGGCTGTCCTCTCTCACGGCAGGGTCAGAGAGAGCTGTAAGTATTTTTCGAAGTATCTCACCCAGTGCTTAAAGTCATTTGAGGCTGTAGCTGACTATGGGTCGATGTTGAGGCATTCCAGCTGTAGCATACGCTCCATCCCTTCAAAACTTTATAGTTAATAAAATTGTAGAGTGCGTCGAAAGAACCAAAGACTTGTTGATCCAAACCAAGGCTTTTATTAACTAAAAGACTGGAGCATATCACATGTAGGTCGACCAGTCCAGAATGATCTGGTCTGGCTAGGAGCAATCCTTTAAGACCTGCCAGTAGGTGTGGCTATGCTCTCAGCCAATCACAGTCATCCTACACTACAATCTGTACATATAGACATTGGTGATAGAATCTGTACCATCACATGTATCTTTATCTTTGCTATATAAAGTACACTGTTTGACCAGATGGGTTTATCCAGCATTGGGTTTATACAGCATTGTGTCGGCAGACTTTCATGTTTTACTGTTAATTTAATGCCCTTTGTGTTGGAGTTCTTGCGGATGACCCTTCTATTTGTTGGGTTTATCCCCACATTGAGGCATACAATGAGTTGAGCGGGGTCAATTTACAAGATTAGAATCTGGGCATGGGAGTTCAAATCCCCACGGTGGCCATTGAAAAATTCAAATATAATTAACTGGATAAACTCAGTAACACATTTCCATTAACAACCATGGAATCTCCTACCACTAATAATCGACACTAATTAATCTGACCTGTCTTTGAGATGTGGGAGAAAACCAAAGAAACAAACAGGAAACATACAAAGAGAATGTGCAAATTCCACAGTTAGCAGAAATCTACACCAGAGGTTAGAATGAAACTAAGGTTTCCAGAGCTATGCATTTTCTATAGCATTACGATGTGGTCTGGATTCAGGAAACACACTGAAATGCTGGAGGAACTCAGCTGGTCTTTTCAGCATCTAAAGGAGCACAGATATATTGCCGATGTTTCGGGCCTGGGCCCTTCTTCGATAATCAGAAAAGGCAGGATTCAGCAATCTATTGAAAATATTTAAGGTCTCCCTCTAAGACATTTGCCTCTCTCAATGTTTCCTTGTGGACAATGAACTCCCTGGAGATTAATGTGCTCTTCCTGAATCTCGCTTTAATTGTTCTAATTATTTAACTCCATTTTGCTTCAGTTTGATTATTCAAGTATATATTGAAGGAATTTTTCAGTAAAGAATATGCAATGAAATACCTTCCACTTTCTTGGATGGGTGCAGTTCCAACAATATACAAGTTGCTCAACATTTTCTGGACAAAGCACCCTAGTTGGTTGACATCCAACCACCAACCTAGTTGTTCAGCTCCTTCAACACTCTCTAGACCTTGCTGTGTGCCATTTGCCACATGAACTCCAGCGTCTTGAAAAAAAATTTTGAATGCCATTTCCTACCTTAATGATGGAAAGATCAGTCACACACGGAAACACTACCACCTGCGGCATCCTCTCCAAGTAACATAGAACATTCTATCTTGCAAATCCTTCAGTTCTGCTGGGTCTAAATCCTGGAATTTCCTATAAACTGCACCCAAGGAATACCCTCATGTAACTGCAGTAGTCCAACGAAGGTGGCTTCCCATCTCCTTTTCAAGAACGTTTACTGTCCCATGATCAATGCTCAATTAACCATATAACTATATAACAATTACAGCATGGAAACAGGCCATTTTGGCCCTTCTAGTCTACACTGAACTAAGTACTCTCCTCTAGTCCCACCTACCTGCACCCTGCCCATAACCCTTCATTTCCCTCCCATCCATATACCTATCAAATTTTTCCTTAAATGACAAAATTGACCCTGTGCCACTACTTCTCCCAGAAGTTTATTCCACACAGCCACTACTCTCTGAGTAAAGAAGTTCCCCCTCATTTTACTTCTAAATTTTTGCCCCTTAACTCTTGATCTTTTGTTTCAATCTCTCCTACTTTCAATGGAAAAAGCTTATCCACATCAAATCGATCCATCCCTCTCCTAATTTTAAATATCTCTATCAAATCCCCTCTCAACTTTCTACACTCCAAAGAATAAAACCATAATTTCTCAATCTTTCTTTGTAATCTGGATGCTGAAACCCAGGTAACATTTTCGTAAGTGCTTAAATTATGACAGGTTGTGGGAAACTGAGTATAAATTGGGCAGATTGGAAAATAGATTCATGCACATTATCTTAAATTCTATTCATAACAGGTTAAGAGTAACATGTAAACTAATCTTAAATATTATCTCCAATAGACATTTCATTGTATTTTACATTCAGAAAAGCCAAATAAAAATCCAACAAACCAAGTTATGAACTTGTTCTGTTATCAATATTTTTCCTCAGGTGGTGAGAAAATGAGCACGGCTATTTCTGTCTTGCTTGCTCAGGCTGTTTTCCTGCTGCTAATTTCACAAAGATTACCAGAAACGGCTCTAGCTGTCCCATTAATTGGAAAGTAAGTGATCATAAACTTCTACAATGGACTGTGAAACATTTCTGAACTGATACCTTGTACAAACTGAGTTTCCATGACAGGTATTCCCCATGTGCAAACCTATACATATTATTGATTTGCTTTGCCTCTTCCAAAAGCTGGGACCATGTTAACACAGACAGCACTTAACAAGGATACAGATACTGTCAGATTACCTTAATTGGTTATCTTCATTGCAGCAAAGAGTTTTTCAAGGAGTTGTATGTATTGTATATTGGCACAATATCCCTGCCTGTAAAAGGACAAATTTGCCACATATACATGAGGGTTGCAACTGCACCCAACCTTCAAAAGGGTTTTCTGCAGCTCTAAGATGATATACCCCTGCTTTGAAATGGTGAAGGTTATCAACTCTTTCCTATGGGTTACATTTTGCAAAGTATTGTCCACAGAGCACAAGTGCACTACAATCAGATACTTCTTTTAATTATAGTCAAAAATTATAGTTTAAGAAAAAATAAACAATTAAGATTTGAATGGGCACTGATATCTCAATAAAACTGTGCATTTATCGCACATCGTCCTCAACATTTCATAGTTTTAAAAACTAGATTAGAGTATTTTGATTTTGATGAAAAGCATTGGGTAATTATGTCTATTTTGACTTCCAGGTACTTAATGTTCATCATGAGTTTGGTCACTGGTGTGGTCGTGAATTGCGGCATAGTGTTAAACTTTCACTTCCGAACTCCAAGCACGCACGTTCTCTCAACAAGGGTTAAACAGGTGCAGTAATTCTAGTCAAACCTTTGAGAAGAATGTAGAATGGCAATTCAATGTACTCCTTCTTAAAGGAGTAAAAACCAAATGATGTTCAATCCTTTGCACTATTTGGTCATTTGTATTATTTGGAAAAGTAAATATGGAAACTAAAAACATTGAAATGGTGTCTAAACAATACTATAATTCTCCAGAATGCCCTGGCTAAAATTAGAAATGTGGCAAAAGAATTAACTGCATCCATCCATAGAATTAATTATACTTTGATATTTCAGATCTTCTTGGAAAAGCTTCCACGGATCCTCCACATGGCCCGTGCTGATGACGAGAACGAGCAGCCAGATTGGCAGAACGATTTGAAGCTGCGACGTAGCAGTTCTGTTGGGTACATTTCCAAAGCACAAGAATATTTTAACATAAAATCCAGAAGTGAACTCATGTTTGAAAAACAATCTGAACGCCATGGATTGGTGCCACGAGTCACACCAAGAATTGGTGAGCATCCACTAGTTTCTCGCTGAACTTTTACATTTTGCTTCCAATATTCAACACAAGCCACTGCTGCCAAAACTTGATGCACCTCTTGGATGAACTGTGGGCTTGCCTTTCCTACTATACACATCAAAAATCTGTACTGCTGGAAATGCTGGTCTTTGCCACCTGATACCTCCCTTGAACTGCCAGGGGAAGAAAATATTAAAGCTATAGCGGCAGTGCAATGGAACAGCTAGTAGAGTCTCACAGCTCCAGCAGTCTGGGTTCAATTCTAATGTCATCTGTTTGGAGTTTACGCATTCTCATAGTGACCAGATGGGTTTCTCTTGGGGGTTCCAATTTCCTCTCATGTCCCAAGCACTTGCAGATTGGTGAGAAAAATGACCATTACAAATGGCTCCTAGTGTATAGGTGAGAGATGGAATCTGGGGGGTAGTTGATGGGAATGTGAGGAGAAGAATTTACAGGGAAAATGTGTTGAGAAGCTGGGATTTCTTTGTGTGCCATCCTAGACATAGTGGGTTGA
Organism: Narcine bancroftii; assembly: GCF_036971445.1. NCBI lineage: Eukaryota > Metazoa > Chordata > Chondrichthyes > Torpediniformes > Narcinidae > Narcine > Narcine bancroftii. Next base: position 105,247,409 of record NC_091477.1, on the reverse strand, counting down.
TATGGCCTCCACCTTTGTCATTAGGAAATAAAAATAATGTTATTGGATTGAATCACTGTTTGAAAAGAAGTGGCCAAACTTTGCATTGAACTAACCAGTGTAACCATAAAAATACATACTTTAATTTACTTTTATACTTCAAAAGCCCATTTTCAGAATACGAGTCTCTCTTCTGCATTAAATTATTTATAATTTTAGGGAATGAAAACAGATATCATGTCTGTGGAATTAGAGTGGATGAAGACATGCTAATAAGAATGATGTGGAGAATTATAGTAGATTAATATATGCTAATAAGAACAATACAGTTTTCTTCATTTCACCATCCATTCAGATTTAATAAAAGGTAAAGCTGAAATTTGCTCTGAGTTCTCCCAAATCTAAATATCAGGGCTGGAGAAACTGAATCGAATGTAAATTTTGTGCGAATTGGTCTGACTTAAAAACATGCATTTTGTTTAGAAACATCTTACAGCTCAAAAAAAATCTGCTTTTTTAAAAAAATCAGGTTTTGGAAACAACAACGAGAACATAGATACTTCAGATCAACTACATGAAGAGATAAAGTCAGGAATCGACAGCACAAATTACATTGTGAAACAAATCAAAGAAAAGAATGCCTATGATGAGGTAGGTCTGATCAACAAACAGGCATTGTAGTAATTGTAGTAGTACCCCTGATTTAATCTTCTAACAGCTAATTTTAACAGATAATATATTTATTTGCTCAGATACGTGTTTACCAGCAGGTGGGAAACTGTTGGCATTAAATGGAGCATTATAGGTACACAAAATTCAAATTTATAGTGGTTTGAGTATTTTTTTGGTTGAAGAAAGGGAAATAACATACAGGGTTATGCTTTATAGGTCAAATTCTCTTCCATGCTGTAATAATGCAATGAGTTTTTTTAAACTCAGCTCTGGGACCAATAAGGAAGTCACCAACACAGAACTGATATCTAGGCAATGTAATGGAATTCAAGAAAGCAAGTTGTTTTGCTTTATTATTTTTCACAGTAGCACTCATTGAAATAAATCACACACCAGGATTAGCAAAGTACAGCACAAATTACAGAGGTGAAGTGGATTGTTATTTTTCTGGACAGTCCATTTGTTTCCTTATCAGCATTCATTCAACATTCTGCAATCTAAATCCTAATTCAAACCAATTCAACTTCACCATCCATCATACATGTGCTTCTTAATCTGGCCACTGGTCCCCGATAGCTTTGATTTTTTTTAAATCATTTTCACCCATATTTGGAAATTCCTCTAAACTTTCTTTCAATCCTACATGACAAAGACTTTGTGCACCCAGAGATTCTATTACTCTGTGCTTAATGTGTATTAAAGGTACTGGGCCAAAGGTTTAGCATGTCCCTCTCCAAATATCTTCAGCTCACCATCTCACTCTGTATTTGTCTTCCTCATTTGTCTTCCTCAACATCCACCTCTTTGTCCTAGCCTTCACTCACTTGTACTAATATCTGCATCTTTATCTCATTGCTATTTCGTTAGACATTGCTTCTGAGAAGCATTTTGGAATGTTAGCAGGTTCTTGTTAAAAATGTTGTTCATGAAATTTGATCAATTTAGAAGTTAAAGATCATTACATGCACGTAGGGAAACTACATTTGAAATTTATTTTTATGAGAAAGGTTGCAACAAATACAGACCATTAGTTTAAAATAAATGTTCCCTTCTTACTGTAAAGCTGCCTCAGGATGTCACAATATCAAGATACACTGAACAAATATTTCAAAAGGTTTGCTTCCATCACATCCATGCTAATCTTTAAACTGTCACATTTGCCTGCATTAGGACTGTACATACTAAGGGACACAATAGACTGTAGAGATCCAAGGCTGGAGGAATTCAGCAGGTGAATCAGTGGGGAGAGAGGTTATTGCCAATGTTTCAGGTCAAATTCCTTCATCAAGACTGATATATCAAATAATTCCCATAACAAAGTACATGTTGGACAACAATGTTTTCTAACATTTCTTGACATTAATGTTCTATAAAATTAATCTGGTTTTGTGCTTCTATTATGTTACATATTAGCCTGAAAAGTTTTTTTTTGCTTATTTACTTTTAACTTTGCATTCTAAAAGCAAACTTTAAATAAACATTATTTGATTCACTACCAGTACAAGGAGAATTCTGTGTATTTTTTTTTAAAACATGCCCTGCTTTTTTCATTTTCATTTCAGGAAGTTGGGAACTGGAATCTAGTGAGCCAGACTATTGACAGACTGTCCATGTTCATCATAACTCCAGTGATGGTCTTCGGAACTATCTTCATATTTGTGATGGGAAATTTCAATCACCCTCCAGCAAAGCCATTTGAAGGTGATCCTTTTGACTATTCATCAGATCATCCACGATGTGCATAACTGAAGAACATTACAGTACTGTACAAGGCCTTCAGCTCATGATGTAGTGCTGACCTATGTAAATCCACTCCACAACAACCTAATTCTTCCCTATCTTATACTCATAATCCACTGGCTTCCGTGCATTCATGTGCCTATCTAAGAGTCTTTTGAATGTCCTATTGTACCAATCTCCACCACCCCACAATGCACTCCAGGCACCCTCTGTAAAAAAAAAAAACCTCTGATATCAAAGAAATTGCAAAAGACTGGTAGGAGGGGGGGAATCTATTGTAGAGTCTCTGTCTTTCTCACACATGCACACATGCAATATATCGATACATACAAAAATGACACATAGATATCACGATGAAATAAAAGTATGGAATGCATACATAAGCAAATTTAACAAGGAAAGGGGCCGTTTCCATCAATGGATACTATCTAACCTGCAAATCCCTCCAGCTTCTCATTGTTTGTTCAAGATTCCAGCAATTGCACTTTCTTGTCTCTCATCTGAAATTTAACAAAACCATTGGTCAAAAGTACAAACTACTAAGAATACATTGTAATTAAAAAGAACGTTAGAAGATACTGGCGAAACCCAACCTTAAAATTAGTTATGTCGTTTTAAATCAGCTGCACCATTTTGAACCGAACTCTACATAATGATGTACAGCTTGCAACAAAATTATGGCTCAAGTTGTAAAATACGGAAGAGAGATCAACATTTACCAAGCTCCACATTCAATTTGATGTCCTTTGCCTGCTCCACCAAGATTCCTGATCCACTCCAAGTAACTAATCATTGCCTTAATTACACATACAGTTATGGAGAGCTGTCACTAATGAGTACATCAGCAGGCAAATTATGGAAATAAAGTCACTGTTAATTAGAAATGGATTAGAAATTGTCACCATGACTTATGCTGTGAAGCATAACAAATAAGAAAATGTGCACCTATAAATCTTTACCCATTCCTTCAAGATAATCCATCAGAGAGAAACAAACTGCAAAATTACCTTCACAGCAACTTATAGACTGTGTATGCATCTACATTTGGAACCCTGTATTGTTATGAATGTGGGCACATAAACAGATGCAACATCCAAAAATACTGTTGTCCTATCCACTGCAGTCAAGGAACGAGTGAATGCTGCAAACCTTAGGTCCCGCTGGTCAACCCATATAACTCATATTGCCCTAAATTAATGTGCATTACATTTTAAATCTTTACACTGGCAATCATTATGAAAAGTATTCATTTATTTGTGCATTCAACTTTATATTGTATATGTTTGATTCTCTGCAAAATTTCATGCGGTACTTTGTCCGTGGAAGTAACTCATCAGGATAAAATAATAATCTTTAATTAATTAACTTTTATTTAAAGTATGCTTTAAGAACTTGAATTTTCCTCATTTTTATACACGGGTCGTTTTGGTGTTTTAAAAGCATTTTGTGTGGTTAAGTCTATAATAGATATGCTTGTAGATAATCTAATAAATATTTTTGCAAGTTTGATCGTATCAATATTAAACTAATTAAAGTTTTGATGTATACAAATCCTTTGGTGTATTTGAAATTTGTTTTTATGAGAAAGGTTGCAACAAATACAGACCATTAGTTTAAAATAAATGTTCCCTTCTTACTGTAAAGCTGCCTCAGGAAGTCACAATATCAAGATACACTGAACAAGTATTTCAAAAGGTTTGCTTCCATCCCATCCATGCTGATCTTTGTACCTGTCACATTTGCCTGTACATATTAAGGGACACAATAGATTGTAGGGATCCAAGGCAAAAAAAACAATCTGCTGGAGGAACTCAGCAGGTGAATCAGTGGGGAGAGAGGTTATTGCCAATGTTTCAGGTCAAATTCTTTCAAGACTGATATATATTCCATAACAAAAAATGTTGGACAACACGTATTGTTGTGTTTTGTTAGTTTTCATCAGACAAAACTTACGAGGTTTTTCTTGAATTATAGCAAATTTAACTCAGATTCCTCTAACCCTTGCATTCACATCACTGGTGAGTCAAGTCAAACCAGTGTGCAGGGAATCAGAATCAGAATTTATTGTCATAAACATGTCCCGAAATTTGTTAGTTTGTGGCAGCATCACATTGCAAACATTTATATAAACCACCTGACAAAATAAATAAAAATAGTGCAAGAAAAGTCAAGGTAAAGTCAGTATCTGTGATTTATTGTTCATTCAGGAATCTGATGGCAGAGGGGCTTCCTTTGCATTATAAAAGAAAATGTAAAAAGGACCATTCAAAATTACAAAATCTTTTTAGTAGATTCAAGAGAAGAAGTTTCCAGCTGCAAATAACACATATCTAGGATAATTAACAAATCCAGGGTAAGAGAATTAAATAAACACAACAGAATTCTTTCTGGACAATATTGCCTAAAATACTTACAAAAAACAGTTTTAATAATGACTTTGAAGAGGGAATTGGTTATATAATTGAAAATTAATTTGGAGCTTGGGGGATTTGGGCTGGAAAGGAAAGAACAGGAAGTAAAACTGATTAATTTTTCCTTCCAAGAGTTAGTGCACACACCCTGGATTTAAGACTATGGCTCAAATCCCTGATTTAAAGCAAACTGTTGTGTCAAATCCCACCACCTCCTCCATTTTCCTGGGTTTTTTTTTGCAATATAGACCAGTCTGCCCATCAATTCCAAGCAAGATATCCCTATTTGTCTATAATCTATTCCCCTTTAACTTGCCAATCAACTCCATCCTAATTCAGCTTCCACTTCTCCACACCAGGGATAATTTACAGTAATCATTTATCCTTCTAGCACATGTTTTGGATGTAGGCAGAAACTGGAGCACCTGGAAAAACCCCACATGGTCAAAGGAATGTGTGCAAAATCTACAGACTGCACCAAAGATTGGGAATGAATCCACGTCAACTCCAACAACAGAACCATTATGCTCCCTGGCCCAGTTGTCATTATATTTTAAAAGGACATTGAAACACCGGAGAGAGTGCAAAAAAGGTTTACGAAAATGACATAATTACTTCAAGTTTGTACCCGCAAGACAAAGAATCGTGAAGAGGCAGAGATTTTGTCTGAAAAGCTTTAAAGATACAGTTGCTAAACACATTTTCATTCATGAGGAAAAGAAAAACAAGATCCTCAGTATAAGAGGATCACAATGAAATCACAAAGGGAAGTCAAAAGGAAGCTCTTTTTTAAATCAAGGAAAATGCGGAATTTGCCTTAGATTGGTTGAAATAAATTGCATACAGGGCAGAGGTGACAAAAAGGAATAGCAATTATCCGAATGGGAATGTTTGAGAGTGGCTAGAGTGGAGTGGATGACAGAATGGGGTGCTTCTACGTTAGACATTCTATGCTATTCTTTATACACATTGAGGATCTTCCTACATTTGATTTGTATATACAGTACCAATCAATATGAATCCAAATTCAAAGGTGATTTTCCTTCCTTGAAATTTATAAATCTGATTCAATTTTAATTGTTAAAGACATTTAATTAATTAGAAGCAAATCCTTCCCACATATTAAATTATTGGGCGGCACAATTAGCGTAACACTGTTACAGGACCAATGATAAGGACCGGGATTCGAATCCCGTGCTGTCTATAAGAAGTTTATATGTTCTTCCCATGTCTGCGTGGGTTTTCCCTGAGGCTCCAGTTTCCTCCCACCATTCAAAAGTGTACAGGTGTTGTTGGTCAATTGAGTGTAATTGGGTGGCATGGGCTTGTGGGCCGAAAGGGTCTGTTATCTTAGTTTGTGTCTAAAATTTTTTTTAAATATCAGCATGACATGCTATTTACAAGGATCTGAACTTCAAAATCTCTCCTATTCCTCTAGAACATTCTCTGCCACAAACGGTAATGCTACTGTTAATATACTTTGTTTTTTAAAAAAAAACTGGATTACTGACCAGACATTGGAAACTAAAAATTTCTTCAAAAATTGTAATAGTTAATGAAAATGAGAGAATCCTTTCAGTCAGATGCAAAAATCAACCATAAAGGATTTTATTTTGATTTGAAATAAACAAATAAAATATACAGCAAAACCACTGGTAACTGGAATTCAAGCAACTGGCAAAAAATTGAGGAAAAAACATTTTAAAATTAAAATAAATATGAATAAAATAATAGGGAAAATATGCAACTTTAAAATTGTAAATATTTTCTAATGATGGAAGCAAATATTCAGTCAGCTGAGTTCCATGGTCGCACTTTGCTCATAGCAGCTGTTTGAATAAAATTGTGTGAAATACCAATGGCAGCACCCAGGATGATGAGCTTGCAGTTTCGATGACTCTCTCAAAGTGTCTCCTTATCCCTGCTTAGTAAGAGTCACCCCGGTCAGAGGCTCTATCTGTAAACTTGGAGGAGGAGGGGATTAACTATCTATAATATTATTGTACGTCTTTTGAGCAGCTCTGTGGAGGCTGTGGATGCAGCGACTGTTAAATGATTTCAAAGAATGTGATTGAAAATAAAGTAAAATGCTTTAAGGTTTATATATTCAAGAAAGTTCGACAGTAACACCATCTACAAATTTGCCAATGGTACCACAGTCGCGGGTTGTATAAAGGGAGATGAGTCAGCACACAGGAGGGAGATTGAAAACTTGGGTAATGATGTGCCAACAACAACCTGGCATTCAATGTCACCAAAACTAAGGAGCTAATTATTGACTTCAGGAAGGAAAAGCCAGAGGTGTACAATCCGGTGATCATTGGAGAATCAGAGGTGGAGAGGGTGAGGAAATTTAGGTTCTTGGGAATCACTATCTCAGAGGATTTTTCCTGGACCCAACACACCAATGGCATCGTGAAGAAAGCACATTAGCACCTCTACTTCCTCAGGAGTTTGCGGAGGCTTGGCATGACGTTTAGTATTTTTTGTCTTTTAAACTGTTTATTCTCAATGTAGGCATATTAGTTAGGCATTGTAAGAATAAGTCTCAAGCAACTAGAAAATACAATTATCCAACATCGACCAATCCCCAAAGGTACTGAATTCTGGAGCTTTTATAGTATTAGCATTATTGATTTAATGAATAATTTAGAAAAGAAATCTGAGAGAGAAGCCAGGTTCATTTTTTATAGTATGCATATTAGTACTAAGTAGTAGAGATAAAGCTTCTATAGATTTAGATAATGTGTCCAGAGAATTGGAAAAACTCAGTCATTTGGAAACAGAACAAAACTGTCTGGGAAATGTAAGCTGTAGTGATCGACATGATGGGTTTGTCAATTTGAAAAGGCTGTCAAAAAAACATAATAAAGAAATTAACAAATACTTTGCAATTCTCTTCTGTATGGACCAATGCAGAAAGGATGCGAACAACTGCGAGGCTGCAACATGATGAATAAAAGAAACAGTTTATATACATTAACTAAGAGAGAAAAAAACACGTCTATCACAGAATACATTCAAGCTTCATTAACATAAGAAATAGAAGCAACAGGAGGATTTTTATTCTTCATGCCTGCTCCACCATGCATCAAAATGACCAATGATCTTTTACCTCAGAGCCACTTTCCAATGTCCTTTGAATTCCTTAATATCTAAAAATCATGTGATAAATATGTATATTCAGTAACTGAGCCTCCATTGTCCTCGGGGTCAGACATTCAAGTGTGAGATAGATTTGTCACCAATGACTCTCAAAATCATCTACAGCTGTTCTTGGAGAGGATGCTGGCTGGTTACATCATTGCCTGGTCTGGAGGTGCCAATGCTCAAGACAAGGAAAAACTCCAGAGGGTTGTTAACTCGGCCTGCGACATCACGGACACCACACTTCATTGGGGATATTTACAAGAGGTGATCTCTTAAGAAAGCAGCCTCTATCCTCAAGGACCCCCACCGCCCAGACTTTGCTCTCTTCACTCTGCCATCATCTGGAAAAAGGTACAGGAGCCTGAAGATGAGCACTCGGCGGCACAAGGACAGCTTCTTCCCTGCTGCCATCAGATGAGTGAACCAAAGACATTGCCTTGACTTTTTATTCACTATTGTCATTTAAAGCAGTTTATTTGAATGTTTGCACTGCAATTCTGCCTCAAAATGACCTGTTTTGTGACTTGTTCATGACAATAAATTCTGATTCTGACAATCACTATCCAAAGTTCAAAAAGTCAGGTACATTTCTTACAGAATAAAGGATGGCAAGAATGATCCTAGGAAAGAAGGAAACAGAACTGTTAGCCAAACACTGAAGAAGGGAAAATGATGAAAAATGCAGTAACAGAATGCCTAGAAAGGAAAATCAAGTTGACTAATCTGCTGAAGCTCTTTGAGAATATGACAAATAAATGAGGAAGAACCAGTATGCGTTCTGTGGGTAGGTTTTAAGGATTCCACAAGGATGTAGAATAATAGTTTTCAAACTAACCCCCTAAACTCACATTCCACTTTAAGTAATCCCTCGGCCATAAGTGATTAGTAAGGGATTGCTTAAGGTGGGATATGAGTGGAAAGGGAAGGCTGAGAACCACTGCTCTAGACCCAATTCTTACTGAAATATTTTGCTTGAGAAAAATTGCCATTGGCCCGCCTCAACTGCAGCTTATATTTAATATGCTATTGCCAGTCTTGGTTCCTATATTTTGTTTGTGGATTGGGCCACACTATTCTCCGTTGGTTGCTCGCATTATTGCTTGTTTTTGTGATTATTGTAGTTTTAGTTTCTCTTTTACGCTCTTTTTGTACTCTTATGCTTGTTTAGTCTCGTGTCTGACAGCCTGTGACCAAGGGGTGGAATGTAATGGAAGATTCTAACTGTGTTTTTCACTTTTGCAGCCTTTGGTTTTGCAAGGCTGAGAACCTGCTTGTGTTTTAGAATCAGCAGACATAAGCTAAATTCCACCGAGGGGCCAGAGATGCAGTTATCTGACGAAAGGACACCTGTGTACCAAGAACATTTAATCTTCCTGCTTGTTTTGGTCACAGACTGTCAGAGGCCTAGACTTGATGCAAAATAAACCATTGTATTCAAAGTGATAAGCTGAAAATTATGTTATTCGATTGAAGCTGAGCATGCTAGCTTGCTCGCTTATCTTTCTTGCTGTGCTGGGAATAGGTGCTTGGGTAAGCAGTTTTTGGGTAATATAAGCCATGGTCCCGCTGCTGAAGTTTGAGACTCTCCGAGAGGTGGCAAAATCTCTCAGCAAGAAGAACTTCTAGAGTCCAGCCAACGTCCCGGTCGGGGGAGGTGGAGAAGCTGCTACTGGCGCCCTGACAACCTACTAAAAAGTGTGCAGTTGTTGCCTCACTTCGGCAGTTGGGACCAGTCCAGGCGTTGATAAGTATAGTTGGGAAGGGTTTGTATATTGTAGTTTGAAATCAGCTTTTAAATTTGTAATAAACATTTGTATAAACTGAACTGCTCTCGGTGTGTGTGTCTATTTTCTTTTGGTAGCTCAAACACTGTGACCAATCTAAAACGAACAAAATGAGAGGTATAAGTTTACCCAAGACAATTTGTTAATTCAAAACAAAGAGAAGGGTCAGATTTAATACACAACACAGATTTCAGTCATAAAGTGTTCTTTATTGGAAAATAGCACAAGACAGATAAATAATGCAATATTCTTTCTGATCTAAACATAAACTCCATGAAAAAAAAGTTGTAGTATTTTTTTCATTAAAATTAAAGTAAAAAGTGAAAATAAATGATAAAGATCAATGACAATGGAATGTCAGAAATTGGGCAAAACCATTTATTTATAGCCAACAGACTAAATGATTTTAAGTCTACCACAATATATTCACAAAACAACATTTACAATATTCACAATTATTAAAACTAAGGTAGCAGAAATGCATTGAAGCAGTATACATTACATAACAGTCCCATTCTGACTTTAAAAATATGCTATTTTTTTCTGAGAAAATAACCAAAAATAGAGTAATTCTTCCCTGAAATAACAATATCCCATTGTCAGGGATTAACACGAAACACTGTCCTATTTGTATTTTTTCAAAATTGTGTTAATTTCTTTAGAATAAAGCATGCCATACCTTCCAAATAAACAAATGAGTGCAATGCAGATCTCATAAAGTGATTTTTGTATTTCGAAAGCTTGAATTGTCTCTGCGAAGGAAGAATAAAGAACACATTATGCTACACTTTGCAATTATATCTCTGTATGAGATTTTTATTACACATATAAACTACTAAATTACAAATATTCAGGCATTAGTAAGGCATGGAATTAAATCTGTGAGATTTTAATTACAAGTATTAACAAGTATTTGAAATGCATGGAGTTTTTAAATGGTTAAAATATGAAATTTTCAAATATTTGACATCTATTATTTAGGTTGTTTAGAAATTACAGAACATTAATTAAATGTAATTGCTACTTGAAGATTTTCTTGATAACATAATTTCTTCCATTCGCAGTATTACAAGTTGACAAAATGATAATTTAACTATACTGTAAATTTTGAACAATAGTCATCTACAAATCAAAATCACACCTTATTCTAGAGTGTTACTATTAGAAGTTAGTAACATGCCATGCCAGACTATAAAACTGAATGAATCCTTCAGAATCAAGCTGATTATAAATAAAGTTTCAAATTTCCATGTAGAATTATCTAACCAATATTATATACAAAACTATTGCATGAAGATGTTAAAACTACCTATGTAGCAATAATAGAGCAAGACACTTGCATAATGGAATCCAGCTGCTGAGGTGCAATTTCATCATGACTTCAGGCTTTTGGATTACTGGTCTACCGCTGTCCCCTAACATTACTAATCTAGTGGTATTGGTCCTACTACCTTTTATCGGTTTAAGATTAAATTGCACATTAATTTTTAAATGTTCAGAGGACTGCTGTCGTCTTAGCTCTTTCATTTCATTTTTAAACCTAAGAAAATTTATTTTATGGAAACACAATTAGAGTTTATGTTGTGCATTTAATCTAACGTTTAATGACAGATTTAACAGTACAATTATGTTTTTAATTTGGCTTATTTAAATGTTGGATAATACAACTATTGAATAATAGCTTTTTCAACTTTCTGATGGTTTACTAAAATTGTGACAAATTTACCTCTTAATGTAGCTGGGCCAAAGTAATGATAAGTCTGCAAGGAACAATTGCCAATAAGTTGCAGAAATTAAAAAAAAATTCAACTTGAATTCTTAAGTATATTCATCAGTACTGCACGATATTGTTGCAAAGTACCTGTAGATTTCCTGAACTGTGATTATTGCTGTTCAAAAGTTTGATAAGTGTCAGCCTGGCAGAATTCTTGAAATGATGGCCTTCAGAAATCATTCCAGTTTATTGGCGTTAAGATGTGGAAAGGTTTCATTATTGTGATTTTTATGAAATCCTTTTTTTTAAATTTGTTTTCCAGAGCATGTTATTGCTATTTCTCTCCATTTTGGATTACTCTACAGGGAAATGTTCTGAAGTTCTTGAATGTGCAGATTTCGATCTTTGTTTATAGTTCACAATCATGTTTATGGTACTGATTTTAAATTGTATTTCCATGCACTTTCGCATTTCTTTCATTATAATCTTCAAATAATTATTGTTTAAGTGTAAATCCATAGTATGAATGTAATTAAGATCATTCTATTCTTGGGTACCTGGAAATATGTTTAAAAAATAATTTCAGATTTCATTTTATTCCTTAAATATCCATCCTTTTTCAAAGTCAAATAAGAATTGAATTGGGCAAAGAATGAGAAGCTGGAAATTGCTGTGAATTTGCAGCGTTGGCTTTGCGAATGATGCTCATATACCATGAATATACTATGAATGAAGTTTGAAAATTGTAGGAACCAAAACATAGAAGGTGAGTAGAAGTTTACAAGTAACAAGTTACCTTGCAATCTGCTGCCATGGAAACATGAGTCACTAAAAAGAAATGGGTAACACAAGGCTAACCCTTAAAGAACTCAGAATCAAATGTAATATTATTGACCCACAGTTCGCTCATACAAAATCTATTGCAAGCCAAATATTAAACTTAATTGTTTATTGTCAGCGTTCCAAGATATGGTGAAAAACACAGATAAAATTGCCACAAGCCAACAAAAGACTGCAATAATCATGTCATCTGATTGATTTGCAAATCAAATCACGAAGTCCAGTTTCATTTTTTTGGTCACCAATCAATCACAGCTGCCAGAAAACAGGAGAGAACAAATGGAAGATTAAGCCTCAATACTTTAGAAAGTGGAAGATTGCAATACTTAACAAAAGCATTGCAAAAATCTTCAGTGATTATGAATTTCTGCCCATAGAAGACAATAGAAGTGTTTACAGTAGATTAACAACATCTGCTCCATCTAAGATTTGATAAATTATGAAACTCTCAACATCAACAGCCACAGAAGTAAATATATTATACTTTTTGTGTTTGCCTTACTTTCACATTAACTAGACCACCTTGTCGCTTTGCCATATTTTCAAGGAAGCCAGAACTATGACACAATTCCTGTCCTCTATCAGCTACCCAATAGAAAATTCATTCCAATAAATGTACAGAAAATACAGTGAGGTTAGGCTGATGTTTCAGATCCATGACTACTTATTTCCAGTGATCTGTTCTTACTTCAGATTTTCAGCATTTCCAGTTTTATGTTCTGATTTCTTATTTTGAATTCATTGAGAACTTTGCTTTAAAAACAGGATACGGATTTACAGGAAAATCTTAATTATTCATATTTCAAATATCAACAAGTTAAATGATTTACACAAATTCAATTCATTATTGTAATGATTTTAAGTGAAATGCTACTGGCTGCTCTGAATTTACTTTCACTTGCAGTCACCAGAGTACTAAGTACATTAAAAAAAATCAAACTTGCTTTCTATGTCAACATCATCTTTGTAAATAGTGGCTAATGTTTCATTGCTAAATAGAAGAATTTATTTCAACTTTTGTTTTGCTTTGACCAATGAACCAATACCCTACAAATATACCAATTAACCTACAATACCCATATATTTTTGAAGGGTGGGAGGAATCCAGAGAACCTGGAGAAAACCCACACAGACACGAGAAGAACACACAGACTTCTTACAGGCAATGGCAGATTCAAATCCGGGTCGCTGGCGCTGTAATAGTTTTGCACTAACTGCTACACTAACCGTGCCACCTGCTTAAATAAATAGGAGCTCACCTGATGATCACTTATAATGATTAAGATGATTTAAATACCCATCATCCTGAATATTTTTGAAAAACTTTCAGAGCTAAATAAAGATATAAAAGTTGATGGTCACAAAAGACATTGGAAAACAAAACAAATCGCAATATTATAAAAAATCTGATGGATTTGCCATTATATTTCCTGACATATTTCATTCCACATACTTATCAGTTCATTACTTGTCCCACTTGAAAATATTTGACGAATGTTCCGTTCAGATGAAATTATATGATCCTGTACTTCATGAATTACAGTAGACCCAAGACACCATCTTCAGCTCAATTTTCTATTGCTGTTGGTATGAGTTCCATTGCTTTTTGCTTTGTTGTGAGTATCCCATCAAGTATCATACATAATCTCTACATTGCCAGAACAAACATCAAGTGGTAACAGCACAATGAAATCTTAGAGAGTGAAATGGAAAATTGCCTAATTTGTTTGGTAGATTTATTAAATATTTCACAACATATTACTTCAAATTATAACCTAGACTAGTGGCTCTCAACTTTTTTCTTTCCACTCACATACCACTTTAAGTAATCCCTATGCCATAAGTGCTCTGTGATTAGTAAGGGATTGCTTAAGGTGGTATAGGAGTGAGAAGGGAAGGTTGAGAATCACTGCTCTAGCCCCAATTGTTACTGAAATATTTTGCTTGAGAAAAATGGCTATTGGCCCATTTCCTTTGGAGTTATGAAACCATGCACATAATGAGTCCATTAGGTTAAAACAGTGGTTTTCAACCTTTTTCTTTTCACTCACATGCCACTTTAAGCAACCCCTTACTAATCAGAGTACTATGGCACAGGGAATACTTAAAGTGGTATGTGAGTGGAAAGAAAAAGGTTGAGAACCACAGATCTAGATTTAATAGGTTTAATATGAAGAAAAATCTGCAGAATAACAAAGGAAATATCAATTGTGAGATGAACTGTTCCGATGAATAGCATATTACCTCAAATTTGCTACTCATGGCTCTGGAGTTACCTGCTGCCTTTCGGTCTGACAAAAGGACAGCAATACCTCCTATAAGCTTTGAGAACCACTTCATCTGAAAAAAGAACATAAGAAATAGGAGCAGGAGTAGGCCATCTGGCCCATCAAACTTGCTCCACCATTCAATGAGATCATGGCTGATCTGATGACAGGCTCATCTCCTCCTACCTGCCTTTTCCCTATTTCCCTACTATGTAAAAATCTATCCAATCTTGTCTTAAATATATTCTAAGGTCACCACCACTGCTTCAAAGGGCAGAGAATTCCATAGATTCAGCACTCTCTGGGAAATGTAGAATCTCCTCATCTCCATCCTAAATTTACTACCCTGAATATTGAGGCTATGTCCTCCTAGTTCTAGTCTCACCTACCAGTGGAAACCCTAACCTTAATCTCTATTTTACCTATACTTTTCATAACATTATATGTTTCTACAAGATCCCCTCTCATTCTTCTGAATTCCAACGAGTAAAGTCCCAGATGATTCAATCTCTCCTCAAAGGCTAACACCCTCAACTCTAGAATCAAACTGGTGAACTTCCTCTGCACTGCCTCCAAAACAAGTATATCGTTCCTCAAGCAAGGAGACCAGATGCTGCCTCACCAGTACCCTGTACAATTGCAGCATAATCTCCCTGCTTTTAAGTTCAATCCCTCCACCAATGAAGGACAACATTCCATGTGTCTTCTTGATAGTCTGCTGCACGTGCAAACCAACCTTTTGCGATTCATGTTCAAGCACTCCCAAGTCCTTACGAACAGCAGCATGTGGCAATTGCTACCATTTAAATAATGATCTGATCTTCTACTTTCCTATCCAAAGTGAAAACCTTACATTTATCAACACTGTACTCCATCTGCCAGAACCTTGCCACTCACTTAACTATCTCTATCTCCCTGAAGACTCTCCATACCCTCTGCAAAATTTGCTTTTCCTCTCAATGTAGTATCAGCGGCAAATTTACACTCTGTCCCCTCTTCCCCAGATCGTTAAACGCCAAATGTATGGGGTTGATAGGAGTAAAATACAAAACTTCTTGTACACCATTCCAGTTTCTTGAGTAAATATTGATGCAAAAAAAACTGTTTAAGATCTTCCCCATCTAGTTAAGCTCCACACATAGATGACCACTCTGATCTTCTAAGCGACCAAGTTTGTCCCTTGCTATCCTTTTACTCTTAACATACTTGTAGAAACCCTTCGGGTTTTCCTTCATTTTTTCTGCCAAAGTAGCCTCATGTCTTCTTTTTGCCTTCCTGATTTCCTTTTAAGTATTTTCTTACATTTTCTACACACTTCTAGAACCTCATTTGCTCCTTGTTGCCTATACCTGCTATACACCTCCCTCTTCCTCTTTACCAGATTGCTAATATCCCTTGAAAACCAAGGTTCCCTATGCCTGTTAACTTTGCCTTAAATCCTGACAGAAACAATGCAAACTCTGCACTTACAAAATTTTGCTTTTGAAGGCCTTCCACTTACTGAACACATACTTGCCAGAAAAACAACATCCCAATCCACGCTTCCTAGATCTGTTCTCATTTCCACAAAATTGGCCTTTCTCCAATTTAGAATCTCAACTCAATGACCGACTGTTCCATATCTATAATTAACTTGAAACTAATGACATTATGGTTACTGAACCCAAAATGTTCACCTACACATATTTCTGTCACCTGACCTTGTCTGGTTCCCTAATAGGAGATTAAGCATTGCATCCTTTCTCATTGGTACCTCTATATATTGATGACACTAAATTGAGTGGAAAAGCAAATTGTGCAGAGGATATGGAAAATCTGCAGAGAGATATACACAGGTTAAGTAAGTGGCAAGGTTCTGGCAGATGGAGTAGAACGTTGACAAATGTAAGGTTATCCACTTTGAAAGGAAGAATGGAAGATCACAATATTATTTAAATAGCATTCAATGGCAGCATACTGAGGGTCTTGGGAGTGTTTGTGCATGAATCGCAATAGGTTGGTTCATAGGGGCAGTAGGCTATCAAGAAGGCAAATGGAATGTTGGCCTTCATTGCTAGAGGTAGTGAATTTAGGAGCTGCAATTGTACAAGGTACTGGTGACACTGAATCTGGAGTACTGTGTGCAGTTCTGATCTCCATAATTGAAGAAGGATGTACTGGCTTTGGAGGCATTGTAGAGAAGGTTCACCAGGTTGATTCCAGGGATGAAGAGGTTGGCCTATGAGGAGAGATTGAGTGGTCTGGAACCGTACTCACTGGAATTTAGAAGAACGAGAGGCAATTTTATAGAAACATAAAATTATGAAAAGCATAGACAAGATTGAGTATGTTGTTTCCATTGGTAGGAGAGACCAGAACTAGGGGACAAAGCCTCAAGATAATAAATTTGGGATAGAGATGAGGTGAAACTGCTTTTCTCAGAGGGTGGTGAATCTGTGGAATTCGCTTCCCATTGACGCAGTGGAGAAAACTTCAGGAAATATATTGAAGATAAGGTTGGATAGATTTCTACATAGTAAGGGAATTAAAGGATATGGGGAAAGGCAGGTGGGTGGAGATGAGCCATTCAACAAATCAGCCATGATCACATTGAATGGTGGAGCAGGCTTGAGAGACTGGATGGCCTATCCTGGTCCTATTTCTTATGTTCTTAAGTCTGGGCTACTCAGTTCAGTAAAAAATAAAATCAAAGCTGTGTGTTCTCTTTACTCACTCAAGCACATACACCTCTGGTGAGGTGCTGGCTAAGCACTGGTAACACCAGTTGAATCTTTAAAACCATCCTATTCAGAAGAGAAGAAAAATATTTGAGTCCATGGCTTCCATCTTATAAAATGTCTCCATCAATACTCGTTGCTATCAAAGAATTTAAATTTAGACAGTCTTTCTGGCCCACAAGCCATACTCCCCAAATACACTAATTTACCTACAATCCCCATACATTTTAAAGGTGGGAGAAACACGTGAAGTAAACACATAGACACAGGGAGAATGTATCGACTCTTTACAGGTAGTGCTGGTTTCAAACCCTGGTCATTGGCACTGCAATAGCATTGCACTAACTGCTATACATCCAAATAAACCAAACTTTGTAATTGCAGCTGTAAATAGCTTTAATTTTTCATTGATAAAAGTAAACATTTTCATAGCTTCGCACTTCATAAAAATGATAAAGATACTCAAATATAAACAAATTAAAATGATAATAAATGATTAATAAATGAATAATAATAATGAATTCAAAGAAAGTTTATCTCCTTCCATGGTTATTCGAAGAATGATAACCATCTCCTCGTACACTTGGATATTACGACATATGACATCATAGTAACTCTACAAAACAACCATCTTTCTTAAAGGGGAAGTCATAAAATAACCACAAATCACAAAGACAAAGTTTTAACCTTTACAAATATTTCAACCTCAGTTGAAATATCTAGCTGAGCTACTGAGAAAGCCTTGGGTTAAAAATGAGGTTTAAAAAAAGCACTAATGAGATTAATTGGCCTTGCAAACTAAAATAACACTGCAAAGCTAGATTTCATTACAACAGTTTCAAGAACATAATGTGTATGGGGAAGATGCCGAAAGTGGAAGAATTAAGTTTATAAAGCAGTTGTAATAACGTCAGGCTATCCAAAGAAACTTTCTATCCAATAAAGTACCTTTGAAGTTTAGTCATTTTTGCAACTAAGGAAGTGTGAATTAAACCCCTTGTATCTGTTCCTCACAAGCAGATAATGGTTTAAGAGGCAGTGTTTTGCTATTTATGATGTGGCTGATTCCTTTCCTTATGTCAGGTGCCAGTTGTCATGGATCTCCAGCAGAACAAAGTGATGAAACAGGCTGAGCAGCCAGTCAGTCTGAAGATTTCTTACAGACAGCAAATAAGTTTAAAAAATGCCTTTAAACTATGACTTTATAAACCAGAAAATAAAGACTGGAACATGTATGAGAAAGTTAAAACTTTAAAAACAAGCATACATGGATTTTGAATCATTACTGATAGAATAGTAATCTGCCCACACACCAATTTACTTCTGAAAAGAAGCACAATTTTTAACCAGAAAAAATAATTTTATACCATTAAAAATATCTAAACCTATGGTAAAGTGTAATATTTCTAGTTTAAAAAGTCTGCAGACGTTGTGGTCAAGTGCAATGCATAAATGTGCTGGAGAAACTCAGCAGGTCAAGCAGGAAGCAAAGGGTAACCAACTTTTCGGGTCTGGCCCTTCATCAGGTAAAATCAAAACCAGGCAGGAACCTGAATAAAAAGATGTTTGGGGGTGGAGGAGGAGAGAAAGGGGTATGAGAAAGAGCATAGGGTAACAGACTAAATCCAACTAGGATCCAATTGTTCTTTTATTACAAAACCACTATGAAGGTGCGTGATCTATTGAGGCTATTTTTTCTTGGCAGATTAATATTTGTAACATAATGAAGTAGAATCATTCAGTTTCTGAAAGTACGCAGCCACAAAGCCTTTAAAAAGTTAGAATTTATCTGCATCTTCTCTCATCTCAGAAATTTGATTTGGATTACTTTCCATGGCAGAAAACATTTATCTTGATTGAAATGAACCCATCATCATTGAAAAGAGGCCAATGCTTTTTCTCAGAATCATCCTGATACTTGTGGGGTATTGATCTTGAAATGTAACAGCAAATTGAAGGTATTATTTACAGCTGCAATGCTTTTAGATGGAAAGTTTCAGAATTTTGGTTGACTGGCACACCTAAGGAATGTATTTTTTTTATAAAGTGCGGGTCATTGCAATGCCAGCTATTTGAATATTGGTGTGCAAATTCAGGAGCTGAAGAAAACTGCTGAAGAAAACCCTTGTAGATTAAAGTGTGGAGATTGAAGTGATGGGAGTTTATTACATATGAGGTATCAATGAACAAAACTGCTCAGAACCTGATACCACCTCAGCAACGAAGTTGTTCATCTCATGAATCACGAGGTAAATAACCAAAAGATACATGGTGACCATTTCTGTAGTAGGACAAGAAATAATTTCTATGGAGATGAGATCTAAAACTTGAAACTGTATGAGGCTTCTGAGGTAGTAGCACTCAGATGCTTTAAGGTAGCTACAAATATCTGCACAAAGGATGGGAAATGTTTGTAGGACATAGGTAAGAGATTGAATTTTTGCAGAGATTATAGTTGAAATTCTAATCAAGAGGAAAGCCTTCAAGATATCAATTTCTGAACGATTCCAGGGTCATGTCCTACTTCAAGACATGATAATAGGTTTGAGCTGAAGCTCAGCTATTAATGGCAAAATGGACTCAAATGGTTAAACCTATCAAATAACCAGCTACAAGGGATAAAAGCTTTACATTATTGTTAAAATCTTTGGTGAATGGCCCTTTTCAAAATGGGTTAGGGCTTCTATCCCAAATGTAAATAATACCATACAATACTCTATATGTAATGGTTACATGTAAAAAGAATGCGTTGATAATGCTTTTAAGAAAATACGTATTACTTACAGATCAGTGAAATGGATGTACCTGCTCCTCATTGGAGAGTCTGTTGTCAACTGGCAGCTGTGGTGAGGTATTTGTTGTATTCAATATGGAGACAAAGTTTTTCAGGCTTTCCAATTTTTCTCCTAGTTTCAAGTAACACACCTGTGTCAAGGCCAGTGTTAATGAAATGACTTGAGGCCTATGATTCGCATACTCACTTTGTTTCTCTTCCTTCCATCACGAAATCTGGGTTTGATCCTGGCACGAAGGGAGATTAAATGGTGGACATAAGGAAAGTGGTGGAGAGTTTTAAATCGGTCAGCTGCTCATTCTTGAAACAGAGCAAATAGGCCATATATTCTTTGACTTCCCTCCTGTGCATTCTACTCACATTAACCAATGTTCCTACTTGTACACCTGCCTTATATAAATACACACACACACACACACACACACACACACACACATATATTAGAAGGAAACAGGTACAGCCAGAAAAGTGCAGACACTCTAGCATCATATACAAAGTAGAGAGCAATCAAATATTTTAGCGGAATAAGTTGTGTATTAGATTTGCTAAAAAGGGTAGCATTTAACCAAGATAGCCCTGAAAAATTTGTCTTGACCCAGTTATCTAGTTTTAAAAACCACTGTTTCACTAATTCTGCCCATGTTACTTTACTGTATGTAAAATCAACAGAGAATCTGATGTGAAATCTTACAAGTAAATGTAAATAGCGAGGGACCAGGAAGCAATCAAGTACATGTATGATTCCCAAAACATCAAGTTTAAAAAATTGGCACAATAACAATTTGAAAAATTAATAAAACTTCACAATGTTTTTTGATTATCAATTGAAGTGTTTCTGACCAGCATTTGAAGGTTCCAAAATAATTAAAAATTGATTTATTCTGAGCATCTCAATAGCATTAGAACCTCAAAGAAAAGCAATCTTGAATCGGTATTCTCTAATTCCATGAAATGTTTAAAAAGTGGATGAAGTTCAGATATTCTTATTTTCGAACAATTATCTAGATGATACAATTGACAAAAAAATTTCTATACAAATGCCATTTTAAGCCAATTGTTTAAATAAACAAATTATTCAATATCATTTCACAACTGTGTGAAAGGGAAGTTATCAAAGATGCTTTCATGGCTCACCAAAAACACGGTAACAATGTTAAAAATCAGTCATCCTCAGGATCATCAAGGGTGATAGAATGGGAAAGCCATAAAAGCTTGTGGCTTAAAATTTGCATTGAAGCAATGGTGTTTCATGCTGACTTGAAACATTTCCCAACACAGATCTCGTGAACTCTGTGCTAAGAATTACTTCTTTTTATAAGGCGGCTGCCATTAGCGGCTGCATTGATATCGTTGGGTGAGCAGCTAAGCACAATGAAGAATCTTAGACAGGAAACATTTTTTTTAAACATTGAGAAGAGTGCAAGAAAGATTTGAATAAAATATCAAAAATAATAAACTAATTATTTAAGTCTCCTTCATTTTTAAAGATTGAAATAAAGAAAATACAATACACAAAGACAAAATTAGCTTCGTATAAGACCAGATTTTATGGCAAGCAACAATGATAGCTTATGGCCCTGCTCATAGCCCTCATGTAATTAAATACAAGATTTTCATGCTACATTCTAGTGAGAGAACTTTGCCAAGATCAAAAATTGACATTTGAACACTATTAAACTACATTCATCGCACATGGTATGGTGTACAGAATCATCGATACCAAATTTGGGATTTTCTTGTTAAATCACATGTGAATATCTTATTATTGTTATCAGTTTCATGAAGTAATGAAGACAAATAATGATAGGCTTGTTCTCATTATTTTTATCAATTTTGGCATAAATCCAATTCAAACATTTCATATATTATTAATCTTTGCCTATTATAGGAGCTAATTGGGTTGAACCAAGTACAGCCAGTGTTTTTGGGTGATATAGAGGGAAACTCTCAGAAAGGAAATAATAAAATATTACTTTCAAACTTAGGAGTGGGTATATGTATTTGTACTGTCCACGATCAACCAAGCTTTTTATCTCTTTCAGTTTTGGTTTCTTCTAACATTTAATATAAAGTACATGATTATTGGGTGATACAATGTCCATTTTGGGCTGTGAGCACCAGCAACATATTTGCTAATCATGCAAAAGCCACAATGTACAATCATTTTAGCTATGAAACAATAATATGCTTTAGCCCAGTTATAGGACATGGTTATCCTTTACTGACAACATTTTTCCATTTCCCCATAAATGGTTCCATGATTTCTAGAGTAAGAGAGCATTCGTACCAAGTTAGTTGCAGTTTTTTTTTAAATTGAGGCTGTTTTCCATCATGAAGCCAATTAGGATCATGAAATTCTCCTTCCAAATACTGCTTGTCCTTTCAGCTTTACTCAAGTTTTTTTCTGACATCATTTCACCGAATTTGTACCATCCAGAACTACATTCAAAACATCCTAACTACTATGTTCATAATATATTTAAGCTTCTATTCAATGATTCAAAATATATTTTTCGCTGGTAGTTTACTTACAAGAAGACCAGAAGACAGATTAAAAATGACATTCAAAGCAACACACGTGGTTATTTTTGCACCTCATATTCTTCAGGTTGGCAATTAGAAATGGATGACACACAAGAAAATGAAACCACTCCATCGGTTTGATTGAAGAAATGTGGAGTGAACAGAAGAATGAAAACATCAATGCGTGTCTGTTAAATCTGTTCATTTTACCATCTCAGTTTCAGACCCCACTGATATGAATGTGCAATACTGAGTTCCTTTTTGTTATTTGCTTTTTTCTTTCAGCAAATGATCCAATTTGAGTATTTTTGTGCAATTACATTTAAAATTTTGAAGTCAACATCCAATTAGCATCAAGCAATTTTGTTAACAGAGAATACTCACTTGATACTGTCAGTGTGAGTCTTGTATTCCATTATGGTATTAGGTGGTAAATTTAGAACACGTCGCAATGTGTCTCGTATGCGTGCTGTTGTAGCTTGGTCACTAGCAGTTTTATTCCATATTGAAATAATATCTTCCTAAACATAAAAGAGAATTCTGAGTGAGTTCTGGCAATCTCTCATTGGCAACAGTGTCAAGCTGCATATAACCATCTGAATCCAAACAAGCAGAAATTTACCTTTATAAAGCACCATTAATAAAATAAAGGATCGAAATTTTCATTGCAGGAGTGAACATCGAACCACAGCTGGGGTAGTCAGCGTGGCTTTGTGAACAGTAGGCCGTGCCTCACAAGCCTAATTGAGTTTTTTGAGGAGGTAATAAAAGAAAATGATGAAGGTAGAGTGGTAGATGTGGTCTATATGGATTTTAATAATGCATTGACAAGGTCCACCATGGTAGGCTCATCTAGAAAGTCGTGAGGTATGGGATCCATGGAACCTTGGCTACGTGTATTCAGAATTGGTTTGACAATTGGTCTGCAGAAAGCAGAGGGTAGTAGTGGTTGGAACATATTCCCCTGGAGGCCAGTGACAAGTGGAATTTTGTAGGGATTTGTTCTGCTCTTTGTGATTTTTATAAATGACCTGGATACATATGTAGAAGGATTCAGTAGTAAGTTTGGAGGTGTTGGGGATAATGTAGAAGTTGATCAAAGGTTACGTCAACTTTATCCACTTTGCTCCCAACTTCCACCCAGACTTCAAATTTGCTTGGTCCATCTCGAGCAATATTCTCCCTTTTCTTGATCTCTCTGCCTCCATCTTGAGGGACAAACTCTCGACAGACATCTTCTACAAACCCATCAACTCCCACAGCTACCTCAACTACACCTCTTCACACAGTGTCCCCAGTAAGGATTTCATTCCTTTCTCTAAATTCCTCCATCTTCATCACATCTGCTCCCAGGAAGAGGTCTTCCATGCCAGATCATTAGAGACATCCACCTCCTTCAAAGAAAATGGCTTCTCCTCTTCCACCATCAACTCGGGCCTCATTTGCATATCCTCCACTACCCATGCATCTGCCTTGGCTCCCTCTGTCCCCACATGAAATAAGAACAGGATTCCCCTTGCCCCTTCTATAGTCCAACATATCATCCTCCACCATTTCTTCCACCTACAATGTGACCCCACCACATTCTCCTCTCCTTCCCTCTCTGCCTTCCACAGGGATTGCTCCCTCTGCAACTCCCTCATCCACTCCTCCCTCCCTACTAATCACTCCCTTGGCACCTGCCTGCAGATGATGCTCCATTTGCATCCACACCTCCCTTCTAACCATCATTTGGGGTCCCAAACAGTCCTTCTAAGTGTGGCAACACTTTACTTGTGAATCTGCAGGCTCCTGTTGTGGTCTCCTCTGCATTGGAAAGACTGGATGCAGACTGGGAGATTGCTTCATTAAGCATCTCAACTCTGAATTCCACAGTAGCATGGATCTCCCAGTGGCCAGTGACTTCAATTACCTACTCCATTCCCTTGCTGACATGTCTGTCCATTGTCTCATGCACTATGAGATTGAGACCATTTGCAAATTGGAGAAACAACACCTCATATTCTGCCTAGGTACCCTCCAAATGGATGACATTGACGCTGACCTCTCCTGCTTAGGCCTCCCCTTCTTATTTTTATCTATGTCTCCTGTTCTCTAATTCTGTCACTCTCTTTCCTTTTCCTTTCACAGAGCCAAAAATCAATTCTCAACTTTCCACTCTCCTGTCCTCTTATCTATTTAACATCTTTAGTCGGTTGGTCTTCATTCCTTCCCCTCCCATTGTTCCCTTTTTCCTTAGCTTTTGAATTCAGATGCCTATCTCTCTTTTTTCACTCCTACCTTGAGGATGGACTCAGGCCCAAAACGTCAATAATATATCTTTAACTCCTATGGACTCTGTGAGACTGGCTGAGTTCTTCCAGGATTTCTGTATTTTTACTACAAAATCACAGCATTTGCAGACTTTATTGTTTCACAAGATATAGACAGGATGCAGAGTTGAGGGGAAAAGTGGCAGATGGAGTGTGAAGTGATGCATATTGGAAGGTTAAACTTGAAGGCAGAGTGCATGGCTAATGGCAGGATTCTTAACAGTGTGAAAGATTCTTAACCATGGGGTCCAAATCCATAGATCCCTCAAGGTTACTATGCAGATTGATAGGGTAGTTAAAAAGGCTTAAGTATGCTGGCCTTAATTAGTCAGGGGATGGAGTTCAAGAGTCAATAAAACACTGGTTAGTTCATACATGGAATATTGTGTTCAGTTCTGGTCACCTGATTACAGGAAGGATGTGGAAGCTATGGAGAGGGAACAGAGGAGAATTATGAGGACATTGCCTGATTTGGAGAATGTGTTCTATGCGGAAGGTTGGGGTAGGGATTTTCTCTGGACCAAAGATGGATGAGAAGTGACTTAATAAAGATTAAAACACATAATTGCTGGATGAACTCAATAGGTCTCACAGTGTCCGTAGGAACTAAAGATATATTACCAACATTTTGGGCTTGAGCCCTTCCTCAAGGTATGGGTGAAAAAAGACAGGCGTCTGAATTAAAGGCTGGGGAAAGAAAGGGAGAAGAAAGAAGAATGAGAGGGGGAGGAGTACAGACCAATAGACAAAAAGTGTTAATTGAATATGATAAGAGGAAAGATGAGAATTGATATTGGCTCTGTGAAAGGAGATAGAGGGAAAAGGGAAGAGAGATAGAGCATGTTACAGCAAAGAAGATGGGAAAAAGATGTCACATTGTTTGAAGAAGGACATGTCTAATGATCTGGCATGGAAGACCTCGTCCTGGGAGTGATGGAGGGCATATGAAGTATCCTGGGTATAAGTAGGGAGGGACTGGACCAGAGGGGACAAAACAGAGTTGAGGGAGTGGATATTAGTTCAGTGGGGCAGGAGCACACAGAAACGATTGGTCTGCTGTGACAATTAGTTTTGTACATCTTGGGTAGGAGGTTGAAATGGGAAATATAGGAACAATGAGGTATTGCAAGTGATGAATAATAGAGGTCTACAAGATTATGAGAGGCATAGATAGGTTGGACAGCCAGCACCTTTAGCCTGGGCCGAGAGTAGCAAAGTGAGGAGAGGAAAATTTAGGGGAGATGTTAGGGATAAATTTTTTTTTAAAAACACAGAGATTAGTGGGTGCCTGGAATGCATGGCAAGGGGTAGCCATGGAGGCTTTTACAATGGAGGCATTTAAAAGACTTAAGCAGGCACAAGGATGAAAGAAAAATAGAGGGTTATGAGATAGGGAAGGTTTCGGTTTTTTTTAAGTACAGATGCTCCTATACTTACGATGGTCCGTCTTATAATTTTTTTGAAGTTAGATTGGTTGTTATCATTATATTTTATGATTAAAAATAGTTTTTCAGTGTGGAATAAAAGATATTCAACAATTGATGATAAAATAGGCTTTGTTTTAGATCAATTTTCCAAGCTGTAAGGCTATGGCAAGTGATCTGAGCATGTTTAAGGTTCACTAGGCTAAGGTGTGGTACTGTATCTTTTTTGACATGATTTTTCTACTTACAATGGGCTTATCAGAACACAACCCCATCGTAAGTCAAGGAGCACCTGTATGTTTATATAGGTTGGCACAACATCATGGGCTGAAGGGCTGGTACTGTATTGTAATGTTCTATGTTCGAAAAGTATGAACAGGTAACATGCATTTAATGTAGCTTGCTGATCAAATCTGATCAGTCTGGAGATGATGACCTGAAATGGCCTCTGATGTTGGTATGTATAGACTACATAGAAGTTTTACAGAATTTAAGATTTATCCAGGGCTCTCTTGGTTGTCAACATCAGTGTTCCCCATGATCATTGGACTATGAACGGAGTGCTCAGTTGGAAGAATTGACCTTTAAATGTTTTCATTTCCTTGATTGGCTAAAAGCATCGGTGGTGTATTAGAGGCAGAGATTAAGTTTTGCTGTAGGTATGAGGTGGCTCCCTTTTAGAGAAAGTAAAAAGGGTGTGATTGGGAGGTTGGAGGAGTGCTGTGGAGAGATAGCAGTGGCGTGCAGGGAGGTAGAGTACCTTTGTTTTTCAGATGTCAATTTTCAAGCCCCACCCTTTTGCCAAAGAATCATTGGTGATTTTGAGTTCTGTTTCAAAACAAAAGTGCTGTCTGCATACCATAATTTGATGCCTGAAAATGTTTATTCACCATTACCTTGATGAAGGGCTCAGGTCTTAAACATTTGCTATGTGACTTGCTGAGTTTCTCCAGCACTTTTGCGTATGAGCCTGAAAACATTTTATTAGAACAAAAATCGTTTCCATAATGTTAAACTTTCCCACTTGCTTTGTTCATCCATCAACTTCAATACTGAAGAGAGGTTGTTGGAAGTGAAGTAATGCAACAAGGAAGATTCGTATTGTTTTCCTACTATTTCCTAAGCTTTTAGTCATGTCAGGCGAGGATAGATCAGTGTATTTCTCCTCCTGCGCAATGGGGGAACTCAGGGAGGCTGCCATCATATTAATTTTCTTGGAGCTCAACCCCCTCCAGTGCAATCACATCTTCCCTATAAGGTGGTGACAAAAATTGCACACAACATTCCAGCTTAAGATAGTTGTGCCATCAATTTATCGCCATATCTACTTGTACTATTGTCTTTATAAATTCTAGAACATATACATCAAGGCCCCTCTGTTTCTCAGAAATTCCTAGTGGTATTCACTGCTTGAATTCTGGACTTATTAATCCTTCCAAATTGCATAATATCATTTTTTTTTGTATTAAATTCCATCTGTCATTGCTCTGATCACTTTAGCAACTTATCACTGCCTTCCTCACTATATCCAACACTTCCTGCAAATTTACAAGTACCCCTGCTGCATTGACATCCAGATTATTAACAGCAAACAGCAAAGGTCCTACCTCCAATCCCTACAGAGCACCTTTGGTCACAGGCTTCCAATATCAAAAACAATCCTGGACCATTGCTCTCTGCTTATGACCATCCTGATTTTGGAGGCAATTTTCTAAATTGCCCTGGGTCCTATGGGCTTTTACCTTTTGGATCAATCTTCCATATAGGACCTTGCCAAAAACTTAAATGAAGTTTATATAGATTACAACAACAATTCTCACTGACAGACTTTATGTTGTTTCTGGAAAATTCACCCACATTATTTTGACTAGATTCCCCTGAGTAAAGCTACGCTGAGCATCCTAGTGCCAGATTAATCTTGTTCCCTGGAGTTTTATTCCAATCAGTTCCCTACCATTTACATTACATTCACAGTTTGTAAGTGCTTACTTATTCCTAGCAACCTTCTTGAATAATGGCTGCATACTTGCTACAGCTTGGTACCATACTTAACAACACCTTTCCAACATTTTGCCGATAATGCAGTTGATCATTCAAACAGTAATTAGGAAGATCAAATTTGTCTTACTTTATATTACTTGCAATTTCCTATTCTGATTGATAGATAGTTGTTAACACCAGGAAACAGTTTAGTATTGTTAAATATTAATCAATCTCAATATGGGTTCATCAATTTAAAAACCTTACAAGGCATGCAAACATTTACAATATACATCACTATTTTGGTTTATAAAGCATAATTACTGTTGAGAAATAGTAATTAGGCTTAAAATAAAATCAAACAATTTTCCTGCAGAGAAATACCTGAAATCGAACCGAAACAACTGCTCCACATATCTCCTCACCAACCATGAACTGCTCCCCCAACATTGCCAAAATTAAATTTTCCCAGCAGCGTGATGCTAGTCCTTTTCGCAAACGGATAATCCATTTTCCACCATTTTTATTGGCTTCATCCTGGAAAGATAAACAAAGCATCTAAAGCATTAACATACCATCCATTTATTTTTGCCACTCACCCATGAACTCTGCTGTGACTGGTGTTATGGGTTATATTATATATGTCTTTAAAAGAGATAGATTGTGGGGGGTTTAGTGAAGGTCACTTCACAAACAGAGTTACACTTCAAAAAAGACATCTCATTGAAAATGCAGGAGCTTTGCTGAAGCCAGACATTCAGGCTCCGGTTGGCTTTGGAAAAGATAATGGAACTGCTTTGGAAAGAATTTTCAAAGCAGGTGCAAATGGAAATGTCTAGGCTCAAGTGCTGATAAGATCTTTCAAGGATTGGAGCCTTGGGAGAGGTTTCGGCTTTTACAACCATGAGAGGAAAGAATAAACAGGATTCTTCTGAGAGAGAGAGAGAGAGAGAGAGAAGTCAGTTCTACAGTAGAAGTTAAGGCTGCAGAATGGAAGTTGGCAGGCTTTTTGAAAGTCCCCATTTTGAAGATGGGTTGTGAGATCTGAGTTCAGTCTGTTCAAAACCCTTGTAGTCCTTACAAGAGGAAATGGCTGGCTAGAGTATTTCTCCTGAAATAAGGGAAACAAGAGGAACTCTGTGGTGACCTGGAAGAAGAGGTTATCATTTGGAAACCCATGATGGGGCAAGTTTCTTCAGCAAGACATTGAAGTGATTGATTGAAGGAAATCAGTTTGTGTGTGTCCAATGAGCAACAAATATCTCTCTCAAACAAGAACCTTCCTGAGCAGTAACCATTTAACTTCAAGCACCAGAGCCTGGTGGAGATTCATAAATGTCAAACTCTGTGCACAGTATAAGAATTGCCTGATACCAGTGAACTTGGAGAAGTGAGAAGTGAATGATTGAATTGTGAAACAAAATACTTTCCTAAACATTTACACATTACATACATACACACTTTGAATTAGAAGGTGATTAAGTTAGGTTAAGTTAAAGATTGATCTTGTTATAATGTTTAAAGAAAATTAAAAGTAATTTTTGTTTAAGTAACCATTTGTCTTGGTGATTCCTATCACTGCTGGGTTTTGGAGCCCTCTGGGCTCATAACACTGGGAAAAATGTTACTTTAAGGTTTGCTACTTTAAGGTTTAAACAGTCAAGCAGCAATAGCTTCAACATGACTTCTTGAGCACATATTTAGGATTAGATTTCCAGAGTCTACACATCTGGCAAAAACAACAAAATACAGGTACTCCCCAACTTATGACCACAATTGGGACCAAAGAATCAGTCATATCTTGAAATGGACGCAAGTTGGAATTTTGCATGCATGAAGTACCAAAGTCTTAAAGCAAACTTCTTAATCAAATCTTTTTTTCATCATAGATTTGACAATAACAACTTAAATTCCTAAATTTGTCAATCAATCTTGGTGAATCTTTCCACATTCTGGTCCATATTTACCTTGTTAGTCAGTGTCCTGGAGCCTGTAGGCTGGGCGCAGCCATCTTCATTCCTGTGCACATGCATGAATCTTCAGTTGGCGCATGTGCAGTGGGTTTGCATATTGGAGTTCAGTTGGCACATGCATGAGAGTTAAGCGTCCTAAAGATATTGAATTTGTGTCTTTAACTCTCATGCATGCACCAACCAAAGACTTGTGCATGAGCACAGGAATCAAGATGGCGTCGCCCAACCTAAGGACCCCGGGACACCAACTAACAAGGTAAATCTACACATATTGGCTCTTATCTGCCATGTATCCTTTATATTTTTACAAAATATTTTGGTTGTATGAGCGGATGGATGCAAGTCACATAGGTTGCAAGTCGGGGAGTATCCATACCCTTGCAACTAAAATTACAGCTTACCTCACTTTTTGTAGCACAGATGCACAAATATCGCATTCTTCATTACACCGTAATATTTTTGAGACTAAACTCCTGCCTGAAACTAGTAATGTCTACTCTTTGACACAACATCTTGAGGATGGGTGCCAACATGAATTTAATACATTTAATGTTGTATAATATTTAATTGCCATTACAAACACTTCCCTCATTATCGATCCCTACCTTTTAGCTCATTTCTACTATTCATTGAGAACTTACTCATAATAATTTATGCCCATGCTTTGACACGCCAACAAATTCATTGGCATCTCAAGTTTTATCTTTTTCTCCTCTTGTTCTAATCATCTCTCTGTACTAAATAATATCTTGTTTTCTCTTTCTGACAAAGGGTCCTTTACCTAAATGTTAACCCCGTTTTGTTTTTCACAAAAGCTGCCTGATCTGCTGAGCATTTCCAAAACATACCACACCAAAATCATTCGTTATTTTTACCAGATTGTTAAAACTACTTCCATCCATAGAGTTTTCCTTCACCCACAATGTTCTTAATCCCATTATGCCAGTCATTTTAGAAATTAAATTTATCCAAACCATTCTTGCTTCTGCACTCTCCTGTATCACTTCAGCTACACATCACCCATGCTTACGCTGCTGACTCCGAATCCAATGACAACATTTTTATTGGATTCTTCAATCTTCAAAATAACCCTGTTATCATCGCTCTGGCTCAGGCTTTTATTAATTTGCCTTTTGTTCAGCTGTAAGTTGCTCACTCCTTCGCTTTCAATTACCTCTGTAAATCCTATCTTCCTTCCGCCTCAAGCTCCATCACCAAAACTTTGAAAATAAGCAGTTTTATAAAGACGTCAGCAAAGCAAAATTTTCTTTCTCTCACTAAAAATGCTTTGAAACTTTCCATTATGCTTGACTTGTGCAAATTTTTACAGAATCATACACATAAGCTGGAACTCTTCGTGACCACCTGGACAGAGCATACATTTGGGTCACAATCTGTTGGGAAATTCCTTGATGTAGCTGCTTAGTAAATTGGAGTAATTTTCTTTAACTTTTGTTTTCACTATTATGCCCAAAGGGTCGTAAGAAATATCGTACGATCAGGCTAGAGAGAAATCTTGATTGAGCGATATGATGTGAAATCAGACAAACATTAACATGTCCTGAATTTAGAATGTAGCCCCATTCACTGTTAACAAAATAATGCAGGACAAAGAATGAACAACTTGCGAAAGACTTGGTACCAATAAAATCTGGATTTAGTGATATAGAAAAAAAATATTGACTCTGCTACATAATGCTTAGAGTTATGATAATTCAGAAGGCAGCTAAAAGTCCTGGTGTGAACATTAAAGTTAAGAAATGTAAAACAGGAAATAGTGAATCATGGGGGGGATCGGTTGGTTTAGGGCTCGTATGAATTTGCATATTGTCAAAGTGACTGATGAGACGGATAATGCTAATGTGGAAACAGCTAAGAAATTTCCAAAAGTATTGGTTGAAATCATTCATCATGGGGGTGTGGGAGGGAAGTTGGGGGGTGGGGGGGGGGGTATCTGACTGAGCAAATGCTAATTGTGACAAAATTGACTGACTTTGGAAGAAAATGTCACATCACACACATTACAAATGGGGAGAAATTAATGCCTGAATTCAAATTTAAATTCAGACATAAAGCACAGTTATGGGCCCTTCCGGCCCACAAGCCCTTGCCCTCCAAATTCACCAATCAACCTAAAATCCCCATATGTTTTTCAATAGTGGGAGAAAACCCACACAAGCACAGTGAGAATGTACAAACTCCTTACAGACAGCACCGGATTCAAACCTGGGTCATTGGCGTTGTGCTTAACTACTATGCTAACCGTACCATTCAATGTGCATCTCCATCTTTTGCTGGGGGGTAGATGGCTCTTGATTTTTGTTACCCAATGCATGACCTCACACTTTCCTTCACTAATATTTAGACAATTCATTTAAAAAGTCATGCGGCTGCTTCCAAACATCTTCACTTCGTTTCATCAAACCAATCTGTCATCAATAACCTTACACTCTGAAATTAACGTTTCAGTTTACAACAGCCTTGATCAGTTGTGATGAAGGGTCTTTGAATGGAAACATTAAATCTGTTTTTTCCCCTTGCTAGTAGCCTGACTTGTTGAAAATGTGCAGCATTTCCTGCTTTTTAAAAAAATCTTACACTATTCCCTCTCCGTCAAGTTGTTAATATTAATAGTAAATAACTGAGAGCCAAGGGCTGATATTTGGGACACTCCATCTGTTATATCCTTTGGTTATAAAAGAACCACTACTTCTGATACCATCTCCTTTGTGATAACCTATGTCCCCCATACCCTGAACTCTTAGCTTATGCACTATACTGTTATGTAGAACATTACTAAATGCCTTTAGAAATCTAAATACACTGCATGAACAAGTTTCTATTTATTACCTCGCTTGTTATTTCCTTAAATTCCACCAAATTTATCAAATGTCACTAGCACTTATCATATCATGCTTGTTTAAAGTAAAATTAAACAGTTTAACCTACTAGTTTAAGAAGCTGAAAAATGCATTTGTGAATGAAAATGCATTTAGTCTATTTGCTTAAAAGGACCCAGAGCTCACCTCCCACATTGGTTTAATGCCATCTTTGAAGAGGTGAAAGTCGCTGTGGCCTGTGAGATCACCGGGTCGAACTAAATGACTGTAAAACCTCCAGAACTGTTCAACCTAAAGAACGGAAGAAAAATATCTGATGAAATTCGACTACATTTGTTCATATATGATATAGTACTCTAAACAAGTCTAACTATATATAGAGTATAAAAACCAAGAACTTTGAACTTTTTTTAAGAAGGGCCATGAAAGAAGAACCAAATGAATTATTTCTGGAGTTATCAGAGACAAATAGAGACATGCTTTCATTCTGAACAAACTGATAATGATGAACACACATGCTGAAATGACAGTGGATTTGCTATTGCTGCTGGGCTGTTTTGTACTGTATTTATTGATCCAAGACCACTTGGGTTATTCAAAGCAGCAATTCAGCTGAAAATGTAACTGTTCTGCATTATGAACCACTTAGTGCTAAAGAAATAATATCCAATTATCAAATAAGACTTAGTCAGCAAGACAGAAGAATAAATGAATATGTAGCAGTGAGTTGTTGTGATGGTAAAATGTTAACTTGTTTGATAGTATAGACCACAAAGCAAACATCTTAGTTATGGAATTCCAGTATCTCCACTCCTGTCCGGCACTTCATTTAAAATTAATACAAAAACAGTGCCCAATTAAAATTCAGATAGTTAACCTACAACAATGGCATTCAATTACAGTTCACGGCAATCAAGTATGAAAATTAATCCCCATATTATAGTGACAGATATGCCAAAAATAATCATGATTTTATACTGCCTTAGAAATTCATTCTACTGAAGTTAATGAGGCAGAATACAACATGCAAATGTTATTGTAATAGTGACCAGAGATGAATTTCAACACTTTAATGTTGTACCAGAGATTAATAAATATTAAAGCATTTTCCACCATCCAGCAATCCCACACACATACTATCTCTTTCTTGTGCTAAAAATTGTCCAAAAGTCATATGCAATGCAAAGCTACAAAGACAAGCATGCAGAAAATCCAATGCATATAAACTCCCACCCAATAACTTGGCCTTTATACAATCAATAATGGCATATGCAAAAGTGTGCTGCTTACAGATGCAAATGTTCCAATCTGTTTAACATTTTGCTCATAGCTCTGAGAGCTAGTGGGTCGACCTGGTGTACGTCTGGAATACCAAAACGTGTAATTATACTGTAGTGGGTGTTCCCCTGGGCCAGGGACAACCGTCTGCAAAGAACAAAATACTCAAATAAAAATTCAGGAATTTGTTACATGGTTATTTTCCTGATTCCTAAATAGTTTTGTAAATATTTGTCAATAGCAGTCAGCTTTAAAAGACTATTTTAATTCCATATGAAATTATTTTATATTTTTTTTTGGTATCTGGTTCATTTAAATTTGCTCTTACTTGAGAAGTCCAGGAATATTAGCCAAAATGCAATTTGTAGTCAGTATCTACCATAATATATTTTTAATTTGAAGTCCCAGAACTAGTCTCTCTCCAGTAAAATGCTTCTATTATAGACCAAGCTTTACAAAACAAACTCAATATTATAAAACGTCCACGAGTCACATTATTTCACCACTTTAACAATTTGCATTTTCTACAAGTTATCCCTTTACAAAGTATCATCCTTA
Source organism: Narcine bancroftii (assembly GCF_036971445.1). NCBI lineage: Eukaryota > Metazoa > Chordata > Chondrichthyes > Torpediniformes > Narcinidae > Narcine > Narcine bancroftii. Next base: position 105,212,453 of record NC_091477.1, on the reverse strand, counting down.
CTAGTTGATAATGTTGCACCTCAAATGATATTGTCATGCTATTATAAACTAAGAAGTGATAGGACAGACACACTGAACAAATTTCATGTGATGTTTCATTCATAGAATAAAAAATATTTGGAAAATGTACCAGGCTACTACTGTATATTTATTTACATTTTAATTTATTTTCTAAATTATATTGATGTTAGTATTTGCACTCTGCTTGTGTGGCTGTACAATCGAGGCAGGGTTGTGGCCCACAATACCAGAAATTGACCCAACTTTAATATCTCAGGAGTAGAACCCATTCCAGTTTGCTTGCCTTCTAAACCTATCCATGGATGATGTTGTAGCTTTGACCCTCCACTCTGTCCTGAACCACATAGAGAATGATGCCTCATATGCCAAATTCATCGACTTCCAACTTGGTATTCAACACAATCATACCTCAGAGGTTGCTGGATAAACTGTCCAAGCAGGGACTCAAAGCCCCACTCTGAAACTGATTTTTGGACTTCTTGACCGAAAGAGCACAGTTAATCCCGGTTGGCAGTGAAACCTTGAGCCTCATCACACTAAGCACTGACACACCTCAGGGCTGGATGCTCAGCATCACAAATGCACCTACCATCAGTTCTAACAGAATTATCAAGTTTGTAAACAATACAATAGTAGTTGGCTTCACTGGCAACAATGAAGTGTCATCTTTCAGAGAGGAGGTTGGATGGCTCATAAAATGATGTGAGAATAATAACCTGAGTTTCAATGTGGACAAGACAAAGGAGAGGACTGTGAACTTTAGGAGGATGAAGGTTCACCATTCTCCATCAATGGCTCCATTGTGGAGAGAGCTGGGAGCACAACATTCCTTGGTGTACATAGAACAGATGATCTATCCCGAACCCACAGAACCTCCTCATTTGTCTGGAAGGTGCAGCAGTTCTTACACTTCCTAAAGAGGTTGAGGAAGGCAAGGCTATCAGCCACCATCTTCATAACTTTTTCACAGGATCACAATTGAGAATGTCCTGACAAGCTGCATCTTCATGTGGTATGGTAGCTGCAAAGCATCAGACCTGGTCAAGACAGAGGATCATCTAAACAATTACTGGGGTCTCCCTTTCCTCTATTGTCAATATTTACTGGGAGTATTTCTTTCCACCCAGCACTCAGTATCTTTGACCCACTGCCATCAAGGAAGTACAGGATCATCAAAATCAGGATTGCCAGGCTGGGAAATAGTTTCAGATTGAAGAACAGTATCATGCAATTGATAAATCATCCCAGAACATTTTTATATATCTATTTTAAATTATATCTCCATGTATATATGCAATTATTCTCTACTTTGTATTGTGTATGTATGTGTGTGCACCATATTATAATTACAGCATAGAAACAGACCATTTGGCCCTTCTAGTCTGCTCCGAACGAAGTACTCTCCTCTAGCCCCACCTGCCTGCACCCTGCCCATAAAACTCCATTCCCCTCCTACCTATATACCTATCCAATTTTTCCTTAAATGACAAAATTGACCCTCCTGCCACTACTTCTCCCGGAAGCTCATTCCACAAAGCCACCACTCTCTGAGGAAAGAAGTTCCCCCTCATGTTACTTCTAAAGTTTTGCCCCTTAACTTTTAACTCATGACTTTTTGTTTCAATTTCTTCTACTCTCAATGGAAAAAGCCTATCTACATCAACTCTATCTATCCTTCTCATAATCTTAAATACCTCTATCAAATCCCCTCTCAACTTTCTATGCTCCAAAGAAAAAGACCTAATCTAATCTTTTTTTGTAATCTAGATGCTGAAACCCAGGTAACATTTTCATAAATCTTCTCTGCACTCTCTCTACCTTGTTGATATCCTTCCTATAATTCGGTGACTAGAATTGCACACGGTACTCTAAATTTAGCCTCATCAATACCTTGGACAGTCTCAACATCACTTCCCAACACCTGTATTCTATACATTGATTGATAAAGTCCAGCATACTAAAAGCCTTCTTCACCACCTTACACACATGAGATTGTACCTTCAGGGATTGATGCACCATTATTACTAGATCTTTCTGCTCCACTGCATTCTGCAATACCCTCCAATATACTACTTGTGTCCTGCTTTAATTATTCCTACCAAAATGAAGCATTTCATAGTCATCAGTATTAAACTCCATTTGCCATCTTTCGGCCCACTCTTCTAAGCAGTCCAAATCCCTCTGCAATCTTTGAAAATCTTCTTCATTATCCACAATTCCCCCTATTTTAGTATCATCTGCATATTTACTAATCCAATTTACCACCCCATCATCCAGATCATTAATGTATATGAAAAACAACAATAGTCCCAATACAGATCCCCGAGGCACACCACTTGTCACCAGCCGCTTGCTCCTCGAACCCTTTTTAAACCACATGTGCAATACGCCAGTCCTCAGCACTATACCCATTTCTAATGACATTTGAATGTCAGAGCCTCTTATTTCCTCACTAACTTCTCTCAAGGTCATGGGGAAAATTCTGTCGTGACTCAGAGACTTAGCCACCTTTATATGCTTCAAAAGCTCCGGCACTTCCTCTTTCTTAATCACTATAGTCTCCATAATTACCCTCTTTGCTTCCTTTACCCTGCACCCCAATATCCTTCTCGTCAGTGAATACCAAAGAAAAGAAATTGGCTTCACACACAGTTGTCCGCTCTGATTCTCTAAGAGATTAATTTTATCCCTCACTCTTCTTTTACTATTAACATATTTGTAGAAACCCTTTGGATTTATTTTCACCCTGCTTGCTATAGCCATTTTGTACATAGAAACATAGAAGATAGGAGCAGGAGTAGGTCATTCAACCCTTCGAGCCTGCTCCGCCATTCAACGAGATCATGGCTGATCTTAAAGTTCAGTACCCCGTCCCCGCCTTCTCTCCGTAACCTTTAATACCCTTATACTGAAGAAATAGATCTAATTCCCTCTTAAATATATTTAATGAACCTGCCTCTACTGCCCTCTGTGGCAATGAATTCCACAGATTCACCACCCTCTGGGTAAAGAAATTCCTCCTCATCTCGGTCCTAAATGGTTTGCCTATTATCCTCAAACCATGGCCCCGGGTTCTGGATTTTCCCATCATTGGAAACATCCCATCTGCATCCATTCTGTCCAGTCCTGCCAGAATTTTTTATGTCTCTATGAGATCCCCTCTCAATCTTCTAAACTCCAGTGAGTACAATCCCAATTTGCGCAATCTTTCTTCTTGTACCTTCTATTAGCTTTTCTAATTTCTTTCTTAAGATTCTTTTTGCATTCAATGTATCATTCAAACATCTCATTTATTCCTTGTTTTTTATATTTATTGTAGATCTGCCTCTTTTTTCGAACTAAATATCCATTATCCCTTGAAAAACATGGCTCTCTCAAACTTTCAACTTAACATAAAGATTTTGTACCCTCAAAATCTCACTTTTAAAAGACCTCCATTTCTCTACTACACACTGCCCATAAAACAAATGGTCCCAATCCACTCCTTGTAAATCCTTTTGCATCTCCTCAAATCTAGCTTTTCCCTAATTGAAAACCTCAACCCTAGGCCCTGACATCCCTTTCCATAATCACACTGAAGCTAATGGCACTATGATCTCTGGACCCAAAGTGCTCCCAAATGCATACCTCTGACACCTGTCCTATCTCATTCCCCAACAGTAGATCCAATACTGCCCCTTCTCTAGTTGGTACCTCTATGTATTGCTATAAAAAAAAACTATCCTGCACACATTTTACAAACTCCAACCCATCTAACCCTTTCACAGGATGGGTTTCCTAATCTATATGTGGAAAATTAAAATCTCCCATAATCACAACCCTGGGCTTATTACAAATATCTGCTATCTCCCTAGAGATTTGCTCCTCTCAGTCCCCATTAGGTGGTCTAAAATACACCCCTATCAGTGTAACCCCTTTCCCATTCCTCAATTCCACCCAAATAGCCTCCCTGCACGAGCCCTCTCATCTATCCTGCCTAAGCACCACTTTCTCTGACAAGCAATGCAACACCACCACCACATGATCTGGAGATGTGATGTTTTGAAGGGTTGTATATGTACATTCAGATGATCATTAATGTGAACCTGAACTTGAGCAATAAGCCTGTTCTGGTAATCATCAAGATCATGCCTTGTTTTCCTACACTTATCTATATAACTCTCAATTCCCTTTTGAATGAACTTAATGCATGAGAATTCAGAGTCTTCCAGTGTGGAGAATTCTAAAGATTTATGTCTTTGCAAATGAAGATTTTTTTTCTATACTAGCAATAAATGGGCCACCCCATATTTCGACATTATGCCCTAGTGTTAGATGAAATGTTGGTAAAATGCGATCTGAACTCTGCTCCCGAGATTATTAATTTGGTAATTTACCCACTGAACCATCTCTTCTTATCTTCTCTAAACCAGTGTGTGTTTTTTAAAAACTAACTACAAAGGCTGGATGCAGTCAATCAGGAAAGGATAATCTGGTCATCAGGAGTAAACAAATTATCTGCAGAATGACCCTCTTAAATGTGGGATTCAGCAATATGGCAAAGAGAGTAGAAAGGAAGTTAAGAGCAGCATTGTATCAAGTTAATATTATTTCCCAATCTAAAAGAAGTTTTAAATTTCAATTTCACCTCTTGTAATTTATTAAGATCCTTAGTGAGGATCTGCACAACTGATTGCTATTCCTATAGTGAAACCATTCTCTCCTATGAAGTTAAGACCATTTTCCCCTCTTTCCCAGTGCACATTATATGACAGCTTACTTAGCAGGTCAGAGGATACCAACTACTAACTATATTCAGCATAAATGTTAGGTATTGACTATGCTATAGGCCAGTGGTTCCCAATCTTTTACTTTCCACTCACATACCACTTTAAGTAATCCCTATGCTATCGATGCTCTATGATTAGTAAGGGATTGCTTAAGGTGGTATGTGAATAGGAAGGGAAGATTGAGAATCACTGCTCGAGACCCAATTATTTCTGAAATATTTTGCTTGAGAAAAATTGCCCATTTCCTTTGGAGTTATGAAACTGTGCACCTAACGAATCAATTTGGAATGATTAAAACAGTGGTTTTCAAACTTTTTCTTTCCACCCACATACCACCTTAAGCAATCCCTTATTAATCACAGAACACTTATGGCATAGGGAATATTTAAAGTGGTATGTGAGTGGAAAATATAAGGTTGGGTATATAGGCCAATGGTCTTCAAACTTTTTCTTTCCACTCACATACCACCTTAAGTAATCCCTATGCCATAGGTGTTCTGTGATTAGTAAGGGATTACTTAAGGTGGTATGTGAGTTTGAAAACCACTGCTTAGGCCATGCAAGTGAGACAGCTGGCTGGTATTTGATCTTTTTTCCTAATGCAATGTGCAGGGTGTACTTTTATGCTCTCACCTTCCTTTTGGTAATATTTTGAGTCTTCTCTTTATCTGTTTTTTCTTTCTCCATTTCTTTCTGTGTGTGGTTATCCCCATGTTGATCTTGGTCTCCACTGTCATCATCTTTTAAGCTGCAAATGAGAAATGCTTAATATTTAGCCATTACACCTGAAATTTCTTTTCAAAACAAGTTTACATCATCTTCTATTATATGAAAAAAGTAGTGGCTTTACCATAGGTTCAATGGTCTTTGTTTCTGACATCACGCGGCAAATAATGCCACAAGCCGGGATCACACAACACCAGCTAGTCTGACAAATGATCCACATTATCTTCAAAAAGCACATGGAGCATAAACTACTGGAACATTAAATTCAATAATTAAGATATCCATATATCACGGATACAATGGTGACATGGATGCGTTCCAGTTCACCTATATATGATGGAAGTCATCTCACTGGATCTACACAAAACCCAGGAATACCTGGACAGTAAAGATGTATTCATTAGGATGCTCTTTATCAAATACAGTTCTGCATTTAACACCAATATTCCCTGAAAACTCATCAGCAAACTCCAAGACCTAGGACTCAACACTCCACTGTGTATTTGGATCATGGATTTCCTCACCTCCAAAACACAGTCAGTGAGGATTGGTAAGAACATCTCCTCCACAATCTCCATCAGGAATGGAGCACCACAGGTCTGTATTCTTAGCCCCTGTTCTACTCACTTTATACCTACAACTTGGTGGCTCGGTATGACAATAACACCATCTGCATTTGCCGACAATAGCATGGTATTGGGTTGTATAAAGGAAGGGGATGAGTCAGTGTACAGGATGGAGATTGAAAACTTGGCTGAATGTGGCACCAACAACAACCTTGATCTCATTGTCACCAAAACTAAGGAGCTAACTGTTGACTTCAGGAAAGGAAAGCCAGAGGTATACAATCCAGTGATTATTGGGGGATCAGAGATGAAGAGGGTATGCAAATTTTTCTTTGGAGTCCCCAACTTTGGAGTCTTTCCTGGACCCAACACACCAATGGCATTTTGAAGAAAGCACATCAGCACCTCTATTTCCTCAGACGTTTGTGGAGATTTGATATGACACCAGAAACCCTGGCAAATTTCTACAGATGTGTGGTGGAAAGTGCATTGATCGGCTGCATCATGGCCTGGTATGGAGGGACCAATACCCCTGAATGTAAATCTCTCCAAAAGGTAGTGGACATAGCCCAGAATGTCACAGGCAAAACCCTCCCCACTATCAAGAACATCGACAGTGAGCATTGCCATCGGAGAGCAGCAGCAATCATCAAGGATCCACACCACCCAGCACACGCTCTGTTCTCACTGATGCCATCAGTAAAGAGGTCTAGGTGCACGAGACTCACACCACCAGGTTCGGGAATAGCTGCTACCCCTCCACCATCAGACTCCTCAACAACAAACTCAATCAGGGACTCATTTAAGGACTCTTACTTGTGCACTTGATTGATTTTTTTAATATTGTCTGTATTGCACAGTTTTTTTTACATTCATTATCTGCTTACATTTCTTTATTTGTTTACACATATACACTGTATACAGGTTTTTGTTGCACTATCAATAAGTGGTAAATCTACCACACCTGCAGAAAAAAGAATTCAGAGTTGTAGGTAATGTCATGTTTGTACTCTGACAATAAATCTGAAATCATCTAAATGAAATGAAGGCCTTCACAGGGTCCTCGTCACTCTGTCACCAACTTACAGATGCACTATTAAAAACTGTTTGTTATATTTTTTATATATATAAAACTAGATATTATAATGGAGTTCACCCACTGATTCTTAACCTCATCCCATGTTTACCCACCAACATCATATTTAACTCAGGGCAGTCAGTATTGTTCAGCCAAAAATAAATTGTCCGTTCAAACTACAGTACAGCAGTATATTGGGGGATACTGGGCCAAAAGTGCCAGTTACTGGGCTTCAATTCTAAATTAAAAATCAAAATAAATGTTAGCACCTGTAAAAAGCACGCCAGAACATAGAACAGTACAACATGGTATGAGCCCTTCAGTCCACCATGTTGTGCCAGCCTATATAAACCTATTCCACTATAAATCTAAATCATTCCCAACCTCACAACTCGCAACCCTTTTTTTCATCCATGTGACTATCTAAGAGTTTTTCAAATGTTCCTATTGTACCAACCTCCACCACTAGCCCCTGCAATTGGATTCTTAGCACCCATCACTCTCTCTCTCTCTCTCTATATATATATATAGAAAAAAAAAATCACCTCTTAACATCTCCCCTAAACTTTCCTCCAATCATCTGAGACAGATGTCTACCAGTATTGGCCATTTTGCTTCCCTTGGAAAAAGTGGCCGGCTGTCCATTTTATCTATGCTTTTCATAATTTTACATGTCTATTAAGAACAGGAAGAGATTCAAGTACGAGCTAAAAGCTTCCTTGAAAAAGATGCAGCATCTTAAATGACTCTGGGGATCTTTTTGCTCACAACTACTCAAGGTAAAGGATTAATATTCAGGATAAGGCTGGTGTGCAACTGAAAGCAGGCCACCAGAAAAATTATCCATCCATTAGTTAAACAACTTTGACAGACACGGACGTCGAGTACAATTCTCAGACATGCTGAAGAAACGCAGCAGATTCTGAGTTTGAGAACAATTCACAAATGTGCTGAGGAAGAGAGAAGAGAGGAATAAAACACAGAAGTTTGCAGACATCATGGTTGAAGTAAAACACGATGCTGGAGAAACTCAGCAGATCACTGTACTTTATATAGCAAAGATAAACATGCATAAGCAACACTTCTGGCTTGAGCACTTCATCAAAGTGTGAGCAAAATGTAAACAGGACCCTGAACAAAATGGTGGTAGGAAGAATGTGCTGGAGAAACTTAGCAGGTCACGCATTATTTGCAGATGCTGGAGTTGAGTGCAGTACACAAATGTGCTGGAGAAATTAAGCAGGTCAGTCCACACCACCCTCATCATCTTTGATTCCAGTGATTTTTTTGCCATCCATAATCATATTCTGGAATTTTCCACATGCAGAACTAACAAACGGAATGCCATGACAAAAAGCAAACGATTCCTTCAGAACACATGTATGGGTTACATGTAAATAAAGCAAGAAGCACTGCAACAAAACTACCCCTTAAAATGTGCATTTTAAAGTTAGCATTTCATAGTTTACAAAATAAAAAAAATAAAATCAACATTTCATCTACAGGTTGTAACAATTTTCACAAATGAAGATGTTAAAGCACTGACTTCTTGGAGAACAAATTGTTTATAAATTAAACCCTATAGTCGATGCTCCTCATTTTTTGTGAGCAAAGGGTTGAAAGAATGGAGGGATGGGTGAGAGAGCGGGGGAATGGGTGAGAGAGCGGGGGAATGGGTGAGAGAGCGGGGGAATGGGTGAGAGAGCGGGGGAATGGGTGAGAGAGCGGGGGAATGGGTGAGAGAGCGGGGGAATGGGTGAGAGAGCGGGGGAATGGGTGAGAGAGCGGGGGAATGGGCGAGAGAGCGGGGGAATGGGCGACAGAGCGGGGGGGATGGGCGACAGAGCGGGGGGAATGGGCGACAGAGGGGGGGATGGGCGAGAGCGGGGGGGTGGGCGAGAGCGGGGGGGATGGGGGACAGAGCGGGGGGAATGGGCGACAGAGCGGGGGGAATGGGCGAAAGAGCGGGGGGAATGGGCGACAGAGCGGGGGGAATGGGCGACAGAGCGGGGGGAATGGGCGACAGAGCGGGGGGAATGGGCGACAGAGCGGGGGGAATGGGCGACAGAGCGGGGGGAATGGGCGACAGAGCGGGGGGAATGGGCGACAGAGCGGGGGGAATGGGCGACAGAGCGGGGGGAATGGGCGACAGAGCGGGGGGAATGGGCGACAGAGCGGGGGGAATGGGCGACAGAGCGGGGGGAATGGGCGACAGAGCGGGGGGAATGGGCGACAGAGCGGGGGGAATGGGCGACAGAGCGGGGGGAATGGGCGACAGAGCGGGGGGAATGGGCGACAGAGCGGGGGGAATGGGCGACAGAGCGGGGGGAATGGGCGACAGAGCGGGGGGAATGGGCGACAGAGCGGGGGGAATGGGCGACAGAGCGGGGGGAATGGGCGACAGAGCGGGGGGAATGGGCGACAGAGCGGGGGGAATGGGCGACAGAGCGGAGGGATGGGCGACAGAGCGGAGGGATGGGCGACAGAGCGGAGGGATGGGCGACAGAGCGGAGGGATGGGCGACAGAGCGGAGGGATGGGCGACAGAGCGGAGGGATGGGCGACAGAGCGGAGGGATGGGCGACAGAGCGGAGGGATGGGCGACAGAGCGGAGGGATGGGCGACAGAGCGGAGGGATGGGCGACAGAGCGGAGGGATGGGCGACAGAGCGGAGGGATGGGCGACAGAGCGGAGGGATGGGCGACAGAGCGGAGGGATGGGCGACAGAGCGGAGGGATGGGCGACAGAGCGGAGGGATGGGCGACAGAGCGGGGGGATGGGCGACAGAGCGGAGGGATGGGCGACAGAGCGGAGGGATGGGCGACAGAGCGGGGGGATGGGCGACAGAGCGGGGGGATGGGCGACAGAGCGGGGGGGATGGGCGACAGAGCGGGGGGATGGGCGACAGAGCGGAGGGATGGGCGACAGAGCGGAGGGATGGGCGACAGAGCGGAGGGATGGGCGACAGAGCGGAGGGATGGGCGACAGAGCGGAGGGATGGGCGACAGAGCGGAGGGATGGGCGACAGAGCGGAGGGATGGGCGACAGAGCGGAGGGATGGGCGACAGAGCGGAGGGATGGGCGACAGAGCGGAGGGATGGGCGACAGAGCGGAGGGATGGGCGACAGAGCGGAGGGATGGGCGACAGAGCGGAGGGATGGGCGACAGAGCGGAGGGATGGGCGACAGAGCGGAGGGATGGGCGACAGAGCGGAGGGATGGGCGACAGAGCGGAGGGATGGGCGACAGAGCGGAGGGATGGGCGACAGAGCGGAGGGATGGGCGACAGAGCGGAGGGATGGGCGACAGAGCGGAGGGATGGGCGACAGAGCTGAGGGATGGGCGACAGAGCGGAGGGATGGGCGACAGAGCGGAGGGATGGGCGACAGAGCGGAGGGATGGGCGACAGAGCGGAGGGATGGGCGACAGAGCGGAGGGATGGGCGACAGAGCGGAGGGATGGGCGACAGAGCGGAGGGATGGGCGACAGAGCGGGGGGATGGGCGACAGAGCGGGGGGGATGGGCGACAGAGCGGGGGGGATGGGCGAGAGCGGGGGGGTGGGCGAGAGCAGGGGGGTGGGCGAGAGCGGGGGGGTGGGCGAGAGCGGGGGGATGGGGGACAGAGCGGGGGGAATGGGCGACAGAGCGGGGGGAATGGGCGACAGAGCGGGGGGAATGGGCGACAGAGCGGGGGGAATGGGCGACAGAGCGGAGGGATGGGCGACAGAGCGGAGGGATGGGCGACAGAGCGGAGGGATGGGCGACAGAGCGGAGGGATGGGCGACAGAGCGGAGGGATGGGCGACAGAGCGGAGGGATGGGCGACAGAGCGGAGGGATGGGCGACAGAGCGGAGGGATGGGCGACAGAGCGGAGGGATGGGCGACAGAGCGGAGGGATGGGCGACAGAGCGGAGGGATGGGCGACAGAGCGGAGGGATGGGCGACAGAGCGGAGGGATGGGCGACAGAGCGGAGGGATGGGCGACAGAGCGGAGGGATGGGCGACAGAGCGGAGGGATGGGCGACAGAGCGGAGGGATGGGCGACAGAGCGGAGGGATGGGCGACAGAGCGGAGGGATGGGCGACAGAGCGGAGGGATGGGCGACAGAGCGGAGGGATGGGCGACAGAGCGGAGGGATGGGCGACAGAGCGGAGGGATGGGCGACAGAGCGGAGGGATGGGCGACAGAGCGGAGGGAATGGGCGACAGAGCGGAGGGAATGGGCGACAGAGAGGAGGGAATGGGCGACAGAGAGGAGGGAATGGGCGACAGAGAGGAGGGAATGGGCGACAGAGAGGAGGGAATGGGCGACAGAGAGGAGGGAATGGGCGACAGAGCGGAGGGATGGGTGAGAGAGCAGAGGGATGGATGAGAGAGCGGAGGGAATGGGTGATAGAGCGAAGGGATGGGTGATAGAGCAGAGGGATGGGCGATAGAGTGGAGGGATGGGTGATAGAGCGGATGATGGAAGAAACAATGAATGGATGGATGAATGAAAGAATGAACGGATGGATGAGAGGATGAACGGATGGATGAAAGGATGAATGGATGGATGAAAGGATGAATGGATCGATGAAAGGATGAATGGATGGAAACAACCGCAGTCCAGGTGCAGCCGGGCTGACATGCCGCCAGCATTTCTCAATAGCCCCGAAGAGGGTCGGGGAGGGGGACAAGGCCGCCAGCCCTGCGCGCAGCTTCGCTCAGCGGCAAAAGGATGAAGAAGGGGCGGGATGAGAGGATAATGACTCACGCATCAAACTTGTTGTTCATGATGCCGGCACCCAGAGCGAATCTTCAAGCAAGCGATCCTCCACCTGCGAGGATGGAGCCGAGACATCCGGGAACCCCCGCCCTGCAGCGCCTCCCATCTCTGACGTCATCATCCGCGGCGCCTCCCGTCCACGTGACGTCATCGTCTGCGACGCCTCGTCCACGTGATGTCATCTGCAGCGCCTCCCATCCACGTGACGTCATCGTCTGTCGCCGCAGTGGTGGCGGCGACGGTGGCTGGTTGAAGGGAGAGGGGACGATGATACGCGTCGTCCCGAAGAAGCTTCGTCGTTAATGCAGTAACCAGGTTGCTAAAAGAAACTAGTTCTCAGGATGAGCAATATAGTGGAAACATGTGGGAAACGATGTTTACAACTCGTTAATTCGCTATCCAATCGTTTTCAAGGTTATTGACATGGAATCAAACAGAAATTTCCTGTAGTCTCCCACAGGACAGACAAAGATTCGCCATCAGCACAAATTGCCCTGCACCCCGAACAGTCAGAGAAAGAGAAGCAAGAGAGAGGCCCCTCAGAGGCCCTTTCAAACTGCCATGTAAAACGGGGTTAACAGGGCAAGTCCGACCTGGTCCCTGACCTGACCACAGAAAAGGGGAAATGGCCGACCCTGTTACTCCAGTAACCATGGCCCTTGTGTCGCAGGGAAACTCCTGGCTGAGGTGCTGCTGCTGTGATCAGGGGAGAGAGGCCGCTGCCACGGAGTGGGGGGGGAGGTGGCCGGGATCAGGGGAGGGGGGGTCAGCCATGCGCTGCTGCTGCGAGAGCGGTTCCGGCAGTGTGGGGGATTATGGGTAAGGAAGACGGTCATTGCTTCCACACTCCCACATTGAACCATCACTGCGAACCAGAGCGACAACCACCCCCGCCTTCCTCTGCTCAAGGGAATAAAGACCCACCATATCCAACTTTTCCCAAGAACTCAACTCCTCCAGTCCTGGCAACATCCTGGTTAGTCTCCTCATGACATCTAATTTATTGATGTACTTCCTATGGTTGAGCAACCATAACTATACACGCTACTCCAGTGTAGTGTCCCAATGCCTAGTACACCCTGCTCAATGAAGTCCTGTGTGCCAAATGCCACCTTCACCATTTTATCCACCAGAGTTGCCACTTTCAAGGATCTGTGCACCCTTTAGTCTCTTTGTTCTACAGAACTATCCAGGGACCTACCATTCATCACGCAAGTCCAGTCGTGGTTTGACTTACCAAAGTACAGCAGCTCATACTAGACGGTTAAATATCATTTGCCACTTATTGGCCCACCTACCCAACTGATTTAGATCCTGTTTTTCTTGTTATTTATTTAAGATATACAGCATATTAACAGGCTCTTTTAGCCCATGAGCCCATGCCACTCAATTACTCCCGATTGACCTACACCCCAGGTACATTTTGAATGGGGGGTGGAAACTGGAGCCCCTGGGGAAAACTCACACAGACATGGGAAGAACGTACAAACTCCTTACAGACAGCACGGGATTTGAACCAGTCCCGATCGCTGGCGCTGTAACAGTGTTGTGCTAACCAATAAGTTAACCATACTGTGTTGTCAACTTACATATCGTTCCTCACTGTCCACACCACCAACTTTTATGTCATCTGCAAATTTACTAATCTACATTTCTTTGGCTTGGCTTCGCGGACAAAGATTTATGGAGGGGGTAAAAAGTCCATGTCAGCTGCAGGCTCGTTTGTGGCTGACAAGTCCGATGCGTTTACAGCATTGTTATCTATACTAACAATTTGGATGGCAAACAGCAAGAAACAGAAGAGTTCCTGTCAGGACCAGGGAGAGATATTATAAATGTTGTTGTGTCTCTGTGGACCTAGATAGACAAAGTTTAAAAAAATATTCCTGGCCCAGGACTTCCCATCTTCTATATATGATCCTCTAATGTCCTTATGACGTTTCTTGTAGTAGTAGGCACTGTCCAAAGCAGCCATTCTCAATGGGGGCCCATCACTCTGGAGACCACAGCACATTTAAGTAAAAACCTTTGTTTCCCCTCTTCACGTTACATAAATATTTTTTTTGTTTTTATGTAGTTGGAAGGAGATAATTTCAGAAGAAACTGTGACAGATTATGTTGTGTTTGTATTGATTATAGTAGGTCACATACAAACACTTTAAAACAGATCTTATTTAAAATACTGGAGCTTTGCTCATATTAGACAGGCCAATTCCAAGAGCCTTTGCAAAAGCTTTGGAGAGTGCCCAAGAGACTTCACTAATGGATTATTATTTACAAAAAGGCAACAGATGAAGGAACTTGTCGGAGGCGCAGGCTGTCTGGGGGGAACATGCTGTTCTAAGAGGATCATGTGGTTTTGTAAGCAGAGAGAGTAAAGCAGGCTTTTTCTCAGAGAGAGGAATTTTACCATCAGCAGCAACAGCTGAGACTGGAACAGGAAAAACTGGCAAGCTTGTGAAAAACTCCATTTGGAAGATGGGTTGTGAGTGCTAAGTTCAGCCTGGTCAAAACCCTTGTGGTTCATGCAAGAGGAGAGGATTGGTTGCCTAATGTTTCACTTGAAATAAAAAGGAACTTTTAAAGTGTGATCCTGTTATCGTGTTTAAATATAATTAAAAACAACTTTTGTTTAAGTAACCATTTATGTTGATGAATATCTATTAATGGTGGGTTTTGGAGTCGTCTAGGCTCGTAACAAAACCAAAGTGACTGCTTCACAGGAAAGGGATAAAATCAGCCAGTCTCGCAGCATCCATAGGAAAAAAAGGGCTCAGGCCTGGAACATCATTAATATATCTTTGCTTCTTATGGACACTTCGAAACTGGCTGAGTCCCTCCAGCATTTCTGTGTGTTTCACTTATAGGGAAGGAGGCCCATAAACGTTGAGCGGAGTCCTTATGGGGCCATAGCAAAAAAAGATTGAGAATGGCTGATCCAAAGTACTTATACCAGTCGACAAGAAAGTCCAGAATACTGCTCAAGTTCTTTGGTACCCAGCTGTAGAAATCTCATGAGACCCCCTCTCCTGGATTAACTTGCTGCCAGAAAACTGCTGTTACAGCCCCGGCCATGGCTCACAGTCAGTAGTTAAGATATGCATTCACAGCTGATCTTGAAATTTGACCACAAAGATTAAAAAGGCCTCATGCACATGATTTCCCTTTTCCAACATGATCTGCAATGAAACAACTTCAACAGGGGATCAATAGATTTCTCTCCTCTAGATCCCAATAAGTAAGAACATCTCCACAATCTCTATCAGTACCGGAGCACCACAGGGCTGCATTCTTAGCCCCCTGCTCTACTCACTTACACCTATGACTGTGTGCCTTGTTGTGACAACACTATCTACAAATTTGTTGATACCGCAGTTAGTAGGTTACATAAAAAGGAGTGATGAGTTAGCATACACATGGGAGATTTAAAACTTGGTCGAGTGATATACTAACAGGAGCTGATTGTGGACTTTAGGAAGGGAAATCTAGAGATATATGATCTAGTGATCATTGGGGGATCAGAGTTGGGGAGGGTGAGCAAATTTAAATTCCTGTGAGTCACTATCAAGGACGACCTTTCCTGGGCCCAGCACATTCATGACATAGTGAAGCACATCGGTGCCTCTACTTCCTCAGGAGTTTGCAGATGTCTAGTATGACATCGGAAACCTTGGCAAACTTCTACAGTGGAAAGGATGTTGACTGGCTGCATCACAGCCTGGTATGGGGACACCAATACTTCTGAGGGGAAAACCCTTCAATAGGTATGGATGCAGCCCAGCACATCACAGGAAAACTCTTCCCACGATCGAGAAAATCTATTTGGAACGCTGCTGATGGAGAACAGCAGCAATCATCAAGGATCCACACCTCGCAGGACATGCTCTATTTTTGCTGCTGCTAACAGGAAACAACCTTCGTAGCACCAGGTTCAGGAACAGTTGCTACCCCTCCCCCATCAGACTCCTAATCTGACAATGAACCTAAACTTTGAACTTTGGTGTCCAGTAACAGAGGTGTCATGAAGCTGGCTGAATAAATAGACTGAAGAATTCTCATGGAACAAAATGAAGTAAAAAGAGTTCATTTTATTTAACTTATTACATCATCAGAAAAACTAAGATCAGGTCATACACATGGAATTAAAGTACAAATAAATATTAAACATTAATATTATAAATTAATCTTTGTTAAATATTTTTCCAAAGGAATGACAATCACATATTTATACTTTCAAACCAGGAAGGTTTTCTCAACTGTAGATTTGCTAGAACATAGCATTTCACAAACTCATCTGAAGCTCAAGATTTATCATTTTACAGGAAAAGCATAAAAAATATTTACATTTAATTATTAAGTTGACTGCATCAGACAAGAAAATGCAAGCAATATTTTATTGGAGAAAAAAAAGAGTATAATTTATAACAAATAGTAGATTTATACATTTAACTGCCCATGGTTTCCATTCTATAGATTAACGATGATAAATTCCGATAGCTACATCATTATTAAAACAGTACCCTCACTGATACATCTGCCTGTCTTCCAAATGTTGTCAGAGAAATCCAACGGAAATTTCTTAAGTTTACTGATTGCCGATTTATTCAAATTAATTCTACTAGTTCAACAGGTTAATACACATTAAATGACAAGTTATCCATTAAAACAATTAATCATCACACACCACCTTCAGCATGTTGGAAATTTTTGCACAATCGCACTTGATTACGTCTTTCAAAAAACTAAAATGTTAAATACAGTTCTAGAAGTAGCACTTCATAATATATCCCTGAAGGTAAGCATGGAACTAAAAACTAAAAGAGTAATGTTATTGATTAGGAATAGTTGAGATGGCTCAATACCTCAAAAACATAAATTAAATTTATATCATTTTTAAAAATGAAATAAAATTGTGTTACTTTGATAGCTTTAACTTGCACAAACTTTGCTCTTTTTAATTACATAAATGAGGTCTGTCGTTTTGCAATTTTGTTACTAAAATATTTTAGAAATAGTGGAAATAACCGTTAAGATTAGAAAACACAATGAAAGGAATTTTCTCTTGCACTGATCAACCTGTGAACTTTCTCCCATTGACTTTAATGGTTAAAGATTTTAAGGCTTGCAAGCTTAAAACCATGAATTACAGGTAATATTATTTGTACAGAAAAACCTGCTTAGTTCAGCTTACTGAAAAATTCATTTAAAACTGGATCAAGAATTAATCTAGTGTTGGCACTTAATCCAGAAATTCTGCACACACTGGGGAGATAGTCATTATACTCAATCTATTCTACAGCAATTTATTTATTTGTAAAAACAGTAAACAATGTTTGACAGTACTAAAACTGCGCCAGTAGTGATGATACATTTTTCTGATGGTGCATGAGGTCACTTATCATGAGGTCAATGGAACAAACCCAAATGTTCTCACTGTATGGTGAGCATTGAATTAAAAACCAAAGAATGAATGTTTTGATATTGAGTGGCCTCCAACCACAACAAAAAGTGTTTAGACTGAAAAATATAACAGAAGGCTCTTCATGCACTAAAAGGCACTGTACCTTTCTTGTTCATATTCTACCTTAATGTCAAACAAATTAGGAGAGAAAAAAAAACAATGGCATTAATGAACAACAGCTCAAATTCCAGTTTTATTAAAATAATGGAAAAGTCCAGCCCAGAGGAGGTCACCACACAGCAGCTTTAAAATTCAATGAACCATGTAATACGGTGTGTGCTGAAAGTACAAACTGAATTTAAATGTCATTCTCATTTACCTTCAATAACATCAAAGCAGCAGGAGACTGATCAGCTCTTTGTCCATTACTGCATGCAGAGCTGCTAACTCTTTGAAGTAGCGTCCACTTCTGGGGCAGCTTTTGTTCTTACTCCTGCGCAACAAGCACATCGCCAGATTGCTTAAAGCAGAATTGCTTATTTACAATGACGAGTCCTGTCACATTTTATTAATGCAAAGGGGGTTGGGCATTACGATGTGAAAATTGTACAGCGTGAATGTCTCCAGAATGACTCTCTTCTAATATTTTTTTTAGTCGATCAGGCGCTTGTTGGGTTTGGAACTTGGATCCTACCTTTGCATTACTGAGATATACGAAACCTCATGGAAACAAAAGAGAAAGTTATTTATTAGTATTCTTGTCAATACAATATTAAACCTAATAACTGCAGAAACATCATCATATAGGTATGGAAGTAGCAAAGTCTTCTAATCTTTGACCTACTCTATTGGAAAATGGACCATGCCATGTTATTCACAAGCTGAATACTCAACTCGGAAAAATCAATAAAAATGTGCCTTGCTATAAAACCCATATAAAAACTACAAAAAAGCTACCTTACAAAAATGCCCAAACTGATTTCTTGCTTTCCTATTGTTTTCTATTATTTTTTGAAAGTATAATTTATTGAGTCGCCTTAAAACACCCAAAGACACAATTCTAGCTTCACTCATCAACACAATGAGCTTTTCCTGTTGAAATATTCCAGGAAGAAAGTGACTCTGATTAATTCAACCTATCAATTCATTTTTACAACTACACTAACTCTCTCTTCAAATACTAACCCTCCACACATCCCACAATGTACCTTCTGTTTTACAGTTTTGTATTGAATAATTTTAGGTTCATGAAACAAATCTCCAATGAAAATGGAAATGCAAAAGGCCAAAGTTGGTTTCAGAGAACTGTATAAGCAGACTACAAACAAAATAGGCCAACAGGTCGATTAGTACAAGAGCTGACATCGGGTAAAGCAAAATAACAGAGAACTGAACTTAGTTAGGTTTTGCATATGGTAATAGAACAAAGTTATTCTAATACACGCTGACCCCACAAATCATTTAACTTGAATAAGATTATCTGCTTTAATGATGTTTATTGAGTACAATAGTCAGGACATGAGAGATAATTCCAAATAACATTATTGGATGTTATAGATCCACCTGAAATGTTTAGCATCACATTCTCAAAAGAGCATCTCCACAAATTCTATCGTCATGCAATACTCATGAAGTGATACCTAACGTTCTTCTTATCAGGTATCTGGGGGAAGTCTTGAAGCTAAAACATTTTGACACCAGTATACAGTGGGAACCCGCGAGACCTTTAAAAAGGAAAAGTCAGTATATTTTTTTTTCATTGTAAAAGTAGCTCATATATTAAGGAGAGTGTATAGAATAAATGAGATCAATCACAAGGAGCTACAGGTCCAAACCAGTACTTCAAATTTATGTTTCGGATAGGCAGTAAATTCTTTGCACTGGCTAACTAGTTTTTGGCTAGAATATTTAGTTACGTTGTTTACAAAGTTACATTAAAAATATTTACCATCCCTTCATCTTGAAAGGACCTATAGTTTACATGAGTATATAACTGAGGCCTCGTGATTTTGGTTCACCCATCCTTCCAGAGACCTGCAGGATTTTGAAGAGGGAGGGTTGGTAGTATTTTCCCAGTGCCTCGTATGCCTGAAGGAGGTCATCCAAAACTCAGGAAGATTAGGGAAAGGCAGGGATCATCACTGCTTGATAAATCAGCCATTTTGTACTAGGCCTGAGGTCTTGTTCTTCAAATATTCCTTTCCATAACAGACAAAGGTGGCATTGAAGGCAATGTTGCATTTCATGGTTCTTATCTTCTGAGAAGTAGCCCCGAAGATTGAGGAAGAGGCCCACCTTTTCCCACTTTACAGTTGGACGGCTTTATGTTGCAGCAGTGGGGAAGGGGGAGAGGTGTTTGTTTTTGCAGATGTTGAGTGTAAGGTCTATTCTCTCATATGCTTCGGTGAACCAATCAACATTGTCTCGGCACTTGGCCTCCAACCATGCAACAAGCATTGGCTGCACACTGCACTGATGCTTGGGTGATATTCCTCCATGTCATCACTCCATTCTTAAACTCTCCATCCTTCTAAACTACCACCCTACTTACAGTCATGTCCCCTTTTTGACAACTCCTTCAAACTTTCTGTTCTACCCCAACTGCTCTTTACCAAAGACACAAATATTTTATATTCATCTGATTAACTTTCACTCCACTTCTTTTTCGATCTGACTGCAGTATTAACATGTCTCACAAAATAATCTTTGTCTAAATCCTTTCTACTTTCCAAATTGGTGGAAGTTCCCCTCTCTGGGTTTAGTTTCCATTTATCCAGTCATAATCAGATAATCACCTGCAAGTTGTTCAAGTTGAATGGGCAACAAAAATTGTTTCATACCAATCTGACACTTTCTGTGCAAATTCAACTTGAACAGTTATCTCAAACACAATTTTAACAAATAAATATAACAAAAATACAGCACTATATAAAAAATGTAACAAATGTCCAATGGCACCTGACCATGCTATTGCACCAAATCTTTGGCTACAGTGAGCTCTTCTGGTAAAAATAGGTATTGCTAGCCTATGCAAAAAGTCCAGTAAAGCCCAGTAAAACCAGTGTCAGTACTTGGCAGTCACTGCAACCACCCATTTTAAAAAGTAGACGCATAATTTTTCTTTCATTAAAAAAAATTCCTTAATTTTACAGTTTTATTACGAGGTTCAAATATAAATACTTCAAAGATTACAGTAGCTTTGTATGACACAGAAGAACTGTTGCAAAGGATGAGCAAGGAAATCCAGTTACTTAGTCCGAATTTACATCTCGTTATGATGTAACAATGCAAAGTACCTGTAGTTGCCTATTCATAGCCTTTGATAGTAAAAGGATTTAATGATATTAGATACATATTTATCAAATGACTTAACTGCAAAATGTACTAAATTATATTGATCAACAAAGTCACTTGCTTTCTGCCTTCGATTATAACTAACAATTACAATATTGTTCTGCAATTACTAGAACATCCAGCTATCTTAACACTGGAATGAAACAGGCGCTCTTGTTCTTGGGATCCTAAAAAATTTCAAAAGACAGTCAATTATCAAAAAGACAAAAAAAAATTATTCCATAGAATTAGCTTAATTCTGGTTTAATAGCAACATCTTTTTGCCATTCACATTCTCAAATATACAAGGAATGACTCGTGTTGCCTGACAGAAATATTTAAAATTAATTATTTGATGTTCTGACAGGATAAAGCATAAGTTCAACTGCAAAGCAGAATAACAATGGTAAAGAAATGTTTGGCCCCCCCAAGAATAACTTGGGACACTTAGGATTGTTTGCACAATTGGATATCATTCTCAAAAACACTTCTATTTCACCTTTTATAAAACATGTTAAACAGTGGTACAATCACTTTTGTAGTGACCTGTTGAGTTTAGGGATACAAGTTCTCTGGACTCCAACTCCAACTGCACACCTCATTCATCCGATAGTGGGATATTCAAATAAATGTTTCTGAATTAAGTATTAAGCTCAGGTGGAAAAGCAGAAATAAATTAATGACATCTCATACTTTCCAGGATGCTGTTAATTACCAAATAATGTAGTTCCAATTATTTTTGCTTGATATACAAATGGATATACAGATGGATTTCTCAAGAAAATAAAAGATCTGTCATACCTCATTGATTATTCGTCCCAAGTTCTCCTGACATCGGAATGGTTTCCTATACTCGTATAAATATAGCATTATTTCAGATCAAATGGTCTATTAATTATTATCTATTATAAAATTATACTGATTATGAGAGTTAAAAAAAACAGTAAGCACTGACTTTGATCCATTCAATTTGCAGTAATGCAGAGCTCTGGGGGGGTCTGACAATCCACCTCTTGGGCAGAAAATAGGTAAATAAACGGAATTCAACCCATCCTATTCCCCTGAGGCAAGTTTAATGAGGAGTCAGGCTAAAGTTCTTGAAATGTTGAGGCTTGTTTGCAAAAGTGGTTTCAGTAAGTAAGGATAGTAATTAAGTTTGTGATCTCCCCATTGACTCCTTTTTGAATTTAAGACCAGCTTAGATTACTATCTCTTCTCAATGAAAGATATTAAGATCATAATGTATTGCTCTTAGAAATGTAGGTGTAAATCTATGAAAGATGCAACAAAATGAAATACTCATCTCGACCTGAATAGCTGGTTGAAGCTAGATGATCCTTTCTATTACTAATTCTTATTTTTGTAATCCAACAGACTATTTCATGCGGATTTCAAATTAGTGACTGCCATTTGTACATAATTCTATAATGGAAAGATACCAACTGTTTTTCACATTAACAAATTGAGGGAAGTGTAATAACCTAATTTTTGAACAACATTTAAGAAATTAAAACCAAAAACAAAAATAGAGATGCAATAACATTTGTATTCTTACCTATCTATTTTTATTTCCACAGTGACTGTGAATTGTGCCTCACTATCAGGCAGATATGTGGAAGGAATGATCACATAATTTCCTTCTGTCAGACTGCAAAGCTGGGTTACTTCTTGTGTATATCGATGAGGGACACAATTCACTACTGGCTCCTTAAGCTGACAAGATACTTGATTTATATTGTTAGTGTTGTGGACCTGTGCAAAATAAGCAAAACATATGAAAGACAGCATCAGTGATTAATATTAAAGCTTCAGAAAACAAAGAGGAAATTGTCGCTTACTCCACAATAAGACCACAAAAAATATAATGGGTATCAATGGTGCAGATCTCCATAGATATTAAATAAAGTAAGTTTTGAAAGAATTATAGATAAATTATTCAATGTAGCCCTGATCAGAATTGCCAGAAAGCTGGCTGGCAACACAACAGCTGTAATTTCTGATGCCAACGAAACAAACATTTTTATTGTAATTAACTTGAATTTGGGATGGGATGGAAATAAACATTTTATCCTAGATTCCTAACACTGGCAACCTCCAAAAACTGGCACTTTTATCCGGTAATGAAAATGACCGCCTGGCTCCTAGCGCCCCCCACCCCCATGTCCATCAGTCGCCCCCGCCCCAGTCGGATGTCCCCCTGCCTGCCCCAGCTGTCTGTCGGTCACCGCCCCCCTGCCCCCAGCCATCTGTCACCCCCTCCCCCATCTAACTCCCAATGCAGCAGCAGGGGTACAGTGCTGCTAAGCCCGGAGTTCACTTGTGGTGGCAGCTGGCGACAGCTCAATGAGGGAGCAATGGCCATCTTCCTTCCCCATAATTCCCTGGCAGAGCGGTTCCAGCTGCATTGGGGATTATGGGGAAGGAAGATGGTCATTCTCCCTCACTCCGCCAGCCGCTGCTTTTCTCCCACTGGGTGCTCAGGGCTGGGAGTCGACTTTCCATCGAAGTGAAGTGAGGGCACCCACGGGGTAGGGGATGGGGGTGACAGGGACAGGGTTCTGAGCCAGTTTTATTCTGGTCTTACTTTCAAATTTAAAAAAAAAACATGCTAGTGATATTATGGCGTTTTATGGTCTTTATTTGTCCAAATTCATTTCACACCCCGCACCCCCATTTTGTGCATTTTTGCACGATTTTGAAGCATTGCATTTGCTTAAAGGGGCTGCCATTTTAAAATTATTCTGAAATCTGGAAGACTCCAAATAACGGCAGGTGTCCAGTCCCGAAAATCCTGCATATAAGGTTAGGCACCTGCATTGGAAAAATGAGGCAAAGTCATGATTAAGGTAAACATTAGTGTTATTCATTGAGAGTTCACCAGAGTTGAAGATGACTTACTTCTACTTTAGTTCTGTGGGCTCTGAAGTGACCACAATTCCAAAGCAGGACTTACTCATTCTACTACAAGTGAAAGAAGTGGAGCTTGACTGAGTGGGTTGGGTGATTTGGTTATTGCATGCTCATTTCACTGTTTGTGGAATGAAGGATTCAAGAGCACAGTGTCTCCCCAAATATTTTAACAGTCAATCCTACCCTTCTTGGGCCAGTGATTGCTGTGCCAGAGGAGGAGTTGCATTTTTTTTAACCCCAAAGTGGTCTTGGGGAGTCTTTAAAGTGCCTTTTCTGTCCTACTGAGAACTTGCTTGCTGTGACAGAACTTGGAATAGAGCGATTGCTTTAAAATGCCAAACATGCAGAAGTTGTAGCCTGTCCAGCAGAGCTCCATGACTATGATCTGAACTTCCTTTATGAGGTTGGTGACTTGGGAAAGGATGCTGACATTGGATATGTGGAGCAAGTACAGGAACCTCTCCTCCACTGCTCTTTTGTGAAAATTATGGTGTGTCCTTTTAGACTTGAGGACATTAAACTGAGGGAGATATATTGGGAAAAACAAATATGGATGCGAGTATAGATTTCATTGTGAACATGAGTGTTGGCGGTAACTGAATGAAGAGAAGGACAGATACAGTGGTGTCCCACTCACTGAACTAATCTATATAATTGGGAATTAGCATTAATGTTAAAATTTGTTGATCCCTGGTCTCTCTCTTCCTATATCTGTAATCTCCCAATGTATTAAACCAATCAAAAGTCATGGCTAATCAGGCCAAGTTTTAGAAATATATTTTCATAATGCCAACTTATTTTCAATGAGGAAAAGGCGATAGAGTTAGTGTAGCAGTTAACACCAGCGACTGGGGTTCGAATTTGCTGTTGTCTGTAAGGAGTTTGCATGTTCTCCCTGAGTCTGTGTGGGTTTCTTCCGGGTGCTCCGGTTTCCTCCCACTCTTCAAAAACATACCAGGGTTGTAGGTCAATTGGGCAGCATGGGCCTGTGGGCTGAAAGGGCCCACATTACAGTATGTGCTGTATGTCTAAATTTAAATATAAAAAAAAGCAAATAGGCAGTAAAGATGCATCTGATCAATACTGATGCTCAATAAGCAAATCAAAATAATAGCAATATCAATGCAAAGATACCAGTAATAAATGCAAACAAACTGATGTCTATTCAAAAACAAAACCTTGTTTTTCTTGAAAAATTTCAAAGAATTTATAATTTTCTGTAGAAATACTTAGCAATTTTCTTTTACCAATTTCATTTGGTATTGTTCGGAGGGATTACTTTCAATCAATGATGCATTCAATTCTGATCCACGGCCTCTTTTCCAGCCTCATGTAAACAATATTACCTGATAAACATGGAATCCTATTGGCAGAAACTGTCCATCAAAATATTCCTGGCACAGTGTTATTCTAACGTTTCCAGTGCCAGTACTGGAGAAGACTGAAAATGACAAATGTGGATTAGTGCTGTATGTTGGGAAGTTCCTGCTTCCACCGGCACTCTTTCCTTCCATCCATGAGTCTGTGAAATGTATTATCTCCCATTCCCCTTCAGCATTTTCCCCAAACTTGGCAAGTGGATGAGATGCTTTCACGGCACTATGAATAGAAAGCATTTTATGAATATTACTTTTTAATGCCATCATGAATAATGATACATGCAAAACAGGACAAGTTGTTGTGAATTCATATCCCACTTGTTAAAAATAAATAAAATTTACATTTCCTTCCATTTCTCCATTAAAATCCATTTTGGCGGCACGGTTAGCGCAACACTATTACAGCGCCAGCAACCTGGACTGCACTCCAGCACAGTCTGTAAGGAGTTTGTACATTCTTCTCATGTCTGAATGGGTTTCCTCCAGATGCACATATGGAGGAGGGGGGTTGTAGGTTAATTGGGGTATTTAAGCTGCATGGGCTCATTGGCCGGAAGGACCTGTTAATGTTCTGTTTATCTAAATTTAAACCATCAAAAGATTGCTAATCTGCATTAGTTTGCCATAATTCTGGAGTTGACACATTTAAAAAATAAGAACTGGCCTGACACATTTATCTTTCATAATCAATATAATTAAGTCCTTTAATTCAGTTTCAAAAATACCAAATCAGCCCATTCTGAAGAGAAGTTGAATTTGATTTTTTCTTTTAAAATCCACCTACATAGTTTATAAAATACACAATTATTCCACCCCTGCTATTTTATGTCTGTGTAAATGGCTCTCTGTGTTCTTACCTCAGTGAAATTTTGGATGTGGAAAATGCACGTAGTAGAAATTCTCCATCTTCATCTTTCATGAACGTACTGGGGATTACTAGGTAGTAGCCAGGTGCAAGATCGCAATGCAGCTTTGCTTCTCTGTCATACATATGGCATTCTGTTGCAATTGTGGGTGGTTTGGCTACGGTTTTTTGCAAATTAAATCGCTTTTTATCCACCTAAAATATCACAGAGAACAGAAAATCAAAGCTTTTCTGCTGCACTCAAGTACAGTGGGCAGTTCTGGTTGCCACATGATAGGAAGGATACCATTGCACTGAAGAGAGGACTCAGCAGGATGTTGTCTGGATTGGAGGACTTCAGTTATGGGAAGAAATTGGATAGGCTCTGCTTATTTGTCCTGGAGCAAAGGAGGCTGAGGGTGACCTGATACAAGAATATGAGAGGCATAAAGTGGGTAAGGTAGATGTTTTTTTCCCCCCCATGGTAGGAATATCAAAAGGAGGATATAGTTTAAGGTGAAAGAAAAGTGTTTTAAAGGGAATGAGAGGAATATGTTTCCCCTCTCCCCCCCCCCCCAAAAAAAAGAGTAATTGATATCTGGAACGCAAAACTGAGGAGATGGTGAAATCTGATGCAATCATGGTGTTTAAATAGCATTTAGACAAATAAATAACATATGGAAGATTAGCGTCCCAGTGTGGGCAAATGGGATCAGCGCTGGTGATATAGCATGGACTTGGTAAACCAAAGTATTTGTTCCTGTCCAAATATAATTCCATGACTCAAAGTCAAGAAAGTTATTTTCATTTTGTGACTCTTATCAACTTATATACAGCAAATTTAAATTTGATTTCAAATCTTCAGGCAGGAGCATTTTATTGTTGCAGATTATGCCATACAGTAAGAATAAATGACCAAAATGTCCAATACATATTTATGACTGGCATGAACCATTTAGTTTGAGCTGCAAGTACCTTCCACACGTGCAGTCCTATTGCATGGTAACAGTTCTGTTGGAGGACATCAGTGATGAACCTTTTGTTATCTAGACAATGTATAGGAGTATCCCGAGTCCGAAGAGTCTTGCCATTTTTATTGCCCGAATCATACTTTTTTTGTAAAATTGTGATCACTATTTCACCTGGATCCAGAATTCGCAGCCAGAATTTCGGATTACTGCAGAAACTGCTGTTATTGCGGCAACCACCAGCAGACTGACCTTTGACCCAGCCTCCTGAAATTTGTAGTGTATGGCACAAACTTTTACCTATACAAAAAAAGAGAATACTAAAAACAAACACGGTCATTTGCACGATAAAACAAAATAAAAGTGTGCGTCAATAAATTGATCATACACATAGTTTGTACAGGGGCACTCACTGCAGACGAGCTCCTTTTACTGATCTATTAATGGTATTATTGCAAAATATTTACACAACTGTCATCACAGTATTTACATAGAACAGAATATTTGACTAATAATTTGCATTCATTTAAATATTTTCATCATTCTTAATGCTAATTATTAAACAGAAGATGATTTCACCCATTATACTGATGCCATCTCTTATAGATATACAATTTGTGACATTGACTCTGCAATACTAACCTGTCAGATAATCACTTGCAAACATTTAAAGGTATAATTTGTGACACCAGCAAAGATATATCCTACAAGAAGAGTAACGACTCTTAAGACGAGGATGAGCCAACAATTGCTAACTAAGGAAGTTAAAGAATTTGATAGGTTGAAAGAAAAATCTTATATTAGTGGTTGACTTTGAGTCTTTGATAAATCAGAATTCAGAAAAGGACTAAAAATAATCTAAAATAAACCATGAGGGCAAATTAGCAAGAAATGACATTAAAAGCTAATTTAAATATGCAAAGAAAAAAGTCAAACTGAATATAGGACCCTTTGAGAATGAAACTGGGAGTAAAAAGTATGACCTAGAGTTTAATCAAATATTTTTCCTGTCTTTTACACAAAAAAGTATCAGAGATATCTCATCAACACTTAAAAGTACAGAGGGTGGAACTAAAACATCATCTCTTTTACTGGCAAATAAGTATTGTGCAACTATTGAGGCTAAAGACTACCAAGTCCCCAAGAACAGATGCTTGGATCCTAAAAGTAGTGAGAGAGATAGTGGATGCAGTGGTTGCAATCTTCCATTTTTTTTTTAAATTAAGCTCATGGTCCAGAGAGTAGCACAACAATCATTGCCCTTCTGCATTCTTTGGAGCCATGTAAAGCTAAAGTAGGCTAATCAACATATAGAAAAAAAAAATCAGCAAATCTGCCACTGTAAAATCCTCCAAACCCATTGACAGGAAAAGCGAAATAATGTCTATGTCCATTCCCAAGCCGACATCAAGACTGTTCTCACTCAAATAGATCAGGTGAAGGGCCACTATGTCCATACGTCCAATGCCAGTCCCCCAAAACAAGCTCTCTATTCTGAGCTCCAACACAGCCAGATATTCCAATGAGGAGAAAAAAAAAATGTTCTTGAAGCCTTCTTGAAAATACCACATCCTCACCAACTCATAGGAGCCTCCAAGCCTATGAGCAATCATGATGTAGAATCTGAGAAGTCATTTCGTACCCTGAATTTCAGCAGGTAGCACGCAATAGTCAAATGCAAATAGAAGGCACCAGTAACAAACTTAACAACCCACCCGTCCACCTTATCAAAGACCACCTGCCTCCACTATGACTGGGGTGCAGTGAAAGAAAATATATTCAGTCCTGAAGACTTGGTGGGAATAAGTCTGAAATGACATTTAAGCAGCAATGTTTTTCCACATTCAGACCTGCATAGCTCTCTGTAATGTAACCATATTCATGAAATGTGCTATGAGGCTTTTAAAGAGTTTGGTGATAAGACTTAAAGCAACTTATTGGGATTTATTTCTATTTTTTAATGACCTATTAGGAGTTTCAGATGGCTTGGTGGCAGCTTTCTATAAATGTCTTTGTTTTTAGTTCCGCACACTAACATTCAACTGGTTGCATCTCTGAAAATGGTTTCTACAACCTTAAACTGCTTCAGCATTAGCACATGTCCACATTTGGTGAATCAACAGATCTAATTAATGACCTCTGAGGTCAGTCTCAAAGATACGACATGGGAAAATATATTGAAATACTTGATCTTTACAAAACTGGCAATGAATTAAATATCTAAACCTACCTGTTAAAAGGCTGAGGAGGTATCCTTCCGGATTTATAGGATAACCAACCGTCACCTCATCAAATTCATTTAAAAACTCTTGTTCCTCCACCCAGAACTCTCCTTCCTCCGCCAAGGACTGCAACTGTGCAGCCACAGCTACGTCAATTTTGTTCCAACCATCACCACTATTAAAAATAGCACACATTTTTAATCAGGACATACTTACAATAAACCCTTGGTGAATTGCATTTAATTTTAAAGTGTAGTATCTAGAAAGTGTAAATGAGATGGAGGGTTTAAAAGAATTTGAATACCTGTAACCAATGTGATTCAATTTCAACTATCATTGAAACTCTGTACTTTTAACTAATATTTGAGTTGATTGTATTTAGTCAATCAGATTATAAAAATCCTGCACCTGTAATGGGCGGCATTGTTAGCACAATACTGTTACAGCACAAGCGACCTGGGCTCGTATCTGTAAGGAGTTTGTACGTTCTCCCCATGTCTGTGTGGGTTCCCTCTGGGTACCCTGGTTTCCTCTTTCTCTTCAAAACATACTGGGGTTGTAGGTCAATTTGGGTCTAAATTTAAACATTTTAAAAATGGGAAGGGATAATAATTGCAGAAGAATTGGAAACTGGGCAAGTGATAGTCTGAACACTAAGTATTATGCTCTGTTGAATAGCATGAGTACATGCTGTTCAGTGTAGATAGAACAGCTTTCAAAGTTCTATGGCTATAGGAATGGATAGGGGTCTGTAGGGAAAAGAAATTCCAATTCTGGTTCTGAACCTACTAAATCAAGCAGAACAGTTCAGGTTGTCAATTATGTACTTAAAGAAGGGAGGGGAATGGAGACAGTTGCTACTTTGGAAGGAAAAGATAAATTATCTATTTTCTTTACAGTAGTCCAGTGAAATTAATTCCTTCGCTTATCAAATCATTCACTTTCAGGTCATTTTCTTGGGTGGGTTTTAGCCCAGCAGAGCTTTCACTAATTGTAGAACATTTAGTTTTCACCAGGAATCACAGCAAACATCAAACAACTCAAGCCTTAGTAAGTGCTACTGATCACCTTTGTTTTACAAATACAAATTAACTGCCTTCAGGTTATATTGATAAGCAGGAAATATAATTTAAACCTAGAGATTCCACGACAATTCATAATTTTTCGGTGCAGAAATCATAATGTCAATAGAAATCACTCAAATATTCTCTAAATATTAGTCAAGTTATTGTATTTACTGCAGAATGATTTGCATCAGTCAGTTGAGTCTTTGACAATAGTCTACTGGCTTTAATAAACAGTAGCTTACGACGAAAAAAAATCAGGTTCCACACAAGTACTGACTGCTGATTACGGTTGTAATCTCCCAGCATGCCATGCTGGGAGAGTTCAGGAGTGAATATGGCTTATAGTGGTACTAGAAAATGGGCTAAAAACTTATTTTACTCTATTATTTCAAATTTCAGCTGATATGATTCACATTTTCAAACTGTATTCAGATTCGGAAAGAAAGAGAATAAAATTAAAACACTGAATATCAGGAGTAGAATTTTCCAAAGAAGCTATTAGAGTGTCAAATACTGAAGGAGGAAGATCATCGCCTACATGACATGAGATTTCAGCTCTCAATGGAAGCTCATCAAGTACCCCAGTAGTTCAAAGGTCATTTGATAATTTAGAAATCTTTGCAAAGAATATGTGAATAATCATACTCTTATCATGCTTGATTTGCTTTAAATACATCAATAAATTCTGTCATTAAAGCACTAAAGTTGTCAGGCATATAATATTTAATTTGATTATAAGTGTCGATGAGAAGCAATTGCTTCAACCAATATGTAAAGATTCTACTCTGCTGGTAAAATGACAGATTATGATGGTGGTTGCAGTACCTTGTGGCTTCAGAAGCTTGATTTGCACTATTAGTGAAACTGGTAATGTTTTTGGAGACTATTAATAGTCTCCCAGAGTTATGTCAGAACAAGGGTGCAAAATGAGATGAAGTAAACCTTCAATAAAATCTTACTACAGGTACATGATCCTTCATCCGGACATCTAAAATCCGGAAAGCTCCAAAACCCAGTAAGTGGGGAGAGAGGCAGCCAGCGCTTGGGGGAGGCGGCTGAGGGACTGGCGCTTGGGGGAGACGACCAGGCGGCTGAGGGACCGGCACTTGGGAAGATGGCCAGGTGACTGGAAGGGGGTGAGGGTGGATATGGCAGCACAATTCAGGTGGGCTTTCCGAAATCTGGAAAAATCCAAAATTCGGAACACACTGTCCCCCAAGGGTTCCGGCTAAAGGATCGTGTACCTGTACTGAGTATCCCCAGAAGAGCTTGTCAAGATGAGGCTCAAATGTGCTCAACCACACGATATTCAAAATAAAGCCCTCGTGCTCTAACTTGATTATTGTCAATAATGTTTTTAAGCAGATTGCACGATAATTACCTTTGATGGGCTGAAGTAGCATTGAAATGAAATGAAAGGCAAAAACAGCTCCACTGAGCTCATATCATTTGAAAGACAATATTAATGGTGTTACCCTTCCTGCCAGGAGCCATTCCAACATCTTCTATCCCACAAGTTTCTTATCCTTAGCAAACTGACCACATCATCTTTGAGTCCACTAATGTTCTTCATATCTACAACAATGAAGGCATGAAATTCTGCGTGTTCATTGGATCCTGGAGGTCAAATAGCATAAAATCATATTATACACAAATTAATTTATGCCAATCATCACATTGGTTTATCACAATATAACTCTGGTTATTTTCCATTTTTTGCAACTTGTGGCTTTACCTTTTGTGGACCCATGAACGGAGCAGCTTATAAAGCTTTTATCTATCAAATCCTTCATCAACTCAAATGTTGATTTTTCAGAGAAACTGACATGATTATTCTTCTCATTGTTTTTTCTATAATTCTTTAGAGTCCATCGATCAACCAGGCCTCCTGTGACGTCTACCAGAGCTTCAGCCACTTGTCCAGCCCAAAGCTTTTCATAGCAACCATGGAATCTTTGAAAAGAGCAATAACTACCTTTATCAATGTCCTCACCAAATACAATGCAATTTAAATTCATCTTATGTTTGAATTATAGACACAAAATACTTTAAAAACAGTAAACAAATTGCTGATGGATAAAGATTGGTCAAATTTTACCTCAACAGTTAAAAGAATCTAGCTTCAGGCTTTCAAGTCATTAACAAGACAAGGATTTTTAAAACACCCATGTTCAGATTCATCTTACACATCAATAGATCTTGTTCATCGAGGTGGTTGGTGGGGCCAACAGATAAACTGTTCTTTGACCATAAAGCCGAGCTCAATAAATCAATGAGAAATTGAAAAAAAAGTGAGAGTGAAAAAAAGAAAAGGAACAGAGGAATTACTTTTTAATAAGAGCACAGGGTTCAGAAATAGCAAAGGCAGCCAAGAAGCCTCGAAGATAAGGAACACTTCCCTTAACAAAGACAAAATAAATAAAATTCAAAGATGTTAAAATTGCACATTTTGGCCAAAAATGACCATAAGCCAGTGTGTAAATAGTTCAATACATCGGTGCAAGTTTTGGCTTAATACTCAGGTAAAATTAGTGAAGAGCAAATTCAGTGAACCAGTTTGGCATCCGTCCCATTTTATCCAGTAAGACTATACTTGACTCATTGTAAACTATCCCTTTATACTGAGCACACGACTGCTGCTTGTATTCCCTCATCAGGGCATTCTGATGCATGCATGATATCTGGCTAGTCCCCATGTCATAAGATTCTTTATTCTAACAAATAGCTCACTAAAACAAGCATTCCTCTGGTTTACAAGAATTACAATAACTCGAAAAGCTGGAGTACAATGTTATTTTCTCATTTATATAATGAATGAAAACAATGCATATATGGAGAAAATGCAAATAGAAATATGAATTTTTTGAGAAGTGCAGTGAAATGTCACAATTAAACATTACTTTAGATCACTTAAAATTCCTTACTTGGCATATGCTTTTTCCAATAATGGTAACCAAAACACCTCTTCAGAGCGACAAGAAGAAAGCCAGAGCCTACGACCGATACATGGCAACCGATTGTCTATTATAACCTCAACCCATTGTCCAAACTTCCAAAATCTACATTTTAAACATCCTGATTGCATCCACAAATCCTGGCCTGGGGGTATTACCTGGGTTATACATAAAGAGGTTAAGATGTAGCAAAAACAAAGGTAAAAAAAATAATGTTACCAACATTGTATAGTAAAACTCCCGTTATCTGGAATTCAAGCAACCAGCCAAAAAATAAGCACAGAAAATTAATAGGTAAAAAAATATGTAAATTTAAAATTGGCACCCCACCGTGGTTAGTTCACCAATCACACAACATACAATCTAAAGCAACTGGAAAATTCATTTATCCAGCATCTACCAATCCCCACAAGTGCCAGATACTGGGGGTTTTGCTGTATTATTAAAAGTTGAGTGAGGTCTTTAAGGGTAAAATGATTTAATCACAGCAGTCTGGGATGTTAGTTATCTCCCCATCTCCCATATTTTCTTAATTAATGTCTATGCTTTCACTGATAAAATAATGCCCACGACATCACTGTCTGTCTAAACTCGGGCCATTCTATTTCTTCCAGCATGTCCTGGGTACAGTCTGCCATTGGCTATCTGGCTCCCAGCTAATTGATGCGATTCTATTATTGTCACATAATTCTACATTTAGAATGCAACATACATGAAATTCTTTAACTTTTGTCTGCCATAAGGCAGACAGAGTCGTCACTTTGTCCAGCGCTCCCTCACAGAAACCTACAGCATCTGATGTTTTTAGGTGGTTTCCCCTCCAAGTCCTGAGCCAGCTTAGCATCCAAGATCAGACAATCTTAGGTGTATTCAGGCTCTTGGGTGCTGAAGACTGTGTCCCTCTTCACTAACTGTCATGTTTTGACAGCCAATGAACGTCCAGGACATTCACAAGCATTCAAAATCATTTGGGGCCTGTTTAAAAACAATATTAAATTAATAAACATTTTGGAAGTTACAACACTGAAAAGTGCAGAGACACAAATGGATATATACACATAAAAATTTCAATGTATTTCAAAATATGAATTTAAATCAAATCCTCAAATCACCTACCTAACCCAGAACAAGCTCAGTGGGCACATTTCCCTCTGTGAATGCTGGGAAATCTGCAGATGCTGGCTTGGGTCCATTGGTCCATTCAGCCTAGCACTCGGCTAGGCTGAAAATTCCA
The DNA here is from genome assembly GCF_036971445.1 of Narcine bancroftii. Taxonomy (NCBI): domain Eukaryota; kingdom Metazoa; phylum Chordata; class Chondrichthyes; order Torpediniformes; family Narcinidae; genus Narcine; species Narcine bancroftii. The sequence goes on along the minus strand of NC_091477.1, from coordinate 105,178,219 downwards.
CATCAGCCTCTATTCATGAATAGCTAGTTATGGGCCTATCTGCCATCATGTTTAGCAAGATATCACCAGTAAGTTTCTTTATAAGAGATTGCAAACTACTGGCAGGACCCAGTCTGATAGCATATGTATCATGGGAAATTTTTTAAATTTAGACATTCAGCCCACAAGTCCATACTGCCCAATTTACACCAACTTAACCTACATCCCCAGTACGTTTTGGAGGGAACCAGAGTCCCCGATGAAAACCCACGCAGACATGGAGCGAACGTACAAACTCCTTACAGACAGCGTAGGTTGCAAACCCCAGTTCTGATCACTGGTACCGTAAAGGCTTTGCGCTAACTGCTACCCTAACCATGCCACCCTACCTTCTCTCTGGTGACTGACAAATGTGGAATGCTGTCCATATTCTACGAATGAAGTGGAAATCTCGGTCATCTCAAAGGCATTCTGGGCCTTTTTAAAGAGCTTCAAAAGCTAACGACACAAGGCATTTCCTGGCAATTCAACTTTATGATATTTCCGATCAATATTAAAACATATGCCATACAAATAAGTAATTAAATTTGGATGGACTTGCAGGAAATTTGAATGGTTTCTAAGCTAATTGTGTATTCTTTAAGGTTAAGTCAATTCTGGTTTCAATAAATTATCTAAAAATATCTTCCTCCTGTTTTTAGACCAAGCAGTAGCTCTGTGTAAGCTTGTATTTCTGTCAACACTAAGTGAAACAGCAAGGAAGCTACAAAAGTGCTCATTGAATAAGCGGGAACAAGTAATGGCACATCACCAATTTCAAATTAGAAAAGGAAAAATCAATGCAAGATACATTGGGTAAAGTTTCATGATTTTATCTCAAAGAATTTTGTTTGACAACCATGCATTTTGCACTGAAACATGAAATTTTAGACAGAAAATATGATCACTGAATGCACAGACCATTATGATCTATATTATTAGTTGAATTTTAATGATGAAATGTCATTGGAAACATTTATTGTAAATTCAAAAGAGCAAAATTAGAACTATTTTTAAAACTAATTATATAATGCCTGCACTATACAAGGGGTTCTGTATCAGTAAGAGACATAATTACCATATATACTTGTGTAAAAGTTGATCTCATGTAAAAGTCGACCACCTATTTTTGGTCAAAAAATCTTGAATTTTCCTCATCTCTCATGTAAAAGTCAACCCCAGTTCTTCACCTGTACATAAACATCACGAAGAGGAAATGAATGGCTTAGGATGACGAAACTATTTGTAAATCCCAATCACTTACACTGTAACAGTGTGTGCTAACCATTACCCCTACTGTGGTGCCCTAAGCCATTTTTTATGTTAAATTTAAGGATACTGTATCTGAGGGGCTGAAATTCACAATAGAATCCACAATCCCATATCAGTAGCAGAAGTCCAAATGATCTCTAAACAAATAAAAAGCAAAAACATAATGAATTAAAACAATAATACAGAGTGAGAGCTTACTTGTCCCTCAAGCAAATGCCAAATTGCAGTGTGACATGGATGCGTGGTGACATTGGTAATCGATTGTGAATTTCAACATTATGCAAAAATTATGTCAGGGCAATGATTTGACCTCTGTAGCATTTACACTCTCTCAACTGCTTCAGCATATCCATGCTGTAAAATTGCATTTCACAAACCACCACTCTCTCCCCCCCACCCCCCATTACATGCCTGCAGTCAAAAAGCAATCCCCTCTTGTTATAAGGGTGAATCACACCTCCCTCTCTGGTTTCAGCGTCAATAGTAAAGACACTAATGAGATGCTGTGAGGATGCCCATTAGGAAGCAGAATTGATTTTAAAGGGATAGAAAATAAAACTGTTGACATCAAACAATTGGAGGCAAACACACATTTCCTAGCATTTTCAGTTATGCCCTAAAACTGTGAACGCTTTAGAGGAATAAACATAATGATAAAAATCGGCAAGAATTCTCTAGCGCTTGCATTTACAAATAGTTTCGTCATCCTAAGCCATTCATTTCCTCTTCGTGATGTTTATGTACAGGTGAAGAACTGGGGTTGACTTTTACATGAGAGATGAGGAAAATTCAAGATTTTTTGACAAAAAATAGGTGGTCGACTTTTACATGAGATCAACTTTTACACAAGTATATATGGCAATTATGTCTCTTACTGATACAGAACCCCTTGTATAGTGCAGGCATTATATAATTAGTTTTAAAAATAGTTCTAATTTTGCTCTTTTGAATTTACATTAAATGTTTCCAATGACATTTACATTTAATTTCATCATTAAAATCCAACTAATAATATAGATCATAATGGTCTGTGCATTCAGTGATCATATTTTCTGTCTAAAATTTCAGGTTTGTCTGTGAGGAATTTGTACGTTCTCCCCATATCTGTGTGTGTTTTTCCCAGGGGCTCCAGTTTCCTTCCACCTTCCGGGATTGTATGTCAATTGGGTGTAATTGGGCAACATGGGCTTGAAGGCCAAAAGGGTCTGTTACCATTTGTATATCCAAATTTAAATTTAAAAAAAATTCTTAAATTTAACTTTTACTCGAGTATATATAGTGCTTAGCTGAGTTGGTAAGACAAATTCTACATTTCACTGGATAGAGAAGAAACACAGTGAGTAGGCACTTATGACCACAGGAAACCTTAAACTACTCTGCAGCTAAGTAAGTATTTTTAGAAGGGAATACGACAGACTTGCAGTAAACAATCAGCGGGCGAGTGAAAAAGGACAAAGCAGAGAGAGGAAGCATGTTAGTTTTATGCACAGATGTTGGGTGCGTGGCAGATAGCACAAAGAGGGTACTTGATAGAGTGAGGCCAGGCAAGATTGATGAGTTGATAAGCCGTTGATGAAACTTCTCAGTTAACAGGATAACCAAGGGACATGATGCTTGATTAACAGAAACAAGTTTTTCAACTCTATCAAATAGTTTATTGTCACATCTACTGAGATGCAGTGGAAAATGTCAGCCCCTGTTTAGATATAATAGCGAGTACAAAATTAAAAATACAGAGTGTTACAGAACAAAATTTATTAAAACAATGCATGGGTAATTTTATTAATGGGAGGCCGGTTCAAAAGTCCAAGAGCAGTAGGGACAAAACTGATCTTCAATTGTGTGGTGTGTACTCTCAAACTTCTACCCACTGGTGGAAGGAGAAGAGAGTGTAACTGGGGTAGGATAGGTCTTTTAATATATTGGCTGCTTTCCTGAGAAATGTAAAATGTAGACAGTAAATTGTGGTGCTAGGGAGAGCAGTTCCTGTGGTGCACCCATAAAATTTGATGAGGCATCGAATTACTTTAGGCTTCTTAGGAATTAGAAGTGCTGGCGTGATTTCTTGGCTGTAAAGTGGTTGGACCAAACAGACGGTTGGTGACATTCACACCAAGAAACTTAAAGCTACACTGTGTACATTCAAGAGGGAAATGTATGTGTGTATTTTGGTTAATATGGTTCATAGTGTGAAAAATAAAAAATATTAAAAAAAAGAAACTTAAAGCTGTCTACCATCTCGACTTCAACGTCATTAATGAGTAAATGCTTCACTTGCTGACATTGTTGTCCTGTAACTCTCAATGTGTATTCAAATTTCAAACTTTGTCAAGCTCTAACCTGATCCCCGATAACATCTGACAGCCAGGAATGTCACAAAGCACATTCCAATAGACAGATCTTATATCTCAGCCATATTACCATTGTCACATGACCTCTCACGATTGAGACTGTGAACTGGATAGTAGAGGCAGCGTGTAAACTTGTGGTGGCACTCACTTAATGGGCCAGTCACAAGAATGTGTCACTTTAATTCTCCACCCTATTTCCACAACAGCTTCCTGCAGTGTTTTAACAAGGTCCAACATAAACTTGAGGAACAGTAAATCATCTCCAGATGAGCGCACTGTAGGGTACCTTGACTCAAAAATTAATTGAACAAGTTCAAGTCACTTACTTTCTCTGAAAGTATCAGAACGGACTAGTTCTGCTGCAAGTCATCTAAATAAAGCATTGGCTTTATTTTCTCTTTCTACCACCATAGCCTGGCCTGCTGGACATTTACTATTGGTCTGCACTTCACAGCTTCGACATGTTCCAATGCCTGTCACTTGTTTCTCTTTTTAATCACGTGCATTGAAGAGTCTGAAATTTTACTTGAAGAATCTGTATGGCCTGTTGATTGTTTCAACCATGTTCTGTTTTCATTTCAAATTTCAAGCAACTGTAGTTTTCTTGATTTTTACTTTTGAAGGGTTGACACTTACAGGCCAGCATGACAACATGGGGCAGCATGGTTAGTAAGCAACTGAGGTACAAATCTGTCTCTCTCTGCAAGGAGCTTGTACGTTCTCCTCATGTTGGTTAGTGCAACACTATTACAACACCAGCAACTGAGGTACAAATCTGTCGTTCTCCTCATGTCTGCATGGGTTTCCTTCGGGTGCTCCAGTTTCCCCCCACCCTTCATAAAACGTATCCGGGTTGTAGGACAATTGGGTGTAATTGGCCAGCATGGGCTTGTGGGCCAAAAGGGCCCATTACCATGCTGCATGACAAAATTTTAAAAATTAAAACTAATGTTCCCATGGCAAAGTAGTAACCATATAATCTTTTGTAAGGGGATAGGTGTACAGATCAGAGAACGAAAAAAAAACAAAATGCTTCTCTTTTCATCTTCAAGATTAACCACATCCACCCCTGAAGTTAGATATCTGATATGAGAAAAAGACCCTCTAATAAATAAAACATCCTTCAATTCTGGCTTGAACTATCAGCTTTATTATTTTAGGACTGAACCACGCCGTGGAAGAATGATGGTAGAGAATGACCCTCGTATACACTTGTTCTTTTGTTATTTTTAAATAATTCACCTCCATCCACCACCTGTGGCATTCAAACGTTTTGGAAAAAATGAAGTCCAGGTGCCTTGCAGCATTAACCTATTATTAGATTTCAAATTAAAAAATGCAGCATCTCAAATAGAGATTTATCCCCAGTCCAAAAATAGCTGTCGTAGCAGAAGGGGCAGTCTGGTTGGTGTAGTAGTTAGCGCAATGCCTTTACAGTGCCAGTGATTGGGACCAGAGTTTGTATCCTGCACTGACTGTAAGGAATTTGTACGTTCTCCCCATGTCTGTGTGGGACATGGGGAGGGGTCCAGGGGTTCCGGTTTCCTCCTACCATTCAAAACGTACTGGAGGGTTCAGGTTAATGGTGTGTAAAATGGGCATCACAGACTCATGGGCCAAAAAGACCTGTTACTGTGCTATATGACTGTGATAGTACAGATCTATCACCAATGTACATAGTGTATATAGTTACTGTATCTAGACTGTGCTTACAGCGATTGGCTGAGAGCTAAGCCACACCTATTGTTTGGGCCTTAAAGGGTTGTGTCCCTAGCCAGGTCGGATCATTCCGGACTGGTCGGCCACCTGTGAAGAGCTCCGGTCTTTTGCTAATAAAAGCCTTGGTTTGGATCAACAAGTCTTTGGTTCTTTCGACGAGCTCTACAATTTTATTAGCAAAAAGAATTTTTTTGAAAGTGATGGAGCGTTTAACTCGGCCAGAAAAACTTGATATCGACCCACAGTCAGCTACAGCCTTCAAAGCCTTTAACTTCTGGCTGCTGAACTTTGAAAACTTCCTGAGATTCATTCAGGTAGAGGAGGATAACCAGCGTCTAACAGCATTGCTGTCTATGGTGTCCTTGAGAGTCTACGAGAACATCCAGGATGAGACCACTTACACCGCAGCCATAAAGGTACTGAAAGGACTGTATGATCAACCGGTGAACAGAGTTCATGCCCGGCTCATGCTTGCGTCGAGGAAGCAACAGCCCGGCGAGTCCAGCAGGGCATATTTACAAGTATTAAAGGCATTGGGCAAGGACTGTAACTGTGTGGACAAAACTGCTGCCGAGATCACTAGCGACCTCGTCCGGGATGCCTATGTGGCCGGGCTCCGATCGAACGAAGTGAGGCTGCGTTTGCTCGAACAAGGGGTAGAAAAACTAGAGGACGTGGCCCGGATTGCAATCACAATGGAGGATGCAGCCTTAAAGTCCACCGAGCTCTCTAGGGACTGGACCCCTCGTTCTGATGTGAGTAGAGTGCCCTTCTACCCTACCACCCCCCGAGTTACTGACGGCCTGTCAGCTGCTGCTACCCTGCCCCCTGCGAACCCAAAATGTTATTTCTGCGGGAGGGACAAGCACAGCAGGTCCCAGTGCCCAGCAAGAAAAGCCAGGTGCCAGAAGTGCCTTAAAAACGGCCACTTTGCTGCAGTCTGTAGGTCTAAAATGGCCGCCAGCAAACACAGTGCCTCGTGTGAAGCTCAACCGCCACTATCCCATTCAAACTCTTCTTCCCCAGAGCTCTCGTCCAATGAGAGCGAGGGCTCCCCTGCACGGCAACGCCTGACGTCACGGAGACGCCGAACCCGGAAGGGGCAACCCACCGTCGCAACCATGGTGATGGCCTGCCTCTCGCCCCCGTGCGGAACACTTGACACTACCGCCGCTGCTGCCGCCGCCACAACCACCCCCGGGGCCGACGCTACCGCCGCTGCTGCCGCCGCCGCCACGGACACCCCCAGGGCCGACGCTACCGCCGCTGCTGCCGCCGCCACGGACACCCCCGGGGCCGACGCTACCGCCGCTGCTGCCGCCGCCACAGCCACCGCCACAGCCACCCCCGGGGCCGACGCTACCGCCGCTGCTGCCGCCGCCGCCACGGACACCCCCGGGGCCGACGCTACCGCCGCTGCTGCCGCCGCCACGGACACCCCCGGGGCCGACGCTACAGCCGCTGCTGCCGCCGCCACGGACACCCCCGGGGCCGACGCTACCACCGCTGCTGCCGCCGCCACAGACACCCCCGGGGCCGACGCTACCGCCGCCGCAGCCACCCCCGCGGCCAACCAGGTGTTCACCCTAGCGTCCATCGCTGACGACCGCCAGGGCCCGACCGCCGATCGCGAGCAACTACAAACCCCACTACTTACCATTCACCCGCCACAACAGCACTTCCGGGAGGTTCTCCAACCTGCTCCTCGAGCGTTGACTACGTCATCCCGTTGCGTGACGTCATCCCGTTGCGTGACGTCATCGCGCAAAACTCGCCTGTCAACTGCTTCAATAACATTAAACCAGCAATGCTCTCATCCCCTCACCAGAGCAATGGAACTGATTAAAGTGCATGGACACTACACCAATTGCTTATTTGACTCTGGGTCAACTGACAGTTTTATCCAGCCAGATCTGGCCCTCCGTTGGGGACTTGACATTATCCCCACTACCCAGAGGATCTCATTAGCGACGAGGTCGCACTCGACTGGGATAAAGGGGTATTGCATTGCCACGCTGGAAGTACAGGGCGTGACGGTCACCCACTTTAAATTATTCGTCCTTCCCCAATTGTGCGCCCCAGTGTTGCTGGGATTAGACTTCCAGTGTCAGTTCCAAACGGTGTCCCTACACTTTGGGGGACCCCACGCCCCCCTCTCGGTCTGCCATCGCCCCACTCCCGAAGCACCCGAGCAACCCGCCCCCGTGCCCCGGGGCCAATCCTGCGGCCTTTCCACACTCCGGATTGCCCCGCCAGCACTCTTCGCAAACCTCACCCCTGGCTGGAAGCCTGTGGCCACCAAAAGTCGGCAATATAGTTACGAAAACAGGCAATTCATTAGGAGTGAGGTGCGTAGATTGCTGGATGAGGGCATCATCGAACCCAGTTCAAGCCCCTGGAGAGCCCAGGTGGTGGTTGTCAAGAATGGGGAAAAACTACGGATGGTGGTCGACTATAGCCAGACCATTAACCGCTTCACACTCCTGGATGCGTACCCCCTGCCACGCATCACGGATGTGGTGAACCAGATCACCCGGTACTGCATTTTCTCCACTATTGACCTACGTTCGGCCTACCACCAGCTCCCGATCCGCTGCGAGGACCGACCATTCACGGCCTTTGAAGCGAATGGGCGGCTATATCAATTTCTCAGGGTACCATTCGGGGTCACAAATGGTGTCTCGGTCTTCCAGCGGGAAATGGACAGGATGGTGGACCAGAACGGGCTAACCGCTACCTTCCCGTATCTGGACAATATCACCATCTGCGGCCACGACATGCAGGACCATGACGCCAACCTAGACAAATTTCTTCAAACTGCCCGTCAGCTAAACCTGACTTACAATTTGGACAAGTGTGTTTTCCGGACCACACGACTCGCTATTCTAGGTTGTGTGGTGGAAAACGGGATAGTCATGCCAGATCCTGACCGCATGCGTCCCTTAATGGACTTACCCCCCCCACATACCCAGAAAGCTCTCAAACGCTGCCTGGGCCTTTTCTCGTATTATGCCCAATGGGTTCCAAACTACGCCGACAAGGCACGTCCTCTTATCAAGACCACCTCTTTTCCCCTCTCGACCGAAGCCACAGCGGCTTTCGATCGAATCAAATCTGACATCGCTGCTGCGACGCTGCACGCGATCGATGAGTCTGTCCCGTTTCAAGTCGAGAGCGATGCATCCGACTTCGCCCTGGCAGCCACCTTGAACCAGGCCGGTCGGCCTGTAGCCTTCTTCTCCAGAACCCTCCAGGGTCCGGAGAGTAGACACTCCTCGATCGAGAAGGAGGCCCAGGCCATAGTTGAAGCGGTACGTCGTTGGAGACATTACCTCGCTGGGAGGCGCTTTACACTGTTGACTGATCAATGCGCGGTCTCCTTCATGTTCAGCAACACCCAGCGTGGTAAGATAAAAAACGACAAAATCGCCAGATGGAGAATCGAACTCTCCACCTTTAACTATGACATCCTGTACCGGCCTGGTAAGCTCAACGACCCGCCTGACGCGCTCTCCAGGGGGACGTGCGCCAGCATACAGATGGACAGACTACGGAAACTCCATGAGGCGCTCTGTCATCCAGGGGTCACTAGGTTTGCTCACTTTGTCAAGGCGCGCAACTTACCCTACACAGTTGAGGAGATCCGCTCCATGACCCGAGCCTGTTCGGTGTGCGCCGAATGCAAGCCCCACTTCTTCCGTCCGGATAACTCCCACGTCATCAAAGCCACCCGCCCTTCGAGCGTCTTAGCGTAGACTTTAAGGGACCCCTACCGTCGACCAACCGTAATACCTACATCCTTACGGCCATCGACGAATACTCCCGCTTCCCATTCGCTGTGGCCTGCCCAGACACCACTGCCACCTCAGTGATACAGGCCCTTCACAGTATTTTCACCATCTTCGGGTACCCCAATTCCATCCACAGTGATAGGGGGTCCTCATTCATGAGTGCAGAGCTGCAACAGTACCTTCTGGAGTGTGGTATTGCTTCAAGCAGGACCACGAGCTATAACCCACGCGGTAATGGCCAGGTCGAGAGGGAGAATGCCACCATATGGAGAGCGGTTACACTGGCTCTCCGGTCTAAAGGTCTCCCCACCTCTCACTGGCAGGAGGTTCTCACTAGTGCCTTACACTCCATCCGCTCCCTCCTATGTACTGCAACAAATGCCACCCCCCACGAAAGGATGTTCCTTTTCCCGAGGAAATCCGAATCGGGAACCACTGTACCGGCATGGCTCACCGTCCCTGGCCCTGTCCTTTTGCGACGCCACGTCCGGCACTCAAAGAACGACCCCTTGGTCGACCGAGTGACTCTACTCCACGCGAACCCACATTACGCATACGTGGAGTTCCCAGACGGGCGGGAGGACACTGTTTCGGTGCGGGACCTAGCTCAGGACGCGGTAGACCCAGCAAACCCCCCAACTCCTTATGCTCCAGGCCCCGTGCCGCAACAGAAGGACCAACAGCACCCCAATGACTCGGGCCACCCTGCCGACAAAACGACTGGGGAATTGAGCGACGGAGCAGTCGCACCCGATGAGCCCGCTGGCGACACCACTCCAGCGACCCCAATCCCGGAACCACGGCGGTCACGCCGGATGGTCAGACCCCCTGACCGCTACAGTCCTTGACCTACCCCTTCCTTTTCATTCTCTCCCTCGTTTTTGTTTTTTTTTTCCAGGGTCAATTCTCCAAGAAGGGGTGAATGTGATAGTACAGATCTATCACCAATGTACATAGTGTATATAGTTACTGTATCTAGACTGTGCTTACAGCGATTGGCTGAGAGCTAAGCCACACCTATTGTTTGGGCCTTAAAGGGTTGTGTCCCTAGCCAGGTCGGATCATTCCGGACTGGTCGGCCACCTGTGAAGAGCTCCGGTCTTTTGCTAATAAAAGCCTTGGTTTGGATCAACAAGTCTTTGGTTCTTTCGACGAGCTCTACAATGACTAAATTTTTAAAAATTAAAATCGCAAGTGAATGTTTTACATTCATTTTATCAATATCAAAATTTGCTTTATATGCCTTCAACTGAAGTACCTTTTCTAACAGCAGTCTGTTTTTCTGCAAAGCTTCACAAGCACATAAGAACCAGCAATCTCCCAAAAGGCCTTGCTTGATCTGTCCATCCTGCACTTTGTCAGGAAATAATTTAGCAGATTTGGAAATTTCCTAAAAATTCAATAAATCAAACAAAAGATCAATTCAGCAGAGGATTTAGACTCTAACTCATGCAGAAAAAAATCTGTTCGTTGTTTCTTAAAAACTTGCACAATAAATTAATGCAGGTTCAGGATTAGATTAGAATTAAGATCATTCACAGTTCAAAAGGGTTATGTCATTCAGGTATTCCAAAAATAAGCATTGTACTTGGTCAATTACAGTGTTATAAGGTCACCCTCATGAACATAAGCCCCTGTCTTTCCAGTTCAAGTGTTTCATTCATTTTCATTCTCCTGATAATCCCATAACTCTTGCAAAATCGTTTTGTAGATATACTGTACTACTTTCCTTTCTCAAGTTCCTGCTGAATCTGCCCCAAGCATCCCAACTCAGAGTACTTTCCTCCATCGTCACGGATTCATTTGCCAATTCTGTTTGCGGAACAGAAAGAGCTTACCTTGATTTACACTAACAAAACGTTTTATGAATTTGAACATGAATAAATTATTCTTAATCGTTTCAACTGTATGAGATCAACTACAGCTTCCCTCATTTTATCACATGTTGAAATGTCTCATTCTAGTGCTCAAATTTGAATACTCCACATGATACAAACTCAAATGATTTATAAAGTTTCGTATAAGTTTCTCCTTTTCTTGTTATATTTGCTTCTTTTTATTGAAGCATACTGCTTTAATGGTTTTATCAACTTATCTTGCCATCTTCAAGTACCTCAGTGTTTGAAGCCAAATCTCTGTTCCTGCTCTCCTTGATGGTGCCATTTAATTTTATTCATTTTTCCTTCTTTGTCTCCTTCTAGTAAAGGATGTTATCAGCTATTCCACCCATCTGTCCACAATCTCTTCAAATACACTGCAATCCTCCTTTATATTTGTCTCAGCAGGCAGCACAATTAACGCAATGCCATACAATGCCAGTGACCTAGGTTCAAATATGGCACTATCAGTGGAAGGACTCTGTATGTTCTCCCTCTGTCTGCATGGGTTTCCTCCAACCTTTCAAAAATGTACAGGAATTTAGGTTAACTGGTCTTTTTGGGGGACGTGGATTTGTAGGATAGAAGGCCCTGTTACTGTGCTGTTTCTCTAAATTTTACATTTTTATCTATTGAATATTAATTTCTGCACGTACATGGGTGAGGATGGCGAGAGATCTATCAATAGCACAGTATAATTAAATTCTTTCGATGTTCTGCAGAGAAAAGTATCACAAACATTACAATTTTAAACTTTTCTCCATTTTCTAGGGGAAAGTGTATTCAACTTTCATAATATTCACAGATTTTATCTGATCTGAAACAGTTATTATGCAATAACATACAAAATAATACTATAGTATATTTAAAAGTCTAAAAAAATTATTTGCATGTAAGCAATGTAACCAGCCAACTGCAAGCCTTTAAAAGCATTCATGAAGCATTTTCAAAGCAAAGAGATTCACACCTGTGGTCGCAACCATGTAATTTTCTCACTGAATTTGGCAATGGGTGTAGAATAACTGGAAAAAAGAGATGTGTTTGTAGCAGGGAAGTCAGGATCTTCAAACTGCAAATTCTTTATGGTCTCCATTTCCAAAATTATTATCACAGAAGCTTTCACACATATTCAAAGAAGTCTCAGTAGAATGTGATTTTAGTTTAGTCAGTTTCTTCTTTCAACTGGATTCAAAATCAGAACATTATAAGGTTAGTGGTAGAAACATTTAATGTAATATTTTTCAAATATGGATGAATGAGTAGAAAACATATCACAATGGTAATTCACAAGGCAGCAATGGATGAGAATACCTATTTTGCTCATTTTAGCTTAACCATCTTGAAAGAGCAATAATATCCCTCTGTTTTAGATAAATAATTCCACAATTATCATCTCAGCTATATATCAAAGCCGCACCTACCTTTTTCATCTTGCATCTTTCAGGTGTGACAGAAAATCTGGATCATTGACCCCAAATATTATTCCCTTCAATAGAGTGTATTACTGAATGATGAGGCAGAATGACTTGGTACAGGGATCTCTACAGCAGAAGCCTCAACTTAGGTTAGTTTTACTGTCTAAAATCCTCTGTGATTTGTTTTAGTTGAACACATTAACTTGTACCAAGAACTGGAGAAAGTTTGAAATGTTTATATTTTTTAATGTTTGCATTGTGCATGTGGGTACAAATGTAGAATGTTGTAGTTATAATGTTAAACATGTGCAATTACGAAGGGATGAATGGTGGAAGAGTTGTGCAGAGTGGTCAGGGAAAATAGGCTAAAGAAAAGGTCAACAGATGAGTAGTGGCAGATATTTAAACATTACTATTTCATAAGACAAGTATTTATTCCGAGGAGAAAAAGGCTTGATGAGGAAAATTAATTACTGTGGTTAACAAAGGAAGTTAAAGAATGTACTAAACCAAAAATTAAACTAGTGGGAGATAAGAGAATGGAGAATTTTTCAGGATCCAGCAGTGGAGATCTAAGAGGGGAAACAAAATCTGAGGGAACAGATAAATATTAAAGGAAGAAGATATATATATATGTAAAGAGGGTAGCCAAAGTAAGGGTCACAATTTTTACAGTTAAAGACACTGCAAACATCCTAAAGATGAAAAGTGGACTAAGTTTAAGTAGGGGGGGGTTGGAAAAGGTAGGTGGCACCAAGTAAAGGAAGTGGCTGCCAAGATAGTTAGAACCAATAGATGAACATTTTCAAAAGTCAAAGGATCATTAAGGTATCAGTAGATTGTGAAACCACAAATGTGATGCCCTAGTTCAAGAGTGAGGGAGAGAAAAAGTAGGAAACTGTAGGGTGGTTAACAGCTGTTGTTGGTGAGATATCAAAGCCTATTATCATGAAAGAAATTTTAAAAAAGCTAAATACAAACATGATTTAATGAAAGGGATATCGTGCTTGACAAATTTGCTGCTCTTTGAGGATACTTATTAGAGGGAAACCTATTAGAGGTGCAATCTATTAGAAGACATTCAATATGGTTCCAATAAAAGGCTAGTGCATAATACAAGAGCTCGTGGTGTTAGAGGAAGTATGCTACCTTGGAATGAAAGCTGGTTATCACATTGAAGATAGAGTCAGAATTTGTTGATCTTTTTCAGACTAGAAAGATGCAATGAGGATCACTCCTTGGACTTCAACAATTATTGACATGGTAGAGAGGGCACAGTTGAAGCATCCACGATTCCAAAAATTATGAAAATAGCGGGCAAAATATTCTGCAATGAATATGCTATTATCCAGAATTCAAGTAACCGGCAGCCTGAAGTAACCATCAAAAAAAAAATTACAAACATTTAAAATTGGTGCCCCTGACCAGTTAGTTTCCCAATAATGCAACGTGCAATCTCAAGAAGATTGAATTGAAGGCAAAAAAAACACATGGTTAATGGCAGGATTCTTATCCAAGTGGATCTTTGGATCCAATTCCATAGATCCCCCAAGGTGATAGGGGCTTGGAATACATTACTGGGGTTGATGGTGGAGGATGATACAATTAGGATATTTTAAAAACTCTTCGAGAGGCACATGGATGAAAAAAAATGGAGAATTATGAGTTGAGGAAGATGGAAGGGTTGATTGATATGGGGTAAATTTGTATCAACACAGCACAACATCAAGGGCTGAAAGGCCTGTTGTAAGGGTTAAAAAAGCAGATGCTGCAAGAAGTATGTGAAAACATTGTTGATATACTCCATAGAAACATTTCCTTAGCCAAAGTCTCTTTCTCTCTCTGTTTTAAGATAAAGTTTAGTTTTGATTTTCTTTTGTAAAGATGGAAGGTCTTGGAATAGGCCGAAAACTTTTACTGACCATTTTAAGTATCTTTTTAAGCATAATTGAATCATATAACAAAGTTGTAATAATGTAGTAACTCAAATAAGGTTTAATAAACCTTGGAAAACTCCATTCAACTTTGGTACAGATCTTTTTTCAACAAGTCATAAACAAGATAGTTGTAACATTTAGTCAATAAAAGAGGAACTATTGACTCATTTGTCAATGACAAGTTGGAAATTGGATTTGGAATTCGGACTAGATCGATTTGGCTTTGTTTAGAGCATTTTGAACAAGAAGGCACGATCATTGACAGCATTACCAAGGCTAATGAAGAAATGGTAAGCCTTACTAAAGGCTTTGAGGACTGTTTTGGTTTTGGAGTCATTGTTGTGAATGTTTGATATCTGAGTGCGAAGGTCGGCTGATTGGATAAGATGGCAGCTTTCGCTGAAGCTGCTGCACCTAAGGAGCCTATGTGTCGAGAAGATGAAGAAAAAGGAACTTGTAGAAGAGTTGCAAAGGCAGCAATTAGATGCAAGTGGAAACAAAGCAAGGCTAAAAGAGGAAATAGAAAAGCAGAAAGTTTCAGCTGCAGGGATAACGGGTCCCACAGAATTACTGGGAAAAAAAACATTAATAGAAACAAAGATCCGCCACAAGGAAATGGCTGAAACTGTGCCACAAGAAAGTGGTGAGGAGGACAGGCAATCCAAATTAGAGACAAAGTCAGATATTAAGGCAACAACTGACTTATAGAATGAAATAGGATCTAAGTATAGTGTATCAAATGCTGCAAGCAGGGTAGGTAAGAGGAATTCTACATCAGGCTTCAGTGTTTCTGCACGCGTAAAGATTAAGGCTGATATGGCAGCTCTTGAAGCAAAAAATAATTCCTTCTAGATAAATTTGACTTAGAAGAACAGAAGAGACAAAAGGAGCAGCAATTGTTTCAATATAGATATGCCTTTGAAGATCAGGAGGAGCAGTTAAGGGAGGCAACAGAAGATGCATGATCAGGCCAGGCCAAAGACACGAGAGGGCTCAGTGGTATCTGCTGCTCGAATTAAATTATCTGAAGTGTCACATTTTGAGGAAGGACAACAGAAAAAGAAAATATTTAATACCACTGCTACAGTCACAAGACATACTTGGTCATGAACAAGGCAGGTTAAGGCATGGTGCTGAGCCAGTGCTAGTCACAAGACGTGCTTGGTCCTTAGCTAGACAGGTTAAGACATGGTGGTGCCAGATCACAAACCCCAAATATGACCCCATTGGACAGAGACGCAAGCCGAATGCCATCTTGTGAAACAGAATACCACTGGCTCTCGGCATGTAATAGATATCTGGGTGATCAAAATGGCAAGATGAAATAGTTGCATCATTAATTCCCTCTTCTCTGCCCAAGAGAAAGATTCCAGTTTTTGATGGTGACCCAGTTGAATTCCAAGCATTTATGAAAAGCTTTGAATGCAGTATTGAAATGAAGTCTCAAAAATCAGAGGGATGTTTATATTATTTGCAGCAGTTCACGAGTGGACAACCATGAGGTCTTGTAAAGAGTTGCCAATATATGGCTCCGAATGAAGGATTCAAACAGGCTAAGTCGTTACTAAAGAAGCATTTTGGGAAAAAGTATAAAATTTCTACAGCTTATGTACAGGAGGCCCTTTCATGGTCATCAATAAGACCGTATGACGCAAAGGGTTTACAATCTTAAGCTCTCTAAGCGGATGTTGCGACGCCATGACAGAGATTGACCATCTTCGAGAGCTTGACATACCTAATAATATGGTAATCATTACAAATAAATTACCCTTCCAAATGAGAGAACTATGGAGGTCAAGTTGATGAATACCAAAAATGAAACTATGTGACACCTACTTTTAAGGATTTGGTTGAGTTCATTGAAGGGCAAGTGGACGTTATCATGGATCCAATATATGGAATTGTCAAAGGTACTCAGTTAGTAAAGAAGTTGAGAAGTTCAAATTGTATCCTCAAAACCAGAATTTTTAGTAAGTACATTTACCACCTCACTGACCGTGGAGGATAAAGAAATTATGGAAAGTGAAAGTTTGCCTGTTGAGAAGAAAGGCTTGTTCTGTAAAGATAAGCATGATTTGGAAAAGTCTTCACAGATGGAAAAGTTGATAAAATTGCTTTTTGAAGGAAAATGGAGTACGTTTTGACTGCCTGTGTAAAGGATACATTAGCAAAAAGTGACTCAGCTGCGAAATATGTAGTCAAAAGCATCCCAAAATGCTACACATCTTCCAGGAAAAGAAGAATACAGAAAAGGAACAAGAAAAACAGATGAAAGCAGTGCTGAGGCTTCAGTGTTGACAAAATGGTCTTGCTGGGGCCAGTGAAAATAAGCAGAAAGCTTTGATAATTGACTTTCACTTTCTTTTGAATACTTAACCGATATATACTACTATATTTGAGGTTTTTTTCCCTTGTAATGGTCATTATTATTATTTTTTAAATATAGTGATTAGGGGCCAGTATTGTAAGGGTTAAAAATGCAGATGCTGCAAGAAGTCAGTGATATTCTTTTCAGTGTCTCCCCAGAAACATTTTCAGAGACAAGGTCTTGCTCTCTGTGTTTTAAGATAAAGTTCATTTTTTATTTTCTTCCGTTCTGCGAAGATGGAGGGTCTTGGAGTCGACCGAAAACTTTTATTGACCGTTTTATGTATAGGGTTAGGGTTAGGAAAATATTTAACAAAGTTGTAATAACCCAATTAAGGTTTAATAAACCTTGGAAAACTCAATTCAACTTGCACTGATCTCTGTATTTTATTTTAATGATAAGGAAGTGTGATAAGGTCGGCACTTCCATGACTGAGAGTCTTGAACAGTCAGTCTCAGTGACAAGGTGGTTGTGTCAAACTTTATCTCTCCATCAGTGAATCTTTGAAATTCCCCCACCCAGAGATGAGTGCAATCTGAATCAAAAGAGAGGCTGAAGGACAAATGTGGAACCTGCACACAAGAGATGAGGCTCATATTCCATTGGCAAGGCATGCCTGATGGGGGTCAGGTGGGCTACTGTATCATTTCACTTCAAGGCAACAGGTAGCCGTGCCTCCGCCCTGATTACTGTAACATTGTAACCATTCTCTTCAGCCTGCGATATCCAATAGCCGCCTACTCCGTGTGCTGTCTGGTGCGAGACCGTCTGCGGGGGCAGCAAATGAGCCTTCGTCGCATTTTGCAGGGTTTATTGCAAAGGGAAATGCTCTTTCGGTGAAAACATTTTCAGGAATGTTCTTAATTTGTCCCGTTTTTTTCCCCCTCCAGTGAACGCTGCTTTGGGGACGCATTGAATTGCGCTCAGAGAAGAGCTTCGGAACCCCATCAGCCTTGGCTCGCTTGTTGCCCGCCCCCCGTCGGCTTCCATTCACTCGAGCGCCGGGGATACGGGGCCCGGGTTCCCCGCCCAGCCACCCCAGTGTTCGGTAGGTGTCAAGGCAAACATGCTAATGCAATGGAGGTGCCGAATGTGGAACACAAACCCCGTTACCTGAGGCAGCGGGCCACTGCGTGCAAACGCCGCTCCGCCTGAGCCGAGCTTCCTTGGCTGGGCGGACGTGATCATCGATGCTGAGATGGAGCCTCCGCGATGCCCTCAGTCGCCCCGCCTGTTGACTCTGCCCACAGCCAGTGGCTCTCAATGCTGATGCTGTGGGAACACTGGAACATAGATAGCACTGAACTTCCAAGAGCAATTCATCTAAAAAAAACTTTTTTGAGGGTTAGTCACTACTGTAATTAGAAAATGTGGCATCTAATTTGTGGACAGCAAGTAGCAGTGAGCTCACCTAGAGGGCCAAAAACAGTTTAAATCTAAACACAGGCATTCAAACCCATTCGAGGCGACAAGTGCTCATTCTAGTAACGTTATAAAAAGTTTTTTGAACCCACCCCACAAATTTAAGATGTCCAAACTCCATTCGAGTTAAAATTATCAGTTCAATGTTCTTGGATCAAGTCTGGGGCAGGTTCAGTGAACCAGTCTGAGGAATTGTAGCAAGTTTGTGCTCTGCCACAAAACTCGAAGCCAATGTGGGAATACAATCACCAAACCCTCAGCTTGGGACTCGAGTTTGCATGGGTATCCCAAACATGGTCCAATTGTGGGAACTGTGGGTTACTCCCAGTTGGACGTGGCTCAATTGACTTCTACTTTTTGAGATAAATTTCCTGTGCATTATCAAAATTATTTTCACATCACTGAGGGAGGAGGTGAGATCTGTCTGATACCTGACTGCAGCTGCATTGTTGCAATTACTATTTTAAATGTAAACATACACGGTAACAGGCCATTTCGACCCACAAGTCTGTTCCGCCCAACTTAAACCCAATGAACCCCGTACATTTCGAAGGGTGGGAGGAAACTGAAGTCCCCAGGAAAAACCTATGCAGACACAGGGAGAACATACAAACTTCTTACAGAGCATGGGATTCAAACCCTTGTCTCAATCACTGCCTCAATAAGAGAGTTGTGCTAACTGCTACCCAATAATGCCACCACTATTTTACAAGAGAAAGGGTTTAAGGCAGCTGATGGACTTCAGAAGTCTTTCTGCTTCTGAGAAACTGATAGAAAACCCATTTAGTTGAATAACCTGGAGAATGATATTCTTTTATTTTCAGCCTCCATTTTGTGATCATGGAAGCTAGTGGCTTTCAACTGAGTAACACTGCAATCTTTGCAATCCCAATTCCGTTCAACCTGAAAACCGAACAACAATGTTCTCCAAACCTGTTGTCTTGAATATTCAAGTTTTTACTTCTACCACTTGAATTTTTTTAAGGCTACCATTTTACTCAGTTGTTATTGCTTGATCAAGTTTTGTTATGTACTTCAATATCACTAATTGAGTGACAAACTTTCTCTATAACTGTCTTGTGAATTGTTCTGAAACTTTATTTTAGGTGATGTGCAACTAGAAGACATTGTTCATTTACCCTTTTCTTCAGACTTGCAATAATGCAGTTGTTTTGTGCTGAAGCGGAGGTTAAAGATGAAACAACAAACTCAGCCCAGCGCTGTATAAATTCATTGTGAAATGCGGGGAGAAATGGATGGTGTCGTTCGATTTTAATGCTCATCTTCGATTTTCACAAATTTGTGAATGTTAAATTTTTAAAAATAGCTCAACCTTCATATTCAAATCACTGCACCAAGCCCAAAATTGTCAGCTTTTTTTCTAAACAAAGTTAAGACATATCAGGATAAACAGGAAAGTCTGCAGAACCTATGATTGTAGTGCAATGCACAAAAGTACTGCAGGCCCAAAACATTGCTATTTACTTCTTATAGATGTGGCGTGAGCTGCTAAGTTTGTCCAGCATTTTTGTGCATTGCTAAACAATGTTCCATTAGAAAATATATTTTGTGTAAAGGTGCATTGCAACAATTATTAGGTACTTATTTCAATTCCATGAGTGGAGTGATATGGCAACTCAGATTGATTCAAAACTATTAAAAATTATTCTGGTAAAGAAGCAAATTGAATTATTTGGTTAAAGAATTTGAACTTGAATTTAATAGCACTGCAGATCAGTTGATGTGCCAGTGGAGGTTGTGGGGATAAAGATGAACTCCATGATAGCGATTGGCTTTATATTTACAATAATCTCTCCAATTTTCAAAAAGTGTAAATATTGTGAACATGGCACTGAGAGTTACAATGCGAGGCTTCTACAAAGAGGATATCTTGGAAGTATTAACATTTGTAAAACAGAAAATATGGGGAGAGACCACAGTCCGTGGCTGTTTAACAGAGGAAAAAAAATAAAAGGACCAAAAAATGTGCTTTTGGTCACTAGCACGAATTAACTGTTCATTGTACGTCACCCCTTGTGTTAACTACAACTGCTAAATTACAGAACATATCAGAACACAATGAATTCAGGACAAACATTTCAACCAACATAAAGGGAAGATGATGTAAAATAAGCTTCTCAAAACTAAATTTTAAAACTGTGAGGAACATTTTCTTTGAATGAAGCCTGCAGGATCATGCAGTAAGATGATTAGTTCCAATGACACCATGGCAAAGTATCAAAGGGACAACATGGTAATGATGACCAATTCTAAAACATGAAGAGTTATAAAAATGAGCTGTTCTCCAAGTCCACAAATAGTACGTTCATATCTATTTTCATCAACATGAGGAAAAGCATAACATTTCAAATACTGCATTAAATTTCCCAATAATAGAGAATTCATACATTTAGTGCCTATGTTAATCATCCCCATTGTTTATCATCCATTGCATAATGTTTCATTTCTACCCAACTTTCACTTTTAACACTTGTTCTGCAGACAATCAAGTTAAAACATTTGAGCTTTGCTTATACAATTAAACCCAACACCAGCAAGTTTTCACATATCCCTGGCAATTACTTTTAGGTACTAATTTTAGTGCAAAAGCTTCACGGACACCAAACATTTGAACGAGTTCTGATCACATTGTTAAAGCAGGAAGGGGGACCAAATCAATTTGTTTGAATTGTTTAAGGACTGGCATTATCTGCTTCATGGTTACCTTTTTTTTTATTTTTGTGAATAGTCATATTTTTCACAAAATTGGTACTGCACTTAAAATATATTGGATTATCAGTTGCCCTCTTATAAGGTGTAAAGTCCAGTTTAAAAAAAATCTGTAGTCATGAACAATTTTAAGTTTTTAGTTTATAGACAGTTTCATCAGTACAAATGCAAGTCAAAATCAAATGCTGGAAATCTAAAGTAACAGAAAATGCTGAAAAACCACACCAGGTTAGTTTGCATCTGACTGTGAAGTTGTGCTATAACTTTTTGGGTAGACAGTCTTGATTGGAATTTAAAATCCGTTTTGTTTTAGTTTGCATCTATCGTTGACAACTGTTGTAAAAACAAAGCTGAAAACTACAAGCCGTTTGGCAAATGATTTCTTCGGTCTAGGGAAACAATTTCTGTGACGCATGACATCTTGACGCCATGAAGGACATTGCGGTCTGTCCAAAGAACAAAGCTGAAACATTTTCTGTGTAACAAAGTGTGATATTTGGAACATAATAAAATTGTTCTGACTTGCAAAACAAGATTCTTGTAAACAGATTAACAATATATTTTCCAAGGAAGTGTCTTGTTTCACCCTTTACTGAGAACTCTTCTGCTGGAAAGGACCAAAGTTTACGGACCCTGAATCCGCACGATGTTGTCGAGAAAGGCACCACTGGTTGCACTTCCTGAGGAAGGCACAGTCACAAAGATTCTGTGCAAATCCATGACACAGTTGTTGGCCCCTTTTTTTTTTGCATACACTTGTGAAACATAATATGAACAAAAAGCAGGAAATTTTTCATTAGATCATTGAACTTTTTGCTAATGTGATTCCAGTGTTCATAAATTACATCTCTCTTAAATTCATTTCAATCAAATTGGATCTTGAGAGATGGGAGTCCCTGCTGACTCCAACATTTCCATGGTAAAAAGCAGTTCACATCAAAAATAAGAATTCTATGCAAATTCTAGGATGACAATCAGAAACCAAACTAAAAAGAGAAACTGGAAATAGTCAAGACCAACAAATTGATATAGCATTAATCATTACCAACTGCACAATGTCCCTCTATTTTAGTCAATGAGCCACATTTGGGGATTTAAATGAGCAGGCAGTCAGTGAAGGCAGAAATCAGCATTGAACTTCAAAACATTCCATCCCAGCTCCTTAACATCCTGCTCCATCATGGTATAGCTACTCAGGTGTGTCAACTAACACACACAGTTGTTTAAATTGTCACACTTGAAACAGAAAAACAATGGAATTGGAAAAGAAAGGCACATAGATGAAAGATGAGCATCTTGAAGTCAACAATGCAAGGAGCAAATTAAAACTAAAATAGCACAAGCCATAGCATTCCCTTTTAAAATACACTATTACTGATGATACTTTTCTAGAAAACATACTAACAGTCACTAATTTGGATAAAATAAACATGTTCTTAATTTCACGAGAGTTTTCATTTTCAGGGGCCCACCAATTAAATCTACAAATTCAGCCCTGTACTTTCTGGAAAAATATCCTTTGCGATAATTTTTGGAAAAAATATATTCTATAAGAATGCTAGATTGATAATATAACAGAGAGGAAAAAAAAACTTTTTCATTCAATGTCCACCACGAAGACATGAGAAAACTCATCTTAAATTATTTTTAAGCAAAATGAAAAATGTTATCAGAAAATGTTCTGAAACAACCAAGATGTGAAATACTCTAGGCATTTCGCTTCAAATGTCTATCTTAATTTGATCCTTGTATGGGCAGGATTACTTGAAATTAATGCAATGAATTTACTTTGGGAAACCCAAGGAGAAACAAATGAATAAATCTACAAACTTTGCCTGGAGTAAAATGCTGAAGCTAACAAAGTCTGCATTGGCTAAAAACCTAATTAAATTTGCACTGTAAAACCCACATCAACTAATCAAATTTGTTTGTTCTGCATTGGTAAAGATTAGAATTGACATACTTTGTGCAGATGTCTTCATCAGAAATCTTGTTAACTACCATTGCATTTAACAAAGTATAACTAAAAGGCATGGGGCAACCAACTCAACAATACCATTTGAGCAATTTTATCAACACCAACCATTTGGCTGTGCCTTGTTTCCTGATTACTTCATTAGCACCAACAGTTTCATACTGTATCAACTATTCTGTCAGTTAGAAAATGTCTGTTGTTCCAAGCCGCAACTCTCACTAAAGAGTCCGAGTGCCTGGATCGGTGAGAATGATCCTCAAACTATGATTCTAGAATCTCGATTTGAGATGTATGAAACATACAAGGGTGACAAGATTTCTACAACAGGACCAATGTTTTAACAAAATGCTATGCAATAAGAAACATTTTTGGAATGCTGGTTCAGGCTTCTCCATTTTCTAGATCAGGTCCTTTAGGTAACCATAATTCCTGTGAAAATAGTTGAATTGGAAAGTCACAACTTGGAAATATTTTAGATTGTTTTCAAGCAAGGACCTCAAATATTTAATTAAATCCATTCGACAATATCATGGGCTGGTCAGCTATGCAGAGACATTCACATCCCTGAGTGAGATGGGGTTGGTGGTATCTGATGGTTTATCTTCAAGCAGTGTCATAACAGCAGCAGGGTTAGCACTGTGTGCAAAAATCTGTTGGATTGCTCTTCTCAAGTTTACATGCAGTCTGTTCTGTGTCAGGTAAAAGGTCTCCATGGCAATAGCCTTCATGGTTCCGGCACACAGATCCTCGTATAAAGGGCCAGTGTACATTCGTGAGGTCTAGAAGAGATACAATGCGAGTTAGTGGACCTCTTGGCTATCAAATTAAAGACAATAAATAGAAATATTTTTTAGAAAACAATCTTGAACACATTTAACGAACTCTAGCCCATCCAGCCCTCTAACTGTATGGGCATCCCAATCAATGTGAGGAAAGTTAAAATCTCCCATGATCACTACCTTATGATTCTCACACATATACGTTATCTCCCTACAAATTTGTTCCTCTAATTTTCGTGGCCTATTTGGTGGTCTGTAATACACCCCTATTAGCATCCTCATGCCTCCTTCACCCCTCAATTCCACCTAAACAGCCTCACTGGACGATCCCTCCAGACCATCCTGCCACCTCATGGCAGTAATGTCCTCCTTAACAAGCAGAGCCGTTGTCATACCCACACTCCTGTTCGGCTCCGAATCATGGGTCCTCTACCGGCATCACCTACGGCTCCTAGAATGCTTCCACCAGCGTTGTCTCCGCTCCATCCTCAACATTCATTGGAGTGACTTCAACCCTAATATCGAAGTACTCGAGATGGCAGAGGCCGACAGTATCAAATCCACACTGCTGAAGATCCAACTGCGCTGGGTAGGTCACGTCTCCAGAATGGAGGACCATCGCCTTCCCAAGATCGTGTTATATGGCGAGCTCTCCACTGGCCACCGTGACAGAGTTGCACCAAAGAAGAGGTACAAGGACTGCCTAAAGAAATCTCTTGGTGCCTGCCACATTGACCACCGCCAGTGGGCTGATATCGCCTCAAACCGTGCATCTTGGCGCCTCACAGTTCGGCGGGCAGCAACCTCCTTTGAAGAAGACTGCAGAGCCCACCTCACTGACAAAAGACAAAGGAGGAAAAACCCAACACCCAACCCCAACCAACCAATTTTCCCTTGCAACCATGTCTGACAGTCCCGCATCGGACTTGTCAGCCACAAACGAGCCTGCAGCTGACGTGGACATACCCCTCCATAAATCTTCGTCCGCGAAGCCAAGCCAAAAAACAAGCAGAGCAACTCCTCCCCCTTTTTTACCCCCGATCTATCACGTCTAAAACAAATGTATCCTGGAATATTAAGTTGCCAGTCCTGCCCCTCCTGTAGCCAGGTCTCACTAATTGCCAGAATATCATGACCCCAAGTATCTGTCCATGTTAAAAGTAAACCTCAGGTTTTTTATTGCTTTCAGTATTCTGTTTTTTAGCACAGATTTAACCTTGAACATTCTCTTTCATTGTTTGGAACCTCTAGTTAAATGCTGAAAATGCATAAAAGATGGTTTGGATTGATGAAGATCTTAAAATGAAGAAAAGTGGAGGTGCAGAGCAGATTCTGAATTGTATCAGCATCGAGCCACATGGCTAAAGATGCTGGTGCGACAAAGAGTAGATGAAATATGTGAATGAGTTCTGAAGGACACTAAAACCACCTGACAATCCACTCCCAAACAAATCTTAGCATCATGTTCCTAAAATCCCTTATCAAATGCCACTTATTTAAAAAAAATCTATCTCATGAGCCACAGGCGACAAGAACTCTTGCTGATATACATTGTTGTCATTGAGTTGCATTCAACAGCAAAATAGTCAATAGCATTTTCAATAAATGGATAATTATTAATCAGTTTAACTTTCACCCAAATTAATCTGTAGCTTCAAGAATTAGGTATCTTACATGGTTTTCCAGGAATCGTCGTACTTTGTAAAAATCTGGTAAATAGTTATTTCTGACTACAATCTGTAACCACCTAATTCTTATTTCAGCATTCATTGAGTCAAGCAGTGCAGAGTAACTCTTCGATAGCTTCATCATAACTTCTGACGAGAGATAAAAGAGAAAATATAAGGCATTTAGCAGCATAATGTCAGGCATTTTAATTTATATAACTACGTATTAATGGAACAGACAGGCCTGAATAAAAGAAATTCTCTAATTTGGGTGTGGTCACTGCAAGTTTCCAAGCTATAGGGAACAACTTTTAAAGATTACATGGAAATATCTGTATGCAATCAATAGTTGTAAATGTGCTGATAAAAATCATAGGTTTCAAATTTATTATCGACTTTCACATACATCAGTGTCTATTAGTAACAATAATTAAACTTAGATAAAATTAAACTTAAAGTTATCTGGGGAATTCAATATACTTCATGGTTGGTGTTTACTTGATTCAACAAACTTTTGATTTCTGAGGCGTTTTGCCTGATACTTTTTAGTTGCTTTCATAAATGGCATACACTTTGAAAAATTCAAACTTTAAACAATTCCTTTGTCATTTTCTCATTTTGTTAGCTTTTCTGATTTCTGTCAATCAAATAATTAAAAGGGAGACAATTACAAAGAAATTTAACTACACAAGCCTCCTCCATTCAATATTATGTACTGATTTATTTTTTTTCCAGACACATTGTGCATGTACTTGTCCTGAGGCATAGCCCTAGCACACATTTTATGTTGTTATATTTGGCTTTGAGAAGAAATCAAACATTTTAGTTTGCAGCAAGTGGTGAAATGACAGTACTTGTTGCTGACCCAGCAGAAAGCTGACAACAAATATCAAGTGATCCATGTGCATGTGGTTTGGACCGCCTCCTTTTTCAACAGATTCTTGTCAGGTGTCTTCCAAGTGATTTAGGACCAGAAGTTAACCAGCATTCCAGAAGTTAATTTTACACTGGGACACTTGCTCAAAATCCATCCTGTCAAATAGGCATTCTCCATACCTAACCCCTCCAATGAGATGCTTTACTCCTACATGTCATAACTTCCAAGAGGTGCCCTTGAGCTATATGTCCCAATGCCCAAGAAAGACACCTTAGAGATCACCCAGAACACTTCTGCATGGCTCAATATTCTAGACTCCTGCACCTCTCAAAATCAACATTTATTATGGATAATTCCCCTTCCCTGCCACATTTCCACAAGCCTTTCAAATAAAAGGAAGTCAACCATCAACCACTCACTGTCACAATTTATTATGACTATGAATGACAGTAAATCACAATGTCATAAAATTTGTTCAACAACCAATCCTATCGAACAATTCAACAAAAATAAGTTTTCTCTAATATTTAGTTGAATACATACGAGATTAAGATTAATGCTGAACTATCATAAGCTTGCTTCAAAACGGACTTTCTTGTTTCCAAGTCAAATAATTCAAAACATTCGGCAATGAGGAATTTCAATCTATATGAATATAATTTGATCTAAAAGTCAGAGAGCTTATTTAGCAATAATTATGGCTAGCAAATTATAAAATCATCATTTACCTGCAGGTGTCAAAGCGCATCACTTTCAGGGTATCTGACAAAGACATTCATTTATACCAACATTTTTGGAAACCGACTGAAATCCCTGAAGGATTTTGTAAGGACAGCAAGTATTTGAAGAAATGCTGAATCACTGAAAGCAACATTAGGATTCCTGAATTAAACTACCCAGACAGTATGATCTTTCGGTTGCTGTGTATTTCAGTGAAATGATGGTGAATACTAATCAAAAATATCTGTATTACAACTTGTCCAATTAATGCTCAAAACATACTTGTTCTTATTTACATTTTAGGGTTGATTTAACTGCTGTACAGATAAGTTATATTGAGAATTCAGGTATTGTTTTAATTTCTTTTTGTTTTGTACTGTTTACATTTCCTTATTTGATTACATATGTACCTTGACTACAGTTGCTTTGCTCTACTAATAAGTGGTAATTCTGCCTGGCTCGCAGGAAAAAGAATCTCAGAGTTGCATGTGATGTCATGTATGTACTCTGACAATAAATCTGAAATCTACCCTTTTTGGAGCAACAATCTATCAATTTGGTAATGCCAATAAATGCTCTTTTACTTGGATAAATAAGTAAATCCATATTATAGATTGCCGTGTCTCATTTGGCTTCTTGTCAATATTGAGCTCCCTAAATAGACACAAAAGTTTTCTTTTTCATTTTTCCCTGTTCCACTCAATAAGCTCAATGTTATGAACTAGAACTAGTCATTTTATTATTTCAACTATAGATAGATATTTGATGATTTTACTGTAAAAAAAAAATGTCAAAATAGATGAAACACTTGAATGTAAAGCTCAGTTGTAATAAAAGTATACAATTCTGTGAGGCTGGGTTACCAAAACAAGGTGTGGTTTAGTTAATGGTACGAAAATGTTACACAATTGTGGGTTCCACTTTAACAATGGAAACTAGAGCACAAAAAAGCTGAAATTCATGACTTTTCCAAAAGGGGTCATTCAACCAAGATCCTGTCAGAGATGGACCGAAAGGATTCCATGTATACTTTGTTCCTTGTATTGTAATCAATATTTCTCTTTCAGTCTTTCAGTCATGGAACTAAATTCTTCACTATACAAGCCTCAATGTAGTGTACAGCAATCAGGTCAGATTTGTTAGGACACATTTTGGATTCATTACACAAAAGTGGTTTACAATACTGATGTGAACCAGAACAATAAAGAGGCAAAGAGTTCCATGGCACAAACAGGTCTACTTATAAAAATAAAATTGCTATGGGATTTCTATAATAGAATGATTAATGAAATCATTTCACAAGCAAACCACATTTAAACAAAATATCAAAATAAAACTCTTCAAAAAAAAGCATTTATCAAATGTATAAGTAATTATGAAATTTTTCATATTTAACATTGAGCTCTAATAAAAATGAGATATGCCAACATGTCATCATACCATGGGGCAATGGAGATCTGTCTAGGAGTTTGTCCAATAAATGGACTATTTGAAATGTTTTCCATTTGGATATATCAATGTTCGTAATATGGTTTCCATCAAGAGTTTCTGAACTCCAGAGCTGGTACAGAGTTTCCACTGGTTTAATTAAACTGGATCCCCGAGACAAATCTGGTTCCAGCAGCGGTGGCCCAGACGCATTCAGCCAGCGCTCAAATTCTAACCCTTAAAACAGAAAAAAAAATTCAGCTGAAAGCAAAATTTGATCACAGAAATTTTTGCTGAAACACACATGGTTTCTACTCTGATTTTAAAAAAAGACAAGCTCATACGAGAATGGAACTTATGAAGTGCACAATTTATTTCTGCAATCTCTTCATTCAAAATAATATGAAAATAAATAATACTGATTGTATCTACTGACTCTCAAGTTCATACCGTTAAGTTGCTGAAATTGGTAAGATAATAAAAACTCCCCTTCTGTTTCAGTAGCAAACTCTAACCTTTTTCTACTACAGGTACACAATCCTTTATCCAGAACCGTCGGGGGACAACGTGTTCCGAATTTTGGATTTTTCCGGATTTTGGAAAGCCAGATTTAAACCCACCCAAATTGTGGTGCCGTATCCACCTACCCCCCCCCCCCCACCACAATCCAGTTGCGCTGCCTGTCTCCCCCCCACCCCCACCAACCCTGCCTGACCAACTCGTGTGCTGCCATCTCTCTCCACACTTGCCGGATTTTGGAGCTTTCCGGATTTTAGATGTCCAGATAAAGGATTGTGCATGCTAATCTTAGTAGAATTACTATCAATAAATCATGAATTGAGGCAAAATTTTATCACTACCTAAAAATTTGATTGAGTTACCTTTGTTACTTCAGAAACATTTCTTTGCACAGAGCATAAATATATATTATACATGGCCCCAATTGGGAGAGTGGTTTATTTGACCATTTATGGTAAACCTCCAATGCACAAATAGAATTGATATACAAATTACAAAGAACAAAAAAACATAGCTTGATGGGAGACAAGAAACCTGCAGATGGTGGGATTCAGCTCAGTACATGAAGAGCTGGAGAAACTCAGCTGGGAATGCAGGATCCATGAAAAGCAATAGGCAGGCAATGTTTTGGGCATTATCCTTTTTTTTTGAATATTTTAATTTTCCTAGACTCACACAAATCCAAAACAACAATTCAATCTTTCTCCACAATTTCATATTACATTCAGGGTCCATTCCACTCCCCCCCCCCCCCCCACCCCTCTCCTTTCCCTCGCATACCCTAGTACCACAAGGAAAAGATTATGTAAATTAAACAAACAATCAAAAATCTAGAGTCACCAA
Organism: Narcine bancroftii; assembly: GCF_036971445.1. NCBI lineage: Eukaryota > Metazoa > Chordata > Chondrichthyes > Torpediniformes > Narcinidae > Narcine > Narcine bancroftii. The sequence continues at coordinate 105,148,511 of NC_091477.1, read as the reverse complement.
CCCTTAAAGGAACCAAATATAAACCAAAAGTAAGAAAGTAAAATGAAAAAAGATAAGAAAAAAGAGCATGTCATCTGTGCCACGACCCACTTTATTTATCTCAATCGTTCTACTACTAGTACGGATTTTTACCTTACTTCTATTTAGAAGGGATGTAACTATATCTGCGTACCTATATGTTGCAGATAAGGCTGACATATCTTAACGAATGTGTCATATTTTATCCAGGGGACTACAACTCTGTATCTCTGTATTCCATCATGCAATGTTTAGTTGGGTGACCGCTATACACTTCCTGGCTACTGACAAGGCAACCATCGCAAACTGAATTTGGCATCTGGACAGTTTAAAACTCTTATCCATAATGTTTCCCAGATGGTACAATTCCAGATCCTGTAGAAAATCCACCTTTACATTTTTTCAAAATGTCCCCCAGGTCCTCCCAGGAGGATCTCACCTTTGTACACAAAGGTTTAATCTCCACACCACATCTAAAGCACATTTCCAAAATTTTCGGTTTAGATTTATAGTTTATGTGGTTTGAGGAATAATTGATGCAGAAAATTGTATTGCACAGATCTGTACCTGGCATTAATAAGTATTGTCATGCTGTCCAGACACCAGTCTGACCAGCACCGCTTGTGGGTTGTTGTGCCCAAGTCTGTCTCCCACCTTGACCTGTGTAAGCCTGGCTTCGGGTCCTCACTTTGGAATAGGAGATACATCATAGAGATTAACTTGAGTGTATTCCCCTTTTGAATTAGAATCTCCATGTCACTACACACAGGGCAGGGCCATAGTTGGTCCCAAATTATCCTTTAAGAAAGATCTTAGCTGGAGACAGCAAAAGAAAGTTTTATTGGACAGATCATATTTAATTCTTAGTTGTTGGAAAGACACAAGCTAACAATCCTCAATACAGCTGATTCCCTTCCGGCACCTGGTGTCCATGATTTTATTATCCAGAGTCTTAAGTATTAATTTATTCTGGGTCAAGGCTCCTTAAGAAGATATCCCCACCTTTATTCAAATGCATTGATTTATTTTTTGCCATGTCTGAATTACATGAGGGGTCCTAATGCCTGGTTGTTATGCCAACAGCCACATGCTCGTTTCAAATGGCTGACAGAAAGGGCTAGCGGTGCTTTTGTTAAAAAGGTTAGGCGAACTCAGATGTGTGCCCAAGATGGAGGGTGCCTGTGTTTGGTAGGAGACCAGAGTGGGAGAACACCACCCTACTGAGGAGAAGCCTGGGAAACAATCCAACAGGGAAGTAGATCAAGCAGTGAACAAGCAAGGGCCTTGAAGGACTCACACCAGACTGTGGGCTGCTGGAGACTGGTTTATGAGAACCAAGTGCCCCTGGAGTGAGATTCATTAGGGTATCAATGGTGAACACAGATCCTGAAGAGCCTTGTGTGCCAACAGCTTCCTAATTGTATTGGAAAAGGTTGGGCTCAATGCTGTTCATAATTGCCCTGTCGTGGACTAAAGAAAATTTAGAAAATTTCGTTCAAACATCTCACCAACCTTCCTTGTTGTCCACACATTTCTCCCTCAGCTCAGGAAAAAAGCCCAAGAAAAACTCCAGTAAATCACCTGCAACCACGCTTGTAAATTTGAACTTCTCCACATAGGCCTAAGAAGGAAGTTATTAATGTTAGAAATTTGAGTCTTATGGCAATCATATGAACTATAGAGGCTAAGCATGTGACAGGATGCATTCTATATTTATATTAATGTGACGGTGAACTAATCCTATTGGCTCATAAAAGGCCGAAAACTACAGGATGAACAAAAATATGGGAGTTCTATACAAAACAGCCAGAATTGCAGAAAACATTAATTAATTCGTTTACAAAAATCAAGAGACAGATTTACATTTTGTGACCATGTGTGGGGTACAGCTTGGACTACTATTATAATTTTTTTTTTAAATCAAAAACATTTCAATCATACATTAAAACATGCCTGAAGCATGCTCTACCTTAATGAGCATCACCTTTAAATAGAACTCTGTTTCACAGGGGTCAGTGTTGAGGTGGTTATTTTTATATTAATGATGTGGATTGTGGAATGAATGGTTCTGTGGTCAAGTTTGCAGATGACCCAAAGGTAGGTGGGGGAGCAGATAATGTAGAAGAAACATGGAGACTGCAGAAGGACTAAGATTAGGAGAATGGGCAGAGGAGAGGCAAATGAAATACAATGTTGGAAAGTGTATGGTCATGCACATTAGTAGTAAAAAAATAAATGGGCAAATGGGGAGAAAATTGAAAATTTCCAGTTGCAAAGGGACCTGGCAGTTCTTGCACAGGATAGCCTTAAGGTAAATTTGCATGTTGAAATGGTGATCAAGAAGGCAAATGTAAGACTGGCATTCTTTTCAAGAGGAATAGAATTTAAGAGCAGGGATGTGATGTTGAGGCTTTATAATGCACTGGTGAGACCTCACTTGGAGCATTGTGAGCAGTTTTGGGCTCTTCATTTCAGAAAAGATGCGCTGAAGTTGGAGGGTTCAAAGGAGGTTCACTAGGATGATTCTGGGAATGAAAGGATTATCATTGAGGCTCATTTGACACCTCTTGGCCTGTATTTGTTGGAAATTTAGGAGGATGAGGGGGATCTCCTTGAAACATTTTGAATGTTGAAAGGCATGAGCCTTTAGATATAGAAAGGTTGTTTCCCATGTTGGGAGAATTTAGGACAAGAGGACTTCAGGATTGAAGGGCGTCCGATTAGAACACGAATGCATAGGAATTTCTTCAGCCAGAGGGTGGTAAACCTGTGGAAATTGTTGCCACAGTCAGTTGTGGAGGCCAGGTCATTGGGTGCATTTAAGGCAGGTTCTTGATTAGTCAGGGGATCAAAGGCTATGGGGAGAAGGCTGGACAATGTGAATAATTGGGAAAATAGATCACCTCATGATTAAATGGCAGGCCAGACTCGAATGGCTGAATATCTTATTTCTGCTCCTATGTCTTATGGTCTTAATTCCTGACTGTTCTACAGTTATTGCCACAATCTGAGGAAGAGACTTGTTTGTTTCTCAGGGAAAGCTGTGAAAACAGCAGTCAGAGGCTGAGAGATTAGGTAGATCCAAGAAACCCCAAAAAGATTAGATACCACTGATTCCACAATATCACAATTTAGGTACGGCCTTGTACAAAAATACTTCTAACGGCTTATGGAAGGAGTTTCCCTCAGCAGCTCAATATTCTGATTGGTTCCAGTTCTCAATACATCGAGCTTGTCCTTTTCATCTTTGCAATAGAAAATTCATCTCTGAATTGGGATTATGTTATTCTATTGGGCAATGCAGATAGCAATTTACTCTTGACTTCAAATTCTATTGGGCAATGCAGATAGCAATTTACTCTTGACTTCAAATTCTATTGGGCAATGCAGATAGCAATTTACTCGACTTCACAGAGCTTGATATGAGTGAGACCATATAGTTTCCAACATCTTTTCACTTGCTTTTTATAAACCAGTCTTTAAAAATAAAATGATAAAGTTCAACAAGTTGCTGAACTTACTCGAAGAAAAGAGTCAAAGCACTTTGTATCACCACAGAGCTGTGACAGGTAGTACACAAAGCAAAATCCTTTTTCGTAGGTGAAAAGGTTCATCAGACTGCTGGGATTGACTCCTGCAAGGGAAAATGGAAGAAATATCACGTAGTTATCTTCAATCACCAAAACATTTTACTAATAAATGTTTCTATCTACTTGTATTTTGGACCATTGGCTCAATAACGTTTCCATCACAGTGAAGGGCAGTTTACAACCGCTTTCTATACTTGGTTGTATTGGAAACTGATGGATAATTCCATCCCACTTTTCAACTAACCTTTCAAAACTGCTGTAATCAAAACAAAAGTGAATACAAGTACAGTATCATGATGAGAAAAATTATTTTGATTAATTAATGAAGATTAAAATCAACCAAAGATTTAATCCATTAGCTATTAAAAACTAAAGAATCTGTCAAGCAAGTTTATCAACCAATAGTCTATCATTAGGATTGCACAGTAAGTGTACCGGGTTGGCACAATGCTGTTACAGCACCATCGACTGGGTTTGAATCTAGCACTGTCTGTAAGGAATTTGTATGTTCTCCCCAGGTCTGTATGGTTTTCCTCCGGGGGCTCTGGTTTCCTCCCACAATTTAAAATGTACTGGGGGTGCAGGTCAATTGGGTGTAATTGGGCGGCACAGGCTTGTAGGCCAAAAGGGTCTGTTACTGTGCTGCATGTCTAAATTTAAAATTTAAAATTATTCTCGAGCGAGTCTGAAAGTGCCAAATAACTGAATTTTTGTAAAAAAAAAAAATCATGTTACACTCTGAAATCAATGAGTTTGTTCCATTAATTAGTCAACGGAGCAGAAGATTTCATTTTGGTTACAAACAGATAAAATGGAGACCTGGCTCAAACTTCACTTGTAGTCTGCTGACAGGACTCTCATCTCCAAGCAGTTTTAGCTGACGATGTAGTGCTTCCAGTCGGAAAGTGGTTTCAAGACAAGTAAAAGCAGCCCCTGAGAGGTAAAGAAAAAGGAAACCAGTATTTTTTCTGTCTCTGAAAATAATTGCTTTCCATGTGCTAACTTTTGGATTTTCTGCATTTGGCATTGTAACTTGAATAGGCAGGCAACTCTAGAACACATCCTTTCACTGTAAATCAGACTACGGAGACTCGCAATGGCTAATCACTCAAACATTTTCCTTTCACCTTGCAAGATAATACCCACCTTTATTTTGAGATGTCTGATGGTATGCTCTATGAAATGTGTGTGAATAAAGCTTGAAAGAAGTGCAATAATGTGCCCTCGTACCAGCAGGTGAAAAGGCTTACTCATTAACAGTGGTCCGTATCAAAAAGGATAATATTTCAAGTAGTATTTATAGGCAAGTCATCTTTGTAGCAGAAAAATGAAAAGGATCTTATTTTATGTTACGGATTGTTAATCACAGAGTAACTGCTGCAGCCCTCATAAAAAAAAAGCACTTTCAAGGAGTTTATAAATATTCAGATCAGAAACGTGCCAGTCTATTATAATAATGATCAAATCAGATGCCGGACAAATATACAATATTTTACCATAAAAGAAACATTAAAAAGTCAAGCTTATTTGAAATAACTATATTTTAAACTTTATTTTCTCCTTGAAAAAGGGTAAAGTAAAAGATAAATAACAGATTCACTCTTGGCAGACATCGTTCCCAGCATTTCCTAAGGCTCCACAAATAGTTTTACCCTAACAACCATCAGAAACAAACACATCATAAATCTACTTGGGATTTGTGACAAAACAGAAGTTTGCCAGAATGCCAATGCCTGCTGTGCATTTTCCATCGACTTTCAGCTGACAGTGAAAAATCTCCAAAATGGACAGTGGCTTTAAGCAAAGCAAATGTATGAAAAATACCATTCATATCATTTACAATCGCATTCTGCTGAGCTAGAACAAAATAGATCTCCCGCCTTGTCGGATGGAAGATAAAAGGTTGAAAGGACTGACCTATTGCTTTTTCTAAAGGATTTATGGTGGGCATATTTCTCAGTTGATTTGATTTTGTTTAATTTTATCACTAACCACAACTGATTTCCTTTTGTCTTCAATGATATAGGTATTTCCAATCATCCATTTTCACACATTTTAAACTGGATGCCAAAGGTCTTCCATTGTAAATGTCTTTTTGAAAAAAGAAGAACTGGATGATCAGCTGTTAGCCTGTTAAAGGACCTAACACTGTTCCTGGTCTCTATGCTTGTGTGGCCCAGTACCATTCCTATTTTCCGTGAAGGAGGCCCAGACTTATCAGACTTTATAAATTAGATAGTTGTCACTGAGCTGTCAGTTTTCACCCCATCACAAGAGGAGAAAGAATTAAGAATTCTTTGTAAGCTTCTAGAAGAATGAGGGCAACTCTCTGTCGTCGACACTGAAAGAACCCTTTCAGCTTGAGAATTGCCACTGAGAACTGCTTATGGGGCAATCATCCACCAGCACTTCAATTTTGTAAGCTGTGGTCTTTGAAGGCACTTCAAGAGAATGGATCCCTCGAGGATGGTCTGCAGCGCAGTGTTACAGAACCTCAAGGATTGAACCACTGCACTACCTGCTCTATATGTACTCAAGGTGGCACAATGGTAGCTAGTAGAGCTGCAATGGATTTGGATGTTCTCAGTCTGGGTGTTCCTATTTCCTTTCAATCTCAAAGACTTCTTTAAATGGTTGCTGTAAAATGCTGTTCATTGTTGGTGAGTGGTAGAATATGAGGGAGTTGATGGGAATATAGGTAGAATTAAAAAAAAGGCTACAAATGGGAGATTGATGCTTGGCATGAATTTAGAAGGCCAAGAACTTATTTCAATACTGCATCGCTTTATGACACTATACTTCATCTTTTTAAGATGGCTACTCTGTGAAGATACTAGAGAATGGCAACCAAGAGTTGCAGAAGCATCATGCAGAATAGCACAAAGATATTCATGCGAATCTGATGACAGACCAAATCTTTATAAGCACATCTCATTAGTTTATGAACAATTAAGTTTCCCCCTTTCTATATCAGTTATTGCATTTATCAACCTTATTGATATAAACATGCTACAGCTCAGTGATACTGTCTGACATTTGATCCAATGTTCCTCTTAGGATGGCCTCATGGAATGTTATGACTGATGGTTTTATGAAGAAACTTCCTGTGACTTCAGCAGGGTGTAAGCATTTCAAGAAGATGGGAAAGGACATTTATACCGACTTCCTGTGCAACAGCACCATCCTCAATCTGACCATCCCATTAGCACCAGGTTCTACGACCATGCTCTTAGTTTAAATAAATAATGATATTTGCAGCATCACTGAAACCCTAAAGTCCCAATGTCAATGACTGCAGATGAGAAGAGAGAACCATTTATATTACATCACCTACGAAACCAATACAGGAAGTTGTGGAAGGAGAGTAAGCTTTCAAACTTCAGATCAGCTGAACATGCCATGCAATCAGAGTCGCTAATTGTTCCAAGTCCAATTTATTGGCAATCTTTAAAAAAAATCTGCTGATGCCAGAAATCTAAATAAAAACAGAAAATACTGCTGATTCCCTTTCTCTTCCACAGATGTGACCTGACTTGCTGAGTATTTCCGGCACTTTTTATTTTTGTCTCGATTTATTGGATGCTCTTATCTTGATAGCAGATTCTTGCGTCTAACCTGCCACATTTTATTGGAGAATCCGATGTCTGCAAGAATCTGTAAGTTCCATCTTTTAAAAGCAAGACTCACAAGGTCTTAAGCAAAGGCAATTGGTCCAGAGGAATTACACAGTGTGTTGCATAGAACATGCAAGCAGGAGGAACAGAAGTAGCTTTAAATGTAACATGAGGCAAATCTAATTTTTTATTAGAAGCTAATGTTTTATTCTTCTCAATTTACTTGGTAAAGTCATTAAACTCTTTGAAGTACAGAGGCAACCAGAATGGGATCAGTCCATATACCTATTGCTTCCTTTAATAGGCTGCTTGCTGTTCCCTTGCCTTAGTTGGTGCAGTACCATTTCCACAATTGCTGGCAACCTGGGACTTCTGTAGCTCAACTGGTTTCCATATAGTTCAAGTGTGGCTCTGAAAGGGTTAAACAATGGGTGATAACAAGACTTGCTCTCCTCCTGACCACAGCCACTATATCCACATTTTACCTATTTACACTCATGCAAAATTAGACCTTATAAACCCATGATTTTCAGTCAACATTTTCTGCCGATTGAATCCTATTGTGAATACCTACAGGGAGAATCCTATCCTTTGATATTAGAAAAATATAATAATAAAAATATGCCCTCACCGTAAGTTTCCGTGGTAATGCGACGTTGTGCATATGTTGCCAATCCCTCACTCAGCCACATTTCTTCCCATGTAGCGTTGGTGACTGCATTTCCAAACCAGCTGTGAGCAATCTCATGAATGACATCAATAATGAGAAACTCATCACTTTCCAATATACAGGAAATAATGAATGTCAAACAGGGATTTTCCATTGCAACAATTGGAAAAGAGGGCGGAAGGAAAACAACATCATACCTGAAACGAAAATACATGGTTATCTTCTACAAAAAGTTATTTTCTTTCACATATTTAAAAACCCCACGTAAAAAAAAACGACAAAGTTCTGTGTTCTGGGTTAAACTAAACATGGTTTGATTTAGATCAATTAATTTCATTAACTGAAAATATCTAGTCAAGGAAATGGTCTCAGCTTGGTACGGGAACTGCTCTGCTCAAGAAAGCGCAGAGCTGTAAATGCAGGTCAAACCATCATGCAAACCAACTTCCCCTCCATACTTCTCGTCTCAGGAATGCTGCCGACATATCAACAGACCCAGCCCATCCCTGTCATGCTCTCTCTCTGCCCTTCCTTCGGGCGGAAGATACGTTTTTTTTTTGAAAAGACGAATCTTTGGATTCAAGGACAGCTTCTTTCTTCTGTTATCGGATCCCATTGAACCATAATTTCTCTATTCCCAGCACGATGACTTTTTGTAAATTTCTCTATACTTTCCACTAGTTAAGACATAGAAAACATACAGCATAATACAGGCCCTTTGGCCCACAAACTTGTGCCAAACATATCCCTACCGTTGAAATTACTAGGCTTTCCCATAGCCCGCTATTTTTCTAAACTCTATGTACCCATCCAAAAGTCTTTTAAAGGACTCTAATGTAGCCACCTCCACTACTGTTGCCGGCAGTACATTCCACACAACCATCACTCTCTATGTAAAAAAAAACTTTCCCCTGACATCTCCTTGGCACCTACTCCCCAGCACCTTAAACCTACGTCCTCTTGTGGCAACAATTCAGCCCTCGGAAAAAGACTCTGACTACACAATCAATGCCTCTCATCATCTTAAAAACTTCTGTCAGGTCACCTCTTATCCTCCGCCCACTCCAAGGAGAAAAGCCAGAGTTCACTCAACCTTATTTTTATAAGGCATGCTCCCTAACCAGGCAACATCCTTGAAAATCTCCTCTGCACCCTTTCTATGGCTTCCATATCCTATTGGTAGTGAGGTGACCAGAACTGTGCACAGAAGTGGGGTCTGACCAGGGTCCTATATAGCTGCAACATTATTTCTCGGCTTCTAAATCATGAAAGCCAATACACCATATGCCTTCTTAACCACAGAATCAACCTGCGCAGCTGCTGTCAGCGTCCTATGGAGTTGGACCCCAAGATTCCCGCTGATCCTGCACACTGCCAATAGTCTTACCATTAATACTATATTCTGCTATCACATTTGACTTATTGTAACACTATTCTATATGCTGTTGTCTTACTTACTTGTGGATTTGTTATTATTACACTGCCGACTGACTGAGTTGACATGCCTGTGCAGCATGCAAAATGAAGCTTTTTACTGTATCTTGTGAACTTAAACAATTCAATTCCATCACCATGCTAATGAACAAAAAGAAATCAACCAGGTTTCTAGCTCCCAATCACTATCCTGTGAGCATTGCTCGTAAATGACTGGATGCCAAGGACAGATAAAATTTATATCTTTTTATTCTTCAATGATTCCTGCCTCCTCCAAACAGTACTGTCTAGTTTTCTAAGTGACAGGTTACCAAATAGATATATAACTGAAGGTTTTTGGGCAACCTTTGAAATTTATCAAACCAAAAAACCGACTCTGTAAGCAGGTGGGGGAAAAAATGGGGGAAGACGGCAACAGCATATTAATGTTCCTTTGCAAATCATTTTTGTTTGCATATCTTGCCAAGTTCAGGAAATAGGTTGATTTAGTATATGCATATTTATCTTGTGGTCAGTCAATGGGGAAATGTCCCTTTGCACGTAATCATCCAGACAAGAATTACATTCAAATAAAGCATGCAAGTTCAAGGGCAAGCTCCTTTGGAACTCAAATCTATGACCATCTGGTCAGGAAACAAACCATCCTTTTTGACATTAAAAAAACTCAAAACACTATTTCGTGGTTTAATCTTATTTTACTTTTAGGGCGCAATTAATTTATTAACTGCAGGAGAGATAGGAGAGGACTTTTTCCCAGGAAGCCCTGGTTTGACTTTGAAACCAGCTACCTGGATTTTGCTGTCATTTCTTGGCTGTGCTTTGATAATGGACTTTCTGAGTCCTGTGCTGGAGCTGGGTCTCAGTAGCATTCCTCAACATTTATACTGGGAAATATGCTCTCAAATTGTGTGCCAGGTTAGGCAAGGCATGGAATCCTCAAGTGCACTCATTTTCATTGGGCCTTTAGAGCTGTGGGAAAGGGAAGAATAAGCTCAGAATCAGGTTTGTCATCATGAAAGTGTGACAGTAGAATTGGTCATTCTTTTTAAAATTATGTTTATTCCCGTTAATTGTTTATATATAGTGCAGAACGTTTAATTGTTTAAAGAATTTAATTGTTTTTGTTTATTTTTTAAAGATTTTTTTTCATTGTTTCTGAAAGGTAGAAATGTTGCAAAATGTTGTCTGTTTTGATAATGCCTGAACATTTTCAGGTACATTTGGTGGAGCCCAATTGTTCTGGCCTGCTCTTATCTGTGATGTTAAAAGTTCTTGCAATGCTCAGGGCCTTGCCACTCAATTATGGGAACATCCAGGCAACAAGATCAACATTTCATACCTTATTGTTCGGTTAAGGAAGAAAGGAAGTGCATGGATCATACTCAGAAAAGTTAAGGCCATTATATCTTCTTCTTCGTGCAAAGCATTGCCACCACCTCCTCTCTCCCACCCCCCCACCCCCCCCAGTGTTTACCATTCTCTTCGACCCCCTGGTCTACTTGCTTCATTCCTACAACTATGGCTCGGTTCGACATCACCATCTACAAATTGGCTGATGATACCATGGTAGTGGATTGTATAAAAAGATGTGATGAGTCAGCTAACAGGAGGGAGATTGAAAACTTGGTCAAATGGTGCACCAACAATAACCTTGCACTCAATGTCACCAAAACCAAGGAGCTGATTGTTGACTTCAGAAAGGGAAAACCAGATGCAATAAGCACTATTTAGTGATTATTGGGAGAACCAAAAGCGGAGAGGGTGAGCAAATTTAAGTTCTTGGGAGTCACTATCTCGGATGATCTTTCCTGGACCCAACACACTAATGGCATCGAAAAGAAAGCAAGTCACCACCTCTACTTCCTTAAGAGTTTGTGAAGGTTTGGTATGACATTGGAAACCATGGCAAATTTATACAGATGTGCGGTGGAAAGTGTGCTGACTGGCTGCATCACAGTCTGGTATGGGGACATCAATACTTTTGAGCATAAAGCCCTGCAAAAGATAGTGGACATGGTCCAGGACATTACAGGTAAACCCCATCCCACCATTGGGAACATCACGGGGAACACTGCTGTCAGAGAGCAGCAGCAATCATCAAGGATCCACACCATTTAGCACACACTGTTCTCGTTGCTGGCATCACGAAAGAGGTATAGGTGCCACAAGATTTACACCACCAGGTTCAGGAAAAGCTGCTACCCCTCCTCCATTAGACTCCTCAACAACATACTTAATCAGGGACTCATTTAAGGACTCTTACTTATGCACTTTATTGATTTTTTAAAAAATTCTCTGTATTGCACACTCTGTCTGTTTATATTTGTTATCTGCTTACAGCTCTTTATTTGTTAGCATGTATACCCCATATCAGATATTTTTTTTGCATGACCAATAAGTGGTAATTCTGCCTGGCCCACAGGAAAAATAATTTCAGGGTTGCATGTATTCTGACAATAAATCTGAAATCTGAATCTGAATTTGGAACATTTCAAAAGTATTCCAAATCCTGGGAGCTACATAGCCTTTACAACTTGGAATTTATGTTAAAATATACCTATTTCCATCACACAACTACTTCCCCACAATGCAAAGCAAAAACATTTTTACACTTTATTAGTTTCCTTAATTACCTTTCCCACATATAAGGTCCAAAGAGATTCTCTGCAGCACTCAGCCACCGTTCCACTGTGCCATTGAGTTTTGCAGTTGCAATTTTTAATAAACAAGGTTCAGCCCAAACTCTGCTTCTGTATGTACAATTGCATAATTTATAAAAAAAATGAAAAGATGAGCTATCAGAAAATCTATCGTACACCTTTGATGAATTAATATACAAACCAAACAGAAAGCCAAGGACCATAAATCAAATCATCAAATTTACACCTCGGACTGTTTACAATTCTTAGAAAATTCCACAGGACTTCATCAGGTTTTGTTGATAACATTATAAACACAGAAACCACTCTAACATTTCTCATAGGCAGTCTGGCTCAGCTGGGAATACTCTGGCTAGAGTTTGACAGTTCTTGGCTCAAGACATAGCTGTTCTCGTGCTTCTATCTGGGCTGATACTTCACTGCAGTGATCAGACAGTTTGTATATTTAAAGCTAAATAATACCCATGTGCCATTGAACAGTGAGATATCACAAATGGGAGCATTAAACTTGAGAGTCAACAGATGGTAACATTAACATCCTATGCACCAATTACAAGGTAGGAGCAATCTTGTTATTTGGTTCTGAAAGCCACTATAAGGAAGGAGCAAGAAGTTGCACGATGAAGTACTGACATGCAATTGAAGAGGAACGTGCAAAAATTTAGACAAGCTGTTGGGTTGCAACCCAGAGCTGGGAAATAAGAAAAGCTAGGCAACAGAGTCTATAGTCTGAAGTAGGGTTGGAGAAGCCCTGTGGTGACACCAAGCATTGATATATTGGACCAAGGATTGAGCTATTGGAGCCCTGGAATGTTGGAAATCTTTAGACTACCATTTTAATTAAAACTTGTGGAACATTTCTGGTTCCATTGCATAAAGGCAGTCAGAGCCAGTTACATTGAGGGAAAACTACTGTTGAAGCAGAGGTGTACCGTAGGGAAGGAGGCCATTCTGTCCAATTGGTCCATGCTGGCTGTGCAAAAGTACAGTGCATAAAATGTTTAGCAATGTGCCAGGTGGCACACATCCAATTGAAATTATGTGCAAAACCACTGCTAGGAAAAAATGCTAGGAAGTTACAGAAGTAAAAAGCAGAACATCAGTAGAGACACTATGGATTCAATAAACCCTGCTGCTTCTGCGTCTAAATTTCAATCAGGTTATCTATGAATAATTAATTGCAAATATATTAATACATAGGGTACACCTGTTTCCAATGTACATTATTGACTTGGAGGAAGGAAACAAATATTATGGTAGCCAAATTTGGAGACAACACAAAATGGTGGAAAGGCAAGTTGTGAAGAGGTTACAAACAGTTTGTAGAGGGGTATTAAGTGATTCGGTAAACAGTTGGCTAATGGAATATAATATGGGAAAATGTAAAGTTCATTTTGGTAGGAAGAACTAAAGACAGAGCATTAGATAACTGAAGAGAGCAGCAGCACCAAAGGATTTGGAGGTCCTCGTGCACGAACACAAGAAGTTGAATTAAATAGTTGAGAAGGAAGAAACACTTACCGTGGACCTATATCTGCAGAAATGAGGTCTCCTGCTACCAATGCCAACAGATAAGCAGGTACTGGATATTCCATTTGGAATCGGTATATGTTCTCTTGCTCATCAAACGAGCTCTGTGTTGCACTCATTAATACTTTTATACCAGGTGGAACCTAAGAAACAAAATAAAGTAAAAAAGGATTTTTTTCCCACCAGTCTTGTATGTTCTCATAATCAAGGGTATGGAGCAAGCATTTAACAACATGGAGGAACAACAGAAGCTACAGGAACAAAGGAAAAAAAACAAGAAAAATTCAACCTCCTCCTTCAACATTCAGCACTTGGAAATGTGCCAAGAACTGTCAGTATCAGAACATACAAAATAAACAAACATGTTTAGATATTCAGCAAAGAAGACCGGCTGTGGCAGATTAAGCCTGATACTTGCGGAACAATTCAATCACCAAGAATTAAGGTGGATACAAGAACAATGCCAACTTGATATTTTTCATGGCTACATTGTCCTCCGTATTCCCGCTCTAATATTATGTAAATTCATGATGAAGTTGGCTTTCTTCACATGCAAAGGACATTAAGTTGGGCTCTGATACAGTATGAAAAGAGTCTAATTTAAATATGGCGAAAACACTTTTCGACCCATTGTATTTCTTGCTTTGCACAAATAAGCACTTGGCTCTCACGTGACTGCTAATTTTTCCCCTTTTGTGACTGCCTCTGTCAAGTTCATTGTCACCCAATTGTACAAGTAAATCCCGATGAAACAACATTCTCCAGTCCTCGGTGCAAAAGACATAGATGTACATCCAGACATAATACAGACAAACAACACATACGTAGGACAAGTATTCATTGAAACAAATATATTCGTTCATGGATGAGTCTCGAATGGTTAGTGTGAGCAGTTCCTTTGGTCATTCTCACTGCCTGTGGGAAGTTCCTCAGCCTGGTGGTGATGGCTCTGATCCTTCTTTATCTCTTTTCCTGATGGGAGAATCTGAAAGATGCTGTGTGGAGGATGGAAAGGGTCCTCAATGATTTTGTGCATCCTCTTCAGACAATGATCCTGGTAGATCATACTGATGTTGTGGCGGGGGGGGGGGCGGCGGGGGGGGTTGCTGCAGGAAGGAGACTCCATTGATATTCTCTGCCATTCTTATGGTCCTGTAGATTGACCTCTGATGCATTTCTCTGCAGCAACCATATCACTCTGTGATGCAGCCGGCACAGACGGTCTCAATAGAGCTCCTATAGAAGGATGACTTAATGGTGGCTGGTAGCCTTGCTTGCTTCAGTCTTCTCAGGAAATGCAGTAGCTGTTGCACCTTCCTGACAAGTGAAGAGATGTTGAGTGTCCATGATAGGTCACTAGTTTAGTGAACTCCATGGAACTTGGTGCTCTCTCCTCTTTTTACTCTCCTCTTTTTACTATAGAGTTGTTGATGTGCAGTGGAGGGTGGTTGTTCTTGGTACCCCTTAAGTTCACAATCATTTCCTTCATCTTATCCACGATGAGATTCAGGTTCTAACTCCTGCACCATTTAATGAGATATTACCACTTCTTCTCTGTAGTACAACTTAAAGCTGTTCCTGATGAGAGCAACTACTGTTGTGTCATCTGCAAACTTGATGACACTGCTGGAGCTGGCAGTGTTGGGTGGGTCAGTAGCGTGAACAGCAGTGGGCTGAGCCCACAGACCTGAGGTGCACCAATGCTCAGCACGATGGTGCTCGGCGTTCTGTTACCAATCCGGACAGGCTGTGTTGAGACCCAACAAGGACAGCTTCTCCACCAGCCTCTGGGGAATGATCGTATTCAACGCCAAGCTGAAGTCAATGAATAGCAACCTAGCAAATGAGGCGTTGTTCTCCAGGTGGATCAGGAAGGAGTGAAAGGACAAAGCTATAGCATCGCCTGTGGAACGGTTTATTCTATAATTCTTCTAATTAATGAGTTTGTCACATACACAAGTACTAAAATTCTTACTTGCAGCAGCCAAACAGGTACGCAAGATACACCATCAGCAATAGTATACATTTAATTATCACAATAAATATAAATATTAAAAAAATAAATGTTCACAGTTGCAATTACTGCAAGAAAAAAGTGCCATCTCAACAGTGCATAGAGATCTTTTGGTGGTCCTGGATTAGTTTATAGTTAGGGTTAGGAGTATGGGGAGATTCTCTAGCCTGATAATTGTATGATTTAAAAAACTTTCTTAAACCTAGGGGTTCTGGACTTTAGGCTTCTATACCTTCTACATGAAGGTAGCAGCAAGAAGAGGTTGTGATGGGGATCCTTTATGATGTTGGCTGCCTTCTGGAGGCATCATCTCATATACATAATGACATCAGAGACGGTGAGGTTATTGATCAAATGAACCAGAAAAATTAAGAAACCAAGTTGTAGATACAAGTTGAGTATGAGTATGACAAGTGATTTAGATCTTATGAGAAATCTTATAAACTTCCTTTCATGCTTGCCTATATCATTTGAAAAGTTAGATGATAAGATTTGACACTAGTATTTCACAATCTGAAATGCTCTAGCATCAACTAATAAATTTTTAATGCACATTTTGCAAGAAAATCCCCGAATTTCCACATGGAACTGTTGGTATTTCTTGTCTCAAGGTGCAATCAAGTTTAGGAAGTCGTATACTTCCAAACATCTGTTCACAAATAATTTTGCAACTTCTCTTAGCTATTGGACTCCTCCTGGAATCGGGCAGTGGAGTGTAAATTACAGAAGTTTTCCATACTAACACAGTGAATTTACCCAAAAATATGCATCAGTGAGGACTTGACCCAGGGACTTCTCTTCTGATTTCAATAGAAGTGAATGTGAAATAATAATATTTCCTTAATTGAGCAGATAAAATGCATGTTCATGGTTCAATGTTTTTATTTCTTTAAAATTTTGAAATAATCTTGCATATTTTTATAGTAAGTTATTTAACAGTGTCTGAAAGTCAGGTTATCCATAGAGCTGAAGTAGTTAAGACAGCAGTTGGTTACACCACAAGTAAAATACTTCTTTCAGCATCTTCATGGAGGTCTTACATTGGCCTCCCACATCATGGGTTTTACAATTCTGCCCAAAGCAGTACCTCACTGTTAATCTTGAAACGGTCACTTTCCATCAAGTTCTAGAGCCAAGGCATGTTTTTTTTTTGTAGGCGGCCACAACCACGGGAAATTCTGGACAATTGCTGTCAATTTGCGTTCAGACCCACAAGGTTGTGACTGCCATTTTTTTTTAAATTAATGAAGTTATCACACTGTCACCTATGCAATCAAAACCGCCATACAAACCGTCTATTAAACTATTGCAAAAGAAACGGGGCAAATCCCTGAATGGAAAAACTGAGCATGACTGCCAAGTAAAAATAAAAGTAGCTTGCAAGTAGCCTATATACAAGCTGAAGGTGAGTCAGGAGACTTGAGGACTATTTAACCTGACAATTTCGTACATTTAATGATTAATGCCGTAATTTTCAATTTTTTAAAAATTCAATACATTTTAAAAATAATATTGGATGAGTGGCTGGGTGGGGGGGGGTGGGGGGGGGGTCAGTGGTATGGTGTAGCTATTATGGCTATAATCACTGACAAATCCCAGAAACAAGTGAAGAAATTGCTGCCTGCTCATTTGGTTTAGTTGTGCACACTGTAGGGTACAACAATACTGAAGAGAATAAACTGAAGTACTGTCTGACACTTTGGTTCTTTGCCAAACCACAACTTTTACTCAGCCTGTCGGGTTTCTGTCTAAATACTAAACTGGCTGCCCTTCATTTGATGCCAGCAGATTATAAACTGTGTACCTTCTAATTTTCTTCAACTGTTAAGGTGGTGAAACAGCAAAAATATACCTGACGTGAAAGCGTTTAACAAGAACCAACATTTGACACCAGTCACAATTTCACCATTTTTTTTTAGAAAATCACTTACTTTTTTTTACAAGTCCCTTTAATGAAAGTATTATTTCAGATACAAGAAGCAATTTTAACTTAGCCTTACGCACAGAAACAAATGAGATCAGATATTACACAGTACTCACCAATGAAGCCAATAAAAACTTGTGTTGTGCAGGAAGAAAAACAATGTTACACTTAATCTCTTGGTTTCCCCAGAATCAAGTTATGTTAATAATGATAATAATAGAGGCTGAGAGTTTGAATGAATTTTTAGTTTATGCAAGACCAATCAGCACACCTCAAAGCACAGTGAAAATGGAGCTATGTGAAATGGTAGAGGCAGAACTGAGTGTTATCTGTCTACATGTGGAACTTGAGCAAGTATATGATGCCATTAAGGAACAGAAGTGTTAGTGATTTACCTCTGTAAAAAATTAAGTGGAAACAATGGTGTATTTTTTCAATAGATAAGAACATTTGTCAAAGAATCCATTATTGCACATTAAAAAGTGAAAACTCATTTTTGTTTTAAAACAAAAAAAAACTTCTGTGAAGCTCACTGCATCAAACCGAATGAATAAAAATCCTTTGCTTTGATGAATAGGGTTTCTCATTCCAGTTGCCATTGGATCCTCTGGATGTTTAAATCCACTCCTACCTCTCAATAGAAAGCAAAGCAAAATGTAATCTTCATCTGAAGCAGGGTTGGAGGTCAGTTGTGGTTGCAAATTTTAAATGATATATTCCATCATTGTTATCGAATACATTTTTAAAATAAGTATTCATTATTTAATACAAAACCTGAGACAAAACTTGTGAAATTAGCAGTATCATTTAATTCCAGGCTGAAGAGCAGCAAAGATACAGAACAAAGAAAGGTCAGATTTTATATTTCATCTGTACAGAGAACATACAAGCTAATGTCTTGCAAATATTTAAACTTTTCCACTCTCACCTTAAATTCATGCTCTATAGTACTCTCTGAAAAAGATTCTGTCTACCCCATTTGACCCTCTCATTCTTGTACACTTCTGCCAGGTTTTCCCTCAATCTCTGATGCTCCAGAGAAAACAATCCAAGTTTCTCCAGCCTCTTCTGGTTGTTAATATTCCCCAATTCAGGCAACATCCTAGCAAACTTCTTTGGAACCCTCTCCAAAGACTCAAAGTGGCAATGTTATAGGTTTAAGATGAAAAGGCAAAAGTTCAAAGGAGATTTACAAAACATTAGAGACACAGGAAGCAAGTTTTGCTTTTACGTAAAGTGACAGGTTCCTCGTAGATGATCCCAGATGATGTAAAATGTTTAAGAGGTATTTAGATAAACACATAAATGGGCAAGGAATAGACAGAGCAGACAATGTGTAGACAGGTGGGTTCATTTGGACTGACATCGCTGCTGGTACATGTTTCTGTACTGCATTGTTCTATTTTCTAAGTTGTTTTCAGTCCTGACCCAAAGTTCTTATCCTCTCATTATTTCACTTTTAAAATTGACTCTGCTAAAATAAGTAGAAATTTTGAATGAACCTTTTAAATCTTTGTGCACTGATGGTCTAATTTTAGCATCGATCCAAACTTTGATTTAATGCACTGTTTCTTCAACCTTGTGACCTGGCCAAAAACTATTGGTACTTGGGAAAAAATATTTAAATTTTATTATTGTATTTTTTATAACTATTGAAAGGGTGCAATACTTTATTTCAGTGGTTCCCAATCTTTTTCTTCCAACTCACATACCACTTTAAGTATTCCCTATGCCATAGGTGCTCTGTGATTAGTCTTTGGCTTGGCTTCGCGGACGAAGATTTATGGAGGGGGTAAAAGTCCACGTCAGCTGCAGGCTCGTTTGTGGCTGACAAGTCCGATGCGGGACAGGCAGGCACGGTTGCAGCGGCTGCAGGGGAAAATTGGTGGGTTGGGGTTGGGTGTTGGGTTTTTCCTCCTTTGCCTTTTGTCAGTGAGGTGGGCTCTGCGGTCTTCTTCAAAGGAGGTTGCTGCCCGCCAAACTGTGAGGCGCCAAGATGCACGGTTTGAGGCGATATCAGCCCACTGGCGGTGGTCAATGTGGCAGGCACCAAGAGATTTCTTTAGGCAGTCCTTGTACCTTTTCTTTGGTGCACCTCTGTCACGGTGGCCAGTGGAGAGCTCGCCATATAACACGATCTTGGGAAGGCGATGGTCCTCCATTCTGGAGACGTGACCCATCCAGCGCAGCTGGATCTTCAGCAGCATGGACTCGATGCTGTCGACCTCTGCCATCTCGAGTACTTCGACGTTAGGGATGAAAGCGCTCCAATGGATGTTGAGGATGGAGCGGAGACAACGCTGGTGGAAGCGTTCTAGGAGCCGTAGGTGATGCCGGTAGAGGACCCATGATTCGGAGCCGAACAGGAGTGTGGGTATGACAACGGCTCTGTATACGCTTATCTTTGTGAGGTTTTTCAGTTGGTTGTTTTTCCAGACTCTTTTGTGTAGTCTTCCAAAGGCACTATTTGCCTTGGCGAGTCTGTTGTCTATCTCATTGTCGATCCTTGCATCTGATGAAATGGTGCAGCCGAGATAGGTAAACTGGTTGACCGTTTTGAGTTTTGTGTGCCCGATGGAGATGTGGGGGGGCTGGTAGTCTTGGTGGGGAGCTGGCTGATGGAGGACCTCAGTTTTCTTCAGGCTGACTTCCAGGCCAAACATTTTGGCAGTTTCCGCAAAGCAGGATGTCAAGCACTGAAGAGCTGGCTCTGAATGGGCAACTAAAGCGGCATCGTCTGCAAAGAGTAGTTCACGGACAAGTTTCTCTTGTGTCTTGGTGTGAGCTTGCAGGCGCCTCAGATTGAAGAGACTGCCATCCGTGCGGTACCGGATGTAAACAGCGTCTTCATTGTTGGGGTCTTTCATGGCTTGGTTCAGCATCATGCTGAAGA
Organism: Narcine bancroftii; assembly: GCF_036971445.1. Classification (NCBI taxonomy): domain Eukaryota; kingdom Metazoa; phylum Chordata; class Chondrichthyes; order Torpediniformes; family Narcinidae; genus Narcine; species Narcine bancroftii. The sequence continues at coordinate 105,128,164 of NC_091477.1, read as the reverse complement.
AGATTGAAAAGAGGGTTGGTGCGAGAACACAGCCTTGCTTCACGCCATTGTTAATGGAGAAGGGTTCAGAGAGCTCATTGCTGTATCTGACCCGACCTTGTTGGTTTTCGTGCAGTTGGATAATCATGTTGAGGAACTTTGGGGGACATCCGATGCGCTCTAGTATTTGCCAAAGCCCTTTCCTGCTCACGGTGTCGAAGGCTTTGGTGAGGTCAACAAAGGTGATGAAGAGTCCTTTGTTTTGTTCTCTGCACTTTTCTTGGAGCTGTCTGAGGGCAAAGACCATGTCAGTAGTTCCTCTGTTTGCGCGAAAGCCGCACTGTGATTCTGGGAGAATATTCTCGGCGACACTAGGTATTATTCTATTTAGTAGAATCCTAGCGAAGATTTTGCCTGCAATGGAGAGCAACGTGATTCCCCTGTAGTTTAAGCAGTCTGATTTCTCGCCTTTGTTTTTGTACAGGGTGATGATGGTGGCATCACGAAGATCCTGAGGCAGTTTTCCTTGGTCCCAACAAAGCTTGAAAAACTCATGCAGTTTGGCATGCAGAGTTTTGCCGCCAGCCTTCCAGACCTCTGGGGGGATTCCATCCATACCTGCTGCTTTGCCACTTTTCAGTTGTTCGATTGCCTAATATGTCTCATCCAGGGTGAGGACCTCAACCAGCTCTAGCCTTAGGGGCTGTTGAGGGAGCTGGAGCAGGGCGGAATCTTGGACTGAGCGGTTTGCACTGAAAAGAGATTGGAAGTGTTCTGACCATCGGTTGAGGATGGAGATCTTGTCGCTGAGGAGGACTTTGCCGTCTGAGCTGTGCAGCGGGCTTTGGACTTGGGGTGAGGGGCCGTACACAGCCTTTAGAGCCTCGTAGAAACCCCTGAAGTCGCCAATGTCCGCGCTGAGCTGGGTTCGTTTGGCGAGGCTAGTCCACCACTCCTTTTGGATTTTCCGGAGTTTGCGCTGAAGATGGCTGCATGCGCGACAGAAGGCTTGTTTCTTCTCTGGACAGGACGGCTTTGTAAGGTGAGCCTGGTGGGCAGCTCGCTTCTTTGCCAGCAGCTCCTGGATTTCCTGGCTGTTTTCGTCAAACCAGTCCTTGTTTTTCCTGGAGGAGAAGCCCAGTACCTCTTCAGTGGATTGCAGTATGGTAGTCTTCAACTGATCCCAGAGGGTTTCAGGGGACGGGTCTGTGAGGCGGGTTGCATCGTCGAGCTTTGCTTTGAGGTTTGCCTGGAAGTCTCCTCTCGCTTCGTCTGACTGCAGGTTTCCAACATTGAACCTCTTTCTGGGGGCTTTACTGTTCCTGGGCTTTGGCTTGAAGTGAATGTTGAGCTTGCAGCGAACCAGCAGGTGGTCAGTGTGGCATTCCGCGCTAGGCATGACCCTGGTGTGGAGCACATCTCGTTTGTCACTTTCTCGCACCAGGATGTAAGTGTGATTAGTAAGGGATTGCTTAAGGTGGGATGTGGGTGGAAAGAAATAAATTTGAAAACCACTGTTTTAATCATGCCTAACTGACTCGTTATGTGCACGGTTTCATCTTTTTCTTTGGCTTGGCTTCGCGGACGAAGATTTATGGAGGGGGTAAAAGTCCACGTCAGCTGCAGGCTCGTTTGTGGCTGACAAGTCTGATGCGGGACAGGCAGACACGGTTGCAGCGGCTGCAGGGGAAAATTGGTTGGTTGGGGTTGGATGTTGGGTTTTTCCTCCTTTGCCTTTTGTCAGTGAGGTGGGCTCTGCGGTCTTCTTCAAAGGAGGTTGCTGCCCGCCAAACTGTGAGGCGCCAAGATGCACGGTTTGAGGCGATATCAGCCCACTAACGGTGGTCAATGTGGCAGGCACCAAGAGATTTCTTTAGGCAGTCCTTGTACCTTTTCTTTGGTGCACCTCTGTCACGGTGGCCAGTGGAGAGCTCGCCATATAACACGATCTTGGGAAGGCAATGGTCCTCCATTCTGGAGACGTGACCCATCCAGCGCAGCTGGATCTTCAGCAGCATGGACTCGATGCTGTCGACCTCTGCCATCTCGAGTACTTCGACGTTAGGGATGAAAGCGCTCCAATGGATGTTGAGGATGGAGCGGAGACAACGCTGGTGGAAGCGTTCTAGGAGCCGTAGGTGATGCCGGTAGAGGACCCATGATTCGGAGCCGAACAGGAGTGTGGGTATGACAACGGCTCTGTATACGCTTATCTTTGTGAGGTTTTTCAGTTGGTTGTTTTTCCAGACTCTTTTGTGTAGTCTTCCAAAGGCACTATTTGCCTTGGCGAGTCTGTTGTCTATCTCATTGTCGATCCTTGCATCTGATGAAATGGTGCAGCCGAGATAGGTAAACTGGTTGACCGTTTTGAGTTTTGTGTGCCCGATGGAGATGTGGGGGGGCTGGTAGTCTTGGTGGGGAGCTGGCTGATGGAGGACCTCAGTTTTCTTCAGGCTGACTTCCAGGCCAAACATTTTGGCAGTTTCCTCAAAGCAGGACGTCAAGCGCTGAAGAGCTGGCTCTGAATGGGCAACTAAAGCGGCATCGTCTGCAAAGAGTAGTTCACGGACAAGTTTCTCTTGTGTCTTGGTGTGAGCTTGCAGGCGCCTCAGATTGAAGAGACTGCCATCCGTGCGGTACCGGATGTAAACAGCGTCTTCATTGTTGGGGTCTTTCATGGCTTGGTTCAGCATCATGCTGAAGAAGATTGAAAAGAGGGTTGGTGCGAGAACACAGCCTTGCTTCACGCCATTGTTAATGGAGAAGGGTTCAGAGAGCTCATTGCTGTATCTGACCCGACCTTGTTGGTTTTCGTGCAGTTGGATAATCATGTTGAGGAACTTTGGGGGACATCCGATGCGCTCTAGTATTTCATAACTCCAAAGGAAATGGGCCAATGACAATTTTTCTCAAGCAAAATATTTTGGTAACGATTGGGTCTTGAGCAGTGGTTCTCAACCTTCCCTTCCCACGCACATACCACCTTAAGCAATTCCTCACTAATCACAGAGCACCAATGATATAGAGAATACTTAAAGTGGTATGTGAGTTGGAAGAAAAAGGTTGGGAACCACTGCTCTATTTCTATTCCAAACTGGGATTTCATTTTTCATCTTTCAACATAGTTCACTTATTTCTTTCTGTTCTGCCTCTTACTCAAGTGGAGGAAATCAGGGGAACATGAATAAGGACCTCAAATCTCTGGGTGTTAACATCTTTGAAGACCTGTCCTGGGGATTCCATGTCGATGCAATCATGAAGGCTCGCCAGCAGCTAGACTTTGTAAGTAATTTGCAGAGCTTTGATGTCACCAAAGACACTTGCAAATTTCCACAGGTGTACTGACCGTGGAGAGCATTCTGACTGGTTTGCATCACTGTCTGGTATGGAGGTGCCATTGCACAGGACAGGAAAGGACTACAAAGTGTTGTGAACTAACCCATTGACATCATGGGCATCAGTCTTCACTACAAGAGAAAGTAGCCTCTATCCTCAAGGATTCACTAGCTAGGCTATGCCCTCCTCAGACTGCTACCCCAGAAGGAGGACTGGAGCCTGAAGACAAACACCCAGCAACACAAAAACAGCTTCTTCCCCTCAGCCATAAGATTTCTGAATGACACGACCTCACTTTCTCTTCTTTTCGCACCAATTTATTTATTTTTGTTAAAAAATGTAATTTATAGCAGTATTTGCACTTGTAATGCCTCAAAACAACAAATTTTGTGACAAGTTCATGACAATAAATTCTGGTTCATTTTTGATGCTACTTACCAGTTTTACACTACATTACAGTTTTTTCAATCGTCTTGAAGTTCGGTTTACACTTTGACTCCATCTTGCCATTAGATTTCTCCACAACTGTCTGCTTTCTTGTCATTTTTTCTACTTGTGTTGTTCACCATCAAAACCTTGTTTAAAAAGTTAATATCTGAAAATACTCACTATAACTATGCCTGTTATGAACTGGACAGAGCTTCAAACATTTGGAAGAGGAAGAAACCAATTCTAAAATCCTTAAATTGAAAATTAAAATACAGCCACTCCAACTATTTCCTTTTTATTCTTCCCACCCCCCCCCAATCCACCTCTTTGCATTTTAAAATCCTATTTATACCTAATTTTTCTTGGTTTTGTTAAAAATTCATTGATTTGAAGCATTAATTCTTTTCTCTCCATTGATGGTGCTTGAATGAGTATTTCCAGCATTTAATGTTGGCATTAATTTGGTCAGATCTCACTGAATTTATGTTTCTAAACCATGAAAAATAGAACTGCAAGATTTGAGAGAACAATGAAATTTGACCCAAATCATAAAAGTTGTGGCATAGAAATTTAGTCTACATGAATTTTTTTCCCCCTTTGAATTGAAAACAAAACTCTAGTGTTAGACTTTTAGTGCCCACTGAAAATAACCAAATTACCCTAATAAGATAAACCCTCAATTAAATAGTTTTATCTGCACACAACCAATTCAAAGCTTCAGGTGAGGAATTGGGCGAAAGAAGCCAGAGTATGAAATGCAATAACTGCATTTTTTTCATGAGGACATGGAACAGTGGGTGCTTGGGACTATAATTTAGCCCTAGGACTGGAAGGGGAAAAGGTCACACTCACTGCTCATGAATTTTGAATGAGAAAGACTGTTTCGAACTCAGGGTACATCAACAAGAACTGGAAAAGCTTCCTTAATATTTTGAGTCACCCTGAAGAATTCTTTCAGAAAGCCAAAAATCAACTATTCTGCACTGCAGGCTTTTCCCACTCACTTTCAATTGCGAATTAAACTCAGATGGTTCATTTGTTGATGCCAATCTAAAAAAAAGTTACTGGACCAAAGGAGAGAATGCAAGCAGTCATCACTGATTGGTGAAAGGGACAGGAAAAAAACAATGTGAAACATTGTTGACTTCAATTAGTGTTGCTGATTAGAGTTAAGTGGAAAGTACTGACATGCTGTATTGTCAGTCAACAGTTATATAGTGTCATTTTACTGACAGACGGCACAAACAGTGGTCGACTGGAATGTTAATATACAAAGGCCCGGACACCACAACATCTGAATGTTGCCATTGGAGGTCACAAACAAGCAGAAGACACAGGCATGAATGTCAACGTCCTAATGGAATATTAGAAAGATAAATCAAAGTAATGTTGCGATATTTCTCCAATGAGCAGAATCAAGTCACACAGGGTCAGAATGATGATGATCTGGGACAGATTTGGAGAATGTTAGTTTAAAAATAGAGACAAATGATTTAATGACTAGCTTAACTTATCGCACAGGAAATTGGTGCAATACTGAAATGTTTCACTAGATGGCAAAGGATGCATTAGAATAGTGGAAATACAGGTGTGCGCCATTTAACGTCCATTGGGCGATGTGGACGTTATACAAAAACCATATTATATTCTTAGCAAAGCAATATGGGATATTGTAGTGTACCTGTAAACTTTTTATTTGTAAGTAGGGATCAATGTGGGGCTGTGGGGACAGAGTGAGGCAGTGTGGGGTTCGGCTGTGGGAGAGAGTGGGGCAGTGGAATCAGTGTGAGGACCGACATGGGATTAGTTGGGACTGATGCAGGGCTGTGGGGAGTGAGCAAGGCATAGTATACAATTTCCAATAGTCAGCAATCACTTTTTCTAAATTGCTGCAGACTTGCTCTCAGTAACTGAATAATTATGGGTCCATGGATGTATATGTGGTCGGATGTTACCTGAATGTGTTAAGCCGGGTATACTTATAGTTGAATTAAAATTTAAGCTAATGAATTTTGGAATCTTACCAAAAGATATGGTCAGGCAGTGAAAGACTTAAAATTGTTAAATAAAGGCAAATTCACAACTTGTAATGCCTAATGCTCATTACTACAAGAGCTATTTGTATCATACTTAAACACAGATGCTGGAGAAACTCAGCAGGTCTCGGAGCATCCATAGGAGGTAAAGATATACAACACTGAACATCTGAAATGGTTGGGACTGGGTCTATTACGGATAAATGATATTTTCAGATAACTAGTCATTTTTAAAAACAGCCCAGTAGCAGCAGCAAATCACTTGTAACAATGTTTAAACAACAACAAGGGAAGGTCTTTTAAGCATGAAATAAGGTTTCATTCTCACCATAAAACAACCTGAACAAAATAAGATAAATCTAACACCCGGAACTCAAGAACATCATCAACAGATTTGAAATGCAATTCAACCAAAAGAAATTTCTTGATAAAAATCAAAACTTTAGCAACTAGATTATAGCACACATTTCTGCTGCTGTGTCAGATGATACTGTGTTTATGAACAAAAGACTTGGATCAAGTTATAGTTTCTCTCTTCAGAGTCCAGAGGCAGGCTAATAGACAAAAAAAAACAATCTGTTCTTATTAACAGGGAATCTTCCAGCATCAAAAGATTCAGTTATTCATATGGTAGCAATAATTAAAATAAAGTCAATGGCAACTTTCCTACCATGACTGTAGCAGAGTAAGTACTCTTGACTGCAGGTGTATCGAAACAGGGGAAGAAGGATCTGTTGCACACTGAGTGACCGTGGGTGAAAAGGAATGGTTTGGAGTTTCCACTTGTTAATTCTGGATCCAGCCACCAAATCTGTGTGAAAGAAACACAAAACTGCAGTCACAAACTCCTGAATACTTTTTTTCAATGTCAATTATTTACAAAAACTTTAATCTCCATTTCACATTAAGGAGGATCAGGCACACACTTGTTATTTGGCAATTGCTCTTCAAATTAGCTGCTGTTCAGAGAGTCAGACTACGAACTCATCATTTTATATCCACGCCATTAGGCTATGGACAGTCGTCGTCTTTTTCTGCTTGTATGCTACATGTTGCTATTTCTTTGTAGGCATATCATTACCAGCGCATCATTAATCAGCCAGTGGAAATAAGCTTACATAGTGCTTTGAAAGCAGGCAACAGACACTATAAAAAAAAGATCTGGTACCTTATCTGGTGACCCCAATGATTCATGCACTTTATCATCTCATCTTCAATGGGGACATGAACAAAACAACCAGCATGGAGAGCAGATGTCAAAGACTAACATTGCGCATGATATTGGGAGTGATACTTCAACAGCAGGAAAATAAACTTCAGCTCAATCACATCCTGGGAAAATTGAGTCAAAAAATTCACACATGTAAATAATTTAAAATTAACAAGAGCATTAGGAAGGATGTGGAAGCAATGGAGAGGGTGCAGAAGATGTTGCCTGGATTGGAAAATAAATCTTACGAGGCAAGGTTAGCAGAGCTGGGACTTTTCTAATTGGAGCAAAGAAGGATTCTGAGAGGCAGTATCTTTTTCCCAGGGTAGGAACAACAAACACCAGGGAACACCTCTACAAAGTGAAGGGATGAAAGTTTAGGGGTGACATCAGGGGCAGGGGTTTTTTTTTAAAATATAAATACAAAGAGTTGTGGGTATCTGGAATGCCTTGCTAGGGATGATGATGGGCCCTGGAACGTTAAGAGCATTTAAGTGACTCTTAGGCAGGCCCACTGTGCAACTTCGACATCACTGTCATTGCTCAAGAAAATAATGATATAAAAATGATTTCTAGCTCAAGAATATAATCAAAATAATACTGATCTATGTTCCAATAAGAGCATAAAGTACAGAATGAGTCAGAAATTAGTACAATGAATATTTTCATTGTTATATTTAAATTACAAAATACTGTGAAATAAATTTAATTTTGAAGCATTTTGCCCCTTTTTTTGAGAAATTAATCTCTCTCCTTTTTTTAAAAAGCAAAAGCAACCAAAAGTGTCAAAATATCTACCAGCATTAACCTTTTAATGAGCAATTATGCTGCTTTACCAGAGTCACAGTCTAATCTTTTTTTCTGTCCCGAAAAGTTAGATGTTATAACATAGACCTGCAGCAATTGAAATTCACCAAAACAATGATGTCTTCAAAACAATAATTTTTATTAATAATATAAAATCCTTACCTAACTCTAAACTTAATCACCAACTATGCACAAATATATACGTGTGTGTGTGTGTGTGTGTGTGTGTGGCAGATCCCAGGCACAATTCTAAAAATTCAATTTCAAAGTTCAGTCATAGAAATCCTTTGTGTTGAAACTCAGAATCTTTAAACTGTTGTTCAAATGTAATTATGAAGTAGTTTGAGACACTGAGTTATCAAACTTTCAAAACTCATGAATTCTTTTCAAGTTGCTTTTTAGAGAAATGTTTCTTCACACGAATGCTTTCACAATTCCCCTCTTCCGTAGAGGTTACAGAACTTGTGATTTCTGTGATGTTTTCACAAACCCAGGCAAGGGTTAAACTAAATAACCATCAGAATGATAATGGTCCAACTACAAGAATCATCTTGCTTTCTGTTACCCAGATATGGGTTAGTCAACAGTGGCTCTCTCTCTCTCTCTCTCTCTCTCTCTCTCTCTCTCTCTCTCTCTCTCTCTCTCTCTCTCTCGACAAAGAAAAGCAGTCTTAGTGGCCATTCACTCCAATTCTGTGCCCCTCCCCTGACAAGGAGAACACAACAGAATGCCAATGCCTCTCTGACTTCAGATGAATCTCTTTGATGATACTAAAATGCTGCTTCGAGTATCTTTAATCATATAACTGCTTTGATCATTACTGGTATCAGTTTCAATTCCCAAAAGCACAACTCAAGGCAAATGGCCTCCTGCTTGTCTATACAGATCATCAAAGCAAATAAATGCCTGTTTGTTTACACTTATCTCTTTTGGGGGGGGGGGGGGGGGGGGAAGGATCTATTGTTTCAAACTTTCAATGGAACAATCCACTCTGTTTTTATGACTGATCCAGCTCCAGCTTATCTTCAAAATGGAGTTTTGTGTTTTCCCTGTTCAACCCACAAAGTAACCTGACTAAATGGAGTTTTGTGTGTTTTCCCTGTTCAACCCACAAAGTAACCTGACTAAATGGGAGTTTTCCCTGTGTTTTCCCTGTTCAACCCGCAAAGTAACCCGACTAAAAATATAATACTTTATAACAAAGTTTAATAATAGCATAATTCTCGGACACAGAAAATATTGATTTGCAATTAATGAGTTTGGCAAGATATTAGACATACAGCACGGTTACAGGCCCCTTCGGCCCATGAGCCTGTGCCACCCAATTAACCTAAAATCCCCGTACGTTTTGAACGGTGGGGAGGAAACCCACAGACATGGGGAGAATGCACAAGCTGGAACCCCAGTCGCTGGCACTGTAACAGCGCTGTGCTAACCTTTACACGAACTGTACTGCCCATAACTATGCATCACAAAAAATTTCCAGCTTTAGTCATGATTCCCTAGAATTGTGTGTATATTAAATCAAACCGATTAACATCAATTTGAATTTAATAATAAAATAAATTTTCTTTCTTTTCGAGGATTAGAGTTCTCGAGCCCTGAAACGGGCCCCTTGTGCATTTTGACAACGATGTCCAAGTTGATTCCCATTTTCCTATACACAGACCTGTCCAAATGTCTCCTGACTGTCCCTGCTTCTTCCATATTCCTCCCACCCTCTGTGTGAAGAAGGTGCCCTTCAGATCCCCTTTAGGACCCCTTCAAATTTATGCCTTCCAATTTTAGTGCCACCTACTCGAGGCAAAAAACTACAACAGATTATGCCCCTTATAATTGTATAAATCTCAATGAGATTCCTTTTAGTCTCCTATGATCCATGGAGAAAAATTGCAGCCTATTGTTCATGTAATTCAAGTATCAACAGTCTCGGCAACATTCTCGTGCATCTTTTCTCCATTCTTTCTAGTTCAATTATAACGTTCCTTCAGCTAGGTGATAAAAACTACACACGATACTCTCAAGTGCAATCCCACCAAGATCTTGCAAAGTTGCATCATGACCTCCCAGTTCTTGTACTCCATACCCTGATCAACGTGTGTCCCAAATGTCTTCTTCACCAACCCATCTACCTGCATTGCCACTTTCATCAAATCTTGTACCTTTTCTCAATTCCCTTTGTTCCAAAACACTCCCCAGGGCCTGATCATTCACTGTGTAAGTCCTGTTCTGTTATTCTCTTGACGTCATCATATAGTTCAGCAAACAATAATGAAGTTGAATCGAAAGACTCCTTCACGTATTATGGAAATAACAAAAATGTGACTTTCAATTATGTGGAACAATGAATGTTCTCTTAAACACCATGAGACTCCTGCACTAATTGTTGAAATATTTGCTTTAAACTCCACTACAACTGGAAATGATATTCATTTTTTTTTAATCATGAGAAAGGGGGTGGAACACAAAACAGAAGTGGGTCAATCTATCACACAGTTGAGTTAGGTCACGTTAACATGTACCTCTTCTTCATTTAGCCAAGCACATCTCTCAGATCAGCATGGTTTATGCACTCTTCCTTAATTAAAACATGAGGATCACATTCTGAACTCAATCAAACAACAGCTTGCTATGACAACACAGCAAAGAACACCACATTCAGTCTCCATTGCAAACTTCACTTCCAAGACATTGATCCATCCTTCTCCAAGGCAACTATCAAACCTCCATATCCTATTTGGCCCAGAGCAGAGTTTTCATTAACTGTACACCTGATCATTCTAATGAATTTCTGGCCAGTCTCCCTCATTCTCATTTTAAATAATTTGAGGTTATCCAAATCTTTCTCATCACACCATTCTATTCCCTCACAACCTACACTGGTTCCAAGTTATGCAACATTCAGATTTTAAAATTCATTCTTGTTTTCAAATCCTCCCAGGCACTTGGCCCTTCCTTTATCCAGGATTTCCCCCTGGCTTTATAATGCTCCAAAATAATTCTGTCTCAAAATTTAATCAGTTCACGATTGGCAGCCTTTATCTCAGAAATTTCCTCCCGAGAGCTTGCTTCTTTCGTTATTCCACTTTTCACCTCTACAGTTCCAACAAAAAGCAACCTTTCTTTTAAATTTTCCCCCCAATAATCCTTTGAGCTTGCTGGTTGAAAATTATCCTGAACTATCCATGACATTTTCTTATTTCCCATTGTATAATAATTATGTCAGAGAAAAAGGCTGTTTTGCTGATTTAGTCCTTATTGGGTCAATTTTCCAGCTTTTTCCCTATAACCTACTGTGTGTAAAAAAAACCTTGCCCCACACATCTCCTTTAAACTTCTTCCCTCGTGCCTTCTAGCATGTGACATTTTTATGCTGGCAATAAGATTCTGATTGTTTAACCACATCAAAGCCTTTCAAATTTTATAAACTTCTATCAGGTCTCCTCTCAGCAACATCCTGGTAAGTCTCTCCTATCTCTGATAATGGAGAAAAAAGAAACGTCGGATGAATGGAATTCAATCTTCATTGTGGAAGACACCAGCAACAGGCCTGAAATTTGAGTCTTGGGGGGAAGAAGTGAGTGTCAGGAGTTTGAGAGGCTGAAAGGTCTGAAGGTGGAGCTTCTTTCTGTTCTGCCCTCCCACTTGTATCCACCCATTACTTCTGACCTGCTAACCTGTGCTCCACCACTTTCTCCCTCCTTCCCCCACTTTCTTATTCAGGCATCTACCTGGTTTTTTTTGTGCCAATGTCACTCCACTCTTTAAGAAGATGGAGAGGCAAACAGTAGGAAATTATAGTATGGTCAGCTTGACTTCAGTGGTTAGTAAGATTCTTTTAGTTCATTATTAAGGTTTTGGAATACTTGCAAGCACATAAAATCAGCCGAAGTCAGAATGGTTTCCATTAGGGGAGATCTTGCCTGACAAATCTGGATACAATCTTTGAGGAAATAACAAGCAGGACGGACAAAGGATTGTTAGTGGGTGTTGTTTACTTGGATTTTCAGTAGGCTTTTGATAAGGCTGCTAAGCAAGATAATTGCCCACAGTACTGCAGGAAAGGTACTTGCATTGGATAGAAAATAAGCTGACTGGCAGATGGCAAAGAGTGGAAATAAATGGGGCCTTTTCTTGTTGGCTGACATTGATGAGTGGTGTCCTGCAGGGGTTTGGTGATGATCCACTACTTTCCACCTTGTAAGCTAATATTTTCAATGACAGAATTGATGGCAAAGTTTGTGGCTGATAAAAAGATAGATGAGATTGAGAGAATGGGCGAAGAAGTGGCAAATGGAATACAGTGTGGGGAGGGTATGGTCATGCACTTTGGTTGAAGGATTAAAGGCAAAGACTATTTTATAAGGGGAGAGCGCAGGATTCCCCAAAGGTTAATTTGCAAAATTAATCCATAGTAAGGAAAGCTGATACAATGTTAACCTTTATTTTGAGAGGACCAGAATATAAAAGCAAATTTGTAAACTTCGTAAAGCGTTAGTCAGACCACATTTGGAGTATTATGAGTGGTTCTAGGCACATCTCGAATAAAGAATGGACTGGGATTGGAGAGGATCCAGAGGAAGTTTACGATAATGATCCTGGGGATGAGAAACACCCGAGGAGTGTTTGATGGCTTTGGGCCTGTAGCCACTAGAGAATCATAGGGTTGAGGAAGGAGGGTGCGGGGAGAGGGGAATCTCCTTAAAGCCTATCAAATATCAAAAAGGCCTGGATGGAGTGAATGTGGAAAGGTTGTTGCCAGGAATGGGTCTTGGACCAGAGGGATCTCCTTACTATTGTAAGGACATCTCTTCAAAGTGAGAGGAGAAATATCTTCAGATGGCTTCTTTGCTGGCCAAGTTTAACCAAAGTGCAGAACCTCAAGCTTGCCCAGGTCAAATTCCATCTGCCATTCCCTGGCCAACCTTTCCAATTAATATAGATCCTGTGGTAATCTCAGATAACTTTCTTCACTGTCCGTAATATCACTAATTTTTGTGTTATTCATAAACTTACTAACCTTGCTTACCACATGGTCATCCAAGTCATCAGTAGAGATGACAATAGTGGATCCCTGCAGCACATCACTGGTCACAGGCCTCCAATTTCTGCAACAAACCCACACTACTACCCTGTCGCCTACCATCAAGCCAATTCTGTATCTAATTGATCAGCTCACCATGGATCCAATGCAATCTGACTTTCCAGACCATCTTACCACACTGGCCTGTGAAATTCCACTGACACATTATCTGGCACCCCATTCTCAATCTTCTGGTCACCTTTTAAAAATAAACAAATGTGCAAGACACTATTTCCCATGCACAAAGACATGCTGATCCTCCAAAATTAGCTCTTGCCTTTTTAAATGCATTTAGATCCTGTCCCTCAGAATCCCATTGAGTAACAACCACCATTCAGCTCACTGGCATATAGTTTCCAGACTTGTCCTTGTACACTTTTAAAAGTAAAGGCACAACATTAGCTACCCTCCAGTCTTCCAGCACCTTAACTGTGCTTAATAATAGAAATATTTCTACCTTAGCTCCTGCAATTCATTTCCTAGGTACAATGTTCTAGGGAATACATTTAATCGGTCCCTAGGGATTTATATTAAGTCCTTCAAAACCTCCTCCAACGTGCACTGAGATAGATACCTTTACTTTCTCAGTTGCCATTTCATTCTCCACAGTAAATATAGATCAGAAAGACCTCATCGATCCCCTATGAGCCTATACCTTTAAGGAGTCCTTAATAAGAACACCCTCTCCCTATATTTATCTCACTGGAACCAATAATGATCCTGTGCTCATTTATTGGAACTCCTATCATTCTTTTTTTTACTTCAGGAAGAACAACAACCACCTTCTAACTGAAATCCCTCATTCTGGAAATTTTTTATCAAAGTCTTCTGCCATCTTTCCAAGGCATTCACATTTCCTTCCAGTGATATGAAAGGGGAGGAAATTGTATTTCATTTGAGTTGAGCTTTGTTGGGACCAATGTGAAGTTCCATATTCTCTGAGCACTGCATTTTGAGTAAACCATTAAAACCTTGAAGTGGATACAATGCAGATTCATCAAAATTACAGATAAAATGTAAAGGCAAAATGCATGAAATATAAAGAAAGGTATGACCCTCATGAATTTAGGAAATGGAAAGTTGATCTGAAAGTTGTTTACAATTTTAAAAGCAATAGAGCAGATAATATACTGAAGATTTATTTCCTCTGGTACAAACCACAGAAGTATGGATCTTAAAATTATAGATTGGGCAAAGAAGAGCAAGATTTGGAAGTGCATGTTCACACAAAGACTAATACAAGTTGAAAGTACCTCTCTAACCCCCACATCCAACCAATGGATGCTAATTAGTCTATAAAGTACATGATTTGTTGTTAGGACAGACTAACCAGAAATGGTTCAACAAGAGTCAACAGAATTCAAGCAGAAATAAACTGTGCTTTATTGATGAAACAGGCATGAGGGGCTGCAGACTTCAGTTATTCCAAGAATTCAAACAGAAGTGTTTCAGTGTTGTTGCAGGGTGAATTTAAAGCAACGAGTTCAGCACAATATCAGTTAGCATGGGACTATGAAGGGAAGTTGGCTGGTCAGCAGTTTAATTGGACTTTAAAGGTAAAGGTTCCATTGTCACATTTTAGAATGTAACATAGATGAAATTCTTTAACTTTTGTCTTCTGTAAGGCAGAGAGTCGCCACTTAAAGAAGAGCAGCCAAACGATATAAATTAACAAATATAAATTCTATCAAATTATTTAGTTTGTATTTTAATCTTAATTTCAAATCAGTTTCCTGAGAGTGAAGAAGGGAGAAAAGTCCACAAGATATCCTGATAGAGGATAAAATATGCAGTACAGTTAATTAAACTGGATAACAATGTTTTATAGAAGGTTTGCTTCCTGAAATAAAATTGGGGATTATAATGGACAACCTCAAGAAAGATAATTTCAGGTTTTCTGCATCAGATAGGTAGTTGAGGAAATATTAAATTAAATTAACTTTTATTATTTTATTAGTATGTTTAAAAGCATAATGATGCTGTCACATGGCATTATGATTAGATCAACTGACCCAAAAATGTTTTTCCACTGATTTTTGTTTGTACTCAGCATCTGATGCCTCTCCTATCAGTGTCCAACAATAGTCGGCCAGCACTGATGGACTCCTGTTGCCCTGATACCGCTTTTCCGTGGTCACAATGTCCTGGTGAAACCTTTCACCATGTTCATTACTCACTGAACCAAGATCAGCAGGGAAGACGTCCAAGTGTGAAAATGTAGAAAATTAATTTTCAATGACATGTTGCACTTCGTGGTTTTGTCTCCTTGAAGCATGTTCAAAATATGAAAGGAAACCACAAAAATAGGTTATATCTAAAAAAATGGTACAGGATAGGAAATTTTTAAGGTGATTTTTGTGATCAGCAGCCCAAAATCCATAAAATACACCCAGAAGTGTTCAGGAAGCAAAATCTTCGTTGTCCAATGTTGTCCCATTGTCACTAGAAATACACTTCATGCTCAACATAGTCTAGAAATATTTACACAATTAAAAATGCTTTTTAAAGTCATAAATACAGACTGATATTCAGTTTAACATAAAATAAAATTCAAGGATGGAATGACTGCATTAGAATCACAAGGACCAACAAAATATAAACAGAAGACCATCTGGCCCCTTCTACCTGCTCCACTATTCAAGAAGGTTAATCTCTCATATCACTTTAATCTGTATCAAAAAATCTTGAATTAAAAATTGAACCATTGAGGGATGGGGAACACGTAGCTCCAAAAGACTACAGAGTTGCTACATTTATTATGGGCTTCATATTGCACCTTGTTTTCACTTAAATGTTAGCTGAATATGCAAATCCATCCTTACCAAGGGAAAAAGAATTGTCAAAAAACTAACCATTACCCAAATTCAGAACTTTAGAAGTACAAAGGCAACTTAATAAAGCTGCTAAACTGGGATTTAGAAATTGACCATAAATACAAAAGCATCGTGTAAAAATGACATTCAGCACTAGTTAAGCAACACATGCCGAGTTTTGGCCATCTGATCAGAGAAGATGGCAATGTCATGAACATAGAACATAGAGGAATTACTGCAAATGATATCAAGGCTGCAAAACAAAAGAAACTTCAGTTTATTCCTAGAATAGAGCAAGTTAATAGAAAAAAGTAACAGGCATTCAAAGTTGCAGAGCCATGCAACAGAGTCAGGCCCTTAAGTCATCCATGCAATTCTGGGATGCCTCATTTGCCTGCATTTAGCCCATATTCTTCTAAACCCTTCCAATCCATACATCTATTCAAATGTCATTTGAATGTCAAAAATCAGGCCTGCTTCTTTCACTTCCCCTGGCAGTTCATTTCTGGTACAGATTAACTTGCCAGGTGAAAATGTTTCCCCTCAGGTCCATTTTAAATCTCAGCCCTCTATTTCTTGATCATCAACCCTTAGATAAAATGAATGTTCACAGTCATTTTCTATGTCTCTCATGATTATTTCACATGCCTCTAAAAGGTTACCCTTCAGGTTTCTACACCTCAGGGAATATAGACTCAGCTGACCCAGCCTATAACTCAAGCCCTGGTTAATTTCTTCTGAAAACTTTCCAACTTCATCACAAAGCCGTTGTCCGCAATCAAGAGGATAAAGGAGAAATGATCAATTACATCATGCATAGGCCATGGAATCCCAGTATTGGGACTCTAAACTGAATTTTCAGCAACTTTGAAAACAGATGTAGGTAAGTTTATTCCAAGGTGAAAAAGAAAAATAGGTATGCGGATAAGCTGCCAAAAGTGTGAGTGTGTGAGTGTGGGGTTAATGCGGAGGGAGCCCACCGGTCATTATAGATGAGTTGTGCTGAATGGCCTGTTTATATTGTGTATAATTCGAGGTCAAATAGCTTCTTCCACTGTTGATATTGCAAATGGTACAGAAATGCTGTAGAATCACTAGCAAAGCCGCAGATTTCCTATAGACATGACCCATCTAGGAACCCTGCTTGCATGCTTAAGCAGAACTGAAAAAGCCTGCTCAGTGAGTCAAATACACTCCACCGCTGAGACTACCTATCCAGATGGATCAAAGACAGGAAAGTCTAGACCCCAATCCACCTTGTGATTCTTTCATACAGTGCTCGAATGGCAGATAAAACCCAACTTTCAAGCTCTGTGTAAAAGGGGCTTCTGATTCATGTTCTGACATATTTTGAACATTACACCCCATTACAAAATAAATTGCCATATCAAATGTTAATTCAGCTCGTAAAATTAGTCACGTATCCCAATGCCACATTCCATCACAATGCAAAATGCATATTTTTAATTCCCCTAAGATCAAGGATGCAAGTCAGAAAAAGAGGATTTATTCCAGTTTGTTTCTAAATGTCAACTGATGGAGCAAATGTCGGTACAGATAAAGTATCCTCACAACAAAACTGGGTTTCCTAAACTGCTAAACAATTGAACTTGGCAATGCGATAGCAAAGCACCGCAGGTCATGATTTGGCACCCAAGTAATAGAGCAGGACAGTGATGCTCTCAGGGCACGAGACAAAATTAGCAGACGATAGACTTTAAGAAATTTTGCCTCAGTGCTAATTATTTTTTTTTTAAAAAACAGGGTCAAGTAACTTGAAACCACATACTGATTGAATAACCAGGAGGCAAAACGAAAACGAGCTCCTCTTTCTCTCCCTGCCTGAAGTATTTTTTTTTAAAAAAAAACAATACTGGAGGAACTCATCTGGTCAAACAGTGCACTTCACGGGGCAAAGAGAGATGCATGGGCAATATTTCAGGTGTGAGCCCTTCACAGGCTTGCTGGTAGTTTCTCCCTCCCCCCTGGAGTGGCTTTCAACCTTCCTTGGGTGCACGTTTCAACCTGCTCGTCCACTCGAGGGGGAGGGAGAAACTACCAGCAACTCTTCAAGCCTGTGAAGGGCTCACACCCGAAATGTTGCCCATGCATCTCTCTTTGCCCCGTGAAGTGCCCTGTTTGACCAGATGAGTTCCTCCAGCACGGTGGGGCTTTCAACCTTCCATGGGTGCACGTTTCAACCTGCTCGTCCACTCGAGGGGGAGGGAGAAACTACCAGCAACTCTTCAAGCCTGTGAAGGGCTCACACCCGAAATGTTGCCCATGCATCTCTCTTTGCCCCGTGAAGTGCCCTGTTTGACCAGATGAGTTCCTCCAGCACGGTGGGGCTTTCAACCTTCCATGGGAGCACTCGAGGGGGAGGGAGAAACTACCAGCAACTCTTCAAGCCTGTGAAGGGCTCACACCCGAAATGTTGCCCATGCATCTCTCTTTGCCCCGTGAAGTGCCCTGTTTGACCAGATGAGTTCCTCCAGCACGGTGGGGCTTTCAACCTTCCATGGGTGCACGTTTCAACCTGCTCGTCCACTCGAGGGGGAGGGAGAACCTACCAGCAGGTGCAAAGATAAAGACCCAGAACCTAGGTTTCGGGCAAAGGAGGTGAGAAAGTCAGCAGGTCCTTAACTCCTCCACCCCACCCATGCACCCAAGCCACGTTGCGGGCTGGAGCCCCTCACGCAGGGGGCTCGGCCGGCCGCAGTGGGACACGCACTTACCGCCGGCCCGTCCGCCGTCGTGTACTTGATGGTGATCTGGAAGTTGCTGTGGGCTCTGATGGCAGCCGGCAGCGTGATGACCAGCGACGAGCCGTAGTCGGTGAAGGGGTCGAGGCGGTGGCTGAGCGGCCAGCTGCCGCCCCGAGCCGAGCCGCACGCACACTTGGCGCTGACCGAGCGGATGAGCAGCGACGGGTGCGAGTCGAGGACCAGGCTGCGGGCGGCGGGCTCCAGGCTCGCCAGCTCCAGCACCTCGAGCGCCTCGATCTGCCGCCGCGCGAAGTCGATCTCCAGCTCCAGGTGCAAGTGCCGCAGCTCGAAGCGCTGGAAGTTGGAGGCGGACGCGATGTCGACCGGCCACTGGGGCGCCGGGGGCCGCGGGCAGCTCCGCTCCTCGCTCCGGCTCGGGCCGCTCACAACTTTCCGGCAGCAGCAAAAAGTTGGCCGCTCGAAGGCAGCGGCCATGGTCCGGGTGAGAACAACGGGATGCTGGGGGGGGGGGGGGGGGGGGGGGGGGGGGAGAAGAGTCACCCCCCGCCCCGCTGCCCGCTCCTGAAACAGGCCAGGACCCTGCAAAAATGGCGCCGCCACCTCCACTACGTGAAATCCATGAGATCCCGGAGTCCCGGAGACGGCGGCGACGACGACAAAAAAGAAAAAGGCGGCCGATCCAGGAGGCACAAGACGGAGCCCCAGCCAAACAGGAAGTCAGGGAGAGGCTGAAGCCGACGGGGCAACCGCCAGAGGGCGCCAGGCAGGGAGCCGGCCAATGGGCGGAGGGCACACGCTCAGGTGTCGGAGAGGCAAGGGGGGGGGGGGGGGGGCAAGGCCATGGATCGTGGAGGGCAGTGGGGCAAGGCCATGGATCGTGGAGGGCAGGGGGTGCAAGGCCATGGATCATGGAGGGCAGGGGATGCAAGGCCATGGATCGTGGAGGGCAGGGGATGCAAGGCCATAGATCATGGAGGGCAGGGGGTGCAAGGCCATGGATCATGGAGGGCAGGGGGTGCAAGGCCATGGATCATGGAGGGCAGTGGGTGTAAGGCCATGGATCATGGAGGGCAGGGGGTGCAAGACCATGGATCATGGAGGGCAGGGGATGCAAGGCCATGGATCATGGAGGGCAGGGGATGCAAGGCCATAGATCATGGAGGGCAGGGGGTGCAAGGCCATTGATCATGGAGGGCAGTGGGTGAAAGGCCATGGATCGTGGAGGGCAGGGGGTGCAAGGCCATGGATCGTGGAGGGCAGGGGGTGCAAGGCCATGGATCATGGAGGGCAGGGGATGCAAGGCCATGTATCGTGGAGGGCAGGGGATGCAAGGCCATGGATCGTGGAGGGCAGGGGGTGCAAGGCCATGGATCATGGAGGGCAGGGGATGCAAGGCCATGGATCGTGGAGGGCAGGGGGGCAAGGCCATGGATCATGGAGGGCAGTGGGGCAAGGCCATGGATCGTGGAGGGCAGGGGGTGCAAGGCCATGGATCATGGAGGGCAGGGGATGCAAGGCCATGGATCGTGGAGGGCAGGGGGGCAAGGCCATGGATCATGGAGGGCAGGGGATGCAAGGCCATGGATCGTGGAGGGCAGGGGATGCAAGGCCATGGATCGTGGAGGGCAGGGGATGCAAGGCCATGGATCGTGGAGGGCAGGGGATGCAAGGCCATAGATCATGGAGGGCAGGGGGTGCAAGGCCATGGATCATGGAGGGCAGGGGGTGCAAGGCCATGGATCATGGAGGGCAGTGGGTGTAAGGCCATTGATCATGGAGGGCAGGGGGTGCAAGGCCATGGATCATGGAGGGCAGGGGATGCAAGGCCATAGATCATGGAGGGCAGGGGGTGCAAGGCCATTGATCGTGGAGGGCAGGGGGTGCAAGGCCATGGATCGTGGAGGGCAGGGGGTGCAAGGCCATGGATCATGGAGGGCAGGGGGTGCAAGGCCATGGATCATGGAGGGCAGTGGGTGTAAGGCCATTGATCATGGAGGGCAGGGGGTGCAAGGCCATGGATCGTGGAGGGCAGGGGGTGCAAGGCCATGGATCATGGAGGGCAGGGGGTGCAAGGCCATTGATCATGGAGGGCAGGGGGTGCAAGGCCATGGATCATGGAGGGCAGGGGATGCAAGGCCATAGATCATGGAGGGCAGGGGGTGCAAGGCCATTGATCATGGAGGGCAGGGGGTGCAAGGCCATGGATCGTGGAGGGCAGGGGGTGCAAGGCCATGGATCGTGGAGGGCAGGGGGTGCAAGACCATTGATCATGGAGGGCAGTGGGTGCAAGGCCATTGATCGTGGAGGGCAGGGGGTGCAAGGCCATTGATCGTGGAGGGCAGGGGGTGCAAGGCCATGGATCATGGAGGGCAGTGGGTGTAAGGCCATGGATCGTGGAGGGCAGGGGGTGCAAGGCCATGGATCATGGAGGGCAGGGGATGCAAGGCCATGGATCATGGAGGGCAGGGGATGCAAGGCCATAGATCATGGAGGGCAGGGGGTGCAAGACCATTGATCGTGGAGGGCAGTGGGTGCAAGGCCATGGATCATGGAGGGCAGGGGGTGCAAGGCCATGGATCATGGAGGGCAGGGGATGCAAGGCCATGGATCATGGAGGGCAGGGGATGCAAGGCCATGGATCATGGAGGGCAGTGGGTGCTACTTGCACAGGAAGGATTGATGGCATAAAAATAACTTTTGTCCATTGTGGAAGTCAGTAGGTAAGGAAAATACAAATAAGATGGAAAATTAAGGAAAATTCAAAGTGAGCAGCTTTCTCAGTAAATTTATTGTTCTTTATTTGTGTAAATGCCAAATGCTGAAAAGCTATTTTTCTCTGTAATATAATTGCCTAGTCTGAGAGTATCTTGACAAAATTGAACTTATAACTTTCAGCAGAAGGCAAGACCAAGAGGTTTTGATTATATTGATAATTCTGCTTCTATTTTTCTCTCTGACAACTTAATTGCCCTTTCTGCAATTGGCTTTCGTTAGTTGTTTCTGCAATAACTTCACCAACTGTAGCCACTGAGAAAAATACATCTTGTTAACATAGAAATATCACCACACAACTTATACTGAAGACAAAATAGTGTCATATATTAGATATTAGATTTGCATTCTGAAGTTAACCATTCCTTGGGAACCAGACAACTGTTTTGCAGCATTACTGACTTTCCTTCAAAGTCTTAACTGTAGGCAGATCCACACAAATGTAAAGTGTAGACAAGAAAATAGGAGCAGAAGTTATTCCTTCAATCCGTCATGCTATTCCATATGATCCTGGTGGATCTGTTGTCACCTCAACTCCTCTTCAAGTGTCACTGTGAAGAAAGTACACGTCAAAGAGCAGTAGCAATCATCAAGGATTCACACCACTAAGAACATGCTCTGTTCTCTCACTGCTGCCATCAGAAGAGGTACAAATGGCACAAGACTCCCACCTCCAGATTCAGGAACACTTGCTACCCTTCACAATCATCTCTAAAGAACAAACTCAATCAGAGATTCATTTAAGGCCTCTTACTTTGTACATTATTTATTATTGAATATTTATTTTCTGTATTGCAGTCAGTTTGTTTAAGTCTTTCTTTGTTTACATTTATCTCTTTTGTATACGTCACTTTTCTTGAGTAGTTTTTTGCACTTCGAAAAGTGCAGATTCTGCCTGCACACAGCAAAAAAAAAACTCGGGGTTGTAAGCAATGTCATGTATGTACTCTGACAATAAATTTGAACTATGGCTTTGAATTTTTCTTCTCTACCTGCTCATAACCATCAATACTTCAACCTTTTACCACCCTGGGTGGGTGGGGGTGGGGGTGGGGGGGGGGGGGCGGGGAAAGAAAGAATCCTAGAGATTTCAATGCTCCTCAGTTTTAAATGACCAGTTCCTTATTTTATAGTTATGCCCATTTATTGGTGACTCCCCCACAATGGAAAACATCTATCATTTACCTTATCAATTAGGATCTTGCATGTTTGAATAGATCACCCTTCATTCTTCAAACTGCAAGGAATACAAACCCAAACTGTCTAGCCCCTCTTGAAAGGGCATCCCTCTCATCCCAGGAATCATGCTGTGGAATCTCCCCATTGCTGCAAAATCCTCTTTTAGGCAAGGAGACCAAAATTATGTGCAGTATCAATGTTATTTGTGTGGAATATTGGTAACTAACCTTTGTTCACTTTTTTATTTTACTTAATTAACAAGTTAGACCATTCAAAAGCACGGTTAGCACAACGCTATTATAGTGCAGGTAGCTGATGTTTAAATCTGGCTTTGTCTGTAAGGAGTTTGTATGTTCTCCTTGTGTCTTCATTAGGTCGTCTCCAAGTGCTCCAGTTTTCTCCCGTGTTTGTTGTAAGTTATTTGGGGTATTTTGGTGGCACAGGCCTGAGGAGCATGTTACTTTGCTGTATGTCTAAATTTAAAAAAAATTAAATGATCAGAGTGGTAGCTTGCAAAGCACAGGTGGGTTAAATTTGAAATTAAAAAGACCACATAGATGCTGAAAATATGAAATATAAGCAAAATGCTGGAAATATTCAGGCAGTATCTGCGGAAAGAGTAAAAAAAATGTTTTGGGTTAAAGACTCAAGTCTGGTGACTTCAAGTATTTTGTTTTCATTAGTTTAAATTTTAAGTATTCTAATCAAGACAAAAGCATGAATCTATGTTGTAATTTTTCCCAATCCTCTTTCAAAATATGTATTTTTTTTTAGCAAGCAGATTCTTCAAAATGGAATTTATGTTTGTAAAGCTAAAAATGCTGGGGAGATGAATTGCTGATCAGTGGCCATCCAATATGGATCCTGCAACTGATGATGGCAACAGGAAACCACCAGTAATTTCCCCTTGTATAATTATGAACTCAACATCAATTGTGGCAGTGGTTCTCAACCTTTTTCTTTCCACTCAAATACCACTTCAAGTAATCCCTATGCCATCGGTGCTCTGTGATTAGGAAGGGATTGCTTAAGGTGGTGTGTGAGTGGGAAGGGAAAGTTGAGAACCACTGGGCTCAAGTATGAGATGTTTAGGTGGATTGCTCAGAAAACAAACTTCATCACTGCTTTTTGGTGCATGTGACAAAAACTTGAACTCAAGTTATAGAGAGGACCTTGGCAACTGGATCTCCCCATGTCTCCGTCACTCCCATTTCACCAGCTGCAAGCAATGTTCTTCATCCTACCAGTGAGTTGGAAACACTTTGGGCTTATACTTTCTGCTACAGAGAAAAGGATCCTCCTGACTATACTGTCCCTCAATATCACTATATTCCTTTTTATTCCTGTCCCACTTGATCAGTCTGCACCAGAGTACTTGGTCAAATGGTCCATTCTTCCTCCAGTCGTTGTTCATAGAATTCAGACAGCACTTGCACCCATTGGGCTAAATTTTGTATTTTATTTAAGCAGAAAATGTTGACTTATTTGAACACTTTCACCACATAAACAATCAAAATAAGTTGTGACTGGATGCAAGAGTTTTATCACATTCCTCCCTCCCCCCCCCCCCCCCCCCATATTATTCCCAGCTCATGCAATAAGAACCAAATTGCAGGCTTGCCAATTAATCTCAAATCTGTATATTCCCAGAGTGTCATCTTTTCTGGGGTATTTTCTTCATTTATGCACAAAATTGATCATAATTATCCTTTCTGATGAAAATTAATAGCATTGCAAATTACACATTTTCACTAAATCCTACCATTTTTGCAGAGAGATGTTGACAAGTGTTATATTTTAGTGGTACATTCAAATATTGGCCCTTTCGATGTAAGCTTTTGAAATTAAAAGGACTTGCTTTCACAAAAAAGAACATCTAATCAAGGTTTGTACAACTAAAGAATGAAGCCTAATTATCAGTGCAAGATTGTGCCATTCATAGATTACAAAATAGAGGACATTGAACTTCAGAGTATATTAAGATGGTCAATAAAACAATAAAGGAGTGAAATATTAAAGTCTGCAGGTGCTGTGATTGTAATAAAAACAAAGAAATGTTGGAGGAACTCACCAGGTCTTGCAGCGTCCACAGGAGATAGATATGTGTTATGAGCCCAGAGGACTCCAAATACAGCAATAGAAATTCACCAAGACAATAGTTATTTAAACAAAAATGTTTTAAATTTTCTTCATACTTAATAATCAATATTTAACTTGTTACTATTAACCTCCTTCTAATTCTAAGTGCACGTGTATGTAATGTGGATGTGTTCAGTAAAGTTCTTTGTTTCATTGTCCAATCATTCACTTTTCACTTCTCCAAGTTCACTGGTATCAAGCAATTTTCCATACTGTGCACAGAAATTAACACACACAAACTGATCTCCTTCAATCAGCCACTTCAGTGTCTTGCCGAAGAAACTTGCCAGCTTGTGGGTTTTTCCAAGAGATAACCTCTTCTTCTAGGTTACCCCAAAGAGTTCTAGTTTTTCCCCTATTTCAGGAGAAACATAATAACCAGCCAAAGCCTCTTGTAATTGACAATAAGGATTTAGAATAGGCTGAAGCCCAAACTCAAAACCCTTCTTGAAATTGGGTTTTGCAGCAGGTCTGCAAAACTTGCAGACCTTAACATCAACTGCTGTAGTCAACCGACTCTCTCTGTTTACAAAACCACATGACCCCTCATAGAATAGCAATCTTCAACCAGTGTTATGGATTGAGTTAATAAAATTATGATTAAAATAGGTCTTTAAAAGGTATAGATTGTGGGGTTTTAGTTGAGGTACACCTCAAACAGACATCTCATTTAAAATGCAAGAGCTGTGCCTAAGGTGGAGCCCACAAGTCTACTGTGACTTTGCAGAGACAATGGAAAAGTACTTGTGACAATTTTACAAGTAGGTGTTCATGGATCACCATGTTTACACAGTGTCTAGTCTCAAGAATTTAAAAACTTGTGCTATTAAGGCTGGTGCCGAAAGTTTAAATTGCTGGTTGAAGGTGGCTGTTCTGAGAGGAGTCATGTGGTTTTGCAAACAGTCCTTCACTTGGAAGAACTGCCTGGGACACCAAATGCTGGTGATGAAAGAGGTGTGGGTGCAAATGAAGCAATAACCATATGACAAATAGTTCACCAATATGTAGCAACGTTTCTGCTATTAAATCGATGAGAATGATTACAGCTGGATGCGCATATAAATATTTTCAAATGTGATTTCAAAAAACACTGCACATCATCATATTTGACTTTTTCAGTTTTATTATCTAGTGTTTTACAAGTATTCAAGGTCTTATTGGCAATATTTATTGAGGTACAAAGAAAAAATAAATATATTAGGTGGAAAATAGTTTACTTATATTTAAAGATTTAACAAGGTAGGTTTGCTTAGGCTCTAAAATATACACAAGGCAACAAATACATGCAACATTGTCTGGACAGGTAAAATAAGCTTCTATGGGAAAAGGTATGGCCACTTTCATGTGGACTTCAGAAAATAATGTTTATCCACAGCACACAGGGACAGTAATCGCTGACAGTGCAAATCATACAGTAAAATGCAAGTTGTACCTGAGATATATTTTTATTCAAGAACAAAAAACCTCACTGAAACCAGTGCCATTCTAAAATCAGAGTTCTATTAGACATGTCCATTCAATTCAATTACCTAAGCAACATTCAACCTTGTTTGGATAAAACAGTCATGTATTTTAATATGTTGATTTAAAGGTTCACTCTTTATTCTATATAAATATAGCGTGACATTGACAACTGTCTCACAGTTAAATAGCAGACTGATACAGTACAAAACTGTACAGGATAGAATATAAAAGCACAATATTAATAGTGCAAAAATAGAATACAAAGTAAACTACAGCATGTATGCATTTCAAATATTTCATGTACAGATTTATAGATCTGAAGTGTAAAGCTTAATGAGGCATATGGAACTATCAGTATCTAAGGATCTCTGAACCTTGAGTGCATTTACCATTAAGAGAATTACCTCAGCATTTTGTGGTGAAAATATTTAAAAAAAAATTTGTTAGAGCAGTTGAAACCTTTTTGAAGGTGCTGTAAAACAACTCAGATGGTGCGGTCCTGGAGAGTCAATTGGAGGCAACGTGCCATAGTTTCTGATTCTGGAGAAAATTCCACAGATGGTATTAGCCCTTTACAGCGATTTTATTTTCAGCAAACATTGCACAAAATCTTGAATTCTCATTGGCTAGAAGAATAGACGGCTTATCAAATTCCACAACCTGAAAGAATACAAATACCAGCATTACTTTATTAAATCTTAGTACTAAAAGATGCTCATTAGCCAACTCTCCCTTAAAAAATGTATAAATTTAGCTGATACCAATGAAAAATGTAATGAAAAGAAAATGCTAAATGCAGTTGCTCAGCATTTATTCCGTATTGATCAACTTAACAGTATCTTCATATTACCTCTAATGTTCACTTAATCACAGAGTCAAAGTTACTAACTTTCCCTGATCCTGCCCCATTTGAAATTCTGTGGTGGCTCTGTGAATATTACTTTTGCTTGAGTCAGAATATTGTGATTCAGATTCCATTGCACAGTGTGAGGAGAAAATCTAGGCTACAGTCCAGAGTCAGTGCTGCAGTGTCAGAAAAATTCATTCAGCTCAGGCATTTAAACTGTGCCTTGCCTTCTTCCTTTGATGGTTAGAAGATCTCAAGGAATGATTCAAAGAAGGGCATAGTTTGTCACACCTCGCACTCCATCAACATCTTTAAAAAGTATTATTTTGCCATGCTGTTGTGGCACACTGCATTAAAAACCGGGTGCTGAATTTAACAGTGAATGCATAACAAAATGCAGCATTTGACTTTGGATGATTTTTCCAATAAAATGCAAACTTCTCTATTACCTGGCCCTGACTTAACACCATAACACGATCACAGCTGAGTACTGTATTCAAACGATGTGCAATAGTCAACATTGTACAGTCAGCAAATGATTCCCGGATTGTCTCTTGCACCAAAGAATCAGTTTCTGTATCCATAGCAGCTGTAGCTTCATCCAATATCAAAACCTGTAATGTTGAGAAACCAAATTTTACACATGGACCAAAACACTCGAAGACAATTATCCATGCTGGGATATTCAAGTTAAAAATGTTTTAAAAAATCATTTCAAATTTATTGTCAGAGTACAATTATGCCTGTGAATCAGGCATAATTTCTACTTATTGGCAATGCAAAAAACTGTACTCAAGAAAAGATGTGTATATGCAAGAGAGAAACAAAAAGAAGTAACTGCAAACAAACTGACAATGCACCAGAAAATAAATTTTCAATAATAAATAATGTGCACAGTAACAATTTTTAAACAAGTTCCTGTTTGAGTTTGTTGCTGAAGTGTCTGATGATGGAGAGGGAACAACTTTTTCTGAACCTGGTGGTCTGAGTTTTGTGGCACTGAGGCCTCTTTCTTGATGGCACCATCCCTCCCTCACCTCTCTGCAATTTAAAACCATATATTTTCTCCTTTTTCCAGTTCTGATGAAGGAATTTTGACCATAGACATTAACAGTTTCTCTTTGGACAGCTAAGGCACTCAGCTGCCTCAGCTGCTGAGTGTTTCAAGCAATAATTGATATTGTTTCAGTTTTCTAACATCTGAATTTTATTTTTTTTAACTTCTATGGTGTAAAACAGAATTCTTCCCACCAATACTTAGTGATTTCCAACAATAGCATCACCAACTACTGTAGCTGTAGAGGAGTACAAAGGAGTTGGAGACAGAGCTTGAATGCCATGTTTGGGAAATACAAGAGGGTGTTATTGATCAGTCTGTGGGACAGGCCATCATAAACCCAAATGTCTGTTAAAAGGACTCTGTTTAGTAGCACTAAACACAGGAACAAGGTAGGAATCCTAAAATAGCTTCATTATTAAAATTGATAGTATAGTTTGTTTTATTTTTAAAAAAGGTACTGTTAAGGACACTCCCTTTGGGAATAACTGTATATGCACCTATTGTCTTTCATTATTGTACCATGAGTTTCTGCTAATAAAATTGAAGCGCCAGTTGATGAAGTAGACAAAGACGATGTGGTCAAACAATAATCATGGCTTTTATTAGCAGAAACTCATGGTACAATAATGAAAGACAATAGGTGCATATAGAGTTATACCCAAGGGGAGTGTCCTTAACAGTAGAGATAATGCACAGCCAATGTTAGTACAGCAAGGCTCGCCAGAGGGGAGACAAGCAGCTTGGCAGACATTCACCACACTCAGCAAATTAATTACCTTGACGTACTTGGAAACAAGTTCATCCATTGAGAAACGGTCTTGCCCATCAACTCTTACCTTACACCTCCGTAGCAGTGTTCTTGCCACACATATCAGCTGTCTTTCTCCAACTGAGAAATTCTCTCCATTCTCCATCACTTCTGATTCCAATTTTAAAGGCAGCTGAGAAATCTATATTGAGTGTAAAAACAAGCACCGCAAGTCTGAAGGCATCTTATGACAGAAATTTTTTTTTCTACTTGCCATTGTAATGTACAAGAGCTCTGCAGCTACAAGCTTCATAAAAGCTAGCTGTATTAAAAACAAAATCTTGGAATTTAGCTTTACTCCTAATATAAGTATTTATCAAAGCCAGTCAGATATAGCACTTCATGAACATGAATTAAACGTTCCCCACACTCTGCTTCAAATTCATGGAAAATGTATTTGACACATCATTGCTGCAGATCAATTCCCAGTAAGAACCAATTTGAAATTAAGTAAATTTTTCTTGAGTACCAAAGATCCAATCTTTCAATCAACTTTGTATCATTTGCAATTAAAAAAAATAGAAGTGCATGCAAGACCAAAAAAAAATGGAATCAGTGTTAGATTTGACCTAAAGCACAATGTTGTTATATCCTGAACAAAACGACGAGGTAATATCATTTTTGATTCCCATTAAAAGAGAGACTTGGATTGCTCACTACCTTTAGTTCAAATACTTTACAATTACACATTATTCCCATGCACATTTCCAGTCCTTTACGTTGGATGCATTTCTATGGCTAATTACCAAACAAATTCTCAGCTGTACTTACACATTCTTTCATGTGTGTTCTCTCCAGTGCATCCCATACCTGCTCCTCAGAGAACTGCTGAAAAGGATCCAGATTAAACCTACCAAAGCAAATTATAAAGTTTTTATTTCAGTACCTACTTATAACCCTAGTTAAGGAACCACTGGTATGACAATAAAACAAACAAATTATAAAAAAAAATGGTCTAATCCCAGATCTACAACCTTTTCTCAGTTGTGAAGTTTCTGTGTCGAGCAAATTCATTTAATTCTACCACCTATAACTAGAAAGAACATGGAGCTGCTTTCAGGACAATCTTCTTCAGACAGAATTTCAGCCTGTTACTTTGGAAATTTTGGAATTATTTCTGATAAGAGAAATTTATGCACATTCCATATATGTTCATGCATAGCAAGATTATGGAAAGCTGTTTCAATCATCAATAAGAGGCTTTCCCTGCACAAAAGCTGCCAATTAGTGGTCAGATAAGAACTGCAGTGAAGTTTAGCTATCAATGATAATGTCACATATTACACTTACCAACTGAAAGTACTGCATGAGCATTTTGACTAATGTTCTAGTGTACAAATGTTAATTGTAAATACAGAAAGGTGAACACACGGCTATTGCCTTGCTTCTCACAATGCACTCGATCCAATAGCATCTATCGGAAAGGAAATCCTTTGAAATGCTCCAGCAAGGAGAAAACTGATGACACTGCCTAATTGTAGACTGGAAATCACAAATGAAATGTTCT
The DNA here is from genome assembly GCF_036971445.1 of Narcine bancroftii. NCBI lineage: Eukaryota > Metazoa > Chordata > Chondrichthyes > Torpediniformes > Narcinidae > Narcine > Narcine bancroftii. The sequence continues at coordinate 105,097,969 of NC_091477.1, read as the reverse complement.
CCCATCAGCAAGGTGGAATCATAGCAAAATTTCATGAATATAATTGACATCTCTGCTTGAGAAGATTTTGTGAAAGACTGCATTGACTCATGTCTGGTAGAACATAGCCCCGAATGTCAGAACTGTACCATAAATAGTCATCCTAATTTCAAATGTATGAATGGACTGGCCAGCTGCTAACCTTGTTTGCCAAGATTAGTCGGCTTCTCTTAATCTAAAGCAACAAAACAAAAATGGAATCCATGATAGCTAAAGAATGCATAATCAGAATAATCAAGGCCAGAAATATCAAAAGGAGTCGTCAACCAACTCTTTCAATACTGTGGAGCACAGATCTGATTTCCAATTCCAATACAAAAATGGTGGCGCCGCCGGAGCTGCTGTAATGGCAGTGCTGCAGCTGATGCAGACCCGAGGGAGTGTGTGCACAGTGCTGCTCTGCAGGGTCCTTCTGCCCAGTCCCATTGTCAATAGCTCCATAAAGGCTTTAAAAGACCTGTTAGTTTTTTCTTCTTTAATCCTTCAACAACAGTCTGTGCCCAAGTTAGTGGCACTTTTGCTGGGTATTGTAATACGAGAGGATGGAGAGTCCAGGGGTGCAGCAGAAACAGGGAGAACACCCGGTTTGAGAAGAAGCATAGAAAAAGAGCCAACAGGACAGTGACCATGAGGGCGGACCAGTGAGGGGCTCACCAGCTGAAGGACCCATGTTGGCTGTGGGCGACTTGAGGTCAAAGGATTCATGCAGGCTCTGGGTTGCTGCAGACTGGCTCATGGTAACCAGGTATAGAAATTGAGATTTGAGAGCATGGTGAGGGCAAGAAGGCTTCCTGATCGTATTGGAGGTTTGGATGTGGAGCTGAGATTGACAATGGTTTGTCCTGGAGTCTGTGCGGCTGCAAAGACCATGGGACAAATCAATGGGCACTCAATATCTCTGAAATATTGCTTCTCTTTTTCCGATTGTTCAGGATATCGGGCAATGCTCCGGGAGACTCTCTTTGCCCTACAGTAGACAAAAGTTTAAATCTATCATGTATATTACATTCCTAATGTATTATTTTTCTTTGGCTTGGCTTCGCGGACGAAGATTTATGGAGGGGGTAAAAGTCCACGTCAGCTGCAGGCTCGATTGTGGCTGACAAGTCCGATGCGGGACAGGCAGACACGGTTGCAGCGGTAAATTGGTTGGTTGGGGTTGGGTGTTGAGTTTTTCCTCCTTTGTCTTTAGTCAGTGAGGTGGGCTCTGCGGTCTTCTTCAAAGGAGGTTGCTGCCCGCCGATCTGTGAGGCGCCAAGATGCACGGTTTGAGGCGATATCAGCCCACTGGCGGTGGTCAATGTGGCAGGCACCAAGAGATTTCTTTAGGCAGTCCTTGTACCTCTTCTTTGGTGCACCTCTGTCACGGTGGCCAGTGGAGAGCTCGCCATATAACACGATCTTGGGAAGGCGATGGTCCTCCATTCTGGAGACATGACCCACCCAGCGCAGCTGGATCTTCAGCAGCGTGGACTCGATGCTGTCGGCCTCTGCCATCTCGAGTACTTCGATGTTAGGGATGAAGTCGCTCCAATGAATTTTGAGGATGGAGCGGAGACAACGCTGGTGGAAGCGTTCTAGGAGCCGTAGGTGATGCCGGTAGAGGACCCATGATTTGGAGCCGATCAGGAGTGTGGTTATGACAACGGCTCTGTATACGCTAATCTTTGTGAGGTTTTTCAGTTGGTTGTTTTTCCAGACTCTTTTGTGTAGTCTTCCAAAGGCGCTATTTGCCTTGGAGAGTCTGTTGTCCATGACAATAAAAGGAACCTTTGAATCCTTGAACAATTGTCAATTAAAAACAAAATTGCAACATGGTAACGGTCCTTTTGACCCACGAGCCCATACTGCCCAATTAACCTACAACCCCCAGTATGTTTCAAACTAAAGGCCCCGTGGAACATCCACGCAGACATGGGGAGAACGTACAAACTCCTTACAGACATCAAGGGATTCGAACCCCAGTCCCAATTGCTGGCACTGTAACGGCATTGCATTAACTGCTATCCCAACCATGCATGCCTACAGTAGGGATTCCAATCATGTAGGTAAATGAATTTTATGGGGTTTAACTCAGTAGGTTGACTTCAGATCCACCCAGGTTATTTAAAAAAATTATGTTTCAATTATACAAATAGAATTTACATTTTTATCATGAAACCTGGATGTTTCTCAATCAATCTGCTCTGGCGTTTAAAAAAAAAGTTTATTCAATGGGAACAAAATTGTAAGTCGTTTAACCATGATAAGAAGCAATGTCTGTCCTGTTCTTATTGAAAATGTCAGGTTAACATCTAAGCTCTTTTCCATTGTACAGGTGAAGATGATGATGTTAGTGTAACGTGATATAGAGAAAGATGAATAAAGGATAAAACTTTTCCAGTCCCCGTGCTGCAGATGTATCTTTATTTTAAAAGTCACTTATGTGAAACGGTTGTTTTTAAATAAGATGTCAATTCAACACTCAGCTTCACACAACTTCAAATTCCACACAAGCTTGGAAACATTCAGCATGGAAACAACATCTGTGAAAAGAGAAGCAGGTTCAAAATGAAGATCTATGGCCCGAAGTGTAAACTGTTTCCCTTCCCACAGGTGCTACTTTTGGATTTTCTATTTTATTTCAGAATGCAATTTTTTTTGAACTTCCATAAAAGCCATTTGAATCAGTTAAAAAAAAAACATTTTGTAACATTATGGCTCTGTGATGCACAAATGAATTAAATTACCAAGTCTCTCTGCAATCTGGAAATGGAAAATGGGCAAAATGCAAGAGGCTTACCTCACAGTACCAGTGAACAAAACTGGCTCTTGGGGAATAATGGATAGTTTGCTGCGAAGATCAGCCAAACCCATTTCAGTGATGTTCACCCCATCAATGATTATTGAGCCGCCTGAGAGCTCAACCAATCGGAACAGTGCTATTCCTAGCGATGATTTTCCTGCCAAAAGACACACACTTTAATCAGCATCAGTTTTAAGAGCTGGTTTCAAATTTTACCTCAATTCAAGCTGCTGTTCCATTTCTCCTGATGCCATTTGAAAAAGTCCCTTTTATGACAGACCAAGCCAACCCAACTGCAAAAACAATATTTGATCATGGTCTGATTGGTGATACATTTCTTACCTGACCCAGTTCTCCCCACAATACCAATTTTTTCTTGAGGTTTAATTGTGAAGGACACTTTCTTTAATACCAAAGGTAGATTTTCACGATATCTCATCTCTACATTTCCAAATGTCAGTTGCCCATGCTGAGGCCAGTCTGCTGGTGGAGTTTTATCCTTAATATGAGCAGAAGCTTCCAATTCCAGAATCTAAATGAAAATTAACAAAGTTAGGAGATTTCCTACAAAAGTTAAACCGGGACGAGAACAACTTTTGGAAGGGCATTAAATTAAATTAAGATCATTAGGAAAGGAATCCCAGATGATTTACATCTCAACCCATTTTTGCCACAAAATTTTCTGAATCAGAAATTAAAAATATTCTTTTCCCCCATTATGTTTTGTCAAACATGAAAAAGAAGAAGTTATGACAATTTTTTTTGTTTAGAATACACGTTAAACTAGACTCCCTTTTTTCCTGTAATGCCCAACTATACAAAGTGCAGAAGAGGATTATCGACATTTTCCCATACCTCGATGAAGGGCTCAAGCCTGAAATGTCAGTTATGTATTTTTACCTTTATTATATAAAGGACACTGCTTGACCTGCTGAGTTTCTCCAGCTTTGTGTTTTTACACAAAGTGCAGTGCTTGCTTCTCCAAGAAATACATTCAACTGAATCACCACACAAAGAAAAACAGCCAGTAATTATGATGAAGGAATTCTTTTCGAAAAATATCAGATTTCTGATTTTCAGAACCCAGATTTGCTTCTTTTAAATTTAAATTCAATTAAAATTTAGACATACATCACATTACCAGGCCATTTTGGCCCACGAGTCCGTGCCACCCAATTAACCTACATTCCCAGTACATTTTGATTGGTGGGAGGAAACCGGAGCCCCCATGGAAAACCCATACACACACGAGAAGAATGTACAAGCTCCTTACAGTCAGTGCGGGATTTGTACTCTGGTTCCGATGGCTGGCACTGTAAAGGTGTTGCGCTAACCGCTATGCCAACTGTGTCACTTCTGGTTCCATTATCTTATTTATATTGAACAATCCCTTCTCACAGGCAGTGACTGAATGATTGATGAACTGCTCACACAACCCTCGTGAGGATTATTTATTTTAATATCTATCATATATAATATATATCTGCATCGTGTGAGTGAGTGAGTGAGTGAGTGAGTGAGTGAGTGAGTGAGTGAGTGAGTGAGTGAGTGAGTGAGTGAGTGAGTGAGTGAGTGAGTGAGTGAGCGAGCGAGCGAGTGAGCGTTATGTCTATATATGTGTTTGCAGTGTTTTGTACCAAGGACTGGAGAACACTTTCATCAGGATGTACTTGTACAATCGGATGATAAACTTGAACTTGTACCATTTCTTTTGCCAAAAGCCTTTTCTTTAATGCACAGTGCATACATTTCAATTTCAGAAAAAAACCCATTACTACACAAAAAAATCTTTTTTTTAAAAAAAAAGTTTTCTTATCAGGGTCTTGGAAACCTGTATTTCCAAGAGACAGAAGTTAAGGCAGTCCCTCAGATCTCATTTCACAGAATCAGCACTTGTGCTTTCATCGCAGATAAAAGAAACCTTTGAAAGCAAAAAAATTAGTGCCAATATCAACTCAGTAAAATGAATACCTGCAACATATATACATTCTCATTGCACTGTACCAGTGGAAATCTGTTAACTGCAAATCTGAAGTTACATCCATGGGTTTCAGTGGTGAAACAAGGCAGGAAAAAAAACCCACACACACTTCTGTTTTCTTTCTTTTGCTTCCTCTCATCTACAAAAAACACTAATAAAAATGTTTTCTGAGTCGTAGGCCCTCATTGGCAGCAAACAATGGAAAGGAAAATACAGGTCAAAGGTTTCATACACTAGATTTGCTGCCAATGAAGGATCTTATATTTGAAAAAGGTTTCATAAAGCTAACAAGCATCAAAGCAGGGGTGGCCAACCTTTTAATTTAGACATATAGCACAGTATCAGGCCATTTTGGCCCATGAGCACAGACGCGTGGGTAGAAATGGCCTGTTCCTGTGCTGCATGTCCAAATTAAATTAAAAAGTTGGTACTAAAAAAGTTCTATAGCTTTCTGATAAACAGTTTTCAGCTTGAAGCCTCGATGTTACCCTCCACTGACCCTGCTGAGCTCTTCCAACAGCTTCCTCATTGCTTAAAAATCATGTATTTTTCCAAAGAAGTGTTACCATGGATCTGACCCAAATACTGGTAAAATTGTAATAAATTTCCACACACTGTTTTAAATTATTGCGGTTAGATATTCATTCATACCTTTATATAGTGATGTATTCTTTCCACAGAAGTGAACCGAGCTTCAGTCTCAGAGGCAAGTCGGACAGTAAACTGAAATAAACCAGTCAGCTGCAAGAAAAAAAAAGGACAAAATTAGACTAATTTTCTTTATAAACTGTGATAGAGAAAAAATAACATGTTTTGCTTTATTGTTGATGGCTCTGCTACAAAGCAGACAAAATTCAAAGTTAAAGAATTTAACGTTACATATTGAAGAACAGTATATCCTAAGGCAATTTTGTTGACTCTTATACAAACCTGAATAGCATAAGAAATTGCAAGTCCTGCATAAGCTGGAGGAATATGACCGTGCATGAAAACTATTATCACTGCAGTTGTCCCAATAAGAATAATACTAACTACATCCAGTCTCACAGCCAGCCAACGCATTGCACAAGTAAATAGGAAGAATGGAGCCTGATTTGCATCCAACAGCTCCTGGTACCTGAAAACACAGCAAGAAATTCAGATCAATTAAACAGCTGTAGATGTGCCATGCATTTACCGACATACATGAGGACAAAACAAATCAGTCTCTTGATGTCAAATTATTTATAATTTGCCGTGTAAAATTTGTGGAGTGAGCTGCCGGAGGACGTGGCAGAAGCAGGACTATTGCAACTTTCAAAACATACTAAGGTACATTGATGGAAAGGCTTGGAGAGATGGGCCAAATACAGATATAAAGGATTAGTTTGGATAGACAACGTGGTTGACAGCACAAAATAAAGGAACAGAAAGAGGCCATTCAGCCCATTGAGTCTGCTCTGCAACTCAACTTTGAGCTAAACCATTCTCACATCTAGTTCCAAATTCTGGATTTTTTCCCCTATCCCTTGATACCATAACTAATTATATATCTGCGAATCTCCTCCTTAAACTCCCCCAAAGATCGGGTCTCCACAGCTGTATGTGGTGACGAATTCCACAAATCCTTTGGCTACAATAATTTCTCCTCATCTCTGTTTTAAATGGGTATCCACCAAGGGAAACATCTTTATCACATCAACTCTGTCCATTCCTTTCAGTATTTGGAATGTTTCTATGAGATCCCCTCTCATTCTTCTATACTCCAAAGAAAACAATCCAAGAGCTGACAAATGTTCCTCATATGTTAGCCCTTGTATTCCAGGACTCATCCTGGTAAATCTTCTCTGTACTCTCTCCAACATTATTACATCCTTTCTAAGGGGCCCAAAACTTCACACAATATTCTAAATGAGATCTAACTCGTGCCCATAGAGCTCATCAACACCTCTTTACTCTTATACACTATTCCTCTTGAAATGAATGCCAACATAACTTTTGCTTTCTTTACTGCCGATCCAACCTGGTGGCTAACCTTTAGGTTATCCTCAATGAGGCCCCCCCATCCCTTTGCGCTTCCAAATTTTGAATTTTCTCCCCATCCAAATAATAATCTGCCTGTTTATTTCCTCTTCCAAAATGTACAGCCATACATTTTGCAACATTGTATCTCATCTGCCCTTTCTTTGCCCACTCTCCTAAGCTGTCCAAGTCTCTCTGTAACCTTTTGGTTTCTTCAAAATTTCCTACTCCACCACCTATCTTGGTGTCATCTGCAAACTTAGCCACAAAACCATTCAATCCATAATCTAGATCATCAATATACATTATAAAAAGCAGCCCCAACACTGATCCTTGTGGAATACCACAAGCAACCAGTAACCAACCAGAACAGGATCCCTTTATTCCAACCCTTAGCTTTCTGCCTATCAACCAATGCTCCATCCAATCTAATATCTTTCCTGTAATTCCATGGGCTCTCATCTTATTAAGGGCTCTCATCTTATCAAAGGTCTTTTGAAAATCCAAATACACACATCCACAGCCTCCCCCTTGTCCGTCCTACTTGAGATTTCCTCAAAAAATTCCAATAGGTTGGTCAGCCAGGATCTTCCCTTCATGAAACCATGCTGGCTTGGACCTATAATGTCACGCACCTCAAGGTATTTCATAACCTCGTCCTTGAGGATCAACTCCAATAACTTTCTAATTACAACATTAGACTAATATGCCTACAATTTCCTTTTGAGCTCTGCCTCTTTTAAACAGCAGATCTACATTTGCGACCTTCCAATCCTCCAGAATTTCTGGAAATTTCTCCAGATTTCTGGAAAATCACTTCCAATGCCTCCACAATCTCCAAAGCCACCTCCTTCAGTACCCATGGGTGCACCTCATCCAGTCCAGGATACTTATCTATCTTTAGTCCACTTAGCTTACTAAGCACATTCTCTCTAGAAATCTTGACTGCACTTAATTCTATTCCTCTATCAGGTATATTGATATTGTCTTCTTCAGTGAAGAATGATGCAAAATATTCATTTATTTCCTCTGCCATCTCTTTGTTACCCATTATAATTTCTCCAATAGGTCCTATATCTACCTGTGTCTCTTTTACACTTCATACATTTTAAAAGCTCTATGTGTCCTTCAGAGTGTTATTTGCCTCTTCCTTTCATAATTCATTTTTTCTTTTCTAATGACTTCCTTTGTCTCTTTCTGAAAGCTTTTAAAAGTTTCCCAGTTCTCTGATTTCCGCTAATTTTTGCTTCCTTGTATGCCTTCCCTTTTGCTTTCATTTTAGACTTAACCTCTCTTGTTCGCCACATTTATGCCATCTTTACATTCATAATTTTCTTTTTTCTTGGAATTTATCTGTCCCGCACTTTCTTTATTTCTTGTAGAAATATCATCCAATTCTGCTCTGCTGTCCCTCCATCCAGTTCTTCTCTCATACCACCGTAATTTCCTTTGTTTACCAAAATATTGACACACCTGATATCAGCTTTTCCTTTTCAAATTTGAAACTGAACTCAATCATATTATGATCACTACTTCCTAAGGGTTCCATTACCTTTAATACCCTAATCACCTCAGGCTCATTACACATCACCCAATCCAAAACTGCCAATCCCTTGGTGGGCTTATCGACAAGCTGTTCCAAAAAGCTATCCTGTAGGCATTCTAGAAACTCTTTCTCCTCAAATCAAATATCTTCCTGACTTTCCAAATTCCCTTTCATGTTAAAAATTCCCCATAATAATTTTGACATTTTCCTCTGGCATGCTTTTTCTATTTCCAGCTGTAACTCATAGTCTACTTCCCGGCTGCTGTTTGGGGGCCTTTTTATAATTGCTCATAGGGTCCTTTTACCCTTGCCACTTCTTAATTCAACCATTAAGGATTCTACCACTTCTGACTCTATGTCCCTTCTTTCTAGTCATTTAATACCATTGCTTACCATCAGGGCCATGCCACCCCCTCTACCCACCTGCCTACCTTTCCTATACATTGTGTACCCTTGGGCATTCAGCTCCCAATCATATCCATCATTAAGCCACATCTCGGTGAAGGCCACAATGTCATATCTTTCAATCTGTATCTGTACAACATGGTCATCTATTATTCCTAAAGCACCGTGCATTTAAGTACAGTTCTCCTAGACCAGTATCTGTAACCAATTTTGCTGTATTTATATTGTACAGCAAACTATCCAGTCTTTTCACCTTCCTGTCCTTTTTTGTCATCTTTGCTGCACATTATTTTTGACTTTTTTCTATTTTCTCAACCCTAACACCCTGGTTCCCTTCTACCCTAATCTCTGCACACATATTGATTCCCACCCCCCTGACAAACTAGTTTAAACCCTCCCCAACAGCTCCAGCAAACCTGCCTGCCAGGATATTGTCCCCCTCCAGTTCAGGTGCAGACTGTCCTTTTTGTAGAGGTCAGACCTTCCGCAGAAGCGATCCCAATGATCTGAACCCCTTCCCCCTACACCAACTCTTCAGCCACGCATTCATCTGCCATAACTTTCTGTTCCTTTCCCCTTTGGTGCGTGGCATAGGCAGCAATCCTGAGGTCACTTACATGCTGCAAAAATGACTATATTTGATGTTTAATATTTACCTGTGTCGATATTCTGCTGTCTTGTTGTAGGCATGTATTGTAGTTAACCCTTGGATACTAGATGCAACATGCGACAGGAAAGGAGACAGAGTGATGTTGTCTAAACGCTTTAATTCTCTGATGAAAATCCTGCAGATTTTCAGCAATACAAAAGATGTCAAATATAGACTAAAAGTTCTTATGTTTTCTATAAATTAATTCATTCTTAATCGTTCTATATCGGGAATGTTCAGCTATGTATTAATATTGATTTAAAAGTTGTTATGCAATGCACAATGATAATAAATTTCTGACCACTATCATCGCTTCAATTTCAAATGTTCTCAACCACGTCCAATCTAAAGCTCTTGTAATCCAAACACATTGCAGCAAGTATAATTTTGGAATTGGTCTGTTGCCAAAATATTGGCCAGACACACTTACACATGGGGGACCATGATTGCATGCAAATACTGTGCTTGCATTGTTTTTCTATTATTTACATTTTGAATAAAACACCAAATTAACGTTTTTAAATATCAGTCACAAGGCATTTTGTATAAAATAGACTGTGCCTTTTTAAAACATGGTTCATAACAGAAAGAACTCTCTTATTCTTTAATGTAAGAAGCAATCACAAAAAGATAGGTATGTTGACTTTCCATTGCACATCTACATTAGACACTATTGTAATTAAGGTTTTGTGCGAGTAGGACAATGCCAGAATAGTGAATATTGAAGTTCATTTTCGCTGTAGAATTATTTGACATTCTGTAGTGTTGAAACAAGTGTAATTCAAATGAAATGCAACTTAAGGGTTAGGGTTCAAATATTTTAAAGTAACATATTCTGGTTATTCTAAATTATATTTAATGTGAAATGACCGATAATATTATTATCATTTTATACCATTCAACAGTTCCTGTCATTTTTTTCCTTTATCAGTTCCCATTTATCAATAGGTAATATGCACGACCAATGTAAATACTTTAATTAAATCCCCCTCTAGCAACAGCATCATTTTAATTCAAATACAAGACCAAAAATGCTTGTGACAAGTTCTTCTTTTCTTCTTCTTTGGCTAGATAGAAATCACGCAAAAATGGGTCATTGCTGACAAATAGATTTATGTCAGTTGCCTGTGATGCAATATTGGTCAAAAACGCCTGAATTTACTTATCTTTGCCACTTCACCCTATTCTCTATGCTCCTGATCAAATTCATTTAATTTTCTAGCCTCTCAGCTCTTTCTTCCAGCCATTTCTGTATTTTTTCTCTATCCCCTTCTGGTGTAATATACTTTTGCAGACAAAAAAAAAGAATTATGTAGTATAGTGTGATTTGTAAAGGAGCTAGCAATTGTACTTTTAAAAATGCAGTCTTTAATTTCCTCTCACCATTACTTACGGATTCACATTTTACTGTTAGTTCCAATAATCCATTTCCACACCATTTCCAAAATATAAACCTATTAAAGACCCACATCATACATCTTGTTTTAAAATTAATTATTATTCCACTGAACAATTGAAACTTTGTGTTACATCTCTCAGTAGGTGAAAAATAAGTATTTGTAATTCTGGTCAGAAATTAGAACAGTGAAAAACAATAAACAAAAGAACATTGAGAGTGGGTAAAAATATGACAAAGCATCTGGCAGCAAAACAACTTGGGGTGATCAGAATCTCAAATGAATGTGATGAAGATCACACAACAAAAGAAGCCAATCATCCAGCCAATTTTTGGTGTGAGGATGCAGTTTTCAGCCATTCATGTAATCAATTTTATTAATATTGTTCTACAGATCAATCGGCCATACCCATTTTATTACAAATTCCATAACAGTTTTTCAATTAAAAATCTGTATATTGTTAGCATATTTCAGAGTTCCACAATTCAATGTGAGAAACTGCTTCCTGATTTAAAGGGGCCAACTGTAATGTTATGATAATCCCCTCTTGTTCCTTCCAATTGGAGGAAGCAGAATCTTTGGATCGACATGATCAAAGCACTTGATGATCAAATTAGTCTCAGTCTTGTCATCTCAAACTGCTAGCTTTGTTTCCCAATATTAGTTTTATAAATTTGCACAATATTTCATTCTCAACATTTCCTCCTCAAGATGCAATAAGTTGTCCACAAATGGATGCAATCTTCTGAACAAGGTCCTCAAAGAATCATGCAACTGAAGCACAAGTTCCTCCTTTTGTTATTCCAAAAGGAACGTTATATTTCGTACCCATGCATTCATTTTTATGATCAATTAAGTAAGTCAAATCTCATTGTTTTTATTCTCCCAATATCAAGTATTCCAAACGGTCTTGCCTCAAAGGTGAAACAATCCAGCATTTTCCAAAACAGGAAAGCATCATGGGAGCAGAAATCATGCTGCTGGTTTCAAATTAATTTAGGCTCCATTTGATTATATCCAGAAAGGGAGGAATTTGTAGCCATTTGTAGGCTGAACCCTCATTATAGCAATGTAGATTTGCTAAAATTTGCAGTCCCATAATAGCAGATACTGTAGGACCCCACATTAGTCCATGCTACAGTATCAAAACTTGAAAATAGCATTGATCCAGTAATATTTCTCACAGCAACATAGGTTTCATTGCAAAAGCACATGCAAACTATTAACAGGTCATCAAGGAAAGGTCTTATTATCTAGTAACCAGTTTGTTTTTGTCATGGGGCTCCAACATCTATGTTATTATAAATGATTGCTGCCCAGATTCCAGGAACTGATTAACATGAAGCACAATATTAGGTGGATTTTCAGGAATTCAAGTTCCTTCAGATTGTACTACATCTTCAAATGATAGGCAATGCCACCTTAACATTGAGTGTTAAGGTCAATGACATCCTGCACTACTAGGAAGCTTACAACGTTGCCAAATACACCAGTTCACTCCACTTACTTGTAAAGAGAAAAGTCCATTTAGCTTTCTTGAAACAAAGTGCCCGTGACCTCCCAAATGCAAAAGTGTTTTGAACGCTGAGGTACCATGTTGCCGATATCTCTAGCTCCAGCCAAAAAGGAACCAAACACACAACTCATGGCCACTGTGACTTCAACAGCCGATGCATGTAAGAGCAGTATTCAAAGCAAATTCTGTAATTGTTATGTATGACTGCTGACTATACAATGGGGTCCCATTGTTCTTCACTGAGGGAAATGAAGGAGAACTACTTCCAGAAGATACTCAGTGGGACGTTGCCTCTTGCTACTTCACTTAAACCTTCCAATTCAAGTAACGGTACTTGCTCTGAAAATTAATTCCTTATTCTCTGTCAAATTACAGAATGAAATGGTCATAAAAGAGCTCACATCAAAAAGCAAAATTAGTGAAGGAGAGATCTTGAATTCAACACAACTTCCTTTTTCTCAGTAGATTTGTTGCACTTGTAAGGTAAAACATCATGAGATGGGAATGTGTAGGGAGTTACCCTGTACAGGGCAGTAACAAGAAGGGGAGGTGTCCTTGTACTCCTGTTAGGTAAAACATCATGAGATGGGAATGTACAGGGCTGTAACAAGATGTGAATGCATCCTTGTACTTACAAGATAAGAGAGACATTGATGGATTGAGAGGCAGGAAGCTAGCAGGGAAAGGATAGCAACAGTTTTAGTCATTGGACAAGTAATGATATGATGATGTTCTAAGCACATATCCAAGGGTATAAAAAATCACCATTTTGCTGATAACGGCAGAATGCATTCTCCGACTAACATGTTTAGTCGCAAGTGTTACAATCCGGTAATAAAGAACAAAGAACCCTGATTTCGACTCAGTCTGGTGTTTGTCTCACTCATTCATGAACAAAGCAGACCTAACACACTGCAGATCTAAAAATCAGCAGTATAGCTACAGCTTTGTTATACCCTGACAGTCTTGATGACAAGCTGCTCTGCACAGTTTCAACAGGCAAAAGCAGTGAAGAGAAACACAAAAACTGTAGGTGCTTGAAACTCAAAACAATGAGGAAGCACTCAGTAGATCAGGCAATATAAATCAAAGGTTAGAAATGGGCCTGAGAAAGGGTTCTGACCCAAAATATTGACTGACCATTTCTATCCATGAATACTGTCTAACCTGTTCAGTTCCTGCAGTGTCTCTTCGTTTGGGAAAAAGTACCGAATGGGCCTTTGCCCTTCCCAACATGAGATCTGGTACAATTAGACTGCAAATGTGTCTCCATGCAACACATGCCAAACTAAAAATAAATTGGGCATCCACAGAGCTCACATAATTAGAAGTGAGCACCTAGAAAACTCAAAATAATATGGATAACCGATACAGATAATTGGACTGGAGCACATGGACACAAAGAAAGTGTTTAATGTATAATCACACCCTACAATTGGAGACTACAGTTCAAAAAGATTCACCCATTAAATAAATCAGGTATTAGAGAAGGAATAAAATGTTATGAAATACCTCAAGCACTGCATACATCGCAACTATCATCAATTTATTGGAGTCACAGCTGGTAGCAGAACTGCACCCAAAGTTACTTGGCGATTATAAGAGATAAATGGCTCACTGATGAACCATTATAGATGATCAGTGTAGCGACCTCCTTCCTATTGCTTATAGAATCACTTGTAGGCTAAGTTAGAGGGTTGTCTGTGATGTGTTTGTTGCATAAATCAGGAACGAAGTCCAGTTGAGTTTTCTCACGCAATCTTTAATATTAAACACAAAAGGGCTAACATCTATACCATACTGATTTATCTTAACAAGTAACTTTCCATTATAATGTCACTATACGTTCCATTAATGGTCCATAAACAGTAACGTTATTTAACGTTGCTTAGCGAGACTGTCAACAGAAACTGTCAACCCATAATTCACTCTACTCCTGGCTTCCAACTGTCCAGACTGGCTGCAGAACCTCCTTTTAAACGTACAAAGATTCCACCTGCACATGCTGGCCCCAGCTCCCACCACTATGCACCTGGCGTGCATGCCTACCACGCTCCCTATTGCAGCTGTTCACTGCCGGGCCTGAACCAAGCGCACATGTTGATCCAGTCTATGGCACAGCTGAAGCCACCACCACTGAGCCAACAACACATGCGCGAGCCGTGCTCCAGTTCCATAAGCAGTGCTGGCCCTCGCGCATGCATCGTTTGGGAAGAGGCCTAAAGACGTCAGGACACTGCAGGTGCCCACGGCCAAAATAGCAGGTAAGTAATGAGCCTAAGGCTCTTACAATGGGGCTTCTGTTTAGTCGAAGAACTAACAGGTGAAATATAATTGTCATATTGTCTAAGATCAATTTATTTTTAAAATAAGCAATCTAGTGTGAAGTATCAATCTGGACAAAATTCTACTCCACCAACATGAATAGTAAAGAATGGGATAGATCCAAGACTAGAACAGTTGTGGCACCGCCCTGGTTAAAAGCACAGACAGAAAATATGCTCATTAAAAAAATATATTATCTCTTGATTATCTTATATTCAAGTCATTAAGCAAAGGAGGGCATAAACAATGGATATTGAATGCAACCTATGTGACCAATAACCATTGCAATTTTATGTACTGCATACGTATCTGCTTTATGTCTGGTTGAATGTTTGGATGATTTTACACCAAGGACTAGAGAACGCTGTTTTGTTGGGTTGTACTTGTACAATTGGATGATAATAAACTTGAACTATTCAACTTGGAAGGACGAGGTAGTGATAGGGAAAGATTTGCACTTTATAAGAGGCTCTGTTACAAACTAAATAAATCATGGATGTTAACAAAACAATTCTGTACAATCACTGTAGTTTGATCCTCATTAAAAATCCTTAATGAAGTATCTTCAGCAGCAGAGAAAAATTAAATAGTATGTGTGCATTACTGAAACACAAATGTATTCTTAAATGTACCATTTTCAGATAAAGCACAAGTACATTTTTTGATGTTGTCTAATTTTCATTGGGCAATAGTTCCACTTTTAATGGCAAGCAGCTGAGAAACAACCTTTCTGACCAAAACACAACTGGATCAATATAAACAATACATAAACAACAAGGTTATAATCTCATTGATGTGATCAACTTATTGTAACAGAAGGAAACAAGTGTATAAAAATGTTATAGCTTTATTACCTTGAAACCTGATTAAGAATCATGAAGAGAATGGCAAGTGGGCCAACAGCAACCAGAAACCATGGAAAGACAGAACCAATAACACCTGTGCAGCAAAACACCAGGATGATGTTCTGAATAAGCATTTCTGTTTGAAAAGGAAGCCGTGTGTCCACTAAACAAATGATTTAAAAAAAAATCAGATTTAGAGAAAGCCACGTGAGGAAATATTTAATGCACCATGCAAGCTTTCATGGCAAAAATAAGATTAAAGCACAGCAATGTGAGATTTAAAAGCAAGGTTTTCTAAGATATTAACACAAATCAGACATCGCTGAGCGAGTTACCTTCATCCATATCCTTCGAGAATCTATTGAGAATTCGGCCAGAGGGAGTAATGTCAAAAAATTTCATGGGAGCTCTGAGGATTTTGCGAAAGAGTTCATCATGAAGCCTGGATGAAGCTCTGAGGGTTCCCTTCAAAAAATTAAAATTTATTTTCACTTATTTCAAATATGTTTATTTTCTGCATGATGAGACTTGAGGTCTGACATAAATTTTAACAAATCAATGCACAGAAAACCTTTGCAAACAGCAAGCACAT
The DNA here is from genome assembly GCF_036971445.1 of Narcine bancroftii. Taxonomy (NCBI): domain Eukaryota; kingdom Metazoa; phylum Chordata; class Chondrichthyes; order Torpediniformes; family Narcinidae; genus Narcine; species Narcine bancroftii. The sequence goes on along the minus strand of NC_091477.1, from coordinate 105,081,888 downwards.
AGGATGTGCTCAGCACGTGAGACTAAATGGATAGAATAAAAACTAAGCCAAAACAGTTTTTTGAGGAGGTTACCTAGAAGGAAGATAAAGGAAAGCCTGTGGAGATTGTCTACGTGGACTTTAGTGAAGTCTTTGTCAAGGGAAGTTAGTTCAGAAGATTAAACACTAGGTATCCATGGAGAGGTGACAAGCTGTCAGATAAAAACAGAGTGGTAGTGGATCTGTGTTGAGACCATTGTTATTTGTTGTCTTTTTCAATGATCTGGATGATAATGTGGTAAATTGGATCAGCAAATTTGTCGATGACACAAAGATAAGAAGCATTGAGGACAGTGAAGAAGGTTTTCAAAGTTTGCAGAGGGACCTGGACCAACTGGGAGAACGGGCAAAAAAAAAGGCAGATGGAGTTTAATGCAGACAAGTTGAGGTGATGCATTTTGGAAGGACAAGCCAAGGTAGGACATACACAGTAAATGATAGGGGACTGAGAAGAGCAGAGGAGCAGAGAGATCTGGGAATACAGATATACTGTTCCCTAAAGATAGCATCAAAGGTAGACAGGGTTGTAAAGAAAGCTTTTGGCATCTTAGCCATTATAAATCAAAGTACTGAGTGTAGGAGTTGGGTTGTTATGTTGAAGTCGTTTATGACATTGATGAGGCCAAATTTGGAATACTGTATGCAGTTCTGGTTGCCTAACTACAGGAAGTATGTTAATGAGATTGAAAGATTGCAAAAATATTTACTAGTATGTTGCTGGGTTTTCAGGAGTTGAATTACAGGGAAAGATTAAGTAGATTAGGACTTTATTCCTTGGAGTGAAGAAGAATGAGGGAAGATTTGATAGAGGTTTACAAGATCTTGTAAGAGGTAGAGACAGAGTGGATGCGAGTAGGCTTTTTCCACTTAGATTAAGAGAGATAAATATGAGAGGTCACAGTCTGAAGATGAAAGGGGAAAGGTATAGGGGAACATTAGGGGAAAGTTCCACTCAGAGATTGGTGGGAGTGTCAAATGAGTTGATGTTTGATGTAGTGATTGAGGGCTCGATCTTGTGTTTTAAGAATAAATTGGATAGACACATGGATGGGAGAGGCCTGGAGGGTTATGGAATGGGAGCAGGTTAGTGAGACTAGTGAGATAATGGTCAGCACAACTATAGAGGCCAAATGGCCTGTTTTGAGTGCTGTAGCATTAATGATTCTATGAAGAAAAGCACAAATGGATATGGACATACAGAAAGAGTGAGATACCTTAAGTTGGACTACACAGAGTTCGAAAGGCTGTCTAGTCATCCTATGGAGAGCAGAACTGCACACAATATTCCAAATTTGGCCTCATCAATGTCACAAAACACTTCAACAATAACAACCCAAGGTGAAACTCTAATCCATTTGCTCATATTCTAAAATTGGACATTAGCAATGTGGTTTCCTCTTCAATTGAGAAGCAAATTGAAGGCTGGGTGTTTGCAGAACATCTGTATTCAGTTCACAAGTGTGTCTCTGGACTTCCTGTTGCCTGTCATCCTATTCTCATTTTGATAATTTTGCCTGCAACTTCCTAAAATGTCACAACGAAGCCCTATGCAGCCTTGAGGAAAAATACCTTGTTGTGTCCCAGGGAACTGCAGTTTCCACTTAAATAAATGTCAGAATAACCATAATCCAAAAGCAACCTGTTTATCAAAAAGCGACTGAGGTGCATCTTGAAGGACCAACTAAAGTTCTCTGAAGATTTAAAAATATTAAGTACTGCACTGCACCGCACCTTCATATTGTAAATTTACATACCTTAACAAATACAATGCCACGCACTGCCTTGAGGATCAGCATTGCTACCATAGAAAAAGCATAGATCCTTGCATAGTAATGCATGTGTGGATTGTCTTTCATGCTCTGACCCACATAAGTTTCATTTTTTACAGTCACTGATGTATTCTGAAAGATGAGTACACAAATAACATTTTTAGAAATGTTTCCATAAGGGTACAAGGATGCTAGAGAAAATTTTATAGAGTTTAAGGAAAACTTACTATATATATATATATATATATTTATATATATATAAATTGATGACCACACCACCTTGTTTCACTTTGAAGTAACAAGAAAGAGGCTTCCAGGCATAGTTATGGATGGACAGCATAATATCACATTAATACATTGCTGTAAAGCTTTAACTATTTGTTTTGGAACTAAAAAAAATATACTACAGACTTAATGATAGGCCACTTTTAATGATGAGTAATGTAAAGAAAAATAAAAATGCCATATCTGACTAAGCAAAAGGGAGGAGCAGTAGAGCTGGAAATGAACAATCTTATTGAAAAGATATTTGATTAAGGTCACATTAAAATCCTTGATGGAAACATATGCACAAAAGGCACATTGATATTTAACTAGCTTGGGAAGCAGATATAAGTCGACAAAATATCTCTGACTCATTCTTTCAGACTTAAGAAAAACATCCAGTGGCATTAGTAATGTAAACATTGCTTTTGTCAGGCATAAATCTTTTGTATTTTAACTTTTGTCTCATCAACAATTCCTGCATTGAATAAATAATAAATAGAATTGGATTTGAATTCAGGAAGAGAGATTCAGATGAAATGGCAGACATGTGGCAGATGCAATTTAATATACACGAACAGAATATGATAGAGCTTGAGAGAAAGTAGCAGTAATCTAAATAGCACTATTCTGAGGAGTCACAAGAGCAGAAGAATCAATCTATTGTCATGAACACGTCATGAAATATGTTGTTTTGTGGCAGCATTTCATTGCAAATATTGCTATAAATTACATTTAAAAATAAATTAGGGTGTGCCTTGATATATCCTTGAAGGTTGTCAGGACATTGTTTTTGGATTTGCAATTCAGAGCACTGAATACCAAATAAGAATATCACACAAAAATTATTGGCTCTATCTCAACTAAAGCATATATTGCACACAATTCCAGGTACAATTCAAGGCCTTGGAAAAGAGTCAGGGGTGTTTATTTTTCTGGAAGACAACAGGAATGAAAGACTTCAGTTATATGGGGAGATTAGCGAAGTTGGCCATTCCCTTTTAAGCACTGCGGTAACGCAAAATGAATACCAAAACATACCTAAAATCTTCAAATCATTAAAAACTCAGAAGCTTCAAAATATATTTAAGCATCTCAAAAATGATCAAAATCATTAAGCAGATGTGCAATAGAAAAAAATCATTCCCCTTGCAGTTCAAAGTGCATACATCTGAAGTGCCATATCTGAAAATAATTCACATCAGTATATTTGCATTCTGATCATTGGATTTGGCTATGAATTTTCTTGATTTTGAATATAATTCACAACTACTTGGTATTTGAGGTCAAATAATACTCTTTTCTATCTGACAGCAATTTTAAAAGCTCATGGGAAGAATTAACCAATCATATGGGACTAGTTGAGGTCAAATAATACTCTATTCTATCTGACAGCAATTTAAAAAGCTCATGGGAAGAATTAACCAATCATATGGGACTAGTATTAACTGAGGTAGCTCACCAAAGCCGGCAATGTGAAATAAGCTTTCATTTCACATCTCAAGGCTGACTTAGTAAATTAAAAGTACTTGCGTAATTCTCAGAGAGTGTCAAGCAGCAATAAAAACCTCTCCAATAGATGCATGGAATACAAGGTTATGGAATGGGTGCAGGTCAGTGGAACTAGCAGAATTAGGTTTTGGCACAGACTAGAAGGGCTGAATGGCCTGTTCTCTGTGCTGTACTGTTCTATGGTTCTAATTGTGTTAGCAACAAAATAATTCTCTGCTGTCACAGAAGTAACAAAGAGGTGTTGGAGGATCTGGATGAGACCTTAAAGCGATAGTTCTTGGACAAGTTAATAAGGTCCAATGGTTCCAATAAAACAAGTTTCTATGGATACAAATTTAAATGTTTTTCCTGCTCTGAAAGGTTATTGATTGACATGTGGTGGATGACTGGCAAGGGAAATTGCCACTTCAAGGATAGCCGTTACTTGAAGCAATATTGTTGAAATTATTCAAAAGAGTGATTGCCATTAATTTAAATTTATTTTGTTTTAAACACATTGGCTAAGATAATTTTACATCTCAGTTCTTACCCCACTTCCTGCCTTGATCCAGTAACTAAGCCACCAGTTGTTAAAGGCAACACTTCCTACATTCATGACAAAAAGGATCATTACAAAGAAAAATGTAAGTGGACCTCCTGCTGCTTGGATGTACACTCCATACACAGACCATGGGAGAGCACCTTTCTCTTTATCTTCTGATTGTCCAAGCAGATCTAGACATAAAATAAATATATTATCCATCGTCAAATGTAGTGCCAGCATACTTTCCGCTCCAAAGAGAAAAATAACTTTACAGAACACTATATTCTTTGTGAGATTATGTAGTTCTGTTGAAAGGTCATCAATCTGAAATGTTAATTCTGTTTCTCTTTCGATAGTGATTGTCTGATCTGTCCAATATTTCCAGCATTTTCTAATTACATTTCACATTTCCAGAATCTGTCATACTTTGTTTTTGGATTCCTTCTGATAATTTTACCAATACCAAAACAATTTAAAACATTATTTTTGTACATAACCTTCACTACACATGCAATACTTCATTTTCTTAAATATAAATAGTCTAATATAACATAGATAAAGCTTTGCACACTCAGATCTGATCATAATTTTGGAGAAATATTATCTGCTTTAACAATTTACAGAATAATTCTGTTATTTGTAAAAAAGCACACGTAATTAATTGGTGCTAGAAATATTGCGCTAATAACAATTGAAAGGGTTATGAAGAGAATCTCTACTTCGTATTCACACCTGAAACGTCACCACACCTTGTGCAATGATCAGTAGGCTTAAGCAACTCCAAGGGCATTTCTTTTTACAGTTCCCACAGTAACCAGAAGTAATTTCCTGCATCCTGTATGGAGCATCTCAATAGAAGCACAAATGTAAAGCTCGAGACTGCATCTTCTTGTACTCATACAAGTTAAACATACCTTATGAATTGCTCTCTCCATTTAGCAAACCCACACTGATCAGTTCTCATCCTGCATTTCTTGTTTTGGACTCTATTTTTGACCACTTTTGCCAAGTTCTCTGTTCTTGACATTCTTCATGTTAAATCTGTGATAGCTTTTGTGATGGACCTTTACACTAGTGACATTAAATAGCTCTTGTTTTGTAGTACCTGTTTCCTTCTTTGCATTTCTTTCCTTCTTTACTGATCCAGTCTGGCCTTTGTCTTGAGTTTTCTTCAAGGAACTGTTCACATTTTTTTTGTTCTTTACCTGAAAAAAAAACCACAGAATGGAGAAACAAGTTACATCTCTCTTCAGATAAACTAGTCACAATACAATTATTAGTGTTCCTTGTAAATTTACTGTCATTCCAATTTTATCAGTGTTAAAAATTACATTATGACCAAGTAACCATGTGCAACTCTATGTGGAAATTCAAATGTTGCTCCAATGTACCTTATTTCACTTCTCAGCCTTTTGGCTAAGATCAAGTGTAGAATGGCAATTTCTTTTTTTTTTTTAAATTTTTTTATTTTTCACACCATAAATCACATTAGCCATGATATACACTATTTCTTTTTCACACATATACAGTGACTTTTTCTCCCCCCCCCCTTTCCTCCCAAACCACCCCCCCACCCCCCCCTCTCATCCATTTTAGGTATACAATCTAGGTTGCATTAAGCCAGTCAGACAATGTTGTCATTCAACAAAATTACACCAGAAATTCTACTGAGTCCATTCTTTTCTTTCCTTCTCCTTCCATCAACTTAGGTAATGTTTGTCCCCGGTAGGTTTTCGCTATTGTATTTAATGTAAGGCTCCTATACTTGTTCGAATATTTCAATATTATTTCTTAACCAATATGTTATTTTTTCTAATGGAATACATTTATTCATTTAAATTTGGTAGTTTCTTCCTTTTAATTTGGTTATGTATTCCATTAATATTTAAAGACATATAGTTCAGCGTAGCCCTTTTATATTTTGTTTATCTTCTCTTTCCGTTTTTCCATCATTACCTTTCCTCCTTTTCCATTTCTGTTTTCTTATTTTCAACTCTTTATAAGACAACATTCCTACAACATCTAACATTTTCCTTATTCTCCTATTTCTATCTTATTTATCCCCAATCTCCCCTTCACCTCCTGAGTTGTCCTTTATCCCTTGTCGGACAACCACATCTCCCCTCTCCATTTGGATTTGCGAATCCACTCGCAAGCGTCAACTGATTTTGCAGTGACCGCAATTTCCCCCCACCCCGCCTCCCCCAGAAAAGATTTCACTTTTCATATGTCACAAAGGTCCCTCTTTTAATTCCCTCCTTATTCTCTCTATTCCATTACCTTCCCTTATTAATTCTTGTCTATACTATCTATATTTTCCTCTAAGTACAGATACATTCATGTATGCTCATTGTCTCTATTCACTCTTATACCTCTTTACCTGCATACATATCAATCGTGATCATTTTTACTCTCATTACCCGTCTTCATCCCTCAGTCTATTTTTGTCTTTACCCACATACATATCAGTCGTGATCATTTTAACTCTCATTACCCGTCTTCCTCCCTCAGTCTATTTTTGTAATTGTTCTGCAAATTTTCGTGCTTCTTCTGGATCCGAGAATAGTCTGTTTTGTTGTCCTGGAATAAATATTTTCAATACCGCTGGATGCTTTAGTATAAATTTATACCCTTTCTTCCATAAAATCGCCTTTGCTGTATTGAACTCTTTTCTCTTCTTTAGGAGTTCAAAACTTATATCTGGATAAATGAAGATTTTTTGCCCTTTATACTCCAGTGGTTTGTTGCCCTCTCTTACTTTTTCCATTGTCTTCTCCAGTACCTTTTCTCTTGTAGTATATCTTAGGAATTTTACTACAATAGATCTTGGTTTTTGTTGTGGTTGTGGTTTAGAGGCCAATACTCTATGTGCCCTTTCTATTTCCATTTCATGTTGTAGTTCTGGACATCCTAGGGTCTTAGGGATCCACTCTTTTATAAACTCCCTCATATTCTTGCCTTCTTCATCTTCCTTAAGGCCCACTATCTTTATGTTATTTCTTCTGTTATGGTTTTCCATTGTATCTATTTTTTGAGCTAGTAGTTCTTGTGTCTCTTTAGTTTTTTTATTAGATTCCTCCAATTTCTTTTTTAAGTCTTCTACCTCCATTTCTGCTGCTACTGCCCGCTCTTCCATCTTGTCCATTTTTTTTCCCATTTCTGTTAAGGTCATCTCCATTTTAATTATTTTCTCTTCTGTGTTGTTTATTCTTTTTCTTAAATCCTTAAATTCCTGTGTTTGCCATTCTTTAAATGACTCCATGTATCCTTTAATAAGAGCAAGTATATCCTTTACCTTGCCTTTCTTTTCTTCTTCTATTTCCCTGTACTCTTCCTCTTCTTCTTCCTCTGGGTTGGCCATCTGTTGTTTCTTTGGTGCCCTTTCCTCCTCTTCTTTCTTGTTTCTATTGTCTTCTGTGGTCTCTTCTTGCTGCAGGTGTTCTGCAGCTGTCGTTGCCGGCTGTGGAGATCGACTCCCCAGCTGGTCCCCCCTCCCGTCGGTGTGTTTTTTTTCATTCGCATCGCGCATGCGCGAAGTATCGCGCATGCGCGGTTGCGCACTTTTACTCGGCTCTGCGAGCCATTTTTGTAGTCCATTATTTACCGACCTGAGGGAGCGGGTTTCTCTCTCCGCAGCGGGCCTCTTCGGACAGGTAAGGCCTTCACCTTTTTCCTCCTTTGTCTTCTCTTCCTCTCTTCTTACCGTTGCTTTCGACTTTTCTTTTTTTGTCGCCATCTTCTTTCCACCTTTATACTCACTTTTCTGTAACTTTTATTTCTGTGCCTTTGTGTTTTCTCTTGTTTTTCCCGACTTTTCTGGAGAGGGCTGGAGTTCACCGTCCGGCCACTACTCCATCACGTGACTCCTCCCGAATGGCAATTTCTTGAAAATATTTATAAAATACATTTCTAGAAATTATTGCGACATAAAAAGGCTATCTCCAGAAGTTGCCACACTTTTGTAGGTGGGTTTGTGAAGTCAATAATAAATGCCGTTGTTTTCCAAGATAGTTGTTCACATTTTTGCATCAAAGAAACCATTGCCACTGATGTTCAAAACAATTTTCTTTAGTCAACCTTCAAAACTATGTGATTAGATTGACATTAGAAGGTTTTTTCATCTGCACTATCTATAAACTTTAAATGACGCATTTGAAATCATATGCTTACTGCTCGGTCCTTATTGCCTTTTTCAAGATTATTAGTTTTGCTTTATGAAGCATGAATTGCTGGTAAAACTGGCATTTATTACCCATCCTAGTGTCAGAATCAGGATTTATTGCCATGAAATTCGGTGTTTTGAAGCAGCAAACATACATATTATGAACATTTAACGATATTACTATACAAAGTAAAATAATAACAATAAGAGAACACGAAAAGTGACAGCGTCTTTGGTTCATTAATTTTTCAGGAATCTAATGGCAGCGCTGAAGAAGCTGTCCTTGTGCCGAGTGCTCATCTTTTATTCGTCTTGTTCCTGTGAAGTTGAGCATGTCAGCTTCTGAAAGCCAAAACAGGGCTACAGTTGAAGGTACTCCCCCAGTGCTGTAGAAGTACTAGGATTTTGATCCACTAATGAAAAATTGGTGAAAGCTTTTAGGATTACATGGAATTTGAGATAAACCTACAGGTAGTGAATATAAAGTCAGAGTTGTACAACACAGAAACCAGCCCTTTGGCCCAACTCACCCGCGCCAACTACGATGTCCATCTACATTAATTTTATCTGCTACTTCCTCCAGATAGCTTGTTCCATCTCACCACCATCCTGTGTGGAAACTGGCCCCTCTGGTCCCTTTTAAACCTTTCACTGCTCACCTTAAAAATCCATGTACTCTAATTTTAGATTTCCCCCCCATCCTAGGAAAAAAAGAACTGACCATCTACCCAATCTCTGTTCCAAATAAACTTCTACAATGTCACCTCTCAGCCGCTAACGTTCCAGTATGAATAAAGGTAACATTGAATCTTTCATTGAAATTGAAGCCCTCCATTCCAACCCTAGTGAATGTCCTCTACACTCTTTTTCATTTTACCACAGGTTTCTTGTAGTGCGGTATTCCCAAGCACCGCGGTGTTGCTTTTATTCTTCTTGGTGGAAGGTTTGGGATGTACTGTCACAATAGCTTTGGCAGGTTAATGCAGTATACATTGTAGATGGTATGTAACAAAGCCTTCTCTTCATTGAAGAGTCTGGGAGATCATTTTGCTGAGCTCCTCCACTCTGTCCACATTAGTGACAGGGCTCTCTTGGTGCTCAACCATCTCAATTCTGCATCCCACTACCATGCTCACATCTGCCCATGGCCTCATGTACTATCCCACCAAGACCAGCCATAATTTGGAGGAACAATTGATTTTCCATCTGGGCAGTCTCCAACCAGATGGCATTAAAATCAACTTCTTTGGTTTCTGCTAGCCTACTCCCTGTTCTCCCTCCCTTTCCTTTCCCCTTTTCTTCTTTCCCCAAACTCTCCACACTCTTCCCTCTCTGTTATCAGAGCCATCCCTCCTCCCTCTGCTTGCTGCTGTGTCCACCCTTCCTTAAGCTTCTAATACCTCCTGTCTGTGGGACTGTGCTCCTCCCCCTACCATTTTGATCTGGTGCTAGGTGGCATTTTTTCATACCTTGATGAAGGGCTCAAGCCAAAAATGTTGGTTATGTACCTTATCTTTGCTATATAAAGTGCATTTTTTGACCTGCTGAGTTTCTCCAGCATTGTTTTGTTAGTTCAACCATGGTGTCTGCAGACTTTCATGTTTTACTTTTGTGATAAAGCTATGGTGCACTAGTGGTGGGAATTAACGGCTTTGGTAGTGAAGTGTTGTTAATTCATTAGTCTGTGCTTCCTGAACTTAAGAACTTCAATATGGAAAAAAAAGCTCAATCAGCTTGATGAGTTTTAAATGGTGAAAAGGCATGAGGGGGGGGGGGGGGGGGGGCGGGGGTGGATGTCAGATGCAAATCGTTTGCTTCAAAATGTCCAACCTGACCTGCTTTCAAAAACATATTATTTACGTGGGTGGTCCAAATGAGCTTCTTGTCATAGCTGTGCACTTCTCCCAGAATGTTAATCATAAGGGGCACTACAATGGTAATACACTGTTGTCAGGGGTACTCAGTCATGTTGAAGATGGTTACTGCCCAACACTTTACAGTCTTATTGAAAGATGACTGTATTGAGTGATGGACCATCTTGGGCAAGTTGGGGACTGATCACTATTCTTATTTAATTGCAATTTTTACCATCTGGTCCAATTGTTGTCCTGTGAATATTCTCTAATTCTCATGCTCAGTTTTTAAAAAAAAATATTGGTATCAAACATCTTTTCTATTACACTCACTCAAGCCCAAAACTGCTTTTGTGTTTGAAAGTCTGCAAAGCAATATCTCCTATTGCTGAAGCATGAAAATTAATTATATCAAAGACAATCCTTCATCCACTACTCGCCTACACTCCTCTACTTGACTACTAAAAACCTGTTTGAAGAGATATTATGTCAGTTAATGGTGACCTATTCACCAAGTACTGTTCTATGTTATAATATTGCCCTGCACAAATCCTCCAAGACTATGCCTGTTGTCTTCTCTTCCAAAAACGAGTTTTACTTAAAAATGTATTTAATAGCAGACAAATATTATTTCTTAATACAGACTTTTCTGCTCTTCTCAACCTTAGTTTAATTTAAAACTTTAAGCAGAGTTTATTAAGACTTCACTTACCACCATGTGCAATAAAAACAAAGTACTATCATTTGATAATTTTCTAAGCAAAAAGACTGGAACATGCTCATAACATTTAAAATCCCTTCATATATATTATATACTGAATCTTTTGCGTCTAAATATATAGGAACTGTTCTTGGATGCCATACTCCATATGTAAAACTGAGTGAAGAATGCAACTTTTTTTATATATTAAATAGGTTTCCTGCACAGGTACAATAAAAGTCTCAGGAGGTGTACCCAGCTGTATCTAACTTTGAATTTTAAATTCTGGGTAATGAAGAAACTAGTTGAGGTGGCACAGTAGTTCCTGCTGTTTCCTCAACTCTGGGGAACCAGTTTCAACCCTTACCTCTGATGTTTACCATGATAAGAGTGCAAGTTATCTCAGAAAACATACAGGTTACCAGCAAGTGCTGGAAACGTCCCACATCCCAAATATATGCTGGTAACTTAACTAGCAGTTACCTTTTGTGCCATTTCAATGGCAAGAAAGAATCAAGCAGTTGTGTGCATGTGTGGGTGAAAATAAGTTGCAGGGTAGAAAAAAGGGCAATGTTCCTCAAGGAGCTGGAGAGATTGAGAGGGGGGGGGGTGGGGGGGTGGCTTGGGAGGAGGGGGGGGGGGGAGAAAAAGTCACTGTATATGTGTGAAAAAGAAAAAGTGTATATCATGGCTAATGTGATTTATGGTGTGAAAAATAAAAAAATTAAAAAAAAAGGAGCTGGAGACACCAGTTGGGCCAAATGGCTTATGACATAATAAATGCAAATTCAATTGTGTTTACTCATTTCAGTCATTTTAAATGCAATATCAACTTTATTCAAAGCATGGGGAAGGAGAAGTGATTGCTTTTCCCCCCAAGTTCTGCTCATTATGGGCAGAGGTACATTTTATTTCACTCAGTGTCAACTTGAGTTGAATTTTGGGAGTGATTTGTCACTATTGTAGTCAGGTTTGTTTGCTTGAAATTATATTTCCAATGTTATTTTCTTCCTGCTACAGATTTATTTTTATTTTGTCTTTGTTATTTAACTATTTCTCGCCAGAAATGCAGCTATTACAAATTAACATTTGTAGCAACTGGTTCCTTTACACTTCAGAGACCTTCTTTGCCAATAATTTCCAATAACTGAAAACACATCTTCTTAATTTCTTTTCATTGCATCAATATACGGTTCTGCAATTTGGAATGATTATACTCACTGCCACATCCATCTTGTGTGCCCAAGACCACAGCTTATTTCCTAAATAGGAAACATTATGCACTGAGCTTGTACACTCTCCATAAATTAGTGAATTTACAACTCCTTCATCAATGGTATCTGCAAGATCACTTCAATATAAATGAAAATACCGAGCTCTTAAATATATTATACTCTAGTCGGTGATAAAATTACCTCAATATGGGGATTGTCTCCCAGCTGCAGATTATTGAACATTGCTGCATAATCTCCATTCAAGACCATCAACTCTTCATGAGACCCTCTCTCAGTTATAGAGCCATCCTTCATTAGGAGAACTTCATCACAGTTGACCAAATACTGCTCGAGGGAGGCATACAATTAGTTTATTCTGCATCTTTACATCTCAGAAGAACTGATGATCAATCAAGTTTCTTAGAATATTTCAGGTGTCAAAATTATTACTGCGCAATGCTCCGCCGACATAATGCTAAACAGAAAAAAATCTATACTTAACATGTTTGCAAAATAAAATCATAGAAATTTACCAGTTTAAGTTTACCCCTGAAGTGTAAAACAATCACATTTTCTTTTCTTGCTTTCCACCTCTACTTGCCTAATGTATCATATTCTCATCTAGCTCCATCACTATAATTGCAATACATGTTCTTGATTTTTAAAAAAAATTCTGATTAAATGATTAAAATTCTGGTTAAGAAGACATATTTCAAGACCATTTCCAGCAACAAATTTCTGAAATAGTGAGCTACTAAGGCAAGTCTGCAAAGCTTAACAAAAACATCCAGAAAGTTCCAAGTCACCACTCCACAAATTGTATTAAATTGTACCTGGCATTCAAGATTATTTTTGGTCCAAGAATTAGAACTACACAAATTAATTGAGCTATTTTGTACATTTCACAGAAGGAATTAGCTACATCAGGAGACAAAGAGAAATGTACTTGCCTGTTTGATCAATAACACACATTTAAAGTAATAACTTGCATATACCTGGGCCAACGAACAGAAATTCTTCTTAAATGAGATGATTGAAAGTTACAAAATTTCTTAAGTATACTATCCTTCCAATTTTATTTATTCTTGATTGATATCCAAATTATTGGAAGGAATGAACATTCCCTTGTTCAGTAACAAATCAGTAATTGGTCACTTGGAGAAATCTAGCTGCATTACCCTATTTTTAGGGTTCCAAGAATTAACTATTTCATTTGTAAGTACAGCAATGATCTGAGGATTACTTTTCTGTCTGTTTTCCCTAAAAATATTGAGATAAACAGTACAAACATGATCACAGTAACACATGGAGTTAAAGGCTCTGCAATGAAATAAAATTTAGTGTCATCTCTTAGCATTCTTAATATCACCATATTACCATAGTCCTTCCATATTTATTCTACTAAATCTTTTCAGTTTTCTGTTCAATATCAAACATTTGTTTTTTCCCCATTCAACTCATCTTTATTTTGCTCATCCACTCAACATTTAATTCTATTCCTGTGTTTTAAGAGTCTGTCAATTAATCACTTCAATTGCTTAACAATCAATTAATTTCTATTTGTCTTTACAAAACCTACTTAATTTCAATGCATTTTAGGAAACACACACCAAATATCAAACAGTTAACAAAAAGCAGCATTACAGTGATCAATGTAAACCTTCCCTTGATTAACACATGAAAAATCGGAGAAGGAATTTAATTCCTATGTGCTAAATTTGAAGATTAAAATTTCAATTTTGTAAATATAGGTATGCATTCATAATTTAAATGACCTGAAGTTGGTGGGTGATAAAGAGAACAGTCTTCAAATTCAGTTGCTTCTTAATGGCATTGTTGAAGATGTGATTTCCAACATGAGCATCTAATGCACTGAGTGGATCATCCAAGATATAAATGCTTCTTTCACTGTATAAAGCACGTGCCAAACTTATCCTCTGACGTTGACCTCCACTAAGATTAGCACCATGCTCACCCACCTGTGTGGCACAGAAATGGTGGAAAATAGTCGGTACATGGTAATTAACTTCTACTATTTATTGTTGGTGTATTTTACACATAAGTGGGACTGCAGCAAGTTAAGATTTTGTTGCATCTATATTTTGTACTTGTGTATATAAAACAATTAACTCTCATTTCATATCATGTCACACAGTCAGAAAATGTTTCAATGCTGAAACAACAATTAATGGCTTCATTTTGGTATCTCTCTACAACTATGACATACTTCAGAAAAACAAACGTGTCCAATTACAGATTCAATTGCATGTCAGGAGACAGAAGAAAGATTTTTGAAAACGTTTTGTAACTGTAATTTTAGTACATTGAAAAAGCATATAAGCAGTATGTGATTAAAGTAATAAATTCATATCCAGGACTTGAGACTATTGAGATGTACTTAAATGTAATCAGAGCATTTGGGGAAACTTAAATACAAATAACTTAGAACGGTGACCATGAAAACTTGTAGAAACAGCTCATATGGTTCACTGGTGTCCCTGCAGTCTAGCTCCAGATCATCAAAGAAGCAGAGCTCTGTTCAAGGTGCAAACGAGTAGATAGATAATGCATCCGAGAATTGCCTGCAATATCTACACCCCATGAAAAAAATTGAAACAAAAGAATTCTAACATCTGGGAAATATTGCTGGGATTGACATAGGACATGTTGAAAGAACATTTACTTCAGCTATAAAATCTAGAACAGATTGGGCCCTTTAACAATTTGGTGGAGGAGAAATTTCTGTCATGACGATGGCAAGACTTTGGATGTAAAAAAAAATGCAGACCCCGAATGAGTACGGTAGATTCAAAGCCGAAAAAAATACTGTAATATGCTGGACACTAAGATCAGGGGATAAAGTGATTGGACAGGAATGAGCAGTTTAGATAAAACCAGTCACAACCATACTCAATGGCAAAGTCGATGCACAAGGACATATAGACGTGTCAGCATCTATTTCTTATTAGGAATAATAAATTTGCATTTGTAGAAAATACATCATCCCAAAGCACACCGCAGCCAATAATAATGAATACAGTTATTATTAAAATGTAGGAAAATTGTAAAGAATGTTTGTACATCCTAACAGTTGCTTTTTAATATTGGAATAGTAAAATTAGTATGTTAATTTATAGCTGCAAATCAAAGACAAATCTGAGACAGAAATTTTGCTGAAAGATGTGCACATTTCAAGGAGATGATTTGTATTTTCAATAACTGATGTTCATTATAAGGATATAATGTTTCTTAAATTATGCAATTGAATTTTGCGCAAATCAAAAGAGAGCTTTTATTTTAAAATATGAATTACTAATCAAGAACATAGCATATGGAATTGATAAACCAGGTAGAGGCGAAACCTGACAGTGAGAGGCTCAGGATTGGCAGATGCCAGTCAGAGAATCATAGATAAGAGACAGTGTGTCATACAGGATGGAGTAGGTGATTAGATTAGAAGACAAAAGTTTCCAGAGCTGGGATCAAATAAGTAGAGAAGTTGAGAATAGTGATATAATGAGAGACCACATGGAACTGAAAAAGGGAGGGAAGTGATAAAGAGAGAGCAGAAGAATCCAGTGGGGGAAAACAGGGTGGAGGGGGAATGGAACCAAAGAGAAGGGGGATGAGAATAGTTGAAGGTGCATGAGAAAAGACAAAAAAAGGGGTGGATTGGTGAAGGGGTACAGAAGAAGAAAGGGAGTCTCATTAGCTGAAAATTCTAGAAGGCTCAGGACAGTTATGTTGGTGTGGGAATGGGAAGGAGAGATGAAATGGCACATTATCGGATAGACATTGCAGATAGAGCACACATGCTCTGAGATATCGTCCTCAAGTCTGCGTTCAGTCTCACTGATGTAGAGGAGGCTACATTTGGAGTAATGAATGCAGTGGATGAGCTTTGAGCAGGTACAGGTAAATCTCTGCCTTACATTGTTTGGGCCCTAGATAGTGGTCAAGGAGGATGTGCAAAAGCAAGCATTGCACTTCCTGCAGATGCAAGGGAAAGTGCAAGGGAGTAACGAAGAGGTGGGTGGGGAGAGATGAGCGAACAAGGGAATCATGGAAATCGATCTTTATGGAAGGTGGACAGGGCTGAGTTGGAATTGGCTAAAATAATGGAGGATATGTTGAATGAGGAGGCTAGTGGGGTGAAAGGCGAGGACAGAGAAACTATCAAGAGTTCTGCGTGGAAGGAGGTGGAGGGAGGGTGGGATGGTAAGAGTGTAACTGAGAGATGGAAGAAATACAGGTGACTCAACTGACCTTAATAAGGGGGAAGTGGCATTGCTTGAAAAGGGAAATTTTAGATTTCAAGTACCAGCTATGAGACCAAAGAATGTAGCATATTCCAATTAAATTGACTCAACGGGTTTACTGAAATTCAAAAGACCTGCTTCTTGTGTCAGCCCTGCAAGTGCTAAGTAGAGTATGACACTGAAAGATACAACAGCAATAACTGTGGAATCAAAGGAATGATGCATGAACTTGGACTCTTCCCTTGAGGAAAATAGTGTTATTGCATTCATCAATAATCTGGCTAACCATTTGATTACCATTTTATCCCAAATCCTTGCATCAAGGTGAATAATTATCTGATATTGGCCACATTCCAGTAAATAGACAAAATTAATTTAGATGGAGCAAGTGCCTTTTCTGGCAGCATTGAATGTCAGGCAATCAGACCACTTAGAGACAGTGGCTAAGTTAGGAGAAGTGATGAAATTACAGAAATGGCATAGAGGTAGAGCTGGGAATTGTCAGTGCGAAAATCCTTGTGTCCATGCCAGAGTTTGGCTTAAAATACATTAAGATGTTAACACTCAGGGTATCACTTAAATTGTTCACAGAAAGTGTTGAGATAAGGTCCTGCAAATAAATTTTAATTTGCTTTTCCAAATAGAGGCAAAAACTTCCAAAGCACCATTGAAAGATCAGTAAAGTTACTACTGATCCAGTTATTATTTCTCCTTCAACTATCCTCACCAAAAGATCAGTTGGTATTGCAAATGCTTAAAACTCAACAGGCAGGTGTAAATAGTGTATTTTTTTAAAAAACTTGATTCTGATCAGTCTGTGAATGTGACTTGGTTCCACATAAATGGAAGTTATTTTTATCGTTTGGCAGATTAATGGATGAAAGGATCCTGATCTTCTTCAACAGTCAGAGAACCATGTGTGATATCTTTGGGTTTGGATACAACATTTGAACCTGCCTTAACTACAAAGGGAAATGTTCCTTGTAGGCAATGAAGTTGTCTGGTAAGCATCCAATGTCAATGAAATTGATCTGCCCATCACGGCACCGAAGAAGTATACATATAGAGTGGACAAAAGAGGATGCATTTCTATCCCCAAGTCTTTCTTAAAAGTATAGCTTTACATTCCTTATATCATCGCATGTCACCATAAGTAGTCACACAACTTTTGTTCTAGCTATTTATCCCAGGGAAAATGTAATATCTGCAGAAATCTTTAAGATAGTTCAAAAGTGGATCCTTGGCTTGTTCATGTCTTCAACTCTTTTATTGTAAAACCATAATCATCAAATTGAACTTGGCCATCTCCAAAAATTACCACCCTATTAGTCTACTCTTGACCATCAATTAAGTGATGGAAAGCATAACTGATGGTTCTATCAAGTGGCATTTCCTTACAACCTGCTCCCAGAAGTTCAAGTTGTGTTCTGCCATTCATTCAGCTCATCCCAAGGACAAAGGAAGATGGTGTGGGGGTTGATGATCAATCTTGTCAGTTATATGACATCTCCGCAGGAGTTCTCAGTGTGGAACCCAAGACCCAACTATCTTTTGCTGCTTGATCAATGACCTTCCTTTGTAAGATCAGAACAGATACATTTGCTGATAATTGAACGTTCAGCAAAAGTCACAACCCCTTAGATAAAGAAGCAGCCTTCAAACAAGACCTGGGCAATATCCAAAATTTTTGCCAACTTTCAGCCCACTCTCAAATCCATTACTAACGATACTCTCCTCTTTCTCAAACCCTCTGTCTTCATCGCGGGAGACAAACTTTCTACATATATTTTCTGCAAGCCCATCAACTTGCACAGTTACTTCGACTCCACCTCTTCACAACCTGTCCCCCTGTAAATATTCTATTCCTCTCTCTCAATTCCTCCTTCTTTGTTGCATCTGGCCCCAGGACAAAATCTTCCATTCTGGAACATACGAGATGTCCTCTTAATCTTAAAAGAAAATGGCTTCCCCTGTACCACCATCAACTTAGCCCTTATATGTACCTCCTGCACATCTGCCCTGGTCCTCTCTGCCCCTAGATGCAACAAGGACAGGATTCTCCTTGTCCTCAACTCCTATATCACCAGCCTCCACTTCCAATATTTGGAGGGGAACTCTCAATGGCCAACCTTTTCAATTCCGCATCCCTCTTGCATGCATGGCATCATGCACTCTCAAAACCAAGGCCATCCATAAATTGGAGGAGTAACACCCAATATTCTGTCTGGACACTCTCCAATTGGATGGGATTAACAATAACCTCCGGTTTCTGTTAGGCCATCCCCTGTCTCCTTTCCTCTAGCCCCCCACCCCCTTACCTCTCCATTCAGAGAGCTATCCTCTTCTCCTAAAACTTATCAGGTTTTTTCTCTGGTGCCTTCTCACCCATATTCACCGATGACCTCTTGCCTGTGCTCCTCCTCCTACCCCTCTCCCCCACCATTTTATTCAGGCATCTGTCTGATTTTTGCTCATATCTTGATGAAGGGCTTAGACCCAAAACATTAGTTATGCATCTTCATCTTTGCTACATAAAGTACACTATTTGACTAGCTGAGTTTCTCCAGCACTTTTGTGAAAACTGACAATATCCAGGCCTGGGAGTGCAAGTAACAAGCAATATTCACATCACACAAATGACAGGCTATGGCAATATCCAATAAGAGAAAATCCAGCTATTTCCCCCTAACATTCAATGGCATTGCTATTGTTGAAGCCCTCACTAACAATATCCAGAAAGTTACCATGGATTACAAACTAAAATGGAAAGCCCACGTACACAATGTGACTACAACAGCAGGTCTGAGGATAGAAATCCTGCAGCAGGTAACTCATCTCCCAACTCATAAAGCCTGTCCAGCATCCACATCCTCAAGTAAGGATGCAATACTCTTCTCTTGCCTGGGTAAGTGCAGCTTCAACAACAGCCAAGAAACTCAACATACAGAACATAGCCAGCTTGATAAGAACAATTGCTGCAGTTTGAACTGCATCAACTCACCAAGGCTCCTTAGAGAGCACCTTCCAAAACCACAACCTGTGCTAGATAGATAGGACAAGAGTATTAAAAAAAAATCCACAGAACACCACTACATAGTTCTCTGAAAGTGGCAAGATAGATTGACAAGGTGATGTAGAAGGCACAAGGTGGGTTTGCCTTCATTGGGCAAACCACCGAGCACAAGAATTGTGATGTTATGTAACAGCAGTAAAATAGTGTATGTTGGAATATAGAGCACAATAGGAAGGGCATGATTAACCAAGAGAGTTGATAGAAAGAGAGGGCTTGAGTTATCACAAGAAAATGGATAGACTGCAACTGGTTTTCACTGGAGTGAATAAGACAGAGGGATGACTTGATACCGGTTTATAAAATCATAGTGGGCCTTTTCCAAAGGTAGGGGAGATAAAAATAAGGTTGAGATGAGGGGGAAAAAAAAATTAAAGGAGACCCAAGAGACAAGTTTTTCCACATGAAGCCTGATGGGAAATGGAAAAAAAACTGATTTAGGTGGGTACAATTACAAGTTTGAAAATATATTTGAGAAGTACATGAATATTTAAGGGGATATCGGTCAAATGCAAACAAATAGTATTATCTTTGGAAGAGACAAACAGCCTGTTTCAATCCTGAAAAACTATGATTCTGCAACTCTTCTCATACCTGTGTCATGTCTCCGCTAGACAATACGGCAAGATCTTGCCTAAGGCAGCATGCAGCAAGAACATTGTTGTATCTGTTTTGAAACAAAGAACAAATTTAATCTCATGAGGTAACATATAACAACAGGTTAAAAGATGTTTCAGATTTTCACAAAAATATTTATCATGTATTACACCAATAAACATTCACAAAAATTGCATGCATTAAAGGATTAGTTGAACAAGCAACAGTTCTTGAACTACATGCTGCTCGATGCAATTAAAAACACAAGCCAAGTTACATTATTCTAGTGTTTTCACATTTGTATCTGAATACCTGAGAAGTTACTTCAAATAATAATTGCAATTAAACCATTGGGATGCATCGTATGATCAACTGGTTTTTGCAGATGATGATAAAGCTAGCAAGTGCAACTACAACAGTTGTAGAAAAGTTAGAAGTTCATGAATCAAGTTTATTGAGCAGATTGAAAGCAGATAAATTGCCAAATTCTTCAAGAAATGTGAAACAGCTGGCTACATTGTTCTTATGTCTGTCTGGAATTCAAAACGAAGGATTTATAACCATCAGACTGAACATATTTAAGCAGTGCCTTATTACGGAGAGCAAATTTTAAACTCTAATTATCGATTGAAGTATCCACCAACCATAAGCTAACCTTGCACATTATGACCCTTCAGTCTTTTGTGCTCTTTTTAACAGTTAAAATTCTGCTTAATTTTCAATTCCTATCTCTTGGATTTTTCCACCAGCAGGACTCTATATTGTTGGCTGAGCTGTATGAAGATTGATCTGATCAGCTACTCGTTGCTTCAGTTTAAAGGTAACATTTTCAAACCAATGATCCACAAACTAATCACGGTTGTTCAGACAGTGCATGAAATCTCAGCTTTATTTTTCTGCTGAGAGATCCTGGATCAAAATCTATTTTTTCCTGCAAAATCAAAGTGCTGCAGTGCTCTAAATCAGGGGACCCCAAACATTTTAGACCATCAACCCCTTCAGGGACTATGTAGTCCCTCATCGAACCCCAGGTATGGAATCCCGGTGCTGGACAGACAGTGGGTGTGCTGGGTAGGGTGACCAGACATCAGATTTTAGGCTGGACAGTCTGGCTTTTGAGCCCTCTGTCTGGCGCCACCTTTTTGCCCTCCATTTGGGGGTGTGGGGAGGGAAGCATGATGGCGACACACGAAGGTTAATGGCAGGTAAGCCTCCCCCACACCCCCTTATGGATGGAGTGGGGGGAAGGGAGGGTCGATATCGACCACTTTGGAGACCCCTACTCCAGATCTGAAATGTTTAAATGAAAACAGAAAATGTTGATAGTACTCAGCAATCAGGCAAATTTGTTGAAAGTTCTGATAAAAAGGTCAATAACTTGGAAGGTTAACTGTTAGTTCATCAGTGCTCAAACAAGACTGTCATTGCCAGAACATTTTTGGATTTGCACTTAGTTTCCACCCAATGTTCCATCAACAAGTTGACATGAATTACACCTGAATTACTCCACCTGCATTCAAGTTCATTACTTTTATTTCCTTTGCTTTTGCTTCTTTATTTACCTTCACCTCTCCACTCTCATCTCTCCCACTTGATCGCTGTATTTTAAAAATTTGTTTCTTATTAGATGTTTCGAACACCCCTCTTTCCACCCCACACAAATCTGAGTCTTATAAATAGCAAAGTAAACTATCTTTATTGCCCTTACTAACCATTTCAACTAAATTTGTAAGCTGAAAACATTTCTATTTTAGTGTATGCTTGAAAGACAGATTCAAGAACTGAACACCAGCAAACAAGATTCTCTGGCTATAAGTGGAAAGAAAGGAATGAAAACAAGTAAAGCTAGTAGCAAACAGGCAGGCAAGTATGGAAGGAGAGTGTGAACAAGCATACTAAATAGTGCATAAGGCAGAGAAGAATATATCATATGACCAGATTAGAAAATTAGACTAGATTGGAAAATTTATCAAACATGCATTTTTTTAAAGATATTTACAAGTTAGACATTTTGTTTAATCTCAGAATCCCGACTCCACAAATTCCTGAGGGAAATATCTAGATTTACTTTTTGATTTACAACTTTCTCATCAAGGTTCAATATCTCCGATTAATAAAAATTTGCTTGATTTAAGAATGGCCTGATGAGTTATGATCAAGATAGATTGGGAACAGGATTTGAATCTTTCATTCTCTGATGAGGTTTTGTATTCCATTTGTAATTTGATTAATACGACCTCCCTTTGCTTATTGCAATTTAAAGTGGTCCATTGGGTACACATATCTAAAGTTAAATAATCTCATTTTTATTTTGATATAAATACTCTACATGACAAATGTAAAATTGCTGAGGCTTCTTTAATTTATGTGTTATTGTCTTGCCCTAGTTTAGAAAAATGTTGGAAAGATATTTTTCAAACATTATCGGTGATTCTTAAAGTTAAATTGGAACCTTGATCTTTAATTGCTCTTTTCAGATCATTTCAAGATGACAACGTTTTATCGATTTCAAAACCAATTTTATCTTTTACTTCATTGATAGTCAGATGTTCAATGTTGATTAAATGGATAACGCTCCATCTACCCACCCTGGTTAAATGATATTAAGTCTTGTTTAAATTTAGAAAAAATTAGATATACAATTAAAAATTCAAATACTAATTTCCTAAAGATTTGGGGGCCTTTTATGGACCATGACCACAATCTAAAGTTTTAGGGCTTATAAGCTTAGATGCTGTGCCATCTATTTCCAGGTTGTCATCACTTGATATCCACGTTCAATTTTTTTTCCAACCTTGTATAGTGATAGAGGTTTTGAATTAATTGGGTGGTTTTTTTTTCTTGTAATTTGTATTTCATTATAGAATTGTATTGTTTAAATTTTTGTATTATTGCAAACTTCAATAAAAAATATCTTAAAAATAAAAAGATTTTTATAGATTAGGGTCAATTCTATGTTTTATAATTGTTCCAGATCTTAGTGCACTTACACGCTTCAAGATCTTAACTTCTATCTCTGAATTTAAATTTTGCGAAAATAATGAAAATAAACATTCTCGAAATCTTGTTTGATATGCCTTTATCCTTTCTTGCCAGGTGAAAGACTAAAAATCATGTGCCTGGCAAGAAATACTCAGTGGACTTTAAGAATCACTGCCATGAAAAATATCCTTGAGCACTGATGCCACCTAACTTGCCGGTTATTTATTGCAACTTGAGTTTAATGTAGCCAATTGATGACCTTGTACTTGGAAAGTTTACCAATAAATTCCTTAACCATAATTTTTTTTTTACCTTTCTTCATTGTATGTTTTGTTAAACAGAATATTCTCTCTGATAGTGGTACTTTGCATCCATGCTTGTTGAGCCACATAAGCAAAATTCCCATCAACTGCAATACTTCCTTCCATCAGGGTCATCTGGATAAGCAATGAAAATTCATGGTTTCATGGGAAAAGAAAACACCTCTATCATTTATAAATCACAATTTCTCCATCATCTTGCTTTCTTTGCCCATCCTACAGCTGCTGTAAAGTTCTAAAGAACAATAAATGAGTTTTCTGAAATTGCATCAGTGTTAATCACATAACAGCTTTTCATGCTTGCTTAATTTAAAGATTTAAATTACAGCATCTGTGCAGTTCAAAAGCATTAAATAACTCCAGAACAAATATTGAAATGCAAACTATAACTGAGCAAGAGATCTGCTAACAATAAGACAGGAGCTCAACCTTTTTTTATCCATCTAGTTCAAGTATTTGTTGTTGTAAATGTCTGAATTGTCTATTAAGCCTGACATTAGTTTTCTTTTCAAAATGAAGCCCTTCAAGTGGCTGGCATTCTGCAGGTAGGATCACTGCATAGCTGAGTTATGGTTATAATACTGAGTTTCTTTCCTCCATGTAAGTATTACAATAAAAAAAATTAAAGAAAGAAAAATCACGCAAGTATCCCTATTGAACTTTAAAATCATCTTCTTTCAACATTCAATCACTCTTGCAATTCTATTTTATTGGTCAAATGGGATTGATTACCGATTTGGCCTTGTTACCAAAACAGATCTCATCAAATGTTTACTCCTTCAAAAGCAATTTTAGAGACTTCATCAACAACTACCAAGTACAATCCTTCTTTCACTTTGTTGAACTCTTGAATCCATCAATGAATACAGGCATCAAAACTTCATCCTGGTAAATCTTTAGTCTGTTTGGGTGGCCGACTTTGTCGGAGTGGGAATGGCATAGTCACAGGGTGTACCAGGTCAAGGTGCACTGGCTTGAGGCAATCAATGGTGAAGGTCTCCTCATGGCCGCTCATGGTTTTGTTCTGATGCATCCCCTTGTATGGTCACTGGAGTCCAGTGCTTGCCCCTGCTGACAAAGACATAGTCGCAGTCCTGGAGGTTCTTGGGAACGAAGGAAGGTGTCAGGCAGTGGCACAAGGTTGGGACAGGAGCTAGTGTTCCTACCTTCTCTTGGAGTCTTGTGAACACTGCCGCAGGTGCCTCCTGTACCACAAGCTGCTTGCACAAACTCACCTGGAACAGTCAGTGTGGCGCTGCATACCATCTCTGATGAAGACATGACTAATTCTACTTTGGGAGCTGTGCAGATGCCAAGAAGCACTCCAGGAAGCTCATCCATCCAATCTGGGCCTCAAAGGCACCATCAGGGCCATCCAGGTACTGGTGGAAATGCTCTACAAGGCTGTTGGACTGTAGATGGTAGGCCATGGGGCGGTGCAGCTGGGTCCCAAACAGCTGTGCCAGTGATAACCATAGGCTGGACGTGAACTGCGACACCACACTCCACCCATCCCCTGCTTGTCTGAGGTGATGTTGGCAGGCAGGCAAAAACGTGCAACTCAGCTTGCAATGATGGCTCTGGCGTAGGATTCAGTGGACGTGTCGGCGACTGGTACAACTTCTGGCCACCTGGTGAACCTTGCCCCCAGGAATCAGGCAGCAGACCGCTGATGTCCACATGGACATGTTCAAACCTCCTGTGTGTTGGCTGGAAGGGTTGAAGGGGGGGGGGGGGGCCTTAATGTGCCTTTGGACTTTGGAGGTCTGGCAGTGCCCGATCTGCTTGCACAGAGTCCAAGTGTGGGGCCGGTAATTTGGCTTCGCTGAGCAAGAAGGTCTGGAAGGTCTTGGGATTCACTAGGCACCATACCTTGAGGACCACTAGGAGGCAGTGCACCTGGAGGAAATCTGCACCCATAAAGGCTGCAATACTATTGCCACATAAAAGACCAGGTAAAACATCTGGAATCAAACTGTATTGGGATGGTTTGTGTGAATACTGTGATTGTTGGTAGTGGTGAACACCAGTCCTGATTTCCTGATGCTAACCTCCACTCGTGTTTACGAGGAACTTTTATCTGGAGTGTCAGTCCCATAAAGAAGGCTATCACAGTGGCCAGCCGCTGTAGCCATTAGCGATGGCTGTCCCTGGCATTTCCCAGAAAGGATCAGGGTGGGCAGCAACGGTAGGCTCCTGACCCCACTTTTGGTGGTAAAAACACCAACGGTCCGAACAGTGCTGCGGTTTAGTTGGTGGCATGGGGAAGGCCCAGGCCTAAGGGCGTGACACAGCAACTTGGTCAATGGAGGCCCCACCATGCTGCTTGGTGTACCACAGGATATCTGCACGGGCCACTACTTTGCATGGGTCACTGAAATCGTCGTCAGTGACGGAGGTGGTTTTCTTCTGACATCTGCTTGAACAACACTTGTTTGAACAGTAAACATGTCTTATAGCTGTCTGCTAGTGCCAGCATCTCGTTTCATTAAGGCCGATGGTGTGCAGTCGCCTAGGTCGTCCATGTTGAGCAACCGCGCTGCATGCACACGGCTGGAGAAGCCAAAATTTCAGATCAGGAGCGCCTTGATTGTTTCATACCTGTCCTCAACCGATGGCTGGTGTAGGAAATTAATGATTCGGCCTGCTGTTTCCTGGTTGAGTGAACCAACCACATAGTAGTACTTTGTAGCATCCGAGATGATTTGTCTGACCTGGAATTGGGCTTCAGCCGGTTAAAATCAGATCTACGGCTGCGAGGTCCAGAAAGCCAGCAGTTTCAGTGAAACTGTATTCTGTGTGGTTGGTTCGGTCATTGCTAGGACCAAATGATGTTTGGACCATCGGTATCACCAACGTAGTTGCACTAGGCACGCAGTAAGCGAAAGAGTCAAGCAGAGTTGATAGTGATTTGAACCATTGACTTTCATAGAACTCTTATCGTGCACTTAAATCTCTTGCAACCTGATGATGCTTGAAATTCCCAGGACCGTTATAGCATCAGCCGCCAGGCTGTGGGCTTGCCTTGCACCTGGAGCTCTCACAGTCAGATCTGCCACAGACTTGCCCATAACTTCATGAGCCGGTTCGCTTGTTGCGTGGGTGAACTGCCACAGCCTACAATAGTTGAGAGCAAACTCCTATTTTCCAATAGTGCATTATCTTTCCTCATAGTACAGTAGTTTAACTTTTTGTCATTTAGATATATCCCTTTTCCACAGACCTCATCTTCTCTGCTTATCAGGCAAGAGGAACTTTCTTCAATGTTTTTGAAACCCTAAATGAACTAAACCTACACAATCATATTTTTTTTCCTTTAATACAATATTGGTGTCACTGACAAGGCCTATATCCAAAGCTTGTTTCAGAGTGAATTGTTCATTTTGAACTTTATTCCAGGACTTGCGCAACCTTTTCAAAGGATTGTACAACGCTGAAGGAATGACTGTAACTTCAAAATCTATTGCATTTTTCATGTTGCCTTCCTTCCTTATATGTTGACTCAGAGCACTTTTAATTGTCTGAATCACGTTGAATGATAGTCAGCCAAAAGCTGTCCAGGCTTTGAGTGCTGCATGTCTTAGGGAGAGAAATATGAGATGTAATGGAAATCGGATGCCAGCATAGCTTGCTAGTTGTTCGATTGCTTGTCTTACCATTGACCTTGTGATGGAGCACCAACATGAAATAAAAGATGCTGATGCACTTCTCTCCCTTCCCTCAACTTCATAAATACTGAGGGCTAGTGTACCAACAGCAACTCCATTCATTTGACTCAAAAGAAAAAAAAAAGCCAAATGTTTTATTTTACTATATGCCCATGTTTCTAATCATGTATTGAATATTTAATATTCTTCATGTTGTTTTATTCTAGTTTCATTTAAATCTATTTGATCAGGGAACAGGACTGATAGGGAAGCAGATAGGAGAGTGAATATAGGGGTGTTTCCGTTAGAAACAATAAGGAAAAAGGGAACTAAAAAGAATAGGAGAGTAGGGGCAAGTGCATCGAGAACAAAGGTGGAGGGAGAAAGGAGATATGGTATCAAGGTATTGTGTATGAATGCACGGAGTGTAAGGAATAAAATGGATGAGCTTGAGGCACAAATGGCAATGGGAGGTTATGATATTGTCGGAGTAACGGAGACATGGCTGCGGGAAGGGCAGGATTGGGAAATAAATGTTCCAGGGTACACGTCCTATAGAAAAGACAGAAAGTTAGGAAGAGGAGATGGGGTAGCTCTGTTGGTAAGAAATGAAATTCAGGCGTTTGAAAGGAAAGACATTGAAACAGGTGGGGTAGAGTCTGTTTGGATAGAACTAAGAAATTGTAAAGGCATGAGGACCATAATGGGGGTCATTTACAGGCCTCCGAAAAGTAGCTTAGATATCAGTAGAAGTATAAATCAGGAATTAAGAGTAGCATGTCAAAGTGGTAGCAATACAGTAGTTATGGGGGACTTTAACATGAAGGTGGACTGGGATAATCAGACGGGGGCAGGAGCACAAGAGACTGAGTTTATTGAATGTCTACGAGATACTTTCTTGGAGCAGCTAGTGGAGGAACCTACCAGGGGGAAGTCGATTCTGGACTTGGTGCTGTGCAGTGACGCAGAGTTAATAAGTAACCTCGATGTAGGGGAGCCATTAGGGAATAGTGACCATGGTATGGTTGCTTTTGAGCTGTAATTAGAAAGGGAAAAAGAAAGGAAGTCGGAAGCATCTGTACTGCAGTTAAATAAAGGGGATTATGCAGCTATGAGGGAGGAGCTAGCCAAAATAAAATGGAAAGATACACTAGCTGGGAGGACAACTGGGGAAAAATGGCAGGTATTTTTGGACATTTTTCACATGTTTCAGGACAAATTTATTCCAAAGTGGAGGAAAGGCTCTAGGAGATGCAAATAGCAGCCGTGGCTAACTAATGAAATCAAGTGTAATATCAAATCCAAAGGGAGTAAGTATAGGATAGCGAAGCGGAGTGGGAAGTTAGAGGATTGGGAAACCTTCAAAGAGCATCAGAGGGTAACTAAGAAAGTCATAAGAGAGGGGAAAATTAAGTACGAGAGGAAATTAGCAAATAATATAATGGAGAATAGCAAAAGCTTTTTTAAATATGTGAAGAGGAAGAAATTGGTTCGGTCCAAAATTGGTCCATTAAGAATGGAAAAGGGTGAAATTATTACCGGAAACAAGGAGATGGCTGAGGAATTTAACAAATACTTTGCAACTGTCTTCACCAAGGAGGATATAGGTTATGGTCAGTTAGGGGGTAATGGTCATACGGTGTCAAGAGACTTGGGGAACTTTCCTGGGGAAGTAGGGGATCTAATGGATATCCGGATCCAGAAACAGGAGGTTGTGAGTAAATTGTTGGGACTGAGGGCTGATAAATCCCCAGGGCCTGATGGGCTGCATTCCAGGGTGCTTAAAGAAGTTGCTATGGAAATTGTGGAAGCACTGGTCGACATTTTCCAAAGTTCCAGATTCGGGGGAGGTCCCTGAGGATTGGAGAGTGGCTGATGTGGTGCCGATTTTTAAGAAGGGAGGGAGGGAGAAAACGGGAAATTATAGACCGGTCAGCCTGACGTCGGTGGTGGGGAAGATATTGGAGTCCATCATAAAAGGAGTAATAGCAGAACACTTAGTCAGTAATAATAGTATAAGGGCTAGTCAGCATGGATTCCTTAAGGGTAAGTCATGCTTGACTAACCTTCTGGAATTTTTCGAGGATGTGACAAAGAGGGTGGACTTGGGAGAGCCTGTGGATGTGGTGTATTTGGACTTCCAGAAGGCCTTTGATAAGGTACCGCACGGGTGACTAGTGGGCAAGATCAGGGAGCATGGTATTGGAGGTAAGGTGCTGACATGAATAGGAAATTGGTTAAGAAATAGGAAACAAAGGGTTGGGGTAAGTGGGTCTTTTTCAGGATGGCAGGATGTGACAAGTGGAGTGCCGCAGGGATCGGTATTGGGTCCTCAGTTGTTTGTAATTTATGTAAATGATTTGGATGAGGGGATTATTAATAACTTGAGCAAATTTGCAGATGACACGAAACTGGGTGGCGGTGTGGGGTGTGAGGAGGATGTCAGGAAAATGCAGAGGGACTTGGACAGGTTGGGGGAGTGGGCTGCTGAATGGAAGATGATGTTCAATGTAAGCAAATATGAGGTTATCCATTTTGGGGGCAATAATAGGAAAGCTGAGTATTATTTAAATGGAGACAAGCTAGGGAGTGGGGAGGAGCAAATGGATCTGGGAGTACTTGTTCACCGGTCACTGAAGACTAGCAGAAAGCTGTGAAGAAGGCTAATAGCATGTTGGCTTTCATAAAGACGGGATTGGAGTATAGGAACAAAGACGCCCTTCTGCAGTTGTACAGGGCCCTGGTGAGACCCCACCTGGAGTATTGCGTCCAGTTCTGGTCTCCAATTTTGAGGAAGGACATACTAGCTATAGAGGGTGTGCAGCGCAGATTTACAAGGTTAGTTGCAGGGATGGCGGGGTTGACATATGCTGAAAGGCTAGAAAAACTGGACTTGTATCCGATGGAGTTTAGAAGGATGAGGGGGGACATGATTGAGGTATACAAAATTATCAGGGGGATAGACAGGGTGAAGTCGGATTACTTGTTCCCAATGATGGGGGAGACAAGGACTAGAGGGCATAGTTTAAGAATACAGGATAGGCCCTTTAGGACGGAGATGAGAAAACATTTTTTTACCCAGAGAAGTTGAATTTGTGGAATGCTCTGCCACAGAGGGTGGTAGAGGCAGATTCGCTGATTATGTTCAAAAGAGAGTTAGATAAGACTCTAGTGAGCAAAGGAGTTAAGGGTTATGGGGATAAGGCTGGAAAGGGGTACTGATGGTAGTGATCAGCCATGATTTGTAAAGTGGCGGTGCTGGCTCGACGGGCCGAAGGGCCTACTCCAGCTCCTATTGTCTATTGACTGTATCAGGAACATTTAATAATGT
Source organism: Narcine bancroftii (assembly GCF_036971445.1). Taxonomy (NCBI): domain Eukaryota; kingdom Metazoa; phylum Chordata; class Chondrichthyes; order Torpediniformes; family Narcinidae; genus Narcine; species Narcine bancroftii. Next base: position 105,051,646 of record NC_091477.1, on the reverse strand, counting down.
AAATAGCCTTTGACAACCAGTAAGCAGTCAAAGACCAACAGGATATCAGGATATGAAAGGAGGGTTAATTGCCGCAAGGTCATTCCGCTTCACAGGTGCCTATTGGTCAGGGGAGTCGTCACTTCTCGTAACCTAATATATCCAGTAAAAAGTGCAGCACTGTCGGCAACAAAACTGGACATTATTGATTCCAGAATAATCTGACTCAGTATTTACAGATCTATGCTTCAAACTCAATTTATTGTGATACCAGATATCTTAAAAGAAGGGCAATGATCAAAACTAAAATGTACCATTCCCTTCCAATGATGCAGGATTAAAATGCTTATTTTCCACACTAAAATTATTATGACAACCATAACTTTACAAACATGGAGTTATGTTATAAAATGAATTCAAGGGAACAGCACGAGGTCAAATAAGTAGCTTTTTAGTACGTAACCTAATTCTACAAGTAATAACCTTACTCTATTGAAAGAAATTTTGAAAATACGTACCTGGCCCAATACAGCAGAAATCAAGGATGTTTTGCCAGATCCCACACTACCACAGATTCCAACAAGCTTCCCCTGTTGGAAATTACACTGATTAATTCATGATCAATATTTTTGACATGTTTTAGGAAACAATTTAAACAAGAAATTACAAAAAAACTTCACTAAATTAGAATTATAATTGTGCAAACTACAAGATGCCTCAAGTTCAGTATATATTTAATTAAAATGCACTAATTATGTATTATAAACATATCAACTATCATGACAATTAAAACTATTTTGATATTTTTCTTACCTTTTCTATGCTAAGGTTGATATTGTGCAGAGTCCTTTGCAGCCTTGGATTGGTCAGAGATATTCCCTTCTCATCTGGACTGGGCTGTTCATCACTGTTTGTTAGGAGATATCCATTCTGCTCAGTTAGAGGACCATTTTGTTCATTCTGTTTAATTTTCCTTGTCCCTTTCTTCCCTTTGGATTCATGCCTGTCCTTTTTCAATTTGGGCGTCATCTTAGGTGAGGACTGAGCACTGGTGTTCAGGAAGTCCCAAGCCAGAGTAGCACTCTTCAGCTCTATGGCGATTTGAGAACATTCTGGCTTTTTTCTTATTATGTGAAACTCTTCCATTAGAAATAAACTCTGAACAAGTTGAAGAGGTGTAAAGTTATGCACCTGGTCAATGTACAATAAGCCAATGGCACAGGCAGCAATATACAGCAGCAGGTTAAAGGAAGAGATGCTGAAACCAAATGCAGCTCATTAGGAGCAACTAAATCCAGGTCCAATTACACTCTAGCAAAACTCAAACAGATAGAACATAATTAAAAATAATACATGTTGATTTACTTTCTCCATTTTAAAAGAACATTTCATAAATCTAACTGCAATTAAGAATAAGGTGCACAGTCCTTGTGGATACAAGGACTTCTTCATGTTGTGTGGCTCTACACATCTGCTAAATGGGTTAGTCTCAGAAGATTTCTGGCAACTAAAAACAGAGCACCCACTAAACTTCTTCCTGTGCTCCTGATTCAATCTCCTCTACATTAGAGGTTGGACACTGATTGGGGTTCGCTTTGTTGAACACCTTTGCTCTGTCTGCTACAACAGCAAGGATCTCCCAATAACCAGCCAATTCGAAAACACTTACTATTCCCACACTGACATTACTGTCCATGGCCTAATGTACAGTCAGGTGGAGGCCACACAGAAATTAGAGGAACAGCACATTGTATTCCGCCTTTGCAATCTCCAGACAACTTCAATATCAACTTCTCCACTTTTCAGAAGCCCCTTTCATCCACCCCACTTTTTCACCTTTTCCCCACAACCCTTGAGCTTTCCCTCATCTCTCTGGCACCATTCTTCCTTTTCCCCTCCCCACTCCCTTACCTTCCATCATTCTCATCCAGGCCCTCCACTCTCTTCTCGCTATCAGATTACACTTTTCTCAGCCCTTTTTTCTTTCTCCTTAGCTCCATTATTTTCTTCCCCTGCTCAACTGCATTCACCGATCACGCCAGCCAGAGGTCCTTCCCTTCCCCTCCCCTCCACCGTTTTATTCAGGCACCTGCCCAGCTCTTGCTATTCCTGAAGAAGGGGTTTTGGACTGAAATGTCAATGATCTATTGCTTTCCACAGATGCTGCCTGACCTACTGAGTTCCTCCAGCACTTTGTGTTTCATCCATGAAGCTTTGTGGACAACCAGCAGTAGCAGAATCAGCAGAAATAACACCATAATAAAGCTAGTCTACAAACCCCGGTGTACAGTAGGGCACGACAGTTATATCAGGCATACCTAAAAATACTCCAATTTCAGTCCCATGCACACTTAAAAACAAAATCAGCATGCAGTAGGTAGAGCTGAGTGAAATCACAGCTGACAGATCTACAGTTCCATCATATTGAGCCATGAATGGTGGTGGATAATTAAAAGGCTCCAAGAGCATTCTCATTCCGAGCAATGGCAGTACCCAGCAAGCAAGTGTGAAAGAAAATGTTTGAAGCATTCACAATCAATTTGGCATTTCTGATTGAATGTAGTTATCTATCTCAGTGACCTCCTAAGATACCTTTATGGAGGCCACTCTTCAATTCATTTTATTCTCTCGCTATATCAAAAAAGGCCAAGATCACTTGATAAAGAAATGATTACTGGACCAATTAATATCGCATCTGTAGTACTGCAGGCCCAAAATAGCCATGCCTTCTGCAAACTTGCTTTAGTACAATTATTACACTGGCATCTACTGGTTTGTGTGAAAATTTGCCCACTTTATCTCCTGATGGCCAATGACAAATTCAATCCTGTGAATTACCAGCCAATCTACCTTTCTCTGCAAATTACTTCAATGAGTGAAGAATTTTCTCATATTTCAACTGACTGGTGCCACACTTGTTAGCTTGTAAAATAACCATTATCAATACATTTTAAGTACCTTTGACAATGAATTTGAAATACTGCCTTGATATCATGGATCTTACCTCTGAAATTCAGCTTGTTCATCACTGTTTGGATCACTGTTTGCGTCGAAAGAACCAAAGACTTGTTGATCCAAACAAAGGCTTTTATTAACTAAAAGGTTGGAGCATATCACAAGTAGGTCGACCAATCCAGAATGACCTGGTCTGGCTAGGAGCAATCCTTTAAGACCTGCCAGTAGGTGTGGCTACACTCTCAGCCAAACACAGTCATCCTATACTACCATCTGTACATATACACATTGGTGATAGAATCTGTACTATCACAGGCCTAGTGATCCTGGCAAAACCCCAAAAAAAGGACCAATGAGCACCTTGAAGCTACTGTCCAATCATTCCCTCCATGACATGTCTGAGCATAGACTGATGGGAAAGTAATGGGCAGAATTCAAATTTGCTTCGAGTGGCCAGGCAAACAAATAAATTTGCACAAATTTCAGGGAGATGCTACTGCGGTAGTTTGGCAGCACATAAGCAGTTTTAGCGAGTGACAAAGTATGTTCCAGAGCAGGTTGCTAAAGCCTTTGGTGTATCCAGTGTGTTTCATCATTTCCCTCTATCGCATATTGAGAATAAAATTGACCAATGATGGGGTAGAAAACTTAGGAGACAGCATTGCATCATCCACTTTGCATTTCTGATTGAAAGCTATTTCAAAACTCTTTATCTTTGCATTTGTTGTGTTTAAGAGTGGTTTCTTCTTTTTGTTAATTTTTTTGTTGCCCACAGACAGAAATGACAAGACTACAAACAACATTGATCTGACCAAATGATGTGGGATTTCTTAGTTCTCTCCATTACATTCGGGCCACTACTGTGCTTCCCTCGATGATTCAATGTTGGTTCTTTCAGCTCGCAATTAATGGTGGAGTGAGAGATTCCCTGGGCAAAGTGGAGATTCCAGAATATAATGGAATCAAAGGATACCCAATAACTGTGCCTAAAATGACATAACCTGCTATGAAGCTAAATCCTGCAAAATTGGGGGCAGCGAAGCTTCAATTCCAGATGAGCTCAATGCCTTCTATGCCCACTTTGATCACCAGAACAGGAGGAACCATTGCATGTCCTATTTCTTCTGAAGATCCTTTACTGTCAGTATCTATAGACAGGCTGCCTTCAGGAGAGTGGATCCAAGGAAGCATCTGGTCTCGATGGAAAACCTAGCCGGAAAACCTGGGCTGTGAGTGCATTCACAGGTATCTTCAAACTCTCATTCCAACAGTGTAACATTTCACAGAAGTCTAGTTTTGAGGAGCTGGATCCATCCTGATTCAATCCCTTTCAACACAATGGTAGTTGCACATGACATTGACAATTGTCTCAAATCCAGTCAGGCAGCCGTGTCATTTAGTTTTCTTTGGCAGAGGTGCTGGCTAACTATTTCTTCTGAAGGAAAATAATTTAAATTTTAAATTTAAACATACAGCACAGTAATTGGCCCTTTCAGCCCATGCTGCTCAAATATGCCAATTAACCCTGTACATTTTGAAAGGTGGGAGGAATCCCACGCAGACAATGGGAGATATAGCGCTGGATTTGAACCCGGGTTACTGGTGCTGTAATAGCGTGGTATGACAAACATTCAAATTGAATCATTTTTTTCAAAAACAAACTGTTTTCCAAATAATCCTGTAACCACAATGTCTGTGCCCAAGATTGCAGCACCTATGGTCAGCAACCACCCTGAGGGGTTTTCCAAATCTGGGGGAGCAGCAGATTGGTGCAGGGCACCAGAAACAGGGAGAACTTTCCCTATTGAGAAGGAAATGGCCCGACAGGACAGTGATCACGGCAGCAGACCAGCAAGGGGCTCAGCAGCTGAAGGACCAGACTGGGAAGGTGACTGTGCCAGCAGACCAGCGAAGGGCTCAGTAGCAGAGGGACCCACATCCATGCCAGAATTCAAGACAGACTAAGGGCAAGAAGAGCTCCTGGTGAAGGTTTCCTGATCACGTTAGAAGTTTGGATCTGGAGCTCAGGTTGCCGATGAATCGAACACAAGTTTGTGCGGCTGTAGAAACTCTGGAGGTGAATGCATGGACACTCTGACTCTGAAGGGACCCTCTTTTGCTTCCCTTTTTCATATTGTTCAGGGTGCCAGGCAATGCTCATGGTGATTCTGTTTGCCTTATATGGCAACAAAAATTTAAGTATATCATGCATGTTAGATTTTTAATGTATTATTATGTGACAATAAAAGGAAGCATGAAAGGAATAAACGAAACTGCAGTTTTCTCAATAAAATCTCAGGCATCTATGGCCTTTCAATTTAACATTCATGATTCTCCATGCCTGAAGTTCAAGCAAACTATGCTTCACTCATTGAAGTCCTGCTCACCCATGATCCCAATCTTAAGAAAAAGTGGAAATTCAACATCTTGATTTTTTTTTAGTATAAATACTTTCATGATCTTGCTCCTTCCCAACCCACCTCAGTCTGAAAACCCTCAGAACTCCTTCAGTTATAAATAAATGGAGTTGTTCAAGTGAACCGGTACGGACTTGAAGGGCCGACATGGCCTGTTTCCGTGCTGTAAACGGTTGGGAAAAAAAATAAACAGAAATTCTGATCAAAAAATGTCAAAGACATGAAGTTGTAGTATCTTCTTGCTAAAATGCACGAATGTAACTTTTTAAGCCCAAATCTTTCAAATTTATCCATTTTGAAAAATTCTTGATTTCACATTTCCTCACAGCAATTCAATTAACATGGCACCAAAAATTATTTGCGACGCACTGAAATCTGTCCCTCTCCTTGTTCCATAATTGTAAATTTATCAAATAACAAATGAGTTGAACTTCACTTTGTAAAGGTAATGGCATGCAAAAAGACAAAATGTCAAAGACCTTTAATAAGATTCCACAATCCTTTAAATTCACACAATATAATCAGAACACGAGTGTAAAACTGCACAAAACCTTTGAAATGGTTATTTTTACATGTCTGTCCCAATTCTACTCAAATCTTGACTGATAAGCAGGATGACTGTGATGGATTCCTCACCACTCCTCAGACCACAGGATGGGTGCAAAGGTTATCTCACATCCAGGAATATGTTGACTAACATAGTCAAAAAAATCATTCAGCATAGAAGCCCTTTATTCTAGCAAGCCTTCAAGCATCTACAATAACAATTCCACCTCATCCGTGCTCCCCCCAATTTCCTTCAATTCTCTCTAACCTATTTCTCAATGGTATAATTTGAAGGATCAGTTCAGCTCTACGTATCAAAACCTGTTTTACAAAATCTTCATTGTGCTAGTAAATGCACTATTTGTATTCTAAACTGATTCTGCTTTAACAAATAATTTCAACTAATTCTTTTTTAAATCATTTTTGGTTTAAAAAAAGTAGGTTTTGTTCCAAATGTAACATTGAATTGATAAAAAATAATACAGATAGACGATCCTTTATCCGGAACCCTTGGGGGACAGTGTGTTCCGAATTTTGGATTTTTCCAGATTTCGGAAACCCCACCCGAATTGTGCTGCTCGTCTCCCCCCCCTGACCCCGCCCGCCTGACTCGCGCTGCCATTTCCCCACCCCTCGATTTGCGCTGCCGTTCTCCCCCCTCACCCGCCTGAGTTGCGTTGCTGTTCTCCCCCCCCTCACCTGTTCGAGTCGCACTGCTGGTCTCTTCCCCCCCCCACCCCCCGACTTGCGCTGCCAGTCTCTCCCCCTTCCCCCCGACTCGCGCTGCCAGTCTCTCCCCCTTCCCCCCGACTCGCGCTGTCATCTCTTTCCCCACTTGCCGGATGTTGGAGCTTTCTGGATTTTAGATGTCCAGATAAAGGATAGTGTATCTGTTCTTGGATTTAAAGGACTTCAAATTGCATTTTTTTGAGAAAAGAACAACTTACTTTGAATCTATCCACAGCTACAGATCCCTCGGAAAGCGATCTCACAGAGAATGGAGTGACTTTAAGGGAAAAAGTCATAGCATTGAAAACAGTCACCACAGTAAAAGCCTGAAATTAAAAACACTGCATGATAAAAAGCCGAGAATTACAACCACAAGTCAGAAAGCCTTTATCGTGGACAAAAATTAAGTGTAAATATCAATCCACCTTTCATAGTGCCATGAAATAATGTTTGATGTCACAAACTATATGGCACACAAATGTGCATGTGGTTTGTTATTCACTGGGAAAATAACTAAGATTTTCATGAGTTGCTGAGTAAAACTTAGTACAGCCAGCTATAATTAACAGCACTCTGCTGGACATGTTTTTTGGACTTGGCAATAAGCTAGCTTAAGTTAATGAATTTAAAAAATTTATTTGCTGCAAATCAACTCTAGCTTTCAAGGGCAATCATCTCAGAAATGGAAGATGTGTGTATGAGTATTGCTCATATGACAGAAGGAATGCAACCTGGAAAGCGCTTTAAGCACAAATTCATACACTGAAACGGTCACACAAAATGGATTGTGGGTATTTTAGCACCATGCATTCCTATTGGTGGAGAATGCCATGCTATTTATGATAGTGAAAATAGTTATCCAAATGGAAAACAAGTACCCTAAATAGACAATGGCACACACACACACACACACACACACACACACACACACACACACACACACACACACACACACACACACAACCTTTTTTCCATTTATTCATGGAAGAATACGCCCTCAATATTTTAAATTGGTTGATTCCAACCAGGTGGCTCACATCTGAAACAGAAATTTTAAATCCCTCCCGAAGTCATTTTAAAGTCAGGTAGGAGAGTGCCTCAGCAAATATGGTCATCAAAATGTGCAAAAATTCAGTTTTGTCACTTACAGTAATTTTCAGCTCCCGCTTGTATGCACAATATTATGTCATCACATTTGACTGACCTTGCTAGACACCTCCACCAAAATAAAATTGGTAGCATTGTAAGTGCTCTGGTTTTGATCTTTTATGAAATAACAGGGGTGCTCTTAGGATTTTTTTTGAACACAGATATCACGCAATGTTTAGACAATAATTTCAGGTGGGATGCCATGATCAACCCTTGTGCAAATATGGAATGGTTCATGCAATGTTTAATATGATTGAGATTTGCCTGGTTCAATTTTAAGGAAAGACAAATAGAACAAAACCATTTGCCAACGAGCATGGCTTTGAAAACCAACAAAATCAACCACACAAAATCAATTCATCAGAGAAAGTGACCCTCTTCATTCTACCACTCGAATCATGGAAAAAAATTGACCAATTATTGTCCAAAAATGAGAGAAATGGAATCAAATTCATTCACACAGAATTTATGCAGTTATAAAAAAAAAGTAAATAAATGAATGCAGTTTCTTTTTATCAATTTGCATTTCTCAATGCATGCGTTGATGATGCAACATAACTTTACTGAACAATGGGGAACCTTTTCTTGGAACACAACTACCTTTACCTCTGTTATGCAAAGATCACCTGTTCCTAAATGCAGAACCAAAGAAACATTAAGTTTGTGTCTTTCCTATAGATATCGTATAAAGACAAATTTTATTCTCATTCACTTAAGCATTTCGATTTTTTATGCTGACTGACACCACCAAATACCCAAAATATTCTGAATATTTTGAATACCAGAAATCTGAAAGAAGAGAAATACCAACAGGTCAGGCAGTTTCTATCAAGAACAGAATGGTTGATGGTCATTCTCTTAAAATATTGGATTAGATCTTCCAAGGATAGATAAACTGCCTCAGATTGCTGGAAATATGGCTTTTGGCCTGTTTCCGTACAGTAATTGTTATATGTTATATGGAGTTCTCCATTTCTATTAGTGGATCAATGAACATGATTTTTATTAGAAGCTGCCTTCTGGTGGCTTGGCCAGAAAGGAGTTCTATGGCTGTCGGTGCCTAGCGCCATTTCCATATTTCAATGCAGCTCTACCAAAGCCAAAAGAGGCAGCTGGGTAAGATGCTAAATATGGTGGGGTGTGAGAGAAGGACAAAGAGAAATGAAATCAAAATGACCCAGGTTTTCTGCACATCTTGGCAAACCATTGAGCTTGCTGACATAAGCAATAAATTGTGCCCAGTTACTGGTGTACTCCAATGCAGATAAGAAGCAATTATGGGTCTTCACAGAAATAGAATGCTTAAAGACATTTTAGAGAGTTGCCTGAGGCCACCATTAAGAAGCAGTCGATGAATTCGGCTTAGGTGCTGGAGTGAGACTGTTTTTCCTCCAGCTAAGAATAAGAGAAAGCAAAGCAGCTCCAACCTTCAAGTGTTTAATGCTGCACCTCTCAATTCCTGATTGTCACAAAATAATTGCTGAAGGTTGAGCAAGGGTGGCAGTCACCTTTCAACAGCAACTGTTTGAATTTCTTCTTTTAACATTAAATTATCATTTCTAATTTTGGTAGATGACAACTGGACATCTTTCTCCTCTGTTTATTTTCATTTCAGTATTTGAAAAGGAAATTGGATCACTATCCTATTAGCTTGCTCTGCCATTCGATGAGATCATGTTAGATCTAAATGCAACCCCTCAACCCAGATTCCTATCTACTCCCACTCTTTCTCTATACATGTGTTATGCATCTTTCAATCTCTGTTTCTACCGCTGCTTGAGGAAGAAACTATTGAATAAATAGATAGATAAATAAGTTTCTTCCTCAAGTGGTGGTAGAAATAGAGTTTGAAAGATGCATAACCATCTGAAGAAAACAATAATTTAACCACTTTTTTTTTAAAAAAGCTCCTGGTGTCATATTCTCCCACAAGAAGAAACAATCTCCAAACCCACATCATTTTTGACCTTTAAAACATTCATTTTATTCAAACTCTACAGAAAATAGAACATGTTTTTTCTTTAAAATTTATAAATTTCCAACATGCAAACTAACCTCAGCAGCAGTGAGATCATAGCCCAAGAGCAAGTGAACAGAGAATGTTAGGACACTGGCAATAACCACAACAATTGGAGCAATACCCACACTGATGCTTTGAAAATATCCGGCATGTTCTAAGATCTGGTGTTCCAACTCTCTGATTTCTAGCAAAGAAAGAAAATCATTGGAAGTAAAACCAGATATATATTTAAATTGAAAACTAATGCAAGCACACGGAAATTATTACTGCTTAACAAGATGCATTTTAGTGAAAACACTAAATTGTTAACTTTCTTTACTTTTACAAAGTTAATCATAACACCATCTTTTTTTTTCCTTGTGATGTGACTTGTGATTATGCTGTACAATTTCTGGAAATCATTTTTAATGTTTCTCATATTTTCACTCTGCTCTTATAACATAAATGAGGCCATGCAACCCATTGGGCCTTTGTTGACTTCCATAGCTATCCCTTTTATCCCACTGCCCCCAATTTCTATTTCTGCCTGTCAATAACCCTATGATCTTCCTGCCACTCAGGGTAATTTATTCTAGCCTATTAATTGATCAACTAGCACATTTTTGTTACATGAAAGAATATGCAAACACCTCACATTTTGCACGAAATGTCAGATTTGGAGCTTGATTTCTTACACGACGTGCTGGACCAATGCGCCACCCATGTTGGTTAATATGATAAGAAATATCATGCACAAGATTTACTAACATAAAAATCAAGTTAATCAATAATCTATGATGTTAATGTTATCTAATATTTGTACTTCACACCTCTTTTTAATTCAATTAAGTATACAATAGTTTTTTTTTAAAAGATGTTTTTGCATCTGTTCACCTGCAGCAAGAATTTCAGTGCATATGTGCAATGTACAACAAACTTATTATCATTAAACACAAAGAAGGGGTGGAATAGAAATCTTTGCACAAAGATCTAACAAGCTCAGACTTTTTTTCTCTCAAAGGGTGGTCTGTATTTGGAATGAGCTACCAGAGGAAACCAGAGATGCAGGCATAATAATTCAAAAGCCATTTGGATGGATTTATGGAAAGGAAGGACTTAAGAAAGGCACAGACCAAATGGAATTTGTCCAGAATGCCAACTTAATTGGCATGGACAGGTTGGATCTGCTCTATGCTATGTGACAGAAGCCTTGAGACCAGCACAATTCAGTTCAGGAACACTTTCCAACAGACAACAGTGCTTTTGAAACACACCTTGTTCCGCTAATCATGGACTGCTCTCACACCAGAGGACTGGCCGCACTACTGTAACACCATTTTATTCCACCATGGTAACTGTGAATAATTATCTATCTTTTGTATTCATCATCTATTTTTGAATTAGATTTAATCTGTACAATTGTAGTTTTCTGCATGAAGTACCTGTTCGGCTGCAGCAGGTAAGAATTTTGATGCATTTGCACATTTTACATTTTTAACAAACTTACTATTGTTATTACGACAAAAAAAAACTCAGCATACTTTACAAGTTCACATTAATTCAAGCGATTTCCTGAGAGGAGGATGAAAAAAATTCAGCTTCCATTGAATCATTTTCAGCAATATTCTAGATTTCCATTTTAAAACTGTGCACGTTTGGGAAATCCCAAAGAAGCTTGGAGTAAACACAACAAATGTTAGCTGCATTGCTTTCATTACTACAGCATTAAACTGGAAAGGATATTACCAGGACTGAGGGGATTGAGTTATAAGGAGAAGCTGACAACTGGTCTTCTGGAGATGTATTAAATCAAAGGGGGAATGATGACAATCTTTCTCACTCAGGGTAAGAGAGTCTAAAACCAAGAGATCATAGATTCAAAGTCTAAGTGGAAAGATCTGAAGGCAACCCAAGGAGAAACCTTTTCCACAGAGGGATGTGTAAATGGAATGAGCTGTTGAGGAAGCTGTTAAGGTGGGTACACAATTACCATGATTAAAAGACATTTAGACAGATGTATAGATAGGAAAGGTTTTGAGGGATATGGGTAAATGCAGACAAATGGTACTAGCTTAGATAGACAACTTTGTTGACATTAAAGGCTAAAGGGCCTGTTACCTTGCTTTAATACCCCATGACTCCGTATCAGAATACCGATTTGCATCCAGTGATCAATATCCTATTCTTCTATACAAGAGGCTGAACAAATAAGGATTAATGGTTTAAAGGTTTTAAGATTTAAAACAAGAGGAAACCCACTACAAAGTACTAATATTCAAAATTTGGACAGACAGCTGTAAAACAGACACTGATAATCCCAACAGGGAATAAATATAAATCATCGCGAATATATTATAAATTGATCAACTCAAGTTCTTTGATATGCCATACTCACTGAGGATGCTCTGTGAAAATGCCTTCACCCAAGCATACATTTTAATAAATTTAATGAAAGAAATGACTTCATTCATTCTTTGAACACGTTCATCTGTTACAGAAATACACTTCCTTCTGAAGTATACAGTCAGCCGGGATACGAACATCTTTTACAAAATAAAAGAAAGTTTCAGTGTGGAATACAACTCCTGATTCATAGTTGTTGTAATTCGCTCCGATAGAAAATAGGACAAAACTATAGGTATATCCTGAATAGTAAGTGAAAGAGCAGAACATTTTTGAAGGCTTTTTTTTTTTTACGAACAGAAAATTACTATAAAAATGATCTGAAAATGTGTTGAAGACAATGAAAGCAGAATAAAGCAATCATGGAAGCAAGGAATACATTTTCTTCAGTATTTTATTTGAATCGTATAAAGTAATACCTTCCATGAATGACTAACAGCAATTACACAATTTATTTCAATGCTGAAAATGTGGAAATGGGAAAGACAATACAGATTGCTCACTACAAAGAAACAAATTGAGGTACCTCCAGTAGAGGATGAGTACAATGGATTCTTTCATTCAATGCATTAAGAGAACAGCTGACATCAAAATATAGCAGATAAGGGTTATTGTCTCAAATTAATATCCCTGATCCCTGTGCTTACAGAGTAAAAAAGAAAACTTCAAATTAAAACACCAATTTATACAAATTCTACACTCTCAAATGGTACCAAAAATTATAAGAATAAAATTAAAAATCTTTAAAGTGTAGCATTAAACAACCAACATTCTATTAAAAGAAACTATATCTAAGCTGATATATGCTTAACCATACCTACACCTTCAGAAATGGGTCATACACCATAGCAAGAACAGCTCATCAAAACAACCACATCATAGCACAATGCCCACCTCAGTGCCAATGACTGTTTCATTAAATTGACGTTACTGCACAATTGCTCTTAATTTTAGGCTTTCAAAAACTGCTGATAACTTACCATCGCAGGATAGAAGAGTACAAAAATTGCTGAACCAAGGAAAGCAGTGGGGCCAAGCAATGTTGCATTATAAATCATGCCCAAAATTGCAACAAGAGGTCCTCCTGCCAACAAACTTCCAACAGCAATAGCTTCAAACAGCCGCTGTCCATCACTGGAGCAGATATTAATAAGCTGGACGGGAAGAAAATCAAAATATCAGATTGGTTTCAACAAATCAAACAATGTACCCAACATGTCCAGTTTCATTTTGCTACTAATCTTAAAGCACATTTTACAGGTTTCTAATGAACTTACCGGTTACATTTCTTCATCTGCTGTCTGACATAATGGAACAAAGTTTGCTGGTTAAATGTCTAAGTTCATAAAGGAAACTGCCACATGAAAATGGATCTTTCAGCCCAACTTATCCATATTTGTCCAAGTTGTCTTCCCAAACCACCCCTATTAGCTTCTGTTTATCTCATATTCCTCTAAACTAGTGGTTCTCAAGCTTTTTCTTTCCATTCACATACCACTTTAAGCAATCACTATGCCATAAGCGCACTGTGATTAGTAAGGGATTGCTTAAGGTGGTATGTGAGGGGGAAGGGAAGGTTGAGAATCGCTGCTCTAGACCCAATTGTTACTGAAATATTTTGCTTGAGAAAAATTGTCATTGGCCCATTTCCTTTGGAGCTATGAAACCGTGCACATAACAATTAGGTACGATTAAAACAGTGGCTTTCAAACTTTTTCTTTCCACCCACATACCTATGTTTCAGGGATTAAGTCCGAGGCTATGCAGCCTTTCCTTATAATTCAAGTCCTCCAGTTCTAGTAACATCTTTGTCAATCTTTTCTGCAACCTTTCCAACTTAATGTCATCCTTTCAACACATATTTCTATGCAGTCTCAAAAATATCTTTTACAATTGTAACATGATGTCTCAACTCTAACCTCAATAACCCAACTGATGAAGACAAGTCACCACAGCCTACCTGTGTCACCATGTTCAAGTAATTGAACACTTGTACTCAAGAATAAAAAGCAGGCAGGTGGCGAATAAAAAGGAAGAGGGTAGGAGGGAAGAAGGGGTAGGGGTAGGAACATAGGCCAACTGCCAAGAGCCCATAGGTGGACATGGATAGGAAGGAAGAAGAGAAAAGCTGAGAATTGATCAGGGGATGGGGATAACCCTGTAAGCATAGCTGGAGGAAAGAAGACAGGAGGATACGAAAGAGAGAGACTGGGGCAGGGGGAATGCAAAATTGTTGGTTATGTATCTTTGCCTTATGTGGACAATGCAGGCCTGCTGAGTTTATCCAGCACTTTTGTACATTAACTACACCACAGCTTCTGTAAACTAGCTTGTTTCACTTAGAAATTTAAATGATCCTCAAAAGGTTTTACATTTGGGATTGGGCTTTGTTCTCAAGAAGAGTGTTCACATATTGTTTCATGAGAATGTTGCTCATTCTCTTGCAGGGAATTTGGGAAGCATTGTACCAGGAATAACATAGTAAATACAGGCTTGAAGAGTTTCCATGTTGTCAAGACCAAGATATCACCCATTATTATTTTGCTGTCAAAATTGTACTGTGCATTTTATTGTCCTTTAACAGGATTATGATTCAGTTAGTCCATGCCCCAATCCTCCCACTTCATAAAAATTGATAGAAGCTGAAACAAATTTCAGTCTCTTACTGAATCAAAATGATTTGTTTTCTATTTGGAGGCAAGACAGGGCAACATACCTCACCCAAAGTTTTCTCCTTCATGTTCTTAAGTTTCAAAATTTTGTCAAATGCCATAGTAAGAGCAGCTCCTCTAAGCCTGGCAGCAGTGCGGTAGTTCAATGCCCAGGTCATTGCCAATGACCAGGAACGGATTATTTCTGTCAAAAACAGCCCAAGACTCAACAGCAAACCATACTGCAGATTAGATTCATTCAGTGATGCATAATCAAGAAGACGTTTCACAAGAAAAGCCTAAAAAAAGGAAAATACTGGTGTGAGTACAAAATTGTTTTTGCCTACTTTTTCTCAAAAATTTGTAGAATGGACATACTTTGAAATTCACATTGCTTATTTTACCATTTTCCATTGTGTTAATTGTACCTACAACTGAGTGATGAAGTGACAGTATTTGCAAAACACACCAGAAAATAAATAGTGGGAGTTTAATGTCACCTAACCAGGAGAAAAACAAATGATGCTCATATTAGAATACTTTGAGGTAATTACTTAATCTCATCCAAAATATTCTGTTGCTACGCAATCTACAAAACAGATGTCATGATTGTGAATATAAAAAGAGGAAATGGAAACCACATAAGTGGCAATTTATCACATCATGAATTCAACTCATTTTGATGGGTCAATTTTATTGTTATTCCAATCATCGCCAAAACACACAGCAACAATTAAGCCCTAAATCAAGTACATAAAATGTATATAAAGACTATAAAACTGCACAAATTGTTTTCTTCTGATAAATTAAATCTGTTCATTTACACTAGACTGTTGTAACATAATGGCATAAACCTACAAATATCTATTGTGATACAATTATTTCAACTAAGTACATCACAAAAGCAATGGCATTTAATAAAACCTTAAGAATTTTGAGGAAAGTTAGATGCCTCCAAAACATCGACACTGTAATACATGATCTACATTGCCATTCCAGATCATGTAATGTTTTCTTTGAAAAAGAGCAAAGATATTCAGTACTGAGCTCACATGATACAGATTATCACAAAGAATACAATTCTTAAATTGTGCTGTGAGAAATAAGTTGTACAACTTACGATTGTTGCAAATAATAAAACAAAATCCTATGAGAATGCCATGGAAATTTCAAGCATGTAATATCCATTCAAATTCTTAACAGTTTTGAACATTGTAGAGTGGGCGGCTCAATTTTACCAGGAATTTATTTTCCTCAGATATTCTTTCAAATTCAAATCAAGGCAAGTTGCAAAAATTTCAGGATTCGTTTGGAAAATGCTTAACTGCAGAATTTTTCTTGCTACTAGAACACAAGTAATTCAAGCTCTTAGGATTGGGTAATAAAAAAAAAATCTTGTTATATTTTTGAAATGCACGCAGTTTACTATGCCATCCATGTATGGAGTAGCTCAAAATTCACTTCGAGTTTTGCATATCAATAATCTACATGACCATTTAATTACTGATGATACATTACAAATTATTTTAAAATGAACAGTTCCCACTGTACATTGCCCATGACATTCCTTTCCTCTGCTACCATTAATTTGCTTAATAATTTTAGACATCAGAAACATTGAAACTTGCAATTCCTACTGATCTGGTTATGCAGAATTCCAGCAAGCTAGGCCTATATTTCTGAAACAGCAGTGAAAAGTTTAGTAATGCAATATAGCTAGAGTACAGAGCTATGCAGTTATCCTGAAATTTCACAGGCTTACTTGGCAACTACCTCAACTCCAGAATTCTTCAGCTCACATTACAAAATTGCTTCACTAAATATTTGCACGGTCATATCTGGCAATCTTCTTCTAAAGTTTTAGTAGACACATAAAATACAAGATCAAATTAGCTTTTAAATTCAAAATATATTTATAAATACATTTTAAATTTGAGCAGCCCTTTAATTTCATTAGTTCGTTAATTTTTAAACCAGGCTGAGTAGGAGTTGGAGGCAATGCCAAGCTCTTGTATTGATAGCATAGTGTTCATTTTTTAAAAATCCAGTGAACAGAAAGCAAGAAAACATGCATGTACATGCACCCAAATATTGGAACTCTAGGCAATGAATCAAGGAAAATTTAAAATAAAACTTCTTGTAAATATTTAGAAAGACAAATTACAAATTGCATCCATCAGTTCAATCAAAGTCTCATTAGCAAATCAATCATACCATCTTTAAAATGCTAATTTGCAAGTTATACATTAACTGCAGTCCCAGCAATTCTTTCTGATTGATTCACACAGGAGAATCAAGCCCTAGTTAGAAGTGTGCTGTGATGCTGAATCACTCGTTTCACTTTTCACTCCATAGCCGATTCCATTGGGTTTTTTTTTCCAGTGGTGATTCACCATATGAAAGCAACAGTCCATTTCTTGGTCGACTCACTGCACGCATCAAATGTGTGATGTCTGTTCTCAAAACTTAGTCAATGTTTTATAAAAATCACTTAAATGCTTTTGCAAGAGTGCAACTTCAATGGAAGACTCAATTTGTGAGGATTCAAACCTTACACCTCAGCAGCTGCAAATAATGAATTAATAGGGTACAAGGCAAGAACAATTCTTTGAGAGCAGTCCAGCGGTGTTCAGACTGCACAAACCTTTGTCCAAGACTGTAATAGGAATGGTTGATGTTTCAGGTCGAGACCCTGTGCCCTGATGCAGCGTTTCAACCAAAAACATCAGACATCTCTCTGGCTCCACAAATGTGCTGCCTGACCCACTAAGTTCCTTCATTTTTTTTTGCTCCAATTCACAACATTTGCAGACCATTGACTCCACTGTAACAGGAATATCCCAACTTAATCAGAATCAAGTTATTGTCATTCATGCTCAGAATTATATCATGCAAATACTATCCCATATTTGAAATATGTTTGCCTTCTTAAAATGTCTACTTTTAGAAAAAACAGCATACCAATCAAAACATTTGCACATAGCATGCATTGAATTATCGCCAAATCAACTTCACGAAGATCACATGGAGGACATTACTCCACAAGCATTTCAAAAGAATAAATGAAACTAAGGTTTTCACCAATTAACATAGTGAGAGTCAAGACAAATCCGTTGTTTCTCTTCTTCCACAGTTATTTTCTTTTCCTGGAATACTTATTACCTATGAATATTAAGCCTAAGAGTAATTGCTGGTATTACAAAATTTAAAAATGAAAATGCTGACTGAGCAGCTTTAAATTGCACTGTGAATGCTACTACAGTATTTGTAATCACTACCTTACCTGAAAGCATGATGACCATTTGCGAATGACTTCTCATTTCATTCCAATGCACCTTTACATGGTAATCCTGCGAATGCTAAGAATAGCTTCTTTTGTGCATTTCACTAAAGAGATCTTTTGAGTTGTAAATAGATCATTCACACTATTAAAATAACCCAAAACAGCAGGAAAATGCAGTGGATTTTCCAGAGTAATTACTCTTTTTTTCTTCATCCTTGTTCCACTAATTAGAATCCTAGAAAAGGCCATAAAATTCTGAGAATTGATTTAACAACCATCAGAAAGTATCCTCCTCTGCGCTAACAATGCAGGGTTAAAAAAATGGTGAAACCTATCCCAAACAGGTTTTCTTCCATCTTCCATGGCTTATCTAGAAAGTTTCCAAGATTGAGAGATTTCAGTAATGTTTGACAGTGGAAACCAGGCTTTGTTTCTTTGCAGCAAAAGGTGGAGAGAAGATTTGATAATAGTCGATCAAGATTTAAAAAAAAAGCTTTTCCTATTACTGGAGAATTCAAGGCAGAGAATTCAAATTTTAGCTAATGATCTAGAAGTCCTTTACTACAGAGGAACAGGAGCAGTGCTTTCAATGTGAAAATCACTTCAGAATTAATAATTTGCAAGGCCATGGAAAAAGGACAGAAGGATAGGACTGATGTGGTTGGTTACTAGGAGCAGAAGATATAAATTTGATGGGCGAAGTAACCTCTTTCTGACAATTCTATAGGTTTCTTTTAAAATGCATCTATAGCTTGAAAAATGTTAAATGCAAAATTTAATAAACATTTCCATAATACTTTCACAAATTGTTTTTATTTTTTATGGCAAATGAAATCTAAATATTAAAAAAATCTACACTACAAGATCTATTTGTGTGGCATGGGTTCATGGGCCAGAGGGCTTGTTAGCGTGCGACATCTCCAAATATAATTTTTTTTAAACATCTAGGAATTATTTTAATCTGTTCTGTTGGTAAAGAGGACTTGCATCCAGTTTTTTGGCATTATTAATTCAAAGGTGCACCAAAATGGACTGGGTAAGAAAATATTTATCAATACTTCAAACCCACTTGGTTATGTAGCTGATTATACTGGGGAAAGAAAAGTTAAATTTCTCATTCTTAAATATCCGTGGTTTGGTTTATTTTATTTTTAACAAACAGAAACATCAAGTATTTCATGACTAAGTATTTCATGCTGTTTTTAAGATATCATAGCAATGCAATCACTTATAGTAAAATGCACAAAAACTCTTAACATATTTAGGAAAAAACTGTAGACTTTGTTTCAAGAGTTAGAACGTTGTTGAAGAATTCTTATGCAGGTTAGTTTGATTACAAATTATAAAGTAGTCTTTTTTCTACTTATGAAAATACATTCAAAGTAATCTGTTTCTTCCCTACTTTTCATTTCGAAATGTCATTTAGGGCAGCCATTTCTCAAGAACCTTGAAACAGATCTTAAGATATTGTTCAAAGGTAAAAGTTCAAAGATATTATGAAAAAGGTCAGAATCACCAATAAATTAGTTCCCATCAGTAAAGCTAGATGGATTGATGGATAACGCAGAACTCATATAACCATGAAAAAGGATTTATGACATAATCAACTTTCCAAGCATTTAAACTTAGCTGCACCCTTCACTGTTTCTCAGAATTCAATACATGAGCAAACTATTAAGTTACAAAGAGAAATGTTCCCTCCATTTTTGCTAATGCTGATTTCCTTGGTGTACACAAGAATATCAAATTGAAAAAGGGAGTGCTTAGGAGATATTTTCCATCAACCCAGCTAGATATGAAGAAAACCAATTTACTTCCTTATCATTCAGCACTTTCTTTTGATCTTTAACTGAAGCTATTATTTAAATACAAAATAAAAACAAATATAAACAAGTTCTTTAAGTCTTCTGTTGTCAATACAACCAACATAGTACATGCACAGAAGAATTGATCTGCTCAACTTGTAATTTACAAAACACAACTGTAAGTTATCGTTCTCTTGAGCATTGTTGAAATATAGAACACATCAAATTTTATATTAAGCTGTTCGGCAGAATAGTACAGGAAACAGACACATTCACATGCCAGTTCTGAATTAAGAAAATTGCCCTAACTTACAAGGTTTATGCAGAGGACATTCTGAGGAGTCAAGAAA
This sequence comes from Narcine bancroftii, assembly GCF_036971445.1. Taxonomy (NCBI): domain Eukaryota; kingdom Metazoa; phylum Chordata; class Chondrichthyes; order Torpediniformes; family Narcinidae; genus Narcine; species Narcine bancroftii. The sequence continues at coordinate 105,031,380 of NC_091477.1, read as the reverse complement.
CTTACAAGTAAAGGTTTATGCAAAGAGGACATTCTGAGGAGTCAAGAAACTTACAAGTAAAGGTTTATGCAAAGAGGACATTCTGAGGAGTCAAGAAACTTACAAGTAAAGGTTTATGCAAAGAGGACATTCTGAGGAGTCAAGAAAAATAATATTGAAGCTCAGCAATTCCAATTTGCAAAAAGTAAAGATTTAAAATGGATCCAACTGAACAACTGTGTGGCTGATGGAATTTTCTAATGCTCATTATGGTCAAATTTATGACTCACTAAAATTACCACTAACATTCTTTCTGTAAATCTTAATCTGGTAGACAATCTAAAATGAAATAATTTCTTAAAATAAGGTGCTAATTTCAGAAAGAAATCAAATTCACTTTAAACAAAAAGCACAGAGAAACAACCATTTCAAATAAGAATGGTTTGCAGGAAATCAAGTGAACTTAAATTTTTAAGCTTCTCTTTCTTGTCTTCTACCTCAATCATCTCCTGATTTGGTTTCAGGATTAAACCATTTCAATTCAACTTCTGAAATCAGAGGTGATGGAGTGCACTTTGAATGCATGTCAACAGACAGCATTTTCAAATTTATCTTCATAGTAGTTGAGTTGAGCAAGTTCTGTCTTTGTGAAAATAAGAATTCCTACTAATTCTACTTCTAAAATTTAAATATTTTGCTCACTATCCAGCCTTTACCTCAGAAAATAAAGGGATTTAGCCAATGTTTGGCTTCAATTCCTCAACAGCATTCATACTTAACCCACACCCCAACTTAACCCCATTAAAAAAAATGCTGAAACTTCTTTTCCTACAGCAATAGTTAGTTAATTCACCCTGCTTCTGTTAAAGTACAGTACTATGAAACAAGCAGGATCGCCTAATTTAGTTTTCTGAACCCCAAACTTCAGCCAGTCCCTGCCAAAATACTGCTAGGTTCCTTTTGTTTTATTTCCAGCTTCCAACTTTCCCACCCCAGTAAAATTGATACATACTGTACTACATATTTCTGGAGAGCAGCTTTCTGCTGGAGGAGATTCCTTTTCCACAGAACTTTAAAGATGTCCTTCCAGAGCAAAAACAACATAGTTAGAAGATTCAAGTAACACATATGTGTTCACACACACAAACACGTACATACACACACATGCACAGCATTAGCAAATCAAGAAAAATAAGCATTCTGAATACAAATATTACACTTTTCCTTAAATAATTTCCAATCAAATTCAAACATACATTTGTTTCCTTCAATAATAATTTGTCATACTCTCGGGAGGTATTCCACATACTGCATTAAAAACAATTACATTTCAAATTTCAAATGAACCACACTTAAAAGCACAATGAATTTGTGTTTATTGGCATATGACAGATTCTAATTTACTCAGATATTTCAAAAGCAATGCCTCTGGATTAGAAAACAAGAAATGTAGCAATTTATGAGACATTACAATTCCACTATGTAAACACAATTCAGATGTTGTTCCCAGTTATCCTCCTATCATCTGAAGTTGATTCAGTATCTACATCAATATCAAAAAACTTAACAGTTCAACAATACCTTCAATTAACTCAAAAACAGACAATTCAATAGATCGTCAATAAAAATAACTAGAAAAACCCGTTGTTTCTTTTATGCTTCATCTTTAACTCCAACAGTTCGTCTCTTAGACAATATACATTTACTTCAGTGGCTATTCTAAAGCAAGGTCATGGGAATGATAGAAGAGCTATATTGTAATGCACAGCAGGTTTAGAAAGTTATTTCCCTCTTTCAGTGCCAGAAAAAAAAATTCATAGAAATTCACAATTCTGAAAATAACTTACTGGTCCACAGAAGCCAGCCACCATTGTAACCATCAAGCAGATCACAGAGAAGACCAGCCTTGTCCGGCAAAACCTCCAAATCACTCTGTTTAGTGAGGCCTTTTCCTGGCCATATTCTTTCAACTCTCTTTGCCACAGTCGTTCTAATCTGGGGAAACACGAAATATTGGATTTGAAGATGTGAATAAAATAATCACTCTCATTTCCTTTAGCCAGCAAGAGGAAAATAATTCAGTAACAAAGCAATAAATTTATGTTAAATTAGATCCAATATTTCAGTTCCTGTTGAAATTCAAAAAAGTGTCCTGTTCTGAAAATCCTTCACAACCTTCAACAGTTGACTACTAATGAGATGCAACTTGAAAACTTTTTATTCCCTATTTTTTTTTAAACTCAAGTCTTATTATTTATACAACGTTTTCATGGAATCCCAATTATTTCCGGCAAATGCTATCCAATATTCATGATTAATAATATCATCGAGAAAAGTACATTGCCATTCAGCCCACTGGGTTCCAACAAAATTCCACCCCTTCCTCTTTTCCCTGTAGCTCTTCAATTTGTTTCCTATCACATGACCATCAGCCCCCACCCCTACCACTCTCTGCTTTTGATTTTCTAGCTATTTACTGCAGAGCTAAGCACAATTCCAACAAGGAGCATGAAAGCTAACTGGAAACGCCACTTGGTCATCTGCTCATTCCCATTTTTATAAAGGATAAGAAAAAATGTTGGTTGAAAATCCATCAGAATTACATAAACATACAAAACTCACATTTGTTTTTCATTTGACATTGAAAATGATAATTGTACAATGAGGAGGTGATCTACTTGAGCAAATTACTGCAGGGTGCTTTATGAACATAATCTCCTAAATTTGGATCCTCAGTTCCATTGATCAGACATCAAGAAATGTCAATAATTTCTCTCTCCACTGATGTACTATGAGCATTTGTGCTTTTAATCCTCTTCTTTACCGATCAAAGATTGAAACAATGTTGAAATTCCATTAGATCCTTAGCTACATCAACTTGCAACACAATGTCAACCACTTGGAGGTGGGATTGGTTTATATCTTATGTCACACTGAGCAAAGCCAATTAACTCAAAATAATTTACAGAGAAAATTAATTTAAGACAAAAAACTGTAACTCTACAAAAACAATGCAATGAATCCAGAGGGGGGGAAAAAAAATCACAAAAATGTGTCATCGAACACAGTAAAATCTATGACATTAATTTGTTATTTACAATAGTTATTTAATGGCTTGTTTGCTGAGTATTGCCCTATCACTGACACTCCCATTGACATGAAGTAGTATCTCAATTTTGATCTCTATTTAATTTCAAACAGCAGCTATGATTTTTATTTCAATATTTTTTCCTTTTAATATATTGTTTCCTGTTAGCTGGTACAACATCACATCTCAAAACTTATTTTGCTTCATTACAAATTGCGTTTTTCAATACCTACAGAAAGATTTAATGAATCAATACTTCAGTTATTTTAGTCAACACAATCCTGCACAGAGTGGAGCACCTTCAATGAAGAGTAGAAGATGACATTTCAACAGGTGCTTTTTAATTTTTTTGTTTGCAGTGCTTGGACTTTGGTTGCAAATGCCACAATCTGAGCTTGCTGCAAAGTAATAACAGGTGCCCACAATGGTGGAAATGAAAACTGGACAAGACGGTGCACTTGATACAAGAAGTGTGCAATAAAGTCTTACAAATGGAGAGGGTGCTATGTGTTGACATTGAAAAATAAAAGCCATTCCAAACAGTCTCCCAACTCCAGTCAGATGAATTCAATCCTGAATCTGGAGTTTGAACATTCTGTTACTGCTTGGGTTTCCATTGAGTGTTCTTGTTTCCATTGAATTTTTGATAGGTTAATTGCCAATTGTAAATTCTCTGCAGTCTGCAGGAGAGTGGCAGAACTTGGGCAGAGGCAGGGCAAGAGAAAACATTTTTTAGGAGTGAGAATAAAAGTTGGATAAGTGCAACTGGATGGATGAAGGCCAATTTGGAGTTGGCAGTCCAAAACATCTCTTTCTATGCTGTTGAAAGACAGTCCCTGACAATACAGCACTGCCTCATTACTACATTATATACTACCCAAAATTACATTCTCACATCTGGTAAAATGCAAAAAAAAAGGAGATTACATATGCAAGATAGGCCTGTGGTGAAAATCTTATTCCAGATATCTGGCTTAACCTCATTTAAGCATTTTCTAGTTTTGAACTCCTGAAGAAGAGGAAGGAGTTCAATACAGCAAAAACGATCCTATGGAAAAAAGGATATAAATTTATGTTAAAGTACCCAGCGGTACTTAAAATAGTTATTCCAGGGCAACAAAACAGACTATTCTCGGATCCAGAGGAAGCACGAAAATTTGCAGAACAACTACAAAACAAGCAGAGAGATGAAGACATGTAATGAGAGTAAAAATGACCACGAACTATATGTATGTGTGTATATGGGTATATATATATGTGTATGTATATATGTGTATACATGAGTGTATCCGTATTTAGAGGAAAATATATAGAGTATAGAAAAGAATTAATAAGGGAATGAAAGGGAAGAGGAAATTAAAAGAGTGTCCTTTGTTATATATGAAAATTGAAATCTTTTCCGGGGAGGGGCTGGGTGGGGAGGAGTTACGGTCACTGCAAAATCAGTTGACGCTTGCAAGTGAATTCACAAATCCAAATGGAGAGGGGAGATGTGGTTGCCCGACAAGGGATAAAGGGCAACTCAGGAGGGGGAGGGGAGAATGGGGTTAAAGAAGTTTTAAATAGGAGAATAAGGAAAATGTTTGATGTTTTAGAAATGTTGTCTTTATAAAGTGTTCAAAACAAGAAAGCAGAAATGGATAAGAAGGAAAGGTGATGATGAGGAAACGGAAAGGGAAGATAAATAAAGTATGAAATGGCTACGTTGAACTATATGACTTTAAATATTAACGGAATACATAACCAAATCAAAAGGAAGAAACTGCTAAATTTACTGAAAAAAGAAAAAATTGATATAGCATTCGTGCAAGAAACACATTTAACTGAAATGGAGCATAAGAAATTAAAGAGAGATTGGGTAGGACATGTAACAGCAGCGTCATATAATTCAAAAGCAAGAGGAGTTGCTATATTAATCAGTAAAAATGTACCAATTAAAATAGAAGAGGAAATAATAGATCCAGCAGGGAGATATGTAATGATAAAATGTCAGATATATTTGGAGTTTTGGAATCTACTCAATGTATATTCACCTAACGAAGAAGATCAAAAGTTTATGCAAGATATTTTTTTGAAGATAGCAGACACACAAGGGAACATATTAATAGGAGGGGATTTCAACCTTAATTTGGATTCAAATATGGATAAAACTGGGAAAAAAATTAACAGAAGGAACAAAGTAACCAAATTTATAATTAAGTCGATGCAAGAAATGCAACTTTTGGATATATGGAGGAAACAACACCCAAAGGAAAAGGAATATTCATATTATTCGGGTAGACATAAAACATACTCAAGAATAGATCTATTTCTGTTATCAGCTCGTATGCAAGATAGAGTAAGAAAAACAGAATATAAAGCTAGAATATTATCGGACCATTCACCCTTGATTTTGACAATAGAGTTAGAGGACATCCCTCCAAGAATGTATAGATGGAGATTAAACTCCATGCTACTTAAAAGTAGCACTTAAAAGAGGTCGACAGCATCGAGTCCACGCTGCTGAAGATCCAGCTGCGCTGGATGGGTCACGTCTCCAGAATGGAGGACCATCGCCTTCCCAAGATCGTGTTATATGGCGAGCTCTCCACTGACCACCGTGACAGAGGTGCACCAAAGAAAAGGTACAAGGACTGCCTAAAGAAATCTCTTGGTGCCTGCCACATTGACCACCGCCAGTGGGCTGATATCGCCTCAAACCGTGCATCTTGGCGCCTCACAGTTTGGCGGGCAGCAACCTCCTTTGAAGAAGACCGCAGAGCCCACCTCACTGACAAAAGGCAAAGGAGGAAAAACCCAACACCCAACCCCAACCAACCAATTTTCCCCTGCAGCCGCTGCAACCGTGTCTGCCTGTCCCGCATCGGACTTGTCAGCCACAAACGAGCCTGCAGCTGACGTGGACTTTTACCCCCTCCATAAATCTTCGTCCGCGAAGCCAAGCCAAAGAAAAACTTAAAAGGCAGGATTTTAGAGAATTAATTGAAAGACAAATTAAAATGTACTTTGAAATAAATACGGAATCAGTGAAAGATAAGTTTATACTATGGGACGCAATGAAAGCGTTCATCAGAGGGCAAATAATAAGTTATGTAACCAAGATGAAGAAGGACTACAATCAGGAAACAGAGCAGTTGGAAAGGGAAATAGTAAATATAGAAAAAGAATTAGCAATGAAGGAAGACACAACTAAAAGAAGAGAATTGGCAGATAAAAAAATAAAATATGAAACACTACAACCATACAAGGTGGAGAAGAACATAATGAAGACAAAATAGAAATATTATGAACTAGGGGAAAAAAACGCACAAAATTCTAGCATGGCAGCTTAAGACAGAACAAGCTAAGAAAATGGTATTGGCATCAAGGAAAAAAGACAAACAAATCACATATAATGCAACGGAGATTAATGAAAACATTAGAGAATTCTATGAGCAATTATACCAAACTGAAAACGAAGGGAAAGAAGACAAAATAGATGAATTTTTAACTAAAATTGAACTACCAAAATTACAAATAGAGGAACAAAATAAATTAACCATTTGAAATAGTAGAAATACAAGAGATAATAAAAAAACTACCAAATAATAAAACACCAGGAGAGGATGGATTCCCAATAGAATTCTATAAAACATTTAAAGATTTATTAATTCCTCCCCTCCTGGAAGTAATTAACCAGATTGACAAAACACAAAGCTTACCAGATTCATGTAAAACAGCAATAATTACAGTAATACCAAAGCAAGGGAAAGATCCACTCGCACCAGCGTCATATAGACCAATATCATTACTTAACACAGATTATAAGATAATAGCTAAACTATTAGCAAACAGATTAGCAGATTATGTACCTAAAATGGTAAATCTAGACCAAACTGGATTTATTAAAAAAAGACGGACAACAGACAATATTTGTAAATTTATTAACTTAATTCATGCAATAGAAGGGAGTAAAGCGCCAACAGTAGCAGTTGCTTTTGACGCAGAGAAGGCCTTTGACAGAGTAGAATGAAATTATTTATTCAAAGTATTGCAAAAATTCAGTTTACCAGAGAAATATATTAATTGGATTAAAGCATTATATAAGGGGCCATTGGCGAAAGTGACAGTAAATGGATATATATCAAAGCAATTTAATTTAAGCAGATCAACAAGGCAGGGATGCCCACTATCACCCTTATAACTGGATACACAGGCTATAGAACCACTAGCAGAATTGATAAGAACAGAAAATAAAAGGGATAAAAATAAAAGACAAGGAATATAAAATCAGTTTATTTGCAGATGATGTTATAGTATACTTAACAGAACCAGAATTATCAATAAAAGAATTATATAAGAAATTGAAGGAATATGGAGAAGTGTCGGGTTATAAGATTAACTCAAATAAAAGTGAAGCAATGCGAATGAATAATGCCGATTTCTCAAAATTTAAGAAGGAATCACCATTCAGATGGCAAATGCAAGCAATAAAATACCTAGATATACAAATAAATAAAAACCTCGGCCATCTATATAAACTCAATTATTATCCACTAATGAAAAAATTACAGGACGATTTAGAGCATTGGAAAGATTTACCACTAACACTAATAGGAAGGATAAACTGTATTAAAATGAACATTTTCCCAAGGATACAATACCTATTTCAGGCATTGCCAATACACTTGACAGAGAAATTCTTCAAGGAGTTAAAGAAACTAATAAGGAATTTTTTATGGAAAGGGGGGAAACCGAGGATAGCACTAGATACATTAACAGAATGGTATAAACAAGGATCCTTTGAACAAATGAAGGATAAATATAATATAACTCAAGATACAGTGTTGGCATATTACCAACTGAGATCCTACTTGAAGGACAAATTAGGAAGTAGTCTGAGGTTACCAGAGGGAAGTAATTTTGAATATGTGATTACAGATACAATGATAATCAAAAAATTTATAACAAATATGTATATTAAACTGCAAGAAAAGGAGAATGAGGAAATAAATGGTAAAACTAAACAAAAATGGGAACAAGATTTAAATATAAAGATAAAGAAGGAAACATGGGAGAAGTTATGCTCTGGAACTATGAGAAATACAATAAACACGAGGTTACGTATGATACAATATAACTGGATACACAGGCTATACATTACACCTCAAAAGTTAAATAAATGGGACCCAACAGTATCTGACAGATGTTTTCGTTGTAAAAAATGGGAACAACAATCCATGCAATTTGGACATGTGAGAAAGTAGAAAAATTTTGGGAAGATCTAAACCAAATATTAAATAAAATTACAGAAAACAATATACCAAAAAACCCAGAGATCTTCCTCCTAAGTAACATAAAAAACAAAGAATTTGGACTTGATTTGGATGGTGCACAAAAAAGATTTGTTAAGATAGCTATAGCCGTAGCAAAAAAAATGTATTATGTCAACCTGGAAATTAGAAGATAATTTGAGAATACAATAATGGTATATAGAAATGAATAAATGTATTCCATTAGAAAAAATAACATATAATTTAAGAAATAATATTGAAATATTTGAACAAATATGGGAGCCATACATGAAACACAATAGAGAAAACCTACCGGGGACATCTACCACCTAAAATACCGCAAGGAGAAGGAAATGAAAAGAATTGACTCAGTGGAATTTCTTGTTTATTTTTATTGAATGACAACATTGTTTGACTGGTTTAATGTATCTTAGATTTTGTACTTTAAATGAATGGGGGAGGTAGGGAGGGTGGGATGGGAGGAGTGGGGGGGAGAAAATGACACTGTATATATTTGAAAAGGAAAATGTATGTATCTTGGTCAATGTGGTTTATGGTGTGAAAAATAAAAAAATTAAAAAAAAAATTTAAGCATTTTCTGAATTGTTTGTTTTACTCTGTCAATTGCACATCACTATTTAAAATATAAAGCTTCTTGGCACAGTATTTTGTCAATTGACATCATGAAATAAAGCTTAAAACAGATAAATATTCCTGATTTGCATGCTTTAATCCTCCTAGCCCATTCTGCAAGGATCTTGGGAATATGCTTCAATTATGAATTCTCCACTGTTGTGGAGTAAACATGGGAATACAAACTTTGTGATGCTCCACTACACAGAGAGCCTATACCAAATGAAAATCTCATCAACACCTTTCTACAACTTCTGATTTAAAAAAATCACTTGGATATTCAAATTGTGCATGATTAATGTATTCAGAAGTAAGTGCAACTTTTAAAAGTATAATAAGCTTACCCGCACGTCAAGTTTCATCACATGTTAAGATAATGTTTCACATCCATGAAAACTATGTAAAATCATTGGCAAAAAACTTGAATGGCATGGGAATTAGTCATGCCAATTCCAATACAATTGTTTTGAGGCCACACTCTTACCTTCTGCTATTGACTTCAGAAGATTCATATTTTGACAGGGGCCAAACATCTTCCAGCAGGAGCTGTCTTTTTTTATAAGCCAATAATGCCAAAGATGTCAACCAACTGAAAGTCATGAATGAGAAGAAGCCTGCATTGTCCACGGGATGCTGTTGTCTAAATATATAGGAAATGGCAAATTATAACAACTGAAGTAAACACAAAGATTCTATTCCCTTCTTCAAATTCCTTCCTCATGCTCTTCAGGATGAATCGCAATTTAAGTCTGCTTTCCTCACTGGTTGATAGGTCTGAATATCCTTTCTCCGATAGAACATTCAAAACCACAGAAAGATCCTTCCATTTCTAATCACTGCCTTACACAACTTTGTTACCACTTTCAACTGACAGAAATTAAAAATATAACATTCCAGCTGTCTTCTTCAGACTTTAATTTCCAGTACCTATAACTCCAAAGCTTTCCAAATCATTACATTGGACTTAATTTCCTCAATTTTACAGCTCTTCTAATTTGCCAAATTTGTAAATATTTCTTATTATTAATTATAAATAAAGTAATCCTGATGGTTCAGCACCTGGCTCCATTAGAGATGTACACTGATCTCCCTTGCCACTTGCTATGGTCCCAGTTCCCTTGCTCCATTTATAATTAGTTTATCAGAAATTGTATTATAATACTATGCAATATGCAAGAAGATGAACTAAAGGATTGTTGGGGTATTAATAATCTAAAAAATCTGACCCCAAGTCAATTGAATCATCTGACTTTTACATCATCATTATACATAGCAGATATTGGGAAGGAAAGAGGAACATTGCATGGAATCAACTTGCTGAGATGTTCTTGAGAGGAATTTATGTCCAATTTTACAACTTTCCCCAAAAAATGTGATACTAAAGTAGAGTTGCAGAGTTTTAATCTCCAACCCCAGTTGTACTCAAATTTCACTGCTGAACCTCTGTCCCTAAATCCAATTAATTTAAAACATTAAGTTGAGCCATAAAGTTGCACAAGAAAGAAGTTAAAAAATGTGGATCTATTCAGAAAATACTTCTGAAAGATTACCCACTGATGGCTTTGTACTTTAACATAATTATTACTAAACTTGCATTGACTGAGACACTCACTTGGTGGAACTGCGAAAAGGCTTGAACAGATGTAAGCTTTGGTGATACTTTCCCTTCTGATTTTCCTCATCCCGGATTTGCATACAGGAATGTGAAAAAGGATCCAATGACAGGCCTTCCACCCGACCTGCTGTTTCCAAAGGATTTTCACACAACTCCCTCTTCCATATAATAAAATAGAAACAAACAAGCAAACAAAAAAAATCAATAAAGCAGTTAAGTAGTTGGGAGACCCAAAGTAACCATCTTTGGCTCTGATCATCCATTCCTCATCACAAATTCCAACTCTCCCTCTCTCAGGCCACTTTTTCAGACTGAACCAGACTGCTTCTTGTTTCATTTCACCATAACCATGCTTCAGATTTTTTTTATTATTACCGTCATAAAGACCACTTTAGTTTACATCACCTTCTCCCAACATTGATTATTCACTAGTAAAAAAAGATTTAGCCTTCTATATTGATACAAATAGTTTGTTGTAATATACCCTGCAGAGCCCCCCACCTTTGACACTATAAATTTTAGCTCTTCCAGAGATCTACTGCCCATAACCTGTACTGTCATTGTTACCTACCATTGTTAAACTTTATGATCCACTTTGGCTAGAGGCCAGCAATGGATTTTAAAATTCCATTCTACTGTTCAAATCTATCCATGCCCTGATTTATCCCCATCCCTGTTTTCTCCAACTACCAAGGCATCTGCACTCCTCCAACTGTAAATTTTCTCTATCCTTAATTAATCTGATCCTTCATTTGGCAGCTAATTGCCCCCAATCTAAAATTAGCTTCTTTGCTACCTCAACTCTTAATTTTAAGATGTTTCTTAAACCCTTACAATTCTTCTGTATCAAGTTTGAATCCAATCTTTTGGTAGCATTTTTTTTTAAAGATTCTTAGAATTTGGATGACTGTAGTATCATAGAATTATTTTTCTCTTTGGTTGATGCAGCAGATTTATATGCTTGGACTGTCGCTTTGAAAAGCTACACCAAACCCAGGAAAAATGTCATCTTGAAACAACAAAGGCTGCATTCCTCAAACTGCAAACCCATGATCCAATTTGTATCTATTTCCACTTAACCTCCTGCTGCATGAAGTGAAATCAAATCTATGAGATGCATTTGTCCCATTTACTTGGAAGAGCTACAAACAGAATGCTAAGATCAGTTGTCTGAAAAGGTAGCATCTTACCAATTTCCACATTTAATTGTGTATATGCATTTGGCTAAATGAAGATGAGACCCACAATTTTTAAAACCCCAAGCCATCCAACACAAAAATGAGAGTTCACTATAACACATAACTGATTTTAGATGCCAATTTGTTCCTAACCTGAACAGATTGATTATTGGCTGTGTTTATTTGTAATTACTCTTGTAAATATGTTATTTTTTTCTGATCTGAGCATATGGGAGAACATTGGAAGTGATGAACAATATCAAATATAAACTTTAGGGAATAAAAGTACAGCAGAAGGTTAATCTAAAGCAGAATTTCTTTTATCCATTCACTGAATAGCAGAGGAATAGAAAAGCAGATAAGTGAGTGGCTATGTACATGGAGCTTCCAGTTCATTTATTTATCCACCACCAGTTAAGATAGGCGTTCCAGGATGACGTAACTGATTATTGACCGTGTGCATTTTAGCTCATTAACAATATTCAAGATTTCATTATTGTCATGTAATAGTACAGAACAAGTAATCTTAAGTAATATTTGCTTATAAGGCAGGCAAAGCCTGGCCAAAGAGTTAGAGAGAAAGAGAAGCAAAAGAGAGTCCTTGAAGGCATTTAAGCATTCCCTTGACATAACTTTATCATATTGGAATCTCATTTTTCAGAACTACTGATTCTGTTTTGCTCTTCTTTTCATGGAGTCTGGAATGATAGAATGGCACAATGATGAACATGTCAGGCTGTGACTTTATGGTTATTCATGGAATGCAATTACGTGGCTACTGATAGCTCACAGCACATTCAATGCTGAATCTATCCTATTTATTACAATGATAATCAGATCAGATACTATTTAACATGTGTGACAGATTATTTTATATTGTATATAGATATATTTTAAAGGAGATAAATTGTGGCAGGTTTTTTTAGTTAGGTCACAAAAAGATACAAACACTCACAACAGATCTCATTTAAAATGCCAGAGCTCTTCTGAAGCCACAGTCCAGACTCTGAGTGCCTTTGCAAAAACCTTGAAGAATGCCTATAAGGACTTCACAAGTAAGTGTTAATTGGACATGCCGTGGAGTAATGGATTATTGTTTTGGAAAGCAACAGATGAACAAACTCGGAAGATTAGGTCTGGTGCCGCAGTCTGTCTGAATGCAGTTTGCTGTTCTAGGAAGGTCATGTGGTTTTACAAGCAGAGAGAGTCAAACAGGCTTTTTTCTGAGATAGAGGGAGAGAGAGTTCTACAGTTCAGCAGCAGCAGCTGGGACTGGAACATGACAAGCTGGCAAGCTTGTGGAAAAACCCCATTTTGAAGATGGCTTGTGAGTTCTTAGTTCAGCCTGGATAAAGCCCTTGTGGTCCATACAAGAGAGGGCTGACTGTATAATGTTTCACTTGAAATAAGGGAAACAAAAAGGATCTCTGTGGTGACCTGAATTAAAAGAAGTATTACTGCCTGAAAGAAGTGAAATAGAAACTTTGATTTGAAATAGATTCCCTAAGAAATTTACATCAGCTATGTACACACTATTGCAAAAAGGAACTTTGAAACAGGGAATACATAGATTTAGACCAACTTTTTTCTTTCCACTCACATAACATTTTAAGTATTCCCTATGCCAAAGGTGCTCTGTGATTAGTCAGGGATTGCTTAAGGTGGTATGTGGGTGGAAAGAAAGTTTGAAAACCACTGTTTTAATCGTACCTAATTGACTCATTACGTGCATGATTTCATATCACCAAAGGAAGTGGGCCAATGACAATTTTTCTCAAGCAAAATATTTCACAAATAATTGGGTCTAGAACAATGATTCTCAACCTTCCCTTCCCACCCACACTCTCTTTGGCTTGGCTTCGCGGACGAAGATTTATGGAGGGGTAATGTCCACGTCAGCTGCAGGCTCGTTTGTGGCTGACAAGTTCGATGCAGGACAGGCAGACACGGTTGCAGCGGTTGCAAGGGAAAATTGGTTGGTTGGGGTTGGGTGTTGGGTTTTTCCTCCTTTGTCTTATGTCAGTGAGGTGGGCTCTGCGGTCTTCTTCAAAGGAGGTTGCTGCCCGCCGAACTGTGAGGCGCCAAGATGCACGGTTTGAGGTGATATCAGCCCACTGACGGTGGTCAATGTGGCAGGCACCAAGAGATTTCTTTAGGCAGTCCTTGTACTTCTTCTTTGGTGCACCTCTGTCACGGTGGCCAGTGGAGAGCTTGCCATATAACACGATCTTGGGAAGGCGATGGTCCTCCATTCTGGAGACGTGACCTACGCAGCGCAGTTGGATCTTCGATGCTGTCGGCCTCTGCCATCTCGAGTACTTCGATGTTGGAGATGAAGTTGCTCCAATGAATGTTGAGGATGGAGAGGAGACAACGCTGGTGGAAGCGTTCTAGGAGCCGTAGGTGATGCCGGTAAAGGACCCATGATTCGGAGCCGAACAGGAGTGTGGGTATGACAACGGCTCTGTATACACTAATCTTTGTGAGGTTTTTCAGTTGGTTGTTTTTCCAGACTCTTTTGTGTAGTCTTCCAAAGGCGCTATTTGCCTTGGTGAGTCTGTTGTCTGTCTCATTGTCGATCCTTGCATCTGATGAAATGGTGCAGCCGAGATAGGTAAACTGGTTGACTGTTTTGAGTTTTGTGTGCCCGATGGAGATGTGGGGGGGGCTGGTAGTCTTGGTGGGGAGCTGGCTGATGGAGGACCTCAGTTTTCTTCAGGCTGACTTCCAGGCCAAACATTTTGGCAGTTTCCGCAAAACAGGACGTCAAGCGCTGAAGGGCTGGCTCTGAATGGGCAACTAAAGCGGCATCGTCTGCAAAGAGTAGTTCACGGACAAGTTGCTCTTGTGTCTTGGTGTGAGCTTGCAGGCGCCTCAGATTGAAGAGACTGCCATCCGTGCGGTACCGGATGTAAACAGCGTCTTCATTGTTGAGGTCTTTCATGGCTTGTTTCAGCATCATGCTGAAGAAGATTGAAAAGAGGGTTGGTGCGAGAACGCAGCCTTGCTTCACGCCATTGTTAATGGAGAAGGGTTCAGAGAGCTCATTGCTGTATCTGACCCGACCTTGTTGGTTTTCGTACAGTTGGATAACCATGTGAGGAAATTTGGGGGGTATCCGAGGCACTCTAGTATTTGCCAAAGCCCTTTCCTACTCACGGTGTCGAAGGCTTTGGTGAGGTCAACAAAGGTGATATAGAGTCCTTTGTTTTGTTTTCTGCATTTTTCTTGGAACTGTCTGAGGGCAAAGACTATGTCAGTAGTTCCTCTGTTTGCGCGAAAGCCACACTGTGATTCTGGGAAAACATTTTCGGCGACACTAGGTACATACCATCTTAAGTAATCCCTTACTATCACAGAGAATCGATGGCATAGGAATTACTTAAAGTGGTATGTGAGTGGAAAGAAAAAGTTTCAGAACCTCTGATCTGGACAGAGATGGGAAATGGATTTAAATACAAATATTGTGGAGAAAAATTGGCAGGAATTACATTATGGTAGCTTGACAAATACAATAAATGCTAGATATAGATTGGTTCAATATAATTTTTTTATATCAATTGTACCTTACTCCACAAAAATTAAATAAAATGAAAGCAGATGCAGTCAAGACACAGGCACTTTTTTGCATTCTACATGGTCATGTTCAAAAGTGAGACCATTTGGATAGAACTGGGAAAATTTTTAGGTCAAGCTCCAGGAGTTAAATTTCTGCAAGATCCAATTTTTTTTTTAGCTTGCAATTAAATTTTTTCTAAAAGGAATTTATGAAAATTGCAAAAGCAGTTGCAAGAAAATGTATAGCAGTGACATGGAAATTAGATTCCTATTTAGGAATGGAAAGATAGAATGCAGAAATATGTAGTTGTACACCTCTTGAGAAAATTACATATAATTTAAGGAATAAATATGATATTTTTCTGAAAATCTGTAGGTATGAATTTATAAGAGTTTTCCCTGAACCGTACAAAATCTTCTTAACTCCTTGGATAAATAAAGGATGATACTGAAGGCAAAGCTATGTAAATGATTATGCTATTTTGCTATACAGGTTTTTTTTGCACTTCTTTGCATTTATCTTTTCCTTTTTTCTTTTCTTTCTTTTATTTTGGTCATTATTTGGGGAACGGGGTTGGTGGGTTTTATTGGGGTATAGTTTGTAGTATGTATAATTAACTTCAACATCTGATTGACTTTTTCTGTATTTGGATACTAATACATGTTTGAAATTTTTTTTTAAATATTCAAAAAACAGAACAGAAAAAGTGATAATAAGAACTAAACAGAGGTATTATGAATTGGGTAAAAGGGCACATATGCTTCTTGCATGACAGTTAAAAACAGAACAAGTATTGAGAACAATTATTGCAACTAAAAAGGATTCTTATATAATTATATATAAACCTCAAGAAATTAATGAAGATTTTAAACAATTTTACACAAAATTATATAAATCGGAATCTTTAAATGATAATAAAATAGATAACTTTTTGTCACAAATAAACTTAGCTAAATTAAATTTGGAAGAGCAGAGAGAATTGGCTGCCCTCTTCACCTTAGCGGAAGTTAGGGAAGCATTGAGCTCATTACAAAGTAATAAGTTTCTGAGAAAGGATGATTTTGTTTTAAAGAATTTAAGGATTTATCAATTCCTCCATTTATGTAAGTATTAGGACAGGCAGCTGAAACACATACCTTACTGGAGTCTTTTAATATGGCAATAAAAACTAATAGCAAAAAAAAAGTGACCCTTTAAAACCATATCATATAGACCAATTTCCTCGTTAAATGCAGATTATAAAATAGTAGCAAAATTATTAGTGAATAGGTTGGCAAAATATTTGCTGAAATTAATAAATATGGACCAGACTGGTTTTGTTAAAAAGAGAAAATTAGCAGATAATGTGACTAGATTATTGAAAGTGTTTTATGGACAATATCAATCTCAATTTTTTGAGAAGGCTTTTGCTAATTCTTTGCCAGATTCAAGTTGAGCCATGTCTTGAAAATGAAACCTTCAGTGAACATAGTCAAGACTAAGAACAGGAATGGGAATTGGATGAAAAAGTTGGAAACTGTGCAACTGGTTGAACTAGAGGAAGATATTTAAACTCAATCTGGACTATAAGATGATTTAATGTATTTTTTTGGGGGGGTCTGGTCTGGGGAAGGTAGATGACCCTGTTGAATTTGAAGTCATCTGCCACTGGTGGTATTGTCCACACCCAGTCAATTGAGGGGGGTACTGCTTTTGCAGTTTTTTTTAGGGTTTTTTTTTTCTTTTTTTGTTGTTGATTTAATTTGGTTGAGGGGGGATTTTTTTTTATATAAAGTTTTTTTGGAGAGTTTGTTTTTTTTATATTAGTAGGTTTAGGGGTGTTTTTTTAGGAGTTTTATTTAGTGTAAGGGTTAGCTGTGTAGAGTGTCACTCTAAAGGGAATCATGAATATTTCGAATTTTGCAACATTTAATCACTGATAAAACGGAAACCTATACTGGATTACATTAAGAAGATGAAGGTGGATATTTTTTTTTACAGGAGACTCAACTGATTGAGAAAAAATCATTTGAAATTGAAATGAGATTGGCTTGGTCATGTGATTGCATCATCTTTTAACTCTAAAGCTAAAGGAGTAGCAATTTTGATACACAAAAAAGTGCCTTTTATTTTGGAGTTTTTTTCTGCCAGTGTTGGTAGAATGTTGAAGGTTAATTGTAAAATATTTTCAGAAGCTTGGACCTTGATGAATGTGTATGCACCAAATGAGGATGATGTCGAATTTGTTACGGACACATTTTTGAAGTTGAATCAATCGAATGAGAATATTTTGATAGGAGGGGATTTTAATTGATGTTTGGACCCATTACTGGATAAATTTCCAAAAACTATGAAGAAAACTAAAATCGCTAAGAGAATAACTGAGTTGATGAGAGAATTAAATTTGGTGGAAATATGGAGGCAGTTGAATCTGACTGAAAAAGATTTTTCATTTTACTCTGCCCAACATGATTCGTTTTCAAGAATTGGTTTATTTATGATATCGGCATGATTGCAAGGTAGAATTACTCATGCTGAATATAAGAGTAGGATATTGTCATACCATTCGTTATTGTTAGTTTTGTGTGCTGGCTCTGAGGTGGTAGAAACTACTTACCATTGGAGATTAATGAAATGTTGTTAAAGAATCCTGAATTTGTTAAATATATACGAGATCAAAGTCATTTTTATTTACAAACAAAATGAGGGTTCAGTATAGAGTAAATTTATTTTATGGGATGCTTTAAAGGCATATTTAAGGGGACAGATTATAAATTATATAGCGAGAGTGCAGAAACAGTATTTGGCAGAGAGTCAAAATTTGGAGAAAGAAATAGCACCGTTAGAGAAGAAATTTCAGAAGAATTCAATTGAGGATAAGGTACAATTATCCAAATCAAAAATACGTTATAATACTTTGCAAACTTATAACTATGAGAAAATTATTCAACGATCGAAACAACATTATTATGAGTTTGGTGAGAGGGCTCATAAGGTATTAGCCTGGCAGCTGAAGACTGAACAAGTATCTAGAACGATTAATCCAGTTAGGAAGAATTCAGAGATAACATATAAACCACAGGAAATTAATGAGGAATTCTTTACATTTTATAAAAACTTATATACATCTGAAGGTACTCAAGATACGGATCAGATTGAGTCTTTTTTTTATCTAATTTAAATTTACCATTGTTAAATGAAATAGATATTAGGGACTTGGATAGTTAATTTACTGATTTGGAGCTTAACGGAGCACTGCAGTCTATGCCCAGTGGGCAATCTCCTGGAGAGGATGGATTTACAACAGAGTTTTATGAAGAATTTCATGACCAGACTGGTTTTGTTAAAAAGAGGAAGTTAGCACATAATGTGACTAGATTATTGAGTATAACACATTTGGTGCAAAAGAGAGGAGATATAAATACACAAATGAGATTTCTCTCTTTTTTTGAAGAGGGAGAGAAACCAGCATGGATTAAAAAGATAAGAGAAGATACCAGATACCAGAAGATTTCATATATAAATGGGAACTGAGATTAACATCTGGAGACAGGGATACACCACTGTTGAAGCATTTGATTAATATATGGAATAAAGTAAATAACGAAATGGACATGAGGAATTTTGGGTTAATTAAAATGCTTTTGATTCAAATAGACCAATACCTTTTACAATGAATAACAGACTTTTTAATATTTTATTTTCCTAAAGGAATTATAAATATAGCACAGATTGTTATGAAGGATGAAATTTAATGTAATTTGATCAATTAAAAAATAAATATGGGATATAAAATAATACAAGATAAATTGGATTCAACAATGTTATTGCTAGAAATAAGTGAAATTGAAGCTTTGTTTGCAACAGATCTATTAAGAAATTTATTATTGTTATATATATATATATGTATATATATATATATATATATATATGATTGCAAAAGGGAACTTTGAAACAGGGAATCATAGATCGAGACAGAGATGGGAAACAGATTTAAATACAAATATGGAGGAGAAAAATTGTCAGGAACTATGCTATAATAGTATGACAAATACAATAAATGTTAGATATAGATTGGTTCAATATAAATTTTTACATCAATTGCATCTTACTCCACAAAAATTAAATAGACTAAAATCAGATTTCTCAGACAAATTTTTTGGTGTAGTCAAGAGATAGATCATGTTCAAAATGAAGCCATTTTGGATAAAATTAGGGAAATTCCTAGAAAAAGTCACGGGAATTAAATTTCCATAAGATCCAATGGTTTTCTTATTGGGTAATATTTTGGCAATAAGACCAAAATTGAAATTAAATTTTTCCCAAAAGGAATTTGTGAAAATTGCATTAACAGTTCCAAGAAAATGTATAGCATTGACATGGAAATCAGACTCCCATCTGGGAATGGAAAGATGGCACACAGAAATATAATTTAAAGAATAAATACGATACTTTTTTGAAAATCTGGTGCCCATACTAGCATACTGTAGGTATTATTTTATAAAGAGCTTCCTTGAACCTCATGAAACCTTGCTACCTCCTTGGATAAATAAATGATGATACTGAGAAGGCAAAGTTGTATGAATATATGATTATATTTTTCACCATATGAATATATGGTGATATTTTTTCTAACCAGGTTTGTTTTCCTTTTTTCTTACCTTTTCTGTATTTTATTTCTATCTTTTTTTTTGCCTTTTAATTTTTTTTTCATGGGAATTTTTATTGGGGGAGGGGGTTGGTGGGATTCATTGGGGTAAAATATGTAGCATGTACAATTGATTGAAATATATGACTGTTATTTTCTGTATTTGGATATTAATACATGAACAGAAGTTTAAATTAAATATTAAAAAAAACACAAATCAGAATTAAAACCCAAAAAAGTGCAATATACAAGTCTAACCTGTGCTTTTTCCTGTTCTTTACAGTTTTCGAAATCCAGGGATTTTCCATTGACCGTTTTGCATTCAGGCTCAGGAATGACGTATTCTGTTCTGATATCAACATCCTTCATATTTGCATCTTTAATAAACAAAACCAAAAACTATTGGGTCAGTTTTCTACTTTTTCAAAAAAGAGAAAGACAAATAAAACTAAGGCTCTCCTTAAAGATAAAAAAAATGTTTTGCAACTAATGCTCAGAAAAAAAGTTGAAAGATTGATGAGAAACAAGAGTTTATGTTGAAAATGTCAATCAACATTTTGGGTTTTAAGTCTTCCAGCAACAAGCCCATCCTGCTTTGAAAGGAGAACGTAGCACCAACATGTCTATCCTTGTTACAAATTCAGCACACAAAATACAAAGGTCAAAAAAAGGGAGTTTGTTCTCTTGCTAACCAACTTAACAGCCCAGTTTTCAGTACAATTTTGCCATATTTTTGTATTGTTTTAAATATAGAATACCAACCTGTATTTTTAAATCTTCACAACATTTTTTTAAAAATAGCATTAATTGCTAAACAATTCTTTCTCATTAATCCACATTTACACAATCTACTATTTTTAATCCAACACTATACTAATTACAAATGCACTAAAGCCAAACTATGAACATGCACAACACTTTCAAAAGAAATATTAAATAATGCTATTGATATACATGGTATTCCAAATTACATTATATTCCTTGAAATTTGAAGAACTCCAAAACCCAAAATGTTACAAAAGGAGAACTTCCAAACCTGGCTGCACAGAGTTTAACAACCAGCAGCTCTTGATAACATCAACAATGCTATCAATTTTTTAAAAACAACTACTGTAAATTAGAAAGTAAAAATAGAAAATGCTAGAAACACTTAAAGGCTCAGGATCTATTTGAGAGAGAGAGAGAAAAACAGAATTAGTATTTCACGCTGATAACCTGTCACTAGAACCAGGAAGAAATAAAAAATCCAACATTTTCATTTGGAGTGATTGGGTTGAGATAATAAAGGCAATCATGATGCAAATTGTGATGAAAAAGTGCTGCAAAGTCACATTAAATCACAGCTGATCTCTGATGGTCATATAAACAGAGAAAAATTAGGATAAAAGGAAAGTGAGGAACAAAACCCTGCTGAAAATCTAAAAATAAAATCAGTGGAGGGAGCGAAACCAACATTACTGGAATAGTAAATCAAAACATACTTTCCACACAAACTGGGAAAGTTAGTGAACAATTTTTTTTATTCTGAAGATGTAGTAAGTCTTATCAGAAAGCAAAATGTTGGTCTTTCATCAAACCTTGTACTTTATTAGAACAGCTTAAGTGAGAAAAGAAATTCTTGCACTCCAGGTCAGTCACCCTAACAGAAAGAAGTACTGCAAACTTATCAATCTGCATTTGATTTCTCCAATGCGTGGTGACACGACCACCAGCCTACTGCAGGGTCAATCTCTGAACACCCAGGAAGACCACCTTAGGGAGTGACTCCACCTATCTGGCTGTCAATCAGCTGACCTGACTATAAACCTGAGCTTGGCCCCTCCTGAGCAGTCACACAGGGAGCCACCAAGGCTGGAACTGGTGTTCAGACTTTTGCTAGAATAAATTGTGGTGCGCTGAGGTAGCAGCAAAGCCAGCACAAACTCAAAAGACTATACAACAGGCTTTATTCCAGTGAAAGTCTGAACACCAGTTCAAGCCTTGGAGGAACAAACACCTAATATTCTGTCTGGGCCCTCTCCAAATGGATGGGATCAAGACTAATTTCTCCAGTTTCCCCTGTGTCTCGCTCTTTCCCTATTTTGTCTCCTTTCGTCCAGCTACCCATCCCTCTCCATTAAGAAAGCTAACCCCTCCCCATCACCTCAGCTTCTTTTCTCTTCTGCCCTCCAACCCACATCCATCCATGACCTATTGTCCGCTGGTCTGCGCTCCTCCCTTTGCTCCTTCTCCCCCCCCACTCAACCCCTCCTTTTTCATTCTAGAGTCTGCGCCTTCTTTTTGCCCCAAACTTTAGTTCCAAATCTTTGTTTTCGGATGGATACTGCGTGACCTCCTGAGTTTCTTTGTGTATTAAACTACA
This sequence comes from Narcine bancroftii, assembly GCF_036971445.1. Taxonomy (NCBI): domain Eukaryota; kingdom Metazoa; phylum Chordata; class Chondrichthyes; order Torpediniformes; family Narcinidae; genus Narcine; species Narcine bancroftii. The sequence continues at coordinate 105,009,066 of NC_091477.1, read as the reverse complement.
AACCCAGTGTCGGCAATTTCCTTCGTTAACTCTCTTTCCAAATTTGTGTGGTTATCATCGGGATATACAAAGCCGTCCGCCTTTGAGATTGTGCCGATCACTCATTTACACTGCCCCTGCGTTTTTATTCCTTCCTTTCCCTCCTGTTCTCATTTGCTTAACCATTCCCCCACCCCAGCCCACCCCACCCCTCCCCACCCCAGCCCTCCCCCCAGCTCACCCTGCCCAGCCCTCCCCTTCCCCCCCCCAGCCTCCCTTCCCCTCCCCCCTCCCCTCCCCCTCCCACTCCCCCTCCCCCTCCCCTCCCCTTGCACGGTTCGTCGATCGAGGTGTCAGCGACCGACGGATGCTCTGGAAGCCGGCAGCGGCCGACTTACTCCGGTTCTCGCTCGAGGTCAACGCGCCCCTTCTGCTGCACCAGTTGCTGGATGTTGCTCTGATCTTGGAATCGGGGGCGAGATTCTTTCAAGCGGCAGCGCGAGGACGGAGTTGATCCGCGACATTCGGAAATGCGGGAGCCGGCCTTTCATTCAACCTCCGGCTTGAACCCGCCGATGACGCCTCCGTCAGAAATTCCGCAGCGACCGCGGCTGCAGGAGGAGGGGAAGTAAAATCCCTGCCGCTACGTCAATCGTTCGCCGCCTTGCATGCCGGGAATTGGGAGGAGAGGGGAAGGGGAGGGGAGGGGGGAGGGGAGGGGGAGGGGGAGGGGGAGGGGAGGGGGAGGGGAGGGGAGGGGGAGGGGAGGGGGAGGGGAGGGGAGGGGGAGGGAGGGAGGGGAGGGGGAGGGGGAGGGGGAGGGGGGAGGGGAAGGGGGAGGGGGGAAGGGGAAGGGAGGGGGGAGGGGGGGAAGGGGGGAGGGAGGGGGAGGGGAGGGAAGGGGAGGGGAGGGGGGAAGGGGAGGGGAGGGGGGAAGGGAGGGGAGGGGGAAGGGGAGGGAGGGGGGAAGGGGAGGGGGAGGGGGAAGGGGAGGGGAGGGGGGAAGGGGAGGGGAGGGGGAAGGGGGAGGGGAGGGGGGGGAAGGGGAGGGGAGGGGGGGAAGGGGGAGGGGAGGGGAGGGGGGAGGGGAGGGGGGAGGGGGGAAGGGGAGGGGGGAGGGGGGAAGGGGAGGGGGGAGGGGGGAAGGGGGAGGGGGAGGGGGGAGGGGGAGGGGGAAGGGGAGGGGGGAAGGGAGGGGTAGGGGGGAGGGGGAGGGGAGGGGGAGGGGAGGGGGGAGGGGAGGGGGGAGGGGGAGGGGGAAGGGGGAGGGGGAGGGAGGGGGAAGGGAGGGGGAAGGGGAGGGGAGGGGGGAGGGGAGGGGGAGGGGGAAGGGGAGGGGAGGGGGAGGAGGGGGAGGGGAGGGGGAGGAGGGGGAGGGGAGGGGGAGGAGGGGGAGGGGAGGGAGGGGGAAGGGGAGGGGAGGGGGAAGGGGAGGGAGGGGGGGATGGGGGGAAGGGTGAAGGGGAGGGGGGAGGGGAGGGGAGGGGGGGAAGGGGAGGGGAAGGGGAAGGGGGAGGGGAAGGGGAAGGGGAGGGGGAGGGGAGGGGAGGGGGGAAGGGGAGGGGGAGGGGGAAGGGGAGGGGAGGGGGGAGGGGGGGTGAGAGGGGTGGTGAGGGAGGGGGAACTGGTCAGAATGCGTGCTCATCTGCCAAAATGTTCTCGCTCGGCCAGCGCTGGGCTCTGGGTGACGCCCCGGGATGCAAGTCTTGATTTCCCTTTTCATGGGCGATGAGCCCTGCTGCAGCAAACTGTGTGGAGAAGCAAAATATTGGGGATTCTGGAAGCCCCAGGGTGATTAAGCAACATTATTTCATCAGAGTTAAATGTTTCACGTTGGTAAAACACAAGATTCTGTTGACACCGTGGTTAAATGGGGGGGGGGGGGGGAGAACATGCTGGAGAAACTCAGCAGATGAAACATTGGCTTTATGTAGCAAAGGTCAAGATACATCACCGACGTTTCTGGCTTGAGCCCTTCATCCCTTGTATCAGAATTTTAGATTATTTCCTTTCCTCCTCCGCTTCCTGGCCTGTCCTCATTTTAACTAGCTCTCCCACACTCACAGTCCCTGATCAAGGTTTCCAGCCCGTAATGTTGACGGCAGGCAGGGTCAGATTAAGGCCAACTGATGCCCTCAGCACTGCTCAACAATGGTTCCCCCTCAACCCTTCCATTGTCAACTGGCACGACACAGGACTCAAAAGTGCAGAATGTGAAATAATAGATTAAAAATTCAGTTTTCTTCCAGACCAGACCTCTCAACTATATAACCTGTATATACAGTATATGTTTTCTTTTCATTTATTGCGGGAGGCCCCCTTTTTGTGGGGTCCGAGTTCAGCTGCACCATGGTAAATCCTGCACCGGAAAATTCTCTGTGATGACCCCTTCCCTTGGTGGCCTATTTTGCTTAATGGTTCATCGAGGCCTGGTTGACAGTTTGTTTTTCTCTTGGTTAATCTCGGCCTGGTTGACAATTTGTTTTTTTCCCACTGATTGCTGCTTGAACCGCTGAGTTCCTCTAACAGATTGGGTGCTGTTTTAAATTCTTTAATATCTGAAGCTTGTGATTCAAGTTGGGATGAGTTTCACTTTCTGGCACTCAGTTGATAAAACACGAACATCCTCTGTGCATCTTGTGATTCTCCTTTGTAAATGGTTTTTTTTTGCCAGGTGCATTAGGCAACCAAAAGTACCTGCACAAATTTTCAATCAACTTCAAAACATCAAAAGCTAATAACATCACCATGACACCACCTCCACCTTGCCAACAATGAACACAGGGGCACTTCAAGGCTAATCTGAGTTCTCTGGTCTCTTTATTTAGAACTACATTTGTTGACAACATCACCATTGCTGACCATTGAATTGGAAATGGTGAATATCACATAGAGATTGCAATAATGAATAATCATTATCTTTGTCTCAATATCACCAAGACCACGGAGCCTACTGTAAATTTTTGGAATAAGAGGCCGAAGGATGACACATCTGTCCATATTGATCAGATGAAGGTGGTGAGAGTTAGTATTTTCAAGTTTCTGGGAGTCTACTAGCACATCGAGATAACCATGATGAAGGCCTCTCTAAAATGTTCAAGGACATTTGGAATGTTGTTGAATATGCAAATTTACACAGATGTACTGTGGAAAGTATACTGACTGGTTACATCATGGCCTGGTTTGGTAATCTAGATGTCCAAGAATGCTGCAAAAGGTATCATGCAAAGCTAAGTCTATTTCCATCCTAAATTTCATCTTACGAAAATACCTGGATCCTGCACTCCGCAATTCCCATGAATGCCTGATAGACATACCTAGTTAACTGGAAACCCTATTATAATGCAGTGTGACATCTAAAATAGTGAAGTAAAAGCATGTTTAATTTATAGAAATAACATCCAAATATATCATAAAATCTGTCAATCTGGGACAAAAGTCCCTCGTGTGTTGGATTATCAGATGCCACTTGAAGTTCTGTGTGACTTTGTGCTCAAAGCATTGGATAAAGTGAAAGCAGAGACTGTAATAAAATCATTTAAAAAGTGCAGTATCTCACATGCAATGGATGGTACAGAAGATGAAGCCACCTCATCAGAAACAGACGAGGATTGTATGATGACTGTTTAAACAGTGAGATTATGGATGTGCTTGCTGCAGTCTTTGCCTCAGACAATGATAGTGATTTTGAAGAATTCTGATTATTTCCCCCCCCCAAATTTTTGTTCTAATATATAAGTAGCATGAAAGTTTGTTGTAGATGCATTTTTGTTTTTCCAAGGATTGACTTGTAGGCCAAATATGCATTGAGCAGCTTTTTGAGTTGATTTTAAGTTCTCAAAATTGGATCTGAGATAAAAATTGACCCCCTATTTTTGAGAGATTTAAATATTGATATATATATATTTGTATTTACAGTATATGTTTATATATCTCAATATAAACCTTTATATATATAGATATATATATATGTATATATCTATACAGATATCTATATTTATATATCTATATAGAGATATATATAGATCTATATATAAATATATATACACACACATACAAAATCAGTAAGAGGACAATTGCTTTCTGAATTAGATTAATCAGACCTTGTCTGTACACCGTATGACTTTCATATCTGTAAAGGATAAAAACTTGGGACGTAATAAAGTTGGGAGCACAGTACTTCAAGGAGATAAAAATGTCAAAATAGCTGACAGTGGCAGCATGCAACTATACTGAGAAATCTAAAGTGCTGTATTTTTTAAAGAAGAAAAAAATCAGGAAGCAAATGGGGTCACAAACCTAAAAAAGGTGCACAGAAAAGTCTGTTGACAGTGGCAGGACACTTTTTTTTAAAGATCTACCCTTCTCCACATCTACTTCTGTTCATTTCCCTGAGAACATCCCGGCTCAAGGGATGCGGTCCCTTCTCGTCCTTCCCTTGGGTGAAGAGCTCACCGTAAACGGGAACAAGGGGGTGGGGGGGGGGGTGAGTCGCAGCAGAAGGGGATGGACGGGGGTGAGTCGCAGCAGAAGGGGGGTGGACGGGGGTGAGTCGCAGCAGAAGGGGGTGGGGGGTGAGTCGCAGCAGAAGGGGATGGGCGGGGGTGAGTCGCAGCAGAAGGGGATGGGCGGGGGTGAGTCGCAGCAGAAGGGGATGGACGGGGGTGAGTCGCAGCAGAAGGGGGTGGGGGGGTGAGTCGCAGCAGAAGGGGATGGGCGGGGGTGAGTCGCAGCAGAAGGGGGTGGGGGGGGTGTGAGTCGCAGCAGAAGGGGGTGAGTCGCAGCCGAAGGGGGTGGGGGGGGTGTGTCGCAGCAGAAGGGGGTGAGGGGGTGAGTCGCAGCAGAAGGGGGTGGGGGGGTGAGTCGCAGCAGAAGGGGGTGGGGGGTGAGTCGCAGCAGAAGGGGGTGGGGGGGGGTGAGTCGCAGCAGAAGGGGATGGACGGGGGTGAGTCGCAGCAGAAGGGGGGTGGGGGGTGAGTCGCAGCAGAAGGGGATGGGCGGGGGTGAGTCGCAGCCGAAGGGGGTGAGTCGCAGCCGAAGGGGGTGAGTCGCAGCCGAAGGGGGTGAGTCGCAGCCGAAGGGGGTGAGTCGCAGCCGAAGGGGGTGAGTCGCAGCCGAAGGGGGTGAGTCGCAGCCGAAGGGGGTGAGTCGCAGCCGAAGGGGGTGAGTCGCAGCCGAAGGGGGTGAGTCGCAGCCGAAGGGGGTGAGTCGCAGCCGAAGGGGGTGAGTCGCAGCCGAAGGGGGTGAGTCGCAGCCGAAGGGGGTGAGTCGCAGCCGAAGGGGGTGAGTCGCAGCCGAAGGGGGTGAGTCGCAGCCGAAGGGGGTGAGTCGCAGCCGAAGGGGGTGAGTCGCAGCCGAAGGGGGTGAGTCGCAGCCGAAGGGGGTGAGTCGCAGCCGAAGGGGGTGAGTCGCAGCCGAAGGGGGTGAGTCGCAGCCGAAGGGGGTGAGTCGCAGCCGAAGGGGGTGAGTCGCAGCCGAAGGGGGTGAGTCGCAGCCGAAGGGGGTGAGTCGCAGCCGAAGGGGGTGAGTCGCAGCCGAAGGGGGTGAGTCGCAGCCGAAGGGGGTGAGTCGCAGCCGAAGGGGGTGAGTCGCAGCCGAAGGGGGTGAGTCGCAGCCGAAGGGGGTGAGTCGCAGCCGAAGGGGGTGAGTCGCAGCCGAAGGGGGTGAGTCGCAGCCGAAGGGGGTGAGTCGCAGCCGAAGGGGGTGAGTCGCAGCCGAAGGGGGTGAGTCGCAGCCGAAGGGGGTGGGGGGTGAGTCGCAGCCGAAGGGGGTGGGGGGTGAGTCGCAGCCGAAGGGGGTGGGGGGTGAGTCGCAGCAGAAGGGGGTGGGGGGTGAGTCGCAGCAGAAGGGGGTGGGGGGGTGAGTCGCAGCAGAAGGGGGTGGGAGGGGTGAGTCGCAGCAGAAGGGGGTGGGGGGTGAGTCGCAGCAGAAGGGGGTGGGGGGGGAGTCGCAGCAGAAGGGGGTGGGGGGGTGAGTCGCAGCAGAAGGGGGTGGGGGGGTGAGTCGCAGCAGAAGGGTGGTGGGGGGGTGAGTCGCAGCAGAAGGGGGTGGGGGGGTGAGTCGCAGCAGAAGGGGGTGGGGGGGTGAGTCGCAGCAGAAGGGGGTGGGGGGTGAGTCGCAGCAGAAGGGGGTGGGGGGGTGAGTCGCAGCAGAAGGGGGTGGGGGGGTGAGTCGCAGCAGAAGGGGGTGGGGGGGTGAGTCGCAGCAGAAAGGGGTGGGGGGGTGAGTCGCAGCAGAAAGGGGTGGGGGGGTGAGTCGCAGCAGAAGGGGGTGGGGATGAGTCGCAGCAGAAGGGGGTGGGGGGCGTGAGTCGCAGCAGAAGGGGGTGAGTCGCAGCCGAAGGGGGTGAGTCGCAGCAGAAGGGGGTGGGGGGTGAGTCGCAGCAGAAGGGGGTGGGGGGTGAGTCGCAGCAGAAGGGGGTGGGGGTGGTGAGTCGCAGCAGAAGGGGGTGGGGGTGGTGAGTCGCAGCAGAAGGGGGTGAGGGGGTGAGTCGCAGCAGAAGGGGGTGGGGGGTGAGTCGCAGCAGAAGGGGTGGGGGGGTGAGTCGCAGCAGAAGGGGGTGGGAGGGGTGAGTCGCAGCAGAAGGGGGTGGGGGGTGAGTCGCAGCAGAAGGGGGTGGGGGGTGAGTCGCAGCAGAAGGGGGTGGGGGGTGAGTCGCAGCAGAAGGGGGTGGGGGGGTGAGTCGCAGCCGAAGGGGGTGGGGGGGGTGAGTCGCAGCCGAAGGGGGTGGGGGGGTGAGTCGCAGCAGAAGGGGGTGGGGGGTGAGTCGCAGCAGAAGGGGGTGGGGGGGTGAGTCGCAGCAGAAGGGGGTGGGAGGGGTGAGTCGCAGCAGAAGGGGGTGGGGGGTGAGTCGCAGCAGAAGGGGGTGGGGGGTGAGTCGCAGCAGAAGGGGGTGGGGGGGGTGTGAGTCGCAGCAGAAGGGGGTGAGTCGCAGCCGAAGGGGGTGAGTCGCAGCCGAAGGGGGTGGGGGGGTGTGTCGCAGCAGAAGGGGGTGAGGGGGTGAGTCGCAGCAGAAGGGGGTGGGGGGGTGAGTCGCAGCAGAAGGGGGTGGGGGGTGAGTCGCAGCAGAAGGGGGGTGGGGGGGTGAGTCGCAGCAGAAGGGGGGTGGGGGGGTGAGTCGCAGCAGAAGGGGGGTGGGGGGGTGAGTCGCAGCAGAAGGGAGGTGGGGGGGTGAGTCGCAGCAGAAGGGGGTGGGGGGGTGAGTCGCAGCAGAAGGGGGTGGGGGGGTGAGTCGCAGCAGAAGGGGGTGGGGGTGGTGAGTCGCAGCAGAAGGGGGTGGGGGGGTGAGTCGCAGCAGAAGGGGGTGGGGGGGTGAGTCGCAGCAGAAGGGGGTGGGGGGGTGAGTCGCAGCAGAAGGGGGTGGGAGGGGTGAGTCGCAGCAGAAGGGGGTGGGAGGGGTGAGTCGCAGCAGAAGGGGGTGGGGGGGTGAGTCGCAGCAGAAGGGGGTGGGGGGTGAGTCGCAGCAGAAGGGGGTGGGGGGGTGAGTCGCAGCAGAAGGGGGTGAGTCGCAGCAGAAGGGGGTGGGGGGGGTGAGTCGCAGCAGAAGGGGGTGGGGGGGGTGAGTCGCAGCAGAAGGGGGTGAGTCGCAGCCGAAGGGGGTGAGTCGCAGCCGAAGGGGGTGAGTCGCAGCCGAAGGGGGTGAGTCGCAGCTGAAGGGGGTGGGGGGTGAGTCGCAGCAGAAGGGGGTGGGGGTGGTGAGTCGCAGCAGAAGAGGGTGGGGGGGTGAGTCGCAGCAGAAGGGGGTGGGAGGGGTGAGTCGCAGCAGAAGGGGGTGGGGGGGTGAGTCGCAGCAGAAGGGGGTGGGGGGGTGAGTCGCAGCAGAAGGGGGTGGGAGGGGTGAGTCGCAGCAGAAGGGGGTGGGGGGGGTGAGTCGCAGCAGAAGGGGGTGGGGGGGTGAGTCGCAGCAGGAGGGGGTGGGGGGTGAGTCGCAGCAGAAGGGGGTGGGGGGTGAGTCGCAGCAGAAGGGGGTGGGGGGGGGTGAGTCGCAGCAGAAAGGGGTGGGGGGGGTGAGTCGCAGCAGATTCAAGTCACGACAAGGAAAGAATACAAAAGTGAAACGGACGATGCAGCCACGATGAACATCAACAAGAAGAAGCAATTGCAACTGGAGAGAGACGTTGACTCCGGGGTTTCCACGAGGTCCGCCGCCCTCCCGGACCCGGACGGCGCGCATGCGTGCCGAAGCGCGAGGCCGCGCGCACGCGCATCGCGGGCAGGCGGCGACCTGCTGGGCCTCCGCGGCCTTGCCCGCTCTTCGATTGCCAAAGGGAGAATGCGGAGGAAGGAGCACGCTGAGCGCGAGTTAAACTGACGCTGACTATGAACAAGGATCTTATGCGCCAGTCGATGGGTTATCATGGGCCCGCGTTGTTGTCCCTTTTGAAAAGTGAGCAATATGAGAACCCAGACATTCAAAGCGTTTCGGCCGAGTTCTTGAGAACAGCGCTGCATCACAGGTAAACGGGATCCGTTTAACTGGGCTCCAGCCTCCACACGGCTTCGTTCGCCAGCAACACCGGAGCCCCACGTCGGGGGCCATGCAAAAATAAATCGTCGCAGCGAAGCAGGGCCATTGCTCGTGGCTCCGGCCTATTGAGTTGGCGTAAACTTACACTAGCGCAGTCCCAATCACGCAGACTCTCCCAGCCCTTTTTGCACCCCCACATCTTGCTGCAGAGTTAACGAAGTACTTTGCTTTAAAAAAAACTCTAGAGGCAAATCGTTTTGCTGCTGTAGGTCAGTGCTCTACTAATTCATTCAAATTCCCAATTGTCCATTTTTTTTCCCCCAAGAACTGCTGGGCGAACAAATGGGTGGAAGGTTGGTTGGTCGGTGACTGAAGACAGATCGGGATTCTCTATTAGGATGTATCTACTGTGTTGTTGTTTTAAAGCCCTTTGTATTGTTTTGAAACCTCCATCTCTCTTGGATCCACCAATTAGAATTTGTGATTCCAAGAATCTGGGGAAAAAAAATCCCTTCTTTTCTTATCCTGGTCACACTTCTCTTTCCTCCTAAATCTTCTCTTGTCGTCAGCATGATTCTTTTATTGTCAAGTAATTTAAAAAAAAATGTGATCCGACACAAAATTTCCTTTTGTCTACCCTAAGGCAGACAAAAGATTCACCATTAGCAGAAAATACCTGCTTCCTCTCTCTCTCTCCCCCCCCCCCTCCCATTTAGAGAAAGAGAAGCAAAAGAGAGTCTCACCTGAATCACTGAGTGTCCATGGATTCGCCTTCAGTCCGAACCAACAGCAACCCGAGCTCCAGATCCACACGTCTGACGAGATCAGGAAGCCTTCAGTGCATTACAACCCCTCTTCCTTCTTAATCCGTCTAGTTCTTGACACCTACTCGTGTCATCTCCAATGCGATGCCAACCTGATATCATTTTTAACTTGTCAGCAAATGTTCTCAAGTTTTGCCATTTATATATCAAAAGATTCCCAAAAATGTATCCAAGGCCTTTTTGTTTTACATAATGGAAAGGTATGGTGACTGTTTCACGATGTAAGGTCTTTTTCTTGCTACTTTTCTCTTAATGCCTTTTTGTTGTTGGAAATTTTCTTCTATTCATCCATATTTTTATCAATTTAAAATAAAATTGTGAAGGAGATTTATGGATAACGTCAGTACTGGAAATTTTTAACTGAAGAAGGACTGAATAGACTATCAATTGGTAAATAAAGATTGATGTTGCTATATTGAGAAGAAGATTCTGTTTTCCATTGAGAGAACAAAAACCCAGAGGATGTAAACAAGTAATTGGTAAAGGATTGGAAAGGCAATAATGGAAGTGTTATGGCAATCACAGTGTGGAAGGATGTAAAAGTTAGGATCTCACCAATAAGAAAATTGTTTTGTTATGTACTTAGGGCTGTGACTTCTACAGATCAACTGTAGAATTGGAGATGTTCGATTGATAGTGGAATATTGTTGTTTCGGTTGACATTACATTGTGTTGCTCTACATTCTACTTTTATGAGGTCTTCAAGTTCAAGCTTATTGTCACAAACAAGGATGCTGTATGAGGTTGACATCTCAGTACAATAAGTTCAAATATGCAGAGTTACAGAGAGAGAAAACACAAGACCACATAATTTTACTATTTTGCGGTCCATTTAGCAGTCTGAAAATAGTGGAAAGTAACTGTCCTTGAATTTGGGAGGTGCATTGTCTCTTAATTTTGAATCTCCTTCCTGATGGAGGTGGGGTGAAGAGAGTGTGGCCAAGGTGAGATGATATATTGGCTGCTTTTTCATGGAAGCGAGAGTTATAGAAGAAGTCAGTGGAAGAGAGAGGGGTTATGTGTGATGACCTGAGCCACATTCACAACAGTTTCTTGTGGACTTAGGTGGAGCAGATATTGTACCACACAAATGATGCACCTTGATGGGATGATTTCAATGGTGTATCTGTAGAAATTGAGATATATATTAATTATTTTGGATCATGTATCCTGCAGTATGAATTGAATTAGTACTTTGGATAGTGTTTGTTCTCTGCAGATTTCTGATTTGTCTGAATGACTTAACTAACATTATTTGTGTTCCATGTGGATAGAAATGGATAATGTGCAGTGGATGATCTTTGACATTGTCCTTCGAATGCTTCGGGTAATATTTACAAAACCTCCCTTGAAAGGAGACTGCCACAAAAGCTTAATTATCCATCTACACAAGAATTGTGTATTCTTGTGTAAAGTACAGTTTCTGGTTGAGGCAATTTTTTAAAGATCTGAAATTTTGGATGAATTGCAGTAACTGAAAATGTATCACATTTGATATATCCTGTTCTCTAAAACTAGATTGTAGTCTGATAATCTAAACTTCTCTACATGATGAGAAGCCACGAGTTCATCAGTGTTGTGGGCATTTATGTATTATACTTTTTATTGAACCTTTGTATTTTGCATGTTTAAATTCAAATATTTTTCTATGATATCAAACTGCAATTTTGGATAAGCTGATATTAAAAAATTATGCATGGTAATTATGCAGGATAATTTTAATATGAAACACTACTATTTTGCAGAAAGGATAGAAGAATTGGTAATATTGGTATACAGCAGTTCATTGCAAGAAAAGCTGACCTTCTTTTTGCTCCATCGTGGAAATCATCTGTTGGCACAGAACTGAATGACGAAGAGACAGAAGGTGATTTGTATACAAGAATTGCCTGAGCTTTTTTTCTTTTTGGTGTTTCCTAGCATTGGAAGAATTTTTTGTTTTCCATTTCATGACAACAGCCTATCACAGGTCCTCAACCTTTTCTTTCCACTCACATATCACTTTAAGTATTCCCAATGCCATAGGTGGTCTGTGATTAGTAATGGATTGCTTAATGTAGTATGTGGGTGGAAAGAAGAAGTTTGAAAACCACTCTTTTAATCGTACCTAATTAACTCCTTATGTGCACGGTCCCATAACTCCAAAGGATATGGGCCAATGACAGTTTTTCTCAAGCAAAATATTTCAATACAAATTGGGTCTAGAGCAGTGGTTCTCAACCTTTCCTTCCCACTCATGTACCACCTTAAGCAATCCCTTGCTAATCACAGAGCACTGATGGCATAGGGAATACTTAAAGTGGTATGTGAATGGAAAGAAAAAGGTTGAGGACCACTGGCCTATCATATTCTTTAAATGAGCAGACATTTTTTTTCCTTCAACTCTTTTGACAAATTGTCTTTCTTCCCTTGTTGTCAGAGGCTTTGCAATATTTTTTTCTAAAACTGTGAGAAGAAATGGTCTTCTGCCTCTACCTTCCATGTCTTGAAGTAAATTAGTGGTCATGCAAGAACATTCTGAAATAATTTTAGTGTTGGAAGTGATTCGATTGGCTTCACTTTCAACTTGGAGACATTAATATGTCAACTAGATTGGTATTTGTTTTGATTATTGAGGGAGTGATGGTCTCATAGAGTCATAACTTTACTGAACAGGCCTTTCTGCCCAAGTTGTCCATGCTGATCAAGTTGCTAGTCCCATTTTCCTGTGTTTGGCTCAAATCCATCTACCCTGGTCCTATCCACATACCTGTTCAAGTGACTTTTAAATGTTAATTTTGGTGTAATTAGCAAACTTGCAAACCAAGCCACTGACATTTTCATCCAGGTCATTAATATAAATGACAAGCAAGAGTGGACTCCACACTGATCCCGGTAGCTGACCACTTGTCACCAGCCTCTAGTCCGAATTGTTTTATATAATTAAAAAAAAAACTTTTATGATCTGTTTTTATATTTTGTGCTATTTTACTCTGATAATATATCTTCTCTTCCTTTATTCTTGCTTAGTTGTTCTATGTTACTTTTTAATGTTTTTCCTATCTTTTGATTTCCCATTGCTCACTGGCTTTGAATCCATGAGCATTTAATTTGATGCCTTTCTTTCTTTTTCCCTTGGTTGTCCAAGGCTGGCTCTCTCCAGCCTTTCACCCTTGGTTTTAACTGGAATATATTTTTGCTGAGCACTGTGAAAATCTCTTTGAAAGTCTTCCACTATGTAGCCTTTGTTCCCAATCTACACTAGCCAACTCCTACCTCATCTCCCTTATTTTAGTATATTATGCCAGTTTTGGGTCGAACTAGTGGATCTTCCATTTGTATGGGAACTTCATTCAGTGATTACTATTTATGAGAGGATTCCTCATGACAAGATTGTTAATTTTACCCATCTCGTTGCATAGGACCAGATCTAAGATAGCATGTTCCCTTTACGGTTCGATAACATACTGTTCAAGAAAACTAATGCAGATGGATTCTTTGAGATCCTTCTCAAGACTACTTCAACCAACTTGATTCACACGCCTAAACATTCCCCATGAAAACTGCTGTCTCAATCTTCCATGCATCAGACATTTGTTGGTTTATTTTCTGTGCCACTGTAATATATTGTGGCCAGTGGACAATTTCTAGCAGTGATTTTTTTAAAAATATTTTATCTTTATGTATTTCCTGTATAGCAATGTAGACAACTCTTCAGAAAGTACTTAATTGACAGTGAAGTACTTTAAGCTATGCAAGCTATTTGTTGCATTTCCACAGAATAAATACAATTACGAATGTTGTGAGATATCTGCCCTGTCTGATAATGAGGGGCTTGTTCTGACATGGTTTCTGAGCAACACAGGATCATGTATTGAGATCGCATTTTTATCTTCCAACATCGAAGTACTCGAGATGGCAGAGGCCGACAGCATCGAATCCACGCTGCTGAAGATCCAACTGCGCTGGGTAGGTCACGTCTCCAGAATGGAGGACCATCGCCTTCCCAAGATCGTGTTATATGGCGAGCTCTCCACTGGCCACTGAGACAGAGGTGCACCAAAGAAGAGGTAGAAGGACTGCCTAAAGAAATCTCTTGGTGCCTGCCACATTGACCACCGCCAGTGGGCTGATATCGCCTCAAACCGTGCATCTTGGCACCTCACAGTTCGGCAGGCAGCAACCTCCTTTGAAGAAGACCGCAGAGCCCACCTCTCTGACAAAAGGCAAAGGAGGAAAAACCCAACACCCAACCCCAACCCACCAATTTTCCCTTGCAACCGCTCCAACCGTGTCTGCCTGTCCCGCATCGGACTTGTCAGCTACAAACGAGCCTGCAGCTGACGTGGACATTACCCCTCCATAAATCTTCATCCGCGAAGCCAAGCCAAAGAATTATGTGAGGTTGAGAGAAGTGGAACTCAGAAAATCAGTATTAATTTGGAAATGTATTTTGAAACCATTTTAAAATGCCATTTCAATTAACTAACTTTTTAAATGTATATTCTGCTCATTATTTCAAATACAATTGGCTTTAGGATAAAAGTAAAATTAAAGGATTTATGTTGATTGAGTTAGAAAAAAGTAGTTCTAAATGTTTCAAAATATTTTTTTCTTCAGATTATTATGCCATCATGCCTCCTTTGGAACAGTTGATGGAGGTTCCAAGTGATGATAAAAGACAGTACTTCTTCCGTGATATTGAACGAGGGGATATTGTGATCGGACGAATTTCATCTATTCGTGAATTTGGATTCTTCATAAAATTGATCAGTCTTGGAGGGGACCTTGAGCGGGACATTGAATCCTTGGAAATAACAGTAAGATAATGATTCCCTTACCTTGTATCGTAAAACACAATATTGTGAAAAGTATGCATTAAAGAATTAACATTTATTTGACAGGGATGAGAACAAACTTGCAGAATATATACGCATTTAAAATCCATTTTCTCCTTGACTTTCATTTTTATATTACAAGCTATAGGAGTGTTTAATTGAGGAAGAGCCAATTAGAATGGTGCAAGGTGGGAACTTGGGAGAGTAAATTGAGCCGAGCTGTTCTAAGGGAAATGAACAGCAGAAATATGGAGGATCTTTGGGGACCACCTGCATGGGGTTCTGGATGAATTTGTCCCACTGAGATGGGGAAAGGATGGTACGGTAAAGGAATCGTGATTGACAAGAGAGGTAGAAAAGTTTGACAAGAGGCATGTGGAGGAATACAAGTTTACAAAGCAAGGAGAGCTAAAATGGGATTTGAGAAAGCCTTGTCACACAGGATTAAAGAAAACTCCAAGGCATTATACATGTGAAGAACAGGATGATGACTTGAGTGAGAGTAGGAGGATTCAGGGATTAAAGGGGGGGAAACGTGCATGTGGTAGGGCAGGTCATTCATTGTTCACCAAGGAGAGGGACATTGGTGGATGCAAGGTCAGCAAAGAGCTGGCAAATGCGAAAGCAAGTTGAGGTTATAAAAGAGGTTGCGTTGGAGATCCTGAAAAACATTACGATAAGTCCCTGGGGCTAGACAGGATATAACCCAGGTTATTAATGTGTCCAGACATTGTTTGAATCAATCAAGGTAGTGGCATTAGATGCGGAAAATGTGTTTGATCGAGTTGAATGGTACTTTTTATTTAAAGTACTTGAAAGATTTAAATTTGGACCTTTTTTTACTGGTTGGGTTAAAGCCTTGTATAAAAATCCTTTGGCTAGGGTGGTGACGAATGGATACATTTCAGATATGTTTAATTTAACACGTTCCACTAGGCGAGGTTGTCCTTTGCCAACAGTCTTGAACCGCTAGCCCAGGCAATAAGATAAAATAATTCCTAAACTTTGTGATGAAATTTATATCGTTTTCATTTACCTGTACTTCTTTTGAGTTGCACAGTCAGTTGGCTGTAGTTAATATATTGATGATCCAAGTTCTCCTGAGGCTCTGGTCTTAAACACACCTTGTAATTCTTTTTTCAAATCTTAAGATTTTATATGGCCTCTAATTATTTGAGGAAGTTGCAATTATCTATTTTGTCTTCCGAAAGATGTGAAAATGTGAGGACACAGCACTGATATTTAAGTACACAAAACCTTTATTTGTCCAGCTGTAACTTTAGGACATCTAAAATACAGAAAGAAAACGGAACAATATATGTGAATTAACTGCTTAAAATATTGCTATTTCAGGCACTTTGTCCCATAAGAGATGTACCTTCACATGGAAAACACGAAGATCCTTTGTCTTACTTTCAAGTAGGAGATCTTGTAAGAGGTACTGAGAGTTGATATGAATGTTGAATGGAAAGTTGTTGTCAACTGAAATGTTGAACTCAACTTTTACCATGTATTTTTTTCATATTTCTGTTTTGCAGTTGTTGTAAAAGATGTTGATCGTTACCATGAAAGACTTGCGGTAACTTTGCGCCTTTCCATTCTTCCATCTCATCTTTCTCATTGGAAACTAGGTGTTATAAGTAGTGAAGATCTTCCTGCGCACTACAGGTACAAAAATATTTCTTTTCTCTTCCATCAAACTGAATGAGAGAAAACTTGAAGTTTGTTTCTCAACGCAGTATGTGTGTTTCTGTTTAGTTTTAAACTGTTTTTCACCCCCACAAACCCAACTTCAGCAACCACACTACCTGAGACTTGCGGCCTAGTGGTTACAATATGTAGACGAGGCCCTAGTTCGCAATGAAAACAAGTTAATCTTCTAAGGTAACTTCACTGTCAGCACTGGAAACTACCTCTAGGTTTCTCTGGCAAGGAGATGCTCTTCCTGAGGGAAAACGTGGAATGTGGCCTTCTCGTAGTCAATGCCCTGTGTGGTCAGAGAAGGTTCTACAAGACCTGTGAAGAAGATATTGCCAGCTGCTTGTGTAAGTGATTAAGGGCTGCAATGGCATCACATCACTTACTCAGTGACAGGTACAGGGAACCCCACTTTGTAAATCTGTTCCAGTTATGGAAAATAATTCTTGGAGAATTCATAAATCACTACCCAATAAACCCGCAATGAGCTTATCAGCTTCATCCACTTTGTGTCCAACTTCCACCCCGATCTCAAAGTCTCCTGGTCTCCCCTTCTTGGATCTCTCTCGTCTCCATCTCAGGAGACCAGCTTTCCACTGATATATACTCCAAACCCTCCATCTCCCACAACTACCTGGACCACACTTCTTCACACCTTGTCCCCTGCAAGGATCCCCCTTCTGTCAATTTCTCTGTTTCCGCCGCATCTGTTCCCAAGATGAGTTCTTCCAGTCCAGAGCTTCTGAAATGTCTGCCTTCTTCCACAAACGTGACTTTCCCTCCACCACTCAGCCCTTACCTGCATCTCCTCCATTTCCCATTCATCTGTCCTGATCCCCTCTGCCCCTAGACGTAACGAACAGAATCTCTCTCATCCTCACCTACCATCCCACCAGCCTCTGCTTCCAACACATCATCTGCTGGAATTTCTGGCACTTGCTACAGGATCCCACCACCAAACATTTATCCCTCTCGGCCTTCTGCAGGGACCGTCACCTCCGCGATTCCCTTGCGCACCCATCCCTCCCATCCATCGCACCCCCACCGGGACCTTCCCCTGTATCCGCAGGAGGTGCAACACTTGCGCTGACACCTCATCACCACGGTCCGGGATCCCAAACAGGCTTTTCATGTGAAGCAACACTTCACTTGTACATCTAGAGCAGTGGTTCCCAACCTTTTACTTTCCACTCACATACCACTTTAAGTATTCCCTATGCCATAAGTGTTCTGTGATTAGTAAGTGATTGCTTAAGGTGGGATGTGAGTAGGAAGGGAAGGTTGAGAATCACTGCTCGAGACCCAATTATTACTGAAATATTTTACGAGAAAAATTGCCCATTTCCTTTGGAGTTATGAAACTGTGCACCTAACGAATCAATTTGGAATGATTAAAACAGTGGTTTTCAAACTTTTTTTTTCCACCCGCATACCACCTTAAGCAATCCCTTATTAATCTCAGAACACTTATGGCATAGGGAATACTTAAAGTGGTATGTGAGTGGAAAGTGAAAGGTTGGGAACCACTGATCTAGAGGATCCTTTGTGGTATTCTGTACATTGGAAAAACCGGTTGCAGACTGGGAGATTGCTTCGCTTAGCACCTCCGCTCCGTTCGTAACCACAGTTACCTCCCAGTGGCCAACCATTTCAATTCTGGGTCACCTTCCCGCTCCCACATTTCTCTATGGTCTTCTGTTCTGTCCTCTCCTGACCACCCACAGATTTTTGACTTTACTGCTTTACATTAAATCTGCTTGCCTTTTCTTCCCCCTCCCCCTTTCCTGTCTTTCCGGTTCTTGCACCCATGCAGCCCTGCCATCCCCTCCCCTCCCCCTCATTGCTGCTGACCCATCCCTCCTTTCTCCAGCTATTATCTCCGGCCTTGCCAACCCCCCTCCCCCCCCCCCCCTTCCCCCTCCTACTCTTTTGTTCGGACACTTGCTGACACTTTCTCATGCTTTGATGAAGGGCTGAAGCCCGAAACGTCAGTTATGTATCTTTAACTTTGCTACATAAAGGACACTGTGACCTGCTGAGTTTCTCCAGCATCTTGTGTTTTTACTTGACCCAATAAAATTTGTCGTCACAGGATTTGTATTGGGGTGGGGGTGCGTGGGGTTAGGTGAAAGAGTAAATAGATAAGCATGAAAGTTTATTTTTCTTTCATCTTGCATTACTTGACGCAAGTACGGATAACATGGATTAATATTACAGACTTCTCTGCCAGAAAAATAGACCCTTTATTAATTCCAGTTCACCTTTTTGATCAAAGGATATAAACTTGAAATGCTAATTATTTTTATCTTTCCATAGATGCAGCCTAACCTGATGTCTCTCTTCAGCATTTTTGTTTTTATTTCAGATCTTTCGCATCTGTTGTTTTTGCCTCTCAGGAAGTGTTGAAACTGGGTTCAATTATATGTTTGGAAACCCAAGACCTAATTAACCATAAATACAAATTGTTCTTGGGCTTAAATACACTGGAAAGGGGAGAAAAACCATCTACGAACAAATAAAGCTAAGATCCAACAATATTGTGTTACCTAGATAACAGATTGATTGGGGGGCGGGGGCGGGGGAGAGGCACGGGGACAAATTATGATGATAAGGATTTCCAAGATTAGTCAAAGCCCAGTCACTCAAGGAATCATTCCATTGAGCCAAACATGGAGGATTGGTCACTGCCAGCTGGAAAGGTCTTTTGCAATGAAAACATAGTCTTTAATTCCACCCAGAGTTCACCATCTCTCGCAATTGCAGCAAAATCCATGTCCTTTGCATGCTCTGACCTCCCATCCATTGAAGACGAGTGTGACATGCTGCCTCAAGAAGGCAGCCAACATCACAAATGACATTTACTAAATTATCCTGGCCACAGTCTCTTCTCACTGCTAACTGACCATTCACCTCTAGGTTCAAAAAGAGTTACCTTTCAACAGCACTTGAGGACTTGAAGTTCCCTTGGTCTACTCTGACACGACAAAAGGACTGTATGCATAATTACAAAGTTACTTTTTTCCCACAAAGAAAACTGATTATTATCTCTCTATCTTCTGTGTTTATTGTCTAAGGTTCCTTTATTGTCATGCAATAATACAGAAAATGCAATATTACACAATTTACTTTTGCCTGCCTGGTGGCAAGCAAAGAGCTGCCAATAGTATTGCCCAGCGTCCCTTACAGTAAGAAAGAAAGAAGAGCAAAGAGAGTCCCTTCAGATACAATGAGTGTCTGTGGATTCGCTTCCAGTGCACACGCAGCCTCTCCAACTTCACAGATCCCTGTTCAACCCATTGGCAACCCAAACTCCTGATCCAAACCTCTGATGTGTTTAGGAAGCCTTCAGCGACCGAGGCCCTTCAGTGGCAATTCCGGAGGAAGCTAGAGACAGAGTTAGATGCATGCCAACTATGGCATGGAGTGCAGGCCGTTAAAGCCTACAGAGGGTGAACACCATAGATGACTGTGATGCTTCACTACCCATTGAGCTGAACTTCAACACCCACCTTGAGAAGGAGAACCCAACAGTGCCTATGAGAATCCCTGCAAAGGCTGAGGACCCTCTGATATCTGTCTCTCAGAGCATCATTCAAGAGGGTGAACCCTCACAAGGCATCAAGCTCTGATGAACTACCTGGCAGAACAATCTATGCCAACCAACTAATCAGAGTGTTCACTTTGCTGTAGTCAGAGGTTCCCTCCTACTTGAAAAGGGCATCAATCATCCCAGTACCCAAGAAGAACAGAATGAGCTGCCTCAGAGTATTGCCCAGTAGCACTAACATCTACTATGATGAAATGCTTTGAGAGGTTGCTCATAGCCAGAATTGAATCTAAGCAAAGATCTAGACCCACTGCAATTCGCCTTTTGTCACATAGGAAGACCACAGTCAATATGAATTAGAAATGTCTCCTCCTCACTATCAACAAAGATCCACCTCAAGGATGCATGCTTAGCCCACTGCTGTACTGACTATACATCCATGTGTGGCCAGGTACAATTCCAAAGCTATTTACAAATTTCCCAATAACGCAACAGTTGTCGGGAGAATCACAAATGAGGAAGCGTACAGGAGGTAGGTCGATCAGCTCGTTGAGTGGTGTCACACCAAGAAATTTGCACTCAACATTAGCAAAATGTTTTGTTTTACTTCAGGAGGTTATGGTACCTTACACAAGGACTCCTAAGTCCCTTTGCATCTCTTAATTCAAATAGTTTGCTCTTTTATTCCTTCTACCGAAATGCATGATTGTACACTTTCCAACATTGTCACTTCTTTGCCCATTCTAATCTATCCAAGTCTTTGCCCCGCCACCTATTTTTGTTTCATCTACAAACTTGGCCACAAAAGCATTTATTCCCCAATCCAAATCATTAACATACTACGTAAAAAGTGACCCAACACTGACTCACGTGGAACATCACTAGGCCACTTGAATAGGATCCCTAATTCCCACGTTCTGTTTCCTGCTAATCAGCCAATGCTCTTCCCATGCTGGTATCTCCTGTAGTTCCGTGGGCTCTCATTTTGTGAAGCAGCCTCATATGCAACATTGAGATCGCCTATCAATTTTCTAAATTCTGGAGTGCAGACTTGATCTGATAGGTATCAGATTCCAGTGTTCAGTTTGATCACCTTTGTTTCATTCTTTTAATTGTAAGTATATCCTACTTTCCGCAAATGGACCAGATACATGATCTCAAGTGTATACTAAACAGAGCACCATGTAATTACAGTAGCAGCTAATGGTTCCTTTGTTGCTTCATGCTGTTGCAGAAAAGTCCAGTGTATTGTTTGGTCTTATTGCCATGTTGTACAGGCATTGTAATTTTCAGTGATTCATGTATGAGAGCACGTAAGAGATTCCTCTGAAAGCTAGTACCTTTCACTCTCTCACAATTAAAAAAAAATCTATTTTGTAATTTTTTTCTATAAAGTAAATGGCTTTGAATTTTTCTGCATCCTATTCCATCTTAATTTTAAAAGACAATATCAATGAAATTATAATTTGGATGATTTAAAAAAAATAGTGAATATCCTAAAATATTCAACTACCGTGCTTTGGTTGGTTTTGTGTCCACTCGCTCACGAGGACAGTTGTGGCCTCTTGTAACATCCCCTCCAAGAGAAAGCGTCACCAACAGTGAAGCCATCCTTAACTACTGGTGTTCAGTGTGAGACATTTGGTACTTTGCACATTATTTGGTCTCATTTGATAAGATGTTGTTTTCTATTCTAGTATCACATTCCTGGTCTCACAAGTACAATAGGCAAGAAAAAAATACACTTTTCAACTGATTCCGACTGTGCATTTCAACAGAATAAGACTTTGCTTTTTTATCAACAGGCGAAATTCCCTGCTGAGCAGTCATGGTACAGAAACGTATGATGATGTTTTACACCAGACACTTGGATTTGCTAATCCATCAACAGTTGAATATTTATTAAGTAAACTTGGAATTAGTGAAATTGAATCACCATCACTGATGAGAGGACTGCAGAGGTGATATTTCATAATTCATATATTTTGAGACTGTTTCAAAGATGAAATGTGAGATGTAGCGCTCAATTTAGAATTGCAATATTTTTCAATTCAGTTGTTCGACCATTTCTTTCAATCTGACATCAGTGAAATATTTGTCTCCATCAGAAACTGAGGTCAGAAGTCCTATTTGTCACAAGCACTTTCTTAGATGAAGTATCACCTAAGGCACCACAAATGGGTGTTTGGGAGGGATGAGGCTGCATTGCTAGAAGCTTGATGGAAAAGAAATTTTGACAAAAATTAATTTTTGAATGGAATTTTATTAAATAGTGTCATGTTGGAGAATAACTTTAATTGCAATTGATGGGGTGAAGGAAAGTGAAAAATTTGGAAGCTAGAGGATAGTTGAGGCTGTCCAATTAGATTTTAATGGAGTTCAGAAAAGATTTTGCAGATATAAATAGAAAATGTGTTGAAGAGCATGGAGTCAGTGAAGATAGGGCAGAACATGAGTGATGAATTTTTAGGCAACTTGAAGTATGTGGATGATGATGAAACAAGGCCATGTTGAAGGCATTTGAATTTGGAGATGCCAGAGCAGCTGCTTAACTGTAAACAATTGAGAATAAAGTTAGATGCCAATGAAAAATATGATTAGAATTTAATGCTTCAAACATGAGTTTTCAGGTTTAAATGAGAAACCAAATCTCGACACAGTCCTTTCTCTCGTTTTCTGCTCTCATTATTTCCACAATGCCTCTGGGATCTGCAGAGGTATCATTTGAAGACTAATTTTAGCATTGTAATCGACATTAATCCCAAATACTGTATTAAATCCTTGTTTAATCTTCCCACCCAGCTTGCTTACAGGAGATAAACCTTTCAACCTATTTCCCATCCATCTCTGATCATGATCACTTGTCGCCATCACCACTCTGTGAGCATCTCCTTCCAAACTCTTTTCACTATGTATAGAAAAAGACTTTCCAACTTATGAGTTAATTGTGCTTAATTGGATTGATACTATTGAATGATAGGAACTTGATAGATGGGTGGTAACACCTTCACCAAATACACATCCCCTGAAATGAAACTTCTGCACCTTGTAATACCTTTTCCACCAGTTATACTTGAATTTTTCAAGTTGGCCATGTGAATCTCTTCCAAATCCTATTCCCTATTCTTGTGGCATTTATCCCATTGCATTACTTTAATCCAATTCCCTTGCCATTATCTGGTGTCCAACAAAGAACAGAAAACCCCTGGTATCCAGCACCTATGGGGATTGGTAGATGCCGGATAATTTTACTTTCTCGTTGCTTGAGATAGCATGTGGCGTGTATAGCAAACCAAAGGTAAAGCACGCCAATTTTAAAATTCTGTATTTTTTACCTATTTCCTTTTTTTTAGTCAGTTGCTTGAGGTTGCCTTTTGTTTGAATTCTGGATAACAGGTGTTTCAGTGTTGTTGACTTTCACAACATTCCCACTTTAACCTCAGTACTAAGCATTCATTCTCAGTGATTTTTAAATCCCCATACTACCCTCTGAGTTCATTAGCTGTTTTCCAACGTACATCCATGGTGAAATCTTTGCTTTTTGTCATTGAATGAGAGCTTGCTATTCCCATAGTTTTAATTGTATTACTTTTATTGTTCTTTCGCTTGCTCTCTACCAACAACTATTTTTTCCATACCAATTCCTTTTTCTTGTGCATCTGAGAGAAAGAACTCGCTCCTTATTTATAATTGTCGCAACATTCCTGCTCATTTCTACTTTCAGTATCTGATTCTTCTTAATGGCCATTGCTATTACCCATTCTGCTACTTTTTGCTCATTCCCCATCATTTCTCACAACACAGGAACACAAGAAAATAGCAGGAGCAGAAGCTTTGGAACATCAAGATTTTTAAATGTTACGTTTTCACTATTATAACTGCAATTTGTTTGGTGATCTGGGACATTAATGACTTCATTTGTGCTGTGGCCTTGAAAGCGAAACAGAAATTGTACATCATTTTGCTATTGACGATACTTGTTCCTGCAACAAAATGTAGATGTTGGAACACTCAAAATAATAGCAGAAAATGCTGGAAATATTCATTTTTAATTACTGATTTCCAGTATTTGCAGTTTATTGATTTTATTTTAAATGCTCTGCCTTCTGTTTGCCCTGAAGTCGAGACCATTGAATAGCCATGTAAAATGTTCAATTTAAATATTTTATCAGGTTGTTGAAAGTTTGTTCTTGTCCTGCCCAGACACTGCTACTACAGTATTTATGAACTCTGAAACAATTCTGTTCAGCTGATCTGAAAGTTGATAAATTTGTGACTGTTCATAGATTTTCAGTTAAATGTCTTAGAATAACAAAAAAGTTTAATGAATCTTTCCTTCCTTCAATAGCAAAAATTTCCTGGGAGATGACTATGCTGCTATCTTAAGGAAAAGACAGTCAACATCTTGGGCATTAAAGTGGTACGTATTTACAATTTGCTTAACTTAATCCAATTCTAAAGTGTTTAACTGTTCTCTGTTCTGTCTGCTCTCAAGGAAGGAAATCCAAAGCTTTTTCAAATTTTTTTTAATAGAATGCTCCATTTGGATGTAGCAATGGCGGATTAACTACCATCTGGGCCCTTAGGCTGAGCTTTAGTAAGGCCCCTCCTGACTTTGCCCCCCCCCACCTCAGGTGACGCAATCTACTCACATATTCTAAATTTATCCGCTGGGTACGTACTCTAGGTGTGCGTGTGTACACTGTTCTTGGCAATGGCAGGATAGAATTGATGGGCTGGGTGGCAATAGCCCATTAGAAAGGGATACATAAGGAGGGGTGCCTTGGTGCTGGGCCGGCTGCTGACATGGACCTCATCACTGGGCTCTGACACAGGGCAGTATTTGGGGCAGTTTGTCCAGTTCTTGTTTATCCCCTTGGCTTACATCAGCCACAGCTAGTCGCCCTGCCTATCAAGCATTTATAATGACCATTGCAATTTTCAAACTCTGGGTACAGTTTCTAGAGACTGTCATTCATAATTTAAACAACATGAATAATTCAAGTGAACACTTACTCTGCTCCCATGGCGTAGAGTCCAGGGTTAATTTAATCAGTTGTCCTTGACTTTTCCGTGAGCGACGCTGACACTGCAGGAGCTGAGCTCTGCTGCAGGAGGCAGACCTCAGACTCGAAAGGGGTTTTACAAATGCGAGCATTGATTGACAGGTAACATTTGGATCGGTGGAGCCAGAATTGATAGATGGGACTGAGACCCTGCTGCTATTGTGTGAACGCGGTATTTCTGCGACCACGAGGTTCAAGCCTTGATTGAGCAACTAGTACGACTATATCATATTACTATATATAATGTTGTACTCGTACTACATACAAAATAAAATATCGTAAAGACAAGTTATATGAATTAATCACAGACCTTTTTCTCCCATACTCGCAACATAAAAGCAAATTAGCACCTGTTTGGATCATGATAGGGGGACACGGCTATTTGTTAGTGATTTATCCATCACATCATGCTGCCCCAGATTATTTAATAGATGTATTCCCTTTGTATGGAAAGTGAGTGACTTGGGGCCCAGTTGGGGGATAGGTAGCTTTGGTGCCTGCTGCCGGCAGTGCCGGGTCATGTCGTGGGGGGCTCCTAAATTATTCTTTGTTATCCAGCTTACTGGAGATTATGGGCAGGATTCAAACCTCCCCCCCTCCCCACCCTCTCCAATCCTCCACTTTCCCACAAAATGATGAGATTTTTAACATCTCTCCGACCAAATGTTATGTTAAAAATCTAATTGTTTGGTGGTGGGAAGGTGGAGGACTGGAGAATGGGGGTTAAATTAAAGCAGCTCACCCAGAGCACCTGGAGGCAGTTAATGGCACTCTGGTCAGTCTGTTGGGCATCCACCAATCATGCAGTGGTGCCCACCAGAAAATATACAAAAGTTAAATACTGAAATATCTTGGGGGGGCTTGGGCCCCTTTACCCTCTGGGCCCCTAGGCTTCAGCCTACTCAGCGTAAGAAGTAATATTGCAATTATATTTAAAATATTGGATGTTTCTTCCAATGAGTAATTAAAAATCATCTGAGAGGAAGCATTTTTTTAATCTACTTTGTATTATCTTCAACATTTGTTCATAATTTTGTGAAGTTATTTATCTTAAAATCTATGCATTTGTCGTATTTTGGTAAAATGTTTTTATTTAAGGTTAAGGATTGCAGCTTTTAAATATTTGTTCCATTTTTGTGCTCTTTGGAGTGGAAGGTGGTTGAGCACAGGAAGGTTTTCTCAAACAGTACTTTCCTATCAATTACACAAAACTACCCAAGCACAAAGTTACCAATGGCCTTTGAAAACACTGTCCAATACTGCATCCCTTTGATGTACTCTCACTTTCGGTCGGTACATTTTTATGATTATTTGTGTGAGATTAAAATGTTGTCATGTGGTGAAGTTTTGAAGCATTTTTCAAGTTTATCATCCAATTGTGCGAGTACAGTCCCAATGAAAGTGTTTTCCAGTCCTCGGTGCAACACCCTACAAACACACATAACACACATACAGACCAACGAAACATATGCACAGAACGTATCAAGAATTATTTAAATAAATAAATATTATTACATCTAAAGTGAGTCAAGAAGGGTTTGCATGAGCAGTTCAGTTGTTCAACAATCTCACTGCCTATGGGAAGAAACTGCTTCTAGCTTAGTGGTTCTGGCTCTAATACTCATGTATCTCTTTTCTGATGCGAGTGGCTGGAAAATGCTGTGTGCAGGGCGGAAGAGTCCTCGCTGATTTTGCAACCCCTCCTTGGACAACAATCATGGTAAATCCCATCAATGAGGGGGGAGGGAGATGTCCTGTCCTGGAGGAGATGTAACTTTCTGCCATTGGAGAGGATTGTTAGGGACAGGGTTTGCTTAATTTTGAAAACCAGATCTATTAAGGATATTCATCATGGCTTTGTGCAGAAATGTTCACATGTTACAAATCTGAGAAGGTGATAAAGGTGATTGAGGGTGAAGTAGTGGATGTTGCCCACACAGACCTCTGTGAGGCATTTGACCAAGTTCTTTGTGGCAGGCTCATCCAGAAGATTAAGGCATATGGTATAGATGATGACACAAATATGATCAGACATCAGCCATCTGGCCCATCAAGCCTGATGATCTGGTCTTGGACTCTTCTCCACTTATCCACCTGTTCTCAATCACCCTTAATTCCATATTCATCAAAAATCTCAATTTACTGGAGTGTGTGATATCCATCCTGCCCAATCCTACCATTTAAATCCTAGCTCAATTTACTGGCTGAAAATCATCAATTTACTTTTGAAGGGATTCGAATCCATGGATCACTAACACGGAAATAAATTGGAACACTGAGGGAATCAAGAAGTAGGAAGATCATGAGGAAGATGATTTTACAGACCTCGAGTTTCTGGTTTCCTTATTGTGTATTGATAGAGCCCAATAACATTTTACACAGGATTGTTCTAAAAGAGAGTGGAATACAGTCAGCCTGCTTCAGCATATCATAAAAGTGAATTCTAATCCCCAGTAATGGAACTTTAAAATTATTCTTTTGCTATGATGTTTTTCATTCAATCCTCCTTGCATGAGTGTTGAACAAAATGCTGTTAATGCAATCTATCAGCACCTCTATTTGACTTGGAAAGAAGCAAGTTAATGCTCATCTGATTCAACATTGAATTGAATTTGTACTTATTTCCGACAGCGTCAAGACTGGAGTGGACCATTTTAAAGCAGGACAGTATGTAGATGCCATGAATGAGTACAACAAAGCTCTAGAGATTGACAACAATAACGTTGAAGCTCTTGTGGCTCGTGGTGCTCTGTAAGTATATGAGAGATTGGGGGTGCACTTAAATGGCCTTGCTGATCTTAACATCTAGATATTTTAAGAGTTTTAGATATAATCTATTCATGATCCATGGCAAAAAAAAATCTTACCCTAATGGTGTTGACCAAGAAATTCATGAAGTTTGAGCTCCTAAATCAGAATAACTCATAGAGTTGTGTAGGTGGCTTCAGTGGCTCTGTTTTAGAGAGATCGGGATTCTTATTGCTACTCAATGACCTCTGTTAGCACTGTGAACATGGGTATTAAATAATATTGGGCATTGCTGTGAAGTGGTGCTGCAGTCCACTTGTTCTAGGTTTCACTTGAATGGCCTCAGTTAAAGCACAGAATGCTGGAGGAACTCAGCAGGTCCAACAGTGTCTATAAGAGATAAAGATATATCACCGAAGTTTTGGGCTGGAGCCCTTTCTAGATAGGGTTTCCTGTGTTTTTACTCCAATCATAGTGTCTGCATACTATCTTGTTTCAGTTCACTACCTTCCATCAGATGAAAGGTAATGGTGAAATGCAGGAAGGGAAGAGAAATCACATTGTGGTTTGTCAGTAGTGTGCACAACTGTTATGAGCCCATAGGACCCCAAAACCCAGCAGCAATAGGAATTCACCAAGACAAATGGATACTTAAACAAAAGTTACTTTTAGTGATCTTTAAACATAAAAACAGGATCAAACTTTAACTTATTACTATTAACTTAATCCTCTTCTAATTCTTAGCACACATGTATGTGATGTGTAAAGAACTTTTCTTTAATTCACAGTCCAATCTCACTTCTCACTCCTCCAAGTTCACTGGTTGCAGGCAATTCTTATAATGTGCACAGAATTTAACATTTATTAATTTCACCAGGCTTTGGTGCTTGAAAGGTAATGTTTACCGCTCAGGAAGGTTCTTGTTGGCTTTCAGAGAGAGAGAGATTTGTTGCTTGTTGGTCATCCACAACTGATTCCTTCAGTATTCAGTGTCTGTCTGAAGAAACTTGCCCCATCAGGGTTTTCCAGATGATAACCTCTTTCTTTCAGTTCACCACAGAGTTCCTTTTTGTTTCCCTTATTTCAAGTGAAACATTATGCAGCCAGTCCTCTCATCTTGTATAGACTACAATGGGTTTGACCAGGCTGAACTCAGAACTTACAACATGTCTTCAAAATGTTTTTTTTCCACAAGCTTTCCAGCTTGTCCTGTTCCAGTTCCTGCTGCTGAACTGTAGAACTGAATTCTCTCTCTCTCTCTCTCTCTCTCTCTCTCTCTCTCTCTCTCTCTCTCTCTCTCTCTCTCTCTCTCTCTCTCTCTCGGAACAGCCAACTGCACTCAGACAGACTGTGGCTCTGGACCCAGTCTTCTGAGTTTGTTCATCTGTTGCTTTCCAAAACAATAATCCATTACTCCCCAGCATTTCCAATTACTTGTGAAGTCCTTATAGGCATTCTTCAAAGTTTTTGCTTGGAGCCTGAACTGTCTGTCTTGAGCAGAGCTCTGGTATTTTAAATGAGATCTGTTTTGAAGTGTTTGTGACCTACACTTAAAAAAAACCTGCCCCAATTTACCTCCTTTAAAACATATCAAATACAATATAAAATATAACATAATCTGTCACACAACAAAAACAGGAAATGCTGTAGATAATAGGTTAGGCAACGTTTGTGGGGAAAGAAATAGTGTTAATATTTCAGAGTGAAGACCCTTTACCAGAATTGAGGAAAAAGAGAAAATGTAAGTTGATACAGAGAGGGTAGAGGAGGGTTGGATAGCCTATCCTGTCATATTTTGGAATGTGAGCTGTGAGGCAGACACATGCAGTTTGTTAAAAAAGATATTAACAGGTAATGGAGGAAAATATGTTTAATGGAATAAAAGAATTGTTCTCTTTGGGGAGATTAAGACTGAGCTGTGTTGATTGGAATTTATAATGTTTGTGAGGTGATCTCATTGAGATTCAGAAAATCCTGAGAGAAATTGACAGTGATTGTTGAGAACATCTCCTAGCTCATAACTTTTGCTGGAAAGTCCAGAAGTCAATGACATAACCTTGGGGTAAGAGTTTGGCCATTTACTTTGTGGACTGTTGTGTTTTACTCACAGCTTACTTGCCAATCCACCACTGGATAATTTTTTGTTGTAGAGGGTTTCAAATATCTTGAATTCTCTTTGTGAGCTTTGGATGCTCAAGTTGAGGTAGTATATTCAAGTTGAAGTAGTATGGAGGACTGAGAGAACATGAATATCAGGCCACAGTGCTGCTTTAAGGCATCGGATCAACCACTGCAAAGCAGGCTTATTGGATCATTGGTTTACTCTTCCTGTGTCTTGTGTTAATGCATCTTACAATTTGGTTAATGTTCACTTCTTCAGGATTTAAGTTCCCCATCAATTTCCACAACTTATTTGTAAGTCAGAATTTATTCTCTTTTTACTTTAGCTATGCAACAAAAGGAAGTCTAAGCAAAGCCATTTCTGACTTTGACTTGGCTTTGGAAACCTGTCCAACCCACAGGAATGCAAAGAAATATCTCTGTCAAACCCTAGTGGAAAGAGGAGGCCAGTGAGTGTGAAATTACTTATTTCGTATTGAATGTTATGGTTGCTAAGTTTTGTGTTCCGTAAAGAGCTCCTATTACATTCACTGAACTAAAACCATGCATACTTTTTCAGGTGCGGAATGGGTTAAGGACGGTATGATTTTACTGCAATACAGACACCTAATTAGATTTTTAAAAAAAAGTAATATATTTTGTTTCTCCATTTGGTCTAGTATTCCAGTTTTTCATCATTTATAGTTAAGCAGCAGGAGTTCTGGCAATTGGCATGGATGGTTAGCGGTGAGCAATAAATGTTGGCCCATGCTGTGACTGAATACAAGAATTTAAAATAATTTTAATACACAAAATTGCTGTAGAAACTCAGCAGGTCCTGCAGCATCCATAGGATGCAAAGATATATTTCTGGCCTGAGCCCTTTAAGGTATGAGCTAAAAGCAGGTAGGTGTCTGAATAAAAAGAGGAGGGAGGAGGGAAGAAGGGGCAAGAAGAAGAGCATCGTCCAAGAGGTCGGTGGCCATGAGAGAAAAGCTGAAAATTTAATGGGAGAGTGGGTACTCTGTGAATGTAGTACTGGCAGAAAGGAGACAGCTTTAGGGAAAGAGAGAGACAAGGGGAGGGTGGCTGGAGGAAAGGAGACATGGGGATAAGGAATGGGGGGGGGGGGCGGGGGGGGCACCTTAATGGAAACTGGAGAAATCAGTGTTAATGCCATCTGGTTGGAGGATGCCCAGAAGGAATATGTTGTTCCTCTAATTTGTGGGTGGTCTCAGTTGGGCTGTGCACGAGAGCATGAAAAGACATTGGCATGTGAATGGGGTGGGGAATAGAAATAGATGGCCACTGGGAGATCCTCCTATCTTATTGCAGCAGACAGATCAAAGGTGCTCATGAAGCGATCTCCCAGTCTGTGTCCAGACTCCGATGTAGAGAACACACCAGATGTAGTAGATGACCGCTGCAGATTCACAAGTAAAGTATTGCTTCATCTCATTGCCCCACCAGCCTCCACATCAACATCATCCACCACCATTTTCATCACCTAATATGTGATCTCGCCACCAAACACATTTTCCTTTCTCCTCCTCTCTCTGCCTTCCACAGGGACCACTCCGACCATGACTCCTTGTCCACTCCTCCCTTCCCACCAATTGTTCCCCTTGGCATCTCCCCCTGTGACCTCTGGAAGTGGCAAACTTGAGCCAACACCTCCCGCCACCATTCGGCACCCTCCAACCAGCTGGCATTAACATAGACTTTTCTGGTTTTTGTTAGCCTCCATTTCCCCCCCCACTCCCATCTCTTCCCATCCCCTCTCCTTATTTCTCCTTTTCTTTAGCGTATGCTTTCTCTTTTTTCCCCTGTTTCCTTTCCTCCAGCTCTACATTCACAAAGCCACCCCCTCCCCCAATCAATTCTCACCTTTCCTCTCCTGTCCTCCTATTCATGTCCAATGATCACCCTTTGCTTGTTGGTCTGTGCTCCTTCCCTTGCCTTTCTTCCCTCTTCCCCAGCCTTTTTATTCGGGTGCCCATCTGCTTTTGCTCATGCATTGAAGAAGTCTCAGGCCTGAAACAATGGTTAGATATCTTTACCTCCTATGGAGGTAGTTCAGTCCTATCCTTAATACAAATGGATGCTGCAAGACCTGTTGAGTTCCACCAGAATTTATCTGTTTTTACTACAATCACAGCATCTGCTGACTTTCATGTTTCATCTCCTGAGAGGGAGGTGGAGAGATTGAGAATGAGGAGAGTATTTCTGAAGATGGACCAAGTGAATTTGAGGTCAGGATGGAAGTTGGCAGCCAAATGGATGAAGTTGATGAACTCATCCTGGGTGCGTGAAGCAGCATCAATGTAGTGGGGGAAGATTGAAGGAGCCTTATCTCTGTAGGCTTGTAGCATGGATTACTCCATGTGGCCAACAAAAAGGCAGGCATAATAGGGCTACCCTTTTGACTTGGAAAAGTGGAATGAGCCAAAGAAGAACTTGTTGAGGGTGAAAACAGTTCTGCCAGTCTGATGAAGGTGATGGTAAAGGAGGACTGGTTGGGCTATATTTAAATAATTTAATTATTCATATGATTTTTAATATCTTTGAAATTGGTCAGAGTATCGACAGTGTGGAGTTTAGCTTGCTGTCGTGTCTCTGAAGATCCTTGATATGCTCCCTGTCACTAAATCAGAAAGCATCTATTTTGTATTCACAAAATAAACTGATGATTTATTCTTAAAATATTTTAATATAGATTGGAAGAAGAAGAAAACTTGGTGAATGCTGAGAATTGCTACAAAAAGGCATTGGCTCTTGATGAAACTTTCAGTGAAGCTGAGGATGCTTTACAAAAGCTAAGAAAACACATGCAGGTGATTTACTTAGTTCAGTCCTATCCTTAATACAAATGGTTCTTATTCACTCAGAAAACACTTGGACATACTTACTACCTCAAACAAAACAAATAGCAGATTTGTGTGATAACCACATTATTGCATTTGGACATGCAGAAGTCTTTGATCTGCTATTTAATCAAGTCCTACCATTCTTAGCATTATTCATTGAAGGGTGTTTCCCATTTGTCAGAGAATAAAAATAACATTTTGGTCATTTCCTCTTGATCAATTTTCAGGTTTGTTTTTTTAAATGCTGAGTATTGTGCAATGGATTTTGAATAATACTAAATTGTTGTGTTAAATAAACATTTAACGTTTTAACATTTGAATTATGAAAGAAAATTTCTATTTGTGTAGAGAGATTGTTGATGTGGAATCAACAGATTGGCACTATTTTCATGTTGTTTACATTGACAAAATTGTTCATCTATTACTGACACAGACACAACATGAGTTGTACTTTCCTCATTATAAATCTCCTATACAATTCAACCAATGAATTGTTGCCGAGAAGCTGGAGGAACTAAATTTGAAGATATTTTTAAAAAGGAAGTTGAACTTAATATTATGATGAATTAAAATTTTAAGGAATTAAATGCATTGTCCAATTTTTAAAGTTTTTTTTCTCCAAATTAAATTACTTCCATTATAGTTTTCAAGTTTTCAGGTGTTTCTACAC
Source organism: Narcine bancroftii (assembly GCF_036971445.1). Classification (NCBI taxonomy): domain Eukaryota; kingdom Metazoa; phylum Chordata; class Chondrichthyes; order Torpediniformes; family Narcinidae; genus Narcine; species Narcine bancroftii. The sequence goes on along the minus strand of NC_091477.1, from coordinate 104,976,283 downwards.
AAATTTTTGGAGATCTGACTGTCTATTTCGATAGATCTAGAAGAATCATGAATGAAAAGTTAGAGAATAGGTGAGAACAAAGAACCTGTTAGTGTTTGGAACAATCTGAAAAGTCTGGATTGTTTGAAGCAGGAGCATTCAAAGGATTTGGGGTGGGTGGGGTGGGGGGGGGGGAACTTATAAGAAGAAATTTTATCTAACATGATCAATATTACTGTGCATCTGTGTTTGGAAAGACAGATGCTTTCAATTTCACTTCAATGCTTTTCTTGAATTTAACTTTTGTGGAGGCATGGTTGGTGTAACGGGTTAGTGCAATGCCTTTACAGCACCAGGGGTTCGAATCCCACGCTGTCTGTAAGGAGTTTGTATGTTCTTCCCATGTCTGCATGGGTTTTCCCTGAGAGGTCTGGTTTCCTCCCTCTGTTAATTGGGTGTAAAAATTAGGTGACATGGACTCCTGGGCAGAAATGGCCTGTTTCTGTGCTCTATGTCTAAATTTAAAAATTGGAACTTTGAAGTTGGCAGGTTTTACATTGTTTTTGTTTTCTTATGAAGCATATTCAAAGTTCTGTGAAAACAATTTTAAATGTCATTGCTTAAAGGCAAAATTTTGAAGCTTGTGATATAATCAAATTAAATGCCTATTTTGCAACTGCAAATACGCTCTCTAAAACCAATATGTGTGTGTGAACGCATGTATGGTTAAGAGACAAAAACATACAAATGTTTCAAATAATTCAGCAGTATCAGTTTAAAATTTGAAGTGCTTGCTTTTGTATTAGACTTGAGACTAATATTTGTACAGTATATTGCATTCAATGATATATTGAAGGGTATTGTACTGTAGGAAAGGCAGCAACCATTTAGTGCACAACTGCATGAAGGAGCTTTGATAAACTAGATCACTTTATTTAATGATATTGATTGAGAGATCAGTGGGCCATTTCTAAGTTCATTCCAAGACAAATGTTTTCCATATGTTGCAAAGCCTTTTTAGTGTCATTTGCATATCTTTTTCTCTTTCCTACAGAAAACACATGAGCTGTTCTGTTAAGTTTAACATATAAATTACTGACAAGATGTATCAGATTTACACATTTTTGTATTTTTGCTAAAATCATTAAGGAATAATCTCCTCAACAAAATATTTAATATTTGACATAAATCATTGTGAGTTGGATAGTTTTGTGTTATTTGTAAGTTTTCTTGCATTACTGATTTTTGTTTTCCCTTGTTGTGTGCATTTTCTTTCTGGGGCAACGGCCTGCTGAAATTTATTACACACCACACCTGATCTGAACTGGATTCTGCTGCACAAAACTTGGTTTGTACTTTGGTCATTGGGGAACAACTGGTATGACACGGTGATTTTGGTTTGTTATCTGAAACACATTTGACAAATTCTACAAAATCTTTTAAATGTTCACGATTAAATTTGTGATGTTCCACAACTCTTGGTTTGTTTCTTTTGCTTGGTTTACTTTTCCATTATTTGAACTTGATTGATTTTGAATTTTTTTGTTATAAAATATTTTAACTTGTTTTCCTTTCTGTTTTTATGTGAACTGCTTTCTGCCCCTTTATTGTTAATCTGTTTCTTTAAAATTCATATTAATTATCAATTCTTTCGTTGAACCTAACATGTTGTTCTTGTGCTCCCCTGATTAACAACTCTATGCAATTTTATTACAATTTATATTATTGGATTAATGGTTTAATGAATGAAATTGTTGCTTATTGAAAATTAAATGCAATGTTGCTGAATTTCATGATGACTGGGTATAAAAGAAATCACTTGAAAAAAAAACAAAAGAAACTAGAGAAGAGGAGAAAAAAATCGAGGTGTCAAGTGCAGAGAAATTGCGTAAGCTGTTAAAAGAAGAAAAAAGGTAACTTCCTCAAAGTGTGTAGATTTTGCAGTTGTGCAGTACCCTTTGAGAAAATGAGAAGCTGAAGTTTCTCTGGAAAGGTAGAAAATATAAGATCTGTGAAAAAATTGCATTTTATTTTCTAATCACTGAATCTAGACTGTCTTTTATAGACTTAAATCTGTGCCAGGTACTAATGTTTACTAATTAGCAACCATGCCTTTAGTCTTCGAAGCCTTTGAGATTAAAATACATGACCTATTTTATAAGAAAATGAAATGGGATCAGGATTAGGCCATTCAATAGATCATGGCTGATCTGGCTGTGGATTCGATTTCTCCTACCTGCCTTTTCTTTATAACCCTAACTCCCCAGCTATGCAAATTTTAGTTACATCCAGAAAGGATCAATATGCTACTTGCTTGATTATTCCTTACTTTTAAAAGGGCTCTCACAATAAACTAGAAGCCAACTGAAAGATATGGAAGTGCACTTATTTAAAATCTGTACTTGTGCGTATCTTAATAGTACAGGACATATTTTACCCTCTACCAACAGCTTTGGGTATGTAAATCTTTTTTATTTTCCTCAAAATTGAGAATTATTCAAACATTTCTTTGTTGGTAAAATGTTCAATTAATTGAAATGATAATGATACCATGATTGTAAATTTGATAACTTTGGAAATAACATTTAACAGTTCAAACCCTATTCTCTAATGAGAGTGAATTGTTAAGTGGTTTGATGGGAACCTATTGTGCAATTATTCAGATGTACAGAATTCTTAATGAAACTCTTATTAGTTGCAGCTCATTCAAAAATTAATGGCTTAGGTTCTGAGTTAGCAAGATCTTGTATCATAATAATGTTTAAAATTTCTATATCATATAATTTTATGATGTGTACATTTCCCATCTAGAATGAAGAAAAAAAGAATGAGGTCAACATCATCATCTTCATCTGATTTACCTGAATCTTCATGGTCTAGTTCATCTTCATCTGAACGTTCTAAGAAACACAAATCAACAAAGAAGCGTCAAAGAAAACGATCAGGTTCCTCACGTAGTCAGAAGAGGCGTTTAAGTAAAAGTTCACGTGATGAAAAAATTCATCATTTGCACAGCAACAAAAATGAATGGTACACTCCTCCAGCTGACACTTCTGCTTCCTTTCTGAATCAGAAACAGGAAGTTGCAAAGTTGCTGGAAAAAAATGAAAATTCAATTGACCAGTGGTCAGAATTCATGGAGAAAAGAAGGTACTCTTCAATTTCTTCGTCTGTTGAAATTTTAGATCCTCTTGAAGGTAGGTCTGAAGATAACAGAAATTCTTTGTGTAGTTCAAAAATTCATGATAGTTTTTGTCAGGATGACAAAAGGCAAAAAGCAGACAAAGGCAGGGAAGTGTGTAACAAAAAATCAAATGATCAAGACAAATCTAGAAAGTGGAGTCAAGAAAATGAATTTGGTATTGAAAGCATTAGTAAAACGTGTGAAAAAGGCCACTTTGAGTCTTTATGGTCAGAATATTCATGTTGGACAGGTGGCAAGTATCAACATAAGAGGAAAGTTTCAGGGTTGGTTAATTCCAATATCAAAGATGAAGCATGTGATTTGAGGAAAAGTGAAGATCGAGGAAAGGACTATATTCTTGTAAATAGCCCCGAGGACTGGAAAGAAGAAAGTGTAAGTAGCCATTACAGGGAAGTCAAAAGAGAGAATTCCAAAGAGAACCCTCATGATCCTATCTCTGTAGCAGGAAAGGCAGTGAAAGGTATGCCTCAAAACCTGCTGGAGATATTCAACCAGATTGCAGAGTTTGAGAAAGGGAAGGAATGTGGGGGGGATTGTAAGCAGAATGACAAATAAGTAGGCATTGTGAAATGTTATTTTACAAACATTTCCAAAATTCACGTTGGAGCGAAAAGAAAGCACACCATTTGGAGAGGCAAATGCATCTTTTTAAAATAAGCTTTACTGATTTATTTGGATTACATAGTAATTGTTGGGGTCTTTCTTAATTATTGAGTGGCTTAATAATTTCTTTACATTTACTTTAACAACTAATGTAGTGATGACTAAGATGAGGATCGTGTTTTTCATATTTTTCTTTAAATTGGTTTCAAATCTAGTTTATTTGTATTGGGTAAATGTACTACAGAAAAAAAAGCACCAAGAGGGAGACAGATGGAGGAAACATTTTGAGTCAAGGGGCCCTTTTTCACAACCAAAGTTGCAAAGAAGTAGAGGGGGTGAAGCTTGCTTGTGCGAATGAGGCAGATCAGGTTTGTCAAAGCAACAATTTCTTGAAATTCAGAGTGGAGGCAGAAGGGGGAAAAGAAAGAAACAAATTCCAACAGTTTGAAATGAGGAAAAGGGTTCCTGAAATTGTTGTGTCCTGACGGTCATGGGTTTCATTTTAACAAAGGGAAAGATTTGGCTAAGAATTATATTACAGGATTTTTCTTATAGGATTATTAAGCATAATCCCATTCAACCTCTATTAAATGTGCACCCCTCTGGCTCCAATTTGCTTTTAAATATGAGTCTTTTTGGACCTATTGGTATTCAAGCAGGAAGGTAGGTAGGACAGGAGTTCATCATTAATAAATATTAAGGCAAATTTGGTAAGAGTTTGGGAGTTCAGGGGCATTTGAATTATTATCATTATGAAGAAATGGGATTCATTTTGGATTATGGGAATGGATTTCCCAGACTCATTCTTTATTTATGTTTGCCATATAAAACACAAGAAAGACATACTTAAAGCCTTGCAGAGTAAAATGAGAGGAATGAAGGGGAAAAGTGAAGAGAATTAAACAGCAATTTTCTTTTTATGCAGGTCAGTGTCTTTAAAAAAAAAAGGTGTTAACTTCCATTTCAGCACAGCACAGTTGGCATTGTGGTTAGCGCAATGCCTTTACAGCGCCAGCAATTGGAACTGGACCAGGGTTCGAGTCCCGTGCTGTCTGTAAGGAGTTTGTACGTTCTCCCTGTGTCTGTGTAGGTTTTCTGCAGAAGCTCTGGTTTCCTCCCGCCATTCAAAACGTACCAGGGGTTAATGGGGTGTAAATTGGGCAGCACAGACTCGTGGGCTGAAGTGCCCTGTTACCGTGCTGATTGTCTAAATTTAAATGTGCCTCTAATTTTGGTTCTGATATTGCACCTGCAACAGGCCCTGGTTTTGTACAATATTGCTGCATTCTGTGAAGTAAATCATTTGAAATTAGGAGTTGTCCTTTACTCAGAATAGACATATTTCAAAATACATCAGTCTTTGTGTTATTAGCATCACACTTGGCTTTGGATGGATTAACTTTATTGTCTTAAAATATTCTTGCATAATGCAGAATATATTGTGCCATGCTAAAGGTTTACTTTCAAACGTGGACTGTAATTAAAATAATTTGCACTGTGTGCTTATGATGGCAGTCATAAAAAGAAATAATCAAATCGTGTCTTTCTCTTTCATTTTATGAGAGTTTATTATTTTCAATTTTAAATCATAAAGTTGTATCATTTTAGTGCCACTTGGAATTGTATGGACCGCGAAGTTATTTAAAAAAGTGAAAATGCCATATTGAGCTGTCGTTGCATTTTTAAATAATGACTCCATGGAGAACTGTCCATTCGGTATATGATTAGAATCAGGTTTGTTATGAACATGTCATGAAATTTGTTTTGTTGCTGTAGTATACTGCAGATCAAGTTGCAAAAATTGCTATGAATCACAATTACGTAAATGCAAAATAAATAATTTGTGCAAAAAAAAAGAGAAAATGTTAGGGAATATCCATAGGTTCATTGTCCATTCAGAAATCTGATGGCAGAGAGGAAGAAGCTGTTTTGAAATGTACCTTCAGGCCCCTGTATCTCCTTCCTAATGGTAGCAGTGAGAAAAGGGCATGTCCTGGGTGGTGAGGGCCCTTGATGATGGATGCTGTTTTCTTGAGGCACTGCCTCTTAAAGATTTAAATTTAAATTTGGACATGCAGCACAGTAATCGGCCCATGAGCCCATGCCCCCAATTACATCCAATTGACTTGCAATCCCAGTATGTTTTGAAGGGTAGGTGGAAACTGGAAGAGTGTACAAAACTCCTTACAGTGCCAGTTTCAAACCCTGGTCGCTGTAACAACATTGAACTAACTGTGCTGCTCATTAATGGAGGGAAGACTAATGCCCATGATGGCACTGGCCAAATTTACAATCCTCTGTAGCCTATTCCTGTCCTGTGCATTGGCACCTCCATACCAGACAGTGATGCAACCAGTCAGAATGCTCTCCACAGTACTCCTGGAGAAATTTGCAAGAGTTTTTGGTGACAGACAAAGACTTCTTAATTGCATCAACATGATAGGTCTTCAGAGATGTCGACAACCAGAATCTGAAGTTTCTTGCCCTCTGCACTGCTGACCCTTCATTGAGGAATGGTTTGTGTTCTCCTGGCTTCCCTTTTCCAGAAGTCCACAATGAATTTCTTTGTTTTACTGGTGTTAACTGCAAGGTGGTTGTTGTGACACCACTCAACTAGCTGATCTATTTCACTCCTGTACGCTTCCTCATTGCCATGTGATTCTGCCAACAATCGTGTCATTGTTAATTGGTGGATGGGATTTGAATTGTGGCTTGCCACACAGTCGTGGGTACAGAGAGAGTAGAGTAGTGGGCAAAGCACGCATCCTTGAGGTATGCCTGTGTTGATTGTTAGTGAAGAGGAAATTTTATTACTGATCTGCACAGACTGTTGTCTTCTGATGAGAAAGTCAAGGATTCAATTGCAGAGAGAGGTACAGAGGCCCAGGTTTTGAAGCTAAAGTAGAAGCTAATTCTCCAAAAAGTAATTGTCTTTTAATTTTTCAGTTTGGACGTTGATAACAGAAAACCAAAGATGTGCAGATATCAAAAGATTGACAGAGCCAAGACAAATATAGTGTGAACTAAGTATTACTATTTAAGATCAAGTACATTCCCTTTTCTTTGTTCTCCAAGATGGAGAACTTGGCCCCCTCTTAAATGCAGCTACATTATTTGTCTCCCTGTGGTAAGAGCTCCACATTCAATCCACTCTCTTGCAATCATTTAACACTGTAATTTTGCAGACTTTCTTGTCGCCCCTTAATCTTTCCCCCCACCCCCCAGAGGAAAGTGATTCAGATCTAGCCTTGTTACTGCCCATCATTTCAGCTGACCCGAACTTCCTTGGCCCAGAATCAGACAGTGAACTCTTAGTGATGATCAGGTCTCAGGCAGTATGGATCAGAGTCTGTGCCTCCGGAACAATCATGACAGTTTTTGGCAGAATACAATGCTGGATGCAGGGCTGTGGTTTCTGTTAAAGATCTGAGTATTTTAAACAATTATATTTGTGTAAAATATCTAAAGTAAAACAATTAGAAAATGTAAAGTTAATTAATTGAAAAAAATCATTAAACAAAATAATCATAAGACATCAGAGCTGAAATAGGCTGTTCAGCCCATCAAGTCTGCCCTGCTATTTAATCATGAGCAGATTTACCTTCCCACTCAGCCCTGTTGCCTGCCTTCTCCCCATAATCTTTGATGCCCTGGAATCAAGAATCAATCAATCTCTGCCTTAAATACACCAAATGGCTGCCTCCACATCCTCCTGTGACAACCAATTCCACAGATTTACAACCCTCTGGCTAAAGAAATTTCCCCCACATCTCTGTTTGAAGCGGACACCTTCTTGTCCTACACTCTCCCACCATGGGAAACAACCTTTCAACATTCAAAATGTTTCAATGAGATCCCCTTCTCCTAAATTCCAATGAATACAGGCCAAGAGCTGTTAAACAATCCTCATGCGATAATCCTTTCATTCCCAGAATCATCCTTGTGAACCTCCTCTGAACCCTCTCCAACACTAGTATATCCTTCCTTAAACGAGCTCAAATTGCTCACAATGCTCCAAGTGAGGATTCACTAATCAATGCCTTATCAACCCTCAACAACACATCCCTGCTGTTATATTCCATTCCTTTTGAAATGAATGCCAGCCATGCCTTCTTCACCACAGACTACGTTTACCTTCAGGTTATCGTGCCCAATGACTCCCAGGTCCCTTTGCATCTGCGTACTTTCATTGAGAAAATAGTCTGCCTGTTAATTTTTTTCCGACCAAAGTGCGTGACCATACACTTTCCAACATTGTATTCAATCTCCCCATTCTCGAAATCTGACTGTCCTTCTGCAGCCTCCATGCTTCTTCAAAACTACCTCCACCACCTTCATACAATCTGCAGGCTTGGCCACAAAGCCAGTCAACATAAAAGGAAGTGGCCCCCACACCAATCCCTGTGGAACATGATCCCTGTATTCTGACTCTCAGCTTCCTGGTTGGTGTGTTTCCTGTACTTAACCATCTTGTTAAGCTGCCAGAATCTAGTGGAGAACACTATTGATATACACGATGTCTGGTTTTATTAAGTCTTGAGATTTTTGCATTGTATTTTGTGTGTGTGGAAGTGCTGGACTTCATTTTATTTTAAATCTTTGACTACCAGCAGTTCTATTCTATCTGGAGTTGTTAATTCCTAGAGAAACTTGGACCTAAACATTATCAAAAATATAGTTGCATTTTTTAGTGCTTGTTACGAGTCCAGAGAACCCCAAATCCCTGCAGCAATTGAAATTCACCAAGACAAATGTTTACTTAAAAGTTGCTTTTAATTTTCTTTAAACATAAAAACAGGATGAAACTTTAACTTATTACTATTAACTTAACCTCCTTCTAATTCTAAGCTCGTGTGTATATGTTCAAGTAAGTTCTTTGATTCACAATCCAATCTCACTTCTCACTCCTCCAAGTTCACCAGTATCAGGCAATTCTTATACTGTGCAGAGAATTTAACATTTATGAATTTTCACCGAGCTCTAGTGCTTAAAGATAATTGGTTACCACTCAGGAAGGTACTTGTTGGTTTTCAGAGAGATTTGTTGCTCGTTGGACACACACAAACTGGTTCCCTTCGATCAGCCACTTCAATGTCTTGCCGAAGTAACTTGCCCCATCATGGGTTTTCCAAATGATAACCTCTTCTTCCAGGTCACCACAGAGTTCCTCTTGTTTCCCTTGTTTCAAAAGAAACACTCGAGCCAGCCATTTCCTCTTGTAAGAGCTACACACCAGGCTGAACTCAGAACTCAACCCGTCTTAAAAATGAGGTTTCAACAAGCTTGCCAGCTTGTCATATAACCATTTACGGAGCGGAAACAGGCCATGTTGGCCTTTCGAGTCCACACCGGTTCACTGATTTTGTGCGCCCTCTTCAGGCATTAGTGATTTTAAGTGTAGTGTATCTGAGAACTTTAACATCTATCCATACCATGTTCCATCCCAGTTGCTGCTGCTGAACTCCGTTCCCTCACTCGACAAAGAATCACATTTTTCTCTCTCTCTGCAAAACCACGTGACCCCTCTTAGAACAGAAAACTGCAACCAGACTGATTTCCAGCTCCGGAATCAGTTTCCTGAGCCTGGCCATCTGTTGCTTGAAAGACAAAAGTCTATTTACTCCACAGCATCAGTCCAATTAACACCTACTTGTAAAGTCTCCATAGGCATCATTCTTCAAAGTTTCTGCAAAGTCACTGTGGACATGAAGTCTCTCTTTCCATAGCTCTTGTATTTTATATTAAGCGTTATTCTTGTTTGTGAAGTGACCTACATACTAAACCACCCCCCCCCCCACAATCTGTCTCTTTTAAAAAATATTTAATAAAATATAACCCATCATATGCTTTAATATCTTTCAGCAAGTCCCAACGTACTTTGTAATAATTTGTGCACAGCAAGCTTCTATTAAAATGAATTTTGATATGGGCCAGATGCAGTTTCAGAATATCAGACATGACCCTGATGATAATACCATGCTTATCTTTGAACAGAAGATTTTGCCCTTCTCCAGTCTCTGAAGTGAAACCTAAATCCAGACCTTTTGACCTGGAAAAGATTGTGCTATCACAGACCCACAATATGCATAATACCATGTGTACACTGATAAACTATCCGTTGCCACCACTGATTAAAAACAATTTTTTTTCTCAACCTCATCCGATAGCTATCTAAAGAAGCTAATGTATTTTACTAGCCTCCTAACCATAATACATTTCTCTATGGCAATATAATGCAAACTACATTTGTAATTTGTTCTACTGTACTGTACCTATTTTAATAGAATTTAGCTTATAATGAGAGGTTTCTTTTATCTGGTTCCAATACACACATCTCAAATTTCATTTTCGATTAAGGCTGTTTCTTTCTGCTCTTTGCAAATATGTCTCTTCACTTTGGTTAAAAACTTAACAGGGTTCCATTCTCCCTTTATGAATTGCCCTACAGTACATCAATTTTAGAGGCCAGATAATATTTGAAAACTTTCTTCCCAAACATGCTGGTTATTCAATTAGTGTGTTCCAATTGTATGGTCATTTCAAGAAAGTAAATTGTTTTGTTTAAATAAAAGCAATGCAAACTTGACTGATCTTAAAGTTCCATGAATTAATTTATTTTTTTACATGAAATGACTGCATTGATGCTTACATTCTACATTGCAAATGTGGTGGAATGGTGAAAATGCATTTTTATATTTTTTTATCAGTTTTTTTTTGGAAAAGTCAGTTGCGGTATATTGTAACTTCTTGCTTTGAGAATATTATTGACTCTTCTGGCTTCCCCGTGATGTATTTTGTGGTGAAGATCCAGTTAGATCCAGAGCTAGATTCACAGGAGTCGCACAAGTTTGTCCACTCCGACTACTGTCTCGAGATGACGCAACAGTTCTGAAAAAGGTCAAAATGCAATTGGCCACTGATTACTGATATATTTAATTGACCCAATTTTAAAAAAACTAACTCAAAGTTGGAAGAACTAAAAAAAATTTACATATTTGAATCCTTGATTTGAATCTGTTTAGAGAATAAAATTAAATATTAAAACTTCATATAAATTCAGATTAGACTGGAATCCTTCTTGGGGGAAGGGTTACGCTCCACCACCTAGCATGAATGTAATACTGCTGCAAGTGGCTGGCTAGTTGTGGGTGGATGATGTCGCGGTGACGTCGGCCTGGGACGCAGGAGCAGGATTTTTAAAATGCCGACACTCAGCGTGTACGAATAACATTGGCTAGGCAAGTGGCATTACGGCACCAGTCACCCTGTTTCCATCAACTCTGGAGGGCGCTATGCTACTCAACATGATAGCGTCTCGAGCAGCCTTTTAGGGCTGGTCCATGAAAGGCAAGTTTATATTTTTCCCTTCATGCTGATAGCCCACCTCTAGGCGAAGGCTTGGCATGAAAGGGCCTTAAGATTCTTCAAGGTAGAGCCCAGCTAACGTCCCGGTCGAGGGAGGTGGAGAAGCTGCTACCGGCGTCCCGACAACCTACTACAGGTGTGCAGTCGTTGCCTCGCTTCGGCAGTTGGGACCAGTCCAGGCGTTGATAAGTATAGTTGGGAAGGGCTAGTATATTGTAGTTTGAAATCAGCTTTTGAATTTGTAATAAACATTTGTATAAACTGGAAAAAAAAAAGATTCTTCAAGGTAGAAAATGTACTAAAGGACAGAAAAAATAACTGCTGGCGATGGCTATTGACCAGAATAAGTAGGGTGGGCTAGGTTGAAAACAACCTGATTTTGACTTGAGAACATCTGAAAACCCTGGAGGAAGATACAAAGAAGTGGAAAGCAGATAAACAACTGGTGCTGAATAAAATAGACCAATTGGAAAATTTCAGCAGGGGAAATAGTGTCTGAATTGTCGGGCTGAAAGAAGGGACTGAGGAGACTGGCCCAGTGAAATTCTTAGAAGATTCAATCCCACAAGTGTAAGGAGTGATAAAATTCAAGGAAAAATTATTTATAACCATAGAACCACTTACAGCACAGAACAGGCCAGTTTGGCCCTACTAGTCCATGCTGTAACAAATCCACACCCTCCTAGTCCCACTGACCAGGACCCGGTCCATACCCCTCCAGTCCTCTCCTATCCATGTAACTATCCAGTCTTTCCTTAAATGTAACCAATGATCCCGCCTCGACCACGTCTGTCGGAAGCTCATTCCACATCCCTACCACCCTTTGCGTAAAGAAATTTCACCTCATGTTCCCCTTATAATTTTCCCCCTTCAATCTTAAACCATGCCCTCTAGTTTGAATCTCCCCCACTCTTAATTGAAAAAGCCTATCCACGTTTACTCTGTCTGTCCCTTTTAAAATCTTAAACACCTCTATCAAGTCCCCTCTCAATCTTCTACGCTCCAGAGGAAAAAGCCCCAGTCTGCACAACCTTTCCCTGTAACTCAAACCTTGAAATCCTGTCAATATTCTCATGAACCTTCTCTGCACTCTCTCTATTTTGTTTATATCTTTCCTATAATTTGGTGACCAAAACTGTACACAGTACTCCAAATTTGGCCTCACCAATAGAAAGAGCCCATCAGACCCTTGGCCCCAGGAGAGTGGATGACCAAAGATCACGATTGGTAATATTTTTCAGTTACTGGGATTGGGTGGCAACATTGAGAACAGCAGTGGAGAATGCCAGGGCAAAAGGTGACCAGTCGAGAAAGAATGAGGAAAGGTACTATTCTTTCAGGATTTAAGTGCTTCTTTTGTAAAACCAAGTAAAGAATTTGGCTATGTAAAAAGACAATTAAGAACACAGAATATAAAAATGCATGATGTTGTACCCAGTGACGCTCAGTATCAATATAGTAGAGGGAACCAAAAGATTTTATAAGACTGTAGAAGTAGTTAAATTTCCTCAAAATCAGTAAAGGGGACCCAAAATATATATCAGAAAGAAGTTAAAGAATAAAGATAGAACGAACTGTAAATGATAAAAAGGACTAAAAAGTAAACCATAGATATATTTTTCAAATATGATATTGGTGGTTTAAAGTAATATTGAAAGGTATATGGAGAGCCCAACAGAGAATGTTTGGCAGGGTAGTAGGAGGGTGGATGCTCTGACTTGAGGGGGTTAATGGCACTGGAGAGGGAGAATCTTTTTCAAAATGGTGCCGAAACCAAGGGGAGGGGTTCTTCCTTGGACAGTAGCATGGGTTTTTTTTTCAGGCTTCTGGAGTTTCTTGATTACATTACTGTCAGAGCAGGGGAAATGTATATATTTGTTAACAAGGGAAAATCACTTTATTGTATAAATAAGCAAAAGGGTCTAAAGATAGAGCTGAATATGTACAAATATAAATATGAATAGAATGTTAAAAATTTATCAGTTGCAACATTAACAGAATAAACTGATCCATAGAAAAGAAGAGAGTTTTGGCACACTTTAAAAAAAATTAAAGGCATATATAGTTTTTCTACAGGAAACACAAAATTGGAACATCATGTTTGGGGGCTGGGTGGGTGTGCCAAGTGATGATGCGGGGTTAGACTGATAATCCCTGCTCTCCTTGAAAAAGTTGAGAAAAAATGACAAAAAAGGCTATAAAAGTTACAGAAATTTTAAGAACTATCTGAAGATGTATAGAAGACATCAACAAAGCCACCAAAGAAGGATAAAGGCCTTACTGTTGTACAAAAAATTGAGCAAGAAAGAGAGGCCAACCTTAAGAAAGGATCCTGGAGCTGTCCGTCAGGTGGTATCTAAAGAAGAAAGGCCAGAAGCTGGGGAGACCTTGGACACTAATGCACAGGGTCTCCCCAACAATGGCTGCCAACATCGGGTGAAGAAGTGACTGCGCATGCGCAAGAGGTCGCACATATGCAGAGCACAAAAAAGAGGAAAATTTTTAAATGATTCCAGAGACAGCTCCGGGGATCAAGAAGAAGAACTGGAAAAGCAAAGAACAAGAATGACCTACAATCAAGAAAAAAGTAGAAAAAGGTACAGAAGCTTCTTTATCTTCTGGTGAAATAAAGCAAATGTTAGATTTTTTTGACAATCCATGGAAGTGTTAACTGATGAAGTCAGGAAGAATGGTGATAAGATGGAAAGATTAATGCAACAAGTGGACACTAGATTTGAAATAGTGGATGGAAAAATTAAAGGGAATAAGTTTGGGATTCAAAATATTAAAGATCAAATGAAGAAAACAAATGGAGGCAGCTGCTAAACATGACCAGTTAATGCAAAAAAATAGATGGAAAATTTCAGTAGACGGAATAATATCAAGATTGTTGGATAAAGAAAGGGATGAGGGTCAAAACTTGAAAAAAAATTCTGCAATGATGGATACCAAAATCTTTGGGTCAGGCTGCATTTCAAAGTGACTTGGAGATAGAATAAACCTATAGGGCATGAGACCTAAACCTCAGCCTGACCAAAGGTCTCATCCAATATTTGTCAGATTCCTTGTATATGAAGTAAGAGAGAAGATATTGGAGTTGGCAGTGAAACAAGCTAAAGAAAGACATCATAATGGAAATAAGATTTTCTTTTATCCAGATATAAGTTTTGATTTGTTGAAAAAGAGAAAGGAGTTTAATCTAGTTAAAGATGTATTGTGGGGAAAAAAGGCTATTGCCTTTGTTTTGAGATATCCAGCTGTTTCAAAAGTAATCGTCCCGGGAGGGAGGAATAGATTTTTTACTGAACCTAATGAAGCAAAGATATATGCGATTCATTGCCTGTTAAAGATCAGCAGATGGTTGTAGACACTTGAATTTATTATATAACTGAGGTTTTGCTGTAACTGAAAGTCCATCAAGCTTCAAGAGTGTTTAAAAGGGGAGGAATGTTTAACCTATATTGTACGTGATCTAATATACTAGATAAGATTAATGGATTAAAAGGTTCATTGATAATCTTATAGTAAGGGATGGTATGATGTTTTGACTGAGTTATTTGGGAATGTGATGGTGATGTACTAGTTTTGTATCCCATACAGATCAGGGTAATAGAGACGCTTTAACATCATGCACCTCTGGAGTTTTAATTATATTTTCTTTTTTCTTCCTTTCTTTTCATTATTTTGGTTCTTAGCCTGGACTGTTTATTATATAGGGAGGGTTGGGTTGGAAGGGGATGCTGATGGATATAAGTTTTAATTTTGATGTCTAATGGCAGGGAATTTGTCATTTATTAGTAATATTAATGGAATTTAGAATCTGATAAAGAGAAAAAGGTTATATAAAAAAAACTTAAAGTAGAGGTGGCTTTTATACAAGAAACTCATTCAATGGAAATGGGACATATGAAATTAAAGAGAGATTGGGTAGGAGGGGTATTCTCTTCATTTAATTCTAAAGTTAGAGGAGTAACAATATTTATAAATAAAAAGTTTATTTATTTTTCCATCCACTATTTCAAATCTAGTGTCCACTTGTTGCATTAATCTTTCCATCTTATCACCATTCTTCCTGACTTCATCAGTTAACACTTCCATGGATTGTCAAAAAAATCTAACATTTGCTTTATTTCACCAGAAGATAAAAAAGTTTCTGTACCTTTTTCTACTTTTTTCTTGATTGTAGGTCATTCTTGTTCTTTGCTTTTGAAATATTGGATGTAATGACTGATAAAGTGAGGAGGTATGTGATGATAAATTCCAAAAAAATTCTGAATATTGGACCTTGAATATATATATGCACCGAATGTAGATGATGGAAAATTTATACATGTTTTTAAGCAATTAGCTCATGCAAAAGGGAAAATAATTATGGAAAGAAACTAATTTTACTTTTGATTCCAAATTGGATAGATCAGGAAGAATTATGGTTAAAAATAAGGTAACAAAAGATGTGAAAAATGTTATGAATTAAATGAAACTTGTCGATAGTTGGAGGAAGATGCATCCTGATGTTAGAGATTATTCATTTTATTCTTATAGGCATAAGACATACTCCTGTGCAGATAGGTTTTAATCACCTCTCAACTTCAGACAAGAGTCCATAGTATTGAATATCAAGCGAGGATATTGTTTGACCATTCACCTTTAGTTATGTCAGTTTTATTGGAGGGGGAGCAAAATATAGGTTATAGATGGAAGTTTAATTGCAGCATTGCTGAAAAGGAAAGATTTTTGTGAATTTATGAAGCAATAGATAAATCTTTTTAAGGACCTGAATGAACATTCTGTAACTAATAAGTTCATGGTATGGAATTCTTTGAAAACTTATTTAAGAGGACAAATAATAAGTTTACAGCTAAGGTGAAAAAAAGAACACATGTCTGAAGTTAATTCTTTGGAAAAAAGAAATAATAAAGATGAAAAAAAAATTGCAAAATCGTGGGTATTATGAACAAAGGAAAATATTGGATTTAAAGAAATTGAAGCTTAATACAATACAAACATATGGAGTAGAGAGGGATACAAGACGAAAAATATTATGAATTGGGAGATAGAGCATAAAGTTTTAGCATGGCAGTTGAAGACTGAACAAGTATCAAGAACAATAGTAGCTGTAAAAGAAGATTCGGGTGATCTTACTTATAAAACACAAAGTATTAATGATGTGTTTACGAAATTTTATAAGAAATTATACAAATCGAATCTTTAAAAGATGGGGATAAAATAGATGAATGTTTGTCCAAAATTACTTTACTCAGTTAAACATAGAAGAGAAGACAGAATTAACAAATTCATTTACAGTTACAGAATTATGATAATGCTCCAGGGGAGGATGGTTTTCCGGAGTTTTATAAAGAATTTAAAGAGTTATTAATTCCGATATTTATGGGGTTGTTAGATCAAATGGAGGATCTTTGGGACTTACCTGACTCGTTTAAAACTGTGTTGATAACAGTTATTCTAAAAAAAAAGGAAGGACTCTTTGCTTCCATCTTCATATAGACCAATTTCATTATTGAATACTGATTATAAAATTTTGTTCAAACTAATAGCTAATAGATTAGCTAAAAAAATAGATAAATCAAATTCTGAAATATCTAAAATGTGCTTTAGGTGTGGCATCGAAACTGGAACTTTGATACATTGCACATGGTTGTGTGTGAAGGTAAGATCATTCTGGCATGATATTGCAGAAACACAAGAATAACAGGAGTCAGTGTCTCCCCTACTTAGTGCTTGATGGGCTGGAGAGGTGTAGTTGCACGCCCATGGACAAAATTTACACACAACTTAAAAAATAAATGATACTTTTATTAAGCTAGGGCAACCATACTTGGACTATATAGGGGTCCTATTGTGAAAACTTGACCCTTCAAATGTATGTAAAGATGATATATCCCAGAAAAAAAAATCAAGAAAGAAACTATAGCTCTGTTGGGGCACTAAGTTATATTCTTATATTGGTGGGTGGAGGGAGGTAAAAATGTGATTTTTTTTGTCAACATTTTATATTTGAAATGTTTAACAGTTTAAACACTATATTTATGAAAAATTGAAAAATAAAGTTTTTATAATATATATTCATAAATTTCTGTTTGAAAACCTTGTTTTCAAAAATCTGGGAGCTTCAGAATGATTTGTTTCCAGATAAAAGATGTGATTTTATTTGCCTTAATAATTGGACAAACAAGTTTTTGAACACCGTTGATTAGAACATTTTAATACAGAGCAAAGTGACAAAATAAGATTAATTTTGTTAACTATATTAATTGGTAACTTGATTGTATAAATGTTTAAGCCAGTGCATGCTGGTTGGAAGATCAGTGATGATCTTAATTGGTAACTTGATTGTATAAATGTTTAAGGCAGTGCATGCTAGTAGGAAGATCAGTGATGATACATGTTAAAATAAAGCATTTAAATTCATTATTCAATGGATAGAAATAAATGTGCAACAACACTTCAAATAGTTTGAACAATGTACAAAATAAATTCCCAAGTCATTCCAGTAAGACTGAGCAGACAACAATCATTTTCTTTGGGAAAAGATAAAAATGAGATGACCTGATGCTTTTTAAAAAAAATATTAAGGAATGGTAATGCTGATGTGGAAATACTTTCAGCTGTATCACATTAACAAAAAGACCAAGTTTGTGCAGAGGTGTAAAATAAATTGTGCTGTTGATCTGATGTAGTTAAAAATATAATCTATTTCCCTTTCAGTGGCTAAAAGTACCCTGTTGGCAATAAAAGTGCACATGTGATGAATTATGCTATTATTTGGTCAAGGTGCTATAGATGATTTGTACATGCATACTTATGTGATACAAACCTTGCAGATGATGAAGAGCTGCAAATTGATGGTGATCTTGAACTCTGATGTCTATGTGATGGTGTTGGAGCAGTTGGTAATGGCAAGCCAGCCTAAATCAAAATATTTGTAATTAGGTTGAGAGAACTAGAACATCTCTTTATGCTAAATTGGCATTTTATTCAATGGATTTTATCTTGCATTGAACAGTTCAGAATTTTTTAATATTCGTAACATTACCTCAAATAGCATAATTAATATTTTAGATCTTTTTACCAGTAGAAATGAACAAAAGAAATTGTATAATTATGGGATTATATTCAGTAGCTTAACATCTAACTTTGCATTTCTGATACTTCATTTCATCAATTTAAAGTGTCGCTTCTTTGTATTGTCTTGGCTCAATCTGTGGATCCAATTTGTACACAAAAAGGGTCATAATCACTTCCTCTCAAAATATAACATTTAATATTATTCTTGTCAATACATCTTTTTTACCTGGTCAAAGTAAAGATGAAGATCTGCAGCCAAACCTGGACACTCATCCATTGCCTCCACTAATAACTTATTCAGTGACCTGTTGAAATCTCGTAGTTCACGAAGATTGATGTCTTGTTCATCTGAGGTTTCTCCAAGACTTTGCTTAGTGGAACGTATGTCTTTGACAACTTTTGAGCACTGTTTATTTTGAAAAGGATTGAATAGTCATAGTTTTTTTAAAAAGGTACTAATATAAAATGATAAAATAATATAAAATGATTTGATAAGTATAGAGGATGAAGGGGAACCTCAAAGCTAGCGAGCATTCTAGAAGTTGCTGCTTCTATTTTATATTGGGTTTAATTTATTCATAAAAAATTGGAGGTCAATAATCATTGAACATTAAGAATACATATTTGCATGGGTGCGAGCTAACTCTTGTGATACAAGAATGAATAAAGTGAGAGTTTGAAGTTGGGCAATGTTTGTGACTGTTACTGACCCACAACTATCAGTTTTCCTCTATAGATGGTGCCTGATTTGTTCAGTAATTTACAGCACAAGTTAAATTTAAAGATTTATAGTTTGAAATTTAATAATGCTGTGTAGAAGCTGTTTATTTTTCACTTTGTTGATTTAAATTTTCTACCCTTGTCTGAGTGGTCCATGACTGATTTCCCACTGTTTTTTGCTCAGTACAATATTGTAAAATATGAATTAGATTAAAAGCAAATACGTAAATATGAAATCAAAATACTCAAAAGACTCAGCACATCATATAACATTTCTGTCTCTGCAATTGCTGAGTATTTTCTACTTTTATAAGAGAATAAATGACCTCATCAGAAATTCAAGCGATATCATTTTTATTTTGCCAGGATAGAATCTTGAAGTTTTGTAAATATTAAAATGTTTGGGCCAGGACCTCTTAAAAAGCATGTACTTGCACTTATCATTTGGAAAATTACAAACTTTTGAGGATCACCATCTTCAATTTGTAAGCCCAAGCTAGTCTAGACTTCAACGTTGAGAGACGACATGGCATCATGGTCTTATTTGCTGCAATACAATTATATTGTGGAGGTGGTAGAAAAGTATAACTTACCTGTACATAGTTGGCTGTAATTAAAAACACAGAAATGCTGGAGGAACCCAGTAGGTCTTGCAGCATCCGTAGGAGGTAAGGATAATATATTTTTACCTCCTATGGATGCTGCAAGACCTACTGAGTTCTTCCAGCATTTTGTGTGTTTTTACTACAATCACAGCACCTGCTGCACAATTTTGTTTCTCTCCTATAGTTAGCTGTAAACCTTATTTAAAAACCTCACGCATTTGCGTCTTGAGCATACCAAAAGAGCAGGTAAAATAAACAAAAGTTGTTCTAAATGTTTAACAAAACTCTATTCCAAAAAATGTAAATAGTTTAAGAGATGTTCCAATTCAGTCACAATTCCTGGTGAAGGTTTTCCTGATACAAGGTCTGCACTTACATGTGCTTCATTGAGAGTCCAATGTTCGAGTGCAGTTGAAAAATGCAATTGTGTGTAATCAGCTGGTGGCCAGTAAATTCAGAATTTCAATGGCAATTGATAATTAAACTTACTGAAAACCCAGCCTTTCTGCATGGAATTGTTAATTCGTGAAAATATAAAGGACTTTAAGGAATACTGATGCCTGTAGTTTCTGAATGTAAAAGTGAATGATTAAGAATCTTACAATTCCATACACAGTACTATTTTTGTACATACCTGTTTGGTCACCCTTTCCAGTTTGATTTTCTGATCATCCAGTTCCTTTTTGAAATGTACAGTCTTGTCTTGTTTTTCCTTGGTAATTATTTGCAGGGCTGTTTCTTCCTTCATCAAGTTATCCAAAGTGTTAGTCATGCACTGAGGAAAAAGCCAATTTTTTTTGTGTAGGCAGTTAATAGGTAATTGAATTTTTGCTCAATTCATGTCTGTCCTTGTCTTTAATGTAAAAAATATTAAGTGTGATTTATTCATAAAAAAATCAGAAGTATATATACATTCCCACAAATGGAAAAGAAACTGCAGATGCTAAAATCCAAAGTAAGAAGCAAGTGTTGTTCCAAGTGGACTTGCTTATGACTTTATGAAGAATACAAATTACTGAAGGTTTCAAAAAAATTAATGAGGGTAGAGCAGTAGGCCGAGATCCCAAACTTGCCAGCATGAACCAACAACTGTCAATAAATTTGCACAAAACTGCCTGTAAAATCCAAACCAATAATTTTGTTTGCTCACCCTAACATGAAAAGACACAAAGTTACTCCAACCTCCACTGATTTGTCATGTTGACTGCAGACCAAGACTGACATCTGAAGTACATGTGGCAAAGAATAAATCAATGTATTGGATTGAAAGTGGTGTTATCTCCCAAAATGCCTTTGACTCAGAGCAACTTCATACCCTTGACTTTGGGGAATAAAATCCTGGACACCTGGTGTCAGAAAGGGATCAGGTGTATCGAGGAATGGCAGCTCATGCCATTCGAGCAATTGAACAAATACAATTTGTCTAATAGAACATTCTTCTGCTATCTGCAAATAAGGTCTTTCTGAAGGGAAAAATTGGGACCATCTATGACCTTACCTAGATGTAGTAATGTGGAGATTCTAATTTGATAGGGGGATGTGTGTAAATTTATCTCAAAGATGTATTACATATTCCAAAGTGAGGACCCTAAGTCAGGCTTACACAAGTCAAGGGAGAAATGGGAGTTGGACTTAGGCACAACAATTAATGAAGAGTGGTGGCTTGAGTTGTGTCTGGATAGCTTGAATGGAATCATCAATGCTACAGGATTAATACAGGATGGTGCAATACAATTTCTTGCATCAGTTGTACCTCACACCACAAAAATTACATAAATCAAAGCCAGAAATTTCAGAAATATGCTTAAGGTGTGGTGAGGAGGTTGGAACTCTTGTCCATTCCACCTGGTTATGAACAAAGGTAAGATTTTTTTGGGGCTACCTGGGGGACAGTCTAAAAAAATTACAGAAGTGGATGGTTGCCTTGGTGGTAGCCAGGAAGTGTTTCTGGGACAACCAACTCACAACTAAATACCACACGATGGAATGTGGAAATGCAAAATTGCATTCCCCTGGAGAAAATCACGTACAATCTAAGGAAGAAACTTAACACATTTGTTAAAATCTGGAAACCTTACTTAAAATATATTGGCACACAGATTAATTAGTTCCTTCTCCTCCCCCCCACCCCCTTGAAATAGGGGTACTGTAGCAATCCGTCCCAGAAGAGAAATTAATGTGATCAAAGAAGTGGAACATGATACAGGCGACATGTTTCTTTGTTTCATTTAGAGTTTTCCTTTTCTTTTTTTAATTTAATTGTATAAATGTAATTTAATTGACTGTACTTTCAGTTGTACAAAGGTTGGGGGGGGTGAGGAGGTGGGAGGGGATAAATACAGATTATTACAGGAATTATTACAGAAATATATGGTTTGTATTTTGAGTCTATAAAAATTAAAATATTCTTAAAAAAGTGTATGTTAAACATGCTGTTTGATGATGCTTGGTGCTAACTTGTTGAAATGAATGTAGAATGTTAGTGTTATTGGTTGAAAGCATGATTTCCTGTTCAAAGCTCTGGTTGTTCAAGCTGTTTGGAGAGGAAGCCAGCATTGTAGAGATTTATTTTTGCTTCTGTGACACACATAATATTTCTGAAAAACTGTTGCTACACTTATGAAATCCTTTAATTTCTGCTCAACTTCTGTCATAGGTTACAGGTAATAGCAAAAGTAGTTAAATGTCTCCATTAATATTTTCACCCACTATCTGCATTTTAGAACAATTGTTTGCTCTCAGGTGGGTGCACATCTTTATACCAATCGGTTTTAAAATTGAATGGAAGAGTTTTGTAACATTACTAGTGTAAGTCGTTACTATTTCAATTTTTTGGGGGTAACAAGGTAGTATCGAGCCTTGCACCTCCAGAGAAAACCTCAAACTTCATAGGCCTACATCATGTTAGCATCCCCAACAATGCTCATGTTTTTTGTACAGGAAATTAGCTTGTGGTTCCAGCATTCCAGATCAACAATACAAAGCTGTGTGTTATACTCAAATAATGGAACTGAACTCATATATACAGCAGATTTGAAATGAAAATTACAGTATGAACCATTGCCTACACAATATTGACAATGTATTGCCTCCATTGGTCAAAAAAATGACTGAGAACTGAGACCTTCCTGAACAACTTTATAAAAATTGATCAGATAAACTCAGTTAACAAACAAAAATCTATCTGTTGCTGAGACCTGTCTTCACACAAGACAACATTTGGAAGAAGCAGCTAAATATGAAATTTGAGAACTTTTGGAGAAAATTTGTCTGATTTTAATCAGTTTTACAATATTTTAACAGTATAATTGGGAATGTGACCAATGATTACCTGAATATCTTCCTGGAGCTCCTGCATCTGCCTGCGTTTAAATCTATATTTTTCATTAATGGCCTGTTTCTGTTCTTCCAACTTTAATTTAGCTTCATGCTCTTGACCTATTGTGTTACAAATTAAGGTTGAATTTTTAAAAAATCAACAGACCACAGGAAAATCAACACAAAGAAACAAGGGAACTAGGACATTGGTGAGCTGCAAAGGAGAGTTGGAGTCAGGGCCCCATCGTTTGAAAAGAAGCATGGGAACTAGAGATTAGTTATGCACAGGAATCCATGTCCCATATTTCAAATCATTGGGATTTAAGTTTTCTTCAACAAGGTGAGAAATATACACTCTCGTTTGAATATACAAGGTTGAACTTGCACTCAGTGAGCAATTATTCCAGAACGAAACAAACAAGTCATATTATTAGGGCAAGGATAGTGTGGACATCCAGCAATTTTTCCCTCAGGTCAATACCAGAAGACATATTTTTAAAGTGAGTGGAGGAAAGTTTAGGAGAGACAAAGGCAAGTGTTTTTTTTAACCTGGAATGTATTGGGTTGGTGGCTGGTATAAAAGGGACTTTAAAAAAACTAGGCAATAGATGCAAGAACAAGTTTATGGGCTGAGGCTGAGAGAGGGTTGGATGTGGGTCAGTACAATACTGAGGCAAAGGGCATGGAAAGCACGGTAGAATTGAAAAAAATTGACTTTATATTTCAAAAGCCCTAGGTAGATGGCTGAAAAATACTACTCCCCCCCGCCCCCCCAACACTGCTGTTTTCAGCTTATTTGAATTTCTCTAGTGAACTCTAATGTCAATTTATGCAGTGTCAATAACATGCTTGTTAAATTAAGTGCAAATGAGACCTTTCCGGTTTTACTTCTAGGTCATTAATCAACAATAAATAGAAGAAAACATACATTTTCTGCTTCTCCGAACTGTCCATTTTAACCTCTAAATGTAGTATAGAGCCCATTAGTATTTGCTATTGGCTGTGAAGGGACCACACTTTCCTATACTTCACACACCAATTAGTATCCCACTTTGGTCATTGGCTTGGATATGTCTCAGGGTGCAGGAGGTGAAGGCATGCTGGCAGCAATCCATAGAGCAATGTGCTCGCTCCACAATGAGTTCTGGAAATGTTCTCAATTTGTTTTGAGGCAGCAGCATCTTATTCTTGGATCTAAAGTTCCCAGATAAACCGTAAAACAGACATTTGAACATGATGCAGCATTTCAACCCAAAACATCTACAATTTCTCCCTCTTCCACCCCACGCCATGCAGTTGCTGTGCAATTCAGTTCCTCCAGCAGTTAGTTTTTTTTTGCTCAGGACATGCATATAGAAATGATCCAAACACTCACTGTAGGGTGCTATCATACATGACTGTGAAGATGATGTGGCATGAATTAGGTTCAAAACAATTTTGGGTATCTTTGAAGTCCAATGCAACACTTCATTTGATTTTTGGTTATTTTTCTTGCCCTATATTGAAAACAGGGTTCGTTTGTTTTATGCATTGCTTTCAGAAAGTCACCATTTGGGAGGAGAGATTTAAAATAACATAGCCACCTATGTGCCCTTCCATTTACCTTCCAAGTCTTTCAATAAGGGAAATCATTCTTTAAAATAAAGTGGAAAATTTCCACTTCGACCATCTGCAACAAATGATTTTTTTTAAAAAAGGAAATAATTATTCATTTCTTATTCACAAGTGGTGGAAAAGGACTTACTTGTTTCTGTGACCTTGGTGAAAGATTTTCGGTAAGTCACATTTTGATTATGGAGGAGCTGCAGTGTATTCTCCAGAGCTCTTAATTCTTTTTCACCTTTGGAAATTTTGGCATCAAGCTCATCCCCCTGCCTCTGAAGCTCTTCTTTTTCCTGAGCAACCTAAATGCAATTATGTTAAAAATTACACGTAAATATTTCAATGGTCCTGATTTTACCAAAGAGACAGCAAAAAGTCTATATGCATTACAAAATCTATGAGCAGCAATAAAATATAACCCTTCATTTTATTGGTGAGAACCATTGGGAAAAATGAATGGGATCTCAATGCATTACTTTATTTGATTCTTGTATACAAGAACTCAGAACTACAATCAGGCATTAGAAAAGATTATTTGCTGAAATCTTCAAATATTGGAAATTCCAAGACCTTTTTTTGGGACAGCCCAGAGATTTACTTTGCTGCCAAAATTAAGTGCAAATGAGACCTTTCCGGTTTTACTTCCAGGTCATTAATCAACAATAAACAGAAGAAAACACATTTTCTGCTTCTCCGAACTGTCCATTTTAACCTCAAAATGTAGTATAGAGCCAATTAGTATTTGCTATTGGCTGCGAAGGGACCACACTTTCCTATACTTCACACACCAATTAGTATCAAATTTAACAAGCATGTTATTGTGCTTCAGCTCTCAGAATCTGCTCACTGATAAATGGATAAACTTGGTTTGTGTTTAATCTTGCTGACTGTTCAAAACTGCAAGTTGGGGAACAATTAGAAGTAATTCAACAAAAATTTGCTTTGAACTGCAAGGCACAAGATTTGATTCTGAGAATCTAAAACATAATTTGAAATTTTGTGAAAAGCAATACATTTGGATGAAATCAATTTTTTGCATCTTCAATTTCTAAAGGATTACTTAATGCTTCCCACATTTCAATAGTGACTATATTTCAAAAATGTTTCATTGGCTTTAAAGAACCAGGATATCCTGAAGGAATTATGAAAGGACAATATTAATGCAAGTTTGTATGGTTCTTCAACATATGGATCTGCTGTATAATGGATATTGATTATTATACTTATTCAACTCCATCGCTATATCAGAGCACCCATCAGGAAGGGAAAGGTTTGAAACTGCTGGATGGAATCTTTATACATTGAAGAAAGTATGTATTACCTCTATTATAGCCCCAATAAACCATTTTGCAATTTGAATTCTTTACTCATAGTTATTCCCATGGAAAAATTAACATAAATACATTAATTTTTCATAAAACCTTAGCTTTGGTACTATTTATTAGAAGCTAGAAATGCTAAACTATATATAGATTCAAGCAGTTCACCTGTGAACAAACATAATAGGCTTCAACAGATTTCATGGCAAATGGTCAAATGCCCAATAACAAGATCCTACTTCAAGAAAAATGGATTACATTTGATCTCCAATTTGAATAATTAAGTCACCAGCAGGTGTTGGTATTGTGGGCACTCCATTAGGCTCCTGGATAAAGATGGTAAAAAGGGTATTCTTGCAGAGAATGATTTAGTACTTTCAGGATGTTTTCATGGTCTAGGACTAAAGGTTGATTGAATTAGGAGTGAACAGAAGGACAGCAAATTGATATTTTTCTAAAAATTGTACAAACAGGGGGAACAAGTTGTTTGCAATTAACTTATTGGTCATAGAAATTCTTATTTTAAAATGTTAATGTACATCTTTATTCAACTAAAAACACAAAATGTTGGAGAAACTCAGCAGGTCAAACAGTGTCCTTTATGTAGCAAAGATACATAACCGATATTTCAGGTTTGAGCCCTTCAAAGTATGAAAAATGCCAGCAAGCATCTGAACAAAAGAGTGGGGGGGGGGGGGGTGTGGCAAGGCAGGAGATGATGGGTGAAGAAGAGCCAGAAACATGGGTGAAGTATCGTTGCCTTTGCTACACAAAGGACTTTGAGCTTCTCCAGCATTTTGTGTTTTTATTTCATCCACGGCGTCTACATAATTTTGTGATTGTCTTCCTTTATTCAACTAGTTAAACAATCAAAATGTTCAGTATTTGCCTTGTTCATGGCAATGAGTAAAAAGATCACCTTCCATTTTGTAGCCCAATGGTTGTAATTTTTTTTTACCTTAATTACATAATAAGCCTGAGTGCATTCCTCTTCACCCTCAGGTGGTTCCATTGAAGAAATTTCATACCTCTTCTTCATTTTATCAATTTTTGAAAATCGTTCATGGAGTTCAGCACTGATTTGAAAGGGAGAGAAGTGTATAATAAAGCAAAATTCAGGAAAAATACATTTATTTGGACTTGCTATCAATTTCTAGTGCAAATTTGCCATTGAGCTTGCCTGAAGATCCAGGAAAATTCTACTTCCATGCTGGCAGACACTGAATTAAACACATTTAGCAGTAATACATACAGGAATTTCACATTCAAAAGTATTATTGCCCAAAGAGAAGTTTAATTTTGAACCTTGCCCACGTAGGAAACCAGAACCAGAGCACTCAGAGGAAACTTGTGCAGATACCGGGAGAGCAAAAAATCTTACAGACAGTACAAGACAAGATCAAATCTTGTATTGTACTACCTATGATAACTGTGCCACCCTGTGTGTCCTGTTCAAAGCTCTGTTAGTATGCTGTGCCTGCTAGAGATAGAGAGACTTGTGCCCTGTTCAAAGCTCTGTTAGTATGCTGTGCCTGCTAGAGATAGAGAGATTTGTGGCCTGTTCAAAGCTCCAGCTAGCAGCAATGCTCCAAGTCACATAACTTAATAAGAGAAAAATCTCAAAACATTTATCAAGTCAGGTAGCATCTAGGGAAAGAGAAACAGTTAACATTGATAGTGGAAAAACTTGATCAGTTCCTTTCACTGATACTGCCTGACTGAGTGTTTCTGACACTTCATTTTTTTTTATTTCTGAATTTTAACACGTAGTTTTTTAAAAAAAAAATCATGATGATGTCAGCCAACTAACTCTGGAACACAAAAACAAACTTGTAGGCAGTAGATAAGCCCTCTAATGAATGTTGGTGGGGGCAGGGATTGGAGTTGTAGATGGGAAGGACCTGCTGCTAAACAGCAAGTTTCCTATTTGTGGCTAATACAGTATATGGTACTAATTGTATCATTGTGTCCATTTTGTAATGTCAACGAGGATCAATGTCATCTGCTTCATACTGTGCAAATTTCCAACTTTAGCATGTGACACGCACAACAGCACAACTCAACTAGTTGTACAGTTACATCATAAGACCATGTTAATTAGACCACTTTTTCCCTTCAAGCCTCCTGTCATTTAATAACATTATAGCTGATCTGATTGTAACCCCATTTCCGTATTCCTCTCTGCCCTCTTGCTTACCAACCTTGACCTTTTGCTTACCAACCATGACCTCTACCCAAGTCACACGGAGAACTTGTGCTTACAATTCACAAAGAAAATTGGGGTCCTATCAGTCAATTTGAGAATTAACATACCTAACACCTTGGTGTTCCTGCTCAATATGCTTGATCTGCATTTGCAGTATATCCATATGAATTTTGATTTCTTCGGTTCGTTCCTTCATTGCTGTCTCAAGCCGCAGCTTTCGGTTCTCCAAAGACAACACATCATCAGCTTTGTTGTGGAGCAGGTCCTGTAGACGGTTAACTTTCAACTTGAGAAGGTTATCTTCAATCATTAAATCCTGAAGGATTGAGAAAATAGGTTGGTGCTAATGTAAAGGGCATGCATTAACATCATTCACAAATTCAAAGAATGTTCAATATTTTGGATGGTTTTGATTAAAATGGCAATGGAAAATTGTGGTACTGATGCTCAAAACACAGTAAAAAGGTTTGCGGGGGACATCCCACAATAGAATTCCAGATTTCTGTTACCCTTTATTTAAAACGGTGCTTCCTGCTTTGCATTCTTAATTGGCACTGACTGGGTGATTTCCACCATTGACAACAATAGTTTCTTGACCAATAATATTCAATCCTTCTATTAAATGCTTTAATTGCCCTTCAACTTTCAACACTCAAAATAATAAAAAAAATTTATTCACTGTCTTTACAATTTAACTATTTAAAAAACAGTTGTAAATCTGGTGAATTTGCATTGCCCTGCTTTCAACCCAAAACATTCTTCTTGAAGTATGTATGGTACTCAAACCTCTGCACCTAGGAATGCAGAAGGCTACAGTATAAAAGGTAGCAAAAAGAACCAGGGCCATTGCAGGCTCTGACCTCTCATCTTTGTTATAGCCCCTTTCACACTGCCAACCCTCTGAAGAAGAGGGTGAACTTACTGGGCCTGCTGCACTCCTGGAGCCTTTCCACTGCACCATGATTCACCTGGTTAATCAGCAACTTGGCATTTTAAAGGGGGGTTTCTGCCCCCAGTTGGGACATTTCACGCCATGTGATTACTGGGTACTGATCTGGTAAATTACCCGGTTCAACCCACATGTAATCGGCAGTGTGGAAGGGGGTGAAGCGCTATCTCAAGAAGGCAGCCACATCACAAATGAACCCCATCACAACCTTTTCTCACTGCTATCTTTAGACAAAAGGCACAGGATACAGAAAACTAGCACTTCCTAGGTTCGAAAGCTGCCCTTTTCTCACTGCCAACGTGCATAGGGAACGGGAAAAAATTGCAGGACAAGCTGAACCCAGCAGTGTTTCACACTACACTATTATTTGCAGGAAATTCTGCTACTCGGGATTTTAAGAGGGGGGTCCCGCCTTCAGCGGTGACATTGTGAGTGACGTATACATCCAGCACTCTGTCTGCCAGCTGACTGCACAGTGACATTTCTCAGCTGTTGGAGCTTTAGATATTATGATCTTCATAAACATAAAAATCCCAATCAGATTAATGTATCAAATTTTTATTGTTGAAATGTTTACCATATCTGTTCACTTAACAAAAAATACATTTTGTGTTATTTTTCAATGGAAGGTTTTCTAAATACTGATCAATAGTTTGTCCCGGCCGCTTCACTCAGAGTGGCCAGTGAGTGAATGAGCAGCCAGTGCCAGCTGCTCAGAGCCAGCAGCCAAGCTGAGTACATTATGGTGGACCAGCCACCCGCCTCCTGCGAGCGAGACACCACCTCTGCAGTGCTGTCAGTGCCTAGGAGAGACTGCAGAGCCATGGCCAAGCAGCTCCTCATGCTGGATCCGCTCCCCTCATGCTGGACCCAATCTGTCCACTCCCTCACGCCAGTCCCCCAGGTAACGTCACCGTTATTCGAAGAGGTAGAGGTGGCTGCTTTTGGTGAACTTAAACTGTTGAGGGGAGCTCAATTCATGCTTGCATAGCATGGGAAGGGGCTCAGGCAGCAGGCAGGGGAATGTCAGAGCTTGGCCACTGGGGCTGGCAGAGCTGTAAAATTTACCTGCCAGACTGATGCAAGCATGCAGGCACTAACATCACTAATCATACCTGGTAGAACTGGTTGTCATTTCACATCAGAAGGCAATTGGTGAGTTAACTCAGCCGGGCTCACAACTCTGCTCCAAGCAGAGTTGAGAGCCCAGATGAAATAGGCTTACCCTGCCCAGTTATTTCTTGTCACACTGCGCGATTTGGACCTGATTTGGAGGGTTAACTCATATGTACTTGGCAGTGTGAAAAGCCAGTTTCTTTCCAACAGCTTACAATAGCCATGGACTGCTCCAACATTTCAAAATGACATCTGCACTATTTTCTTCTACTGGGATAACTGAAAATTCATTACTTATCTTTTGTATTCATTGTCTCTTTTTAATTCAATTTATACATATTGTTCTTTTTAAATGGAGTACCTGTTCAGATGCAGCAAGCAAGAATTTCAATAATTATGTACGTTGTATGAAGCTTTATGTATTGGGCTCCATACAGGCTGGAGTTGCACTTTTACCATTATGGAGTACCTGTTCAGATGCAGCAAGCAAGAATTTCAATAATTATGTACGTTGTATGAAGCTTTATGTATTGGGCTCCATACAGGCTGGAGTTGCACTTTTACCATTGCTGAATAAGGGAAGTAATTGATTACCTGCATAAAGAGGGGTGCCAGACAGGAACAGAAGTAATGTAGATGTTATAGGTACGGTCAGAGTTCCCAAACATTAGCATGGTAAGAAGTGAACTTTATCTGCAGACAAAGGTGAATTGGGAAATATTGATGTGATAAGAACTTTTACTTTCGAGTGTACTTCAAAAAAAACTTTCTAAACCCATGACCTCTACCATAGAACAAGGGCTTCAAGTGCAACCTTTGAACCCCTTTTCCAGTCCAGTCAACCTACCTGAGAAGAAAAATAAAATTGTTATATAGTTTAATGGAGGTTACTATATTCTTTACAACAAGGGATTTAATATGCAGTTAAGTAGCATGTCTGCAGGCTCTATCGAGATGGCAAAGGCCGACAGCATCGAATCCACGCTGCTGAAGATCTAACTGCGCTGGGTAGGTCACGTCTCCAGAATGGAGGACCATCGCCTTCCCAAGATCGTGTTATATGGCGAGCTCTCCATTGGCCACCGTGACAGAGGTGCACCAAAGAAGAGGTAGAAGGACTGCCTAAAGAAATCTCTTGGTGCCTGCCACATTGACCACCGCCAGTAGGCTGATATCGCCTCCAACCGTGCATCTTGGCGCCTCACAGTTCGGCGGGCAGCAACCTCCTTTGAAGAAGACCGCAGAGCCCACCTCACTGACAAAGGACAAAGGAGGAAAAACCCAACACCCAACCCCAACCAACCAATTTTTCCTTGCAACCGCTGCAACCATGTCTGCCTGTCCCGCATCAGACTTGTCAGCCACAAACTAGCCTGCAGCGGACGTGGACATTACCCCCCCATAAATCTTCGTCCGCGAAGCCAAGCCAAAGAAGAAAGAAGAAAAGAAGTAGCATGTAATCTCCTTTGACCATTATTATATCTACTAGTTTCTTTCCAGAGGCTTCAGGCATAGCCCTGCACACAAGGAGCTCCGGAAAACTTTTTAATCTTGTCAGGCTCCAAGCCAAGACCAAAATCAGAAGAGTTAGGATTCAAAAACTGCTCTATGCAGATGATGCTGCCTTCATGGCTCATTCCCAGCCAGAGTTGTAAGCATTGTGCGACACATTTGTATCTGCCTGCACTGAATTTGATCTGAAAAATCAGCCGAGGTAAGATGGTCGTCTTTAGCCAACAAACCCACGACATTCCATCAATTACCATCAATGGGTCAGTGCTCGCCAACATAAAGAAATTCTACTACTTGGGCTCCATCATGACAACAAGGAACTCACTCAATGCAGAACTGGACACACGCCTGGGAAAAGCATCCACTACCTTCGGACACCTCCGTGCCCACGTGTGGGATAACTCCCATCTCACCACCAAGTTGAAGATCAGAGTCTACGAGGCCTGTGTGCTGAGTACTCTTCTCTATGGCTGTGAATCCTGGGTCACATTCAGAAAGCAAGAACACCACCTTAACGCATTCCATTTCCCCTGCCTCAGATCCATCCTAGGCTTCTCATGGCGCGACAGAGTCACAAACGTCCAAGTCCTGGAGAAGACTGGAAGTACGGACCTCTACTCAATCACCTGCCCTCGCTGCCTGCAGTGGGCTGGCCACATTGTCCGTATGGAGGATGGCCAATTGCCCAAAGATGTCCTCCACGGTGGGCTACCAGATGCTCCCTGCCCTGTTGGCCGCCCATGTCTTTGCTCCAAAGACGTAATCAAGCGCGATCTCCAGTCATTCCACGTCAACCATACCGACTGGGAGGGCATACAAAAAAAATCACGCTGGATGGCGTTCCACAGTGGCACATCACAATGTGCCAACAACTACAAAAGGTTCTGTGAGGGCCGAAGAGCTACAAGGCACTGTGTTCATCTTTGCTCGTGAAGGGATGGGCCATGATGATGATAGTTTCTGAATGGAATTAAAAGTGATTACTTTCTGGTGCAAGTGTTAACCTGCATTCTTTTGGAAGGCAAGCTATTTGATTGTATAGGGAAAGATCAAAACATCTCATTCACAGAATAAAAGTGTTGAATAGAGCCCCATCTCACCCACATGTTCATTTGTACCTGGATGTTATGATTGTAAATGATGCAGATATTTTTTTTACAAGGCACACTGAAGAGGTCATCTCGAAAGAATATCAGAAACATAATACACATTAATTAAGTTAGTTGTCATTTTCGATGAGTTCCTTTATAACTCATGAAAATTTTCACCATCAGAATAACATTTCTGATACATATGTTTTACAACTTCCTTACACCAATAGTTAACTTTACATTTGCAAAATCAAGAAGTTATTCTTGATTTCTGTCCCAGTACAATGACGACAATGTTGATGCCACTGGCCTCACATTACTAATCTTACATTTCTTGGCGTGATGGTCGATGTACTCTGTACTCTCTCACAAAACTTGTGTCGCTCCTCCTTTGTAGCCTTGTGCAATTTACTCCTCGAATTGCTCTGCATATCAGGAGATGATGTCAAGGCATCCTTTTCCTCTTGGCAATTAAACATTTTCTCCGATAGGAGAAATACATTGCCATAATTTTTAACACGTTTAATAGTTAAGTGGGCATTTAGTTACTTCATAGGAGTGAAAGGACCATTATTATTGATACATTGTGTTTCACTTTAAATATGTTATATTTAGGAAAGATATATTTCCATAATATCACTAAAGTTTAATTCACTTTGACTAAATATATGCTTTCTTAATGTCAGCAAAACATGTCAGCTTTGGGTCACTTCTTACTTTATTCCCAATGCCTGAAAGTGTGTGTCAAACTGTTCCCCACCAACCATAATAACCTTGATACAGTGAAGCCAAGGAAGCAAGTCATACAAGATTTTCTGTTGATGGATTAATCAGAGTAGGTAGAGAGAAAATTAGTCAAATCTATGAGACGAAGGCAGTGAAAAAAATAAGAACACAAACAAAGGAAATTTCAAAAGCTGTAAAATACAGAGGAGTAGGACATATCCAGTGAGTCAAGCTGTGCTAAAGGAGAATAAAGGAGACTTACAACAGAAATGAGACCCTTTCAGGTGGCCTGAACACCCAAGTGTAAAGCTGTATAATCTCCTCCCTTGTGGCTAAAGACATACTCACCTGAATGCAACAGAAGCACCTCCAACGATGCACCTGAATGTGCAGCTGTTGTAAGCGGCTGCCTGGGAATGGGCTGATGATTCCATCAGCTGGCAACCCAACTCCCCGCTGGGGAAAAGAGGTCAGCAGTGGCCGGCAGGGGATGTCGGGAGGTGGCTGGTGTGGTCTGACATAGTCCAGCTGGCCATTTCTGCACCGGGGCTGCTTTCTGCGGTTCAAAATGCGGCATAGCAATGGTGATTTTCCCTCCCTATAATCCCCCACGCAGCTGGAACTGTTGTGGGAAACAGAGAGCTGTTCCACCTGTGTGAGGGATTATGGGAAGGGAAGATGGCCATTGCTATGCTGCCATATTAATGACAGGTGGCGCTGTGGCACCAGTCACCCCACCTCTATCAGATACAGAGGCACTACAAGGCGCCTCTGGATATGAATAGGCCCTTTCAGGTGGACTAGGCAACGTTGCAAGCAGCCTTTTAGGGCTGCCACCTGAGAGTCCGCAACTTAAGATCCGATCCTGCCACTGTCCACAAGGTGGAGGGTCCAGCTGAGAGGGCCTATGGTTAGTCCTAACACAGACAGAAACTGAATTACCTGAAATTGTAACGAGATAGTGTTCCTGAAGCTTACCTTATTTTAACAACAACAGAGTGGGACATAGAATGAAAGTGGCAGTCAACAGGGTGCTCACTGTGTCATCACTGTGGTCCGATTACAAGGATTCCACAAATTAAATGAACTGTTGTTTCACTTGGAAGGACTGTTATAGTCCCTGGATGGTGAGAACCTTATGCCTATCCTTGCACTCAATCTATAAGTGAATATTATTTATTAGTTTTATTTCAGAGTTACTAAATAGTTCTTTGAGTTATATATCTGAGAGAGTAACATTTTTATACAAATTAATATTTTTGGTTATTCTCCTCTTACTTGTCCAGCAAGTTTGTTCTTTTTTAATTCTTTTTCTCCATTATCAATGTGAAGATGGATTTCTTCTATTTTACTGGTCAGATCATTTTGTTCTTCTCCACACTTATCCAGATGTCTCCTCAAATGCTGAATATCATTCTGCAATAAGGAAAACAGATGGGCGGGGTGTCCCATGAACTGCTTCTCACATAATCCACAGTTTAAAATGTTATTTCTACATAGTGCATTTTTAAAAATTTTAATTGCATCCAACATAATTTTTAAACATTAGTCATACATTATCCTGCATGAATTATTTGTTATAAAAAGTGGAAAATAGTAAGTATAGACATAATCTGTTGATAAGTAAGGCCAAACGATCACTTCAATACAAGAGCCTGTGAATCTACAATTTGTATTGCCAGTCAAAGGAACTTCGAAGAAAGCTTTATTTCAGTTTTTTGTTATATCTGAAAGAGACACATTGACAGAATCTGTTATACATGGATGAAGAAAGATAAAAACATCCTGGTAGTAACAATTGTGAAAATATTGTTACTTAAAGAGGAAAAGCCTTTGAGATTGTGCCTTTCCTTCATTATTCTCTCTGGGTGCAACTAGCTTTAGATGTCGTTACTTTCTCTTTACAAGAAAAAAAATTATTCAGACTCTCATATTTCAATTGCAAGAGATTACATTAAAATGGTTACACTATAGTTATTTTTCCCCTTTGAAAGGAGAAAGGTTTAGCTTATATTTGCCATTCAAGATAATATTTTTACAGGTGTGACAGACTATGTTATATTTTATGTAATAGACAATAGACTCCTGTGCTGAAGATTTTCACAAAGAGATGCAAATGGAAGGGTCCATCTCAGGAATAGATCTCTCATGGATTGATTTTGGGAGTCAGCAAGCTATTTTGGAGGAGTGTGCTGTTTTAGGAGGATCATGTGGTTTTGCCAGCAGATAGAGTCAAACATGTTGACAGAGAATGAGAGAGAGAGAGAGAGACTGCTGTGTTTCTGCAGTGGCTTTTGGAAGCCCCATTTTGAAGATGGGTTGTGAGTTCTGAGTTCAGCCTGTTCAAAGCTCTTGTGCCCCATACAAGAGAAGATGGCTGGCTGTATAATGTTTCGCCTGAGATAAGGGATACAGAAAAAGAACTCTGTGGTGACCTGAAAGAAAGAGGTTATCATCTGGAAAACCCTGATGGGGCAAGTTTCTTCAGCAAGACACTGAAGTGGCTGATCAGAAGGAATCAGTTTGTGTGTATCCAACAAGCAACAAATCTCTCTCTGAAAACCAACAAGAACCTTCCTGAGTGGTAACCATTTACCTTTCAAGCACCAAAGGCTGGTAATGATTCATGAATGTTAAATTCTGGGCACAGTATAAGAATTGCCTGATACTGGTGAAATTGGAAGAGTGAGAAATGAGATTGGACTGTGAATACTGAACATATACACGCATAACATACATGTGTGCTTAGAATTAGAAGGATGTTAAGTTAATAGTAATAAGTTAAAGTTTGATCCTGTTTTTATGTTTAAAGAAAATTAAAAGTAACTTTTATTTAAGTAACCATTTGTCTTGGTGAATTTCTATTGCGGATGGATTTTGGGGTCCTCTGGGTCTGTAACACAGGACAATGGAAAAGCTTTATGTATTTCTTTTTACATAACAAAAAACAATCTTAAATCTTTAAAATTATAGAGTTGTACTGCACAAAAATAGGTCCTTCAGTTCACTATGTCTATGCCGATCATCAACTACTAATCTGTATTATTTCAACTGAATTTATGATGTTAAATTGACAGGAATTTGGATATAAATCTATGTTCAATATGTTGATGTTTGGAAATTCATGAGAATTGTGGAATCTTGATAAAAAGTTATTGATAGACACTGATGAAAAGGAAATGTGTCTGTGCAAAGTACTCTTGAAGCTAGTTTGTCAATTTTCATAAAAGGGTAATTTCATTATTGTGCTTTTTAATTGGCTTATTGGGAGACCGAAAACATCCTGAAATGTATCCTTTATCAATCAAGAAATTTGGGATGTTATTGACTCGGGGGCCTCTGAAAATGTGATACTGGAGCATCTCTGAATGACTGCAATCTGACTGTTATCTTTTGTCATGGTTTGATACAACAAAGTGATTTGCTGTGCCACTTCATATGACAGTTATATTAACAAGGAGTAACACGTTGCTATATAAAGTACACTGTTTGACCTGCTAAATTTTGACAGCATTGTGTTTCTAGTTATATTACCAGGCTAATTTAGAGGACATTCTTCAACTCAAGCCTGCTCTGTCATTCATTAGGTTCATGACTGATCTGACTGTTTTCTCAACAATGCATCTAACCTACCTCATAATCTTTTATTCCACTGCTGGTCAAGAATTTACCCGTCTTAAAAATATTCAAAGGCTCTGCTTGCACCACCATTTCAAGGAAGTGAGTTCCAAAACTCATGATCTTTGAAACAAAAGTTGCCTCATCTCTCTTAAATGCATCACAGTTCAAGTCATGTATGAGGCTGGAGTCTCAATTAAGTCAAATATGTCGGTTTGGTTCAGGGAAGAAGAACTGTTCAGGTTTATGACCATCCAACAGCCTTGTGGTCACTCCTACTTATACTGTCCTGTTGTATTCATTCACATACCCATGGTGATTTGGGAAAAACTGATAATGACTCAACCCATTTGTTTTCTGCTTAATTGTCAAAATGTCAGCCGTGGTTTAGCAGTAGCAGTGATTGCTAGTCCCAATCAGGAGAATGAAGCAAAAAAATCTACATTGATATTCCAGAGCTGTGCTGTTGTAAATTCTGTCCAATGAATTAGTGAATCTGTCATCCAGTTGAGAGATAAATACTGGCCAAAGCACATGGGGTAACTACTCTTCTTGTGATTGCCATGGAATCGTTAACATCTACCTGAAAAAGCAAAATAACACTGCAATCCCTCAGTGCTACACTCAAAAAAGACTTTTGTGTTGATGTATGTGGAGTCAGACTCAAAACTGGAACATTTCTTATTTAGAGGCGAGAACTTTAGTAGCTTTGTGATTAATTGAACCACAGATAAAACTCTGGAGTGTTTATTGGTCTAAATATTCTCAATTTCATGACTTCTTCCAGGCTTGTATTCAGAATTATGTAATTTGCAATTGTTTTAACAACTAATTTTTATTAAATATTCAAATATGATCAGATATTGTGCAAATTCTATTTTTGCACATCTGTACTTTATTGCATAGTGCTACTTAGCTATTTTTGAAAAATCACTCAATATTCTGATGAAACAAATAATGTGGAATTGATTTAAAATCACGATGTAAAATTAGAGATTCTGAAAAGAGGAACAAGATCAAAATAATCAATGAAACATGAAAGGAAGTTGGTTACGATTGACAAAATTAGTTATATGGTACATGCCAAAAAATTACCTGCACTTTCTTAAGTTGTGAATGTAATAGGTTCACTGTGCTCTTCTTCTCTCCTAAAGTCTTTGTGAGTTCTTCCACCTTATCCCCCAAAATATCTTTTTCAATACTGCTCACATTTCCTTCCAACTTGGCCAACCTCCGCTCTAGTTGCTGGATCTGAAAATCCTATCAACAGAAAATATGTATTTTATCAATCTAGTCAAGCTTCAAATATTTTTGTTCTAGTCCAGGAAAGAATTTTGTTTTCATTTGCTGATGCTAAGTGCATAAGAGTATTAGCCACAAACTGTATTTACATGCTTAAAAAAAAAATTATTCCAGCCTCTGGAATTAAATACTGTATTGTTAAATTAGAGTGGTGACTGATACTTTGACATGAATTCAGTGCATGTGCAAAAAGACAAACTTCTGCACTGAATTTTCTGCTGAAAAGTATTAATGCTTCCAGAATCTGAGAACAGCCTTTGAATTAATTGCAAAATGGTCTATTTTGCATCAAGAGATACACAATAATTCATTGTTTTTTATCTGCCTTTAAGCTGTTGATAGAAATAAATGCACTTTTTTTCTGAGTAAACATGCACAAGTTGAAGAACTATTTTCTGTTTTGTTATCAGAGGATAAAATAGTACTCTGATCTGAATTTTAACCCTGATGCAAGTGGTCAGACAATTTATATTTTCTAAATCAGTGGAACCTTTATCCAGATATTACCTCTCAAACTACCTGTGGAAAAATGTTTCAGTTTAGCACAGGTGTGTAGTAAATACAAATCAGATAAGACAGAAAATAAACATTTTTATCCTAGTTCTCTTGATATTTATCAGTTTTAATTCAATTAATATTTTCTGGACTTTCAAAACAACTGCATTAAAAATTCAGTCATCAGCTTGAACCATTGCTACTGTAAAGTTTGAAGTGCATCTTTTATAAATTTAATTTTTCAGCATTTTGGTATTACATTTCTGGATGCACTCTAAACATTCTTTTCTTATATCATAGCTATATCATCTATAAAACACATGGTACTTGACTATGCTAGCCCAACAAAAGCCTCTAAACCTTCCATATATTGGCCATGTGTAGCAGGCAGGAGAAAATACAGTAATCTGCATATTACCTGCCAAGACACACATGATCCTGACTGTACAACTTTTCCTTCATTGCAGCAGGTGTAAATCCTGGTACTGCTTGCTTAATAGCATTGTGCAACATTACCAGAAGGGTTATAGTGATTGAAGATGGTGTCTTTCTGTAAACTTTAAAGGATAGTTAGAGAACAGGAATAAATGAAGTCCTTCCCTATAATAACCACATTCCCAAAAAAGAATAAAAAACGGAAAAAAAAGTGTTATATTCTTGTGATTCTGAACATAGATCAGCCTTAAATACCTTTACAAACCTTAGACACCCAACAAATTCATGCCTTGAGAGAGAATATCACCATTATCCAATGGGAATTCTTTATTCAGATTGGGACTTTAAAACATATTCAACAGGAGTAGAGGGAAGGTGCTTTGCATTTATTGTTGATAGACGAGAGACGAATGATCATTGCCAACAATGTCATCACTGTGTGTCCAAACTTAAAAATGCAAAATTGCCAATGGTCCCTATGAAAGCTGCAAATACAAGTCGATTATGCTGTGCAATATTTTGAAACTAGCTTTTAATGGCATATCACTGAATTCTCAAATGACATTTCTAAATTTTCAAACATTCGAGTAATGGAAACAATAATGACAGATTATTCCAGGATTGTAATATCATAATTCTTACCATTGATAACTTCAGATTTAAAAAAACAGACATACCTATTTTAAATAGAAATCACTTTACAATTGTTTTAACATGTCAAATATACTGTAAATCAGTGGTTCTCATCCTTTTTCTTTCCACTCACATACTACTTTAAGTATTCCGTATGCCATAAGTGCTCTGTGATTAGTAAGGGATTGCTTATGGTGGTATATGGATGGAAAGAAATGTTTGAAAACCACTGTTTTAATCATACCTAATTGACTCGTTATGTGCACAGTTTCATAACTCCAAAGGAAATAGGCCAATGACAATTTTTCTCAAGCAAAATATTTCAGTAACAATTCGGTCTAGAGCAGTGATTCTCCATCTTCCCTTCCCACTCACATACCACCTTACTAATTGTTATATAGAGAATTTAGGTTAAAATGACTTAAGTTAAAATGTGATGATTAATCATAAAAAGGGAAGCCAGAACGGACAGGGAGCTTACTAGCAGCCAAAAGGTTCTGCTGAATATGTTTTTTTAAACCTTTCTTTTCATGGTCATAGTGAGAGACATGCAGGAGACAAAAGATTGATAAGAAGGGTGAGAAACAGAATTTAGTGTATGTAGAGTTCACAGCGTACGTAACGAACGTGATAATTAAAAATGCAGTTATACTTAGAATGCTTTTGTAATACTAACCAATTAAAACAGTATTAATAAGAAGGGGAAGGGCAAACAATAAGGGTATAAAAATCAATGCACTGTATGTATCGGGGCTTAACTGGTGAGAAGCCAGTTGAGTCCAACTCTGCAGACTTGTAAATAAAGCTTGTCGTGTCATCAGTTTTAAAGAGACTCATGTGTGAGAAGTTTTATTTCTGACAAATGGGGGCTCGTCCGGGATCTACACTCCGGCCGTGAGGGGAGGCGAGAAGAGGGACATCGGAGGCGGTGCACCCCACTGAGTTCAGCGGCTCCTAGTCCCTTGCTCGTCGCTTCGGGCGGCTTGAGCGAGTGGTATCCGGACAAGGTGACACGACAAGACGGAGAGGAGAAGGGTGACGGTTCAATCCCCGGGAAGACACCGGTAAGTGACGACTTACAATTGTGGTGTGGGGATTGGGTAACAGGTGTAACGGGATACACCTGTTTGGATAAAAAACCTAACGTAATAGATCAGGTATAGAGCTTTTGTCGTGGCGTGAGGACCCTGTCGTGGGACTCTAGGATAGACCCCAGGGAAACCTCGGCGGTAACCGAAGGAGGGACAGCACCTCCGACGAAGTGCCGAGAAGAGAGGGGTCAACCCCAGGGAAACCTCAGCGGTAACCGAAGGAGGGACAGTACCTCCGACGAGGCGTCTGAGAAGAAGGGAGTAGGGTCCAGAACGAGAGGGTCCTCAGCAACGATAAACAGATCTAGGTGGGAAAATGGGAGGATCAAAATCTAAGGGCTCATCTGAAAATTCAGGACAATTCCTGGGAGTTCCCCTTGACAGCCCTTTGGGGAGAATGTTTGAAAATTGGGATAGTAAAAGATATCGAGACAAAAACAAGAAAAAGATGGTCCAATATTGTCTCCTTTGGTCGAAACAACCTATTAAAGGTTCCTCGGTCTGGTGGCCGAAATTTGGATCTGATGAGGATTGGGTTAGACAAGCATTAAACATATATGTAAATTCGAGACCAAAGGTGAATCAAGAAGAGTCAGCATATGCATTTTGTTGGGTTCCCTGGCCAGGATCCTTAACAAAATGTTTTAAATTGAGGGTAGCGGGAGAAAAGAAATGGGAACCTCTGGACAACCTTCCCCCTCCTTATATTCCCCCGGTGCCTACTGCGCCCGAGGAAAGCTCATTACCGGAGGGGAAAGGTGATGAATCTGATTGCCCCGAAAGGGGCCGGGAAAAAAAAGGATGAATTAAGGGAGTCGGACCCTAAACTTCCACCGGTAAACCGACCCTGGACAAGATCCCAGACTGGTCCAGGACCATCAAAATTTTCAATAAGCCTAAATCCCCTGAGGGAAGTTCCTATGGGAGGACCGGGAGGGGGAACGGGATACATGAATGTTCCCCTAACTAGTACAGAGGTGCGGGGATTTAAGAAAGAAATGAAAAAGCTATTAGAAGATCCTATAGGACTGGCTGAACAGCTTGACCAATTCCTGGGACCAAACACATATACGTGGGAAGAGATGCAGGCAATAATGGGAACATTATTCTCACCCCAGGAGAGGCAGATGATTCGACGGGCTGCCCTCCTCATGTGGGAATATGAACAACCTGGGGACCCCAGACCCCATGAACAAAAATATC
Source organism: Narcine bancroftii (assembly GCF_036971445.1). NCBI lineage: Eukaryota > Metazoa > Chordata > Chondrichthyes > Torpediniformes > Narcinidae > Narcine > Narcine bancroftii. The sequence continues at coordinate 104,934,104 of NC_091477.1, read as the reverse complement.
CCTTAAATGAACCCAGGTGGGACAAACGAATACCCGAGGGATTGGCAAGTATGAGACAATATAGAGAGTGGACAATTAAAGGGATACGGGAGGCTGTGCCAAAGGGTCACAATTTCACCAAGGCATTTGGGAACCACCAGGGGAAAGACGAGTCCCCTACTGATTTTTTGGAGAGGGTGAGAAAGAATGTCCAACAGTATGCGGGCGTGGACCCTAGTACACCAATGGGTGAACAGCTTATTCGAATTGAATTTGTTTCCAAATCATGGCAGGACATTAGAAAGAAACTAGAAAAGGAGGAGGACTGGAGCGAAAAACCCCTAAGTGACCTGTTAAAAAAGGCGCAAAAAGTATATGTGCAGAGAGAAGAAGAAGATCAAAAGAGGGCGACAAAGGTTATGGTACAGACTATCCGACAGATGAATGCTGAATCCAGAGGGGAAAGAAAACAAAACCTTCCTCTAAACAATCCAAGATATCCAAGAGAGGGAAGACCCCGGAGGTTCGTTAAGTGCTATTACTGCAATGAGGAAGGACACTTTAAGAGGGAATGCCCCCGATACAAGAGGGAATTGCGTGCCCTCGAACTTATGGAAGAAGATTAGGGGTGTCAGGGGTTCCAAATGTTAGGGACCAAGTATAAGAGGGAACCCCTGGTAAAACTAAAAATTGGTCCCAAGGGAGAAGAGGTGGTGTTTATGGTGGACACAGGAGCGGAACGAAGTAGTGTAATAACTGTGCCAATCGGAACTGAGCCTGTAAAAAGTAATTTGACAATTTCTGGGATAGAAGGGGCTCCCAGAATGGTATCAATAATTCCCCAAGTAACAGTGAAACTGGAAGAAAGAGAAGGGGTACAAGACCTCTTGTTGTTACCGTCGGCTGGATTTAACCTCCTAGGAAGGGACTTACAGGCTCTCCTAGGTTTGGGTGCTCTCCCTGTGGACGGAGAAGTGCGAGTCCACCTCTGCGCTTTAAAGGAAGAGGATGAACGGCAGATTGACGAGAGAGTCTGGTATAAGGAGGGAAATCGAGGAGGTCTGGACATCCCACCTTTACATGTCACATTAATACCAGGTCATCAGCCGGTAAGGAAACGTCAGTATCCTATTTCTTTGGAAGGGAGAAAAGGGCTACAGCCGGTAATTGAGACTCTAATACGAGACGGACTATTAGAAGAATGCATGTCATCTTATAACACCCCTATACTCCCAGTGAAAAAGTCAGATGGATCCTATCGCCTAATTCAGGATCTAAGAAGTTTGAATGCTATTGTTCAGACCCGCCACCCAGTGGTGCCTAATCCCTATACTATTATGAGTCGGATTCCCCCAGACCATGAGTGGTTTAGTGTTATCGACTTGAAGGATGCCTTCTGGACGTGTCCATTAGAAGAGGAAAGTAGAGATATGTTTGCGTTTGAATGGGAAAATCCATGGACAGGTAGACGGAGACAGCTTCGGTGGACTGTATTGCCCCAAGGGTTCACTGAATCTCCGAACCTGTTTGGACAAATGCTAGAACAAATCCTGGTGGACTATCCACAATCTGATGATTCCCAACTAATGCAGTATGTGGACGATTTACTATTATCAGGACCCAAGGAACAAGAAATGAGGGGAGATACAATTAGACTCTTGAATTATCTGGGGAAAAAGGGTCTACGGGTGTCCAGGAACAAGTTACAGTTTGTTGAGAGAACTGTGGTATATCTGGGACACCAGATAAGTAAAGGACAGAAACGGATTACCCCTGAACGGATTGCGGGAATCACTAGAATGCCGTTACCCCGTAATAAGAAGGAAATAAGACAATTCCTGGGACTCTTAGGTTACTGTAGGTTATGGATAGAGGACTACTCAGCTTTGGTGAAGTTTATGTATGAAAAGCTGACAAATGAAAATGAATATCCATTGAAATGGACCCAGGAGGAGGAGGGATGGTTTGAGGACTTGAAGCATCGCCTGACACGAGCCCCAGTACTCACTCTGCCCTCTTTAAAACAGCCCTTCCAGCTATTTGTCACTCATAACCAAGGAACAGCTGTGGGAGTTTTAACACAGGAAAAAGGCGGTCAGCGACACCCAGTGGCTTTCCTTTCCAAAATGATGGACCCAGTGTCTCGCGGATGGCCGACGTGTATCCAGGGAGTAGCGGCTGCTGCTCTGTTGGTAGAGGAAGCACGTAAACTTACTTTTGGAGGAAAGATGACTGTGTACACCTCCCATTCTGTGAGTGTTTTATTAACACAAACTGCCCATCGATGGCTGACTGATTCTCGCATATTAAAGTATGAAACCATTTTAATGGTCGGAGAAGATCTACAGTTTGCAAAGATTAATAGCTGCAACCCAGCTCAGTTTTTATACGGCAGTGAAACAGAGAGAGAGGTGGAGCACGACTGTGTCGAGTTGACAGATCTTCAGACCAAGACCCGAGAAGACCTTTGCGATACTCCACTGGGAGAAGGATATGAATTCTACATTGACGGCTCCGCCAGATGTGTTGACGGAATGAGAAGAAGTGGATATGCTATAATAGAAGGAAATACTTGGAAAGTAGTAGAATCCACGAGACTACCCGGAAGCTGGTCAGCACAATCCTGTGAACTATATGCCTTGCAAAGAGCCCTCAGAATACTGGCAAAGAAAATTGGAACGATTTACACTGATTCCAAATACGCATACGGGGTAGTGCATTACCTTTGGTAAGATCTGGAAGGAGCGTGGTCTAATTACATCAAGAGGAAAGGAATTGGCACACGAACAGATGATTACTCTGACTTTAGAAGCCTTGACATTACCCCAGGAAATAGCAGTGGTCTACATACCAAGCCATCAGAGGGGAGATACCCCGACAGCAATTGGAAACAGACTGGCTGATGAAGAAGCCAAAAGGGCAGCCATGCAACAAGAAGTCCGTTTGCTGACCTTAATCCCAATAAGGCAAGGCATAAAGAAGGCTCCCATTTTCACTGCTAAGGAAGAAAAGGACATGGCTCAGCTGGGCGCAAGCCAGCTGCCTGATGGAACATGGAAGACACCAGATGGAAGAATGGTTCTAAATAAAGAAATAACTCGCAATATTTTAAAACACCTGCATCATCAGAGCCACTGGGGCACCCAAGCCTTATGTGACACAGTGCTTTGAGAATATGTGTGTAAGGGAATCTACACCTTGGCCCAACAGGAGGTGCAGAATTGTCACCTATGCACAAAAATTAATAAGAAGGTAATGAGGACAGGGACCATGGGAGGTCAACCATTAGCCATACGCCCTTTTCAACGTATCCAGATCGACTTCATAGAGTTACCTCAAGTCCAAAGATGGAAATATCTGTTGGTGATAATAGATCACTTTACCAGATGGGTGGAAGCCTTCCCAACAGTAAATACTACAGCCTCTACAGTAGCTCGCCTCCTCCTAGAGCAGATAATCCCCAGATATGGTATAATGGATTCTATAGACTCAGACAGGGGTCCACATTTTTCTTCAAAAATCCAGCAATTGATTTGTAATGCATTACAGGTTTCTTGGAAATTACATACCCCTTGGCATCCACAAAGCTCAGGGAGGGTTGAACGTATGAATGGAACCCTAAAAATGCAATTGACAAAATTAATGGTGGAAACTAAAATGCCTTGGATAAAGTGTCTGCCCCTGGCTTTATTGAGAATTCGTACAGCCCCACGAAAAGATGTAGGGTTGTCCCCTTATGAAATGATGTTTGGGCTTCCCTTCTGGAGTACAGTTGAGGGGTGTCCCACCTTGGGGGAAGGGGATATATTTGTTAGGAACTATTTACAGGCACTGTCACGCTCTCTTGCAGATTTACGAAAGAGAGGACTATTGGCACAAACACCGCCTTTAGACTTTTCTTTACACAAAGTGGAACCAGGAGACTGGATTCTCATCAAGACCTGGAAAACTGAAAAACTCCAGCCCCAGTGGGAAGGTCCATACCAAGTTCTCTTAACTACAGAGGCTGCAGCACGAACAAGAGAGAAGGGGTGGACGCACGCATCCAGATTTAAGGGACCTGTAGAGGCGCCTCAGGACCCTGATACGAACTCAGATTGGACTTGTGTTCCTGGAGAAAAACCTCTTACCTTACGATTTCGCAGAAAGACTTGATTCACAATGTTATTGTTATGTTCTTTGATTTTTCTTAGTTTGCCTATGTCTTTATCAGGTGTGAAATGTAAGAAATGCAGAGACACAGTGGTCCTGTTTCAGGACCACATTTGGGGAAGAAAGGAAGGTAATTTCATTTCCCATACCTCAGTTCCTGAGAAATGCTGGGCAGAAAATACCACCCAACATCCATATACCCCTTGTATGGAAAAAGAAGGAAATAATATGGGTCATTATATACAGATTCCTAATACCACTCCTTTCCCTCTTAACGGTTGGAAGGGTGACTCAGGCCCACCATGCCCTGATGGACTCTGGTTTTGCATACACCAGCGTACTGTTCCAATGAAAAGTTCCACTCCACACTCGAAAGTGCCTGCCCCTTTAAGACAGCCGGACTTAGTTCGAGTCCATCCAAATAACCATGAAAGTTTCGGTAATGCAATTGGGGGAGATAACCTTTTTGTAGATCTTGCAACTAAAATTGCAAGAACTTTTAATGTAACCAATTGTTGGGTCTGCGGGGGTCCACGGATGTCAGAGCAATGGCCTTGGTGGGGGGTGCCCCTCAATTCATTGACCATGATTTCCCGAATTTGGACAACTAACCGAACGAGATCAAGAGAAACTTGGTCTCTCTCTAACGTCCCCTCTGGTTTTTATTGTCTCTCACGAACCGGCAAATACCCAGTAGGAAAAAGTCCCTGCAAGGCTGTATGGATTCGCATTTCGCCTGGTATTTTCACTTGGTTTCCTAAACCCCTGACTTGGTTCTTATCCACTGTTTTTAAAACTAATTGCCTACCCCTGTCTAATAGCAGTATTCAGCTTTGGAATTGTACCAGTTCCACCATCACAGGACCATACCAATCAAACCCCGTTCTTAAAAGAGTTTGGGAAAGGGGGTATGGAGTATCCCCAAATGGATTATTCTGGGTATGTGGTAATAAAGCTTATACTCGTCTTCCCTCACAGTGGAGTGGAACTTGTTTCCTAGGAATAATCCGCCCAGAATTTTTCCTCCTACCCCACAATCACGGTCATAAATTAGGCGTGAAGGTTTTTGATACATTACACCGTCAGCCCCGCTCTAGCACGGTACATTTGGGACAATGGGGAGATGATTGGCCTCCAGAACGCATAATTCAATATTATGGTCCCGCTACATGGGCTCAGGTTGGATCTTGGGGTTATCGTACTCCTATTTATATGTTAAATCGCATTATTCGCTTACAAGCAGTCCTTGAAATTGTTACAAATCAAACAGCTCTAGCCCTGCAATTACTTGCATCCCAGCAAGGTCAAATGCGCTCTGCTATATATCAGAACCGTCTGGCCCTAGACTATCTCCTAGCCACGGAAGGAGGTGTATGTGGAAAGCTTAATTTGACTAACTGCTGCTTACAGATTGATGATAATGGCCAAGCCATTCGAAAAATCGCTGATAATATTCGTACTTTGTCCCATGTACCGGTTCAAACCTGGCATCCTTTTGCACAATTAAATTGGATGGACAAATGGTTTGGGGGAACCTGGTGGCGTACCTTCTTGTGGGTCATCGGAGGTATTTTATTCCTCCTACTTATTTTGCCCTGTATTATTCCCTGTCTACGCAGCCTGGTGATTTCCATGGTCCAACAGGCTATGCAACCAGGGGGACTGGGAGACCCTGTTAGAATTTTACTTCAGCACGAGATTAATGTATCATAAAACGTTTCTCTTCCCCAGGTTAAAATCCCCATTCATATCTATATATATTACACACATTTTAAAGAGAGAAAGGGGTGGATTGTTATATAGAGAATTTAGGTTAAAATGACTTAAGTTAAAATGTGATGATTAATCATAAAAAGGGAAGCCAGAACGGACAGGGAGCTTACTAGCAGCCAAAAGGTTCTGCTGAATATGTTTTTTTAAACCTTTCTTTTCATGGTCATAGTGAGAGACATGCAGGAGACAAAAGATTGATAAGAAGGGTGAGAAACAGAATTTAGTGTATGTAGAGTTCACAGCGTACGTAACGAACGTGATAATTAAAAATGCAGTTATACTTAGAATGCTTTTATAATACTAACCAATTAAAACAGTATTAATAAGAAGGGGAAGGGCAAACAATAAGGGTATAAAAATCAATGCACTGTATGTATCGGGGCTTAACTGGTGAGAAGCCAGTTGAGTCCAACTCTGCAGACTTGTAAATAAAGCTTGTCGTGTCATCAGTTTTAAAGAGACTCATGTGTGAGAAGTTTTATTTCTGACACTAATCACAGAGCTTCTATGGTATAGGGATTACTTACAGTGGTGTGTGAGTGGAAAGAAAAAGATTGAGAACTACTACAGTGTAAACAGAGTCCTTTTTAATACATTACAAAAAATATCTATCATTACATAGCAACACTCATAATACCTAGAAAAAAATCGTTAAATGCAACACTATACAACACAGCAACATGAATAACAATGCACCTGTGGTTACCTGGGTATAGATGACTTGTTGTACAAAAAATATCTATCATTACATAACAACACTCGTAATACCTTGAAAAAAATTGTTAACTGCAACACTATACAACACAGCAACATGAATAACAATACACCTGTGGTTACCTGGGTATAGATGACTTCTTGTTGTTTGATACTTTCATCGTCAAGTTTGTCAATCTGATTACTGAGATTGCGGAGTGTTGCCTTATTTCCTGAGATTTGGTTTGCACTTGTTTTGACTTCCTCATTAATGGAACGAAACTCCTCAGTCTTCTTAAACTTCTTGTCTTTCAGGTACTTCATTTGATCATCTAGTTCCTATGATGAAAGGTATATGAGGTTAAAAAAGAACATGTTTTGATACTTCTATCCATTCATTAATGAGAAAAAAAAGTTTGGAGACGCAATTAACTCTAAATGCAGCAATCCAAAGCAAAAAACAACGCTGGAGGTCAGGGAACATGCATGAAGGATGCAAGGGGTAGTCAATATTTCAGATGAATCAATACCCTGCATCACAAAATTTTTTATCATTATTATTACCTTGAAAAATTCTTTAGAATGTATGAAAGAATTTGTAGTAAATTTGGAATTCCATGTTAAGTCATCCACAACCCTTAGGGCCCTTGCAATTAGCTGGATGATAATTATAGCGCAGTCCAAATCGATGGGTGGGAAACAGGTTGCTTCCCATCAAGTCTGAAGACAGGCAGGTTTCCCTCTCTTTCAGTCTCATTTGTGTGCTGCATAGACCTCTTTGCTGAATATATCAGGAAAGGCAAGGGCATAAGTGGAGTGACATTGCCAGGCAGCAGAGGCACTCAGGTCAAGGTCACCAGAGCAGTCTTCCGGATCATATGAGGATCCAAAATGGAAAGGGTCCAAAAGATCACCATGTAATAGTTGACAGATGACAGGCACAAAGGTGTACCCAACGTGGCCCTCATTCTGATGACCACCTTTGTGTGTGGCTGCAACATGCTGGGCGTGGAAATAGTCAAGTTGTCATCTTTACTTATCATTCGTACCATACTCGCACAGTAAAGTAAGTAGCTTTTCTCCAGGACCACAGATAATATTTATATAAATATAAGCATAGAAGTTACACACATTCAAATATTAAGATGTATACAGTGACAGTCCACAGTATTCTATCCACAAATGTTCTGGGAGTCTGATGGCTTTGGGGAAAAAAACTGTTGCCTCATCTGGACGCAAGAGCCCGAGTGCTGCAGCACCTCCTATCAGCTGGCAGAAGGGATGTATGGAGTCCTTCTCAATATACCTAACAGAACCAGAGATATCAATAAAAGAACTACATAAGAAATTGAAGGAATATGGAGAAATTTTGGGGTACAAGGTCAACGCAAATAAAAGTGAAGTGATGCCAATGAGTAATGCGGATTATACAGAATTTAAAAAAAAAATCACCATTTAAATGGCAAGCACAAGTAATCCGATACCAAGGTATCAGGTTAGACAATAACTAAGCCACTTGTACAAACTAAATTATCAGCCATTAATAAAGAAATTACAGGAAGACTTAGAACATTGGAAAGAATTACCACTAACATTGATAGGGAGGGTGAACTGCATAAAAATGAATGTGTTCCCAAGGATACGATACTTATTTCAAACATTATCAATGCCCTTGTCAGAGAAATTCTTTGTTGAACTAAAGAGAATAATAAGGAAATTCTTGTGGAAAGGGGGGAAACAGAGGGTAGCACTAGATAAATTAACAGAGAGGTATAACCAAGCTGGTTTGCAGTTACCAAACTTCAGAAACCATTATAGAGCTGCACAATTAAGGTACTTAACAGATTTTTACCAGATGAAAGAAAAACCAGAATGGACTAAGATAGAACTAGATAAAATAGGAGAGAAGGTACCGGAACATATACTGTATAAGTGGGATGAAAAGCTGGTGAAATATAATAGCTCACCACCATTGCATCATTTACTTAATATATGGAAGAAGATTCACGTAGAAAGGAAAAAATGAATTACCAAATACCAAAATAGTTATTGATGTAAGATCCACTAATCCCTTTTACAATAGATAACCTTTCCTTTAGAGAATGGGAGAGAAAAGGAATCAAGAAAATAGAGAATTGTTTTTTGAGAAATAATTTATTAACAGTTGAAGGACAAATATGGAATAACTCATGGTACAATGTTTGCATATCATCAACTGAAAGCTTATTTAAAGGAAAAAGTGGGAAACAGCTTGAGATTACCAGAAAGAAGCAGCTTTGAATACGTGATTACAGATACCATGATAATTAAAAGACATAACAAATATGTACATTAAGCTGCAAGGTAAGGAAAAAGATTAAACAAGCTATAAACCTAAACAAAAGTGGGAAAAGAGCTTAAATATAAAAATAGAGAATGAAACATGGGAAAAGTTATGGTCTGGAACTATGAAGAATATAATAAACACAAGGTTATGCATGATACAGTATAATTGGTTATCACTCCTCAAAAATTAAAAGAATGGGATCCAACAATATCAGATAGGTGTTTCTGCTGTAAAAATGAAATGGGAACAACAATACATGCAATTTGGGCATGTACAAAAGTGAATGCGTTTTGGGAAGAACTAAATCCACCTTATTACAGCTTTTTTTTCCTCCCAACCATATCCACCTATGACCTCACCTGTGACCCTATGCTCCTCCCCCGACCCTCCCCCCACTATTTTATTCAGACACTGCCTGCTTTTTGTTCATACCTTCATGAAGGGCTTAAGTCTGAAACATTAATGATGTATCTTAATCTTTGCTACATAAATGTGATAAGAATACCAAGATCCATCTCCACCTAAACATTATCTGCTTGAGGAACTCAGCAGATTGAGCAGGGAGAAAAAGAATTTTTGACATTGCTGGTGTGAGCCTTCAACAAGATCTGAAATGGAGAGGTCAGTGCAAATAGAACAAGGAGCAGGACTGTGTGGGATTGGTGAACCATGTTGAAGTGAAGTGTGATGGGCAGAGGCAACAGATTTGCAGATGCCAAAGACAGAGACACAAGAAAAACAGAGGCCAGCTGAAGGAAGATGAGACATACTGGGTGGAAGTGGGTGAAACAAGGCTGCCTGTGCTGCAATCTGACGAGGTGACAATGATGGCAGAAAGAGAGACCAGATGGAACTGAAGGGTGGGGTAAGGGAAGTGAGCTGAAGAACCCATTGGGAAAATTGAGGTCAAAGGGAATGGAACCAAAGAGGGGGATGAGAATGGGTGGATGCGTATAGGTGTTCAGCTCCACATTCCACCATCTGTGGTTTCCTGTGTATCTCTAATTCACTCTGCAATCTTTCTCCATTTCAATAACTGCCTTTAGATTCCTCTCAACAAAAATACATAATCACTTTCTCATGTTAGGGGCCCAGAGGACCCCAAAACCCAGCATCAACAGAAATTTACCAAGACAAATGGTTACTTAAACAAAATTTGCTTTCAGAAAAGTTCTTTGATTCACAGTCCAATCTCACTTCTCATTCCTCCAAGCTTACTGGTTGCAGGCAATTCTTAAACTATGCACAGAATTTAACATTAATGAATTTCACCAGGCTTTGGTTCTTGAAAGGTACCGCTCAGTGTCTTTCTGAAGAAACTTGCCCTATCAGGGTTTTCCAGATGATAACCTTTTTCTTTCAGGTTACCACAGAGTTCCTTTTTGTTTCCCTTATTTCAGGCAAAATACCATACAGTCAGCCATCTCCTCTTGTATGGACCACAAGGGTTTTGAACAAGCTGAACTCAGAACTCACAACCTGTCTTCAAAATTGGGTTTTCCCACAAGCTTGCCAGAACTGTAGAATTCTCTCTCTCTCACACAGAAAACCACATGACCCTCTTAGAACAGCACTCTGCACTCAGACAGACTGCGGCACCGGATCTAATCTTCTGAGTTCATTCATCTGTTGCTTTCCAAAACAAAAATCCATTACTCTCCAGCAGGTCCAATTAACATCTACTTGTGAAGTCCTTATAGGCAATCTTCAAAGTTTTTGCAAAGGCACTTGGAGTCTGGACTCAGCAGAGCTCTGGAATTTTAAATGAGATCTGTTTTGAAGTGTTTGTATCTTTTTTGTGACTTACACTAAAACTGCCACAATTTATCTCCTTTAAAACATATCTATATACTATAAAATACAACATAATCTGTCACACTCACATTAAACTCCATTTGCCAGATTTTCACATCTCCACTGAACCTAAAGTCTAACCAATTGCAGAATCCTAATATCCTCATCACAACATGTCCTTTCAGCTATTTTCATGTCATGGAAAACCAGATTGTTGTAGTGTACATTTCTGCTGCTGTTAGTCTACCTTGTTGATCATCAGATTTTACTTGCTAGATCTGTCCTGAAATTATGCAATGTGACATTTTGTAGTGCCATACCACATGATTTTCAGTGTCCTCAATGTGAAGATGGTACTGTGCAATAGTCACTTCCACCAATGCTATCAGGTCAGAATGCAAACGCCACAGGTAAATGATATAAAAATACATGTTGAAAGATGACACCTGTAATTTACTCACCTTCACTATTTTTTCTTCATTTTTCAGTATCTTCTCCATTCTTGCCACTTGTTCCTCGGTACTCACCACTGTTTCAGTCACAGCTTTAAGTTTTCCCTCAAGAGCTTTGTTCTCCTCTTCCACTTTCATTAGTCTGCAAGTTAAATAAAAATGTGTCTAATCCTCTAAGTTATAAATGAGATATTCTTCTCGACCTCTGCATGAATAACCACTCTGTCATCTTCAAAGTCACCTGATTTAGTTCATGTTCAAAGTATTGCTCAATAATGTTTCTATTTATATCAGTCAGAGATATTACATTGTCTACAGCGGCTTTTATTTCTGTCTGCACAACCATACAGTAGAGCTGCTGCAGTAATCCAAATTATTTATAGTAAAACCCCAGATGTCTGGTAGTATGGGGATTGGGAGATGCCAGATAAGTGAATTTTTCAGTTGCTTGAGATTGCATATTGCATTGATTGATAATGCATACCAGTTTTAAACTTCTGTATTTTTTTGCCCATTTATTTCCTCAACTTTTTTTTGCCAGTTGCTTGAGGCTGCTGGTGGCTTGAATTCCAGATAACATGGGTTTTGCTGTATTACACCTTCTCTTTTGACTTTGAACTGGAAGTCACTTCACCAAAAACCAAACCAATCCTCTCTATTGCACTTAACTAGCAAAGTGTTTGATTCTATTCTCCAACTGTCAGTATATCAAGATAGATTTATAGATTTAAAAGGATGTTGTATTTGACATCCTGCAGTTCACTGAGTTATCATGTAACTAAGTAGATTTCTAGATTGGATGGAATAAAGGTAGAGTTAAAGTAGATCATTGAAGCTGATGCCAAAAATATGTAGTGCATAGACATAAAAGAGAGTATGAAATTGTGTCAATTACATTTGGTGTTTGAGGACTAGCTCTTGATTGCATCCTCTTAAGATTCAATGGTTTAGCAATGTGTATTATGAAAAGAGAATGGTGGCATTCTATGTTGTGGTGTTTCATTTAGGATCATATTCAAAGAAGGAAAATAGAGAGAGTAATTTTCCCTGAACAATATGAACAAAATAAGGGCCTTCTACAAATAATGATTTCATCCATGTTATTCATTTTCCCCTTTAAAATGTCAACTTTTAAACCAGTTTTTTTCCCAATAATAATAACAAAGGATGTTTATTTAAATAGCCATCAATATTTATTTGCCTCTTTTGAGTAAAGTTTTGTACACCAAAATGATCCAATAGATACAAGACAATTAAGAGAAAGATGAGGAAAGAAAATTAAAAGCAGCTAGAGATGGATTGCAAATGTTTTTGAAATAGCTGAAACAGATAGAGAGGTGAAGAGGCTTGCCAAAAAAAAGCTCCAAGTAATGGTATTAAAATGCTGAAAGCCTATCACTAATGATAGGGCAAAATTTGGATTATGCACAGATTGATTAGGAGAGAATACAAAATCTGAGGGGATTGGAGAGGCTTGATCAACTGTAACCTTGGATGAATTTACAATGAGTTGAAACTTGATGTGCAGGGAATGGTAAACTAAAGCAAATTCAGAGGTGAAATGTGGAAAGGGTTTACATGCCTGAGAAATATTACAATTGAGAGAATTTTGAATAACTTGAATGCTGACAGAAAGAGTTCCAGTATAGTCATCCGATTAACTTGGAAACCATCTCAGTATTGGGAAAGTTACAATTAGCTGACCATATTGGAAATATTTTACATGTATAGTAAACCCTGTCAGTTACAATTTTCCAAAACAATTAAAATATGTTGAACAATTAAAAGAAAATAAAATCATCATGTTTATAATGGGAAAAATAAATACAGAATATAACTCTTACTTGCTGGATTTTTCTACTTTTTCCCGTTTTAAATTTGTTACTTGGCTTCTCATAGTTTCCAGATCAGTTGCTGTTCTATCCACTCTATTTTTTAAGGTGTCCAGCTGTACAGATTAGCAGAGAAATTGTAGGTGGCATTTCAAAAATCATTATGTTTTATATTCAGACATTAAAATTCTAAGACAGGACAACATTGAAGCAAGCTGCAGAGAATATTTATGATCATACCTCTTTTATTAACTGCTCCAGCAAAAAGACCGAGACAAAATATTACATAGGAAAGCCAAAACTGAAATTAATAAAAAACCTTGGGTTTTGGGTATTACTGATGGTCATAGATGTTTGAGGCATTTCCAACTCATATTTGTTCTTGAACCAAATGGATTGAGAGGCTATTTTAATTAATGATCAAAATATATGAGTATGGTAACACATAAAGGGCAGACCAAGTAAGGATAATAGATTTCCGTCCCTAAACGACATTTGTGTAGCAGTATGGTTTTTAATGATGATTCAGTAATATCATTTTATTATCGATAGCTATTTTTCTATATTATTTAAATTTTAATTCATTGGCTGCAATGGCAAGATTCAGAATCTCATTTGCAAATCACAGATACTGTTCCATTTATTCAACCACCTTCCTCTTATAACATTTTGGAAGTCAGAAAGATGGTATACTTGCAGCCACAGTTTTGACAGAACTGATCAAGTTAACCTTCTACAACTCCCAGAATATTAATGATGGAAATTTCACAACATTAGAGGAGCAGTGCAGAGACTTTTCTAGGTCACAGATGGACAATGCTCGACATTTGTGTGGTGCAAATGTTATTGGCCAATCTTCCAAGCATTATTATTTGAGAAAATGAAAATAAAATTGAACAATGCAAAATCTTTATCCATCAACCTTACTTTTATACTTATGATGGAAGGAAGATCATCAGTTAGGATTACTTGGCCACAAGACACTGCCCTTTAAGGCTCCTGAAAAGATATTCTCGACTGAGGTTTTTCACCTGAATGGTGGTGAATTTTAGAAATCTTGACCCAATTACCTCATTCTGTAGTTGAATACGGTTTGCTTCATGTGTTTGATGCTCTAATCGAAATTTAGCTGCTTGACGCACATTAATAGAAATCTTTTTTTCAAATTCTTCATTGTTTTCAGTCTCATTTTTAAGAAACTGCCTTTTCTCATTAATGGCCACTTCTTTTTCTCGTATTTCCTGTTTTACTTCTGCCAGTAACTGTTGAAAGATATATTTTTAGAATTATGAAATATTTTTTGAGCTGAAAGCAAATCACTCAAGGAGTTTAGCTTATTATATTTTGGTGCATCTTAAATTCAACAAAGCCTTTAAGATTATGGGGTAGATAAAATGTTCTTCACCACTTCCATCTACTTCTATTCTCCTGGCTGCAATGAATATTCAGGAAATTTATCGTGAAAATTCAAAAGTTGAAAAGAAAAATAATCACAAAACCATTTTGGCTCATGGATAAAATCCACATGCCATCAGAGCTCTGTGATTGGTAAGGGATTGCTTAAGGTGGTTTGTGGGTGGGAAGGGAAGGTTGAGGATCACTGCTCTAAACCCAATTGTTAATGAAATATTTTGCTTGAGAAAAATTGTCATTGACCCATTTCCTTTGGAGTTATGAAACCGTCCACATAATAAGTCAATTAGGTACGATTAAAACAGTGGTTTTTAAACTTTTTATTTCCACCCACATACCACCTTAAGCAATCCCTTACTAATCACAGATTACCTATGGCATAGGGCTATTTCATGTCAGGCTTCCACCTGGAGGCCAGCTACAAGAGCGGATCGAAAACTTACCTTTCAGATAGCATGCTTAAAAGGCTGCTCCAGTGTCTCATTCATATTGAGAGGCACCTCGTAGCACCCTCCGGAGCCAATGGAGGCAGGGCAATTGGTGCCATAGTGCCACCTCTCATAAATAAACAGCAGAGCAATGGCCATCTTCCCTACCCATAATCCCCCATGCAACTGGAACCTCTTGGTAGTTCCCAGAACAGTTCCAGCTGTGTGGCTGATTATGGGTAGGGAAGGTGGCCATTGCTCTGTCGCATTTTGAGCTGCAGAGAGCGGCCCCGAAGACCGAAACGGCCTGGTGTGGCTGTCTCAGCCCACACCGGCCACCCCCTGATGGCTCCCGCTGCCCTGCCAGCCCCACCTGACGCCCCTGCCTTGAGGAGGTCATGGAGGAAGAGGGAGTGGGGAGATGGGTCACAGGCTGATGGCATCATCAGCCCGCCCCTAACCAACTGCTTGCAGCGGCTGTACATTCAGATCAGGTGGCGGAGTGCAGTGCTCCACCAATTATCCTTCCCCAAGAAGGGTTGGAATCGGTGTCTTGGAGCCCTCTGTGGCACATTCAGAAAGATACGTCTTTAGCCGTAAGGGCGAAGAACCTCCGCCTTGACAGACTGGTGTTTTCCCTGCTTGTAAGTGCCTATAGGGAATACTTAAAGTGGTATGTCAGTTGAAAGAAAAAGGATGAGAACCACTGTGTAAATTAGTGATCCTCTCCCTTCCCACCTGCACCCCCCCCCCCCCCCGCTTTTATTTCAGGCATCTGCCTGATTTTCAGCACTCCTGAAGATCTTTTACTTTCTATGAATGCTTCATGATCTGTTAAGTTTCTCCAGCACTTTTCTATACAGCGTTCCTGGATATTTAGTGTTAAAAGGAAGATGCATTGTGTAGAACTCGTCGAAAGACCCAAAGACTTGTTGATCCAAACCAAGGCTTTTATTAGCAAAAGACAGGAGCTCTTCACAGGTGGCCGACCAGTCCGGAATGATCCGACCTGGCTAGGGACACAGCCCTTTAAGGCCCAGACAGTAGGCGTGGCTAAGCTCTCAGCCAATCACTTTAAGCACAGCCATTACACTCTAGGTACTGTAACTATATACATTGGTGATAGGTCTGTACTATCACACATTGATATTAATGTGATGGGACATAATCAATCCTTCTTAAGGCATGATTTTCATTGAATACTGTCATTATCTTTTACAGATGCTAATAATTACACCCAAGAATCTCACTGGTTATTCTCATTAAATGATGTGCAAAACCAGATTTAAATGTGCTGAATCTTACATTTGTAGAATGAAATGAGAAGCTCCTTACCAAAGCACAGTTGTCCATATCCTGATCTCTTTTCCGCATCTGTTCAATTGTGTTCTGCCATTGTTTGATTAGTTCTTGCCTCTCACTATGGGATTTGCGAAAGTCATGTGCTATTTTGTCCAGTTCCATCTGCAGTGGAAACAGATTTCCAAATTTGCTTCAACTAAAAAATTACCTTATTTTTAAATGTGCATGTTTCATGTGAAAGTCTGACTTTTAAGGATCTCAAATGTAATGCAAGATTGTATTTAATATAGAATACAAACTACTATTAAAAAAAAACTGAAACTACTGGGTGGCTCAGCAAGTGAAACAGAACCAGCAATGGAGAGACAACCATTGATCCGAACCTAGAAAGCACAAATATGCTTGTATTTAAATTAGGGATTAGTAGTTAAAGTTGCAGAGATGCGGAGGAGCAAAGAGAAGAGAGGGGAAGTCTGTGATTGGGTGCTTTGGATGCAAACCAAAATCAACAAGATAACAATTACTCCAAAAGCAGTCATTCTTACAAATAAAACAATCAACTTGGACTTGAACATTTGGTGCTTATTATCTTCCCTTGTATTGGAGAAACCTAAGGGAGATTGGGTGTTTACTGAACACCTTTTGTTCAGTTCACAAATGTGAATTTGAATTTCTATTTGGATCTATTCCCTGACCTTGGCCTCGTACATAGCTCAAGAATGCAAAAACAAACGTGGGAAAAGGCATCTCATCTTTCACAGCCTTCAGGTCTCAAAATTTAATTTAACAATTGCAGGTAAGCACCCTGCTTACCCCAACACCTCTCTCTCATGAGGTAGCTGCATCTTTCAGTTTCAATTTTTTGTCCTGTCGAAGTGATTTTTAAAAAAAATTAATTTCTAGTCTGACTATTGTCATAGGCATTCCCTCGGTTTTCTCCACTCATTCAACTCGCTCTAATTTCATACACACTTATTTTCTTATTTAATACTTCTGACCAAGTGTCTTTAGCCTGGATTTAACTCCATATGGATGTTGCTTTTGACACCTGAGAACTTCTGCTATGCCAAATCTCTTCAGTTCCCCTCTTGTTAGGAAGTAGATTCACCACCATGAGATCATACACTACCAGATTCTTTTTTTTTTTGAAGACTTTATTTAAAATTTTATAACATGAATACAATAAAGAATTACATTTAAAGAAAAATAGAAAAAAAAATTAAAAAGGTATGATTACAATATTACATCAGAAAACTACACAAAAACACTACCAGATTCAAGGACAGTTTCTTCCCTGCTGTTATCAGACTCCGAATGAACCCCTAAAATAGTAAAATTATGTTGCCTTTGCTCTGTACCAACTCTGCACTTTGGTACTTTTGTTCTACACTGTATCTTGATACAGGTGACAATAGACCACCTTTCCTTTTGGAATTCCAGCATCTGTAATTTTTGCTCAAATTTCATTCCACTGCCAAAAATTAGCCCTGCTTGACATAGCACCTCTTACCTGAACTGCTATAGTTTCGGTCATTTCATCATCAAGCCGCTTCCGCTTTTTATTTGCATCATTGGTCATCCTCTCCATCTGTACTGTCATTTCCTGTAGTAAACAGAAATATTAAGTAATTTTGTTTTGTGTACATTTTTTTCCCCCCCAAATGTCCCCCTCAGTTCCCAAAATCATGATTGTACATTAAAATTCTTGGGCAACTACTAGAACAATAACAATTGGTTCAGATGGTTTAATGTAGTATAACATCCTAAAGTACTTCACAAGTGTAGTTCAATAAAAATGAACAAGGTGGTATTAAAATATATACCAGTAATTGAAATATTAAATAAATAGGTATATTTTAAGAAACAAAAAATGAAGAGGCAATGGAATTCAGAGAAAGAATTCTAGATGGTAAAAGCAGGTTTGCAAATGGTAAACCAATGGAGGGATCTGAAGGACCACAAGTGGTCCTGAGGTGAAAGAGATTTATAAACTTATGAAGACAGTGAAGTTATGAAAGAATTTATGCAGGAGGATAGTTTTAATCCTCAGGTTTTTGGGGACTAGTGATAATCAGTTCAGCAAGGATGCAGGCAATCTGAAACACAGTATGAAATGCAGCAAGTTGAAATTAACAAATGATTAGTTGATAAACAAAGGTATAAATGTGTGGTGCGCTGCAGTGTGGACAAACAGACACAAACAATGAAAGGCTGTACTACAGGCTTAAAACATACACCAGGTTCTGTATCCTTTCTGGCTCTGTGTCCTCTGTTCCAGCCCAGGGGGCAGTGTGAGCCTTTATGGGGGGCCAGTGATTGGCAGGGAGTAGGTGGAGTCAGACTCCCAGGTTACCTCCCTGCAGTAGGCAGTGCAGGAGTGCGGACAGGCAGTCACCAACAGTCTAGTGGTTTTATCAGCACAAAATGCTCGCTGCAGAATCAGGGGAGGTAGGTGCAAAGATAATTGACATTATGGAGGTGATGATCAATGGAATAAATAAAAGAATGTGGGATTGGAAGCTCACATCAGAACAGAATTTCATTTGAAGATATCAAAATGCATTGTCAACTTGTGACATTAGTGAAAAAAAGGAAAATGCTTGAAAAGGATGGCATTTGTCGCAGATACCGCAGGCAACAAAAAAACTAGAAAAAATTGTAGTTTATTGAAGGATGGGTATCAGTCTAACAAATATAAAATGCTGAGTTATTGAATTAAGTGGTGAACAGGCTGAGCTAAGGTGCCAGGAGACTATAGTTACAAAAGGAACTGGACAAATTCAAAAAACTCCTTAGGAAATAGCATAGAAACTGGAAAAGGAAACTATTTCTGGTGATTTGTTAATACAGGTATCATAAAGTGTAAAAGGGAAACTACTTGGATCCACAAGAGGTAAATAAAAGCAAAGCTTTGAGCAGAGAAGGACTGGAGAATGCGGGTTCGTTGGTATTACTTGTACAATCTATGATGATTAACTTGAAAGTTGAACTTGAATCACTATTGTGGAGACAAGGTAGCTGTGCATAACATAGAAATCATTCATCTGTGGTGATGTGACAAAGTAGATTTAAAAACAGATCTATGAGAAGAACATTTACTTGTTGTAATACATGGGTAAAACACCAAAGTCTGCAGACACTGTGACTGAAGTTTTAAAACACAATGCTGGAGAAACTCAGCAAGTCAAACTGTACCTTATATAGCAAAGATAAAAATTCACAACTTATGTTTTGGGCTTGAGCCCTTCTTCAAGATATGTGTTTTCACTTATTATAATTCATAATTGTTTTCTCCACTGTTTAATTAAAATTACTTGTATAACCAATTATACAAGAAATAAATCAGCTAAGTATAACTGCAACAGAAAAGTATATCCACATACCCTGATTTTTCCTTCATCCTCTTTAGCATACTTCTGGATTGTAATTGTATCTTCATCATGTTTAGTTGACTCTTCAAGCCAGGCCTCCAAAGCATGCTTATCCCAGTTCAATTGACACTTCAAATCCTCAATTTTTTGTGTATACCGATAGATATTATTCTAAAAATAAAATGAAAATATATAATCATCCAGTAATCACTTGAGTGCAATAAATATTTATGTCAATGTTTAAAAAGTGACACACCCAGACTTATTATTTCAGGATCTCTCAAAATGCTCAATATCTGAAGAATTACTTCTGAGATGTCGGTATTTTGTTTTACAAGAAAGAGAAATAAGATGGAAATAACATTATTTTAGTGATTTTAAAAAACTGAAAATACAAAGCTCCCATTGAGATCAGGGTACTCATTGAATAACATGATGATATTTCTGAGCAGAAGATAGACAGATAAAGATTTGGAATCTCCATTGTTAACCCCTTGACAGTGTTAGGTCTGCTTTGTTCATGAATGAGTGAGACAAACACCAGGCTGAGTCGAAATCAGGGTTCTTTGTTCTTTATTACCGGATTGTAACACTTGCGACTAACCATGTTAGTCGGAGAATGCATTCTGCCGTTATCAGCAAAATGGTGATTTTTTATACCCTTGGATATGTGCTTAGAACATCATCATATCATTACTTGTCCAATGACTAAAACTGTTGCTATCCTTTCCCTGCTAGCTTCCTGCCTCTCAATCCATCAATGTCTCTCTTATCTTGTAAGTACAAGGATGCATTCACATCTTGTTACAGCCCTGCACATTCCCATCTCATGATGTTTTACCTAACAGGAGTACAAGGACACCTCCCCTTCTTGTTACAGCCCTGTACAGGGTAACTCCTTACACATTCCCATCTCATGATGTTTAACCTTACAACAGTTACAAAGCAATGCGATTGTAATGCAGGCAATCCTTATGATATGACCCTGTGTTATGGAAATACATCCCAACAGAATTCACAAATCACAACTTGCAAAATAATAAATAAACACAAAATGTGATGGAAACAAAGTCTTTCTTTTCCCCAATTCGTATTTCTTGATATTTTTGCAGGTAAAGTGGTGGGTTATTTTAACATGGTTGCTACGTTTTGTGGCTTACCACTTTCCATCATGACCCCAAAGTTTTCCATAATTAATGATGAATGAGCAAAATCTTACTGTAGGTAAGATAATGAATAATAGCTAAAATGCAATGTGATGATGAATCCTAAATTGATTATCATTAAATCCATTCACAGTGGACTCAAGATGGCCAAGTCCAATCCTCAGGAAAGGGCTTCTTGACATGATATCTAAACAAAGAAACACAATCAACAATATACAAAATAAAGGAACCTATTGAGCTAGACCATTTCGGTAAAAAATGAGGATAGGCAGGAGTGAGAAGCAGGTTGGAATCTAACTCAAGAATACCAGGGAGGGTGGGGGCGTGGGGTTATTGTATATGGAACTAATGCCTCAGAGTGATCCATAAACTGGCTTCAATTAAGGGTTTGTGACGCTTATGTACAGAATAAAAGATATCCAAGAGTGTATTACAACTGGATCAGAGGGGTTTTGAATGTATAAATATTGAATAATTGATAGCCAGGAATCAATTAGATACAGGTGGATCTAAATGGGATAATCCAGAGAGTTAGATATTGAAAAGCATTGAAGGCCAGATTCCAATTATGGTTGTAGATAGGGCTGCCAGAAGTCCCATATAGGACATGACCTGTATTAAATGATTTTGTCCTGTATTGACTTTATCAGGACGCCTTAAATATCCTGTATTAAGATTTTTTTAAATAAATTGCAAAATTCAGCAGTTTAGAGCTGTACGATTTGGAATTTTCAATAATTTTATTTGTACTACTTGAATTTTACTTCATTAAAAATAAAACGTTAAATAACTCCACTATTACTAAGAAGGAAGTCACCTGAAGACAGCAAGTATTTGTGACAAGTAATAAACTTGTTTGAAACCACAGCCAATGAATGCACACATGACGCATTTTATTAGTTAGTTATGCATTTGCAGTTGTTAGCGAAGGATCAGTGAAATAACCAGGCATGATTTTTTTCAATTCTTATGTTGATAAGGTAGCAAAATATTTTTCATTTGTGTTTTGTAATTTAACCCCAACATGCCAAAACGAGTGTAAATTCTGTGATGATTTCTCTGAAGAATAGACATTTATTAACCAAGAGGAAAGATGTTTTGAAGCTCTTTGTGGAGTATGCAATTGTTCATTCAATATCGCATGGGCAATGGATACATCTCCATATCAACTCTGCCCTGGCTTGTGCCCTGGAGAGGTCACTCCTCAGTGACTAGCAGAGGTGCAGTACCCATAGTCATCCACGACTGACGGAGAGCAAAGTTTCAGAGTGAATTTAATTAGGCATTTCCGTGAGGCATATGGCAGGAAAGATTTATATCAAATCTATCAGCTGCCTGTGAGTTAGCTATTATGTAACCTTAAGATAATGTTCTCCCAGAATCACAGTGCGGCTTTCGCGCAAACAGAGGAACTACTGACATGGTCTTTGCCCTCAGACAGCTCCAAGAAAAGTGCAGAGAACAAAACAAAGGACTCTACATCACCTTTGTTGACCTCACCAAAGCCTTTGACACCGTGAGTAGGAAAGGGCTTTGGCAAATACTAGAGCGCCTCGGATGCCCCCCAAAGTTCCTCAACATGGTTATCCAACTGCACGAAAACCAACAAGGTCGGGTCAGATACAGCAATGAGCTCTCTGAACCCTTCTCCATTAACAATGGCATGAAGCAAGGCTGCGTTCTCGCACCAACCCTCTTTTCAATCTTCTGGATGATGGTGAAACAAGCCATGAAAGAGCTCAACAATGAAGACGCTGTTTACGTCCAGTACCACACGGATGGCAGTCTCTTCAATCTGAGGCGCCTGCAAGCTCACACCAAGACACAAGAGCAACTTGTCCGTGAACTACTCTTTGCAGATGATGCCGCTTTAGTTGCCCATTCAGAGCCAGCCCTTCAGCGCTTGACGTCCTTTTTTGCGGAAACTGCCAAAATGTTTGGCCTGGAAGTCAGCCTGAAGAAAACTGAGGTCCTCCATCAGCCAGCTCCCCCCCATGACTACCAGCCCCCCCCACATCTCCATCGGGCACACAAAACTCAAAACGGTCAACCAGTTTATCCATCTCGGCTGCACCATTTCATCAGATGCAAGGATCGACAATGAGGCAGACAACAGACTCACCAAGGCAAATAGCGCCTTTGGAAGACTACACAAAAGAGTCTGGAAAAACAACCAACTGAAAAACCTCACAAAGATTAGTGTATACAGAGCCGTTGTCATACCCACACTCCTGTTCGGCTCCGAATCATGGGTCCTTTACCGGCATCACCTACGGCTCCTAGAACGCTTCCACCAGCGTTGTCTCCTCTCCATCCTCAATATTCATTGGAGCAACTTCATCTCCAACATCGAAGTACTCGAGTTGGCAGAGGCCGACAGCATCGAATCCACGCTGCTGAAGATCCAACTGCGCTGCGTAGGTCACGTCTCCAGAATGGAGGACCATCGCCTTCCCAAGATCATGTTCTATGGCGAGCTCTTCACTGGCCACCGAGACAGAGGTGCACCAAAGAAGAGGTACAAGGACTGCCTAAAGAAAGCTCTTGGTGCCTGCCCCATTGACCACCGCCAGTGGGCTGATATCGCCTCAAACAGTGCATCTTGGCACCTCACAGTTCGGCGGGCAGCAACCTCCTTTGAAGAAGACCGCAGAGCCCACCTCACTGACAAAAGACAAAGGAGGAAAAACCCAACACCCAACCCCAACCCACCAATTTTCCCTTGCAACTGCTGCAACCGTGTCTGCCTGTCTCGCATCGGACTTGTCAGCCACAAACGAGCCTGCAGCTGACGTGGACATTACCCCTCCATGAATCTTCGTCCGCGAAGCCAAGCCAAAGAAGAACCTTAAGATATCTGAAATAGGGTCAGCAGGTAAAAAGTGCAAGTTTTAAACGTAGAGAAGTTGTAAATTTGTTGTGAATTATATTATTAAAGTATTTTACTTACATTGGATAGGTTTTTAAAAGTTTACAAATCCGTTCAAACTGAAGGTCGAAAGATGATAAGAACCAGCAGCAACTTATGTCACCAAACACAGTACAGGCCACTTAAGAGACTGCATTTTCAGTTTCCAAAGCAAATCTATCAAGTTCCCTTACCCCTGCCTATGGTTATCATCTTCACAAAGGAGAAGAAAAATATCCTATAGGAACACATCGTCACTTTGCGATTCAATGAGAAATAGGGTATCAAGATATGGAAAATCACAATACAGACTTGGCAACACAGGGAGCTACTTGTATCCAGACATCCAATTTGAACATTACATAGAGAACAGGCAAAAGATCAATAGAAGATGCTAAATCATTGCTGAATTTCCAAATTGATGCTGGTTTTGAAACTGTACTATCAATAAAAAATTGTTTAATGGGAAGTAAAATGGTGTTATTACAGATTAACTTGTTTATTTTCCAACCCAGTGTAACCTTAATTGAAAACAACTAAGAAGACCCTAGGTTGGGGGTTAAGGGGATTTCTTTCTAACTCACTGGGCAAGAAACTGATATGATCAGGAAAACAACACATTTTAAATTCTGGTCAATTTCAAATCCCCTTGACCATGAAAAATAAATACCTTCTGCACATCTAAATAGTGCATAGTGATCATGGCATTAATTCTGAGTTGTTGTAAACATAAACAACAAGAATTTCAACAACACTTCAAAACAGTTGTGTAATATTATCAAACACCCAGTATATTACAAGTTATACATACCTCCAGGACATTTTTTCTCTCTCTCAATGAAAACAAGTCATTTTCAAACCGCTGAATTTCTTGCTTGAGACGTTTTATTTCATTCTCTGCAATTATCCTGAAATGCTGTTCAGTTTCAAGTTCCTTCTCTCGTGCTCTTTGTAAAGACTGAAAGGAAAGATCACCCATCAGTAGATTTGTACTGCTCAAAGATATTTTACTGCTTCACATTAACAATAATGTTGATCGGCTAAACGAAACAGCGTAATTGCAAGAAAAAGAATCTCAGGGTTGTATGTGATGTCATATATGACAATAAATTTAATATCTGATTCTGAAATCTTTTCCAGGCAACAGTTTATGCTCATTTCTTCCAATTTAACATCACCTCCTTTCTGACCTGACTTTGGCCACCATTTTGCTCCAACACAAGGTCAAGGAACTGCACTACATTTGGATACATTGAAGTCCTCAAGTCTCAATATGAAATGAACAATTTTAGGTTATTGCTTCTAAATTTCCTCTGCATAGATATTGCTGTACTTTGCTGCTTTGTTTTTTCCTTCTGTGCTGCAATCTGCCAATTTTTAGTAAGAAATAAAATATGAAAATCTGTAGACACCATGGTTGAAGTAAAAATACACAATGCTGGAGAAACTCACCAGGTCAAACAATGTCCTTTATATTGCAAAGGTAAAAATACATAACCGACGTTTTGGGCTTGAGCCCTTCATCAAGATATGTAAAAATATCAGCAGGCATCCAAGCAAATGTTTGGGGGGGGGAGTGGTGAGATGTTGTCACAAAGGCAGGAGGTGATAGGTGGAGAAGAGAGGGAGGAGACAGCAGTGATCAAAGGGAGGAGGAATGGCTAGGGGAAGGGAGGGGAGGAAAATTTGAAAAGGGAAGAGAAGTAGGGAGGGGGAAGAGGAGAGCAGGTTAGCAGAAACAGGAAAAGTCAATGTTAATGCCATCTGGTTGGAGAGTGCCCAGATGGAAAATCAGATGTTGTTCCTCCAATTTGCGGGTGGTCTTAGTGGGATAGTATGCAGTTCTTTTTTTCCATCAAGCCATCAACCTCTCTGCAATGTAACATTCTTCCTCACTTTTCTAATTCTGATTAAAGGGTCTCAACCTAACATTTTGATTCTACTCTTCTGTCACTTGTATTCAAGTACTTTTATAGGATTTATCATAAAACATTTGAACCTACACAATAATTCTTGGGTAAAATGGATAATTGCAATATCAATTTTTAAGATTTTAATATGGTTATAGGAGTTAATTTGAAAACAACCTTGCAAATGATCATAACAACATCATATATTGAAGAATTTGAGTCAGTACCAAACAAGCACTGCAAAGAATGATTTGAAACATCTCACATTTTCTGATTAGTGCATACCTGTGTATTGGTTAACTCCCTACGAACATTCTGCAGATGCACTGTCATTGCCTGAATGCGATCCTCAAAATTTGTCAGGTTGCTTTCAAGGTTGGCTTTTTCCTTCTGCTTCTTTTGCACCTAGGATTTTTAAAAAAACACATCAATTTAGGTCTTAAATTGACGGCTTGTAGCAGGCCGAGCAGGCGCACAGCGTGGCAATGCGAACTGTCGCCGGCATGGTTCTGTGGGCGTGCAGAACCATAATACGGGCGCTGCATATGATGTAGTGGCCATGAAGCGGGCACACAGCACGGCATTGCGAACTGTCACCGGCTCAGTTCCGCGGGCGTGCGGATCCCTAATGCGGACATTTGCCAACTCACCTAATGGACTGCACGCGGGGGATACTGAGTGCCGAGGAACAGCACATTGAGCTGTTGCATCTCCTGCCAGAAGGCACGGGACACTTACAAGGCTAAATTTAAACTTGCTGGTCCCGTGGATCGGCAACAATCTCATAGTGACATCTCACCTTGTCCCGTGGAGCCCGGGATACACAGTATATAAAAGAAGCCTGTAAACCCTGAATAAATCAGTCTTGAGTTGACTATTCTGGCATGTGTTTGTATTTCTTTAGTAGCTCTTCCGTAGTAGCTGCTACAATTGGTGACCCCGACTGCAAGATTCGGCTGAAGTCTGAGTCCACAGTCATAATGGATGCAGCTACAGCAACAGCTGCCAACGCGGTGGCAGGTAACACAGTTGGACTTCACTTGCCTCCTTTCTGGACCAATCAACCTCGGGTTTGGCTCATTCAGGCTGAAACCCAGTTTCATCTTCGGGACAAGACAAATGGTTACTGAACAAAAGTTGCTTTTAAAAATATTCAAACAGGAAAACAGGATCAAGCTCTACCTTATTACTATTAACTTAACTCCCTTCTAATTCTAAGCACACATGTATATAATGTCTGTATAAGTTCAGAAAAGTTCTTTGATTCATAGTCCAATCTCACTTCTCACACCTCCATGTTCACTGGTATCAGGAAATTCTTATACTGTGCACTGAATTCAACATTTATGAATTTCACCAGGTTTTGGTACTTGAAAGGTAAATGGTTACCACTCAGGAAGGTTCTTGTCAACTTTCAGAGAGAGATTGCTTGTTCATTGGACACAAACTGATTTCTTCCACTCAGCCACTTCAGTGACTTGCTGAAGAAACTTGCCCCATCAGAGTTTTCCAGATGATAACCTCTTTCTTTTTGGTCACCTTTTTGTTTCCCTTATTTCAGGCAAAATACCATACAGCCAGACATCTGCTCTTGTATAGACCACAAGGGCTTTGACCAGGCTGAACTAAGAACTCACAACCAGTCTTCAAAATGAGGTTTTTCCACAAGCTTGCCAGCTTGTCCTGTTCCAGTCCCAGCTGCTGCTGCTGAACTGTACAACTGAATTCTCTCTCACTCAGAAAAAAAACACATGTCTGTCTTAGAACAGCACTCTGCTCTCAGACAGACTGCGGCACTGGACCTAATCTTTGAGTCCGTCCATCTGCTGCTTTCCAAAACAATAATCCGTTACTCCCCAGCACGTCCAATTAACACCTACTTGTAAAGTCTCAATAGGCATTCCTCAAAGTTTTTGCAAAGGCCCTCGGAGCCTGGACTGTCTGGCTTGAGCAGAGCTCCAGCATTTTAAATGAGATCTGTTTTGAAGTGTGTGTCTGTGTGTGTGACCCAACTAAAAATCCCACTATTTATCTTCCAAAAGCATATCTATATACAATATAAAATATAACATAATCTGTCACACACCAAAGAGCTGATTGTGGACTTTAGGAAGGGAAAACTTGAGGTGTAGGAGCTACTGATCATTGGGGGATTAGCAATGGAGTAGGTGAGCAAATTTAAATTTCTGAGAGTCATTTATCTCAAAGGACCTTTTCCAGACTCAACACACTACAGATAGACACTGGCTTATGATATTTTGAAGTTATGATGATTAGAATGCATTCTGATTAAAGGTACATCAGGGTCTACATGCATTGTGCTTTGATGGTCCCAATGCCATTTTTAAAAAAGTGATTTGGAACACATGCGCAGATTACAGTCACTGGGGAGGAAGAGATCGTGATGGCAATCTGTGCATGTATTCCAAATCATAACATACATTGCGGTGTGATGTCACTGCCCCTAGTTATCCGGCACCACCTCAGCCTCCTGGGCAGGCAGCAGTGGAGACCTTGGCCTCCTGGACTGGCAGCAGCAGGGACCTGGGCCTCCTGGCAGGGACAAGTCAGGGTGCTACCAGTACTGGTAGACTTCGACTTACAATAATTTTACTTTACGATGCGAGCCCTGGAGCGGAGCCCCATCGTAAGGGGGGGGGTCGTCTACCTGTAATGTCATTGTGAAGAAAGCACGTCAGTTCCTCTACTTTCTCAGGAGTTTGCGGAGGTTTGATATGACATTGGAAACCTTGGAAAACTTCTACAGCTGTGAGGTGGAAGCCATGTCGACTGGCTGCATCACAGCCTGGCATGATGGTAACATTACCTCGGAGTGGAAACCCCTACAAAAGATAGTGGACACAGCCCAGTACATCACAGACAAAAACTCTTCCCACCATTGAGTAAATCTACACAGAACACTGCCATCAGAGAGCAGCACCAATCATCAAGGATCCACAGCCCCCATGGATAGGGGGCTGCCATCAGGTGAAGTACAAGTGCCATAAGACTCATACCACCAGGTTCAGGAACAGTTGCAACCCCTCCACCATCAGACTGCTGAACAACAAAACTCATTTCAGGACTCTTATTTTGCACATTATTTATTACAATATTTATTTTTCTGTATAGCACAGTTCGTTTTCATTTCTTTTGTTTACGTGTCTTGAGTGCAGTTTTTTGTACCATTTTTTGCCTTGCACACAGGCATAATTTTTTTTAGGGCGGTACTCTGACAATAAATCAGAATTTTAAAACTTTGAATTCATTGTCGGGGTGGTAGTGGACAAATAGTGAGAGACTATAGTGAAAGTCTGCAGACACGGTGGTTGAAGTCAAACACAATGCTGGAGAAACGCAGCAGGTCATATGGATGAAGAGAAAAACAGAGGATTATGAGTAGGATTTCTAGGTCGGCACAAGGACCTGTTTGGGCACATTCTGCAGACGATGTACAGTACTCAACTGAATGAACAGAAAGCAAGAGGCAAGCGTGAAGAACGTTTCCAGGTGCAACATTCTTGTTGATGAATACATTGGATAAGACCATGACCACAAATCACAGATTAATTGCATACGTTGGCTTCGTGTTCCGCCCCCCCCCCCCCCCCCCCCATGAGATTATTAGGCTGACAAATCGAGTTCGGAGGTTTGCTTTCCATGACAAAGGCGCATCTTTTCGAAATGAGAAACCCGTCGGAGGTTTGAAGGCACAAGGGGATGGCGCAGACATCCTCTGCCCGTTTCTCCGAACGCCAATGTGAGCACCTCGCTCACCGCCACGGACAAAACCAGCCAGGGCCCGCTCTCCTTTCCCAATTACATGCATCCGACTGCTCACTGATCTGATGGGCGACGGTGCCAAGCAGCCCCCCCCCCTCTACCCCGGGCCCGGCCCCCCCCCCCCTCTACCCCCGGGCCCGGCCCCCCCCCCCTCTACCCCGGGCCCGGCCCCCCCCCCCCTCTACCCCGGCCCGGCCCCTCTACCCCGGGCCCGGCCCCTCTACCCCGGGCCCGGCCCCTCTACCCCGGGCCCGGCCCCTCTACCCCGGGCCCGGCCCCTCTACCCCGGGCCCGGCCCCTCTACCCCGGGCCCGGCCCCTCTACCCCGGGCCCGGCCCCTCTACCCCGGGCCCGGCCCCTCTACCCCGGGCCCGGCCCCTCTACCCCGGGCCCGGCCCCTCTACCCCGGGCCCGGCCCCTCTACCCCGGGCCCGGCCCCTCTACCCCGGGCCCGGCCCCTCTACCCCGGGCCCGGCCCCTCTACCCCGGGCCCGGCCCCTCTACCCCGGGCCCGGCCCCTCTACCCCGGGCCCGGCCCCTCTACCCCGGGCCCGGCCCCTCTACCCCGGGCCCGGCCCCTCTACCCCGGGCCCGGCCCCTCTACCCCGGGCCCGGCCCCTCTACCCCGGGCCCGGCCCCTCTACCCCGGGCCCGGCCCCTCTACCCCGGGCCCGGCCCCTCTACCCCGGGCCCGGCCCCTCTACCCCGGGCCCGGCCCCTCTACCCCGGGCCCGGCCCCTCTACCCCGGGCCCGGCCCCTCTACCCCGGGCCCGGCCCCTCTACCCCGGGCCCGGCCCCTCTACCCCGGGCCCGGCCCCTCTACCCCGGGCCCGGCCCCTCTACCCCGGGCCCGGCCCCTCTACCCCGGGCCCGGCCCCTCTACCCCGGGCCCGGCCCCTCTACCCCGGGCCCGGCCCCTCTACCCCGGGCCCGGCCCCTCTACCCCGGGCCCGGCCCCTCTACCCCGGGCCCGGCCCCTCTACCCCGGGCCCGGCCCCTCTACCCCGGGCCCGGCCCCTCTACCCCGGGCCCGGCCCCTCTACCCCGGGCCCGGCCCCTCTACCCCGGGCCCGGCCCCTCTACCCCCGGGCCCGGCCCCTCTACCCCGGGCCCGGCCCCTCTACCCCGGGCCCGGCCCCTCTACCCCGGGCCCGGCCCCTCTACCCCGGGCCCGGCCCCTCTACCCCGGGCCCGGCCCCTCTACCCCGGGCCCGGCCCCTCTACCCCGGGCCCGGCCCCTCTACCCCGGGCCCGGCCCCTCTACCCCGGGCCCGGCCCCTCTACCCCGGGCCCGGCCCCTCTACCCCGGGCCCGGCCCCTCTACCCCGGGCCCGGCCCCTCTACCCCGGGCCCGGCCCCTCTACCCCGGGCCCGGCCCCTCTACCCCGGGCCCGGCCCCTCTACCCCGGGCCCGGCCCCTCTACCCCGGGCCCGGCCCCTCTACCCCGGGCCCGGCCCCTCTACCCCGGGCCCGGCCCCTCTACCCCGGGCCCGGCCCCTCTACCCCGGGCCCGGCCCCTCTACCCCGGGCCCGGCCCCTCTACCCCGGGCCCGGCCCCTCTACCCCGGGCCCGGCCCCTCTACCCCGGGCCCGGCCCCTCTACCCCGGGCCCGGCCCCTCTACCCCGGGCCCGGCCCCTCTACCCCGGGCCCGGCCCCTCTACCCCGGGCCCGGCCCCTCTACCCCGGGCCCGGCCCCTCTACCCCGGGCCCGGCCCCTCTACCCCGGGCCCGGCCCCTCTACCCCGGGCCCGGCCCCTCTACCCCGGGCCCGGCCCCTCTACCCCGGGCCCGGCCCCTCTACCCCGGGCCCGGCCCCTCTACCCCGGGCCCGGCCCCTCTACCCCGGGCCCGGCCCCTCTACCCCGGGCCCGGCCCCTCTACCCCGGGCCCGGCCCCTCTACCCCGGGCCCGGCCCCTCTACCCCGGGCCCGGCCCCTCTACCCCGGGCCCGGCCCCTCTACCCCGGGCCCGGCCCCTCTACCCCGGGCCCGGCCCCTCTACCCCGGGCCCGGCCCCTCTACCCCGGGCCCGGCCCCTCTACCCCGGGCCCGGCCCCTCTACCCCGGGCCCGGCCCCTCTACCCCGGGCCCGGCCCCTCTACCCCGGGCCCGGCCCCTCTACCCCGGGCCCGGCCCCTCTACCCCGGGCCCGGCCCCCCCCCCTCTACCCCGGGCCCGGCCCCCCCCCCCTCTACCCCGGGCCCGGCCCCCCCCCCTCTACCCCGGGCCCGGCCCCCCCCCCCTCTACCCCGGGCCCGGCCCCCCCCCTCTACCCCGGGCCCGGCCCCCCCCCCTCTACCCCGGGCCCGGCCCCTCTACCCCGGGCCCGGCCCCCCCCCCCTCTACCCCGGGCCCGGCCCCCCCCCCTCTACCCCGGGCCCGGCCCCCCCCCCTCTACCCCGGGCCCGGCCCCCCCCCCTCTACCCCGGGCCCGGCCCCCCCCCCTCTACCCCGGGCCCGGCCCCCCCCCTCTACCCCGGGCCCGGCCCCCCCCCCTCTACCCCGGGCCCGGCCCCCCCCCTCTACCCCGGGCCCGGCCCCCCCCCTCTACCCCGGGCCCGGCCCCCCCCCCTCTACCCCGGGCCCGGCCCCCCCCCTCTACCCCGGGCCCGGCCCCCCCCCCCTCTACCCCGGGCCCGGCCCCCCCCCCTCTACCCCGGGCCCGGCCCCCCCCCCCTCTACCCTGGGCCCGGCCCCCCCCCTCTACCCTGGGCCCGGCCCCCCCCCTCTACCCTGGGCCCGGCCCCCCCCTCTACCCTGGGCCCGGCCCCGGCCCCTCCTCCTCCGGACCCCCTCTCCGATTTGTCGTCGCCTCCACCCCTTACTTCATCCTCCAGAGCCTTGTTCTCCACGTTTGCCACCGGAAGAGCGAAGCCATCGTCCCAGTTTATTTCACACAGGACAGCATCCGTCATTTTCGACTTCAACCCGCAGGGTCCCCCTTGGTTACCACCGACGCCCTCTGCCACTACCCCGGAGACGCCGGATTTCCGGCAGTGAACAGACGCACTTCCGGGCGAATTGGAGCGGCCAACCGCTGGGGGCGCTCGGAGCCCGCCCCGTTCGCAGTGGCCGAGGAGAATCCAGGGAGCCCTGCTGTTTATTCCCATGCAACTGTGTCCACGATCTGAACAGGAAAGTCTGCGGGCACCGTGACTGAAGTAAAAACACAGTGCTGGAGAAACTCAGCAGGGCATTTTATGTTGCAAAGATAAAGATGCATAAGCCACGTTTTGGGCTTCCCCCAGGCCTGATTTGGGGAGTAAAGGAGAACTTCAGGAGGGGAGGCATCCCTGCAAGAGAAATCACAGTTTTGCAGTGAACAGGAGTTATAGACTGTGAGAAGCAGAAGTACCTTCACAGAATTTGCTCGAGACAAAAATTGAGAACAAAGAACTTTTATTATACTATGACAACAATGCAAAGTTGGGTGCTTCCCCTTACCCTGGGAATACACACAGATACTGAGGCTGACCCAACTTTTATACATTTCATTTCAGTACAGAGATACCTTCCCCCTAACATTTTTCTGCCTCCTGGGTTGGTTTAGCATTAGGTAATTCTGCCCACGTGGATTCTAACTTCTTATCAGTTTATGTGCCTTCCTGCAAACTTGTTAGCCAGGAAATATGTCTTTGTTCTTTACTCATTAATCAATCCCCAAGACTTGCTAAAGCTATCTACTTGCTATCCTGTTTTGAAGATCCTTATTTTATTATACTTTTATAACCCTTCCTCCCATTCCAGCATCCCTTCACCCTGATTTAACCCATAATACTTCATTTCTAATGAGCACTTGCTTGACTCCTCCCATTCCAGTATCCCTTCACCTTAAGTTAACCCATAATACTTCATTCTTAATTAGCACTTGCTTGACTCCTCCCATTCCAGTATCCCTTACGTAGACGAAAGTCTGCAGGCACGGTGGTTGAAGACAAACACAATGCTGGAGAAACTCAGCAGGTCAAAGTCTATTTTGCATAGCAATGAAGGCATCAAGCCTGAAACGTTGAATGTGTATCTATTCTTGTTTGACCTGCCGAATTTCTCCAGCATTGTGATTTTGCCATGTTTACAGTTTTGTTTTAATAATAAAGGGCATGTTTGTGTGCCGTTTATTAATAAAGCAAGGTTAGTAGTTCTGAAAGATGTCCTCAAGCAAATTTGATACCATACTACACTAGGATAGACAATGATGCAGGAGTTTTAAAACATTTTAGACGTGAGAAGTTGCTGTCAATGTCTGTGGAGAGAGTGACTGATTTTGTGGGGAAAAGAGCTGAGGGTCACTTTAAAAATACCTATTTAATTGTGAAATAAGGTATAAAGTAGTTCCTCTCAGGGCAATCAATGTTTTAGCACTTTTAAGTCAGAAGTGGATGGATTCTTGAAAAGATGGGTGGTGAAAATTTACCAGGCGGTCAAAACTTTGCTGGTGAGGTTACAGACATAATTTTATTAAGTGGCAGTGCAGGTTTGATGGGGAGGATGGGCTACACCTGCTCCTAATTTTCACTTTTTGTTGTTTAAATCTAAAATATCATCAAAGAAGCTGGGTGATTAAGATGACCAATATCTGAGAGTTGATTCATATTTGTAATGTTATTAAATTTACCCTGCCTCATCTTGGCCTCTGCTGAACTTTTCAACTAGATTTTACATTATTGCTCTGTTATTTATTCAACTGCAAAATTCTGTAGCACTGGGTCCTAATTACCCCTCTCATTCATCCAGCAGCTCAGTTGACATACAATTGCTCCAGCTAAACAATTTAATTTTGAAGTTCTCATCCTTGTTTTCCCAATTCCTCCATGGCTTTACTCCACTCTTGTTATTTCTCCCAGCTCAATAGCCTTCTAAAATGTTTATTGCCTTACATTCATCCAAATCTGTTACCTCAATAATCTAATTTATGTTCTTTGCCTTTGCTAAACCCTGAAATTCTGGAATTCTCACCTTAATTTCAAAATAGATAAATTAAGAGATTAGCAAGATTCCAGTTTTGGTGGAGTGTATTTCCTGTTTCTTCTTTTAAAGATCCTTAACATCTTTTACAAACCTAATGTCAGTCGTACATTTTCTTTGTATGGTTTAATGTCAACTTCCATATGAAAATACAGCTCTCAATTGCCATAAAATATATTTACAGTATATGAATACAACTGTTGCATTCATTGCAATTTAGGTTAAACTATTGTACAATGTAGAAATGGTAAATTCTCAATTTGTTTCCAAAAATATTATAGAGCTAAGAATTCAATATCAATACTCTCAATTGGTCATCTGCTAAAGATTCAGCATTTTTAGGATCATGTGCATCAACTCTTCTTTTCAATGTTATGCATCACAGATTTCACAATTCCTAGAAGTATAAGGCAGAGAGAATCACTGGGGTTTCCCTTCTTCCCGCCCCCCTCCCCCCCATCAACATGATTGATGGGGATCATTGTCTGTGAAGAAGGCTCACAAAATCATTAAGGACCCCACCACTCCGTAAACAGCATCTTCCAGCTACTCCCTTCGGGAAAGAGATATAGAAGCATCAGAGTCAAAACCACCAGGTTGAGAAAGAGCTTCTTCCCACAGGCAGAGAGAATGCTGAACAACTGATGAACTGTTCATACAAAACTCTCTGAAACACTACTATTTATGTAACAATATTTACTGTATATACTCATAGAAATATTGATACTGTGTAATAGTCAATGCCCCTTTTCTGGCCTAAAAATTGAATGGTTTTTTGTTTGACCCATGTAAAATTTGACCCCCTACTTTTGGCCTCAGCCACCCGCCCATTCAAGCTCCTTATGGTCTGACTACGAATCCTCACCCCTGATGCCTGCCCATTTTAACTCCCGACTGTGGATCCTCATCCTGGCCACCCACCCATCTGAGCTACCAATGCCCTGACCATGATCTTATCACCCGGTCCCAACCATCTGAGCTCCTGATGCCTTGAACTACACAGGTATTCATGAGGCCAAATGTTTGACCCGTGTAAAAGTAGACCCACCTTTTTCCCCAAAAAAATTCAACGATTACTCGGGTTATTATATTCAGTATTTATTTTTATATATGTGCTACATATAAATAACTTGTCTCTATAGGTGTGCTATGTTGATGTATGTGTTTACATGTTTTTACACTGAGGACCAAAGAAAGCTGTTTCATCCAATTGTACTTATGCAATGATAATAAACTTGAACTTAATTGTAATTGTGAAATTGTCATAATCTAGGGTATTTTAGTTATGTAACATCAAATTATCATTCAATTCTTGAATTGAAGTTAGTAAACAAAAGCCCCATTTTCATATGAATTATATCTCCTTTTTTATTCAAATTCCATTCATAGAGTGTGGATATTGTTAGCAGGACCAATAGTACTGATCTTCCCTTATTGTCCTTTTGCAAATGGAGGTAAGCCATTTTATCGAATCACTACAGTTTGTGCAAGAAAAACATGTCCATGATGCTATTTAAAGTGAGACCCAATGTGCAAAATGGTTATATATTTCCAATAGTGTAAAACTTGCAGGGGCGAGAGTCTCAATGGAGCTATAACCATAGTTCTAGTGGAGATTAGGAGTTTGTTCAAATAAACTTTGGGGAGTTGTTGCAATGCATTTTGTAAATACTGCTGTTGGCAAGGAACTTGGTGTTTAAGGTGGTAGACAGAGAGGTAACGCTGTCCTACATAACACCAAGGCTGCCTTGTCAGAGCTACGCTCATCCAGATAAGTGGGGAGCATTCATCATAAATCCTGATTTATGCCTAGTAGATGAAATGCTTTGGGGATTTATTTGCTAAAGAATACCCAACCTTTAGCTTCTCTTTCTCGCTGCAAAATTTATTCCCCTGATTACATGTCTGATCACATTTCTCTTCTAATTTTCCAACTTTTAAAATTCTACAGTTATATTAAGTATATTTTACTTAACAAAATAATGAACCAATGAGGTACATTGTGTAAAATTTGGGAAGGTGCAAGGACTGATGAACATTTTTTAATTAATAGTTGAAGGATGACTCAATGCACTTGTAAAATTAGTCAACTCGGTGCACCAAACATCTTTGCCATTTTCCTCACTTTTTTTCTCCATTGTTAAAGTGATGGCACAAAGCAATTTTACTTTGTTTCTAAATTGTTGCAAAATATTAAGCTTTTACTACCTCTGGATATAATAAATTTTATGTTACATTATTTCACATTCTGGAGAAAAGTCTGCAGGACTTTAAAATTCAAATTAAATCTTAATATTTGTGAGTCATTATCATGACTGGTTTGTCTTGCAGTTTATCTCTTCATCAGAAAAAATTATTTGAATATTGTCTTATAACTCACTGAGAATCAGCTTAAATTTTATACATAAATTATGCAGCCCATATGAGATCAATATAAAATGCTTGTGATCAATGTAAAATCTTAACTTTTTGAGATTTGAAATGGGAATTAAGAAAATGTTTTACAAGCATAATCTATCGATTGATCAAGTGTACCTAAATTTTGAGTGAAATGTCATGACTGGGGATGTCTTCAACCAGTTTTGAAAATACCCAAGTTTTATTAAATACAAGGATTTAGTATATGTAATACGAAACCCAAGGAACGGATTGAAAACATTTTTTCTGAGCCTTAAGTAAAAGTCCCCAGTGCACATTAACCTAATGTACTAAACCATGAGAATTTAAATGAACACCATCCACCTGAAATGATAACATTTTTAAATGAATTTATCTGATTGTAGTTCAATTAAATATAAACCTAAACTACAACAATGTTAGTGACAAGTGAGTACAAATGGATATCTCTCTTTTTAAAAAAAATTCAGATTTAAGTTTCAGTTAGGAGAAATTTGAATGGAAAAAAAATTACAATGACGCGTAACTGTACACGATGTAAAGAATTTCAAGTGAGCAGGGTTTTTTTTTCAAAATGCTGACTCCGGCAGTCAAAGCAACGGGTTGCCTAAATCCAGCAGAGAGATAGGAAGACTTTTCTAATTTGCTTTTCCCCTTTTTTAATAATAGCTGTGCATAAGTAATTTATGAAAGGCCAACCAGGCAATTGGCAACAGAAAATTAAACTCATTTTATCTGAAAGCAGGTGGATTTCTATACATCATTAAGCATGCATAGAATTCGCACAATGTTATTTTTAGTTCTGATGGAATGTAACCAAATAATATGAGTTTTCCTTAGACACGAGTGAAATTTTTAGATAAAAGTGTCTGCGTCTTGCAATTTTCTGCAAATCGAAACTAATTCCACGAAGCTTCTTATTACAGGAAAGACTCATTTCGTTTGCCTTAGAGACTGACATAAGTGACATGAGAATCTTACTAACACATATTCTGAAATATCATTAGTGAATCCTCAGCAGTATCAGCCATTTTGCTTTTTTAACTCAAACCAAAAATAAATGGTGTTTTATTTAATATTATTTTATAGCATATTGAAAATATTTCTCACTT
Source organism: Narcine bancroftii (assembly GCF_036971445.1). Lineage (NCBI taxonomy): Eukaryota > Metazoa > Chordata > Chondrichthyes > Torpediniformes > Narcinidae > Narcine > Narcine bancroftii. The sequence goes on along the minus strand of NC_091477.1, from coordinate 104,896,345 downwards.
TTTAATTGACAGTAGTATTTTCCCCGTGAGGTATAAATGCAACAAGCGTGTTCAGTTTTATTTTAGAGCATGTGCATAACCTACGAGGTTATGATTTGAAATGAACATAAAGTTAATTTTTCAGTAATGGAATGCAAAAAAAATTGTTTTGCACACTTTCTAAACAATTGGATTTACTTTACCCATATCCCTGCTGAATGTAGAAAATCTTCCACACCAACACTTAAGTTGTAGTAATTGTTGATTTAATAGTTAATTATAATTGAACCATAGTTAAAGGATACACTTTTCATGTTTGGTCTTTCATACTGAATACCAGTGAAACATGACATCTTGTTACTTTTAACGCAGTTGTTTCGTATATTTCCTGTTTTATGCTAATACGTAGTCACCTGCACAAAGATTTTAAATTTTGGAAAATTCTACTTGCATCATAGTTTGCAGGATGTAAAGTATAAATATAAAATGTAACAGTACAGCAGCTCTGAGTAGATTAGAAAAAATATTTAGGAATGTTATCATAATATTCAGTGCGGCATATTCAGACTTCTGTTACACAGTTTTAACTACACTGCTGAAGATACCAGTTAATTCTGCTGATTTATGGAAATACTGTATCAGTATCACCAGAAGCATCAGGAACATCTAAAAAGCTTATTATAAGCTTTAGCTGAAATGGTATGAGGTTTGAATTTCTGCAATGATCATAAATCGCAAAGAGAAATCCTAATTCAGCAGAAATGTAGTGTCTCTAATCAGAAAACTTTAATACTGCGGCATCAATTTTAGAGGATTGGCTTGTGCAATTTACTGTAACAAACATAGATGTCAAGGTATACATAACTGAAAAATTGATAATAACAAGACTGAAATAGTGGGAGTTCCATTTATGGTGCAGGCATACAAGTTTCTTTGCTCTAATAAATGTATTTCTACCTCCAATTGCCATCTCCAAATGTATTGACTTTATCTTGTCTGTTAATTATGAAACCTTATAGCTGAAAGTAAAATTATCTTAAAATTCATGTAAAATTTACCTAGATTAATAAGCAAGTCTATATTGCAAGGTTAGAAGTTCTGATTTTGTTAATTTAGATTTGGATGTATTGCCAGTCTGATACTGCTACAACCCATGACCTGCATTTATATCTCACTAAAACCAAGGAACAAACACCACAGCTAGCCAGAAAGGAGATGACTTAAAGTGTCCCTACTGTTCCATTTATGTGTTAGTTTTGTATTTCTGTCAGCTTATCAGAATATTTTTAATAGTGTATCTGGGTGTCCACCAGCTTGGATGACCAGACACTTGGAAGACAAGTATCAATCCATCCCCACGTTTTCCCCCTATTGCACGGTAGCCCTTTCTGCAGTTGTTCTGTGGGACCATAGAGAGTAACTCTTTAAGAGTAGTGCAGCCTTCCCATGCATCTTGGTGACCATGTAGTGGCTGTTATGACCTCTGCAGGCCATTGCTGCAGGAACCTTTGTTACGTACCAGACAGTGGCGATAAAAATTAGCCCAGATGGTGTTATATTTAAAATAATATTTTTAATTATTAATGAACAATGATATAAAACCTAATCTATTTACACATCTAAACTAATCTACACTTATCTACCTTAACCCCCAACTATGCGCTAATATACTGGTGTGTGTGGAATATCCCAAGCCACTATAGGTCAAGGCCCAATTCTTGAAAGGCAGTTCCAAGTTCAGTTTCAGAAAATCCAAATGTTGACACGTTGGCTTGAAATTGATGCAATTCAAAGACACAGAGGCCTTAGGTGGTTTTGACAAGCAGGCTTTAGATGAAATTAGCAGTTCCTGAAGTGGGTCAGTGGGGGGGGGGGGTTGGTGGTGAGAGAATGTTGCTTAACTACAAAACCCTTGTTGAGGTGCTTCCAACATAATATCCTTTTTAGATGAGTGCCAACTAAAACTCCCCTCTTCTTTAGCGTAGGGGACACAAAGTAAGAGGTGCTCACAAAATGTCCAGAACCCTTTTCATGGTCAGACTAACTCGAGTGACTCTCACTCTGGTCACCATACAAGCACAGTATTTTTTTTCTGCAAGTAGAACCCTTTCCGTGGATCAGTCGAACAAAAATTACCTTCACTCTCTTTGGTCACGAAGTGATCTTCTCATTCCTCTATAACTAACAGAAGGAAATCAGACAGGTTGCCAACATAGTCATCCCTCTAAAACTGCAGGTGGAAATCTGACAGTTTGTCTACATCCAGACAATGAGGCCCAGTAGGTTTCTCATTCCCACAAAGAGGTCGAAGAGCTCTTCACTCTTGTGCTGCCTTCTTAAAATGGCCTCCGGAGCAAACTGTCCACTGTCTTTAATCTTTACACCTGGCTTCTCCAGGGGTTTTTCCCCTCCCTCTGCAAATGTATCAACTTTAGAAACCTGCTGTCTTTGAAGTCTTCTGCCAGTTCATTAATTTTCCAAAACCTGTAGGCTTTTGTTAAATCTCTGACAAAAGGCAAAGGAGGAAAAACCCAACACCCAACCCCAACCAACCAATTTTCCCCTGCAACCGCTGCAACCGTGTCTGCCTGTCCCGCATCGGACTTGTCAGCCACAAACGAGCCTGCAGCTGACATGGACTTTTTACCCCCTCCATAAATCTTCGTCCGCGAAGCCAAGCCAAAGACAGTACCACAGAAATGAAAATGAACTGGGAAAAAATGGGAGCATGTCACACATTGCAAATAAAATAAACTCCTAAATTTTGTCATTGTTATATTCATGTTACAGTTGTATAAAACATTGGTTAGGCCATAGCTGAAGTATTGTGCTGGACCTAAGCTACAGCAAGAATGTGATTAAGCTAGTCAAGATTAAAAAAAAGTTCCCAAGGATATTGTCTGGACGAAGACTAAGTTAAAAGGAGGGATTGGTCATGCTGGGGCTATTTTCCTTGGCACAATGGAAACAGAGGAATGATCTGATAGAGGTGTATAAAATAATGAGGGGACTAGATAGGTTAATTAGTTTATTTTCAAATGGTAGGGAAGTCTAAAGCAAGAACGGAAAGGGTTAAGGTGAGAAGATTTTGCGAGAATCTGAGGCCAGGTACATGGTAAGGGAAGGTGTAGAGTGATATGGGCCAAATACAGGCAAATGGAATTTGTTGGCTGAAGGGATGGAAACTATGACCCATTTTTTCATTATAATCAAACCCCACAGGTTTATTGTGTATATAATTCCTTGAAGTTATTTGAAATACTTTCCAAAGTTGTAATTGTTCTATATATGTCCACCAGTTAATTTTCTGAATAGCCACATAATTATAACAGTGTTTTTTTTAGTGTTCAGTGCCTGGATATATGACAGGCATATAAGATGATAAATTACAATGGACAACGATTTTTTTCAAAAGGGTTGCTTCCTGAAAAAAAAATGGGGATTATGATAGACAACTGCAAGCTGAACACAAAGATTTTCTATATCAAGAAGGTCATATTAAATAAACTTTTATTGCGTTTAGCATATTTAATCACATAGTGATGCTGACACATTGTGTGAGTTCAAATGACCTAAAAATGTTTGGCCACTGATTTTTGTTTGTACTCAGCATCTGATGCCTCTCATGTCAGTGTCCAACAACAGTCGGCCAGCATTGATGGATTCCAGTTGCCATGATACTGCCTTCCCATGGTCACAATATCCTGGTGAAAACTTTTACCTTGTTTGTCACTGACTGCACTAAAATTAGCAGGGAAGAAGTACAAGTAAAAATGCAGGAAATGAATTTTCAATTACATGTTGCACTTCATGAGTTTGTATGCTTGAAGTAGACTTAAAATATGACAATAATAACTTATAACAATGGTACGAAACAATGGTACGAAAGAAAAGTTTTAAGGTGATTTTCATGATCAGAAGCCCAAATCCATAAAATACACCTAAAAGTATTCAGGAAGCAAATTTTTCATTGTACAGTGTAATTTGCTCATGAGAAAATGCAGAAAGGTTTTCTGAGAATTATTTCTAATTTTTCATGAAGCGATCTCTTCTGTGAGGGTTGTAATGTGATCAATAACCACAAGCAGACTTTAAGTGAGTGATTAAAGCCTTTAATAACTTGAAATGCCAGGCACATCTTGACACGCTACTGGCCTGGATCCAAGGTTGGTATGAAGAGAGGAGACTAGAGCTACTAGCCTTTATTGGAAATCTTACAGGGAGGAATTACAGGGTTGGAGGCAGGCCAGCCTGTACAGAGTAATGAGGTCACCTCCTGCACTACATGTTCTACAACAAGGTTAATCAGCCATTTTAACATGTGAATTGCTATTTTAATAGCAAGATTTACTCAATAAGCACTGAATAACTTTCAAGTCATTGTCATAGCTTAATACAGGCAAGATAAAAAGTTGTGATTGAACCGGTCAATATAATTAGTGATATGTCATTGTGCAAGCTGAGGAATATTTCACCCCATTTACTAAGTCTGTCACAAGGGCACGTGTGAATTTAAAACAGGTGCAAAATATTCATTTTCAATTAAATTAGTCTATCTGTCTAGCTCTTTTTTCACACATGCAGTTCCTCAATTTTGAGGAACAGACAATACCTGTGCATGGTTTCATTTATTGTATGGCTTTTGTACACTAGCCACCATACAGTCTTTTTTTAGATTTCTCATATATTTTTGTGTCTATGCTGACTCTTGGAGCAATACCATCAATCCCATTTTTCTATTAATATCCCTCTCTTACATGCCCAAGCAATGCATAATACTATTATCCACCTATACTAGGGATAATTTAAAATAAACAATTAACCCACCTATGTGTGCTACCCTTGAAAGAGCATGGTCTTGCTTCCAAGACAAGGAGATCCAAACTGATTTGAGACCAAATTCTTGTATTTTTGTTGACTCACCACTCCAGCAGTCTGGGAAGACTGTGGGTTTCCCAAAATGGATTTTGTTTCCCTGAAACATCATAAGTGCTAATTGATCACTATAAATGACCCCTTCCATGGAAGGGAGGTCAAATGGTTCTTTACCATTGCTGATGCATCTTAGCTGCTGCTGGATGCTGACTTTCTATAAGCACAGTGCATTAATTTCAAGACATTTGAGTCACACCTCGACTCTGTGACCCTCTCGGAGAATGAGTATGCCAAAATCCTGGCTGCCTTTCCAAGCATTGTCACTCTGCAGTTCACAGCGGCCCAGCCCTAGCATGGAGTACAGCTGCATATCCCAATGAACGGATGGCCTCTTCATGGATAACTGCAGTTGGCCAAGGAGGAATTCAGGAGAATAGAGATGAGTATAGTTTGGTATTCTGATAGCCCATGGACATCCCCACTTCATATGGTTCCCAAAGCATCTGGTGACTGGAGGCCTTGTGGGGACTATCATCGCCTTAACGAGATTACAATGACAGATCGATACCCAGTTCCCCACATACAGGACTTTACAGTGAGCCTACATGGCGCTAAAATCTTTTCCAAGATCAACTTGGTATACGGTTACCATCAAATCCCAGTTCATCCGGACGATATTCCAGAAACAGCCCTCATTACCCTATTTGAGCTTTTCAAGTTCCTCCATATGCCTTTCGGTTTGAAGAACGCAGCCCAGACCTTTCAATGACTCATGGACATGGCAGGCTTAGGCCTGGACTTGTGTTTATATATTTGGACAACATCCTTGTCAGCGTTCCTGTCAGGTCTGTCAGTGGCTCAACGAGTATGATTTAGCAATTAATCTTGCCAAAAGCCAGTTTGGCCTAATGTTCATTGACTTCCTCAGTCATCAGATTAATCAATATGGGGTGGTCCCACTACAATCTAAGGTCAAGGGCAACTGTAAGTTCACCAAACTGTCTACCATTAAGTGGCTGCAGGAGTTTGCATGATAAATTTCTACTACCATTTCATGCCAGCAGCCGCCATGCAGCTGCTTTTCAAGTTCTTGCCTGGACAACCTAAAGATCTGAAATGGATCAAAGAGGCCTTGGCTCCATTTGAAATATGGAAAGCAACTATGGTGGTGCATCCATGGATCGACGGCTCTCACGGTTGATGCATCAAGCACGGCTGTTGGTGGGGTACTGGAACAGCTGTTCAATGGCCCCTGGAAATCCTTGGCCTTTTTCAGTCACCACCTGAGGCAGCCTGAAAAAAGTACAGTGCTTTTGACAGAGCACTTTTCGCTCTTTACCTTGATATACAACATTTTTGTTACTTTCTGGAAGGCAGAGTGTTCACGGTTCTTACAGACCACAAGCTGCTCATGTTCATTTTCGCCAAGGTGCTCGATCCATGGTCAGCCCGACAGCAATTACATCTCTCATACGTCTTGGAGTTCACAAATTCTATATGGCACATTGCGGGGAGAGACAATCTGGTTACTGACACATTATATCGCATGACTATCATGTCAGTCCATTCTCCAGGTCCAGGAATAGACTATACAGCTTTGGCAATGGGCCAGTAAAAAGACAATGAGATGGTTCCATATTGCACTGCCATCTCGGGCCTGAAATTAGAGAATATGAAGTTTGGATCAGCAAATTCCACACTGCTTTGTGATGCGTCCACTAGGCATCCGAGGCCAATCGTCCCTACCACCTGACATCGTTGGGTATTCGACACCATACACGGTTTGGCTCACCCTTCTATTCAGGTGACAAAGCTCATGGTGGACAAATTCATGTGGCGTGGATAGTGCAAGCATGTTGGCATTTGGGCAAGGACATGCATCCCATGTCAAACCTCCAAAGTTCAATGCCACATCAAGGCTCCACTGCAGACTTTTGCTCTGATGCAGAGGTGTTTCAATCATATACACATTGACATAATTGGGCCTTTATCTCCGTCCAGAGGTACCATTCACCTTTTTACTGTGGTGGACAGATTTACAAGATGGCCAGAGGTTGTTCCCCTCTCGGGCACCTCCACTACAGCTTGTGTGCAAGCCCTCATAGCTTTTTGGATAACCCATTTCTGTTTATTTATGGATATCTCCTCTGACAAGGGGCACAGTTCATGTCCTGGCTACGGATTACAATTGCTGGGCATGCTGCTTCATCTACTATCATCCCCAATCTAATGGTGTAGTGGAGCTTTTTTCATCAACACATGAAGACAGCCCTCAGGGCACACCTCAAGTGTTTGGACTGGATGGATAAATTACCCTGAGTACTATTAGGTATATGGCACAGAGGGCATCTGCTGGCCTGTTCTAGCCATATAAGCGAGACTGTGGTGTCACCTCTGAACTATGGTTCGGGGGGGCGGTCATGTTGCGAACTGCGCCACTTCATTGTCGAACTGGCGTCTGTAGTTGCAGGTCCCCTGGATTGGGAGTTCCCTGTGACTGGGCCCAAAGAACTCTGGGAGGCACGTAACTTCAGAGGTCAGGTGATTGTGATAGCGCACCAACTGTATTTATTTGAACTCCTGGGAAGGTTCCATCAAACAATTCTGTTGGTTCAGCTCACAGACAACTCGTATGGTGCTTTGTTCACTGCATCAGACGCTACAAAATAACATTTGCATTGTGTAGAGCTATTCTTGTGTCTGACCACCTACCCTCCACACTCAATCGCATCATCTTCAAATGGGTCATCGTCAATATTCTAGGGAGAAGAGGTCACCACTGACCAGAACCTCAAGTGGACCAGCATGAAAGTATATCACAGATCCCTTGATCTATGACCGATATTGGTGCTGATAATAGAGAATCAGAGGCATGTGCCTGTTGCATTAGATCCATGGGACATTTCCCTGTCTTCTCATATCCCAAAATTCCCACTCCAGCAATTATTTTTCACCATTTCATTTCACCCTCAACCCTACATAAGAACTATCTCTTGCACAACCTGAGGTAAATTTACTTGAACACTGACCCATTTCCTAACAAGCAGACATATCTGAAAAATTCTTGAAGCACATATCACGTAAATAATTCTACACATGGTAGAAAACTGGAGAAACACACATGCTGGAGGAACTCAGTCAATCAGGCAGCACCTATGGAAGTTAAAAGAGTCAACATTTCCAACCATATTTTGTTTTACCTTCCATTGATGCTCTCTGATCTGCTGAGATCCTCCAGCATTTTGTGTGTTGAAGTGATTCTTCAAGACAAGATTGTCTCAGTTTTGCAATTTTTTTGGGTGACTTTAGAAATGGTGTCAGTGTTGAATTTGGCATTAATTTAGTGCAACAAAAATGTCTACAATATAATTGCTAAGCACATAAATCCATCACACAGGACATTCATCTGGATAACTTGCTGATATTGTCACACACCAGATGGACATTGGTGGAATGTAATCCATTTGCTGTTGGACAAATCTTCAATCTTCATGGAGCACAGGCTCACTCTACTGATTCATCACAAAATAAAACAAGCATGGCATATGCTCTTCTCACTTTAAATAGATATCATTGGTTACCTACTGTATTTAAGAGTGGAAAGATGTTATAGGTCCAGTCTGAAAGTAACCAGTCACATATTTATAGCTATAGTTATCTTGATATCTACTGGCAATGCTGACCATGAACTGCTCTGAGACTGCAGTTGTATACAAAATTTAGAAGCAGATGTCACTGAGGATGTCTGCTGCACAATGTTACTTGCTGAGATTCAGATAGAACAACCGACCCCTGAAGACCCTGGGTGCATATGATTTTTCCTATTGACAGCCTTAATTTCCTTTCTGCACTTGCCAGTTTTCCTGTTAATGTGTCCTTCATTTGGCGTGTTGATCAGCTGAAACAGTGGGATGAGGAATTCCAGATGGAATTTAACTTGGGCGTGCAGATGTGGCATTTTCTTAGATCAAAGCAGAGCAGGGCTTGCACATTAAAGGTTGGAGCCCAGAGAGATCTGTAGAACAGAAAGACCTAGAATGTGTACAAAATAGTGGCAGAGGTAGACAGTGGCAAAGAAGGCATTTGACACATTTGCCTTTATCTATCAAGGCACTGTCTACAGGAGAGGAGCTGTAATGTTAGGCTGAACAATATGTTGATATGGCCATATGTGGAATTAAGTAGACTTATCGTAACCTTGTTGTAATAAGGATTTCATTAAACTGGAAAGGGTGCAAAAAAGATTCATAAGAATATTACTTCTTCTTTGGCTTGGCTTCACGGACGAAGATTTATGGAGGGGGTAAAAGTCCACGTCAGCTGCAGGCTCGATTGTGGCTGACAAGTCCGATGTGGGACAGGCAGACACGGTTGCAGCGGAAAATTGGTTGGTTGGGGTTGGGTTTTTCCTCCTTTGTCTTTTGTCAGTGAGGTGGGCTCTGCGGTCTTCTTCAAAGGAGGTTGCTGCCCGCCGAACTGAGGCGCCAAGATGCACGGTTTGAGGCGATATCAGCCCACTGACGGTGGTCAATGTGGCAGGCACCAAGAGATTTCTTTAGGCAGTCCTTGTACCTCTTTGGTACACCTCTGTCACGGTGGCCAGTGGAGAGCTCGCCTTATAACACGATCTTGGGAAGGCGATGGTCCTCCATTCTGGAGACGTGACCCACCCAGCGCAGCTGGATCTTCAGCAGCGTGGACTCGATGCTGTCGGCCTCTGCCATCTCGAGTACAGATAACATGAATAGTCATAGACTTTTTCCCAGGATAGGATAATCATAAGTTTAATGTGAGAGGATTCCTACCTCAGTTCAAGATACTGGTTTTTATCTATGGTCTAACTTGGGTATCCAATCTTTCTTGAACCTTTTTATCGACCATACTCTTGCCTCTTTCGAACAACTATCTGGCTAAATTTAATATACCCAGACAATTTTTTCATTATTTATAGGTTAGGAAATTTTTGAACTTTATCTTTGAGACTTCCTTAGGACTTGGATTTTAATTTTATAGGGAAGATATATAGTTTTCAACCAGACCATAAATGGTCTATATTAACTAGTTTTACTATCTAGGGATAATTCCCTGGATGGAATTAAAAAACTATGGGAACAAGATTTCCAACAAATATTTTCTGAGACTACATAGAATTTTGTTTTGAAATGTATTCATTCATCTCTCTGTGCTAAACATTTGCTTTTGCATTTTCAAGTAGTACATTTCAAAACCTGATTGACTAAATTCTAACCTATCTTCTAAATGCAATAAATAAAAAAACTGAAAATGTTTCATCGTATCATATGTTTTGGTTATGTCCTTCTCTTTTTAATTATTGGGAAGGTGTATTTCGTACACTATCTTTAGTTCTTTATTAATTTGGCCCCATCTTTCATTGCCTTGTTTGGAATATGTGAGCCAAATGATCCGATATTGAATTCTTCACAATCCCATGTAGTAGCTTTTGCTTTCCTGATTGCCAGAAGGGACATACTAATGAAATGGAAAGATGCTGTCCCTCCCACTCACACTAAATGGCTATCTGATATAATGGTTTGTTTGTCTTTAGAAAATAATTAGATGTTCTACCACTATAATGAATGTCAATTTTATTTCTTCATGGCGTTCTTTTCTTATTTCCCAAACTTGTAAGCTTAACTAATTTTTGATCTCTTATTTTTCTTATCTCTCTTACAGGTTTTGTCATTATTGTCACTAGAATTATATGTTTGATTACTGTTCTATTCATGTTTATTTACCTACGTAATATTTGCTCAATGAAATTAATAAAAATATTGAAAGAGAGGGAAGAAATTTAAAAGAGACCTGAGGATTAACTTTTTCATGAGAGAGTGGAGTGTAAATGGAATAAGCTGTCAGAGAAAGTGATAGAGCCAGGTACAAATTATGATATTTGGACACGCATATGGAGAGGAAAGGGTGAGAGTGATATGGGCCAAGTAGGAGCATGTGGGAAACTGTTAACATGGATGAATTTGGATGACCTGGGCCTGTTTCCCCACTGCTTCACTCTGTGAGACTCAGTCTCCCTTGTCTGAGAGCAAAAAGCTTTATGAAGAAACAATGAAATAAGAACAAAGTTCTCCAGTTGTTAGCACCTCAATTTTTGGACTTTTGATTTCTAGAATAATTCTAGAAAGCAGCTAACCACTGTAACCCCATAGAAAATCAGGTTAAAATTAAGAAGCATCTAACCTGAAAGTAGTTATGATCTCTTCAAAAGGAGAATTGGGCTCCATAATGTCAGCACTGTCGACAAATCATCTGTGTGCTTATTAGATCAAGATTCCCTTCTTATCATGTAATAAAGACAATGCAATATTACATAAATTTTGCTTTCGTCTGCTGTAAGGCAGATAGATCTGCTATTGGCAGAATTTTCCTGAAGCACCACTTAGAATCAGAGAAAGAGAAGCAAGAGACCAGCTGGAACTCTAGTCCCTGGATCAGGGTCCAGCTACCCTGCATACATACCCAGGCATTCAGTGAAGCCATCATCAATGTGTTGCCTGGTATGGCATGCATCACAAATATGTCTAGGCTATTTTGGGACTACATTGAAAATGAAATGCTATATACCTAGATCATGAGTTGTGGAAGTACATTGTCTTCTTTTTTTAAAATTACATTTGAATTATTTTGATTTTCTTGGTTCTTTTTGGTAATGTCACTAAATATAATTTTTATATGATGTTGGGAGTTATGAGCAGTTTCTTTAAATATCCTGTCATCAAAGTCAAAGCTCTTAATTTTTAGATTTATATTTCTATATGTAATATTAAACTACTGACTAAATTCAACTAATCCTGGCTAAAATGAGTCAATAGACTCATTTATACAAAGTTGAAAGTAGAATTTTTACACCGCTAACTTGGCAGTCCTGCATTTTGATTTTGCAGCACAGATTGAAATCTGCTTGCCTTCATTCTGGCTGATGGTGCCAGCTGCTGAGATATTATATAGTAATGACTATATTTCAGCAATATTATCGTATCTAATTTGTTAGCAGCAGAACTTATAAAATGGTAAATTTATCTGTTCTTAAAAATATAAAAGTTGTATAAAACTGTTCAATTTTGAGTTTATATTTTGAACCATATTATTTTGTTTTGTCAGGCTGCTACATCACAAAGGAATGATGTTATAACTTAATTTTATTATAATTGTGGAAATACTTCAATGGATTTACTACTATGTACTTTGTACAAAATTATAAAATGCTATTTTGGCATAAGTGCACCTTAGAAGTTTTCATAGCCAATTAAAGTTTGCATTGCAGCTCCCCTTTTCATTTGTAACCTGCATAAGTAATTTGGAGATTGAAATAACCACCTTCTAAGTTGCTGAGTAGTTTTTGGAGAATTTCTTTCGAGTATATTGTTTCTGTAAAATGTTAACAGAGTTCATGTTTTTTGCATAATCGAACACCCCGAGAAAGACCATAATTTAGGGCAGGTAGCTGAGAAATTTCATTAAAATAAACTCTTGGCACATCAGAATTATGCATTTTGAGCAGTTAGAACAGCCTACAAAATGATGAGGACAGGCTCATCTCATTAAAAGAGAAGAAATAGTGGAATTAGCCAGAATCTAATTACAAGCCACGCTATCTAATGTAAAAACATGTCTGTTTTTTCACTCTCATTCATTTTGACTAGTAATTAGTTTTGGCCTCTAAAATGCCACCCTTTAATCATCCAAACACAGATGTGATTTGCTGTGCAATTTAATCTTGCTTTAATGAAGAACTAATGGACGCATCACAAATTACTTTCTCTGTTGGAAAAAAAATTCTATTTCCTGCTTTCAAAAGATCAAGAGTATCTTTGATAATAGCTCGAGCAGCCCTGGCAGCTTTGCTGCACCAAGCAAACAAGCTCTTTTACTCTGCTCACAATTCAATAGAAAGAGGCTACAATTAGCAACAAAGCAATGAAAACCCAGCACCGCAGCAGAAGTGCTTTCCACGTCTTAACCCCAGCAACTATTGCCTTGTTGAAGCCAAGGCTAAGCGTCAGTGATGAACAATGCACTGTGATAAATTACTCCCCCAAAACAGATGTACTGCTAATTTTCAATTATACCTATAAATGGCTTGTAGATTGGGCAAAAATGAAATATGAACGAAGAAAAGAAAATACTATTACATTCAGATTATTTGCCTGTTCTTTAAAAGTTTACTTTTAAGTGACAGTTAACTTGTCAATCTTGAGGCTTATTTTATGATTGGAATTCCTTATTGTTTTCTTTATTTCAACAGTAAGCATCCGTGTATATTTTAAAATCATATCTACTTAGATAACAAGATACATGAGCAAGGGGTACATTGTTATACTGAGGTATTTTGGCTGCTTTTAAGGACTGAAGTGATTTGTTTGTTCTTAATCCCTGAGGTTCAGTTAGAAATTGGAACCATGTCATTAAATTGTGTGCATCACTAGAGAAGTTATATTTCGATGGATCTCTTGTGAATTCTTAATGTTATACAATTATTTAACTCTCTTTATTACATACAAATTTCACTGATTAAATACCTGCAGTCTCATCTTGTTGCTAAGGTTCTCACTTAATTTTAAAGTCCACCTTATGCTGTTCCTTATATAACTAAATTATTACGGAACTATTCATTAAGTGGTCATCTGACTTCGTGGAAGAACACGAGATATGCTGGGCCATGAAGTTACAGATTGTCTTGACATAACTACTGATAAAATCTCACATGGCCCACATATATTCAACCCTGACTCTCTTCTATTCTAAATTTAACCGAGTTTGTGCAAATATTGTCCAACATAATACTCATGGTAATGAAAATGATCTTTGTCTGGAGTGTGCAGTGGACACTGTAGTTGGAGATAAACAACTGTGGCAGGTGGACTGTAAAATGGTGCAAAGGGTTACTTGCATATGGGAACATTTGGCTTTTTTGAACTCTTTCCAAATCATCTTCTCTCTACAATTCCAATTGTATTGCTTCCTCCATCAGTCTTAGTACTATGAAGCCACTCCACCGCTGTCACTCTAATAACTGTTCCTTGATTCCAAACAACTCACTATTTTTACACCCCAATCATTCCACTCTAACATTTCACCTCAGCTATAATTTTGTATCCCCTGTTTAATAGCCCAATGGGACCCAAAATCTCCTTCCTTACTTTTTCCTCTTCTATTCCCATCCCATTTGCTTTAAAATTGAATTTGCCTTGTTTCAAAACTCATTTTCTAAATATCAAATTTTTAAAAAAAGGGATAAACAAAAAACTGCAGATGCTGGACATGTGAAATTAAAATATTTCAAAAACACTCAGCATGTCAAGCAGCATCTTTGGAAAAAGAAACACAATTAATGTTTCAGGTTGAAGAAAGGACTGTCTGACCTTCCAGCATTTACTGTGAATGATAAAGAGAATATGTCCACATACCTTTCTCTCCTTTGGGTTACTCCATGTTAGAAATTAGATTTTACGTCTCACAGATGTGTGTAATTGGCACTCAACTTTCTGATGTGACAAGTTAACTGTCACTTAAAAGTAAACTTTTAAAGAACAGGCAAATAATCTGAATGCTGTGTTCCTGTGAAGTTTTGTATTAGACCAAAGATCAGTAGTAATCTGAGACATTTTCAAGTAATTTGTGATATTTTTAATTAATAAAGTTGATTTATGTTTTTAAAAGCTTATGTTTTAACTGTTTTATTTTTCAATAATTCAATTATTTTGTTCGCTTTACCTCCTTTAAATGTTTATTTTATTATTTAAATAGGTCTTGGAGGTTTCTAAGTGTTAGGAACAGTTTTGATTGACTTGAAAACCAGCTAAGCCAGGAAGCACATTTTTATTAACCATTAAAAATTTTTAGGTTAATTTTCTGAGAGGCCTTTGATCTCCTCCTCCCCTCAAATCTAAATGCCAGAATTAAGTCACTAAAGGCCTGCTTTTATACACATTGGCAATATTTAGAATCAGAAGAGTTTCAGAGAAAAGGTTCACAAAGGTGGACCCTCACTCACTACCTTGTAGACAAGGGGTGGCCAACCTTTTAATTTAGACATACAGCATGGTAACAGGTCATTTCGACGCACGAGTACATTCTGGGGGTCGGGGGGGGGGGGGTGTTGGTTAATTGGGTGGCAAGGACTTGTAGGCCAAAATGGCCTGTAACCATGCTGTATGTCTAAATTAAAAATTAAAAGGTTGGCTACCCCTGGTGTAGATCAATCCTGGACCATTAAAACTGCTACTATTCTTTCAGTGACTGAAAATTGAGTCTCTAGATGGCAGTAGTGACACTGTCTATTTTTATAGCAATATAGCTTCACAATAACACCAGGTAAAGAGCTAGCATAAGTGAAGAATTCTAAACGTTTCTCTTTTTATGCTATATCTTGATCTGTAATGTGCAGGAAAATGTGGAGAAAAGACATCCTGTGAACTGAAAATCACTGCACAATGTTGCACTACTTCTCCTTCATGATTTAGAAGGCAATTTGCCATCAATCATCGAGTTTCATGAAGTTGTTACACTGCCTATTAATTCTTCATTAAAATCTTCACAGAAAGAGAACATTTGTGCTTTTTAACGCCAGCACCTTTGTGGAGACAAGATTCCTGTGATATGTAAGGTAAAACATCATGAGATGGGAATGTGTAGGGAGTTACCCTGTACAGGGCAGTAACAAGAAGGGGAGGTGTCCTTGTACTCCTGTTAGGTAAAACATCATGAGATGGGAATGTACGGGGCAGTAACAAGATGTGAATGCATCCTTGTACTTACCAGATAAGAGAGACATTGATGGATTGAGAGGCAGGAAGCTAGCAGGGAAAGGATAGCAACAGTTTTAGTCATTGGACAAGTAATGATATGATGATGTTCTAAGCATGTATCCAAGGGTATAAAAAATCACCATTTTGCTGATAACGGCAGAATGCATTCTCCGACTAACTTTGTTAGTCGCAAGTGTTACAATCCGGTAATAAAGAACAAAGAACCCTGATTTCGACTCAGTCTGGTGTTTGTCTCACTCATTCATGAACAAAGCAGACCTAACAGATACCAATCAGTTTTTTCAGCCAAGAGAATAAATATTTTAGTGCTCAAATTTTCAAAATGTTGACATTTTTCTTTTCAGTCCTTTTCTTAATCTAAGCCTTTCTTTTCTATTCTTTTTTCTATGCTAGAGTTATCTCCAAATAAACAGCCCTTCCTTCATCATCTGTTTCCATATTCCTCTATTTTCCCATCTTAACTGTCCTTCAGTCAAGGAAACAAACTGTTGAATTTATCATTCACCAAGATATTCCATTTTCCTGGGAGACTGTTAAAATCCTGGATTTACATTGAAAAGAAAACCAAGCTAAAAATTGAGGCGAAGCACCAAATTATCAGAGCACATTAAGAATGTAAGAACTCAAGAAATTAGGATCATCATCTTTATATAATTCCCACTTATCTTTCCCAATTGTGATTGCATCATCAGCTAAAATGAATACAACTCACACAGTGGTGGATTAACCATTAGGCTGAGTGGGCTGAAGCCTAGGGGCCTGGAAGGTAAGGGGGTCTGCTGAACAACAACAGAAATGAGAGATACAACAATAGAAATAAGACACAATAGAAACATTAATGATATCAAAGGGAACTAAGCCACAATATTAAAATTATTTTAAAATTGCAACAACTTGTTGCTTTCACCTATTCACTGAAATCAAAAAACAATGGGCTTGCTCAGGGTGGCGGTAGCTCAATGTGGGATCAATGGCTGTCTTCATTACCCATAATCCCCCATGCAGCTGAAACCTCTATTCCTGTGTCAGCACCAGGGAAACATATGCCTGTGAAGAGTAATGCAGTTAAAGCACACAAATAAAACATTTGGCAATGCATCGCAAATAATTTTGTCAGACATTAATGCACATCATATAAGATAAGGACATCTTTCTAAATCATCCTGCTAGTTAGAGTCTTGTCAACTTGAAAATCTATATTTATTTTGACCGCTTTTTAGTTTGCAAATTCTATATTCATTCTTGTATATTACCCTCTCCATCCTCAACATTTATTGGAGTGACTTCATCTCCAACATCGAAGTACTCGAGATGGCAGAGGCCGAAAGCATCGAATCCACGCTGCTGAAGATCCAACTGCGTTGGGTAGGTCACGTCTCCAGAATGGAGGACCATTGCCTTCCCAAGATCGTGTTATATGGCGAGCTCTCCACTGGCCACCAAGACAGAGGTGCACCAAAGAAGAGGTACAAGGACTGCCTAAAGAAATCTCTTGGTGCCTGCCACATTGACCACCGCCAGTGGGCTGATATAGCCTCAAACCGTGCATCTAGGCGCCTCACAGTTCGGCGGGCAGCAACCTCCTTTGAAGAAGACCACAGAGCCCACCTCACTGACAAAAGACAAAGGAGGAAAAACCCAACACCCAACCCCAACCCACCAATTTTCCCTTGCAACCGCTGCAACCGTGTCTGTCTGTCCCGCATCAGACTTGTCAGCCACAAACGAGCCTGCAGCTGACGTGGACATTACCCCTCCATAAATCTTCGTCCGCGAAGCCAAGCCAAAGAAGAAAAGATGTTTAGGTCGATAGCTTTAAGTGAATTCATGGTGTGATTTCATTAACTGGGCATTAATTGTTCAAAGTTCAAATTTATTGTCTGAATACATGCATGACATCATATACAACCCTGAGATCCTTTTTCCTGTGGAGCAGGAACAATTTCTACTCATTGGTAGTGCAAAAACTGTACTCCAGAAAGATATATGTATAAAAGAGAGAAATGTAACCAATGAAAGAAATATAAATGAACTCTACGATACAGAAAAATATATAATATTCAGTAATAAATAATGTGCAGAGTCCTTAAGTGAGATTCATAGGTAAAGTGCTGATTCATTTGAAAGGACTGTTTAAGATCTAATTAGTACCGAGGGAGTATGTGTAAGTGCAAGTGTAGTACTTCTTTCAGTCACAGGGGCAGGTACAATGGAGGGGATTATTAGGAAGGGATGAGTGGATGAGGGAGTTACAGAAAGAATGATCCCTGTGGAGAGCACCATCCTTTAGGATTGCGGAGATGGGAGGGGGAAGATGGATATGGTGGTGGGATCCTGTTGTAGGTAGCAAAAATTGCAGAGAATAAAATGTTGGATGTGGAGACTGGTGGGGTGGTAGGTAAAGATGAGGGGAACCCTGTTCTTGTTGGATTGGTGGGGGGGGGGGGGGAAACCAGGGTAGATATGTGGAAAATTGAGGGGATGCAGGTGAAGGATAAGTTAACAGCAGTTAGTGGGAAGCCACATTTTCTGAAAGAGGACACCTCAGATGTTCCGGATGGCATCCTGAGAGCAGATGAAGCAGAGACAGAGGAACTGAGAGAAAGAAGTAGAATCAGAGTGGGAAAATGTGTAATTAAGGTAACTGTGGGAGTTAGTGGGTTTATAAAGATGTCTGTAGATAGTTTGTCTCCAAAAATGGAGCCTGAGATATTGAGTTACCAGTTACAAGTGAAGTTGAAGTAAGTTGTTCCTCCTCTTTCCCCATCCCCCTTCATCTTTTCATTCAAGTATCTCCTGAAGAAGGCCTCAGACCTGAAATGTCAGCAGTCTTTTACTTTCTTTGAATGCTGCATAATCTGCTGAGTTTCTCCAGCATTTTTGTGCACTAGACCCCAGCATCAGCAGATTTTCTTGTTTATCCCTGGTTCTAGACATACTGTCAACTTTGCATCAACTCTGTCAAACGACTTGACATATTCATAAAACTATGCTTAAACTATTAGCAAAAAATTGGGTTTATTGTTTGAAGTTCCCGGATTATGTCCCATATACTAATTTTTCTTCTATGCTCTTCTGTAATGGATGTCATATCAAACCTCCGCAAATTCCTGAGGAAGCAGAAGAACTGACATGGTTTCTTCACAATCCCATTAGTGAGTTAGGTCCAGTAAAGATTGTCCAAGGTACCTACTTGAAAGAACTTAAATTTGCTCACCCTCTCCACCTCTCATCACTGGATCGAATACTTCTGGTTTTCCCTTTCTGAAGTCAACAGCAGCTCCCTGTTTTTGGTGACATCGAGTGTGAGATTGTGGTGTGGGTGCACCATTCAGCCAAGTTTTCAATCTCCCTCCTCTATGCTGACTCATCACTCCTTTTTATACAATCCACTACTGTGGTATCATCCACAAATTTGTAGATAGTGTTGTTGTACTGAGTCACACAGTCATAGGTGTAAAGTGAGTAGAGCAGGGGGCTAAAAACACAGCCCAGTGGTGATCCGGTACTGATGGAGATTATTCTTACTAATCCTAACTGATTATGGACTGAAGGTGAGGAAATCAAAGATCCAATTACACAATGGGGTGTTGAGTCCAAGGTCTTGGAGTCTGCTGATCAATTTTGAAGGGTGATGGTGTTAAATGCTGAACTGTAGTTGATAAAGAGAATCCTGATGTATGCCTTTGCTGTCCAGGTGTTCCAGGGCTTTGCTGTCCAGGTGTTCCAGGGCTTTGCTGTCTAGGTGTACCAGTCAATGAGATGGCATCCACCGTAGACTTGTTGCTGCAATAGGCAAATTGAAACGGATCCGTCACCGCTCAGTTTGGAGCCTTTCATGTGAGTGCTACTGGTTGATAGTAATTTAGATCATCTTCTTACACTTTTCTTGGGGTACTGATACAATTGATGCCTGTTCGAAACAGGAGTTAGATGTTGAAGAGATTTGTGAATACATTGGTAAGTTAGTCAGCACAGATTTATAATACTCGGCTGGGTACTCCATCTGGACTGGATGCTTTCCTCGGATTCACTCTCATGAAGGCAACCCACACATCTTTGAATACAGACAGAAGAGGATCATCAGGGAACATGTGGTCGAATCAGGTGTAGGAGCCATTGAGTTCATCTGGGAATGACGTTTTGTTGTCTCCTACTGCTAAGGATTTGATTTTATACCAGATGATATCATTTAGGCCCTGCCAAAGCTGTAGGGTTTCCTTTGAGGTTTCCATTTTTGTCCGGAAACTCCACTTCGCCAGGAAGATTGATTTCCGTAGTTAATACCTGTTCTTTCTGTAGTGATATGGATCTCTGGACTTAAATGCCTATAATCAGGCTCTCACTAGGTTCCAGATTTCATTGTTCATACAGGGCTTCTGATTGTGGAAAACCCTGAACAATTTGGTGGGGACACATTTATCCACAGCTGCCAAGACAGAAAATTAATTGCTCCTCCAATTTACAGTGACAGGGGCGCCCAGTTCACCTTCACGCTCTGGGCTCAGCTGGCGAACCTCCTGGGGGTTAAACTCCACCATACCATAGCCTACCACCTGCAAGCAAATGGTTTGGTGGAGAGGTTTCATTGTCATATGAAATCCGCCCTCATGGCTTACCTCACCGGCCCAGGCTGGGCAGACGAACTGCCGTGGGTCCTCCTCACCATCAGAATAGTTAACCCTTCAGTGGTTAATTTAAAAATGGCTTAAAAGTCAGAACTGATGATTATAGTTGGCAAGTTAAAACTTCTTACAGTAAGAACTGGGATGAAAAAAAAAGGAAATTTCCCAAAAGATTGTTGAGCACTATGTAGGAAAGGGGGTATTTGAAGAAGCAGCATTAAAACAGTTTCCAAAGGAGAAAACTTCAGAGGAAGTTAAGTTGGCTTTGAGAAAACTAGAGTTAGAGGAGAGAGAGAGAAAGAACAGAAGCATGAGCTAAAACTAGCTAAATTAAAGCTGACCCTAATGGAGGAGAGGGAGAAGCCCAAAACCCACGTGCTGGTCAGGAGGAGAGGTTTCTGATCAGTAGAGAAGTTCCTCCATTTGAGAAAGCTGAAATAGACCAGTATTTTCAGCATTTTGAGAAAGTAGCTAT
Organism: Narcine bancroftii; assembly: GCF_036971445.1. Taxonomy (NCBI): domain Eukaryota; kingdom Metazoa; phylum Chordata; class Chondrichthyes; order Torpediniformes; family Narcinidae; genus Narcine; species Narcine bancroftii. The sequence goes on along the minus strand of NC_091477.1, from coordinate 104,875,589 downwards.
AGATTTAAAATGGCCACCAGACCAGTGGTCACTCCTGCCACAAAGTGTTCTTAAAAGGAAAGCCCAACAGGTGTATTTGTGTCTCACGGTACAACAAGCAGCTGATTACGAATTTGTAAAGCAGGCCATACTTTGATCTTATGAACTAGTCACAAAGGCTTATAGTCAAAAGTTCAGGAGTTTAAAAAAAGCAGCAACCCAATCTTACCTGGATTTTGCTCATAGGAAGGTTGTGTGTTTTGATCGGTGGTGTGCCACAGTGAAAGTAGAAAATAACTTTGTATGGTGGCATGCCACTAGGCAGGCGAATCGGCACTGCGTGTAATCCACGCGACGGGGACAGTCGGCCAAAATGGCCCCATCGGGGGTGGGGTTTCCCCTTCTTCTCGGCACCGGGCTCAGAAGCCCTCACTGGGGGACCACGTGATACCCGAGTGACGTCAGCGCCCCCCCAGCGCGGTTCTCAGCCAGGTCTGGGCTGGGAGTACAAGTCCAGCCCGGCAGCCAGCAATAAACCAGTTTTCTGCACACTGAGCTCAACCCGTCTGGTTGTGTGTTCTTTCAGTAGCAGTGTAGCTGCCGCTACAATTGGTGACCCCGACTGGTCAAATGTCTTTGAACCCAACGTGAGCGAACCTGGGATCAGTGCAATAGCCATCAAACTGCCTGACTTCTGGGTTCAGGAGCCAGAGACCTGGTTCGGCCACGCGGAGGCTCAGTTTCACCTCACCAGATTTCGTCCGACATGACCAAATTCTACCATGTGGTCGCCGCCCTGGACCAGGCCAACCGCCAAACGTGTGCTGCACCTCGTTCAGCACCTGCCCGCCAAAGACAAATACGGGATCATCAAGTGAGTCCTCACCAGATCCCTCGGACTATCCAGGCGTCAGCGTGCCGCTCGGATGCTGCACCTTGACGCCTTAGGGGGACAGGTCCCCGGTGGAGCTGCTGGACGAGATGCTCGCGCTCATGGGTGATCACACCAACTGCCCACTCTGAGTGAATTTTTCTCGACCATCTGCCCGACGACATCCGGCCGTTACTGGCCCAAGAGAGCTTTACCGACCCGAGGAAGGTTGCTCAGAATGCTATGACTCAAGCGATTCCCAGAGGGCTCAGCGGTCCAGCAGGTCACGAGGCACGGGCATGACCACGCCAAGCCTGCCCCTAGGGCTGCGGTAGAACACCTGGCCCCTGCAGGGGACACCAAGAGCATAACAAGGGGCACGGCATCCGCTCTGGGCCTCTGCTTCTACCACCAGCGCTGAGGAGCCAAGGCTCTGAAGTGCCATCAGCCCTGCTCATTCCAGGGAAATGAGCAGGTTGGCCGCTGTTAATGGCTGCGGCGGCTGGGCAAGGATACAGCCTCCTCTACTTGCGGGACTCAGTCAGTGGCCGGCGCTTTCTCATCAACACCGGGGCCCAGATCAGTGTCATCCCGGCCACGGCCATCGAGTCCAGAAACTGACCTTGAGGACCTCCTCTCTGTGCAGCCAACGCAACAGAGATCCGGACGTATGGGAACAAGACAGTCGACTTCCAGATCGGCCGGCGAAAGTTCTTGTGGAGGTTCACCGCCTCGTCCCTTCCAACCGCCATCCTGGGTGCCGACTTTCTCCTCGCCCACGGCCTCCTGGTGGACATTCGAGGTAGGCGCCTGGTAGACACCCGAACTTTCCAGGCCATTCGCCTTGATGCCTCCCGCACAAAGCAGTCGCAGATGGCCACGATCAGCATGCCCAGAGATGAGTTCCAGCAAATCCTGGACGAGTTCCCAGCCCTCCTCAGGCCACAGTTCTCCGCTGCCTCACCGCGCCACGGGGTGTTCCACCACATCCCCACCCAGGGTCCACTGCTTCATGCCAAGGCACGCTGGCTCCCGCCTGACAAGCTCCAGGTGGCAAGGAAGAGTTTTCGTATCTGGTGGAGCTGGGGATCATTCAGTGCTCCGACAGCCCGTGGGCCTCGCTGCTCCACCTGGTCCCGAAAGCCTCCGGCAGCTAGTGCCCCTGCAGAGACCATCAACTGCTCAACGAGGCGACAGTTCCTGACTGTTACCCCATCCCTCACATCCAGGACTTTACGACCAATCTGCATGGTGCGAGGGTTTTCTCCAAGGTTGACCTGGTACGCAGGTATCACCAAATCCCGGTGCACCCTGAGGACATACCCAAGACAGCCATCATCACCCTTCAGCTTGTTCAAAATCCTTCGCATGCCGTTTGGGCTAAAGAATGCCGCTCAGACCTTCCAGCGCCTCATGGACTCAGTGGGCAGGGACCTGGATTTCGTCTTCATTTACTTGGATGACATCCTCATTTCCAGCAGGGACCGGCCGCCACACAAGGCCCACCTGCATGCCCTCTTCTCCCGGCTGGCCGACTTCGGCCTCACCATCACCCCAGCCAAGTGCCAGTTCGGGAAAGAATTCATGCAGTTCCTGGGCCATGCCATCACGGCCAAAGTAGCCACACCCGCCACTACGAAGGTCGCCGCTAACAAGGAGTTCCCATGCCCAGACAACCTCAAGGGTCTGCAGGACTTAGCGGGTATGGTTAACTTCTATAACTGATTCATCTCAGGAGCCGCGCGCATCATGCAGCCGCTATTCGCCCTCATCACAGCCAAGCACAAAACACTCACCTGGACCACAGAGGACTGCAGTGCATTCAAAGCCACCAAGGATGCCCTTGCGAAGGCTACATGCTCGCACACCCACACACCAGCCTGCATATGGTGGTCTTCGTCGATGGCTCTGCCACAGCCATTGGTGCTGTCCTGGAGCAGCAGGTGAATGGACAATGGAAGCTGATGGCATTCTTTAGTCAGTTTCTCCGCCCACCAGAGCTCATGAATAGCGCCTTTGACCGTGAGGTACTGGGCATGTAATTGGCGGTGCGGCATTTCCTCTATTTCTTGGAGGGAAGGACTTTTACCATCTTCACTGACCATAAACCCCTCAATAAGGAGGTAGGGAGGGTGGGATGGGAGGAGGGGGGGGGGGAGAGAAAATGGCACTGTATATGTGTGAAAAGGAAAAAGTGAGTATCATGGTTAATGTGATTTATGGTGTGGAAAAAAAAAATAAGGTGCTCGCGATGACAAAGGAACAAAGGATCCCTGGTTGGCCTGGCAGCAGCGTCACCTCTCCTTCGTGTTGGAGTTTTCCACCGACATTCGGCACAAGGCAGGGAAGGACAACGTGGTCGCCGATGCACTTTCACAACCGGCCATCTGCGCACTGACACCCGGCATCGACTTCGACCAGCTTGCCTGGGACCAGAAGTCTGACGAGGAGAAACGAGCCTTAAGGACTGCAATCACGGGCCTGCAGTTCTGAGACTTCCCAACTCCTAGCAGTGAAGGCACTGACCTGTGTGATGTCTCCTTGGGCACCCCGTGGCCAGTGGTTCCCCAGTAGTGGCGCAGGCGAGTCTTCCATCACATCCATGTCCTATCGCACCTGTCCATCAGGTCCATGGTCCGTATGATGGCAGAGCGGTTCATTTGGCATGAGCTGCGGAAGCAGATCGCAGGCTGGGCTAGAACATGCATCCATTGCCAGATGTCCAAGGTGCACAGGCACACCAGGGCGCCTGTGCAAGGGTTTGAGCACGTCCGGGAACAGTTCATCTACATTCACGTGGACATAGTTGGGCCCTTACCAGTTTCCTGGGACAACCATTACCTGTTCACAGTGGTAGACCGCACCACTCATTGGCCCAAGGCAATCCCGATGCCCGACGCCTCCAGAGACTCCTGCTCCCAAGCGCTGTTGCATGGTTGGGTCGCTCAGTTTGGCGTTCCGAATCACCTCACCGGCGATTGGGTGCCCAGTTCACCTCTTTGCTCTGGGCACAGCTCGCCAACAGGTTGGGGATAGAGCTACACCACACCGCCGCCTATCACCCGCAGGCCAATGGGCTGGTTGAGCATCTGCACCGCCACCTTAAGTTGGCACTTATGGCCCAACTCACCGGTCCCGACTGAGTGGACAAAATGCCTTGGGTGCTCCTGGGCATTTGCTCCACGCCCAAGGAGGATCTGCAGGCGTCATCAGCTGAGCTGGTCTATGGCGCACCGCTGGCACTGCCCGGTGAGTTCATCAACGTGCCTCACAACTCCCAGCGGTCGCCGCACGAGCTACTTCCCCACCTCCGGGCCCACTTGGACTCCTTTGCACCCTCACTGCCGCCCAGACACGGCACATGGTCATCTTTTGTCCCCAGCGAGCTGCACTCCGCAGATTCCATTTTTATTCGGCGGGACCCACCCGCGGCACCTCTGCAGAGACCTTACGAGGGGACATACAGGGTTGTCCAGCGTTCAGGGTCTACCTTCACGTTGGACATCGGCGGAAGGCAGGAGCTGTTAACTGTGGATAGGCTGAAGCCAGCTCACCTTGATCCCACCGAACCAGTGATTGTGGCCCAGCCCAAGAAGCGAGGCCGCCCAGCTAAAAAGGACTTTGGCGCCAGTTCTTGGTGGGGGGGGGGGGGGGGCTGTGTGGCGGCATGCCACTAGGCAGGTGAACTGACCCTGCTTGTAATCCACATGCAGGGCAGTAGGCCAACATTGCACTATTGGGGGTTTCACCTTCTTCTCAGCACCGGGCTCAGAAGCCCGTGCTGGGGAACCACGTGAAACCCGAGTGACATTGGCGCTCCCCCAGCGCGGTTCTCAGCCAGGTCTGGGCTGGGACTATAAGTCTAGCCTGGCAGCCAGCAATAAACCAGTTTTCTGCTCACTGAGCTCAACCCGTCTGGTTGTGTGTTCTTTCAGTAGCAGTGCAGCTGCCGCTACATTTGATTTATTGAGGGAAATCATTCTGATTGAAGAGATTAAAAATTGTGTTCCTTATGATATTCAAGTGTATTTGGCAGAGAAAAATATAAAAACTTGGCAAGAATTGGCTAAATTCACAGAGGAATATGTTTTAACCCACAAGCCTAAGTGGACACCAAGAAAAACCTTTCAAAGGAATACTGCTGATAATCCAAGTAGAGTAGAAAGAAAATCTAGAAGTGAGGTTATAGGAAGAGAGGAAAAGAAATGGGTGAAGGAAAAATTTTCAAGTGTTATTTGCCACTATTGTAAGAAGCACATAATAGCAAATTGTCCTGTACTGAAAAGGAAGAAAGAGAAAGCAGTGGTACCAACTGCCTGTATTCAGAGTGAGAAAGTTAGGGATAGTTTTCATTTCGTTTAAAGAAGGATCCAATCATGTGCCAGTTAAAATCCTGCAGGATACTGGAGCAGCCCAATCGCTTGTATTAAGCAACGTTTTGAATTTTGGTGAGGAGACCGATTCTGGAGATGTGAGTTTAATTGAAAACATTGGTGGTGAAGCAGAGCCTATAATCTTTGCATAGAATAGTGATGAAATCAGACTTAGTTAAAGGCCCGGTTATGACAGGGATAAGATCAAGTCTGCCGGTGGATAGAGTTTCTCTTTTGTTAGGAAATGATTTAGCAGAGGGTAAAGTCATACATGCAGTGAAACTCACAAGTAGGCCATTGGTTTATGAGTCTGAAAAGGATTTGGAAATCTACCCTGTGTGTGCCTTTACTAGAGCCATGTCTAGAAAAAAGGTAGAGGTAGAGAAAGTCTGTGATGATCCTGTAGTGGAAGGAAGCATTGAGGACAAACCTAAGGATCCAGCTTTGCTGTTGTCAAGAGAAGAATTAATAGCTAGACAAAAGCATGATCCTGTTCTTGCTGGGATAAGATATAAGATTCTGTCTAACCAGGAAATTGAAACTGTGCCAGTAGGTTACTTTGTTCAAGATGGAATATTGATGAAAGTGGAGACCACAAGTGATACCTGCCAGTGAAAACTGGGCGGTAATAAGGCAAGTTGTAATTCCCAAAACTTACAGGAATGAAATATGAAAGTTGGCTCATAGTATACCTTTAGGAGATCATCTTGGAGTGAAGAAGGCGGTAGAAAAGATAAGTAAACTGTTTTATTGGCCAAGATTAAGAAAGGATGTTGTGAACTTTTGTAGAACCTGTCACACGTGTCAACTTGGTGGCACCTTTACAACCCATCACTGCTTTCGGGGAGCCCTTTTCAAAAGTGATAGTGGATTGTGTTGGCCCATTGCCAAAAACCAAAGCAGGAAATTAATATTTGTTAAAACTCATGTGTACAGTTTCAAGGTTTCCAGAGGCTATTCCCCTGAGAAACATTAAAGCAAAGACGACTGTGAAGGCTAACCTAAAATTTTTCACACTGTTTGGCCTACCAAGGGAAATTCAATTGGATCAAGGGAGTAATTTTATGTCTGGAATATTTCAACAGGTGGTGTATGAATTGGGAGCCCATCAAATCATCCTGAAAGTCAAGGGGCCTTGGAAAGGTTCCATTTAACTGTGAAAAACATGATGAGGGCTTATTGTGTGGAAAATAATAAGGATTGGGATGAAGGAATCCATTTGTTATTGTTTGCTGTTAGAGAGGCAACTCAGGAGTCTCTTGGCTTTAGTCCATTTGAGTTGGTGTTTGGTCATGAAGTCAGGGGTCCATTACTATTGTTGAAGGAACAGTGGCTACATAATGATATACAATCAAATCCGTTGGATTATGTTTTCAAATTTAAAAACAGATTACATCAGGCTTGCGAGATGGCAAGGAAAAATTTTAAAACTGCTCAGGGAAACTGAAAATTCAGTATGATCAAACAGCAAAAATTAGGGACATTAAACTTGGCGACAAAGTATTGGTTTTGTTTCCAATGCAGTCAAACCCTTTGAGAGCTCAGTTTTCAGGACCATATAAGGTGAAATCAAAAATTAACCAGGTCACCCATATCATTGAGACGCCTGATCATCGAAGAAAGACAAAGGTCTGTAATGTGAACATGCTTAAATCTTACTTTGAGAAAATGACTGAGGAGGAGACTAGGATTCCGACCAAGGTGCGAGTTATAGAGGAAAGTAAGGAGGAGATAAGTTTCGTGGAAGGTCATGGAGCACAGAAAGTGATAAGCCCCAGGCTGGAAAATTCTATAGTTTTGCAAAACTTAGACACCAAATTAATGCATTTGACTAAATCAGAAACATAAGAAATGAAGACATTACTTATGAAATATAAGGATATAATCCCAGATGTTCCAAGAAGAACTACTGTGGCTTGTCATGATGTGGAGGTCAGTGATGCTAAGCCTATTAAGCAGCATCCTTATCAAGTTAATCAGGAAAAGAGCAGATTGTTGGATCAAGAGGTGGATTATATGCTCAAAAATGACATCATCCAAAAATCAAGTTCAAATTGGAGTTCACCTTGTGTTCTGGTGCCTAAACCAGATGGCTCAATTAGGTTTTGTACAGATTATCGAAAGGTAAACATGGTGACAAAGACCGATGCATTCCCTATCCCCAGAATAGATGATTGTAAGGTGGGGAAGGCTAAATTTCTTACAAAGATTTATCTTTTAAAAGGATACTGGTGTGTTCCTTTGACAGAGAGAGCAGGGAGATTTCTGCATTTGGTACACCTTTGGGATGTTATGAGTATAATGTTATGCCTTTTGGGATGAAAAATGCACCTGGCACATTTCAGAAAATGATTAATGCAGTAATTCAGGGTTTGGAGCACACAGGAGCCTATATTGATGATTTAGTAATTAGTACGGATACATGGGAAGAACACATGCTTGAATTTGAGCAGTTATTTCAGAGAATTTGCACAAGAGTGAGTTTGGACATGGCACTGTAATTTATCTGGGTTATGTGGTAGGACAGGGACAGGTGGCACCAGTTGGAGTGAAAGTATTGGCTATCACTGTGTTCCCTATCCCCCGGTAATAAGAAAGCTCTTCAGAGATTTCTAGGTATGATTGGCTACTATCGTAGATTTTGTAAAAACTTTGCAGAAATTGCATTCCCATTAACAAAACTACTTGAAAAGAAATAAAAATTTATCTGGTCAGATGCATGCTAGGAAACATTTCTGAAGTTAAAGGCCATTTTATGCCATCAGCCTGTACTTGTGTCCCCTAACTTTGAAAAACCATTCTCTTTAGACGGCAGTGACGAAGTGGTTGGTGCTGTACTGTTACAGAAGAAGGATGGTGATGGAGTAGAACATCCTATTTCGTACTTCTCGAAAAAGTTTAATGACCATCAACAAAATTATTCAACCATTGAGAAGGAGTTAATAGCGGTTGTCTTAGCGTTGCAACATTTTGATGTGAATGTTTGTACTGCTTAAAAATCGTTAATATATACTGATCATAATCCATTAGTTTTTCTGTCTAAAATGAAAAATAAGAACAGACGGTTATTGAACTGGAGCTTAATGTTACAAGAGTATGATTTAATTATTACACATATAAAGGTGACGGATAACGTAATAGCAGATTGTTTGTCAAGATGTTAATCTGGGTAGATATGAATCTAATCACATACTTACTGTAAAAAAAAATGGAGTGTTTATTTTATTTATGTAATACTTCCATTAACTGTTAAAAATTTGTTTTTGTGGACCAAATTTTTTTTCTTAGCAGGGGAGTTGTTACAGACTTCTATGTTGTGTATTGGCCTATGCGTTGTGTGGTTTTTGTGTTGGAAAGAGAGAGTTTGCCTTAGAGAGCCAAGGTGAAAGTGGACTGCTGAGAGAGTGGAAGACAGACTGAGCATGTGGAGAAAATTTAAAAAATTCTGGACTTGGACGACAAACCACCACTGGATGTGCTGTGGAGTGGAAGAAGGCACAAAACGTCATTGTCTGGAAGACAGTTTAGAATGTTGGGCATTTTAAAAGACAGCTAGAAGGGTCCAGACCAAGCCTTTGTTCTTCTCTCTGCAAGCAACACAAGAAGACAACTTCAAATTTTGTGCTCTCTCTGTCTCTCTCACAGTGGCTTCAGTTTACTGAATTTTGTTTAGGATCTTTGCTTCGGTTGAGATCGAAGTTTTGTGAGTCTTGTGCCTCAAGTTTTTCTGTGGGCTGGTTGGAGACTTGAATTACATATGTTATGTTTAGGTTGGGAAATTTATTAGTTTTACACTTTTTTAGAAATTTGCGTAACCAGTGGGCATTGTTAGAAAAGTTTGAATTAAAGTTTGAAGGTGAATTTTTGTTAATAAAGTAATTGTTCATCTTTACCCTCTGTGTGATATGCCTTTTTGGGGTTGCTGGTTTGATCTTGTAACCGATAGGGGTGCTTTCCCCTTTGTTTTTTTTTCTATTGACTCCAAACCCTGACTGACAGGAGCTCTTCATGTGAGGAAATCCTGATTGGAGACCTTAAAGGAGAACAAATGATGACCAGACCTGGTACACATGCTTGGTGGCCAACCATCATGCTTTCAACTTTGCCTGGGTGATTGGCTCGCCTACCTCGATGCCTCCGTATTGAGAGCACCATCCAGTCTCGCACATCTTCACTTAATGAAGAGCTCCAGCCTGAAATGTAAAGTTACGTGGTCTTTACCAAGGACACTCCCTGCTGAGCGTCTCTGGCAGGTTTTTTTTAAAAACTTCAGCCCCAGCGTCTGCAAACTTTCGCCTTGTACTTCCCACATTTACTGACTCCTGTCGCTCCCTCGCGCAATCCGATTCCTGCCTCTTTTCCCGCACCATCGCTCCTTGAGAAGGTCGTTCGCCCTTTCATCGGCTTCCCGTCGACTTCCTGGCCGCCCCCCCCGCGCGAGGTGTGTGCGTGCGCGCGCAACTCGGGACCGCCGCGAGCAAGCGAGCCCAGCCTCCCCTGCGCTTCCAACATGGAGGACCTGATGGTCGAAGTGCGTGGATCCAATGGAGCGTTTTATAAGGTGATCGTCCCTCCGTCCAAAATCTCCCGGCTCTTCTTTTTATTCATTCACAAGGGTTGCATTGACCTCTTCAAGGCCGGTCGGACGAATTAAGGCAGGGTAATGGGTGCACGGGGTTGGTCGGCGCAAATCTTTCCTGGAACTCGTGGAATCAGTTGCTGAAGCTTCAGGCCTTGCTTTGAAGATAGTTAGTAGGCCTTGCTTTCATTCTTCATTATAATCTTACGGTGGTTTTTGTTTCTCCCTCTTAATGTAGTTTCTTAACCGTCATTTTGTGCCAGATATGTTTTCGAGACTCAGATTTAAGGAAGTAACTCCTTCGTTTATTGTTATCCCTTCTGTTATGTGTTAAAGTTGATTTTTGTCCGATCTTCTCATCTAGTAGCTATTTTACGTACGTCATATGCATGCATGCCTCACCGGCTGTTACTTGTCTGTCATGTTGCATCGAGTTTACTCCTGCCTTCGGAGTCTAGTTTCAAGTTATTTTTAACCCGAAGACGTATGTTGGAGGCGGAGGTGTGGTTTTGTTTTTCCCCCGCATGGGTCTTTGAAAAGAAATACTGGGCTGATCAATAATGTGATTATTTAATAAATGTTTGCTCTCTGATGGAAGAATATGGAGGAGTTTTCCACGTTTTTCTCCTCCTCCCAACTCCGACTTCGTTGAGCGCGGCTTTGTTTCAAAGGGCAATTTTAGTTAGAAATTCATCGATTTTGTCTTCTTTCCCTTCGTTTTCAGTTTGATTATAGTTGCTCGTAGAATTCCTTGAAGTTTTCATTGATCTCCACTGGGTTATATGGAATTTGTTGGTCCTTTTTCCTTGATGCCAATACCGTTCTTTTAGTTTGTTCTGTCTTAAGCTGCCACTCCAGTATTTTGTGCGTTTTTAATCCGAGCTCATAATACTTCTGTTTTGTCTTCATTATTTTCTTCTCTACCTTGTATGTTTGTAGTGTTTCATTTTTTATCTTCTTGTCTGTCACTTCTCGTCTTTTGGTTGTATCTTCCTTTATTGCTAATTCTTTTTCTGCATTTGTTATTTCCCTTTCCAACTGTTCTATTTCTCGATTGTAGTCCTTCATCTTAGTTACATAACTTATTATCTGTCCTCCGATGAAGGCTTTCATTGCGTTCCATAGTATAAATTTATTTTTCATTGATTCCGTATTTATTTCAAAGTACATTTTAATTTGTCACTCAATGAATTCTCTAAAATCCTGTCTTTTAAATAGCATGGAGTTTAATCTCCATCTATACATTCTTGGTGGGATGTCCTCTCGCTCTATTGCCAATAACAGGGGTGAGTGATCCGATAACAATCTAGCTTTATATTCCATTTTCTTAACTCTTCCTTGAATGTGGGCTGATAACAGGAATAGGTCTATCCTTGAGTATGTTTTATGTCTACCCGAATAATATGAATATTCCTTTTCCTTTGGGTGTTGTTTCCTCCATATATCCAAAAGTTGCATTTCTTGCATCGATTTAATTATAAATTTGGTTACTTTGTTCTTTCTGTTAGTCTTTTTTCCAGTTTTATCCATCTTTGAGTCCAAATTAAGGTTAAAATCCCCTCCTATTAGTATATTCCCTTGCGTATCTGCGATCTTCAAAAAGATATCTTGCATAAATTTTTGATCTTCTTCATTAGGTGTGTATACATTGAGTAAATTCCAAAATTCTGAATATATCTGACATTTTATCATTAGATACCTCCCTGCTGGATCTATTATTTCCTCTTCTATTTTGATTGGTACATTTTTATTGATTAATATAGCTACTCCTCTGACTTTTGAATTGTATGATGCTGCTGTTACATGTCCTATCCAATCTCTCTTTAATTTCTTGTGTTCCACTTCAGTTAGATGTGTTTCTTGCACGAATGTTATATCAATTTTTTCTTTCTTCAGTAAATTGGAACAGCTTCTTTTTTTGATTTGGTTATGTATTCCGTTAATATTTAAAGTCATATAGTTCAACATGACCATTTCATACATTTTTAATCTTTCCTTTCAGTTTCCTCATCACCACCTTCCCTTCTTATCCATTTCTGTTTTTTTTAACACATTGTAAGACAACATTTCTAAAACATAAAATATTTCCACTATTCCCATATCTAAAATTCCTTTAACCCCAATAGTCCAAAAATAGTAAAACTAGACCAAACTGGATTTATTAAAAAAAGACGAACAACGGACAATATCTGTAAATTCATTAACTTAATCCATGCAGTACAAGGAAACAAAACTCCAACAGTAGCGGTTGCTTTAGACGCAGAGGAAGCCTTTGACAGAGTAGAATGGTATTATTTATTCAGTACTACAAAAATTCAATCTTTCAGAGAAATATATTAATTGGATTAAATCATTATATAAGGGACCATTGGCGAAAGTGACAGTAAATGGACATATATCAAGCCAATTTAAATTAAGCAGATCAACAAGACAGGGATATCCACTATCTCCCTCACTGTTCGCGTTAGCTATAGAACTACTAGCAGAACTGATAAGAACAGAAAATAAAATAAGAGGGATAAAAATAAAAGAGAAGGAATAGAAAATCAGTCTATTTGCAGATGACGTTATAATATACTTAACAGAACCAGAAATATCAATAAAAGAATTACATAAGAAATTGAAGGAATATAGAGAAGTATCGGGGTACAAGATCAACGCAAATAAAAGTGAAGCAATGCCAATGAATAATGCGGATTTCACAAAGTTTAAGAAAGAATCACCATTTAGATGGCAAACACAAGCAATTCGATACCTAGGTATACAACTAAATAATAATCTCGGCCATCTATATAAACTGAATGATCAGCCATTAATGAAAAATTACAAGATGACTTGGAGCACTGGAAAGACTTACCACTAACACTGATAGGAAGGATAAACTGTATTAAAATGAACATCTTCCCAAGGATACAATACCTATTTCAATCATTACCAATTCACCTTAGAGAGAAATTCTTCAAGAAGCTAAAGAAAATAATAAGGAAATTCTTATGGAAAGGGGGGGGGAACCGAGGATAGCACTAGATAACTTAACAGAATGGTACAAACAAGGAGGCTTACAACTACCAAACTTTAAGAATTATTATAGAGCAGCACAATTAAGATACCTATCAGATTTTTATCAAACAAGGAAAAAACCAGATTGGACCAGATTAGAGCTAGATAAAATAGGGGAGAAGATGCCTGAACATATACTATATAAGTGGGATGAAAAATTGGTGCAATGTAGGAATTCACCAGTATTGCACCATCTTCTCAACATTTGGAAGAAGATTCACGTCGAAAGGAATAAAATAAATTATCAACTACCCATATTAATATTGACACAAAATCAACTAATCCCTTTCACAATAAATAACCTTTCCTTCAGAGAATGGGAGAGGAAAGGGATCAAAAGAATAGAAAATTGTTTTTCAGGAAATAAATTATTATCTTTTGAACAAAGGAAGGACAAATATAATATAACTCACGATACAATGTTTGCATACCACCTACTGAAAACCTATTTGAAGGACAAATTGGGAAACAGTCTGAGGTTACCAGAAGGAAGCAATTTTGAATATGTGATTACAGACACAATGATAATTAAAAAAATTGTAACAAACATGTACATCAAACTGCAAGAAAAGGAGAACGAGGAAACAAACTGTAAACCTAAACAAAAATGGGAACAAGATCTAAACATAAAGATAAAGAATGAAACATGGGAAAAGCTATGCTCCGGAACTATGAGAAATACAATAAACACGAGCTTACGCATGATACAATTTAATTGGTTACACAGGCTATACATCACATCCCAAAAGTTAAATAAATGGGACCCAACAGTATCAGACAGATGTTTTCGCTGTAAAAAGGAAACGGGAACTCCAATACATGCAATTTGGGCATGTGAGAAAGTGAAAAAATTTTGGGAAGATCTAAACCAGATATTAAATAAAATCACAAAAAGCAATATACCAAAATACCCAGAGATCTTCCTTCTAAGTAATATAAGAAATAAATAATTTGGACTCGATTTGGATGGAGCACAAAAAAGATTTATTATGATAGCCCTAGCTGTAGCCAAAAAATGTATTATGTCAACCTGGAAATTAGAAGACAACTTGAGAATACAACAATGGTACATAGAAATAAATAGATGTATTCCATTAGAAAATATAACATATAATTTAAGAAATAACATCACAATATTCAAACAAATATGGGAACCATACATGAAATACAATAGAGAAATCCTACCATGGACCTCCACCACCTAAAATGACAGAAGGAGAAGACAACAAAATGAACTGACTCAGTATATAAAAGTAAAAGACAAAAATTTCTTGTTTATTTTTATTAAGTGACGACATTGTTTAACGGGTTTAATGTATCTTATAGATTGAACTTTGAATAAATGGGAAGTGTGGGTGAGGGAGGGGGGGAAAAGGGAAGAAAATGGCACTGTACATTCAAGAGAAAAATGACTATGTATTTTGGTCAGTATGGTTTATAGTGTGAAAAATAAAAAAAAATTTAAAAAAAGGGCAATTTCTTATCAATTAATCTTTATATTTGCTTAATTTGAACAGTGGGAACGGATCGAGTAGGGAAGGGTGGAATTAACTGTATGAGGCAAACGTGCTTTTAAATGTGGAAAATTTGATCGTGAATAAGGTTCAGAATGCTTTGAATGTATTTTCATTTTTTTTTTAAAAAAAAAGGGTAGTGTACCTAATGACCTGTTTCTAAATGTTATGTTAATGAAAAGCTTTCAAGCTTTTTAGTTTATCTGTGTCAAACACATCCCCTTTTACACTTTAGTTGCAGGATGTTTGTGGACTGGATCCGAACGTCGCTTTCTAATGTAGTCGCTAACAGTTGAGATTTGTTGGACATTTCTTCTCTTGAACTAAAGACTCGTTATCACAGTTGAAGGGTTCTAACTCTTTCCTTCAATACAACAATGAAGCCAAAAAGTACTAAGAATATAGTGTTCTAAATTTTAATCCCTCAAATGTCTGAAATAACATGCTTTGAAATGTAATCCTTTGTATCACGTTGAGTCATCCACACAGTAGTAGAAATCTATAACAATAGATGTAATGAATGTTCTTTTTTTTCTTGACAATGTTGGTTGAGACGTAATTGATCAGGATATCCAAAAAGTTCCCTTACAATCTTTGAACAGTGTGTTGGTGACACATGACAAGTTGAATTTGTCTCCTGACTTTCATGGTTTTTTTCCTGCCATCTTGGGTGGAGGGAGCATGAGCCCAGGTAAATATTTCACAAAAAAACTTTTTACCCTTTTTCTTAATATCTAACTAAAAGTTTGATTCAGCATTAGCTGTTTTGACCTCTGAATTCTTGCTGCCTTTCAGATTTAATTAAAAAAAAAATTTAGACATATGTTCAGCATAGTAGCAGGCTATTTCAGCCCACAAGTCCGCACTGCCCAATCTACACTCTATTTCAGCCCACAAGTCCGCACTGCCCAATCTACACTCTATTTCAGCCCACAAGTCCGCACTGCCCAATCTACACTCTATTTCAGCCCACAAGTCCGCACTGCCCAATCTACACTCTATTTCAGCCCACAAGTCCGCGCTACCCAATCTACACTCTATTTCAGCCCACAAGTCCGCGCTACCCAATCTACACTCTATTTCAGCCCACAAGTCCGCGCTACCCAATCTACACTCTATTTCAGCCCACAAGTCCGCGCTACCCAATCTACACTCAATTAATCCACAATCTACAATCAATTAATGGTGGGAGGAAACCAGAGCCCCTGGGGAAAACCCATGCAGACATTGGGAGAACGTACACACTCCTTACAGCGTGGGATTCTAACACTGGTCCCAATTGTTGGCGCTGTAACAGCGTTGTACTAACCTCTATGACAACTGTGCCTTGTATTCTTTTATAGTAAAATTCCCAAGTTTATAGTTACAATTTTTTTCATTGCTTTAGTCGTGCTTTGCATCCAATGTAAAAAAAAAAGTGAAAATCAAATGCTTTAAATGAGTAAATCTTGTGGGTATTTCAGAAAATGTTAAATTAGTATTGCTAGTGTAACTTGGAAGTTGATCTTCAACAACAATATCAATAAAATGCTTCAAAATCAGTATTTATTGTCATGAGCATGTCACAGAATTTATTATCTTGCAACACCATCACAGGTGCAAAATTCCTATAAATTACATTTAAAAATTTGCAGAAGAGAAAAGAGGTCGTGGCTGTAGTTCATTGTCCATTCAGAAATCAGAAGGAGAGAAGCTGTTTATGTGCTGTTGGATTTTGTCTTCAATCTCTTGTACCTCTTTCCCGATAGCATTGAGAAGATGAACAGGAAAAATCAGGACAAATCAATTGCATTTGCATTGCATTTTGAGGTTGACTGAAGAAAAATTGTAAACTAAGGCTTTTCTCTTGGAGCAAAGGAGGTTTAGAAGTGCACAATATTGAGAGACATAGGGTGGACAACTAGCACTTCCCCCCCCCCCAACCAAGGTTAGCAATGAACAATCTCAGAATATTCATTAAAGATGAGTGGAGGAAAATTTGGGGAAGATGTTGGAGGGTTTTTTTATATATGGAACAGTGGATATCTGGAATACATTGCTATGAATCTGATACAATAGGGATTTTTAAAAGATTCTTAGTTAGGCACATGGATATAAGAAAAATGGAAGGGTAAGGGCGGTGAGGGATGGAAGGGTTAAATTGATGTGGAGTAGATTTTCTGTCAGCACGACATTGTGGGCCTAAGGGCCTGTACTATTTGCTCTACCAAATATTTAGTAATGTACATTTTGTTTGCTGTTTTACTCTTTTCAGTCAACAATTTTACTCAAGCAATCATGCTGATGCTTTTATATCTTGTACACTTTTGGTAGCTTGAGTTGGCACTGTTGGAATCCGTTTAGCCTGAGTTGGCACTGTTGGAATCCGTTTAGCCTGAGTTGGCACTGTTGGAATCCGTTTAGCCTGAGTTGGCACTGTTGGAATCCGTTTAGCCTGAGTTGGCACTGTTGGAATCGGTTTAGCCTGAGTTGGCACTATTGGAATTGGTTTAGCCTGAGTTGGCACTGTTAGAATCTGTTTAGCCTGAGTTGGCACTGTTGGAATCATTTGTACCTCCTCATTCCCTGCCCGAATCCTGGCCAAATGGTCTCTTATCTCCTGTTCATTCTTTTGTAAGTAGCTGAAAGTAACTGTGTTGGGACAAGTATTTTAGGGAATTTGTGAAGGAAGAGTTCAGATTGGGGGAATAAGACTTGATCTCCTTTGCCAATTGAAATCACTCAAACAAAAAGGTTAAATGTGAGTGTTGTATTCTGTCAGATTTTGGTCTTTCTGATCCATTATTTCAATTTATTCATTTTCCTTAAAAGGAACAAATTGGCAAAGGAGAAAATAATTGGTGCTATGGAGGTAAAGCAGGGAATGGGATTGAATGCATTGTTCCACAAGGAACTGACCAAGCAAGCCCACTGATTCTCATCAATATTTTGATGACAGAGCTTCATTCCCATGTGGTGGGAGTGGTTAATTTACTGGGTGGCAAGGTAGGGCAACAGTTATCAGGACCACTTCATCTCCAAGCAACCAATTTGGTTCTTCTGCCTATCATGTTGATGTACAGTTTGCTCATTTTCTCTGTGATTACTTGGGTTTCTACAGGGTGCTCTAATTTTAGATGGCAGTGTTGATGAGTTGATTGGCTATTGTAAAATATCCCTTGGTGTAAGTGTTTAAGGACTTAAAGTGGCATGTGAGAGAATAAGTTGCAGGGGAAAAGTGAGAAGGGGACTTGTAGTCCTATCAGGAGTTTGCATTAGCTTGCTCGGTGTCTAAATAATTTTTTTCAGATTAGACAATGATTAACTTGTATTTTATTACCTAGACTACTCACGAAGTGGTCATCAGTGGAGAAGCCAATGATGTAGCACATCCCATTCAGCCTGCATGTGTGAATTTCCAGTTTCCTGTCATTTTAATTATCCATTCTGTGGCTCTCTTTTGATATTTTACCTGTCCAAACCAAGCCCACCATAAGCTCAAGGTACATTACTTTCTGACTGCATTGAACAATTTCAGATAATCACTCTTTACAATTTGTCAGTACTACCCAGTTCTGATGATCCATGGAACATAACAGAACAGAAATGGGCCCTTTGGCCCATCTAGTTCATGCCAAACTATTCAATCTGCACTCTAACCATCCATGTACCTATCCAATCT
Source organism: Narcine bancroftii (assembly GCF_036971445.1). Taxonomy (NCBI): domain Eukaryota; kingdom Metazoa; phylum Chordata; class Chondrichthyes; order Torpediniformes; family Narcinidae; genus Narcine; species Narcine bancroftii. Next base: position 104,857,552 of record NC_091477.1, on the reverse strand, counting down.
TCTGTTTAGTATCAAAATCAAACTCATCCACCTCCTCCATTGGATATTGTTCCACACTATTTCCATACAGAGTGAAGAGGTTCCGCCAATATTTCCCTTAAACATTTTATCTTTCACTCTTAACCCATATCCTCTTGTTCTTCTCTCACCCATCTCTCATTGTAAAAAGCCTGTTTGCATTTACCTGATAAATCCCCCTCATGATTTTGTATACCTCTAAGAAAATCTCCCTTTGTTCTCTGTTCCATGGAATAAAATGTTAATTAACCCATTCAACCTTTCCCTACAATTCAGCTCTTCAAGACCAGCAGGATCCTTGCAAATTTTCTCTGCACTCTTTCAATCATATTGATATCTTTCCTGTGGTCATTGACCAAACTGCTCCACATTACCCCAAATTTGGCCTCACTAATGTCTTTCACAATTTCAACATAACATCCAAACTCCTGTACTCAACACCCTGAACCATGAAGAACAGTGAGTTTAAAGCACTCTTCATGACTTGATCCTGTGGTGCTGCTCCCAAGGAACCATGCACCTGCATTTCCTGCTCCGCCACACCCCCAGCTCCTTACACTGTGCAAGTCCTACCTTGGTTCGTCCTCCAAAAAGTAAAATGGTAGAGAAAAGTCAACTACTTGCTATGTTAGATTTGCTTTTTTCCAAAGATCCTTCTGATTTGTTAAGTATTTCCAGCCTCCTTTGTTTTTATTGTGATTTCTTATATTTAGTGTTTGCTATTCTTTGATTAGTTCCAGTCATGGCTTTTTCCACAATCTTTATACTTTCTGAATTGTTTTCACTATTTACCTGGTATGCTTACTTTGCAATGAGGAAAATTCATCCTAATAAAGACCTTCTACTGTCATTTGTTCCAATTGATCAACATTGAACAGTAAAACTCTATCTGGTGCTCTTGGGCCTTTGGCAGTGGATGAGATTTTCTGGACTATTAGATTTTCTGCTAATACAATAACAGATTTTTTATTCACAATAAGATCTTACACAGTAGCATAATTTTTCCAGTGAGCCTGGTGAGTTTAAAAGATGGGTCAGATGCTGAATCATTTGGATTTCTGATAACTTGGATACTGGATTGTGGAAGTTTTACTATAACTTGGAATTGTGAATATTTTCAAGAACCATTGTCTCTGTCTTCATAATACCAAATTCTAATTGACTGGGAAATGAATGGAGTTCCTAAATTTGTATAGGTAACAGCAGTGGCCAGATTTAGTTTATTCTCTGGCTATTTTGGTGTCTCTGCTCAAAATATGATACATCAACAACTTGGAACAAGTTTGCTTTGAACTTTTTCTATTATAGTTTTTCTATTGGCATCCATTTGAAAGCAGTATGTGATGGAACTTCATAACTAATGGAACAATTTTTGTCTCTTTTTTGTGATGAATGTAAAGTATTAAAATGGATGTTACGTCTAGTACAGGTATTATCAAATTTATTAGGAATTATTTTTTTTAATTATTGAGCAATTTGGTCATTTTTCCATCTTACCATCTATGTTTAAAAATAATTATTGCATTGTATATTTTTAGGCATTTGTAAAAGATGTGTTTGAAGATTCACTTTCCATTACCTTTGAGAATAAGTGAGTATTTTCCATTTTGAAAATTTGGATATCTGCATCTGTATATATGTGGATTTTTTTTTTAACTTTAATTGCATTGCTTGAATCCTAAAGCACCAAAATGTGTATTGATTTTTCTCTCCTGTTACTTTAATCTGGTTTTGTTTCTGTACCAGTGGTACATTTTATATTTAAAAAAAAATTGGATTGAGCAAATAATTATTTGTTGTTCTGGACTTGTGCAAAACATTTCCTATCTATTCATTCAAGGGGGACTTTGAGACTCATCCAGAAAGTCTTGAGGCATAGGATCAGTGGAAATTTGGCTGTGTGAATTAAAAATAAATTGGCTTGAAGGAAGAAAGCAGTAGTAGTAGTGAAAGGAAAGTATATTGCAAAGTCAGTGACTTGTAATGTGCCACAAGAATATGTTCTGGGACCCCTGCTATTTGTGATTGTTATAAATTACCTGGATGAAGAGTTTGAAGCATGGGTCAGTAAGTTTGCGGATGACACGAAGATTGGAGAAGTTGTCGATGGAACTGAAGGTTATCAAAGATTACTGGAAGATGGAGACAGGATGCAGAGTTGGGCAGAAAAGTGGCAGATGGATTTAAATCTGGATAAGTGTGAGGTGATGCATTTTGGAAGGACAAACCAGAAGGCTGAGAACAGAGTTAATGATCAGTTGCTAAAAGTGTGGATGAACAGAGGGACCTTGAGGTTCAATCCATACATCCTTCAAGGTAACTGCGTAGGTTGATAGGATAATTAGATAGCCTCTGAGATGCTGGGCTTCATTAATAGGACAATTTAGTTCAGAGGTAGAGAGGTCATGTTACAACTCTACAAATCTCTGGTAAGACCACAATTAGAGTACTGTGTTCAGTTCTGGTCACTTCATTAGAGGAAGGATGTAGAAGTTATGGAGAGCGTGCAGAGAAGATTCACCAGGATGTTGCCTGAATTGGAAAATCAGTCTTGTGAGACAAGGTTAGTAGAACTGGGTCTTTTCTCTTTGGAGTAGTGTCAAAGGATGAGAGGTATAGATAGGGTGGAGAGCCAGCAGCTGTATCCCAGGGCAGGAATAGCAAACACCAGAGGTCATGTGTACAAAGTTTAGGGAGGAAAGTTTAGGGGAGACAATAGGGTTTTTTACGCAAAGTTGTGGGTGCCTGGAATGCCTTACCAGGGATGGTGGTGGAGACTAAAATATTAGGCATTTACGAGACTCATAGACAGGCACATGGATTAAAGAAAAATAGGATTACAGGTAGAGTGGATTTAGTATCTTTTTTAAGGAATATTTGGGTGGACATAACATCAAGGTGCAAAGGTTTGTACTGCACTATGTTCTACTGAATGGCAGCTTTATAACTTGTATACCTTCTCAATGTGTTAACAGAACTATCTTATGTAATCTAGATTCATTTTATTATTTTGGCCCTAAAGTGAGCAAAATTGTAAGGAAAACCGTACTTGTTTTACAATCTGACCCTTTACTATCAATATTTTCTCAAATTAAAACTTTCTATTCAATAGTTGGCAGCCACCACGTCAGATTCCTTTCTGTGATGTGAGGTTACCACCCCTGTCTGATCTCAAGAAGGAGATAAGTGAAGGGGATGAGGTTGAGGTAAGTTGCAAGGGTGTATAGAACATTAATGCTATTTAAAAAAAATGAACTATTTCTGTTTCAGTGAATGCAAAATTGAGTGTATTCTTTAATCTTTAAAAAAAATTTCAACATTTAAATTTAGCATTGTGTTGCTTGAAATTATTACCTTGGTTAACAATTTCTAGTGTGAATTTGTGCTTCAGGAGTATGACATTTCACATTCTACATTGTAGTCTAAATATTGTTAAATCTTTGTCACTATTTGAACAAGGTGTTAAGTTTACCATCTAAATTTTTTTACTGACATTCAATTTTATATCACAATTCTCCATGTAATAGATGCATTTTACAATGTACAATTTGTATTGAGTTATCCAGTTGTTACCTTGTTGTATTTCCCTTGTAATTTACATTGGCATTATATTTTAAATTTACAATCATTGTTTAGTTCCTTCAACTTGCCAAATCAAATTTGATAAAAATACAAAATTGCTTGAGGAACTCAGCAGGTCTCGCAGATTCCACTGGAGGTAAAGACTTCAGGCCTGAGCGCTCCTTCAAAAAACAGGCAGGCATCTGAATAAAAAGGCTGGGGGAGAAGAGAGGAAAAGGCTTGTGGAAGAGTACTAACCAACAGACTAAAGGTGATAATTGGAGGGGAGGACCAGCGAGGAAAGGTGAGAATACCTTTATAAATCAAAGTATTGATGTAGAAGTTGAGATTTTCTGGTCAAATTGACATTGGTGAGGCCAAGTTTGTAGTATTCTGTGCAGTTTTGGTCACCAAACTATAGAAAAGGGATCAATGAGATAGAAAGAACACAGATAAGATTTATTAGGATGTGGCTGGGTCTTCAGGGACTGAGTTGCAGGGAAAGGTTAAACCAGTTAGGACTTTATTCCCTGGAGCATAGAAGAATGAAGGGAGATTTGATTATAGGTATTTAAAATTGAGGGGATAGACAGAATAAATGTAGATAGGCTTTTTCCACTGAGGGTAAGTGTGATACAAACCAAAGGACATGAGTTAAGAATTAAAGGTTTTGGGGGAACTTGAGAGGGAACTACTTCACGCAGAGAGTGGTGGGAGTGTGGAACGAGCTGCCAGCTGAAGTAGTGAATGTCAGAATCAGAATTTATTGACATTAACAAATGCAGCAGCGTTATAGTGTAAATATTTGTGTTATAACCATCTTACAACATATATAAAAAAAATAATAGTGTATGAAAAGTAAGGCAGTGACTTTGGTTCATTGATTATTCAGGAATCTAATGACAGCAGGGAAGAAGCAGTCCTTGTGCTGTTGAGTACTTGTCTTTAGGCTCCTGTACCTTTCTCCCCCATCCCCAATGATAGCAGAGGGAAGAGTACTTGGCCTGGGTGGTGGAGGTCTTTGAGGGTGGAGGCTGCTTTTTGTTAAGACCCCACCTCGTGTAGATATCCTCGATGGAGTGAAGTCTGGTGCCTGAGTTTATTCTTGTCCTGAGAGTTGGCCCCTCCGTATCAGGCAGTGACGCCACCAACCGGAACGCTCTCCACGGTACACCTGTAGAGGCTTATGAAAGTCTGGTGACATACAGAATCTCTTCAGACACCTCATAAAGTATAGCCACTGGCAAGCCTTCTTTGTGATTACATCAACATGAAGGCTCCAGGACCGATCCTCTGAGATGTTGACACCCAGTAATTTTAAGTTCTTGACCCTCTCTACTACTGAGCCCTCGATGAGGACTGGGTCATGTTCCCTTGACTTACTTCTGACGTCCACAATCATCGCCTTAGTTTTGCTGACATTGAGTGCGAGATTGTTGTTACACCATTCAATGAGTTGACATATCTTCCTCTTGTATACTTCCTCTGTGGTCTCATCAGCAAACTTGAAGATAGCATTGGATTGTGCCTGGCCCCACAGTCATGGGTGCATAATGAGTAGAGCAGTAGGTTAAGCACGCATCCTTGGGGTGCGTTTGTGTTGATAATCAGTTTCCAATTTGTACTGACTGTGGTTTTCCAATGAGAAAGTCAAAGATCGGGGGCGTGACTTAAACGTATTTTGATCGAGCTCACCATGAAGAGTATCAAAAAGATGGTTAAAACTTTAAAATTAAGAATTTTTCACTAAAAAATGGACAAAACTACTAAGAAACCAATAACAAAAAATGGAGTTTCTACTCAGCCAGGAACATCAAGTGAAAGGGAGTGGTGCAACAGTGGTCTCGGGGCCAATGGACCCCGGCAGAGCTGGGAGTCAGAACAAGAACTAAATATCCTGGAGAAAATGGAAATCTTGAGCAACCTTTTTTTTAAATGTAATGTGAAACGTGACTGAAAGGATGACTGAAATTAAAGAAATCATTGAAGACTTAAAGGAAAGAATGACCCAAACAGAAGCAGTGTTGGTAAAAACACAAGATAAGCTAAAACCTTTAGAGAAGGATGCAAAGCAATGGGAGTCAAACAGACAAGGTCTGCTGGACAAGATCAACCACATGTAAAATTTTAGCAGACAAAATAATGTCTGAATTATTGGACTGAAAGAATGAATCAAGGGAAGAGATTCGGTTAATTTCTTGAAAATGAGGATCTCATGAGTGCTGAGAGAAGACAAATTCAGAGGAAAAGCTGCATATTTAAAGGGCTCACAGGACCCTCGGACAAAGATATCTTGCATCAGTGACCACGACCGGTCCAGGTAAGACCTTTGAGTTACAGGGAGCGGGAGACAATTGTGAGAGCAGCTTATGAATACTCTAAGCAATCCTGAGATTGATCATGAAAAAGTGCTATTATTTTCAAGATTTTAGTCCTACTTTGATTAAGGAAAGGAAGGAGTTTGACAATGTAAAAAGATAACTGCTTTCCATAAACTTGAAATATTCAATTATATACCCTGCAACTCTGAGGGTCAAAGTAAGAGAAGGTAATCGATGCTTTTTCAAGACTAAGAACGACGTGGAAGACTTCCTGAGGTTTATGAAAAGGCTAAGGTTGCCAAAGAGGAAGACTGAAGAATGTTTACAATGGTACCAAGTAAAAGTTGTATTTTTTTAAAAAAGAGTCTTGTAGTTATTGTTGAAAAGTAAACTTTATATGGAGAGCTCAGAAAAGAGAGAAAACTTGGGAAAAGTTGTCGTCTTCTGACTATCCATCCCATAGGATGACGATGGTTCCTTTCAACCAGTTTGTGGGGTTTGATAGGAGGATACCCCACTCAGAAAGGAATAGTGAGTGCATGAATGGATTTAGGTGAGTAGAGGTTGCACAGGGTTTTCTGTTTGCGTCACTGCCTGGGCATGGAGATTGTGCGTGCTTTTCTTTTTAAAGGAAAGATCACTATTATTTAAACAATTGAATAAGTTTTATTATTAAACAATATTTGTTTGAAAAATCAATATGCATAGAATGTTAACATTTATTATTCTTAATGGGATAAACGGGATGGTGAAGAGGTGGGTCTTGGCACATCAAAAAAAAATTAAATGCAGATATAGTCTTTCTATAAGAAATGCATCTTACCAACTCAGAGCAAGCTAAATTAAAAAGAGAGTGGGTGGGACAAGTAATATCATCTTCATTTGGCTCAAGGACAAGAAGAGTAGTGATTCTAATTAAAATATTCCAATAGTAATAGAAAAGACACTGACCAAGCTGGAAGGTTTATAATGGTACATTGCAAAATTTATGCAGAATCATGGATGTTTATGAACATCTATGCACCAAATTATGATGATGAAGCCTTATGAAAGATATCTTTTTAAAAACAGTAGAGTGAAGACCAAATATACTGGTTGAGGAGACTAATTCCTTTCTAGATCCAATACTGGATAAATCAGCCAGAACAATGACAAGGGGAAAAGCTGCAAAAATGACACCTCATTTATGAAGGATTTTTGATGTTTGATATGTGGAGACAGCTTAACCCTGTAGAAAGAGACTATTCATTTTACTAACAGGTATATATTCACATACAAGGGTGGATTTGTTTTTAATGTCTAACCAGTTTAAAAGTGGAGTGGTAAAAACAATATTTGATGAGACTTCTATCAGACCATTATCTTTAACAATAATGGAAAAACAATAAAATGTATACAGATGGCATCTAGATGCCACACTATTGAAAAGGAAGGACTTTTCTGAATTTTTTAAGAGACAGAACTATTTGGTGAAACTAACCTTTCTTCTACTGATAATGGCTTTTTAATATGGGACAATCTTAAAGCTTACAAATTATTTTCTACAAAATCTTGAGAAAATATGCTACTAGAAAAGATGTAATGAAATTGGGGGGAAAATATCAGAACAAGGTCACAAGAGAAATACAGACTATTAAGAGAATTTTAAAAATGAAATATAACATTACAAATGTATAGAATGGAAAATATTAAAAATCAAACAAAAATACTATGAATTAGTGGAACAGACACATGAAGTTTTATCTTGCAGTTAAAGGTAGAGCAGAGTCATCTCGAATGATAAATGCAATAAAAAGAGGCTGATATTATAACATTTAATCCAAAAGAAAAAAAATACTTTCGACAATATTATACAGAACTATTAGATGAAAATGAGATGGAGAAATTTTGAACAAATGTTGAACTTCCAAAATTAGAAAATAGAGACTGAATTAAGTTAGATGCCTCATTCACAAGACAAAATTGAGAAAGCCTTGGGTACTTTACAAGCTAACAAATCTTCAGTGGGAGGATGGGTTTCCTCCTGAGTTCTACAAATAATTTAAAGATTTATTGATACCTCTTATAATGAATCTATTGAGCTGGGTAGTAAACACCCAGATTCTCCCAGAATCTTTCTCCACTGCTATAATTAAGGTGCTACCAAAGAAAGGTAGAGACCTATTTAAAAATTTCATATAGATCTATTTGACTTCTCAATGATGATTATAAAAATATTAGCCAAGGCATTAGCTAACCGACTGGGACAATATATACTAAAATTAATACATTAGATCAAGTGGGATTTGTTAAAGGAAGGCATTCTTCAAATAGTAGACTATTTACTATAATACATACAGTATAATCGAAGTCGAATCAAAGTGTAACCATCTCTCTAGATGTAGAAAAAAACATGATCGATTAGAATGGACTTTCTTATTTAAAACATTGGAAAAATTTAATTTCAGCAGAAAATTTATAAACTGAAAATCCATATATTAATACAAATGAATATGGCAATAAGTGAATGAGTGTATTGGAAAAAAGCAGGTATATCATTAAGAACACCATTATGTAAAAAATATATTGTAGTCTATCATAAACCACAAGCCAAAATTATAACTAACAATCGGATGTTAGTTGTTTCTTGAATAGATTGAGTAGACGGGGTGTCCTCTGTCTCCGGCACTTTTTATCCTATCTATTGAATCACTGGAGGAGATTATAAGAAGAGATCTGGATATTAAGGGCTTCAAAGTTGGACAGGAAGAACATAAAATCAGTTTATTTGCTGATTATGTACTATGACATATGTCTGACATGGCTGAATCCTTGATAAAATTGCAAACAACATTAGAAAAATATAGAAGAATATCAAGTTATAAAATAAATATGGACAAAGAGTGAGACATTTAATTATGTAAGATATAAAAGGTAGTAGATTTAAATGGAAGATGGGTGGAATCAAATATTTAGGAATAATGACATAATTTACACAACTATAAATGTAATTAAACTTTTTTAGAAAAAATATAGATTTACAGAAATGGAAAGACCTGCTGATTATTCTAGTAATTACTCTAGTGGGAAGAGTGAATTGTATTAAAATGAAGGTGATGCCAAGATTACAGTATCTTTTCAATCGTTGCCTATTGCACTACCTAAAAATTCTTTAAATTGAATAATTGCATAAGACAGTTATTATGGAATAACAAAGTGCCAAAAATGGGACTATAAATTGGGAGGACTTAGACTTCTGGACCTTAAGAAATATTATTTATCAGCACATGCAAGATTATTATAATTCTTTTTTGAAGAAGACTGTCCACCTTCTTAGATCTGAATGGGCTTGAATTCAATAGAAGAAGAAACAGCGAAGGACCTTACGTGGAATGTTAGGTTAATAAAAAAAAACACATAACCCTATATTAATACATATGATTAGAATATGGCAAGAAATAAATGAGTGTATTGGGGGAATAAAAACGCAGATGTATCATAAAGAATACCATTATGTAAAAATGTATTGCTACCTATGAATCTGGGTAACAAAATACTAAATTCATGGAATGATATTGATGATTGTTAAATGCAGAGATCTCTTGTGTCTTAAACAATTAAAAAATAAATATGGAGTGCCTAATGGGACTTTCTTTTGTTTTCTCCAGCTAAAATTGTTTCTGAGAGAAAGATGGGGGCCATGGCTCAATTGAAATTAGTGAAACGGAATGAACAATTTGACTGGGGAATACACCTAAATTTATGACTAAGATGTACTATGCTCTCTAGAACAAAAGTGCAAAACCAGGTTTACAGAATGAATGAGAGATGGGAATCAGATCTAGGTGTTTCAATAATGGAAAGATGTTGGTCTGATTGGTTTTTGGACAGCATTACATAAATTATTAGTCCAAGATAAGGGTTACAACAATGCAATTTTATACATCAATTATATCTCACACCACAGAAGTTGCATATTTTAAAATCTGAAATATTGTAAATGTAGTTTAGGTTTGGGATAGAAATAGGAAAGTTTTTACATGCTACATGGTAGTGTGTGAAGGTGAGACCTTTCTGTCAGGATATTGCTGAAATATTAACAAGGATAACAGGTAGCCTTTGTGGATGACCCAGAGCTTTATCCTTTGGGCAACTTCATTGAAATAAACTAACTAAATTTCAAATTTAATTTGTTAAAATGTCCTTAGCAGAGGCTAAGAAATGTATTGCAATTACTTGGAAATCAAACTCCCCTCTACATACAGCAGGATGGACTGCTAAGATGAATAATTGCATAGCTATGGAAAAAAAAACATAATTTAAACAAATATGAAGTATTTATTAAGATATGGCAGCCATAATGGGGGGCCAATTGTAATTATAAGTACATTAATAAAGGATTATAAATGCTGTAGTATTTATTCTATAGAAGTGATTTCCCCAAATAGAATTTTTGGTCAACATAAATGTGAGCCCTAACAGTGTGTGGATTTATATTGTGAAGGGGGGGGGGGGGGGGGGTTTGTTTTAGACAGTATCTTTTCAATCATTGCCTATTGCACTACCTAAAAATTCTTTAAATTATTGAATAATTGCATAAGACAATTATTAAGGAATAATAAAGTGCCAAAAATTTCATTGAAACAGCTAGCATGGGACTATAAATTGGGAGGACTTAAGTGTGGTCATTATATGACAGTATGAGTTCTATGTATATTTATGGAAAAAGAACAAGAATAAAATATTTAAAAAGTTAAGAACCAGTTGCAGAAGGGAGTACAGAGGCCTAGAGTTTGTAGCTTCTTGATTAGCACTGAGAGAATAATAGTATTGAAGGTAGAGTTGAAAAAAAAGCAGTCATATGCATGAAATTAATGTTTTCATGGTGATCCAGAGCTGAGTGGAGAGCCAGAGATGTTGCATCTGCGGTGGAGCAATTGTGACAATGGGCGAATTGCAGCGGGTCTAGATCTTTGATTCTGGTCATGACCAGCCTCTCAAAGCATTTCATCACAGTAGGTCATTGAGGCAGTTCACACTATTCTCCTTTGGTACTGGGATGATGCCCTTTTGAAACAGGTGCGAACCTCTGACTAGCAATGAGAGGTTGAAAATGTCTGTGAGCACTCCGGCTCGTTGGTTGGCACAGATTTTCAGTACTCTGCCAGGTACACTGTCAGGACCTGGCGCCTTGCGAGGGTTCACCCACAGAGATGGATATCATAGGGTCCTCAGACTTTTCAGGGATTCTTGAAGGCAGTGTTTGGTGGTTCTTCTGAAAGTGGGCATAGATATTCAGCTCATCGGGTAATGAAGCATCACAGCCATCTATAGTGTTCGCCCTCACTTTGTAGGCAGTATGGCTTGCACTCCCAGCCATAGCTGTATCAGTCTCTAGCTTCCTCCGGAATTGCCACTTTGCTTCAGAGGTGGCCTTCCGCAGGTCGTACCTGGACTTGTAAAGATCCTGATCCTCTGTCTTAAACACCCTTGTTCTTGCCCTCAGCAGGTTGCAATTTCTCTGACTCATCCAGGGCTCTTGGTTGGAGAACACCCGTTATGTGCAGGTCTTGATGAAGTCGGCAACACCTGTTGCATAATCATTCAAGTCTATGGATTAGTTCTTGAATGTGTTCCAGTCCACTGATTCAAAGCAGTCCTGCAGACGCTCCTTCACCTCCCTCGACCATACTTTCACCGCCTTCGCCACTGGTGCTGTGGTCTTCAATCTCTGCTTGTATGCCAGGAGTAGAAGTACAGCCAGGTAATCAGACTTGCCGAAGTGTGGTCGTTATATGACTCAGTATGCGTTTTTCTTGGTGGTGTAGCATTGGTCAAGTGTGTTGGTTACCCTGGTTTTGCATGTGACATGTTGGTGGTAGTTTGTCAGTCTTCTTTAGGTTGGCCCGATTGAAGTCCCTCACACTGATTGGGAAGGAATCAGGATATGCTGTCACATGCCTGTTAATCACAGTACTCAGTCCCTCCAATGCCAGCCTGATGTTAGCTTTGGATGGAATGTACACTGCGACCAGGATGATGGTGGTGAACTCTCTCGGCAGATAGAATGGACGACACTTGATCACCGGATGTTCCAGGTCAGGGGAGCAGGATGGGACATGATCGTCGTGACTGTGCACTGATGATGGCACAAACGCCACCTCCTTTAGTTTTTCCAGACGCCTGCGTTCAATCGGCGCGATGGAGTGTGTAGCCCTTGGGCTCCAGTACCATGTCCAGAATGTCCACATTTAGCCATGTTTATGTAAAGCACATCATGCAGCTCTCCCTGATGAATCTCTGATGTTGGCTTGGAATTCATCAGGTTTGTTCTCCAAGGATTGTACATTGGCCAGGAGGAGGGTAGGGAGTGGAAGCCTCTGGTCCTGGCGTCTTGGTTTGTCCTGTAAGCCCCCCTCTGCGTCCACGTTGTCGGGTCTTTACCTGCTGCTGGTAGTTTCCAATAGTCTGTGCGCTGTCCCTTTAAATCACCCACTATGTTTAAATATGCTGAGTGTCTTCTGTTTGCAACT